>NC_083698.1:64765833-66180000 GCF_033118175.1 Dama dama
GTGCAGAGTTTAACCACTGGACCACTAGGGAATTCGCCTGAATTTTCAATTTAATTCATTTTAATGAATTTGAACTTGAATTTAAATAGCAACATGAAATTGGCATATACTATCCTCAGTTCAGTTCAGTTCAGTCGCTCAGTCATGTCCGACTCTTTGCGACCCCACGGACTGCAGTATGCCAGGCCTCCCTATTCATCACCAACTCCTGGAGTTTACTCAAACTCATGTCCATTGAGTCAGGGATGCCATCCAACCATCTCATCCTATGTTGTCCCCTTCTCCTCATGCCTTCGATCTTTCCCAGCATCAGGGTCTTTTCAAATGAGTCATTTCTTCACATTAGGTGGCCAAAGTATTGGAGTTTCAGCTTCAACATCAGTCCTTCCAATATTCAGGACTGATTTCCTTTAGGATGGACTGGTTGGGTCTCCTTGCAGTCCAAGGGACTCTCAAGAGTCTTCTCCAACACCACAGTTCAAAAGCATCAATTCTTCGGCGCTCAGATTTCTTTTAGTCCAACTCTCACATTCATACATGACTACTGGAAAAGACAACCCCATATAAAGAATCATGCCAGAGCATGTTAATAAAAATTGTAGCCACTTTCTCTGCAAACAAGCTTATAACCATGTTCAAAATCTGCCTCTTGCTCTACCAATTGCATTCTTCAAAAAGAAGACAAATCTAAAAAATACTCCAGTTAATTTCATATAGAATAACCACACAAAGACTTCCCTTGTGAAATCCACACTCTTTGAAAAGCCACAGTCTCCCTCACTGTTTTAAACAGTTCCCAAGAAAAGCAATCACAATGGGCAGCAGCTTTTGTGTTTATAAATCCCGGTCCTTAGGAGGGAGGGAGGAGTGCTCTTTTAAAGCCCAGCTCTCTTTACAGGCTTCCAATTGTGCCACCCAGTGGCTGTATGCTTGGTTAAATTTTTGACTCCAGCAGGATCCTTTCTAACCAGAGAAAAGTCCTGCTCAGTCAGGATGCTTAGTGGTGCCAGAATGATGATGGCCTATGTTATCTACCCTTCCATTCACACCATAATTTTGTCACAGTTATTTCCATCTTAAGTGGATCATAGCTTTGTTTTGTAACCTTTTTTAAGAAGAAATACAAAATAGCAGTGATTCAAGATGATTCTGAACTCTCTCAGCCTGATGTATTTACATTACAAGAAATTTATTTCCCACTGGACAGCTACATGCAGAAGAATGAAGCTGGACCACTTTCTTACACCATGTACAAAATACAAAAATAAACTCAAAATGGATTAAAGACCTGAAACCATAAAGCTTCTGGCAGTAAACTCCTCCATATCAGTCTTGGCAGTATATTTTTTGGATATGTCTCCTCAGTCAAGGGCCACAAAAGCAAAAATAAACAAGCAGGAATATATCAAACTTAAAAGCTTTTGCACAATGAAGGAAACCACCAGCTAAATGAAAAAGCAACCTACTGAATAGGAGAAGATATTTGCAAGTGATAGAGCCACTAAAAGGTTGATATTCAAAATATATTTTAAAAACTCATGCAACTTTATATTATAAAGCAATCTTGTTAAAAAAACAAGCAGGGGACCTGAATAGATGTTTTTCCGAAGAAGACATACAGATGGCCAACAAATATATGAAAAGGTGCTCAACATTACTAATTATTAGGGAAATGCAAATCGAAACAATGAGATACCACCTCACACCTGTCAGAATGGCTGTTTTCAAAAAGAAAACACGTAACAAGCCTTGATGAGGATGTGGAGAAAAGAAAACCTTAAACTTTTGGTGGGAATGTAAATTGGTACAGCTACTGTGAAAAACAGTATAGAGGCTCCTTAAAACCCTAAAAATAGAACTACCATGTGATTCAGCATCTCCATGTCTGGGCATTTATCTGCAGAAAACAAGAACACTAATTTAGAAAAGATATATGTACTTCTATGTTCGTAGCAGCTCATTTGCAATAGCCAAGATATGGAAGCAACTTAAGTGTCATTCCATAGATGAATGAATAAAGATATTATAAATATATATATATAACATATATTGTTGTAATTGTTCAGTTGCTCAGTCGTGTCTGCCTCTTTGCGACGCCGTGAACTGTAGCACTCCAGGCCTCCCTGTCCCTCACTATATTGTATATATACATATATACACACACATATATACATATACTATATAGTATACATACATATGTATGTATACTGTAATTACAATGGAATATTACTCGACCATTAAAAAGAATGAAATTTTGCCATTGGGCAATATTGATGGACTTGGAAGGTATTATGCTAAAAAAATAAGTCAGATGGAGAAAAACACATACTGTAAGATTACACTTATATGTGGGATTGAAAAACACCAAACAAACAAATCAGAAACAGACTCATTAGATACGGAGAACACACAAGTGGCTGCCAGAGGGCAGGGGATGAGGGGAATAGACGTAATAGGTGAAAGGAATTAAGAGGCACCAACTTCTAGCTATAACATAAGTAAATCCCAGGGATGGAATGTACAAATAGGGAATATAGTCAATAATATTGTAACAACTTTGTATGGTGACAGATAACTGATCTTATTGTGGTGATCATTTCATAACATATAAAACTATCAAATCATTATGTTGTACACATGAAACTAATATAATATTCTATGTTAATTATAACTCAATTTAAAAAGACATTTATTTCCAACTCATCTAATTTTATATCAACTAATACTAGATAGCTCTTTGTCTTTGATTAAGAATTTTTAGAAACATAGTACTTAGTGAGCCAGAAACATTTGGTAATATCTTTTTCTGAAAGTTTAAAAATACTTCAACATAAAATTAAATGTAGATGTATAATTTAAGAGTTTGTGAATCATCAGCTTATGTACATTTATAATTACATTAAACTTAAGTGTTCTAGAAACCACATTAATCTCTATTGTATGGAAAAGCCATTGATATCTGTGTCTTAATTTTGTATCCTGCACTTTACTGAATTTATTGATGAGCTCTAGTAGTTTTCTAGTGGGGTCTTTAGGATTTTCTATGTATAGTGTCATGTCATATGCAAAAAGTGATAATTTTACCTCTTCCTTTCCAATTTGGATTTCTTTTATTTCTTCTCTGATTGCCATGGCTAGGACTTCCAAAACTATGTTTAATAAAAGTGATGAGAATGGGCATCCTTGTCTTGTTCCTGATCTTAGAGAAAATGCTTTCAGCTTTTCATTATTAAGTATAATGTTACCTGTGGGTTTGTCATATATGGCTTTTATTATGTTGAAGTATGTTCCTTCTATGCCTGCTTTCTGGAGAGCTTTTATCATAAATGAATGTTGAATTTTATCAAAAGCTTTTTCTACTTCTGTTGAGATGATCATATGATTTTTATTCTTCAGTTTGTTATTGTGGTATATCACATTGATTAATTTGTGGAAATTGAAAAACACTTGCATCCCTGGGATAAATCCCACTTGATCATGGGATCCTTTTAATGTGTTGTTATATTCAGTTTGCTAGTATTTTGTTGAGGACTTTTGCACCTGTGCTCATCAGTGATGGCTCAGAAGGTAAAGAATCCACCTGCCATGCAGGAACCCTGGGTTCAGTCCCTGGGTCATGAAGATCTCCTGGAGAAGGGAATGGCTACCCACTCCAGTATTCTTTCTTGGAGAATTCCATGGGCAGAGGAGGCTGGTGGGCTACAAACCATGGGGTCGAAAGAATCAGAGATGACTGAGCAACTAACATTTTCACTGGATTCAGTTTGCTAGTATTTTGTTGAGGATCTTTGCATCTATGCTCATCAGTGATATTGGCCTGTAATTTTCTTTTCTATGATGACTTTGACTGTTTTGGTATCAGGGTGATGCTGTCCTCATCTGGCTATTGTAGGTCATCCTCTGGCAAGGGGTTTAAATGGCATTCTGGTGTTGCATTTTACTTAGAATACACTGTTACAGAATTATGTGTAGGATTAGTCAGTTCTATTTAGAATTTCCTCAACTGGGAAAAAATGCTCAATATGAAAAACAGCTTAAATTCCCTATAGATGTACATTCCAAGAAGCAAATGTCTAATGAGCAAAATTTTAGAACAACTGAAAAGAATCAATAGCATGCAGGATTCACTGTCATTGTAAGGTAGGCAGGTGGCATAACTCAAGAGAGCCTGGGTCTGTGCTAAGTTTAACAGAGAATTTTGCTGGGGTTCAAGGTTTCACAAAATGTAACTCCAGGGAACATTTTCATAGTGACAGAAGCTGCAGATCTTCCCTGGAACAGATGCACACCAAGAGTGAGCATAAACATAAGAAAATAACATGAATATAACATCGGCCCAGTTGGCATGGGTTGACACTTTCGCTGGGCGTTTTAACAGAAAGGAAAAGACTAGTGACACAGGAAGCCTTTAAAAAAAAATCTTACAGTGTGAAGAGGAAAGTGCTGCATTTGTTACACTCAGATTTGCACAGTTAAGTAAGGTAAAGAGTTTTGTTACCTCCTAAGGACTTCTGAGTCCTCCTCAGAAGGGATCTGCTTCAGGTTCTTCAGTGTCTCCCAGGATCTGTTTTCAGGACACAGACAGTGGGTGCTCGGCAGATTTGTCTCTTCAACTAGGAATCAGTTCTTAGATGACTCCACCATTTAGTGTCTGTGTGGCTTTGGGCAGGCCATACGTCTGAAGCAGATCTGAAGCATTCATCAGATTATCTAAGTAGTTCATGTCTCCAGAGAAGGTACAAACTATTGTACGAGTTTGGTTTTTTTGGATCCTGAGACTACACTGGGGAAAGAGAAGGAGGAGATTCAAATGTGAGGCTACAGGCTGATTTGGAGTTTAGGTACGGATGCTCCTATAACAAGAAACAAGAATTGAGGAGGTGGATTTAGCAGTTAGGACGTCCCTGAACCCTCCCAGGTGCCCCTCACTTTGCATATTGGGCAAACTTTTTTCAAAGCACTTATCTTACATACTAATGATTGATGATTTACTCCACTGTCTCCACCTCCCAAAAAAGCCTTATCTCAATTGTATGTTTTATGTCCCAAATTTATGATAATCCTTATGCCTAGGTGATGAACAAATGTTTGTTAAATACATTCATATTATATACAACCATGTCATCTGGACTCTCAAATAGCAGCACCATTTAAAAACTCACTATCTTCCCTTAGGATATATTCTTTATTCAGAATAAATTAGAGATAATTTGTAAAACAGGATAAGACATTCAGAACTTTGTGACTGAGTTGAAATGTAGTTGGAATATTCTAGTGATATTGATGTAACTGAGTTAGAGGAAAACAATGCAGCCATTAAGGAGAATTCAAAAGAATAACATTTAAGACCTAGCACAAAAGAAAGGAAGAAAGTAAAGAAGGAAAGGGGAAATGAAGGAGGAAAAGGGAGGAGGAGGAAAGAAGGAAGGGGAGAAAGGCAGAACAATCTCATACCTGGACTTCAATTTTTTTTAATCCTGAATATAATATTAACAAATAGAATCTAGCAGCACTTTTAAGAGCAAAGCTGAAGAACTCACATTTACTGACTTCAAAATTTACTACAAAACCACAATAACCAAATCATTGTGGTACTAGTATAAAGACAGACATACAGATCAGTGGAATAGAATAGAGAGCTTAGAAATAAACCTTCCAATATCAAGTCAAATGATTTTTGATAAAAATTTCAAATTCTTTCAATGGGAAAATTATAGTTTTTTCAACAAATAGTGCTGGGAAAACTGACTCTTCACATGTAAAAGAATGAAGTTGGACCCTCACCTAATACCGTATGCAAAAATTAACTCAAGGTGAATCAAAGACCTAAATGCAAGACCCGAAGTGTAAAATTCTTAGAAAAGAACACTTGACAAATACTTCATGATGTTGAATTTGGCAATGATATCTCGCATATGAACCAAAGGCACAGTAACAAAAGAAAAAATAGACTAACTGGATTTCATGAAAATGTAAAAAATTTGTGCATAAAAAGACACTTTCACAGAGTTAAAAAGGCAGCCCACAGAATGGAAGAAAATATTTGCATATCATATATCTAGTAAAGGATTAATATCTAAAACATATGGAGAACTTTCAAATTGCAACAACAACAACAACAACAAAAACTATTTTAAAATGGGCAAAGAACTTAAATAGACATTTCTCCAAGGAAGATTACAAAAGAAAAGAAGTTTAACATCACTGTCATTAAGTAATACAAATCAAAACTGCAATGATAAACCACCTCATATCCATTACAATGTCTACTATCAAAAACTAGAAAACAGCAAGTGTTGGTCAGGATGTGGAATAATTAGAACCTTTGTGCACTGTTGGTGGGACTATAAAATGGTACAAACACTGTGGAAAACAGTATGGCAGTTCCTCAAAAAATTAAAAGTAGAATTATTGTGCAATCCAGAAATTCTACTTCAGGTGTATACTCAAGAATTAAAATCAGGGTCTCAAAAAGGTATTTGAACACTCATGTTCATAGCAGCATTATTCAAAATAGCCAAAAGGTGGACACAACCCAATTTCCGTTGACAGATGAATGATTATGCAAGAAGTGGTAATTATAATAAGGAAATGGCAATCCACTCCAGTACGTTTGCCTGGAAAATCCCATGGACAGAGGAGCCTGATGGGCTATAGTCAATGGGGTCACAGAGTCAGGCATGACTGATCACACACACACACATACAATGAAGTATTATCCAGCCTTAAAAAGGAAGGAAATTCTGGCATATGCTACAGCACGGATGTATCTTGAAGATATTATGCTAAGTGAAATAAGTCAATCAGTCACAAAAAGACAAATACTATATGATTCCACTTATATGTGACACTAAGAACAGTCAAAATCAAGACAAAAAGTGGAATGTGTTTTTCAGGGTCCAAGGTGGGGGGCGGGCAGTGTGCTGAGTTGGGGGTTTTCAGTTTTACAGGATGAGAAGAGTTCTGGAGATGGATAGTCGTGATGCTTACACAACATTACAGATGTGTTTAATATCACTGAACTGTACATTTTTAAATGGTTAAGATGGTAAATTTTATGTTAAAAAAGAATTTTAAAAGAACCTAGCAGCACTTTGCACTCCAGTACTCTCGCCTGGAAAATCCCATGGACGGAGGTGTCTGGGAGGCTGCAGTCCATGGGCTCGCAAAGAGTCGGACATGACTGAGCGACTTCACTTTCACTTTTCACTTTCATGCATTGGAGAAGGAAATGGTAACCCACTCTGGTGTTCTTGCCTGGAGAATCCCAGGGATGGGGGAGCCTGGTGGGCTGCTGTCTATGGGATCGCACAGAGTCAGACACGACTGAAGCGACTTAGCAGCAGCAGCAGCAGCACTTTGAAAGAATTCCATTATTACCTAAGAGGAGTTAATTTGAGAAAAGCAGGAATTACTCAATATTAGGTGATCTATTAACTTAATTCACCAAATTTTTAGTTCAAAAGGGAAAATTCATATCATGTTTGTAGATGCTGAAAATATGTTTAATAAATCTCAATATCCACTCTTTCTTATTGTGGTAAAATATACACAACAAAAAATTTACCATTTTAGCCATTTTTTTCAAAACAGTATGGTACTGGCACAAAAACAGAAATATGAATCAATGAAACAGGATAGGAAGTCCAAAGATAAACCTACACACTTGTGGTCACCTAATCTATGACAAACGAGGCAATAGTACACAATAGAAAAAAGGCAGTCTCTTTAATAAGTGGTGCAGGTAACAGTGGGCAGCTACATGTAAATGAATGAAATTGGAACACTCCCTAACACTATACACAAAAATAAACTCAAAATGGATTAACAATCTAAATGTAAGCCTGGATACTGTAAAACTATTAGAGGAGAACATGGGCAGAACACGCTTTGACATAACCATCTTTAAGTGTACAGTTCAGTGGCATTAAGTACATTCACATAGTTGTACAACCATCAGAACTAACCATCTCCAGGACTTTTTCATCTTCCTAAAATGGAACACTGTACCAAATAAACAGTAATTCCACATTCCCTCTCCACCAGCCCTGGCAACCACCATTCTACTTTCTGCCTCTGTGAATCTGACTACTCTAGGTACCCTATAAAAAATGGAATCATACAGTATTTGTCCTTAATGACTGACTAATTTGACTTAATATAATGTGTTCAAGATGTACCTATTGTTATAAACATATGTCTGAATTTCCTTCCTCTTTATAGCTGAGTAATATTCTATCATATTTATATACTATGTTTTGCTTTTCCATTCATCTGTTGATGGACATTTGAATTACTTCTATCTTTTGGCTCTGAACATGAGTGTACAAATATCTGTTCAAGTTCTTCCTTTCAATTCTTTTGAGTATACACCCAGAAATTGCTAGATATTATGGTAATTATATATTTCATTTTAAAAAATCAATATCCATTCTTCATCTTATTATGTAAACCCTCTTAATTGAAAGGAAATAGAATACAGGAATATTTCCATAATATGACAAAGTATTTCATGTCAATCAGAAGTCAGCATTATGCTCAATGGGAAAAGTAAAAATATTTACATCAATGCAAGGACCAAGATGATGATATCCACTATCACTATTGTCATATAATATTCCTTTGGAGCTACTAGGCAACACAATCTGATAAGAGAAATGAATAAGAGACATGATCATGGTAAGAATAAGATCAGATTGTCATATTTGCAGATGATACAGAATGTATGCCTGGAAAACCCAAGAGAATCAGCTAAAGAACTATAGTAAATAGTAAGAGAATGCAATAAGTTAGCTAGGTACAACTATTAGTAATTCTCTTATATACAAATAATCACCACTTGTAAGAATATCAATGTAATTGCACAGGATGTAAAAGGAAAGAAAAAGAAGAACCATGATGACATGAAACACAAGACAAGGTTCAAACACAATTATATAAGAGATATGTAAACTAAAAAAAAGACCAACCATTGCATCTACGTCAAATTTTCCCTCTTCTGTCCATGCATTGATCTCTTTGTTTATCCAGTAGACGTGTGCTACATGCCTGCTATGCATTGTTTGTGTACCCTGTGTGTAGCTCTGGAACAAAGAGCTCTGCACTGAAATACAGGATGACTGGGTTCTATCTAGATTTAGGTCCCCTATCCACCCACCCCTCCGGGTCACTGAGATACAGCTTTCCCCTCTCAGACTGGCAAAAACGCTGATATAATAACATACTATGTTAGAGTGGATATGGATTGGAAAAACAGAAACATACATTATTGGTGAAGTACAGTAATACAGCCCCTGTGAGCAACTTGACAATGTTGATCAAAATTAAAAATTTACCTTACTTTTGAACTGGTTTCAATATATTAGCATATAAGGAAGGTGACAGTTTTGCAAAGTAACCCATTGTACATTGTTTATATTAATAAAGACAGGAAACAAATCCATTGATAGGGCACTGGTTAAATCATAGTACATCTACAACAATGGAATACTTGGGAGTCATTTAAAAGAATGGAATAATCTCATTTAATATGTGAAATTTAAAAAAGACCAAAGTCACAGATACAGAAAACAGATTGCCAGAGATGAGAGAGGAAGCACAAGGTAGGAAATTGGAGGTCAAACAGATGAAGGAAATTAAAAGATACACACAGCCAGTTATAAGAAATAAGTTCTAGAGATGCAATGTACAGCATGTTGACTATAGATAGCAATACTGTATTACTTTGAAAGTTGCTAAGAGAGTAGATCCTGAAAATTCTCCTCACAAGAAAAAAAAAAGGGGGTAACTAAGTTTGGTAATGGATGTTAAACTTACTGTGATGATCATTTCATAATATATCAAATCATCATGTTGTATACTTTAAATTAGTATAATGTTGTATGTCAGTTATCTCTCAGTTAAACAAAACAAGAAAAGAACAGGATGGGGCTGCATATTTCTTGTTCTGCAATTTCTTGCATATTCTTGTTCTGATAAGCAAGAATCTCCGTGCTTACAGGTTTAGTTGCTCAGTCATTTCCAACTCTTTGTGACCCCATGGACTATAGCCCACCAGGCTCCTCTGTCAGTGGAATTTTCCAGGCAAGAATACTGGAGTGGGTTGCCATTTCCTTCTCCAGGGGATCCCAACCCAGGGATCGAACCTACGTCTCTTGTGTCTCCCACCTTGCAGGCAGATTCTTTCGAAAATCTCCAAGAACCATTATTATTTGAAAAACACAATCAGAGCAATAAATGTGCCACATTTGTATTTTTTAAAAAAGAGAAAACACAATACATTGTTTTTGGTTTTAATGCATTTAATATCTCTGGAAGGACATTAGGAAACTAGAGACACTGGAGACTTTTAGGGATTGAGGCAGTATCCTAGACAATGAGATGGAAGGGAGATATTTTACTTTATACCTTTTGTACCTTTCAGGCTTTTGCAACATGTGACTTTATCACCTATTTTTAAATTAATTTTTGAAAGAAGTATCTACCTAGATACTTAGGTATCTCCTTGGACTAAAAGGAGATCAAGCCAGTCAATCCCACTGGAAGGACTGATGCTGAAGTTGAAGCTCCAATAATTTGGCTACGTGATGCGAACAGCCAACTCATTGAAAAAGACCCTGAGACTGGGAAAGATTGAAGGAGAAGAAGGTGGCAGAGGATGAGATGGTTGTACAGCATCATCAATTCAACGGACATGAACTTGGGCAAACTCTGGGAGATAGTGAGGGACAGGGAGGCCTGGCATGCTGCAGTCCATAGGGTCACAAAGAGTCAGACACAACAGTGACTGAACAACAACCATCTAAACACTGACCTAAATTATAAAAAGCACTTTCATCCATATTCAATTACTCTGTTGTTGTTCAACTCAGTTGTGTACAACTCTTGAAAAAAAAATTCAATTGGTAAAACAGCAGTTTTAGGTTAAATAAATTCTTCTAGTTGACTTTTTCCAAACTGTTGTCAAGACAACCTTTCCTTTCTCCACAACATTGAGAGAATTAGGTGTTAACCTGGCATCTGGACAGAAATAGCTGCTTAATTCCAAGCATAGATGGGTCAAGAAGGCCGCAGAGTTGCTGTGCTTATAGATTCATGTAACACCTTGTAAATACTTCTGGCCCAGTGGGGGCTCAATAAATGTTGCTGACTCATCTGTCACAGAGAAGCAATATTAACTCCGAAGGACTAACTGAAGTCATTTAATCAGAAAATCAATTTCACTTTTCTTGTCATGGGGAAAATATTTCCACTAAGCCAAGAAATATGCAGAGGTGATTATATTGTGTCAAGGATTCAAATGGGAAACCAGGAGTTAAAATGGTGTGAACAAAACAGATGCAAATCAATTTGCTTTGCATTACAGTTGGCAGTTTTGAGCACACTTGGCCACATATGGAAGTCATGCTTACTATTTCAAGAATGTAGTATCACTTTACAATGCTTAATATTCAAAGGCCCACACTATTATTGCTTTTGTGCAATTTTTGAGCAATTTCTGAGCCAAGGTTTGGCATCAGGGTTAAAAAACCCTAGAATAATTGCAAACTTGCTCTCCCCACCTTGCACGTTACTTCTTGTGGTCCTAAAACCATGATTGTATCAGATATTAATCTGCAACTCAACCACCAAGTGGATTTTATTGAAGCTGCTGTAATTCTACCACCAGAAAACATGACAAATAGCCAACATGTCACTGAAGATTTATGTTTGGTTTTGGAACCCATTATCTTTTAGGAAATACTACACAGTATGATTCACTGAGTGGTGGCAGTCTCATATAACCCAAGGTTTCTCTGTATTGATTTCCCAAAGTCATTATTAGAGACCCAAGTGTCCATGCTCTGCTAGGCTCACACAATTAAAACCAAAATCAGCTTCAGGGATCATTAGCAAGAAATATATGCACCCTGCAATATGAAGACTCCCAGAATGAGCCTCAACATGCTGAGAATAATGCAGCCTACGTTTCACCACTCCTTTTAAGGCAAATTCAAGAAGGGGAAATATGTTGCCTTGACTAAATTTTCCAAACAACTGGTTGGCATGCTGAGTTTTACTGCTGGTAAATGACATGGAACCACTGACATCTAGGCAATATTGGAGTCTGAGGAAACCTTAAAAGATCCTTCAGTTCAAAACCCTCCCTTAACATAAACTGGGGCTCAAAGAAGTGAAATGACTCCATGCCAACTCTCTATCCATTTGCCATGTCCAGCAGCTCTGCTTATATGCACTGTGGTGAGGGGATGATGTAGAAAGGAGGTGACTCAAGGGACCATGGACACAGATACAGCAAGACCATGGTCTTGTCGACCTTTCCTCCCCCTTTCACTTGGGGAAATCTGCTTGATTGGGAGAGGGTGTTAATTAACACCTTTTGAATGATGAAAATTCAGGGTTTTGCAGTCACAGTGAGATGAAGAGGGAAGTGCAAAAAGACGGCAGTGGCAGAGGATATTCCAAGGCACATTTAGGCGCCATTTCAACAGCTTCCAAGGTGGCAATGAAGGAGACCTGGGTTTGATTCCCGGTTTGGGAAGATCCCCTGGAGAAGAGAATGGCTACACACTCCAGAATTCTTGCCTAGAGAATTCCGTGGGCAGAGAAGCCTGGTGGTCTATGGTCCATAGGGTAGCAGAGTCAGATATGACTGAACAACTAACACTTCCACTTTTCAACAACTTGCAGTTAATCCAGGTAATGCAACCAAAGTGCAAACCCTTTGTGTTGCTACACTAAGGCTCCTGGGTTCCTATTCCTTTGTCAGTCAAATTTTACGAGTTTCAGAATCTATTCTCCATTCTCTTCACTATCTTCACTTCACTAGACCTCGCTTCAGCTTTAGGCACAGCTGATCAGTCTCTCCTGCTTAAAATACTTTCCCCTCTTTGCTTTCTTGACCCTACAATCTGTTTGTTTCCCTCTATATAGGGGGCAATTCCTTCTCAATCAGATTTTCTCTCTCCCCCTGATTTTTTCTTGGAGAAGGTGATGGCACCCCACTCCAGTACTCTTGCCCAGAAAATCACATCAATGGAGGAGCCTGGTAGGCTGCAGTCCATGGGGTTGCGAAGAGTCGGACACGACTGAGCGACTTCACTTTCACTTTTCACTTTCATGCACTGGAGAAGCAAATGGCAACCCACTCCAGTGTTCTTTCCTGGAGAATCCCAGGGATGGGGGAGCCTGGTGGGCTGCCGTCTATGGGATCGCACAGAGTCAGACACGACTGAAGCGACTTAGCAGCAGCAGCAGCAGCTGATCTCTTCTATCTTCTGCTTTCTCCACTAAATGATTGATAAGCATCTTATACTTAACATATCTATGAAAGAACTCATTATATATCCTTCCCCACTGTAGAACTTACCCCATTTCACACTGCATTCTTTCCCCCACCTTAGTAAAATCAATATCTTCTACTCAGCTCCTCAAACCAGAAACCTAGCAATCATCTCAGCTTTTCCCTTCCCCTCACATCCTACCCCACATGCAAATCATCAGTAAATCCTATTGCATTTACTTAAAGTACATCTCGATGGTAAAGAATCTGCCTCCCCATGCATGAGACCTGGGTTTGATCCCTGGGTTGGGAAGATCCCCTGGAGAAGAGAATGGCAACCACTCCAGTATTCTTGCCTGGAAAATCCCACGGACAGAGAAGCCTAGTGGGCTACAGTCCATGCGGTTACAAAGAGTTGGACACGACCAAGCAACTAACAAAGTACATCTCCAAGCTATTGTACCTCCTTGCTACTGCCCTTGTCTAATCCAGCCTTCTCTCAGACTAGATTATGAGCTTTAACTCTTGCCTGCCCTCTGTTCGCAAAACAGTAGAGGAATCTGTAGAATATAAACCATATGGCAGTTCTATTTCCAGTTTTTTTTAGAACACCGGTGGTTTCCTCTTACTCTTAGAGTCAAATCTAAACTCTTTCTGTTGACTCACAAAGCCTGGTGAGATCTTGGCCCACATGGTTCAGTTCTCCTGCTCATTCTCTGGCCTCCAGTCACACCTACCCCCTTTATGTTTGTTCCGACAGGCACCCAGAAACCAACCCATCCCCATCTAAGACCTCTGCATGCTGTTCCCTCTACCTGAAAAATACTTCCTCCACTCCTTCACACAGTTATGTCTTTGTCACTTAAGTCATAGCCCAAATCTACTTCTTGAGAGAAGTCTTCAGACTCTGCAACCCCATGGACTGCAGTCCACCAGGCTCCTCCGTCCTTGGAATTTCCTAGGCAAGAATACTAGAGTGGGTAGCCATTCCTTTGTACAGAGGATCTTCCTGACCCAGAGATCAAGCCTAGGTCTCCCACATTTCAGGCAGATTCTTTACCATCTGATCCACCAGGGAAGACCCTCACTATCACATATAATATTTTATTTTCCTCAGAGCAGTTTTCATAATCTGAAATTGTCTTGTCCATTTACTTCTTAATACACCCTCTCTCATAAAAAAGAATGAAAATGCCATTTGCAGCAACATGAATGGCCCTAGAGATTATCATACTAAGTGAAGTAAGGCAGATAAAGAAAGACAAATATATCTCTTATATGTAGAATCTTTAAAAAATGATACAATGATCCCAGGAATGCAAGGATTCTTTAATATCTGCAAATCAATCAATGTAATACACCACATTAACAAATTGAAAGATAAAAACCATATGATTATCTCAATAGATGCAGAGAAAGCCTTTGACAAAATTCAACACTCATTTATGATTAAAACTCTCCAAAAAGCAGGAATAGAAGGAACATACCTCAACATAATAAAAGCTATATATGACAAACCCACAGCAAGCATCACCCTCAATGGTGAAAAATTGAAAGCATTTCCCCTGAAATCAGGAACAAGACAAGGGTGCCCACTCTCACCACTACTATTCAACATAGTGTTGGAAGTTTTGGCCACAGCAATCAGAGCAGAAAAAAAAGTAAAAGGAATCCAGATAGGAAAAGAAGAAGTGAAACTCTCACTGTTTGCAGATGACATGATCCTCTACATAGAAAACCCTAAAGACTCTACCAGAAAATTACTAGAGCTAATCAATGAATACAGTAAAGTTGCAGGATATAAAATTAACACACAGAAATCCCTTGCATTCCTATATACTAACAATGAAAAAACAGAAAGAGAAATTAAGGAAACAATACCATTCACCATTGCAACAAAAAGAATAAAATACTTAGGAGTATATCTGCCTAAAGAAACAAAAGACCTATACATAGAAAACTATAAAACACTGATGAAAGAAATCAAAGAGGACACAAACAGATGGAGAAACATACCGTGTTCATGGATTGGAAGAATCAATATTGTCAAAATGGCTATTCTACCCAAAGCAATCTATAGATTCAATGCAATCCCTATCAAGCTACCAACGGTATTTTTCACAGAACTAGAACAAATAATTTCACAATTTGTATGGAAATACAAAAAACCTCGAATAGCCAAAGTAATCTTGAGAAAGAAGAATGGAACTGGAGGAATCAACCTGCCTGACTTCAGACTCTACTACAAAGCCACAGTCATCAAGACAGTATGGTACTGGCACAAAGACAGAAATATAGATCAATGGAACAGAATAGAAAGCCCAGAGATTAATCCACGGACCTATGGACACCTTATCTTTGACAAAGGAGGCAAGGATATACAATGGAAAAAAGACAACCTCTTTAACAAGTGGTGCTGGGAAAACTGGTCAACCACTTGTAAAAGAATGAAACTAGAACACTTTCTAACACCATACACAAAAATAAACTCAAAATGGATTAAAGATCTAAATGTAAGACCAGAAACTATAAAACTCCTAGAGGAGAACATAGGCAAAACACTCTCCAACATAAATCACAGCAAGATCCTCTATGACCCACCTCCCAGAATATTGGAAATAAAAGCAAAACTAAACAAATGGGACCTAATGAAACTTAAAAGCTTTTGCACTACAAAGGAAACTATAAGTAAGGTGAAAAGACAGCCCTCAGATTGGGAGAAAATAATAGCAAATGAAGAAACAGACAAAGGATTAATCTCAAAAATATACAAGCAACTCCTGAAGCTCAATTCCAGAAAAATAAATGACCCAATCAAAAAATGGGCCAAAGAACTAAACAGACATTTCTCCAAAGAAGACATACAGATGGCTAACAAACACATGAAAAGATGCTCAACATCACTCATTATTAGAGAAATGCAAATCAAAACCACAATGAGGTACCACTACACGCCAGTCAGGATGGCTGCTATCCAAAAGTCTACAAGCAATAAATGCTGGACAGGGTGTGGAGAAAAGGGCACCCTCTTACACTGTTGGTGGGAATGCAAACTAATACAGCCGCTATGGAAAACAGTGTGGAGATTTCTTAAAAAACTGGAAATAGAACTGCCATATGACCCAGCAATCCCACTTCTGGGCATACACACTGAGGAAACCAGATCTGAAAGAGACACGTGCACCCCAATGTTCATCGCAGCACTGTTTATAATAGTCAGGACATGGAAGCAACCTAGATGCCCATCAGCAGATGAATGGATAAGGAAGCTGTGGTACATATACACCATGGAATATTACTCAGCCGTTAAAAAGAATTCATTTGAACCAGTCCTAATGAGATGGATGAAACTGGAGCCCCTTATACAGAGTGAAGTAAGCCAGAAAGATAAAGAACATTACAGCATACTAACGCATATATATGGAATTTAAAAAGATGGTAACGATAACCCTATATGCAAAACAGAAAAAGAGACACAGAAATACAGAACAGACTTTTGAACTCTGTGGGAGAAGGTGAGGGTGGGATGTTTTGAAAGAACAGCATGTATATTATCTATGGTGAAACAGATCACCAGCCCAGGTGGGATGCATGAGACAAGTGCTCGGGCCTGGTGCACTGGGAAGACCCAGAGGAATCGGGTGGAGAGGGAGGTGAGAGTGGGGATCGGGATGGGGAATACGTGTAAATCTATGGCTGATTCATATCAATGTATGACAAAACCCACTGAAATGTTGTGAAGTAATTAGCCTCCAACTAATAAAAAAAAAAAAAAAATGATACAATGAACTTACACAGAACAGAAATAGTCCAATAGACATAGAAAATAAACTTACAGTTACTGAAGAGGAAAGAGTGGAGGGAGAGATAAATTAGGAGTTTGGGATTAAATACATAAACTATTGTGTATATAATAGATAATCAGCAAAGACCTACTGTATAGCATGGGAAACTATATTCAATATTTTGTTATAACCTATAAGGGAAAGGAATTTGAAAAAATAGATAGTTATGTATGAATAATTGAATCACTTTGTTGTACACCTAAAACCAGCACAACATTGTAGATTAATTATACTTCAATTTACAAAAATACATCCTCTCTCCATTAGACTGCAAGCTCCATAAAATCAGGAAAACTTTTCATCTTGTTTAGCACCGTATCTCCAGGGCCAAAATGTAGTTTTGGTGCCATAACTGTGATTGAATGCAAAAATGATATCTAATCATATATATCTATATGAGTATGAGATCTGTGAAACTAGCCACTGCTTCTTACTTGTACCGTTGGTCTGGAGCCCCAGTCACTCTCTGGAGCTAGTGGGGAACGTGTCATGAGACATACTTTTTATCTTTTTTAAAATATCATTTATTTATTGCTTGTGCTGGGTCTTCGTTGCTGCACCTGGGCTTTCTCCAGTTGCAGCAGACTGGGGTTCCTCTTGGTTGCAGTGCTCGGGTCTCTCACTGCTGTGGCTTCTGCTGCTGGGGACCGCAGGCTCTAGGTACACAGGCTTCAGTAGTTGTGGTACCCGGGCTCAGGTGCATGTGGAATCTTCCTGGACCAGGGATCGAACCCATGTCCCCTACATTGGCAGAAGGAGTCCTATCTACTATCCCACAGAGAAGTCCCAATATTTTAAATCTTTTGATTGAGGCTAAGAGTAAGTCATTGCTGATTATACAGTGTATGCATAGAGGCCAAAAAGAGAAGGTCCCACATTTGAAATAGAGCTTATATTTGGGGACTTTATAGTCAGAGAGGGATGGTTGAGCAATATTTGAGAATTTACAGTGATGGGGAATATAACAGCTGAAATATTAAATTCCTGGAGGATCAATTATGGTGTAGAGTGAAGAGCACTGGATTTGGTGTCAGAAGCCCTGGTTTGAGTCCTGAATCTGCCACTAAGTGCTATGCAATGTAAAGACATCACTTACTTTCTTGAATATCAATTTCCTCATCAAAAAAAAGGAGGTAATATCTGTTTCTTATTTTCAGTTACAAATACCGGCCAATACTAATTCCCTCCAAAGCCTAAAAGAGGTTCCAGAGTAGGCAAAGTCCCAGCTAGTGATCAATTCATTAAAAATTAGGATTATTTTCACTTGATGTTTCCTGGTTATCATCAAAGATTCTTCCAGAGCAGGTATAGGTGTGGTAGACAATATCACCATTTAACAATAATTGTCTCCTGTTAGGATTATAGAACAAATTTATAAAAACACACTTGGCTTACTTTGGGTTTTTCTCCAACATATCCATGGATGATGTTTGTTGGAATTTGGCTTGGATTCCAGTTATTTTCCAATAATAATACATGGAAGTGAAGGCATGCTCACATCTTTAACTTGGGCAAGCCCTCAGAGTGAGCACAAATTTAGGAATGAGAACACCTCAGGGAACCATGTACTAAACCCTCAAATGTGCCTCGTTCCTACCAGAGAGAGGAGGAGTTTTCAGAAATCACTCGCTGCCTGGCCCCTAGTGGGGTGAAGGCTTTGATTCCTCTGGGAGTCAAATTGGCTTTTAAAAGCACAGTCTACAATGTTAACTATTTGTAGAATGTGGCACATTTGTAGCATGAACTCAACATGGTTTGATGTGTGTGAAGAAATAGCTCTAGTTCATGAGAGCATGAGACCTCCCACCACTAAGTAATGTAGCAAATAAGCTATTTCTTAGTTAATGAAAGAGTTTTTCCAGAAAAAGGACAGGCCAGGAAGCTTACTATTGAGGTTAAAAGTGGGAGTGAAAGTCTCTCATTTGTGTCCCACTCTTCGATCCTATGGTCTATACAGTTCATGGAATTCTCTAGGCCAGGATACTGGAGTGCGTAGCCTTTCCCTTCTCCAGGGTATTTTCCCAACCCAGGGATCAAACCCAGGTCTCCCTCATTGCAGGTGGATTCTTTACCAGCTGACCCACCAGGGAAGCACCAAAGAGAGAGGGGGAAAGTAGGCCATCAGAGGAAAAAGCTTCATTTAAGAACACTATCAGTGAGCAGTGCTGCTTCCTGCTTTCCATTGGCATCTGCTGCATGTAACTGAGAACAGGAGCAATGCTGAGGCTCTACCACAGGGGGTGTTTTTCAGAGCAAATCAATATCAAGAGTCAGTAGACACGTAGAAAGAAAAAGCAGGGATGGGGGAGGGAAGTTGGGGCTCATGGTAATAGATACTCTTCTCACCTGAAGCACTGTTTGATGGTCTGAATTGCAAAACTTACTCTCCATCATCATTCACATACCTGGAAATAAGTGAGTGAAGTGAAGTCACTCAATCGTGTCCGACTCTTTGCGACCCCATGGACTGTGGCCTACCAGGCTTCTCCGTCCATGGGATTTTCCAGGCAAGAGTACTGGAGTGGATTACCATTTCCTTCTCCAGGAGATCTTCCCGACCCAGGGATTGAACCCGGGTCTCCCGCATTGTAGGTAGACACTTTACCGTCTGAGCCACCAGGGAAGTCCCAGACCTCAAACACCTCTCACCTAGGGTTTCTCAACCTTGACACCATTGACAGTGGGGTCAGATAATTCTTTGTTGTGGAGGACTGTCTTGTGTACTGTAGGATATTTAGTAGCATAGCTAACCTCTTCCCCCTAGACATCTGCAACCCTGCTCTATAGAGACAACCAGAAATGTCTCCAGACCATGTCAAATCTCCCCTGGGGGCAAAATCACCCCCAACTAGGACCACTGCTGTAAGTTTATTGAAGCTCTCAAGAGAGAGTCCTAGAGACTGTCTTGGGTCTTATTTCCTACATCAAAGTTTACTGGGAGTACTGCTGGAAACAGCACCTGAAGGGAATGAAAGAAGCAAGACTGGGCTGAGGGAAATGTTGAACAGAGATGTGGTTTCAGTAAAGGTGTCTGTGGATTCCTTGGGGAGCTCTGGGACCCTTTGGAGTTGTCTCAAGTTCAGGCAAGATGCCGAGTCCTCCTTCTCCTACTCATTGCATATGGCGTGACCTTGATGAGCCTCCCTTCCACAGAGGGTGGTGCCCGAGGAGAGCTCAGCTGTAAGCTGTACTCCTGGAACTGGTAGAATGAGCTCCAGTCCTTGCGGGAGCTCTAAGCTCAGCACCGCAGTGCCCGCAGACAGAAGGGACGAGCTTCAGACATCTCAAAGCCACGGTCATAAAGACTGAGCTTGGCCACCGTGAGAATTAATTGCTAGAAGGCCCCAGTTTCACAATCACAATGTTCTTTCATTATCCAGAGCTGTAACAGTCCAAGAAAATTAAAAGAGCTACGTCAGACCCCAGTCATTTTTTAAACATATCTAATTTGAGTGCAGTTTTCCCAGATTTATGAGTTGGTTTTTATAGGTTAGAGTATAGATAACATTCACATAAACTTGCCCTAAACCATGCTGACTAGAGATCTTTTTCAAGGAAGTGTTTCAAGTTCCACTTGGAAATGATTGGTGGGCACTGAGTTTGATTTGTTTTGTGAAGGGATAAAGTTAGAAATTTCCTCTGAGTCTCTGAGCCAAACTGAGTGTTCCACAAGATGACAGAAGTCTTCCAAATCACTCCTGGCAAAATGCTTGCTGTGTTGGTTGTGACAAGCTAGAACTTGCCTGTTAATATAATTTAGTCTCTTCTACTCAAAATATAATCCTTACACAGCCCCAGTCCATGGGGTTGCAGAGAGTCGGACACGACTGAGCGATTAACACTTTGGTTCACTTCAAACAGCAAAACACAGCACCAAGTGCTCTGCCTTAATTGTAAAATAACAACTCTGGGATCATCTGAGGCAATGTTCTTACTCCCATTTTATGGGGGAGAAAGCTGAGACTGAGAGGGTTTCTTTGCACTGAGTCACTCAGTTAGCCTGATAAGTGGCCAGGCTGGCATTCAAATCCTGCTCTGCTGACTGCAAAGCTTCAGCTTTTAGTTTCTTTGGGTAAATCTCTTGCATCATGGTATGGCTGGTTTTCTTTGCACGCAAATCTCTAGACCCTGAAACTACTGAAAGAAGTACAGCAACAAGCACTGACTTTTGTTCACCAGCCAGATGCATATTCCTCAGCCATTCTCTTGAAATTTTGCAAGAGGAGGAGATATTAATTTGGTCACAAAAATTTTTCCCACATTTTTTTTTATCAGTCCTCACAACAACCCTCTGAGGTAGGGAAGAGTGTCCTGACATCTTGCATGTGAAGTCACTTCAGTCATGTCTGACTCTTTGAGACCCCATGAACTGTAGCCTGCCAGACTCCCCTGTCCATGGGATTCTCCAGGCAAGAATACTGGAGCGGGCTGCCATACCCTCCTCCAGGGGATCTTCCCGATCCAGGTATCGAACCCACGTCTCTTATGTCTCCTGCATTGGCAGGCAGGTTCTGTACCACTAGCAGCCCCTGGGAACCCCCTGACATGTTAGGTGATAAGAAAAGGCCCAGAGAAGGGACTTGGTCAGTCAGCTGCTAAGTGGGGCTGAGGCTTGTTTCTGAGGTCTGGTGTCTCAGCACCAGCGGCAGTAGTGTCTGTTCAGTCCTTTCAGGAGAACCCTTCCCAAGATGAGTGCCATTTGGAAGGTGGCCAGATCTCCTCTTGTACCACTGTCTCCATGTTTGGAGATGTGGTGACTGCTTTGATTTGGCTGTTGTTTCTATGGCACCTGTAACTAAATAAATACCCTATCAAACTAGAGCAGGGTGTAGAAATGTTTACTTTCAGCTTTACTCAGCACTAATAGCATAAATTGTGCTGTGGAAGGAAAACCTAGAGAAGGGTTTTATGTGAGGCCATGCAGACCAGGTAATGTAGGGAGAAAAAGCAAACAGTCCAATGTGAGTTCTGTGCCCTTCCCCACATGCTGTGTTCTAGCTGAAACATGCAGGCAGTCATGCATTTGACTTTTCCATGAGATTGAAAATGATGAGAATTTTGCCCTGTTTTCAAATTCTTGGAATTGAAAAGGAGCAGGAAAACCTTTAACTGTGATCACACACAGAAATTGTCTCCATAAGCAAATGGGGGAAAAGGGAAAATGGTGTGGCTTTGAAATTCTAAGATGTGAATTGTAACTGCATATTGTGTGTGTGCACACATGTGTGCTCAGAGCTAACATTTATTGAGCACATACTGTATACCAGGAAAAGACAATGGCACCCCACTCCAGTACTTTTGCCTGGAAAATCCCATGGACGGAGGAGCCTGGTAGGCTGCAGTCCATTGGGTTGCTATGAGTCGGACACGACTATGCAACTTCACTTTCACTTTTCACTTTCATGCATTGGAGAAGGAAATGGCACCCCACTCCAGTATTCTTGCCTGGAGAATCCCAGGGACGGGGGAGCCTGGTGGGCTGCTGTCTATGGGGTCACACAGAGTTGGACACGACTGAAGCGACTTAGCAGCAGCAGCAGCAAATGTATACCAGGCATTGGTCAAAGCACTTTAAATCTTTTCATGCTCACAATTTCCTATGAGTGGTGATATTATTTTGCCCATATACAGGTGAGGAAATTAAAACCCAGAGAAAATAAATAACTTGCCCACAATCTCTCAGTTAGTAAGTAGCAAAGCAGGGATTTAATCTAGTTCCCCTGGCTCTAAAATCTACACTGTTAACCTCTATGCTAGACAGAGATAATCTCTTTGCTAGGGATGGGACTTGCTTTGTAGACCTGCCTCATGAGCATACAATCTGTGCAAGGCCCTGGGCTCAGAAGGACCCACATTTAGTTTAGTGCCCTGCTTTCACTGTCTTGAAATTCTGAACAGTTTTGAACAAGGGACCCTACAATTCCATTTTTGTACTAGACCCAGAATTTATGTAGTTGATTCTGGATGTATGTGTGTGCTTAGTCACTCAGTCATGTCCAACTCTTTGTGACCCCGTGGACTGCAGCCCACCAGGCTCTTCTGTCCATGGGATTTCCGAGGCAAGCATACTGAAGTGGGTTGCCATTCCCTTCTCCAGGAGATCTTCCCAACCCAGGGATCAAACTCAGGTATCCTGTACTGCAGGTGGATTCTTCACCTCTGAGTCACCAGGGAAGCCCAGTTGTTTCTGCATAGGAAATACTTATTAACAAAATTATTCCTTAACAGCATTACTTAATTTTATATTATCTTCTTTAATTATTTGGGATTAAAAAAATGAATGTCTTTGTATCTGTTATCAGTACCCATTGATGTGCTTAAATTTGTAGAAGTGTCTTTTAAAAATTTAATTTTACAAAGATTTGTCTTTCCCCAAAAATATGAATTCTAATTCACTAGCTTTGTAATTGCTTCCTCCCTATAGACACTAGTCTCTATTCAGCCATAGGCAGGGGCACATAATAGACAGGAACCAGACCATCTCTCCAGGTTACAATTAGAGTCTTGGTTAAGGCCTGAAGAGGAAGGGACCTCTTTGTTCAGATGGACAAAATGCAGGAACAAGCTGGCAGTGGGAAGGGCTTTTTAAAAACTGGCCATTCCCTAGGAGGCCAAAGCTGTAAGCAACGTTTTCCTTCAAGAATCACTGGCTATGTTCTCTGTGTAAGGAATAAAGTTGTGCTCTATTGTGTGTGGACATGAAGAAGTAATATATTTGGTGAAAGATTGAAAGCCACCTCAAAGAAAGTGATTGTGGACTAACAGAGGCCAGTATTTTAATAAAAAGTTCAGAAGAAACCACCTAACTTAGGACCATTCCAAAGGGGAAGATAGAGAAGTAACACAGCTCACCTTTGCCAAATTAAAACAAGAGTCTCCAGAGAGGCTAAGGAGATTGTTGAGTTCCTAAAGGAAAGATAGTTTCAAAAATCAAGTTCTAAGATTCCATGGAATTTTCTCTCTGAAACTTTTTATATGAAAACTCATTCATGTGTTTCCATAAATTTGATCCAGAGTACATTTTTTTTACATGGTATTTGGTCTACAGAGTAGAATATGTTATTGGATCCCTACCAAAGTATTAGAATTCCTTTGATGGGAGATATAGCAGATCTCTGCATTCAATTCTTACCCAAATCAAAGACAGGGGAAAAAAAGCTTTCTTGTATAAAAAAGACTTCAGCCAACAAAATATACAGAATAGCCTTTCAACCATGAAAAAAGGTGGATGGTCTGGGACTGAGCGACAGCTGGGACATTTTCCCTTCATATCACAATCTTGTGTGGAAGTGACTGATGGTATGTAAATGGTGTCTTAGAATACTAACTCTTTCTGTTTATATGAGTTATACTTTTTAATAGAACAAAAAGTTTGAAATTCAAACCAGGTTATTCTCACTCATTCAATAAGAATTTTTTATTTGCTTTTATTTTAATTGTATAAGAAATAAGATTATTTAACCATGTTTTAAATATCCATATAATTTTTTTTAATAAGTCAAAGCAAATTGGAAAGGGAAACACAATTAACATTTTGGTATTTTATCTTTCCAAATGATCTCCCTTTAGAGAATAACATAAAAATACATATTATACATATTTTACGTTTATAAAAATATATGATCACAGAAATTATGTCAGCTAACATATCTTTGTCAACTAATATATCAGTTTGAGTACCCACATAATGTACAAAGCATAGTTTGTTAAACTGACTATGTTTAGACATTTTTCCCACTTTATTGCTATTATTTGGCTGTTATTTAAGTTGAATGTTACTAGTCTTAACACATATCCCTAATAATTTTCTTAAAATATATACCTGGGATTGCTAATTAAAAGATTATACTCATTTCTAAGAAGTTTGGCCTATTTTGCCAAACATATCTCCATTTATTCAGTCAGCAGCTTTACACTGAGAGCCTGCTATATATTCAGTTCCATAATGGAGTCTGGGTTACAGCAAGGAGTAAAATAGGGATAGTACTCACCTTTGGCTTCCCAGGTGGCACAGTGGTAAAGAATCCATCTGTGAATGCAGGAGACACAAGAGACGTTGGAAAGATGTCCTGGAGGATGAATGGCAGCCCACTCCAGTATTCTTGTCTGGAAAATTCCATGGACAAAGGAGCCTGGCGGGCTACAGTTCATGGGGTCTCAAAGAGTTGGACATGACTGAGCGATTATGCACATTTGGTTTACAGAAGTTAGTCTAGACGGAGTGAGGCATTAAGCACTCAAAGATAATAAATCTTAAGGGAAAAATGAGAGCACCATGAGAAAAGCTACCCTAAGCAAGGCTAGAGGAGGCATGCCAAGGTAGTAACACTGACTGTGCTGCTGAGACCTGACGATGGGGAGTGGAAGGACAAGCATCCTGAGAGAGAGACTAATCAAGTGTCAGGCCCTAGAGAGAATAGCCCCATGGAGAAGCTGGAAGAAGCCCTTGTTGAGTTCAGTGACTGGGAGGGAGCGAGCCTTGACAGGGGTGATCCTAACTGCTGTCATTCAAGGGTTTTCAGCAAAAGACTACCACAGTCTGATTTATGTTTTTTAAAAGATTCCTTTTGGCTGCTTTAAGCAAAATAAGTCACAAGACCACTTAGAAGGTTAATTCAGTTGCCCAGATCAGTGATGGCATCTTAGAAAGAGGCAGTGGCAGAAGAGATAAAAAGACTTAAGATATATTTAGAGGTCAAATCCATAGGCAATGGGGGTTCAAGTGCACAAGAGGGACCGTTTTCCTGAACCCTCATAATACTATTCTATTTTTTATAAAAAAAAACTTATTTATATTAGTAAAATAAATACAATAATAGTGATAAAATAATTTAAACAGAAATTCTATGTTGGTTCCGTTTATATTGTGTTGATTATTCACCTCTGAACATTTTTTACATTTATGGCCATTTGCATTTATTCTTTTGTGCACTGTCTAAAGGGTGTTTTTTTCCCCCTTTGCTATTAAATTGTTCTTTTCCTTGTTGCTTATATATTTGTTTCCTAGAGCTGCCATAACAAAACACAACAAACTAGGTAGCTTAAACAACAGGAATTTATTCTTTCACAATCTGGAGACTGAAGTCCAGGATCAAGGTGGTGGCAGAACTGTGCTCCTTCCCTCTCACCTCTTCCAGCTTCTGGTAGCCCAAGCATTTGTTGGCTTGTAGATATATCACTTCAATCTCTTCGTCCATCTCCAGGGAAATTTCTCCCCATGTGTCTATTTATATCCCTTTGCTCATAAGGACACCAGTCCTATTGGATTTACAGACTATCCTATCTGAATAGTTCCTCATTTCAACTGATTACATCAGAGGTAAACTTGTGTCCATATAGGGCTACATTCTGAGGTACTGGAGGTTAGGATTTCGATATATCTTTTGGGGTACACCATTCAACCCACAACAACCCGTAAGAGGTCTTTATATGCTGCAAATATTTTTCTCAGCATGTCCATTGCTTTTTTGCCTATTTTATGATATTTAGGATACAGGTGGTTAAAACTTTATTTTCTGATTTACTTTGTCAATTTTTCTTTTATTCAGTAAATACCTGTTGAATGCCTGCTGTTTAGCTGCTAGTCTAAATGCCCTCAATCCAAAGATGAATGAGAGTGGATCGCTTACCCTGTGTGCTCACAATCTAGGAGGCAGAAATGCACACAAATATAATCCAGTATGACCACTGAAATAATAGAGATTTGAACTAAGTAGAGAGTGGCAAAAAATGAGGAAATATCCAGCTGAGTTTGGGCAGCTGCGAAAGCTGAACCGAGGAATGGTTAAGTCACTAATTATCCTCAAGCAGCAAGGTTCTTGGCCAGCCCTGCATAAAGCAGTCTACTCACAATATGCCCCACGGACCACAGCAGCAGCGTCACCTGGGAGCCTGTTAGAAATGCAGAATCTCAGGCCCCACCCCAGCCCTACTGAATCAAAATTTGCATTTAAACAACATCCGCGCTTGATTTGTATACACATGAAAGTTTGAGAAGCACTGCCCTGTTCTTTGGAAGTTATTTTTTCAAGTTCAGTCGCAGACCTCTGTCTCCAATTGTAAGGACATAATTAGAAACTACCCTAGAAGCTTTGCAATACAAAGGCAAACTTTTAAACTCTTCCCATGTGTTATGTCAAGATGCTGATTAGTACATCAAATGAGCAGCCTTCACCAAATAGCTTCATAATCCATGGGAAAAGAGACCCAGTTTGCACATTTCAGGGTAAGCTCAGTGGAAGCCAAGGGACGATTTGCTCTAGGGATGACCCTGGCATGACCCTGTGATTCAGACCGACGGTAAGCCTCCAAATCCATGCCCTAGATCAGCTGTTCAAAGGGGATTTGTCTCCTGGGTTATAATTGGTCTCCTGCTTGTATTTTGAGCAGGTGGCTCAGGGAAAAGGGAAACTCTGTTTTATTTGTTTAAGCAGTTGAATAAAGGAAGCGTCTCTTTGGGAAAAGAGAGAGACAGAGCGGTTTCTGGTGTGGTAATTGGGTAGAGTAAACCAGAGGAGGTGGGGGTAGAAGAGCAAGTGATGGGGAGAGGAGAACCCTCTCACCAAAGTATAACAGCTGCTGGGTCACTCAAAAACCAAGTTCAGTTCTGTAATGAAAAGGAAGAGACACAATATAGATGACTAGGTTGTAGGTGTCAGATGCCTCAGTCTGCAGATAGAAAATGTTTCACAGAAAACATGCAACATGTCTGAAGCCAGCCTCTTGGCACTCTGCAGGGTGCACACGACCTGCCCCACACAAACTCTTCCTTGCTTAACTCATTTATGGTTTTTAATAGAACAAAGATTAGCATCTGTCTTAAAATATGCTGAAAGATATAGCAGACATCTGTCCACTTGTAACTGCCCTCCTCATATGCATTCTGTCCGTCAAGAACTTGCCACTAATTCTCAAGGGAATCTATGGGAATTCATTTCAACTCAACAAATAAATATCAAGACTTGCTGCCTGCAACTTACTGTGCAGCTGAGGACCACCATGTCCAACTGGACAGATAGACACCGCTTCACTGCAGGTACCTTTAGAGTTGTTGTTCAGCTGCTCAGCCACGTCTGACTTTTTGTGACCCCATGGACTGCAGCATGCCAGGCTTCCCTGTCCTTCACCATCTCCCGGAGCTTGCTCAAACTCATGTCCATTGGTTGGTGATACCGTCCAACCATCTCGCCTTCTGTTGTCCCTTTCTCCTACTGCCTTCAATCTTTCCCAGCATCAAGGTCTTTTCTAATCAGTTGGCTCTTTGCATCAGGTGGCCATATTATTGGAGCTTCAGCTTCAGCATCAGTGTTTCCCATGAATATTCAGGATTGATGTCCTTTAGAATTTCCTTTAGAATCCTTTAGAATTTAGAGTCGTGCAGTACACAATCCAGATCATCACACGCCACTGGAAGTTGGAGAAGAACAAAGGTGATTGAGGCAAAGTGCCTATATTTAAGGACTTACAATTTGATATAAAAATAAATATCCAGAAAAATACATCTAAGAGAAAGAGAAAGACAAAAAATTCTTATGACTTATGAAAATGGGAACTAGAAACTTTAAAAAATATTCATCTCCATATAATGTGCATAAAAATTTATTTTGGGTTTCGTGGGCTATGTATTGAATGCATTTAGTTGGATATTTCAAATTCTGTTATTTTTGAATTGTCTGTTTGTTTGAAATGTATAATCTACACTTTTATGACTGTTTTTAGCTTTCTTGTTGCTAGGGCAATGGGGATAAGGAATGCTTTGCCATGCAGAATATCACAGGCAGCAGGCATCTGATGACTCCATTATCAGATCGTTTTATTAAGAGAAAAGTTCACTTTGTTGTCATATTTCTTTTTCTAATTCAGCCTAAGAAATACAAACATGAAATAGGATCAATTTAAACATCTAGTTTATGGGTATATAAACCTTGAAGCAACACATATTAGGAGTTTGAAAGCTGTTAGTTCATTATGAGTATAAACTTATTTTTAATATATTTTTAAAATTTTATCTTAAAAATATCATGTGCCCTATTTACACCATGCACAAAAATTAACTCAATGTGGATCATGAGTGCTAAATCACTTCAATTGTGTCTGGCTCTTTGTGACCCTATGGACTGTAGCCCACCAGGCTCCTCTGTCCATGGGATTCTCTAAGCAAGAATACTGAAGAGGTTTGCCATTTCCTCCCCCAGAGGATCTTCCTGACCCAGGGATTGAGCCTGTGTCTTGAATGTCTCCTGCACTGGCAGGAGGGTTCTTGACCACTAGCGCCACCTGGGAAGCCCAATGTGGATTATAGACCCAAATCTAAGGTCACTAAAATTTATATTTATGTTTTCTTCTGGAAAAGACCTTAGATTGGGCAATGGCTTCTTAGAGATGATACCCAAAGCAGAAGTGACAAAAGAAAAATAAATTAATTGGACTTCATTAAAATTAAAAATATCTTGTGTTTCAAAGGACAAGACATCACCATTAAGAAAGTGAAAAGACAACATACAGAAGGGGAGAAAAATATTTCAGATCATATATCTGATAAAGGACTTGTATTCAGAATACATAAAGAACTCTTACAACTCAACAATGAAGAGACAAATAACCCACTAAAAATGGGCAAAGGATTTGAATAGGCATTTCTTTAAAGAAGTATACATGTAGTCACTAAGTGTATGAAAGTATATTCAATATCATTAGCTATTAGAGAAATGTAAGTAAAATATCAGTGAGATACCATTTCACATGCACTAGCATGGCTAAAATTAAAAAGGTGGATAATAACAAGTATTGTTGATATGTGAATAAACTGGAACCCTCATATGATGCTAGTGGGATTGTAAAATGGTGCAGCCATTTGAAAAATCAGTCTGCTAGTTCCTCAGAAATGTTCCACAAAAGATTAAATATAGAGTTACCATATGACCCATTCCACTCTGAGGTGTATACCCAAGAGAACTAAAACATACTTTCACACAAAAACTTGTGCAAAATGTTCACAGCAGGTTTATTCATAATGTCCAAGAAATGGAAACAACCTACACATCCACCAACTGTTGAATCAGTTGGATATGTGGGTATAGTGAATCCATATGGTGAATATCCATATGGTGAAATACTAGTGAGCCATAAAAATGAATGAAGAACTGATACACACTACGGCATAGATAGGGCTTCCCTGGTGGCTCAGACTGAAGAATCCACCTGCAATGAATGCAGGAGACCTGGGTTCGATCCCTGGGTTGGGAAGATCTCTTGGAGGGAGGGCATGGCAATGCACTCCAGTATTCTTGCCTGAAGAATTTCCATGGACAGAGGAGCCTGGCGGGCTACAGTCCGTGGGGTCTCAAAGAATCGGACATGACTAAGCAACTCAGCACACAGCACAGCATAGATAAACAACCTCAGATATGCAGATGACACCACTCTAATGGCAAAAAGCAAAGAGGAACTGAAGAGCCTCTTGATGAAGGTAGAAGAGAAAAGTGAAAAAGCTGGCTTAAAACTCAACATTCAGAAAACTAAGATCACGGCATCTGGTCCCATCACTTCATGGTATATAGATGGGGAAAATGTGGAAATAGTAACAGATTTTATTTTCTTGGGTTCCAAAATCACTGTGGATGCTGGCTGCAGTCATAAAATTAAAAAACACTTGCTCCTTGGAAGAAAAACCTTGACAAACCTAAACAGTGTATTAAAAAGTGTAGACATCGCTTTGCCCACAAAGGCCCATATAATCAAAGCTATGGTTTTTCCAGTAGTCATGAATGGATATGAGAGTTGGACTATAAAGAAGACTGAGCACCGAAGAACTGATGCTTTTGAACTGTGGTGTTGGAGAAGACTCTTAAGAGTCCCTTGGACTGCAAGGAGATCAAACCAGTCAATCCAAAAGGAAATCAACCTTGAATATTCATTGGAAGGACTGATGCTGAAGCTGCAACTCCAATACTTTGGCCACCTGATGGAAAGAGCTGACTCATTGGAAGGGACCCTGATGTTGGTAAAGATTAAGGGCAAAAGGAGAAGGGAGCTACAGAGAATGAGATGGTTGGATGGCATCACCAAATCAATTGACATGAGTCTGAGCAAATTCCAGGAGACAGTGAAGGACAGGGAAGCCTGACGTGCTGCAGTTCATTGGGTTGCGAAGAGGCAGACAAGACGGCAACCGAACAACAACAACATAGATGAACCTTATAAACATAACGTTCAGTGCAAGAAGGTAGACATAAAAAGTCACATATTATATGATTCCATTTCTATGAAATGTCCGGAATTGGCAAATCTATAGAGACAGAAAGTAAATTTAGTGATTGCCAAAGACTAGAGTAAGAACTGAATGGGAAACCGTTGGTGGGTACTGAGTGTTTTGGGGTGATGAAAATGTTCTATAATCAGATAGTGGTGATAATAACCATGTGAGTAGACTGAAAAACATTTAATTGTACACTTTATTTTTTAATTTTCTTCCTAGTTTTATTGAGCTATGGTTGACAGATAGCACTGTTTAAAGTTATACAGTATACCGATTTGACTTACATACACCATGAAATACCAACCACAAGAAGTTTAGTGAACATTCAGCATCTTATATAGGTACAAAATAAAAGAAAAAAAATTTTCCCTTGTGAGGAGAAACTTCAGGATCAACACTCTCAACAAGTTTCATATATAACAGAAAGTAGTGCTGTTTATGTTTATCATATTATAATTGTATACTTTAAAGGGATGAATTTTATGTTGCATGAATAATATCTCAGTAAAGCTATTATTTTTAAAAATGTATGTCCATTTGAGAAAAGGAAAAAATTCACCTCAAATCCTAACACGCAAAAATTATCCTGTTCTTCTTTCAGAAAAATGAAAAAACTAAAAAGAATGCGTAATTTGTCAATTTATAGCTCCAAAATGACTAGATGATGCCACAAACAACTCATTCAAGTGAATTCTATGTGGAAAAGACCTGAGAGCTCTTTCATGAAGCTGTAGAAGTACGCCTTCTACAATGAGGCTTCTATAAAAGATGTGCTTACCTACTGAGAAACTTAGAAATACAGAATCATATCTACAACCTACTTTAAAATTGTTCAGCAATAACAGCAACAAGAATAAGTAAAAACATATAGAGACAGATAAAGAAAGCATGGGAATAATCAGTGATGAATATAAGTTGAAGGGATATAGTAATTCATTACTCAATTCATACAACTGTCCTCTAAATTTGAGTTTTGTTTACAAAATAAAATATTTAAAAATAAGATGAATTAAATACGGCAACTCTTATTTTGAAGGCCTAACACAAGGTCCCTAAAATTTACTATGTGCAATTCACCTGTTACTTGAAAAATTAGATAAAGTGGCGTCAAAGGGCAGTAAAAAGAGTGTCCCCACTGCCCTGCCTTCATAATCTTGGTAAATGATGTGGGCTTCTTGGTTATGGGTGGCATTTGAGGAGGAAAACATATCCTGCCCCAACCAGTAACTTAAGAGCATCCCAGTCTTGGGATGTACCATTTTGAAGTACTGTCATATGTGCTTTCATCTGGGTTTCTTCTGCTGCTCCTTTATTCCAAAATTACTTTTAAGGGGTAAATCTGTGTTATAAAAAATGTATCTCTAGACACTTAAGAAAAGGATACCCACTAAACTGGCAGGGGAGGGAATGGAGAGAGATAAAAAGGGATTTCTACTTTTTACTTCATGTATTTAAGTGTATCTGCATTGTTTTAGTTCTAAGTTCCATGTTCATCATGAGCAGGTACTACTTTTATAATTTAAAAACATTGCTCAGGTTTCTGGGATGAAACTTGTTGTTGTTCAGTCACTAAGTCCTGTCTGGCTCTTTGAGACTCCATGAACTGTAGCACGCTCGGTTCCTCTGTCCTCTAGGATCTCCTGGAGTTCTCTTAAATTCATTGTTGTCTGGTTCCTCTACCTTTCCTAAATCTAGCTTTTATATCTGGAAGTCCTTGGTTCACTTACCGTGGAAGCCTAGCTTGAAGGTTTGGAGCATAACCTTGCTAGCATGTGAAATGAGCACAATTATACAGTCATTTGAACATTCTTTGGCATTGGTCATCTTTGGGATTGGAATGAAAACTGATCTTTTTCAGTCCGTAGCCGCTGCTGAGTTTTCCAAATTCGCTGGCAAATTCAGTGCAGCACTTTAACAGCAACATCTTTTAGGATTTGAAATATCTCAGCTGCAATTCCATCACCTCCACTAGCTTTGTTTATAGTAACGCTTCCTAAGGCCCACGTGACTTCACACTCCATGATTTCTGGCTCTAGACAAGTGATCATACCATCATGGTTATCCAGGTCATTAAGATCTTTTTTTTCAGTTCTTCTGTATATTCTTGCCATCTCTTCTTAATCTCTTCTTTCTTTGATAGGTCCTTACCATTTCTGTCTTTTATCATGCCCATTTTGCATGAAGTGTACCTTTGGTGCTCCAATTTTCTTGAAAAAAATCTCGTCTTTCCATTCTATTATCTTCTCTCTTTCTTTGCTCATTTAAGAAGGCCTTCTTATCTCTCCTTGCTATTCTCTGGAACTCTGCATTCAGTTCGGTGTATCTTTCCCTTTCTCCCTTGCCTTTTGTTTCTCTTCTTTCCTCAGCTATTTGTAAAGCTCATCAGACTACAACCTTGCCTTCTTGCATTTCTTTTTCTTTGGTATGGGTTTGGTCACTGCCTCCTGTACAATGTTAGGAACCTCTATCCTTAATTCTTCAGGCACTCTGTCTACCAGATATAATCCCTTAAATCTATTTGTCACTTTCACTGTATAATCATATCTGAATGGTCTAGTGGATTTCCCCACCTTTTTCAATTTAAGCCTGAATTTTGCCATAAGGAGTGGATGATCTGAGCCACAATCAACTCCAGGTCTTGTTTTTACTATCTAGAGTTTCTCCATCTTTGGCTGCAAAAAACATAATCAATCTCATATTGGTATTGACTGATTTTGGTGATGTCCATGCGTAAAATTGTCTCTTGTGTTATTGAAAAAGGGTGTCTGCTGTTACCAGTGTGCTCTTTTGACGAAACTCAGCCTTTGCACTGCTTCATTTTGTACTCCAGGCCCAAACTTGCCTGTTATTCCAGGTATCTCTTGACTTTCTACTTTTGCATTCCAAACCCTCATGGTGAAAAAGACATCTAGGTCTTCATATAACCATTTAACTTCAGCTTCTTTGGCATTAGTGGTTGGGCATAGATTTGGATTACTCTGGTGTTGAATGGCTTGCCTTGGAAATGAACCGAGATCATTCTGTTGTTTTTGAGATTCACTCAAGTACTGCATTTCAGACTCTTTTGTTGACTATGAGGGCTGCTCCATTTCTTCTAAGGAATTCTTGCTGACAATAGTAGATATAATGGTTATCTGGATTGAATTTGCCCATTCCCATACATTTTATTTCACTGATTCCTAAGATGTCAATGTTCATTCTTGCCATCTTCTGTTGGACCATATCCAATTTACCTTTATTCATGGACATAATAATCCAGGTTCCTATGCAATATTGTTCTTTACAGCACTGAATTTTACTTTCATCACCAGACACATCTACAATTGAGTGTGGTTTCCCCTTTGGCCCAGCTGCTTCTTTCTTTCTGGATCTATTAGTAATTTCCCTCCTCTTTTCCCCAGTAACGTATTGGACACCTTCCAGCCTGGGGGGCTCATCTTCTGCTGTCATATCTTTTTGCCTTTCCATATTGCCCATGGGGTTCTTCAGCTAAAAATACTGGAGTGGGTTGCCATTTCTTCCTTCGGTGGACCACTTTTTGTCAGAACCCTTCACTTTGACCTATTTTGGGTGGCCCTGATCTGCATTGGTCATAGCTTTATTGAGTTACACAAGCCCCTTCACCACAACAAGGCTATGATCCACAAAGGGGGAGGAGAAGGATCAAATTACATGATTTTAATCATCTGCTTTAAAATATTTCAGCAAAGAATAAACAGAGAAAGATACACAAATGTGGCAAAATCTTGATAATTGTTGAATCTATGGGGTGGGCATATGGCCATATTGTACTCTCTACTTTTGTATATATTTAAATTTCTTATAAATAAATACTTTTAAAAATACCACTTTGAAAAAAATAATATTTTTAAGAGCAAGAGAATAAGGAAGAAGAAAGCCACTCCCCTCCCACTAAACTATATGAAAATTAACTTTGTCTTATTTTTGAAGAATATTCAAGGGTATTGGAAAATGCTTATCCTATGTCAGGGATTGGCAAATGCTTTCTCTAAAGGGCTTGATAGTAAATATTTCAGACTTTGCAGGATTATAGTCTCTGCTTTAACTACTCAATAATACTATTGAGCTAGAAAAAAAGCCATAGACAATACATGCAGCTGTGTTCTAATTAAACTTTATTATGAACACTGAATTTGAATTGATATAATTTTCAAATGTCACAAAATTGTTTGATTTTTTTCAACAATTTAAAAATGTAAAACCATTCTTAGCCTATAGGCCAAACAAAAACATGCTATGAGCTAGATTTGGCCCCCCAGACCATATTTTGCAAACCCACTTCTGTACTATCTGAAAATCCTTACCTTATTAAATATACAATGCAAAAGTGTATACCTAACTTCTCTCCATCAAAAAATACTAGGAGAGGTTAAACCAAAATATGAATAGTGATTATGCTTAGGTGATAAGGTTATAGGTGATTTTTATTTTATTTTATTCTTCAGTATCTTCCACATTTTTACATTAAGTTCATATTTCTGATAAATAATGTTTTAAAAATAGTAATTTCACTGACTGCAACAAGAGAGACAGGAATATATAACACGGAGATTAAGCTCCTGCCCATCTGTCCTGAATGTCTTCTGGAGTCCAAATCGAATTAAAAAAACTTCTGAAGATTTCCTTCCTGTTCTGGGATTCAGCCGCCTCACACAATCAAATGCCTGTAACATAATTCCCTTCAATTTTGAAAGCAATCCTCTCTCGCTTCACTATGAAAGTAAATTTCGGAAATTAAGTCTTGTAGGCTAAGGGGCCTCCTCCCCCCATTTGGGCAAATGTGATTAGCCATCGCATCTGGTGTTCAGGAAACCAGACAGTCGTGCTACTCTAAACCAGCCTGGAAATGTGAAACAGAGTAGAAAAAATACTCCACGAAAGGCCACAAGGGGGCAGAGAACCTGCAACCCAAAGAAAAAGCAGACTTGGCCCCAGAAAGAACATACTCTTTTGTAAATTGCCCCAATTATCTAAATCCCTTTCAGAAACCAAATTAAGAATACTATAAAGACTTCGATTTGTTCACATGAAATGGTAATTTACAAAACTGAGTGTGCCTTTAACTAGGGTCTTTCAAACAGGCCAAGGCAAGTTGTTGTGTTTCTTTTTCCCTCATGATCCAAGGTAAAGTTTATGAAAAATTTACACATTTTCCTCCCCAAACCAGATTTGTCCCATCTCACAAGCAACCATCACTTTACAAAGATAATCTTTTTCATTTTTCATATGCAACAAAAATCAACCAAGTCAAATTTAGAGGAGGGGGGATGTCCCATTTTTACAAGTTCCTCAATAAGAAAAAAAATCTAGTAATCAAATGAAATAGAGATATAGACAAAGGAACCATAATGAAATCTGTTTAACCATATAAGTTACTCTAATAAATTATCCTAGTATTGTTTCCAAAGTGTGATATTGAGATTTACAATAAGAATTATATATATTTGGCCTTGGTCTCCTGGTTTGGGCACAAGAGTTCTAAATGCTTAGATTTTCTTGAAGAGCGTGGTTAAGGTGTTTTTGTTATGTTAATGAGTGACTTTCAGAACTGCCTGAGGATGGAGGCTGGTTACCAGTAGAGCCAACCCAGTGGTGTGTGTGTGGGTGTGGGTGTGTGTGTGTGTGCGCGTGCACACACGCGTTCATGTGCTCACAAGCTAAGTTGCTTCAGTCGTGTCCAACTCTTTGCTACCCCACGGACTGTAGCCTGCCAGGCTCCTTTGTCCATGGGATTCTCCAGGCAAGAATACTGCAGTGGGTTGCCATGCACTCCTCCAGGGGATCTTCCCGTCCCAGGGATCAAACCCATTGATTAGAGGGTTGGAACTTCAAGTCTCACCCACTCAAAGAGGAAAACTGTGTAAGATTTCTTATATTCACAAACATAGTTCTTCATAAATATGAACAAGCTTGGATCACAATACAAAAACAGAACAGTTGACCTCACCTCCACCTCCAGCCGTGCCCTATTTTTGCCATACCATCATAGAAAATCTCCTTGAAAATTTCTCTACTTGCTGTCTCTAGTTTCTCTTCCCCATTCTATCTCCTTTGAATTCCAAAAAAGATTTAATTGTGATAAGTACACATAAGATAAAAATTACCATCTTAGCCACTTTAAGTGTACAGTCTAATAGTGTTACAGTTCACAATTCATAGTATTGTGATGCCAATCTCCAGACCTTTTTCATCCTCCCAAACTTAAACCCATACCCATGAAACAACTCCTCATTCTCCCTACCCCCAGACCACAGCGAACCACCATTCTACTATCTCTTTGAGTCTAACTATTCTTGATACCTCATACACGTGGAATTATGCAATATCTATTTTCTTCTTGTGTGACTGGCTTATTTAACTTATCATTTCTGTAAGGTTCATCTATGTTGTAGCATATGACAGAATTTCCTTTCTCTTTAAGGCTCAATGATATTCCACTGTGTTTGAGTTTATCCCTTCAGTCATAATGGACACTTAGGTTTTAACAAGCCTTGTAGATGATCCTGAGGCAGGCTAAATTTTAAGGACCATTACTCTAAATGTTCCAACTGGATTTTTTCTTTTTTTTTTTTTTTTTTACACTCTTCCCTGAAGTACTCCTCTGAGTAGGGCTCTGGTAATGGAAGTGTGAGGAGCCAGAACAAAGTTATCTATTTGGTGAATCATTTGTAGGTGTTTGCCTTTTGGAACTATATACGTATTTTGAATAATTAAGCTAAAAAGGAAGAAAGACCGTGAGCTAAGATTTTACTCCAAAGTCAGTGTTACCATTTTATTCATGTTATTGAATGCTTTGGACTGCCTCCCTGTAAAAGAGACTCTTACAAAATTTTCTCCATAGAAGATTGTATTTCTTCAAGTTCCCTTCTTTCTAATGGGCCTCCTGCACAAAATAAATTTAGAAATTGTTTTGCAGCAATACTGATGTCAACAATAATAGCCTCTTTTATACTAAAAGGAAGTGTGTGGAGACTTGTTTAGAACTGTAACATATCTGCTGCAAAGATCCGCTTTTGAAGACATAAACTTACGATGTCTGGTGCTGCCAGAAAGATAAATGTGCATGTATGGAAAGAATAAACTTAATAATATTAGGCAAAAATGAGACTAAAATGTCTTCCAAAGAATCCTAAACATTTGCAAAAGTGTGAGTTATCCTTTGTGGTAACTCCTGCCAAACTGTGTTAAGTTGTGATTTTCTGAGAAGTTGTTTGGAAAATGTGTGCTCAAGGAAATAATTGAAAGAGAAAGCATTGCATCACAGTATGAAAAGACAGAAGACAAATGAGAATGTTTTCCCTATCTAGAGATTATGTGTAAATGGCAGTGGTAGAAGAGAGAAACAGTAAAACTCCTCCAACAACATGATGGTAAATCCCAGCAAAATTTTTCTAGTCCCTCAAGTTGAAACAAGTCAAAATACTCCAGTAAGTTGGCCCTAACTCATGCATGATATTATTAGGTGCTGAAATGAAGTAATTGGTGATGTGGCTGCCTTAGTCTGATAAAAATTAACATCCTTCTCATTCCCATCCCTTTTTCTTAGAAATGCCATTGTTTTCTTGTCTATTATTTTTCAATTACTCTTTGCTCTTTGAGGTTTCAGCTTCCTGTTTTGTTTGTTGAATACTAATAGTCTGCATTTACTGAGCCTTTGCTCTGGGCCAGACATTGCACTGAGGATTGCTTTCATGATTTCATTATGTTCTCCCAATGTTCTTGTGAAGTGGGTCTTGTGAAGTGGGAGGTGATGCCCTCCTGGCAGATGAGGGACTGGAAGATAGAATAGGAAACTTGCCCAAGGTCTTACTGTGGTAACTGGTATAACTACTACCAGGAAGCAAAAAGTGATCTGTCTTAATTGTGGTTAATGTTCCTAACCAAATTTTTAAAAACAAAATGCCAGATCCCTAAACTAGAGAGGAACTGTCTGAGAAGTACTTACAGAGATGAAGTCAAGTCATAAAAGGAGATTTTAATTCAATTAAAGGGATCAAGTTGTTTGCAAAGAGCACTGTAGTTCCCAGGAAACCACAGGAAGGCTGGGTTCCTCACAGAAAACGAGAGGAGGGAGGAATTTTCCTGCATGTAATCACCATGAACTGCACAAGCCCTGAGAGCAGTGGTTCTCAAAGTGCAGTCTCTGGAACAGCCACCTCAAAGAGCTTGTTAGGAGGGAAAACTCTAGGGCTCTGCTCCAGAACTAGTGAATTACAAACCGGAGTGAGGCTGAGCAACCTGCATTTTAACAAGCCCTCCCGCTGACATGACGTAAGCTCCGGTTTGAGGGCCACTGCTTTAGTGTTCATTTTGTCAACTACTAGGAGCCCTGATCAACAACTTATTACAAACCTGATTAGCATGTTTAAATTTTGTACCTGTCTACATGTGGCTTAGCTGTTAAAGAATCCGCCTGCAATGCAGGACACCTGGGTTCAATCCCTGGGTTGGGAAGATCCCCTGGAGAAGGGAAAGGCTACCCACTCCAGTATTCTGGCCTGGAGAATTCCATGGACTGTATAGTCCATGGGGTCGCAAAGAGTCAGACACAGCTGAGCGACTTTCACTTTCACATGACACATTAATCTTAACAAATTTGAGAATGTTCATCCAATTCAACCAAGTGCTTTTCCAACTGATACCTAACTTAACACTTTGATCCCCTTGATTTAAAATAACAGTTGCGAGCTTTCAGGGGCTTACTATGTTTCAGGTGCTGTTCTAAGTATCTTAAATTGATTAGCTTATTTAGTCTTCATAACAATTTGTAAGGTATGTGCTATTTTTATTCTCTTTCCACTGATGAAGACACTTGAGCTGACAGAGGTTAAGTAACCTGCCCAGGTCACTGAGTAAGAGTTGAACCCAGATTACTTGAATCCAGAGTCCCAGTTTCTAAATACTGGACTATCTTGCAGACAAAACCTTTTTCAAAGAAATCTATTTAATGGAGTATTTTAGGCGAAATAAAATTTTTGTTCTCCTAAGGAATGTGAATATTGAACAATAGTAATCCTCTTTGTCAAAACAGTCAATCTATAAGAGGCAAATATCAGAGTCCCTCTAAATATATTATTGTGATGCTCAAAGAGTCTTCAGAATCATTCATTAGTTTCTTGGGAAATTTAGAAGAGATGTTAGACTTAGGTGATTTTGTGCATCTACTTGTTTTAAGATTCAATAAGGCTATTTCTGAAGCAATTTTTCTTTTCTTCTATCTCCACATGATACTATAATCTTCACCGTGCAGCCATGCATTTATCACCAAGTATAACACAGAACCACACCAGAAAACATATTGTACCAATAGATCAAACATCCACTCCATTTGTCATATTTTGGCCTAGACAAAGAATATATTAATAGTAAGTGAAGAGAAAGATTTTACTGAAAGTCCAGTGACTTTTTAAAATTGAAATGTAGTTGATTTACAATGTTGTGCTAATTTCTGCTGTACAGTGAAATGACTCAGTTATACACATATATACATTCTTTTTCATATTCTTTTCCATTATAGTTTATCCCAGGAGACTGAATAAAGTTCCCTATGTGATACAGTAGGACTTTACTGTTTATCCATTCTACATGTAATAGTTTGCATCTACTAATCCCAAACTCTCAGTTCATCCCTCTCCTTCCCCCACTCCTTGGCAACCGCAAGTCTGTTCGCTATGTCTGTTAGTCTGTTTCTGTTTTGTAGATAGGTTCAGCAAGTCCCAAGACTTCTATTTGCAACATTTAATAATTTTTTTTTCAGTCCCCTTCTAGATAACTGGCTTACTAGCTCTATAGGGATTTTAATTACTGACTTATTAGCATGTATGTAGTTAACTATGCACATAAAGTAGGAGGGTTGTGAATTCAGAACATTTGAGAAGCTTTGCACTGGCCCTTCTCTATTCTGTGGACTTTCTGAAGAGCCTTTGACTCATTCTAGGGTAAAAGCTGAATATCTTCATTACAGCTGCTTTGTAAAATAGGTCAATTCTTGAGTAACTGGGAGGAGAGAGAAAGCTGGGATAGCACATGGGTGCCAGGAAGGATGGGGCCAGGCAACCCCAGGCAAGTCTCCCCACATTCAAGATAACATGTTAGGATTTTGTTCTGTGTGAAAAGATGGACTGAGAATACGCTTACTTAAAATTATGTCTCACGTGACAGGAGTGTTTCCTCTGCACAATCACCACCTCCACCACTGCATCTAGGACTTCTTGACACACATATAACAAAAATGATTAGTCCCTTTGGAAGAAGAATGATGATAATGCAGGTCATTCACTGAGATTAGAAAGTAAAGAGGCCTCTGGAGTCACTTGTCTTGTCCTGCTTCCTTTAGCCAATGCTCAGTCTTCTGTCCTACTTAAGTAGATCTTCCCCAGATCCACAGTGAGATCTTTGGAGTCTCCCTACTGCATACAAAAGACACGCGCTTCTTCCCACACATTGGAAACTGCCGAGTGACTTCACTTTCCAAAGCCACTCCTGCTCTTGCCCTGGTCTCACCTGGAATACAATCCGTACACATTATTATCACATCCAAAAAATTACCCACAAATCCACCTCCAAAATCACAAACTGGGGAGCTTGCTGAAGAGTTCCAGGAAAAGGGATTTCATGGCACAACTTTAGTAGGGTAGGCTAATGAAGACCAGTTTCAAATGGCAACATTTGTACTGAGACCTAAGTGAAGGACTCAGGAGTGGAGTAATCTGGAAAGAACATCCAGGAAGAAGAAACAGTAGGTTTGAAACAGAAAAGGAGGTTGGCACTCTTGAGAAATAGAAGGTGGGTGTGGCTGAAATGGGACTGGTCAGTGTCTTCTGAAACCAAGCGAGGAATTTGTGCCAGAAAATCAAAGTGCTTACTAGTCCTTCATCAAGGAAGCTTTGCTACTCCAAAAAAAGAAAAAAGAAGCAGAGAGCTGAACTACACAGTGTACGTTGTGATGTGATTGCTTCCCTTACGGCACATATTCTTTTTTTTTTTTTTTGGTTTTGCAGAAATGTATAAAGAATACTGAAGAAGTAGATTGAAGATTATACAAATTTGATATAATTATTGTTGTTTAGTAATTTAAAGATACTTTAATATCTTTTATTGCTAAAAAGATTGATTAAAAAACAATTCAATATTTTATAAATGTATAATCACTACTACACTTTTATTTTTCATGGCACCCATTCTTTGTTCCTATACAAATATATCTTTAAGCAGTTTCAGTCATACATTTTTAAACATACTTCTGCTTTTTCAGTTAGTACTGAACTACATGCGTTTTATAAATCTATAAATAAAAATAATAAATGTCACTTAAACAACTATGTAATAGTCCTTTGGGTTTTTAACAATCGACTTAAGCATCTACTACCTTTCATGAGACATTTATTTCCTTTTTTCTCCCCTCTACTATAAATAACCTGGCTACACAAATCTAAGTGCACACTGCTTTTCCTTCTTTTAGATTATATCCTTAAAACATCCACAGAAAATGAATTACTGAGAAAGAATATCTTTAAATGTGAGTTTCAAGGACCTGCATTTGCTTGCTATGTACTGCCTTATCTCAATATATATAATAGTAATATCAATAATTTGCCGTTTCATCTGCAAGGCTTTTAGTGCAAAGCAAGACAGCTGCCTGTGTGCTCAGTGGCTTTAGTCGTGTCCAACTCTTTGTGACTCTATGGACTGCGGCCCACAAGGCTCCTCTGTCCATGGGATTCTTTAGGAAGAATACTGCAGTGGGTTGCCATGCCCTCCTCCAGGAGATCTTTCCGACCCAGGGGTCAAACCCAAGTCTCCTGCATCTCCTGCGTTGCAGGCGAATTCGATACTCACTTGCCATGCAAGACAATTGGTACCTATTAAACTTTTTTCTTTAAACTCCTCAATTCTATTTTTTTTTATATACAAGTATTTTTTATTGAAGTATAATTGACTTACAATATCAGTTTCAGGTGTGCATGATAGTGATTTAATATTTAGATACTTTTTTTTCCATTTATTTTTATTAGTTGGAGGCTAATTACTTTACAATATTGTAGTGGTTTCTGCCATACATTGACATGAATCAGCCATGGATTTACATGTGTTCCCCATCCTGAACCCCCCTCCCACCTCCCTCCCCATCCCATCCCTCTGGGTCATCCCAGTGCACCAGCCCCGAGCACTTGTCTCATGCATCCAAACTGGACTGGCGATCTTAAACTCCTCAGTTCTAAAAGAATTGACATCCAAAATTGAATTTATGCTGAATATTTCTTTTTACTTTATTTTTGTAAACTAAAATCTATAAAGTTTATTGGATCTGGGAACGTTGAGGAAGTTACGTGTGGAGCAATCACCACAACATTTCCAATTACCTAGGGACATGTTTCTAATGGATTTATGATTTAGGGATCTGGGTTTTAGGATAGGGCATACTTGCCAGGCATTCCTGGTAGAGGATAACTGTGATAGGCAGACAAAAATGGCCCTTAAAAAATGCCCACACCCTAACTCCTGGAACCTATGAATATGTTATGTTACATGGCAAGGAAGAATTTAGGTTGTAGATAAAATTAAGGTTGTTAACCAGCTGACTTTAATATAAGAAAATATTCTAAATTATCCTGATTTATTACCACTGTTGTTTAGTTGCTCAGTCAAGTCCAACTCTTTGCGACCCTGTGGACGGTAGCCCACCAGGCTCCTCTATGCATGAGATTCCTCAGGCAAGAATACTGGAGTAGGTTGCCATTTCCTTCTCCAGGGAAAATAAATGCATAGTAGTGAAGCTAGTGTTAGTCGCTCAGTCGTATCTAACTCTTCGTAACCTCATGGACCTTAGCCTGTCAGGCTCCTGTGTCCGTGGAATTCTCTAGGCAAGAATACTGGAGGGGGTAGCCATTCCCTTCTCCAGGGGATCTTCCCCACCCAGGGACTGAACCCAGGTCTCCTGCATTGCAGGCAGATTCTTACCATCTGAGCCATCAGCAAAGCCTTATATATGCATGTATTTCTATAAATCAGTTAAAATAATTAAATTCCTCATTGCAAAAATTCCTGAGAAACTAATCATTAACATCAGAAATTTAAGTACTCAAAAAAACAGATAAAATTCCCTAATAGCCATCGGGACTTCTGGAGCCTTTCTGTAATCCTGATATTTTAAAGGCACCGTCACATATACCAGTCACCAGGATGAACTCAGGTTGTGACCTCAAGTTCACTCTACTGCAAATGAGGCAGGCTTATACCTGCAGAACTGGTAAGAGTCTAATTTATGGCACATGGAAATCAGGAAATCAGAGACATTAAAGAATTCGCCTAGATGCACCCAGGGACAAGACAACCAAACAAATTAAAAAGGCAGAAAATTTACTTAATCCCATCTAGTTTTTTTTAATAGTAACTATATAGTTTTGATGAACACAAAGATTCAGCTTCTATTTAGTCTTTTAAAGACATCAAGATCCTAACCGTTCTTTCATTAGTAACAGTATCATGGAATTTCAAAGGGAGTCTTTTCTTTTCATGACTTCCTGGTCACCAACAGTTGTGGCAGGTCCACACAGGTAGAAGCAAGAGATGTCAATGACCCCATGTCTGATCCGTGTTCCCCATGACTCTAAAAAGAAGACATAGTTTAAAGAGACCCAGGCCCAAAGCCAAAATGTGATTATATTGGTTTCCCCTTCATATCAGCATTCCAGGCCCATTTTGGCTTTTATCAGCCCTGAAAAGGAATTTGTTGCATTCAGCAGACAATTTTTGTAGATACCATGCTGAGCATTCAATAACATCCTTCCCTCTGTTCTGCGTGTGACTTTGACACTAACTCCTTATTAAATCCAATATGTAAAGGGTAGAAAATATCACTTTTCCATGGGAATGTTTACTTGTGGGCTTCTGCAAAGAGCATGTTGAGTGTTGCTCACCACCTGCCACAGTTATCGTTTCAAACTGTAAGTCACATTGTACTTTGAAGAAACTTCCCAGGAAACACTGACCAGAGGTATAGCTTTAGCAGAGCTGAACGGAGTTGCTATTTGTAGACAAGGACTTCATGCCAACGACAAGACCAAGAGGCAGTATCAAACAGCAAGAGGCCCTTTAGATAGCAGCCTCTTCAACTATAGTCCTAATCAAAGGCCTGGCTCCTCACGTGCTTAAAGTAGACGAATTTCTCACTTCCATTAGGCCTCTTCAGGCACATATAGGCAGTCACAAGCAAGTACATCCACTCACAAACATACACATATACCTACATACACAGCCAGAAATCTTAAAGGATAATGGTTGATAGGAAAAATTAAGGCCCATGCACAGTCCACTGCTCTCTGGCCTTGCCATCAACAAAACAGCAGGCAGGCTTTGCTAAAGAGAGGTTTCTTTCTGAATCGAAATGAATCGAAATGTATCGAAATGAAATTTATTACAAAATATCTCTCTTGAGCATTTATTTTTTAAATCCATTTGTTGAGAAAACAGGAATTTTAAGGAAAGGGAAATAAATAGAAGGTTATTTCTATTAAAATTTAAAAAGTAAAACAAGTCTCAGATATTTTTGAGATTCATGTGTTTAATTCAATAACATCAAGTGTTTTTAAATTTAGAATCAAGATTTTTCTCAGCACTTGGAAATACTCTGATAGTTTGCATGCTAGCAAAGAAATTGACTAAAGGGTAGATTGTTTTGTTTCATTCATATTTTAATACAACTTTTTAAAAATACATTCCATTTACAATTATTGCAAATACTGGCTATATTCCCTGTGTTGGACAATATATCCTTGTAGCATACCTTACACCTGATAGTTTCTACCTCCCACTCAGCCACCACTATGTTGCCCCACCCCCTGCCACTGTTCTCTATATCTGTGAGTCTTCTTCCTTTTTGTTTTATTCACTAGTTTATTATAATTTTGAATTTCCACATAAAAGTGATGTGTGCTGTGATTAGTCTCTCAGTCGTGTCTAACTCTTTGTGACCCCACGGACTGTAGCCCACCAGTCTCCTCTGTCCATGGGATCTATGGGGATTCTCCAGTCAAGAATACTAGACAGCATTGCCTTGTCTTTCTCCAAGGGATCTTCTCAATCCAGGGAACGAACCCAGGTCTCCCACATTGTAGGCAGGTTCTTTATCAGCTGAGCTACACAGGGAAGCCCATGTAAATTATATCATTATACTATTTGTCTTTCTATTATTTGACTTAGCATACTACCCTCCAAAGCCATCCATGTTGCCACAAATGGAAAAATTTTATTCTTTTTTTTTTATGGCTGAGAAGTATTCCATCACATGTATATGCATATATATTTTTCCCCCTAGAGCCAGACATCCTGGAATGTGAAGTCAAGTGGGCCTTAGGAAGCATCACTATAAACAAAGCTAGTGGAGGTGATGTAATTCCTGCTGAGCTATTTCAAATCCTAAAAGATGATGCTGTGAAAGTGCTGCACTCAATATGCCAGAAGATTTGGAAAACTCAGCAGTGGCCACAAGACTGGAAAAGGTCAGTTTTCATTCCAATCCCAAAGAAAGGCAATGCCAAAGAATCTTCAGACTACCGCACAATTGCACTCATTTCACATGCTAGTAAAGTAACGCTCAAAATTCTCCAGGCCAGGCTTCAACAATATGTGAACCGTGAATTTCCAGATGTTCAAGCTGGTTTTAGAAAAGGCAGAGGAACCAGAGATCTAATTGCCAACAACCGCTGGATCATTGAAAAAGCAAGAGAGTTCCAGAAAAACATCTATTTCTGCTTTATTGACTATGCCAAAGCCTTTGACTGTGTGGATCACAACAAACTGTGGAAAATTCTAAAAGAGATGGGAATACCAGAACACTTGACCTGCCTCTTGAGAAATCTGTATGCAGGTCAGGAAGCAACAGTTAGAACTGGTCATGGAACAACAGACTGGTTCAAAATTGGGAAAGGAGTCTGTCAAGGCTATATATTGTCACCCTGCTTATTTAACTTATATGCAGAGTACATCATGAGAAACGCTGGGCTGAAAGAAGCACAAGATGGAATCAAGATTGTCAGGAGAAATATCAATAACCTCAGATATGCAGATGATACCACGCTTATGGCAGAAAGTGAAGAACTAAAGAGCCTCTTGATGAAAGTGAAAGAGGAGAGTGAAAAAGTTGGCTTAAAGCTCAACATTCAGAAAACTAAGATCATGGCATCCGGTCCCATTACTTCATGCCAAATAGATGGGGAAACAGTGGCAGACTTTATTTTGGGGGGCTCCAAAATCACTGCAGATGGTGATTGCAGCCATGAAATTAAAAGACGCTTATTCCTTGGAAGGAAAGTTATGACCAACCTAGATAGCATATTAAAAAAACAGACACATTACTTTGCCAACAAAGGTCCGTCCAGTCAAGGCTGTGGTTTTTCCAGTAGTCATGTATGGATGTGAGAGTTGGACGGTGAAGAAAGCTAAGCACCGAAGAATTGATGCTTTTGAACTGTGGTGTTGGAGAAGACTCTTGAGAGTCCCTTGGACTGCAAGGAGATCCAATCAGTCCATCCTAAAGGAGATCAATCCTGGGTGTTCATTGGAAGGACTGATGCTGAAGCTGAAACTCCAATACTTTGGCCACCTGAGGCAAAGAGCTGACTCATTTGAAAAGACCCTGATGCTGGGAAAGACTGAAGGCGGGAGGAGAAGGGGACGATAGAAGATGAGATGGTTGGATGGCATCACCGACTCAATGGACATGAGTTTGGGTAAACTTCGGGAGTTAGTGATGGACAGGGAAACCTGGCATGCTGCAGTCCATGTTTTCACAAAGAGTCGGACATGACTGAGCGACTGAACTGAACTGAATCTGTTTTTTGAGTTTTTAAAATTGAAGTATAATTGATTTATAGTGTTATGTTAATTTCTGCTGTATAGCAAAGTAATTCATACACATATATACACATTCTCTTTTTATATTCTTTTCCATTGTTGCTTATCACAAGAAGTTGAATATAGTTCCTGTGCTATATAGTAGGACCTTGTTATTTATCTATTCTATATATACTAGTTTGCATTTGGTAACCGCACAAACCCAAGCCATCTTCCCCCACCCTTTCTCCCCCTTGGCAGCCACATCTGTTCTCTTTGTCTATAAGTCTGTTTCTGTTTCATAAATACATTCCTTTGTGTCATATTTTAGATTCCATATATGTGATATCATATGGTATTTGTCTTTCTCTTTTTGACTTACTTCACTTAGCTTGATAATCTCTCAGTCCATCCATGTTGCTGCAAATAGCATTATTTCATTTTTTTTATGGCTTAATAGTGTTCCGTAGTTTATGTGTACCTCATCTTCATCATCCGTTTATCTGTTGCTGGACACTTACATTGTTTCCATGTCTTGGCTATTGTAAATATTGGTGCTATGAACATAGGGGTATGTGTGTCTTTTTGAAATATACTTTTGTCTGGATATATGCCCAGGAGAGGGGTTACTAGTTCGTATGGTAGATATATTTTAGTTTTTTAAGGAACCTCCATACTGTTTTGCATAATGGCTGCACCAATTTACATTCCCACCAACAGTGTGGTAGGGTTCCCATTTCTCCACATCCTCACCAACATTTGTTATTTGTGTTCTTTTTGATGAAAACTATTCTGACATGAGTGAGGTGATACTTCATTGTGAGTCTGATTTGGTTTCCCTAATAATTAGTGACATGAGCATCTTCATGTACCTATTGGCCACCTGCATTTTCTCTTTGGAAAAATGTCTATTCAGTTCTTCTGCCTGTTTCTACATCAGGTTGTTTGTTTTTTTTGATGTTGCATTGTATGAGCTGTTTACCTATGTTGGATATTAATCCCGTATCGGTCATATCATCTGTTTGGCAATGTAAATACCAGAATTAAACAATAAAGGAAAAGGAGGGAATGATAACATAAAATTCAGAGATGAGGTTAACTTTAAAGTGAAGAAGAGGAAGGAGGGAATTATAAGTAATTTTCTATTTCTTAGCCTGGGTAACAGGTTCACATAGCTTCATTATTATATAAACTGTATGTATGTGTTTTATATATTCTTGGGTTTATGATTGTGTTAGCTCAGCTTTCTAAGAAGTCAAGATGATGTTAAAAGTGCCAGAGATTTATGAACTAGATGCCTAAAAGGACCAAGATGCAGATCTGACACTTGGAAAGGAGAGGGGGAAAGAAGCAGGGTTGGTCGAAAGAGCCTTGGACAGCAGCACAGTTGTAGCAAAGTTTCAGCCAGGCCAGTGAGGAGCCATGGCCACCCAGTAAGAAGTCCCCATCTTGCTGGGGCACTGTTCTTGCCATCAGGCACTGGTTGGGATCAAGCCAGGAAGCGTGACCTTGGCATGAATTTGGAGGAGCTGTCAAAAGGCAGTAGCTGGACTGTCAGTCAATTCCAATTCCTCACAACAAGAGATCTGAAAGGTGCATTTTTGTGGTCACCACAGTGATATATTTCAATATATTTTTTTTAATTATAAGAAAGTGAAAATTGACAAAGGATATCAAGGAAGAAAGGAAAGCTCTTTGTTATAGAAGAATGCCTTCAAGTACATGTAGAAGCAATAAGATATTAGAAAACTCATCTTTTATTAATCTCTAAAGTAATAAGTGATTTTGCAAAGATTATCAATGGATGCTAAAATAGAGTGCAAACAAACTTCACCCCACAGATTACTAATTGAATGAAAGTGGGAAATTTATGTTCCCAATGTAGAGATCCAGTGGTTACCACCTTAACCAAGTGGTCAAACCTGAGGGCTGGTTCCCATGGAGAGACTTGAGCATGTACCTCACATTGGCCTGGTATCCAGGAACATTTGGCCTGGAGTCCAAAAACACACGGAGGCCCACATGCCACTCTCTGAACATTAAAGCTTGTGAATTAAGTTACTGGCTTTCATAAAGTATATTTTATTCTCAGACCTTGATGCATACAACACTGTAATGTTCATAAGTAAAAAGCTATGATTTTTACACAGGGACTTTTAAATAGCTGAAACCTGGAAAAATATCAAATACAATTGAATTTAATTATTATTGTACCTATGTGAGTTTTATTTGATGCACTGTGATGTTGTAATGAAGACATACATAATTTTATTATATTTATTTTGATATATTAACATTTATTGCCTTTGTTTTGGTAAAATCAAATTTGTTACAATCAATAATTTGACAAAAATTTCATCCTATTGATAGTAATAATCTAAAGAATTAGAAATATAAAATGAAATTACTTATGCAAAACTTGAAGTAGCTTCAAAATTGCTGATGATGCTAATGATAACAATAATAGCGGTAGCAACAGCACCAGATCTTAATCTGACTCAGACACTGTTCAAAGTGCTTTACATATGTTAACTAATTTCATCTTCACAACAACAATCTGAAGATTTTAATATTGTTCCCATTTTACAGGCCGGAAACTGACATAAAGATTGATGAGCAATTTTCCTGAACTCCTAGAATTAATAAGCAGCAGAGCTGGGATTTGAACCCAGGCAGCAGCTAGGGATGAACTGGAAATAAGCACAGAGCAAAGGAAGTACAGGTAAACATGAGAGTAATTGACTTTGTATAATAAGTTACTTACACTGAAAATATGAAAAACCCAGCATGAGAGGCTGGATTCATTTTACATGCATAGAGTAAAATATTGCAAGATTGTTAAAGCAAGATGCAAAGTAATATTCAAAAAGCTAATGTCAAAGTAAAAGATTCTACCACAATGAACTCTGAAATGAAATGTTCACTTTAAAATGTTGTTGAGGGAATTCAGACCCTGCACTCCCAGTGCATGGGGCTGGAGTCTGATCCCTGGTCAGAGGGCTGGATCCAACATGTCGCAGCGAAAATCAAAGATACCTAGTGCTGCAACTAAGATCCTCGCACAGCCAAATGAATAAACAAATACTTTTTTAAAACAAATAAATAAATCAAAAACACCACTGTTGTTCAAAGAGAAGAAAAAAGCAATTAAGAAATCCAGATTGCAGAAGAGTTGGAAGAATTGAGACTCATTTTTACATGTTTACCAGAAAGTTCCCATATCATATAAAAAAAGAGAGAAAAAAGTAATTCAGCAATTACTATTAGGCTTAATTTTCACTCTAGTATCCTTTCTTGATCTTTCCTATAAATTAAAGGGAACTATAAACCAGAAAACAACAAACATTAAATTGAAGTAAAATATTCTTTTTTTTTCCATTTATTTTTATTCATTGGAGGCTAATTACTTTACAATATTGTAGTGGTTTTTGCCATACATTGACATGAATCAGCCATGGATTTACATGTGTTCCCCACCCCGATCCCCCCTCCTGCCTCCTTCTCCATCCCATCCCTCTGGGTCTTCCCAGTGCACCAGCCCTGAGCACCCGTCTCATGCATCCAACCCGGGCTGGTGATCTGTTTCACCCTTGATAGTATACTTGTTTCAGTGCTGTTCTCTCTGAACATCCCATCCTCGCCTTCTCCCACAGAGTCTAAAACTCTGTTCTGTACATCTTTGTCTCTTTTTCTGTTTTGCATATAGGGTTATCGTTACCATCTTTTTAAATTCCATATATATGCGTTAGTTTACTGTATTGGTCTTTATCTTTCTGGCTTACTTCACTCTGTATAATGGGCTCCAGTTTCATCCATCTCATTAGAACTGATTCAAATGAATTCTTTTTAATGGCTGAGTAATATTCCATGGTGTATATGTACCACAGCTTCCTTATCCATTCATCTGCTGATGGGCATCTAGGTGGCTTCCATGTCCTGGCTACTATAAACAGTGCTGCGATGAACATTGGGGTACACGTGTCTCTTTCAGATCTGGTTTCCTCAGTGTGTATGCCCAGGAGTGGGATTGCTGGGTCATATGGCAGTTCTATTTCCAGTTTTTTAAGGAATCTCCACAGTGTTCTCCATAGTGGCTGTACTAGTTTGCATTCCCACCAACAGTGTAAGAGGTTCCAGAGGGGAGAACAGAGGATCCTGCTGTGATTTATGTCGGAGAGTGTTTTGCCTATGTTCTCCTCTAGGAGTTTTATAGTTTCTGGTCTTACATTTAGATCTTTAATCCATTTTGAGTTTATTTTTGTGTATGGTGTTAGAAAGTGTTCTAGTTTCATTCTTTTACAAATGGTTGACCAGTTTTCCCAGCACCACTTGTTAAAGAGGTTGTCTTTTTTCCATTGTATATTCTCTCCTCCTTTGTCGAAGATGTGTCCATTTCTGGAAATTTATCTAAAGGAAGGAATCAGAGATGGGAACAGAAGTATTATTTACAATAGCAAAAAATGGTCATAAGGTGAAATTAAATATTTATATCTACATATGCAAAATGGTATATTCAGTAAAAATAATGCTATAAAATAATGTTAAATGACTTGGAAATGTTAAGAAGACAATTAAAACCGTATGTAAAGAAAGAAACCATTTGTGGCAAACTTTCCATAACATAAAATGTACCATTTTGATAATTTTAAGTGAGTATTTCTGTGGCATTAAGTACATTCACAGTATTATTGCAACCATCACTATCATCTATCTTCAGAACTTTCTTCATCTGGAAAAACAAACTCAAATGACCCTTAAGCAACTTCTCATTCCCCCATCCCTCCAGTCCCTGGAAATCACTATATTACTTTGTCTCCATGAATTTTACTATTCTAGGTACCTTATGAGCTTCCCAGATGGCTCAATGGTAAAGAATTCACCTGCCAATGTAGAATACATGGGTTTAATCTCTGGGTCAGAAAGACTCCCTGGAGAAGGAAATGGCCACCCACTCCAGTATTCTTTCTTGGGAAATCCTATGCATAGAAGAGCCTGGCAGGCTACAGTCCAGGGAGTTGCAAAAGAATTGGACACAACTTAGCAACTAAACAACAAGGGACCTTATTTAAGTGGAATCACACAGTGTTCTTTGGTGAGGAATTTATTTCACTTACCATAATGTCTTCAAGGTTCATCCACACCGTAGTATGTGTCTGAATTTCCTTCCTTTTATAGCTGAATGGTATGCCATTGGATGGATGTATCACATTTTGTTTACCCATTTATAGACATTTGGTTTGCTTCCACCTTTTGGCTATTGTAAATTATGCTACTGTAAGCATGGGTGTACAAATAACTATTTCAATCCCTGCTTTCAACTCTTTTGGGTATACACCTACAAGGGCTTCCCAGGGGACGCTAGTGGTAAAGAGCCCGCCTGCCAGTGTAGGAGAGATAGAGACTCCAGTTTCATCCCTGGGTCAGGAAGATTCCCTGGAGGAGAGCATGGCAACCCACTCCAGTATTCTTGCCTGGAGAATCCCATGGACAGAGGAGCCTGGTAGACTATAGTCCATGGGGTTACAAAGAGTCAAACACAACTAAAGTGACTTAGCACACACACATGCACCCAGAAATGTACTTGCTGGATCATATGGCAACTCTACTTTTAATTTTTTGAGGAACCGCTATAGTGTTTTCCACAGCTGCTATACCATTTTTCTTTCCTACTGGCAGTGCAGAAGGGTTCCAATTTCTCTATATCCTCAGTAACACTTGTCATTTCCCATTTTTTTAATAATAGTCACTCTGATGGTTGTGACATGTTATTTCATTGTGGTTTTGATTTGCATTTCCCTAATGGTTAAATGATATTGAACATCTTTTCATGCACTGATTGGAAAGAAACAATTTTTATAAAAGAAATAAACTTCTATATAAAAATCTATTACATAGGGGAGGAAAAAAGAAAATATAAACATCAAAATATTTTCAGTGTGCTGAAATACTATCCAGCAAATCTTGACTCCCTTCCCCAGTATCACCATGGGAGGATATACTTCCCTACCCTGGCGTTGGACTTCTTGTACCTTGTTTTGCCACCAGTGGAACATGGATGGAAGTAGCAGTGTACCAGGTCTGAACTCAGGTCTTAGAAACATCACATGTTCTGGCTCATCCTCTGCACAGACATTCTCCAGGTAACCACTGAGCCTGAGCCAAAATAACAACTGTGGAGTAAAGTCCCATAGCCTGAAACAGCTGCTAGAACTGACCCATGGAATTGTGATCAAAAGTAATTGTTGTATGCCAGTGAGATGTTTGAGGCCATTTGTTACACTGAAAAGGCTAACTGGTACACAGAGGTCGTCTCTGAATAGTGAGAGTGAGTGACTTTTTCCCTTTATTTGTATTTTTAAAGTATTTTCCAAATTTCCTATAATTATTTATTAATGACTAAAAAAATAACCTGGAATATTTCATACCAAATTATTAACTGTGGTTATTATTGTTACTAACCACACAGTTTTAAATGGTTTTACTTAAATTCTGAGTTTGTTTTACAATGAACATTTTAGGGAAAAAAAAAAAAATCTTTTTTCCCTAAAACAATGGCCATTCAAAAATCCCAAAGGGAGCTTCCAGGAGTTAGTAGTAAAGCCAAGTAGGAAAGGATTAAACATTCTTCCTTATTGGTTATCTGGGCTGGGAGTAGGGAGGGGGAATGACTACATATGGGCACTGGGATGTTTTGGGAACTTTAGAAATGCTCTAAAATTGGACTGCAGTTACACTTGTACAACTCTGTAAATATGCTAAAGTCACTGAATTATATACTTTAAAAGAGTGAAATTTAAATAATTATATATAACCTGAATGTGTTAAAAATTCTTTCCTACATGACAATTTAAAGCAATAATCTTTAGCATCAAGAACTAGAACCACAGATAACTCTCCCAACAACAATGCAAACTATAACAACATTAAAGAATAAATATACAAATTCTCATTAAAGAAGTAAAATAATAAAAAGGCAAATTTGAGTGAGAATATGAAGCAGAGAGTCTTCGAAAAAAAAAATGTTCCTAAATTTAACAGGAGCATTTTACTTTCAGTGAGCAAATTGTGATTTTCCGATTATATTTTATCATATACAAGGGTCAGGCTTTGGGGCAGAGGGGTAGCAATGGGATCAATCCTTGTTCTTGGAAGCCAGCAAAACTTGAGCATAGGAGGATAGGATAGGAGACAAAAGTTCAGTAGCACCCAACTTATTAACAACAATTGCAATATGACAAGTAACTTTCCCTTTCCCCATATCCATGGGCTAACTTGTCGGCTGCTAGTTGAAACTCAAAGAATATAAATGTGTACATTGGGTCCCTTGTAGGAACTTGGGCTATAACCAAATACTCCATGGTCACTTCAGAGGGGAACTTTTGTGACTTGAAATGATTTACAAATTATGTAAACTAGTTTCAAGTACAGTAAAAGCCCTGTGTCCTGGCCCAAAAGTACTAAATCAGCCTCTCTGTCTGGAAGTCATCTGCTTGTCAAACCTCTAGACTAACATCTAGCTCTTGCAACATGAAAGTTGTCATGACAACTGAGGGGAAAGTTTTGGTCAACAGATTATAATCCAAAACCATTTTTTAAAAAAATCAAGCCTTTGAGCAGCTTCTCTAAGCAAATGGGGATTCAAATGATACACACCCAAAAAGCACAATGTTTCACAGGTGTAAAACCTGGGGGTCAGGAGGCAAGAAACAACAAAATAGTGGAGTAAGTGGACAAAGCAGGAAGTACAGCTGCCCAAGCACCTCCTTATCTCTGGCATCTTGAACATAAGGTGTCCAAGTCATGTCTGTTGGCTTGATCTGATTGGGCTCCAAATCCTTATTTCATGCCCCAAAGAAGAATGAACTTGTCTCATTTGAGCTAAAACCAGACACCAAAAGAGCACAGATTTCCAGAAATCCCAGAACTTGAAATGATTAAGCTATTATTGCTACATTTCCTCAACTACCTTAGATATAGCATTTGATTTGAGCTCAGTTCAAGGGAAAACTGCTTTTGCAAAAATTAAATTGAATTAAGAAAAAATGGAAAGGAATATATTAAAAAAATAAGTATAGTTTTGGGGGAAATGCTTTCTCTGTGTATAATGAGAATTTGCTTATTTTTCTGTGCACTATCTATTCTCTCCTCATCTGATGACTGCCTCTGATTTCTCATCTCCCACTTTTAGTTGTGTGGTTCAGGGGAACTGATTCCGTTCTGTTTCTGGAAGCTAATGTGTGCAGGGTTGGTCAAATCAGAAACTTTACCCTCTCCTGGCCATAATGATTGATTCAGGTTTGCACACATGACCTGCTCAGAACTGACAGAGTCGACTCTGGATCGTTCACTGAAGGAACTGAAAGAGTCTTTATAACATCTTCAAGTCCCATTGGGTTGTAGGGCACTGTGGCTGACTGCAAATACCATTCCCCTGACTGAAAGCCTTGTTTTAAGGCCCTGGTTCCTACAACCTGTGTGACCTTGGATAAATCACTAAACTTTCTTCAGTCTCATTCTACTGATCAAAAATTCCTTGAGGGTTTCTGTGAAGATTTTATAAAGGATGTATATGTGAAGGCATGCTATAAATTGTAAAGTCTTACAGAAATGTAAGACCTTGCCTTTTGCTTTCCTAGCAATCAAAACTGGAGTAAGCAGGCAGAGATGTTTGGGCCTGTTCAATGCACTGGAAAACAAAGAACATTACCCAAGAAGAAGAAAATATGAAGCCTCAGAATATCAGAGCCAAAAAAAGACCTCGGAGGATATCTGGTCCAACCCCTTCATTTCACAGATGAGGAAACTTGCTCTATCTCCCCTTGAAAGGGAGGAAATGAGATAAGACTAACTATTGCAACCATTCAGCTAGGGTCCCCATATTAAATTAAAGCAATCAGATAACAAACTGTGGCTTCTAAGCCAGAACCAAGTCTGTGTTTGAATAATATGATTATCTTCTCCCCGTTGTAAACAGCCTCACCTCCAGGGAAATGACAACTACAGAAAAAAAAAAAAAGCATTTACCAAAGAGTTCACCTCCTCCACACAGCTCAATCCTTTGAGTTCTAAGATAGGAGGAAAAGAATTTTGCAGTTGGAAAAATTGCTAACCCATGTGTCTGAAATGCTTAACAAATCACAGTGGGGACTTTATTTAATAATTTTTTTTTTCATTTTCCCTGTTGGTGAGAACCACTCCTGCCAAGAAATTATTTGCCAAATGGTGACTTCATTTATGATGCCGGCAATGTGATGTTTAACAGCTGACATTTGACTACTTTAAAAAAAATCATCCATTAGCCATATAGCAACAGAAATGTTATAAAAATTTAGAGGTGCATGTGTAATGTTCAGTAATTTTGTATGGATAAGAAGCTATGGAAGAAATCATATCTGGTCAATATTTTTAAATATTATAATAATAAAAACACCTAGTATTTTATGTAAACTAAATAATCCCCAGAGTAACTCCAAGTGGTAGGTACACTTTTCATCATCTAGAGGTTTGAAGTGAGGCACAGAGAGGTTGAATAACTTTGGCAAAGTCACTTAGCCAGTGAACAGAATAACTGGCATTTGAACCTTGGCATCTTGGCTGTATAGGCTGACTGCTTAACCACGCTGCTAGACTAACCTGATGGTAACCCTTTTGCATAGAATGCCTTATATGTTTTTAAATAACTTGCCTAAAATAAGTTAAAACATCTACCCAAATTTATCTTTCTAAAGCACTGTTTCAATCACATGATCAAGAGAAAGCAGAGTGACATGAGTGAGGATGCAAGCTTTGGAGCCAGGTTCAGTTGAACTCGAGGGTAGTGACTGGCGAACTTGTTATGACCTCGGGTAAGTTCCTGAACCTCTCTGTGCCTCAGTTTCTCCATCTGGAAAGTAGGGATAGTATTACTTAAATCTTGGAGTGGTGCTGGTGTTATATGAGATGGTTTATGTAAAGTACATATCCCAGTATCTGGCAAGTAGAATGTCCTCGAGAATCATCACTCATTATCATTACTAAAATCAGTATCATTATTACCCTGGGTATCAGATACCACTTCAGCTCTGCCTCAGTTTCTCTTACCTATTTCTTGTTCTAGCACACTCACCTTTGAGCCCCCGCACCCCAGTCCTGCATAGGCTGCAACCTGCTTCTCCTGTCTGCTGCCTCCCAGGGCCTCACCTTAAACCCAGCTGTGCCCCTGTCACCCTCTGCTCTAGGACATCCCTGCTGACAGTGCATGAGACCCTGAGGAAACTGCTTGACACCGGAGCATATACAACCCAGAAGTGCTAGCAGGGAGCCCTCCCAGGCAAACTTTGACCCTTTCTTCTCCCTTGTCAAGGATGCATTTGTTTGCTAGGGGTACCATAACAAAGCACCATAGACTGAGTGGCTTGAAGAGCAGAAATTTATTGTTGCAAAGTTCTGGAGGCCAGAAGTTCAAGATCCAAGTGTCAGCAGGATTGGTTTCTTCTGGACCTCTCTCCTTGGCTTGTAGAGAGCCATCTTCTCCCTGTGTCCTCACATGCTCTGTCTCCTCTGTTCATATCCGTCCCCGGTGACTCTATGTTTCCAAATTTTCCTCATCTTAAAAGGACAACAGTCAGATCAGAGTAGGACCCACCATAACAGTCTCAGTTTAACTTAATCACTTCTATAGGGACTTCCTTGGTAGTCCATTGGTTAAAAATCCATCTTCCATCAAGCCTGTGGGGCACATGGGTTCGATCCCTGGTTAGGGACCTAGGATCCCACATGCTGCAGGGCAACTGAGTCCACATGCCACAACTGCAGTGAAGCCCACACGCCACAACAAAAGATCCAACACAGTCAAAAATAAACAATTTGTTCTTAAATCACTTCTTTAAAGACCTTATCTCCAAACACAGTCACAATCTGAAACACTGGTAGTTAGGATTTCAGTGTGTATAAATCTGGGGGGACACAATTCAGCCCAAAACAGAGGGTCCTGAAATGCATTTTATTAGGCTCTTCAGAAGATCCTATGAGATAAAGCAGCCAGTTGACCATGGTGGTGGCCAATTTGAAGTATATCCTTCTTCTTGCTTTGTGTCTCCACCTTTTTTGGGATTACACCCATCAATGAAGTCCTTATGTATACTCCTTGGCCTCAGGTTCATCTCTCTGAGGAAGCTGACTTAAGTTACCTGGTGGAAACTGTGAATGTTGTCCCATCAGAGGGCCAATCAAACTGGTCCCATGTGGCCCCAGCATTCCTTTCAGACCTCCCTGTCCAGCCAGCCCAGGGCTCAGTATGATCAAGCTACCATGAACTATTCATTCTCACTTGTCCTCTCCAGGACAAGAGTCCTCATCTTCAAATGACAGGGCTAGGTCCTTTTACTCCCTTTTGAGTTCTATAAGAAAGCTGTTTTACCTTCCTTTGAATGACCTTTATCACCTTCCTGAAATGAGTTATTATCTCCATATAATTTTAAAATAAATACATATTCTGGGCTTAATTAGGAAGATTAAAATGCTCTCTTTTTTTTGCATAAAAATGAGAGAGAAAAATCACAGTTCTTCAGAAAGTATCTAAATTAGTGCTTGAGAATTACATAGGAAAATTTAACAGATGTACAGCTAGCCAATCCCAGATTTTAATTAAAACCCATCTTTTATTGGTCAAAACATTACTAGTATGACAGCCAAGCCAGAAGAAAGAGCTAGATTAAGGCATACACGCTCACACACACATACACAAACACATACTTAGCATTCTGTTATTTTATACTATGTAGAAGCAGCAGGATGTGGAGACAAATGGATTTTTCATGTATTTCTCTTGGCATTATGGCCATATTTAATGTAGCATCCAGTAAAGTCAAAATTTTAATTAAGTTTATGGTCTGACCATCTGTATTTGTTTCGAATTTCTGCCTCTTCAAAGCAAAAATGTGAACCTGGCTTTAGACCTGGAAATATCTCAGGCTGCAACCAAATGCATTATCAACAAACTGAGAATGTGTGGTCTGAAATAAAAAATAAGATTAGAAGAAGGGGAGCCCAGTATCAACATATCACAAAATAACTGGATGTTAATCATCCTGTCATTAGTTTATTCTGACAGGCTTCAGGAAACATAAAAGGGAAATTATGTAGTTTTTCAATGAAAAATGAGTCTTAGCATCAATAAACTACCAAAGAATCAATGGGATATATTTTATTTGTTTTTATAAGTTTGGATGCTACTTTTCTTTTAATCTTCACTTCTTGCATTTTATAACCAGATAAAACCAATATAAAATCTAGGTCCAAATGATTTAGTTAGTCTTTTAGGCTCCAAGGGCTTCCCAGGTGGCACTAGATAAAGAATCCACCTGCCAGTGCAGGAGACACAAGAGACCTGGGTTCAATCCCTGGGTAGGGAAGATCCCCTGGAGTAGAAAATGGCGACCCACTCCAGTATTCTTGCTGGAAAATTCCAGGGCTGAGGAGCCTGGCAGCCTATAGTACAAGGAGTCCCAAGAGTTGGACGTGACTAAGCACCAACCTTCCTTCTTAGGCTCCAAACTCACTAATGTACACCAAATAAAAGGTATTTGTATGTACTCGGGAGCCATAACAAAACATTTTTATAAAATCTTCTGTAGTGCAGATAAAACATAGACCTGCAGTCTCTTGCCTGCCCTTTGTGGGATGAATGGAGCTCTCTCTAGCTCACCTCTTCACTCTCTGTGAGGTGTTCATTAAGTCAATTAAAAGTATGAGTCCAGTTTGAAATGGCAAGTCTGGGTAAAAATCCTGAAACAGCATTGCCCACCTTCCTACTGAAATTCATATGAAGACCCAGGAAACAAAAATTTACAATACTGAAAACAAGGACAGTCAACCAACTGCCAGAATATTGTAGGTCTTCCCAGTTCTTACCTCTTGAAAATGAGATTGCCTATTTAGGTAGAGATGCATTTATCCTTTCACCACCATCTTGCCCTACAAATGCAAGTCAGTTCAAGCAGAAAAGGAGGAGCTCTGTCCTATTCTAGGACTGCTGCTTTTTGAGGCAATCAGAGCCCTGTCTCTCCCGCTAACCTTCCCATTTCCAAACTAACTCTTTCAAACTTGTCCATTGGATACATTCCTTAATTTGCTCAACAGTTGTTCATTGCAAGCCTATGATGTGCTATGTGAGGCACTGTCCTAGAAGGTAGGGATAGAGGAGTGAACAAAAAAAAAGGTACACTCTTCTGAAGCTTCCATCGAGCAACACTCATGTCAGTTTTATGTCCGTTTAGTTTAGAGACTGACACTCAGAAAACAACTCCGCAGGAGGTGAGAGAGAGAGAAGGGGGTGACAGTGCGCCCTGGGAGGTATGGCCCCAGTGAAGAAGTGCTATAGGGGAAACACAGAAATTTCAAGCTCTTCTTGTGTCCCATCCATTCAGAGTGATGAAGACTTGGACAGTGGATCCAATGAAGTCCAGCAAAGCAGAAAGGAGCCTTCTAGACAACATCAGAGGTGAACCTGTTCTCCATTGGGTGGGATATGTGCTATAGAGATAAAGCAGGGTGAGGAGGCAGGAATGCAGGGACAGGATAGGGGTGGAAGTGGGGACAGGGTGGTCAGGGAAAGCCTCCCTGAGGAGGTGACATGTGAGCAGAGCCCTGAAGGAAGTGAGGAGGTGAGCCGTGCAGGTGTTAGAAAGAGCAGTCCCAGCCTGTGTGTGAGCATCAGCCTCCACCTCCAGGTCCTAGAGTGACTCCTGGTGTGTTCTTCCAGTTTAGTCAAGGCCCAGTTGTTTCGGTCAATAGCATCTCCACAACATGGCTTTCTCCTGCGGGGCTCTGCAGCCTCCCTGAATCCTGGGAATCAGGCTTCATGCCCAGCCTTCCTAGTGGAAGAGTTTCAGGAGAAAGGAAAAAAATAATAAACCAGATGGCACAGAGGGAAAATATATCCAGGAGCTTTACAAAAATACTATTTCCATTATACATATTCTAGAAAAATCATCAAGTTAAAAACAAAGAACAATCCAAGCAAGCAGAGAGAACAAAAGGTTACCTACAGAAGCATCCAAATCAGCTCACCTCAGACTTGGTCTCTGCAGTAGCCAGTTCTAGAAGACAACAAAGATGTGTCTACAGACTTTAGGAAAATAATGGTGACACCAGAATTTCACATCTGTATGTAATTGTATATGTATATGATATCTCACAACATGAATCATTCCTATATCTTAGTTGAGGAAATTTCTAGAAGATGTATTCAGATGACCAAGGTATCAACAAAAATTAAGAACTCCAAAAAGAGGAGGTTATAACTGAAAGTTCAGAAGTTCTTCATCAACCCAGGTCAGACCTGAAATCAGGAGCTCCAGCAGGGCAGAGAGTGCAGAGAGCTCCAGAGAGTGCAGAGGCAAAGCTTGGCCCAACTGTGCTTCCTTCAACATGGCCTCTCCTGTGACATCACTCTCCACTTTCCAGCGCCAGGAAATGGGTTCATTGAGCCATATCCTCCAACTTTCAGATCAGAGGAAATCTTCTGCATACTTAGTGGTCACTGACAGCAATAGTGGACCATGTTCCCTCCCAGAACTTGCTAACCATGGCTACACTGGTCACTGTTAAGAAATTGAACTGGAAGACTTACATTTTAAAGGTCCTTTCTCTGCACAAAAGCAGAATAACATAGTGTATCATAATGGCCACTTTCTTTTTCTGCCATGGAACATGAATGATGAATTTCTGTACCTTCCAAAGTCATACGGAGAGTCCTGAGTCATTGAGGTTTGATTGGGAAAGACTACCAAACCACTAAGTAACAGATCTGATATGTCACTGAACCTCTTCACACCCTTTCCTACAGGATCTGCAAATATTCCTGAATTAACAGATCTTTAATCCAACATAATTGCAATCATGTGGGGGGAAATGTAAAGGAATGGCAAGGAAAGGCACCCAAAGTAAGTCTGGGCAGTGAACTTCAAAGTGATTTTTTTTCCTGCTTCATATAGTTAGTAGATTTTTTTCTGCATAATTGAACTTTCTGGTGTTTTTTTTTTTTTTAATTGAATTGTAATTTATTTACAATAGTGTGTTAGTGTCAGGCATACTGCAACGTTTTATATATGTGTGTGTGTGTGTGTGTATCTATACATATACACTATTTTTCAGATTCTTTTTCTATTATAGGTTATGACAAGACATTTAATATAGTTCCCTGTGCTATACAGCAAGTTCTTGCTGTTTACCTATTTTATATATAGTAGTGTGTATATGTTAATCCCAAACTCCTAATTTATCCCTCTCCTCTCCTTTCCCCTTTGCGCGTGCTAGGCAAGAACATTGAAGTGGGTTGCCATTTCCTCCTCCAGGGAATCTTCCTGACCCAGGAAGATCGAACCTGCATCTCTTACATCCCTTGCCTTGGCAGATGGGTTCTTTACCACTAGTGCCACCTGCAAAGTAAATTTGTCTTCTATGTCCATGAGTCTGTTTGTTTTATAAATTCATTTGTATTATTTTCTTAGATTCTACACATAAGTGATATCATATAATAGTTGTCTTTGTCTGACTTACTATGATAATCTTTAGGTCCATCTACATTGCTGCAAATGACAATATTTCATTCTTTTTTATGGCTGAATAATATTCTGGATTTTATCACACTTCTTTATCCATTCATCTGTTGATGTACACTTAAGTAGTTAGCAGATATTTTTAAAACAGATTTTTAAGAAACTAGCATATGTAATTTTTTATATACCATGTGATTGCAATTATGTAAAGATATATACATGGAAAGGAATATACATCACTAAGTATTTGTATGTGAGACTATCAATACTTTTTCCTTCTATTTTATTTGTAAATTTTCAATAAGATCAGGTATTACCTCTGTAATGGAAAATTTTTGTCTTAAATTAAAAAAAGATGGTGAGTTTGCTTAAAGAGAGCAAATAGATTGCTATGTGGATGCCAAAAAAGTAACTGCTAATTATACACAATTCTCATTTTCATCCAAACTAATCAGTCAGTTTCTACTTATACTTCTAGCAGAAGCCAGTGTTTTTAGCTGGAAAGAGTGGAATTTTGTTTATAATATTTTAAAGTTCAAACAGCTCACATAAGCTCTTCAAGAGCATTAGTGAAAAATCTGCACTGAGTAAGTTCACATTAAAAAAAGATTTTCTATAGGGGGAAGGGTAACAGACCATCAGTTGTAGCCTTAAGAGGGATTAAACACTCAGATCTTTCTAGCCCCAAAGCAGACCCTACCAGGTGCTCAGAAAGAGTGCTGGTTTTTCACATAAACCCCCTATATAGCTTGGTCCAGTTTGGACACCAACTTATTCCTTAATTCTCTTCAGACTTCAAGGCTAACATTAGAAAGAATCATAGAAGTAGGATGCCAAATTCATTGTTGTACCTTAGAACATGGTGTTGACTCAACATTTAGGAGTTGAAAAGTCCGCCGAATATACTCACCTTTACTGAAGAATTGTAAATAGCAACCAAAAAATCCTGAGTCATAATAAGAGCCCCACCAAATAGGAGTCACCTGCTAGCTCTATCTCTTTCATCCCTGGCCTGCAGCACCATCTTGCAACGGCTGGTGCCTTCCCCAAAATGGACACCCTACACCAGTTTTCTTTGGCCAGAGCCCAGGCCTCAACCAGTGCTTGCATGAAGATCTTGCTAACTATCCAAGAAGCCCTGACCTTCAGGAAGACCTCGCTCTTATTGCCAACAGGACAATGAAGCAGGATCCAACCTGACAGGATACCTTTTCCAAAGTTTGGGACATTTTGCCTACAGTAACACCAAAGGGAGTCACGGACAGAACTAATGGTGTTGGGCTTTGCCATTTTTAGTCCTATTCCCACTCTTTGCAGGCTTCACACCTACAAAAACAATCTAGACTTTCTTTCCTCCTGATCCTGTTCATCTCTGCTCCAGTTTTCCTAGTGAAACTATTCGGTAATTCTTTGGGAAGTAAAGTAGTCCAGATTCATAACAGTCTAAATCTGCATTAAGAACAAACAATCACTTCCTACAAAAAACAATCTGCCAAAATTCTGCATCTCACTCACAATGAAGACAGTCTTTTATTTTACTTTGTTCATCTATTTAAGTTTCATTGTCTTAACTCTTTCCACTTCTGAGTTTTTCCTTTGAATTTTTCATTTTCCCTTAGAATTACCAAAAGGCTCATTAAAGAGACTTTCCCAAAACAGTGTATTCTCAAAGTGAAAATCAAGGCACACTTTCTCCAGCCACGTTTCTCAGTTTGTCCACAGCTGTTTTGCCTCAAAACGACCAGGGTGCTTTTTAAAAATACAGATTCCTAGGTCTGGATTCCAAGGTCTTCTGCATCAAAATTTCTTAGGAAAGGGCCTCAGACATTGCATTTAAAAACAAATTTCCTGAGGAAAGAATATATGTGTCTCAAGTACGTTTGTAGTTAACATGTGCTGAATAAATTAACGTAGAAAGGTGGCAAAGTTTCCTCAGTGCTTCTATTGCAAACTGAAGCATAAGAACCTCTGCTTTCTCTAGAAAAATAAACTGCAGTTTAAAAAATTTGGTCTGTTCTAAACACCCTCCCTTCAATGTTTTTCCATCAATTCCAAATTATTGGAGTTCAGACTCAGCTCAAGAACCCTCTTGTATTCCACTTTACAAATAGGAAAGGAGATTGAGGAAATGCTGCTGTACAGAAATCACAGCTTCAAAGGCATCTGACTTCAGAGGCATAGTGACAACAGCCAATATTTATCAAGCACTGAGAGTGGATCCAGAGTACTTTACAGACATTATCATGTGTAACGCACACTATAAAAAGATAAAATCTTAAAAAATAGATGCCATTGTTTCCATTCTGTACTTGAAGAAACTGACACTCAGAAAGAATTTGAACCCAGGTGTTTTCTGTCTGTGGTCTGATGCCTGCACCCACCTCAAGGTTTCTCTTCCTTTGTTTTGCCCAAATATATTCTATATGCTCACCAGTGCCTTCAATAGCTTATTTAGAGTTAGCCCTTTAAATTAAAGCTCTGTTTTCTGCTGAAGTTTGCATTGTATTACTCTCTGGACATTAATATCAGATTAGTAATTGAAAAACCATTGAAAAGCAAAGGGTAGGAGAAGTATAAGAGGTTGGAGGCAGAGAATGGGAAGGAAACCTGTGGCATCACCTAGGAGAGGGCACCAATGATCAGCGGCTATTATGCTCACAGTTTTACCCAGGACCTTCTTGTCCTGAAAGCCTGACCTCTTAAGGTCCATGGTAACTGAGGACAGTCCTATTATGCCAATAACGAAGCTTGTCAAAGGATTTCTGTATATGTATGATGGTGGGCAGTGAGGGGTGTTAACCACCTAACCAGAGACTAAGATTACAGTTGATATCAACTAAAATAGGTATGTTTGTTATTCAAGCTCCTTCTCTGTTGATCTCTGTTACTAAAAGGGTGCATTGGGAGTATGATTCAACCTGCCAAATAACTGTTAAGAGATTTTCTTTAAAAGTTAGGCTAGTATCCACCCCCACCCCCATTTTCCAGAAAGGAAGTGAGCTGAAAGAGGTGGCTTAGCATCTGAGAAGACAATGGGAAGGGGAAAAGATCCTGTAGAAGTCTGGTCATTTGCTTCTTAATTTCATTCTTTCCATTAGAGTATGGTTTTTGGTTACAAGTTCTGTGAGTTCAGGAAAGGCTCTGTCTGGCTCACTGGCACCTAGCCCTGCAACTAGACCAGAGAAGGTGCTCAGTAAACACTTGTGATGAATGTTATATTTGAAGCCTTTCAGAAAATCCTATGTTGGCTTTGTTACAGTGATTTTTGTATTTTCTAATCTCTTACAGAGCAATAGAATTGAATGCAGTAACAATGTCTTGAGTTGTTTAAATAACTGAGCCCATATGTAAGATTTCAAGCATTCCTTTTTGTTATTAAAGATCCAGCTAGAAAAATGGAATAAAACAGAAAGTATGATAGATTAGAACAGTGTTGAAAAATCAAATCAATCCAAATTTTAAAATCACAACAATGTTTTTTTACTATTTTTCTCTTTCATTTTGTTCCAGAATGATATTACTTGGCTCTAGGAACAATGAATCATTTGTCATCTGCATTATGCTCTCTTCCAAATAAAAGAGTTACGTAGGGTAGATTTATAGACAAAGCCTTCTTAAGTCTAAAGACATGCTAGAATAGCATGTTTAAAACTGGTGATTAATAGCAGTTATAGGAATGTCTTACTTAAATTTTAAAATCTAAAAATAATCAATCTTTAGGTTGCTCCAAGTTTGTTCCTAAGGATCATAAACATGGAAAATATATTACTTCTTTATATAGGTATAACTTTTAAAATGACTTTGTTTTGTTTTCAAAGTGTGTTAGTCACTCAGCCATGTCCAACTCTTTGTGACTCCATAATCTGTCCGTGGAATTCACCAGGCAAAAATACTGGAATGGGTTGCCATTACCTTCTCCAGGGAATCTTCCCGACCCAGGGATCAAACTCGGGTCTTCTGCATTGCAGGCAGATTCTTTATCAGATGTAAAGTCATAAGCAATCTGTTTAACTATCATGGTTTATGCTTATCCTACAAGAATCATTGAGACTTCCATAATCTTCCACTGTTGCATAGGGTGTTTCCAATTTCATGTCATTATAAATAGAGATATGATGTACCTACTTATACATTTATCTTTATACACATTCTGATAAATTTCTTGAAGTAGACTTACTGGGTCAGAAGGTATACATGTTTTTAGGACTTTTTATCATATTGCTTAGCCCATAATATGTGTATCAACAAGGCCCATGCCTTATCAGCTTTTGAAGTTTTTCCTAACATTCTTATTCTATAATCCTCCCATTCTAATGTGCAATTATCAATGACTCTTGTAGAGGTTAGAAATGGTAAGGGGGATATATAACATTAGGACAAATATTTTTGTCTACAGTGTAAACACACACACATATAATTGTATTAACCCCAACAATAAATATATGGGACCCATATATCAAGAGGGGCCAAATTTTCTGAGGGGTATGAGTCTTAGAAAAATGGAGGGACTACCACGTGAAGGACTTGGAATCCTTAATCTAATTCCCTTTCCACCTATGATAGGGTCAGGGATTCTTTTGAACCCCGAGTAGTTACAGAGCAGGGCTTCAGACAATCTTCAGTTTGCCTCTTTCCCATATGCTTTGTCTGTAGTTTCTAGGTGTGTGTGTACTATATGTATATAGTACACACATATATGTGTGCACACACAAAAATGTTTGTCTACATACACATAAAATCATAACTATGAAAAGAAATACATCTAAAGGTTTAAAAAGTCTAGGTGTAGTAGCATAGTGATATTTATTTTCTTCTTTGTAGTTTTTCCCTTTTGTAAAATAAAGCTACATTTTATATTATTTCTATAATCAGAAAAGAAGTATTTAAAATCAAATTCAAATGGGACAAACAGTTTTAGGCTTTCAGGTACTTATGCCTAAGTTCTCTCCTCTCAAGCCTGTATCACTCCCACCGGATGGCAGTCTTCAAAATTCAGTCATCAAGTACAAGACACCTAGGGGTCTAGACTTCGTATATCTAGCCTATGTCAGCAACAGCAATGGTCACAAAGGAGAAGTTTAGAAGCTTCATAGCTGAAATGAAAGTGTGGCTAAGCAATGTCTTGGAGTTTGAGAGATGCTGAGAGAATTCAGCGACAGAGAGCTGCTCTTTTCCTGGGCAACTGGTTTATCTGGTGTTGGTTTATATTTCCCTCTTTCCAGAGAATGTAATTCATGGCACAACTTTGCCAACTCCATCTGATCTTAAAGCACATGTTTTTGGAAGGTATATATTTTACTTGCTCATAGTTTCTCTTTGATCTGATTATCTTTTTATTTTGGCATTATTGTACTGTATTTTATGTCAATGTATATAATCTGCCGGAAATCACTTTTGGAAGAGAAAGGACACAAAAATCAACAAACTAAACAGAGTTAGGAACACACTGAGTTCTAAGACTTGGGGAGTTCCCTGAGATGCTCTGCTCAGTGCAATGAAAAGAATTTAATGGGGAAAGGAAGACCAGTTTCTTAACATGCCCTTCTCCCAAGCGAGCTCTCAGTTAAGTGGCTTAACTTCCCTGGACCACAGTGTATGGGAGATTTGCTTTCTTCCCCCAAATTCTTTGGAACCTTCTCTTGTCCTGCCTTCCCTGACTTGTAGAAGCCATATGTATTACCTGCAGTGAAGTAAGTGTGGATGCTGAGGGCCACCATTTAACAAACATTCTATGGGGATGTGTATGTAGGGCTGTGTGGAACGTTAAAATCCTCATACTCTTTACCCTAAAACCCAACTTCTCTGAGTTAATTCTGAGAATTCCTTTCAAGACCTACTTGAAAGAAAGAACAACTTTATGACAGTTTCATTCATAATGGCAGAAAATTTTGATACAGCGTAAATATTTAACTATAGGGAACCAGGATAAGTAGCTTCCCAAATGTAATTTTAAAAGTATAAATATTAAGATGATATGGAAATGGCAAAAATAATATGCATAGTAAAAACAAAAAGCAAAACTATATTGTTTACATACATATATACATATTATATATGTGTGCATGCATGCTAAGTCACTTTAGTTGTGTCTGACTCTGTGCAATCCTATGGACTACAGTCTACCAGGCTCCTCTGTCCATGGGTTTCTCCAGGCAAGAATACTGGAGTGGGTTGTTGTGCCCTCCTCCAAGGATCTTCCCGACCCAGGGATCAAACCCACGTCTCTTATGTCTACCTGTATTGGCAGGTGGGTTCTTTACCACTAGGGCCACCTGGGAAGCCCATGAATTATATATGTATATACATATTATTTAGTCAGTATGACTGCACAGGAATTTAAATAGCTGAGTTTGAAGTAGAGTTATAGGTATATATTGGGGGAATGACAGGTAGAAAAAATGATTCTTGCTAATATCAAGTCTTTGATTGCTTTAAACCTTTAAGATTTTGGATAGATTTTTATTTATGTAAGTGTTAGTGCCCATGAGTGTGTTCAAACCATAAATTCTTCATCCACAGATCTGATTATCATTTGAGAAAATGTCAAGGTAAATTATTGCCTCATGAACAACTTTGGACAGCTTCACTAACAATTTTAACAGTTTTCAGCTATTTTTGGCTTTAACAGGACTTAAGTTTTTTTCCAAGAGTTCTTTTGCTTTTGTTGCTTATTCTTTACTGTGTCATAATTTTCTGTTTGTAGCAAAATAATCATTTCCATAGCAACCAACTGAGCTGTCTCAAGGAGAAGACTATGACTTCAGGAAAGGAATAAACAACAGGAGAGAATGAATAATGACAATAATCATAATTCCTAGTCTCAATAAAAATAGAACATTAGGATGAGAAAGTGTGTTATAGGTCTTTCAGAATGATTGCTGCATTAAAAAAAAAAAAAAACTACTTCAGTACAGTTTTCCAAGAGTCATCAGTTGTTCCAGGAGGTGGCTCCTCCCATACCACAGACCACTGCATGCATAAAAGAGGTGGGGGTTGGAGGCAAGCCTAATAAAGTTGCCTTAACAGTTTGATTTACTATTATGTATTTGAAAGAAATGCATAGCTACATGGAAGTACACTACAAGCGCAGAGCTCAACTACTGTATTTTTTAATTTACTCTTTCTAGAACAAAAGGAATTCATGAGGAGTAGGACAAAGAAGAGTAATCCATTTGAAGACTGTTTAAATGAAGCAGGGATTAATTTGGTCTGCACTTTTCCTGTTAAAAAATGTTCTGAAGGAAGAAAATATCCAAAACAATTATTCATAGAATGTACTTTTGAGCCATCTGTATTTTAGAGCAAGTACCACATAGTAAAGTGGTTAATAACAGGGCATGTAGGGAACCCCAAATGTATAACACTTCAACAAATAGCAATTTACTACAACTACCTGCATTGTCAGTCACCTCAGCCAGCCAGCCAATGCCGCTAAATGAGGAAAGATAGCCCATTAGGACAACAGGAAATGTTTTTTTGAATTTGTTTTCATTGTGGTATATTTTATAGATGGTAAAAATGCAAATATATGAATTGAATAATTCTAGGAGGTTGACAATATGTGTGTGTCCAGGTGAATAACACCCGAATCAAGATAGACATTTCTGTCATACCAGAAAGCTCCCTCATGTCCCCTTCCTCGCCTCTTACCTCTACCAAGGGAACCGGCATTCAGATTGCTTTCATCTTAGATGAGTTTTACCTGTTCAGATACATTGTATAAATGGAATCATACAGTATATAACCTATGTCTAGCTTACTTACTCAGTAGATTTTGAGAGTTTTTAAGATTCATCCACATGGCTGCATATATCAGTAAGTCCTTCCTTTCTATTGCTGAGTAGTATCCCATTGTATGAATAGCTCATTTTAATTTGTGCATGCTGATTGATCCTTTGTGATCTGTCTGTATCGTAGAAACTGTAAACCACAAGCCAGCCAGCTTATATGACCTACATTTCTTCTCTCATCCGATGATCAATAAAACTCTATAATTTGGACTGATAGAAAAAGTCAAAAGGAGAGAAGTTTTTTAACAATGTTTCATTGCTTTCCTATTTATACCTAAACTACTAACTACCCATAGTGCAAAGTGGAGATTTCTTCTCAGGACTGCTTTAATGAACCTGCAGGGATTTTAATTAGCACATCAATTACTTCAGTGCTGCCATGGGGCAAATTCTGTGGAGCACGCAAACTTTGATTTGGAAACCCACCCCTGTTACCCACTTTGTTGCCCTCTCTTCCTTCTCAGGGCTCATTACTCAGGGTCCTCCCCAGCAAGGTTACCCCAATTCCAGCCTCACGTGGCCTTGACCACAGCTGGCTGTGACAGATGGAAATGGTTCTAATAAGTTAATTCTCGGGGTTAGATAATGAGGACTTAAGGGGTTTTCCTTGCCAAAGGGAATTTACATTTTAAAAAGGGAACTCTTGGAAAGCAATGCCTAGTGTGTGGAAGGTAATCAATAAATGTTATTGCCATTCCCTTGAAGAACCAAAGTTATGAGAGTTTAAAAGTAAAATTAGAGGACAAAAAAAGATGTTTCCTATTCAGTTGCTAAGTCATGCCAACTCTTTGCGAACACATGGACAGTAGCCCACCAGAATCCTCTGTCCATGGGATTTCTCAGGCAAAAATACTGGAGTGGGTTGCCATTTCCTTCTCCAGGAGCATCCTTTGAACTCTACTGAATTCTACTGACAACACTGTTGTGGAACTGCCAGCTCTCATCTTACTGTTGCAGAAAGACAGGCAGAAAAGCGGATTATGGCACAGAGAGGAGCAGCCTGAGAAATCATACACACCCTGGGTTCGGACATCCCTTGGACGTCATTTACTAAAGCTCCAGCTACGGCTATGTGTGATCTTCACAAATAGGGATAAGCGGAACTTTGGAATACTAACTGATGCTCTTTCTTTTCCTGATATCCCAAGCTATCCCCACCCTTCCCCCAATTCAGGCAGCAGAGGGTATGTATATGTGCCTACCCATATGTGTGTGTGTGTGTGTGTGCGCACGCGCGTGCACACTCATGCCCTCAGAGTAGGGTTGCCATTAACAGAAATGCAAAGAGATAGAAAAGAGATGCTAACTTTTAAAATGGACTTTTGAAACTAGAGACAATAGTTTGAGATAAAGCATTTTTGCGTTTCAAAAACCTGGATTATCAGAATCAGGACCAAGATCCTTAAGGACTAGAGGCATGAAGTTTATCCTATTATTCACAAATTTGGGGGAAAAAACCCTTTTCCATAGGAGATACAGACTTTTCCAGCTGAGAGAAGAGGAAAAATAAAGCTATTTAGACACTGATGGGTATCACAAAGAAGGAGTCAAAGAGGGAGAGCCTACTGATGAATGTGGGGACCTGAGAGCAATCAGTGGCTGTGTCTGACTCCTTAGCTGGGCAGCAATGAAACAGCAAATCCTGCTGTGATCTCCCACACTGGCAGAGTAGGACAGCAGCAGTAGACAAAGTATAATCTGTCTAGGCAGAGAGAGCCTTAGGCACCCTTACTCTCCAAGTCATTCAGGAGAGTATTTGAAAGTCTTGGATTTACCCCTAAAATCATGAGGGAAATTACCTTGATGCCGTGGCAGCCTCTAACTATACCAACAAGAAAGTTCCCCCAGCAGTGCTGGATTAGAAAGGCTCAGACACCACATTAAGATGTGCAAATCACACAATTTATTAAACCAATTTAAACTATACAATAAGAAACAAAGAGAAAGAGGTGGGATTGGGTAGGATACTTAGGAAAGAGTGTGAACAAGTTGGAAGGACCACCCTACCTAAAACCTGGATTATACTATACTCATAGGACCCCCCTCCCTCTCCCTTCAGCCTTTGCTGCTGCTGATGGTGTGGCTGCAAGAACCAAAGATGAGGTTTGAACAAAGAGATCCAAGAGACAGAAGATGCCTGGGACTCACACAGACATTAGTTTATAAGAGAGACACAGAGGTGTGTAGACCTGGCCCAAAGCTGTGGCTCACCAATTAGCCTGATGAGCAGCTGTGGGTTTTATCTGGCAGAGGACATCTGGGGCCAGAACAGGTGTTACATGAATATCAAGTGCTTCATACCTCCTGTGTATGTAGCATGTTGTGAAGATTAGGTGACACTGCTGTCCCACATATATCGACTGTTTCATGACAATTAGGCATATCTTGGTTCTTGCCTTTCTTCTCATCTGTTTTCAGTACACATAAACCTCGCTTTATCTATGTTTAACATGTCTCACAAGCTACTAACATAGTTATCTATATTTAACACATTTAAATACAGTGTTATCCCATTTCTTTTTCTGTAACAGAATTAAATATTCTCAAATATTAGAGCAAATGCATATTCACACATTACATACATACCCACACACACCACAAGGTCACAAATAATACTTCTGGGTTCACCCAGCAAAATAGAAGCTACAGTCAACTAAGAGACCAATGACCAGAGACCAAGAAAGAATTCAGACATCTCAGCAAATGACAGTTGGAAGACTGAGAACCAGAGACCATCACGGAGCCTTGTCAAGCTTAGATGCAGCTGATGGGATAGACAGGTTAGAGCTTCATTGAACTGACCGAGAAATCCTGACTTGGACTAAGTTTGCCCAACATTGATTATGTTTTCAACATAATCTGGGAAGCACAGGAGCTCTGGGTCTGTGCTGTTTAAGATGGCAGATGGCTACCATACTTGCTGCTGCTGCTAAGTCGCTTCAGTCATATCCGACTCTATGCGACCCCATAGACGGCAGCCCACCAGGCTCCACCGTCCCTGGGATTCTCCAGGCAAGAACACTGGAGTGGGTTGCCATTTCCTTCTCCAATGCATGAAAGTGAAAAGTGAAAGTGAAGCCACTCAGTCAAGTCTGACTCTTAGCAACCCCATGGACTGCAGCCCACCAGGCTCCTCCGTCCATGGGATTTTCCAGGCAAGAGCACTGGAGTGGGGGGCCATTGCCTTCTCCACCACTATACTTGACAGTGGCAATATACCACATTGCCATCATCTCAGAGAGTTCTGTGGGACAGCACTGCCCTAGATACAAATTAAGTTATAGGAAATAGAGTACGTCCCTGGAACACCTGGTTTTATAGACATATTGTTACTTATACATATAAACATTCATTACTGGAGCATCATCACACTATTCTTTATTCTGCTTTATTTTCTGTTTGTTTTTAGCAAATAGAAATACTCTGATTCAGCCACTTACTCTTGCTTAATACTTTCCGTGTTCAGTGGCCAATATTTTCAAGAGAGCTAGCTGCAGGAAAAGAATTCATGCAGAACAGAGTGAACCAAACCCTGGTAAAAGAAAGAGAATCATGGTATCATTTGCTGTATAAGGTCATACCTGGGAGAAAAATCTAAAGACTTTGGCTTTTTCTCTGGGTGGGATGGGAGACCATGTATTGCAAACAATCCAGGCCAAAATGCTGGCTGCTTGGTCCAGGGTTTTGGCAATAGAGATATTGAGAAGTGGTCTTCTGAATATACCCAAAGGGAGAGCTGAACTGTTGCTGATGGATTGCAGCGGGGGTGGGAGAGGAACCAGGGTAAATTCATGTGCTTTGGACTAGGCAACTAAGAGTGTTTCCATTTATTGAATTAGGAAAGCCTGCAAAAGAATAAGGGTTGGCAGGGAAAGTGTTTTGGAATGTGTCAAATTTGAAATGACTATTTATTCATCACACAAGTAGAGAACGTTGTAGGCAGCTGAAAGTACAAGTCAGCAGTTCAGATAAAGTTGAATGTTATCAGCCATGTGAAGTCATGAGCCTTGGATCAGATCATTCCCAGAGAGTAGGTGAGTGTAGCTAGAGAGGAGAGGAAGTTTAAGAACTGATCCCTGAGGCATCTGATGTTTAGAGAGGTGGAACCTGAAAGAGAGCTGAAAAGAAACAATCAGCAAAGTCTGAAAATCAAGGTAGTGTGGTCCTGGGAGCCAAGGGGAGATGGTGAATGACAGATGTGCCCCATGAATTGACCACTGAGGCTGGAAACCCAAAGGTCATTAGGCCTTGAAGAGGTGGGTTTTGGATGGTGATGAGGCTGACAGCCGATTGGAACATGACTCAAGCTTCCTGGGATGCCTGGTTATCACTGTAAAGTGTAAAAACACAGAATTTAGAACACTGAAGGAACTCATTGGTGTTACTGATTCAGGTTGACCAAGTGAAACAAATCTATAGAGAGATATGTTTCGTACCTGGGAGAAAAGGCAAAAGCAACTCAAAATTAGACAAGAAAAGTAACAAGGCAAAGATGTTGTGATATTAACTTATACTGAGAATATATCAGTTATTGAGGCTTTGGAAACACTCGAGATTATTTGTGTTACTGCCAGATGAATATTCCTCATATTTAATTCCCTGGTATTTCCTCTTAAAACTCCTGGTTTTTCCGATTTACTCATAAACTGTAGCTGATACTTTAAGAGGGATTAAATTAGTGAGATTAAAAAAGCAAGATTAATAGAGACTATAAATTGCTTCATAAGAAGGCTGTTGATTTTAAAAAAATAAATAAACACTTTATTTTGTTTGTTTGTTTATGGTCACACTGTGAAACCTGTGGGATCTTAGTTCTCTGACCAGGTATCAAACCCAGACCCTTGGCAATGAAAGCATGGAGTACTAACCTCTGGACCACAAGGGAATTTCCAATATTTTTTTTTTAAGTACATAAAAGTGTTTAGTTAAAATTTCCACCCTGACTATCTTGTCAGAGTAAATTTTTTCTAATTATTTCTGGGTTTGGTTATTTTTACACAATAAGGTTATCTTTCTTTCCAAAACTTCGTCATTTTAAGAGATTATCATTCAAAAGATTCAAAATCATTCAAGAGATTGCCAAAAAGAGATGGAGATTTAATTCGTTTTCATTATTCTTTTCTCCCCTCGAAAATGTTGATGACTACTTCTTTAATTCTTTGTATAAGGTACTTGGATATCTATTTAAATAAACTTTCAAGGTTTTCATATTAACTTTAACCATTACCTCCTGACTCACTGCTTTGATAGCTAAGATAGAAAAGTATATTAGGACTGTTTTAGAAGTGTTTCCAGATACACCTGATAAAAATAATTTTAAGAGCATGATCATTTGAAATGAGGGAAGGAATTACTTTTACTCCCCTCCCTCAATCCACTCAATCCCCATCTATCTCTTTATCCCCATTTCTATCACCTTATTTCAAACCACCAATCCCCACTATCATTTCTCACTGGATTATTAAAATAGCATCCTAAATGCTTTCCCTCAGTTCTTTCATATTTTCTAATCCACTGGCCCTCAAATTCTAGTGTGTATCACAATTACCTAGCAGCTTGTTCAAACACAGATTGCTGGCTCCCACTCCCAGTGTTTCTGATTCAGCAAATGTGGAGTAAAGCTTGAAAATGTGCATTTGTAACAACTTCTCGAATGAGGCTGATACTGCTGGTCCAAGGTCACACTTTGAGAATCACTGCTCTATTTCTTCTCCACACTGACCCCAAACCCCTACGCAATGGCATAAAAGATCCTTCATAATCTGGACACAAATTGTTTCCTTTTTAAAATAGCTTTATTGAGGCGTAGTACACATGCCATACAATTCACCCATTGAAGTGTACAATTCAGTAACTTTTAGTATAGTCACAGAATTGTGCATCCATTAGCACAAATTTAGAATTATAAAAGAAACCCCACATCCCTCAGCCATCACCCCCAATTTCCCCTATCCCCTACCCAGCCCTAAGCAACATTAAACTAGTTGCTGTCTAAAAGAGTCTCTGTTTAGATTCACCTTTTCCAGACATTTCATACAATTGGAATCACACAATATGTGGTCCTTTGAGATTAGCATCTTTCACTTAGCATAATGTTTTCAAGGTTCATCCTACTATAGGATGTATCAGTACTTCATTTCTTTTCATTGCTGAGCTCTATTCTGTTGTATGGATACCCATTCTGTTTCTCCATTTGCCAGCTGATGGACATTTGGGTTGTTCTCATGTTGGGGCTATTACAAGTAATGCTGCTTTGAACATCTGTGTACAATTTTTAAACAAGTTTGTGTGGACTTATGTTTTCATTTCTCTTGGGCAATTCCTAGGAGTGGAATTTCTGAGTCAAATGGTAATTCTTCATTTAACTTTATGAAGAACTGCCAGACTGTTTCCCAAAGCTGTTACAATGAGTTACCTTCCCAGCAGCAGGGTCTTTCTACATATACTCACCAACCCTTATCTTTTTGAGTAGAGCAATGCTAATGGGTGTGAAGTGGTATCTTATTGTAGTAGTGATTTACATTTTCTTAGTGAGTAAATTCCGGGAGTTGGTGATGGACAGAGAGGCCTGGCATGCTGCGATTCATGGGGTCGCAAAGAGTCGGACACGACTGAGTGACTGAACTGAACTGAGTGATTGATAATGTTGAGCATTTAAGTTTTACTTATTGGTCATTTGTATAACTTCTCTGGGAAAATGTCTATTCTGATCCTTTACCCAACTTTTAATTTGGTTATTTGTCTTTTTATTATTAGTGAGTTATAAGAGTTCTCTATATATTTTGGATACTATTCCTTCATCAGGTGTGCCATTTGCAAAAACTTTTTCCTATTCTCTGGGAGTAACTTTCTTAATGGTGTCCTTTGATGCATGATTTTTTAAAATATTGATGAAGTTCAGTTCAAATTGTGTCTTATTGGTCTTTGTATCCCAAGCACTTAGCATAGTGCTAGGCATACAGTAGGCATCAAACCTGTATTTGTCAAATGAATGAAAAAATCCAATCAATTTAGTTGATAGGCTAAGATTCTACAATATAATAAAGAAGCATAGACTATATTACAGCAAATAGTGTTAGCTCTCTCCTGATATCCAGATTCCTCTTCTTAGTAACAGAACCTTAATTCACATTTGGGCACACTGCCATCCAGCTAGATGAGCACACTTCCCACTCTCCCTTATAATAATTGGCTATGTAACTAAGATCTGACTTCAACTGAAATAGAAATACTACATAAAATAGCTGAAGTGTTCCCAATGGAAAGGGACCACACAGTTTTTTAGCCCTCCTTTAATCCTGATGCCTGGAATTAGGATGTGATATCTGGAACTCTAGCAACCACCTTGGACAATGAGAAAAAAGAGACAGAAAGCTGGAAGGACCCCCCTGACCCTGAAAATCAATGCATTTCCTACCATTTTCTACATGCAAAATAAATATACTTCTAATTTTTAAGCCACTGTTCTTGGAATTTCAATTGTTCTGAGACTGATCTAATTCTCCGTGATTTATAAAAGCCCATACTCTTTTCACTACATTACAGGATTCAAGGCACAAAAATGTCTCTGTCATTATTTAGCATACTCTTAGTAATCATCTATTAGTATTCCTTTAAGCATCCCTTGAACTTGGGGTCAATGCCAAAGTTTCCCAGTCTCTTGGAGTAGCTCTGATTTATGGAGAGAATGGGACCTGCAGTCAGACAATCTTACAGTCAGTCCTTACTCTGTCTCTTAATAAACCTTGCTAAGCCTCAGCTTCTTGAGTCAAAGGGTCATAACAAGACCTACCTGCAGGCTAGCTAAGAAGATGAAAGGAGCTGAGACATGTTAAGCAGACAGAGTAGCTGACACATAGCATTTGGGGTCTCTCTAAAGAGCTCAGTTCAGAAATTAGTTAATTTGAGACATCCTTGGGTATTTCATGGCAACCCACTCCAGTATTCTTGCCTGGAAAATCCCATAGACTGAGGATCCTGGTAGGCTACAGTCCATGGGGTTGCAAAGAGTCAGACACGACTGAGCGACTTCACTTCACTTCACAGGGTATCTCATGGAGGCCACAGAAGACATGAGACACTATGATTTAGAAGAACTTGAATAGGATTTTAAATTCCATGAGGACAGGGACTGTCTTATTTATTGCTATGTGCCTATTGTCAAGGGATATTGGCTGAATGAATGAATAAGAGTGTGTAAGTTCCATGGCCCCAATGCTTCAGAACCAATATGCCCCTGGATGTAACCCAGACTAAATACAGGCCACTGTTTTATGTGAAAGTGACCAATCAGACCATATTAGGATCTCCTCAGGCCTGTGCCAGAACAACCTCCAAAACATCCCCAATAGCTGTTTCAGGGTTCTTGAATGCTACAACCTAAAAGAAGGGCCAAGATGCTCAAACATCAGTAATAAACAGTAAGGAATGGATGCAAGTGAAAGTCACAGCATGGCAAAACAGAGCCAACCTGGTAAAAATCGACTTAAATCCCAGATGCCAGGGGTTAAAATTCCCTTTCTTTCTTTTTTTGCTAGTTTTCTTTCTCTTCTTAGGGAGAGTCTGACAGAGGGGGTAAATTCTGTACCCAAGTCCTGCTTTACCTGCTCTGTTAAAAAAATAAAAAATAAAACAACCTCTTCTCATCTCCAGAGCTCTTAGGAGCTAATTACTTAAAATTGCTGTGAGAGCCTTTAGCAAATATAATATCGCTATAGAGATACTAGTAGATGCCTCAGGAGTAAAGCAGCAATCTCTCTCTTGATTATTTTTACATTTTAAAAGGTTTAACTAAAGCTCCTTGCAGTCCCCCTGGAAATTCCCTCCTAAAGTCTGTGAATAAACTGGGAACAGCCACCAGCATCTCTGACTTCAGATATTCATTCTGAAACACAGGTGCAAGATGCATATCAAAGAACAGTGTCAGTTTTGATCCACACAGAATTTTAAGGAAGCAGATTTTACAAAGGAGTTAAATTCATTATGTGGGGAAATTTTGAAGCCAAAAGCATGAGAAATAGGGAAAGATGAAAAAATATAGCCTTCCTCTCCCTGGCAGTGCATTTACTGTCTTAGCCAGGCCCTCACTACTCTGAGAGCGAGGACCAGGGCACTTTCTCACTGTGGCACCCACCAGTAAAAAGTTCTGGGCATGACAGTTCACCAATCCTGTCCTTCACTTACTTTCTTACTTTCCTGGTCTTCTGTCCATCTTCATTACTTTATTATTAAAAGAGTTAAATGCTGACACATTCTGTTAATACAACATGAATGAACTATGAAAACATTAGGTGGAGTGAAAGAAACCAGGTTTTAAAAAGTCATATGTTATATGATTTCTTTTCTAAGAAATATCTAGAATAGGTGATTGATAGAAATAGAAAGTGTATTCATGATTACTTAGGACTGGAGTTGGGGTGGAATGAAATGAAGGAGGACAGTTAGCTAAAGGAATAGATTTCTTTTTGAGATGGTGAATGTATTTTAAGATTGACTATGGTGATATTTGCACAACTCTGAATATCCAAAATCCATTGACTTATACACTTTAGATGAGTGATTTGTATAGTATGTGCATTGTATCTCAAGAAAGCTATTATCAAAAAAAAAAAAAAGCAAAAAAATCCTTTATGGCTACTTTAAAATCACATTATTCTTTATGTAAAAACAATGAAATATCAGGAAGAGAAATTAAGCAAACAATTCCATTTACCATTGAAACAAAAAATAAAATAAAATATCTGGAATAAACCTACCTAAAGCAAATAAACCTACCTGTACTGTAAAAACTATAAAATGCTAATGAAAGAAATTGAAGATGACACAATCAAAGAGAAAAACACACCATGTTCTTGGATTAGAAGTATCAATATTGCTAAAATGGCCATACTATCCAAGGCAATCTACAGATTCAATGCAACCCCTATCAAATTATTAATGACATTTTTCTCAGAATTAAAATAAAGAATTTTTAAATTTGTATGGAAATATATGGGGGAGCTTCCCTGATGGCTCAGACAGTAAAAGCATCTGCTTGCAATGCCAGAGACCCAGGTTCAATCCCTGGGTCGGGAAGATGCCCTGGAGAAGGAAATGGCAACCCACTCCAGTACTATTGCCTGGAAAATGTCCAGTACTCTTGCAGAGAGTCGGACATGACTTCACTTTCACTTTCATGGAAATATAAAAGATCCTGAATATTCAAAGTAACAATTTTTTTGGATCTGTCTCCTAGAGTAAGGGAAACAAAAGCAAAAATAAACAAATGGGACCTAATTAAACTTAGAAGCTTTTACACAGCAATGGAAACCATATACAAAATGAAAGACAGCCTACAGAATGGGAGAGAATACCTGCAAATGATGTGACCAACAGATATTAATTTCCAAAATAGGCAAACAATTCATACAGTTTAATATCAAAAAAAGACAAACCACCCAATCAAAAATGGGCAGAAGACCTAAACATTTCTCCAGAGAAGACATACAAACAGCAAACAGGTACATGAAAAGGTGCTCAGTGTCACTAATTATCAGAGAAATGCAAATCAAAACTACAAAGAGGTGTCACCTCACACTGGTCAAGTTGCCATCATCAAAAAGTCTATAAATTATAAATGCTGGAGAGGGTGTAGAGAAGAGGGAATCCTCCTACACTGATGGTAGAATTGTAAATTGGTACAGAGACTATGAAGAATAGTATGGAAATTCCTTAAAAATCTAAAAATAGAACTAACATGATTCAGCAGTCCCACTCCTTGGTATATATCAAAAGAAAACTCTTAATTCATAGCAGCTCTATGAACAATAGCCAAGACAAGGAAGCAACTTAAGTATCTATCAACAGATGAATGTATACACACATCTTACACACACACACACACACACACACACACACATACACCCATATGTGTATGTATATATATATATATATACACACACATATATATATATATATATATAGGCTTCACTCACGGCTCAGTAAGCAAAAGAATCTGCCTGCAATGCAGGAGATCCAGATTCAATCCCTGGGTCAGGAAGATCCCCAGGAGAAGGAAATGGCAACCCACTCTTGCTAATAGGTATAATAATAATTAATTTTTAAAAGGTTCCATAGTCAAAGCAATTTGGGAATGACAGGGTTAAACAAACTTAAACAGGATCTTTACTGTTGCTCAGAGTTTTAGTAGGCTGACATGCATTGTGAATCTCCAAGAGCAGGATAAGAGCACGCATGGTTTACCAAACCGGTTTAATCTTAAAACATTTCATCACCGAGCATCGTGCCGAATCAGTCTTCCATGACATTATGCTGGTAAATGCTGGTATAAGTCTCTAATCTCAACAGGAAACCCTGGAAACAAATGTTATTAATAAAAATTTATCCAGGTCTTCACACAGTTGAAATATATTTCCAATTACATGCCTGCATCCGTTTTTAAAATTTCCGTCACAAACGTTTTGCTTTCCAAATTCTTTTCATTCTATATTTAAGATCTGTAAACATCATAAGTGTGGTTTGGAGTAAAAATTCACTTCTTTACTAAATCAGTAATTCTCTGGTCTAATTCCACTTGCTTCTGTGAAATGAATTTGTATTATTTTCCTCCTGAAATAGAAAGGCATTCTAAGAACATATAAAAATCCTCAGTAATCCTTCTGTCCCTGACCCAAAGATCAAATCATTCTCTCAGAATTCCACTGACTGCATTTCTCAGCAACGATGTATTGGCAAGTGAAATGGGAGAGGTTTCAAGTTACTCAGGCTTTAGTAATTTCACAGAATATGCTTTGAAGTACTAAAATAATAATTAAAATTTACTGGCACATTTGAAATTAGTGAGCAAATGTGTGAGGGCATTACTCTTTCTACCCTATTGTTCTCTACTGACAACAGTACAGAAAATAGTCATCCAGGTTACATCTTTCCTTCTTCATTGTTTGGTTCCATTGCCCAGACTGATTTAGAAATAACGATTTAAGAGGAAAGGGAAGGAGACTAATGATTACTGAGCATAAGAGCTCAAAAGAGAGAAGTATGAAGAAAGAGCCCTCTAGGCTGAGGAAGTCACCAAGTTGAGAAACTTTAAATGAGGGTGACTCTTCGCAGTAGCTCTTTTGGGTGTCTAAAAACAGGTAGCATTCCTAGGATTTTCCAGTGTATGAAGCACTGTCACGTGCAATATCTTTCTTACCCCTCAAATCAACCATGAGAGGTGAGCCTTCTCTCTCCATTTTACATACAGGGACACTGGGGCCCAGAGAAATTAAGAAAGCAACCCAAGATTCTCAGATAGAAATAATATCATGGTACAGCGATTTGACTCTGACATTTATGGATTCAAAATGCACAACCCCTCTTTCCACTGATACTCAGCTGGGAGAAGTTAGAAAGCCAGGCTGGGGAGAGGTTGTGAAGGTCTTTGAACAGCAGAGAAGTTTATATTTTATCCTACAGGCAATATGACTAATTATGTTATCTTATCCAAATGCTTACATATATGCTTGGACAAATGGATTAGCCATTTCTGATTCTCCTACGAAAAGTTCCTGAGCATGCCTAACCTTCAGATAAGTTCAGATAATCACAATAAGCGTCAAATATTTTACTTGCCAGTTTTACAAACGTTCATTGTACAATTAGGACCAGCTAGCAAGTGGTCAATATCAGTCATTCACAAAGAATACAGACTATTTCCTAGTATGTCTACTCCACTCTAGGTTTTATACTGGAACGGAAAGCAGTATGACAGATGGTTTAAGTCCAGCTTTATGTTTTAATTTACTAATATAGTCAACATACATTAAATGAGTACCTATTATGTGTTAGGCCCCATGTCAGGAGAAGGGCATCCAATAAATGAAAATGACAGGCTCTTTCTTTATAGATCTTACAGTCAGCTGTGTATGGGAAAGATTATAGGCAAATACAGTGTTGTGTAATAAAGAATATCATAGGGAAAATAGAGAGGGGGCATAAGAGGACATAACCTAGAACTAGAGGATGGGGAGGTGCCCTAGGAAGTGGTGTAAAGGTTGAATGCCCAGGAACTACAATGGTGTCAGGACTGGATGCAGGGATTTCAATCCTGGCTTTGCATTAGACTCACTTAGGGAATTTTTTAAACTACTGCTATCCAGACCCTACCCATGCCAATTCAACCTGAATCTCTGTGAGTGAGGACCAGGCAATTATCCTTATAAACCTCCCCAGAGGATTCTAATGTGTGGGCAGGATTGAGAATGGCTGACTTACACAGTTACTATAAAGCTTTTCAAAGTGAAAACTATGTGACCCATCTCTAAATTCAGATTTAAGTCCCATGTAAATTCAGAAGTAAATCATTTTAAAATGATTTTCTTAGCTGCTATATGTGACCTTTATCTTCATTATCTTGGAGTTCAAAATTATTTGTGGCTACAAGGAGATAATAAATTTCTTTACCAAAATAGTGAATCTAAATAGTCTGACTATTGTGAGCTTTTTCTTACAGTGGGGAGAAAATGCTTTGTGGTAATTACCTTCATGTTTACCAGTATTTTCTACTCTTGTCTCAGAGGCAAAGTGGAGGATCATTATTTGCCCTTGAAATGATGAGTGATCATGTGACTTTCTTTAATCAATAAATAGTGAGAAGAATTGACATGTGTCTCTTCCATAACAAAGTGCTTTAGAGCCGGTCAACTATGCTCTTTCCCTGCCTCGGAGGCCCCTGAAGGCTAGTGTTGACATAGGAGCATCAGAAGATGGAGGGACAATGAGGTTAAAGCAGAGTCACTGAAAAAAGAGCAGTCATCTTGCAGAGCCACACAAGAGGGGCTGAAGAAATAAATGTTTGTTATAAGGCTGAGATTTTAGGGTTGTTTATCACTGCAGCATAACCTAGCCTCACCTGACTTATACTACCTTCTCAATCAGGTGGATCCCTATTTTTGTATTTTCTTTCTCTGATTCACAGACTTTCTATTCATATATTATACTTACACATAATCAGTATTATAATTAATATCTGTCCCTCCTTCCTCTCTTCCATCCTTTCCCCCTTCCTTCTTTTCCTCCTTAGTAGTTAATTTAAAAACTCATTAGGGAGGCCTAAGCAATAAGGACAGCAAGAAAGCAGTTGAATGAATGGCGGCCCAGCAGGTTAGAGGCTTTGTTGCATACAGGTGGATTGAGCAAATAAGTAAATATATTGAGGATCATGGAGCCAGATTTCTTGCTGTCAGAAAAGGGAATTATAAGTATAAAAAGGGAGAATGATAATGAACCCTGAAGTATTGTGTTTGAACTGAACTGAAAATACTCTTGGCAACCTACTCCAGTATTCTTGCCTAGAGAATCCTATGGACAAAGAAGCCTGGCATGCTATGATCCATACGGTCACAAAGAGTTGGACATGACTGAAATGACTATGCACGGACGTACACACAGAAATACTCTTGTGAATTCATTTTAGATAGATAGATAGATAGATAGAAATATAAATACAGAGGTATCTCTGTTCTGTTGTAGTTCTGTCTACCAAGAGTTCCTGGAAGCTACAATAGCCCATAGGAGTAAGTATACTCAGCATGCACAATCTTGATTTTTAGAAACCATTTTCCACTGACAATGGAATTAGAGGAGGAGGTCTTAGAGAAAATGACTGATTTCAAAACTAGAGCAGAAAAAGCACAAGGTGAGTATAAAAGCTAATTTAATGTCTCAAAGTAATGAAGTACACAAAAATGATAGGGGCATGTCAAAAGTAAACAGGAGCCACTTTGAAGAGTCAACCACTGGGCAAACCTGAGATAATATGAGATCAAAATCAATAGCAATAGGAATGGATTATACTCCACTGAATAAACTATCCTTTTAGCTCATGCAGTTTTAAACAAACAAATGAATAGATGGGAGAAGAAAAATCTCTTCTATTTAGTAGATTATTATTGCTCTTTAGTTGTTAACTTGTGTCTGATTTTTTTTCCGACTTCATGAACTGTAGCCTGGACAGGCTTCTCTCTCCATGGGATTTCCCAGGCAAAAATACTGGAGTGGGTTGCCATTTCCTTCTCCAGGAGCTTTTCTTGACTCAGGGATTGAACCCATGCCTCCTGCATTGGCAAGCAGATTCTTTACCACTGAGCCATCAGAGAAGTATTAAATGTAAGAGGAATAAAAAAAAAAATCATGGTTATCCAACAATCTTAGCAATAATCAATTCAGGCGAGAAATATCAATGGATGCTACAATTCTTGGGTAAAAGATGACAAATAGAATATTTATATAGCCTAAAAGTATTTCCCCATAAAAGACTTTATAAGTAAGTGGAATAAGTAGCTTTCCACTGAAGTAAAAATATCAGCAGACATTACCTTATTCAAGTGTAGCATTAAATGTAATATCACCAGATTGAAATCATCTGCCACCTGACAGATGCAAGGAGAATTTAGCATTGTTTTTGTAATATTCCTGCCAGAAAGCACACATAACCTGAATCTAAGTGTAAGGAAACATCAAATCACCCTAAATTGAGGAGTATTCTATAAAATAACTTGATTGGAGAAGAGTCCTGAGAGTCCCTTGGACTGCAAGGAGATCCAACCAATCCATCCTAAAGGAGACCAGTCCTGAGTGTTCATTGGTAGGACTGATGTTGAAGCTGAAACTCCAGTACTTTGGCCACCTGACGCGAAGAGCTGACTTCATTTGAAAAGACCCTGATGCTGGGAAAGGTTGAGGCCAGGAGGAGAAGGGGACGACAGAAGATGAGATGTTTGGATGGCATCACCAACTCAATGGACATGGGTTTTGGTGGACTCCAGGAGTTGGTGATGGACAGGGAGGCCTGGCGTGCTGCGGTTCATGGGGTCACAAAGAGTTGGACACAACTGAGCGACTAAACTGAACTGTCTGTAAAAATGTTTTAGTTCTGAAAGCCAAGGAAGGACTTGTAGAATTGTTCTGGATTGAAAGAGACTGAAGCATGTTGACAACTTAAGACAAAGATGATGCTGTATTGGATCATTTTGCTATGAAGGACACTACCCAGGACACATTGTGAAACGTGACTTGGGTCTCTGATTGATGGATAGATAGGAGGTCTTAATTCCCATACCTTTACTGTGCTTTTGTAATGATTTCAAAACTAAAGGTATTAGTATTATTGCAATGTGAAATACTTTCATAGACTTCCTATTCAGGTTTACATTATAAAGTGAAAATATGTGGGAAGTTTGAGAGAAAGTTCAAATCATTTGGTTCAGCTATAGTGTGTTTTCTCTTTTTTGTTTGTTTGTTTTTAAATAAAGTATCTTAAGTTAGGGGTCTTGATTTTTGTAAGTTTGTCTTCTACATTTAAGTTTGCAAATCTCTAATGCTTTCAGAATATAATGGATTCTAGGGAAATGCAAGTACGGCAGTTAAGCATGTGTATAATACAAAGGATTTATGAAGAAACTATTTTCATCTAGGTCTTTAGCAATTCGAATGGATATCCAGAGCAGAGCATATGTCAACAGAATATGACTGAAGGGTCCTATATTTTACCATATTGTTTATATTTAAATTCAAAATATAAAAGAAAAACAGACCATAAGCATTAAGCCTTTTCTCTGTGCTTAACATAAGTAAATTTCTTTGGCCAGAAGAATATCAAATGAATAATTTTTAAAAATCCTCCTCAAAAAATGTAAAATATTATTTTTTATCATAAGCACTCTGTAAAATAAACAATAGGAAAATTTATTAAACAAATAAAAGTTATTTTTTCTATCTCAACAAACCTATGTTAAATAGTTTACAAATTGTGCCCCCAAAGGCTGTGCTTCACCTTGCTAGTAAGCAGGTATCCTGTTGATAACCCAGCATGCCTCTCCTGACACCTGATGAGCCAAATTTTACCCCCAACTACTGAAGCAGACACAACAGGGGGTTCAAAATCTTGACCTAATATCTAGGGGTTGGTCTTTGAGTGAGCCTCAGATTGTGTTCATCCACAGAAGTGCATGCAGTCTATCCATTCTATTACCCAGTCACCCGGTGAGGCATCTGTATTGAATGTCTACCTGTGCCAGGGACCCAGGACCAACCTGGACTCATTCCATTATGGCCAACACAGTACAAAGAGAACTGTAAGTCTGACTTGCAACCATATTGAAAAGTTCTAGTTATCAATATATGTTATGCCATTTCATATCACGCTGCTTTCATAAAAAACAAACATAAGAAAATATCACAGTTCTGAAAGTTTCCCAAAAATTATGATTTATCTCAAACTTTAATGACTTTGTGGACTCCTTAAGAAGTATATTAAGTAGAGCAGAGACAAGGCAAGCATTGAAAAGTTATCAAATAAGTTTCCACTCATTATATTTTATTGATCTCAAAAATCAGGCATGATACACAATTCCTTGACCATCTCTAGCTGTGTTTATGTGCTAAGGTGGCCACAACAAAGTACCACAGACAGTGTGGGGTGAACAAGAGAAATTTATTTTCTCATGATACTGGAGGCTAGAAGTCTAAGACCAAGGTGTCAGCAGAGTCGGTTTCTTCTGTGATCTCTCTCCTTGGCTTGCAGGTGGCCATCTCCTCCCTGTTTCTTTACAAGGTGTTCCCTCTCTGCATGTTCATGGTGTCTAATCTCTTCTTACAAGTACACCAGAAGATTTAAGGTTCATCCTAATGACCTCATTTAACTCTAAGTACCTCTTTAAAGGCCTACGTCTAAATACAGCTCTGAGATAATGGGGATTAGGACTTCAACAAAGGAATAGGGGTAGGGGGTGGGACACAGTTCAGTCCATGATACCAAGTGTTGCTTAAAAATTGTTCCTGTTGCCTGAATTCAGACTTTAATCAGCAATATGCACATCTTTTCAAAAGAGATAAAGTTCATCCCATGATGAGTTTCTAAAAAATTTTCACAGCCATTTGGACAAATTCAGTGTTGGAAAAGTCACATTTCCTAGCTCCCGATTCAGAGCTGACTCAGGTCACTCTGCACTAGACCTTTGGGAAATGAGCAGTATCATTAAATTCCAACTTCCTCTCCGTCCTTCATGGCCTTACAGTTTTTGTTTAAGTCAAGAGACTACAGTGCAGAAGGATATGATTAAACACTCAGTATTCGTTCTAAGGTGGGTTGTAGGAGCAGTCATGGTCCACCCTAAGTAGGTCCCACCTTGATCACAATCTCATGGCCACAACTTCTGGACAAGCTAAGACAGCATTTGAAAACATAGTTTTAAGAGCTGCCTTCCTCCAAGTTCAAAAAGTATTATAACTGGGTGATAACTATCAAAAGTAAAATTTTTTTTATATATGCTGGTCCTGGTATCCATTTCTGAGCATTTATGCTACAGAAAAAATATATATATATACACACACACATACATTATATGTATATATATCAATGGTAGAGGTAGAAATTTGATTGTTGCAGATTTATAAGACCAAAAGATTAGAAAAAAAAGTCCCTCATAAGAAAGTGGTTAAATTGCTTTGGTGTATTTGTATATCAGGAAAGTATGCAGTTATTAAAACAAAATAGGTAATCATACTGCTATTTTTGATAATAGCAAGCTAGGTTAGTCACAACAACCCTGCCACTGAAAGCAGTTAAAAATAATGGAAAAACATTTTTAAAAACATATCCCTTAAGACAAGGAAGATCTATCAAACAAAAATATATATATATCTCTAATCAAAAGCCAGAAAGCAAGAGAGAAGTGAGTGAAGCAGCTTCTTGTACCCTGAGATTGTTCCTCAGTCACAGCAACTTTGAAATTGTCTTTGTTGTGATGAAAGAAAGGAGAGAAAGTTAAGTCTCAACCCCACCTCAAACTGAGAACATAAAAGAAAACCCCCACAATAAGAAGGAACAACAAGGTAAGACCTAACAGGAAGTAAAACTGACACATTCCAACCCCAGGGGAGGCAAGGAAATTGCCTTCAAGCTGGGCTGAGCAGAGGGGAAACCCATCCTGAGACTGTTTTTTAACCACAAAATAGCCCTCACAAAGAATTTTACCTCAAATTTACATCCTGTGGGTGGTCCAAAAGAACCCCACAGGATGGGTTTAAAGTAATTCCAGACAGACAATAGTTATTCATGTGGCAACAACAAAGGCAACTTCTTTCTAGAAGCAGCATCTTTATTCTTGGCCTCAAAGAACCCCCATATATAACTTTTCAAAGGCAGTGAGAAGCACATAATCAAAATAACCAAACACCCTAGGAAGTTAGGCATCATATGTGAGAAGAGCAGAAACAACAGCAAGTAGAAACAGACCCACAAATAATTGAGGTCATGGAATTATTAAGCACAAGTGACAGATATTTAAAAAACAAACAAACACAAAAAGTGATCTAGCATATTTGAAAAAGAACTAAGTTGAATGTCTTGAAACTAGTAACTCAAATTGAAAACTTCATAGATGGGGTTAACAGCTGTATTAGATGAAAGTATCTGGAACATAGCAAAAGGGGGAAAATAGGGGGAAAATGGAAGAGATGAAAAGGCATAGAACACAGAGTGATAAGGTCTGTATGTGTCAAGTCGCTTTAGCTATGTTCAACTGTAGCTATGTTCAACTCCACTGTAGCCTGCCAGGCTCCTATGTCCATGGGATTCTCCAGGTGAGAATACTGGAGTGGGTTGCCATGCCCTCCTCCAGGGGATCTTCCTCACCTGGGGATCAAAAAGATCTAATAGACATTCAATAAAAATGATATTTTCTGTGTGCTGAAAGAATATAGCTACCAATGTAGAATTTTATTTATTTCCTAGTGAAAATAACTTTCAATAGTAAGAGCAATAAAGACCTTTGTAAAGAAACAAAAGCAGATAACTTATTACCTGCTGACCTTCATTCAAAGAAATTTGAAAGAAGATTACTGGAGTCAGAATGTAAGTGAACTCAGATGGAAGGTTTGAGATGTAGGAAGGAGTTAACCATAAGAAAAAGAGAGAGGATGTAAGAAAGTCAAGCAGAAAGGTGGGAGAGAGGTGATAACATAGGGGGATAAAACACGAGAGGTGGACAAAGCCTTTGGGTAAACTCAGCCCACATCTACAGCATCTTCTTTCTTGGTCCCTCACAACTTTTGGAGCGGAATTGACAAGTGCCTAAATTTAGAATTAGTCATAACAAAACTAAAACCGCCAGTTAGAAACTAAGATAACAGGAGACAGTGACGTTAATTTGTAGGCAAGGGAAGAGGTGGTTGTCAAACATCCTGAACTGATGATAAGGACAAAGGGAATAAAAATGAAATGAACACCAGCAACAACACTGAAAACAGTGGGACTAACCTATGTAAAAGAGGTTGTGAATTTTGCCAAAGAGTAAGTAAAAAGTTGCCGTCCTTATCTGGAAATGAGAGAGGAAAGAGATGAAGATGTCATCTGTGCAGGCTGGCTGGCATGTCACTGCACCCTCAGAGGTGGCTGGCCCATGCTCTTGTCACCACCTCTCAGGTCTTAGCCTCAATTCTGCAGGTCCCAGACCACAATTTGTCAGTGGATCCAAAGCGAACTGTTCTTTTTGACCTTGGCTCTCAGTTGCCCATTTATTCAAGTATAGCTTTTCCAGTGACCAGAATGCTTGCATCCACTTTTTTTTTTTCCATTTATTTTTATTAGTTGGAGGCTAATTACTTTACAACATTGTAGTGGTTTTTGTCATACATTGACATGAATCAGCCATGGAGTTACATGTATTCCCCATCCCAATTCCCCCTCCCACCTCCCTCTCCACCCGATTCCTCTGGGTCTTCCCAGTGCACCAGGCCCGAGCACTTGTCTCATGCATCCAGCCTGGGCTGGTGATCTGTTTCACCCTAGATAATATACATAAAGTCATCTGATACTACCTGAATGAAGGTGAAAAAAGCATGTATATTTAAATGTTCTTGGGTGTGGCTGAAGAAACTCTGAGCGGATGGCCTCTGTATGTTGGAAGCTAACTAGCTGGGGGACAGGAGTGAAGGCTTACTGGCATATATATTTACATGGTTCAGTAATGTTTGAGTCATGTGACTTACCTATAAATTCCTTTAAAGCTATTTATTCTCCTTCTCTGAAAACTCTTAAAGTCATAGACATTCTGAGCAACACAGTGCCTTGCAGAGGTAGGTGGTAATGGATCCTCTCTGCTCTTATTCTGTCACATAAATCTCAACCATATCTGCCTTTCTGCCTTAAATTGCACACTTCCTGTCACCTGCCACTCAACCACAAAACAACCTGAATCCTTTACTGTTGCCTCCCCTGGACCTGCCAGGGAAGTGACCCCTCCTGAGCCAGGAACAAGCCTGCAATCAGATTCCCAGCAGGGATGGAGAGATGAGCTGCCACTAGAGTGGCCAACTCATCCCAGTTTGCCCAGGATTCTCCCAGATTTCACACTGCAAGTCTCATCCCCAGGGAAACCTCTTAGTTCTCAGGCAAACTGCAGCGACTGGTCACACCAGCTGCCACCAGCTAGGCTCTTGTTTCCTCTGGGAGCCCAGATAACTTCATGAAAATATAAACCTGGTTGAACAGAACTGAAATAGTAATAATACCAAACAGCACGTCTGTAACAGTCACCACATGCTAGACACTATTCTAGGCAATCCATTCATGCAGACTCATTTAATCTGTCATAATAATTTCAACTCCATTTCAGGGATGAGAAAACTGAGGCCCGGATAAGTTAAGGAACTTGCCTGGGATCCCAGAGCTAGTATGTGGCAGAGGTAGGATTCAAAGCCAGGTAGCCTGGCTTCAGAGAACAGAACACATGCTTAACTACTTCACTATACATAGTGCCTTGTTGATGTTATGTTCCCCCACGTAATTCCTGCTTCCCAAATGTTGTACCCCCTTCTAACATTACTTCTCTCTGTTGTCCTTGCTACTTAGATCTTGGCTCTGGGTCATGTATACATCTCCTCTTTACTTCTATTCTGACTATTCATTGATTCCACAAACATTTTTGATGTACCTATTGAGTGCCAGGCTGCCTTCAAGAGCTTGTGGTCTAGAGGGGGTAACCAGACCTATAAGTGGACAACAAAATAGAACAGAAATTTCCAAACTTTCTCTCAGTTCTTATTGCCTTTAGTATAATATTAGTAATATTTCACAGTGCCCCTACATCAAAAGAAATATCTAATGTTTTTATTTATTAGTTTAGTTCCAAACAACTTAAGAGCAGGAGTTCAAGTGATGTCTGATATATGTGTTTGTATTTCCCTTAAAAATTAAACGCTCCTACCCTGGTCTTTAGTTCCCTGTGGTTTCTGGAGCATCTCAGCACACAGGAAAAGTGAACACAGTGGTTAAGGGCTCAGTTTTTAGAGTCAGTTGGTTGGATTCAAACTGTGGCCTTTCCCCTGCAGTGTGAGCTTAGACACGGAATGAGGCTTCCCTGAGCTCTCCTTTTCCTCACTGGTAACAGGGATTATAACAATAGGTATCTCACAAGTCCACAACCAAAATTTAATGAGTGTATATAAAGCCTCTGGACAAGCACCTAGCATTTAGTCAATAGAATACAAGTTGCGCAAGAGTGGGATTTGGGGTCCGTTCTGTCTACTACTGTTATCTCCAGTGCCTTTCTTTTTACATTTTTCTTTCTGTATTTCTGTATATACACAAAGGGCTGTCCTGAATTTAGCACGTAATTAGCACGTGTCCATAATTAGCACGGGGAAAACCACAAAGAAATTAGATTTCTACAACACATAAAAAGCAAGAACAAGTTCTGTGCTAGAGACCAAATGTCCAAATGTCCAAGCCCCTCAAAATTCATGTGTTGAAACCTAATCCCCAATGTGATGGTATCTGGAAGTGGGCTTTGGGAGATGATTAGGTCATGAGAGTGGAACCCCAAACACAGGAATAGTGCCCTTATAAAAGAGACCCCAGAGAGCTCTTTCATCCTTTCTGCCATGTGAGCACACAGCAAGAAGACAACCCTCACCAGACACTGAATCAGTCAGAGCCATGATCTCGGGTCATGGGTCCAGCCTCCAGAACTGTGAGAAATATAAGCCACCCAGTCTATGGTATTCTACTACAACAGCCCAAATGATTAAGACAGTCTGGATTCAATTCCTGAGTAGAAACATCATCTTAGTTATGGGAATGAAGGAGGCATGCGGTTCTTTGCACTAGACCCCTCACTCATGGTGTATTATACTATATAAGCTAGTGTTTTTCTGGGTCTTTCTCTGTGGGTTTTATCAGTGAGTCCCTCCTGTGCTATCTTCAAGTTTCATCAGACTAACTCATAGCCCAGACAATGTGGGGAGAGGTGGAAGAGACAGGTCCTCTAGGAGCCCCATTCCCAGTGGCAGACTTAAGGCAGCTAGTATCATAATGCGGTAAGGCATTTCTCTCACACTCATTTCTCTCACACTCATCAAAATAAGCTGGGTTATTGTCTTCTATAGCCTTTTGTTCTCCAGAAGGCCCTCTCTGATGAAGTTATAGCAATCCTGTTTCCCTCTGAATGACTGGCTTTTTTTCTTATAACTGGTGTCATTTGTTTAGTTTATTTGTTGAAATGTACCATTCAGTGGTTTTTAGTATATTGACAAAGTTATTCAACCATCACCACTGTCTATTGGACATCATCCCCCAAAAAAACCCCTAACCACTAGCCCATTGCCTTCTTCCCCACTTCCCCAGGGTCAGTCCCTGACAACCTTTAATCTACTTTCTGTCTCTATAGATTTGCTTATTATGGACATTTAATAATAATGGAATTATACTGTATGTGGTCATTTATAATTGACTTCTTTTACTTAATGTTTTCAAGGTTTACTGTTGTGGCATGTATTAGTATTTCATTTCTTTTTATTTACTTAGTTTCTTACCTAAACTAAGATATACTTTCATGTTTTCATCTATGAATTTTATATTTTTATTTCTTATATGTAGGTCTTTAATTATTTTCAAGTTAATGTTTGTATATGGTATGAGATAGGTCTAACTTCATTCTTTTCATGTGGCATTCTTAGTTGTTCCAATACCATTTGTTGAAACATCTATTATCTCATTCAATGGATTGTTTTTTGGCACCATTGTTGAAAATCACTTGACCATAAATGTAGGAGTTTATTTCTACACTCTCAGTTCTATTCCATTGATCTATGTGTCTATACTTAAGCCAGTACCACACTGGGTTTATTAGTATAAATTTGTAGTAAGTTGTGGAATTAAGAAGCATTGGTCCTCCAAGTTTCTTCTTCTTTTTCAAGGTTGTTTTGACTGCTCTAGATTTTTTGAATTTCCATATAATCTTTAGGATCAGCTTGTAAATTCCAAAAAAAAAAAAAAAACTGGCAGTTGGGATTTTGTTAGGAATTAAGCTGATAAATTTGGGTTGTATTATTATAGATGATTTTGAGGAGTATTGTTATCTTAACAATATTGTGTCTTCCAATGAGATGTCTTAATCCTTTAGTTATATCTTAACTTCTTCCAATAATATTTTATTTCTTTCAACATAGTTTCCCATGTCCACACCTTGTACTTCTTTTGTTAAATTTATTACTAAGTATTTCATGCTTTTTGATGCTATTGTAAATGGAATTGTTTTCTTAATTTCAGTTTTAATTATTCATTGCTAGTATACAGAAATACAGTTGATTTTTGTATATTGATCTTGTGTCCTGCAACCTTGCTGAACTCATTTATTAGTACTAATAGATATGTGTGTATGTGTCCTTAAGATTTTCTATGTATGAGATCATGTTATCTGTGAATGAACAATTGACTTTTGAATGTTAAATTTGACAGTCAAAAGTCCTGCCTGCACTGGAGTCTAAGAAGTCTTGCCAGTAAGCAGCAAAATGCCTATCTTATTATTCAAGACAGAAGGAAAATTTTCATCTTAGGGTTTTGTTGGAATGTTTGATTAAGCAGCTGTTCTTGAACAGAGGAGATTTTGCCCCAGGGGACATTTGGCAATGTCTAAATACATTTTCGGTCTTCACAACTTGATTGGGGGTAGGGGTGTGGTGATGACACTAGCATCATACATAGAAACCAGGGATGCTGGCAAACATCATGTAATAAACAGGACAGCCTCCAACCTCACCCTCCATCAGAGAACTACCTGGCACAAAGTGTCAATAGTGCTGAGACTGAGGTGCCTTGGATTACAGGAATGGCTTCCAAAAAGGATCTCTTTTCTCATTGGTACCTGAGCCACTCTTCTCAGATCTGAAGGGTTTTAAAGAAAAAGTTTAGAGTTCAGGGAATGATTTTTCAGCCCACAAGCCTGCCCAACAGAGGTGGAGACAGTGTCCTGCACCCTGGGTCAGCAAGTCCATGAACAACTGGACCAAATCATACACAATCCCCGGCAAGACAGAGATCATCAACTCAGCACAGAACACATTGCAGCTGCCCGGCGCCAATGACTGTGTATGATAATTACTATGACACCAGCAAGGCGTATTGGGTTTTGTGGAGCTTGATGCTTATACAGGTGGGAGGGGGAGCACTTTAAGAATACTGCATGTAGTCAGACACAGGGACTTGGTAGAGACCCATGTAAGTTCCAGGGCCCTGAAACGGAAGTGTCTTTAGCTTTAGGGTGCACCTGACTCAGAGTAGAGGTGGTACTGAGTGCGGTAGGACCACCTACAAATTGCTTCACCCATCCTGCTTTTGTGAAGGGCACTGTAGTCAATTTGCACTAAGGAAACTATAAGCAGTATAGTGTGTTTTATTCCCTTACTCATATATATTTTTTAACGTTTTATTTGCTGAAAACAATCTAAAGTCCTACAGCTTGGCTTTAAGATCACAGTTGACAGTTGCAGAAAGATAAACAACAGTCTTAGACACTGAAAAGCAGGTGCTAAGTTAGAACAACAAATGGCTTTGATAAAATGTATTTCCAAATGTTGTATGATGCATTTAGTACTGAAGCAGTAAACTTCATGGATACAAATGAGTCAGGTAACCCGTACCGCAATAAAAGCAATGAAATGTACATTTTTATAGTACAAAGCATTATTATTTCACATTTATATAGCACTTTGTATCTGCTGAATGTTCCTTTAATTATTTCTTTTAATGATCTGGGGAGGCCAGTCCTAGTGAGTATAGTCTCATTTCAAAATGGGGAGAAGAGGAAGAGGTTAACAAAAAATAAGGCAGAGGGAGGAAGCGGGGAATGTCATAGGATAGACTCGGGAGCAGGAGAATGGGAGAAATCCAAAGGAAGGCATGACTGAAATGGCTGCAATCGTGACCATCATGAAAGTCTGAATTTCTTGCCGGTGAAGAGGAGGGAGAATCTTTCAGAATTTGAGAGGGAGAGCATCAGAATCAATAAAAGCACATATTGCTTGTCTCACTTATAAGTAAGCACACGGAGCAGGAAGAAGTTGTACTTGGCCAAATATGTGAAATGGATTTGGCCAAATTTACGAATGACCATTCTGTGGCTAACTACCGTCAGAGTTAGTTCCTCTGTCCATGTCAGAGGAAATCCAGGCTATCTGACTACACATGCCCTCACTGCCACTGTCCCATCCAGGGTCCAGGGAGGGCAGGCTGGGGCCCTGAACCAGGACAGCCACGTGCATGTCTCATCTGTCTCACTGACTGGTCAGACCTGGATAGATTCCTTCAAACCACTGACCTCCTGCATGGTCTGTCCAGAACCAACTGAAACATTTCTTTCCAGGTATCTGAAATTCCAGCATTGCAGTTATTCATGTTTACATAATAATAATAATGACCAGCACTAAGTGCTCAGTAAGTGCCAGATCCTGTCCTAAACACTTAAAGGCATTAACTCATGTAATCCTCCCAATAATGTTATGACATATCTACTAATTTAAGGGATGAGAAAACTGAGGCCCAGAGGGGTTAAGTAATATGTCCAAGGTCACACAGCTAGTAAATAGTGAAGTCTGGATTTGAACCCCATGCAGCCTGGCTGCAGAGCCTGTGCTATCATCTTTCCTCCATAATGCCTTATTAAGAGGTTTTAAAATGTTTCATTTTGTTATTTACAAATAAAATATCAAAAAACAGTCCAACATTTCAATAGCATTAGAAAAAATTGGACAATGAGCAAGCTATTTTTAGAATAGCTTTTAAATTATTGTCTTCAGGATCACTCACACACTGTATGTTCTTCTTTTGTGCCCCTAAATTGCTTTGGAACTTGTTATAGTAATTGTTGTTTTCTCAGTTATAGTTAGTTGGTATTCCTGGGCCTAGTCCAATAAACACTTTTGTTTTCCTCCATTGATTTCTGACTTACCTGAGACAGGGACCTTTAAAAAAAAAATCATCTTGGACTTCCCCGGTTATCCAGTGGCTAAGACTCTGAGCTCCCAATGCAGGGTACCTGGGTTCAATCCCTGGTCAGGGAACTAGATCCCAGATGCTGCAACTAAGAGTTTTCATGATGCAACTAAAGATTCCTTGTGCTGCAACAAAGATTGAAGATCCTGTGTGCCACAACTAAGATCCAGCAGCCAAATAAATAAATAAATATTACCCAAAAAATCATCATCTTATGCTTTGCAGAAGGTAGACCTTCAATTTAATGTTCACTGAATTAATGGAACTGAGTTAAGTGTGGTTTAGGCAGTTGGTTGGTTCTAATTTGATAGACAATCAAAGGATCACTCTGTACTACTACTGTCCAGTGGAACCTTCTGCAATGAAGGAAATGGTCTAGATCTGCACTGTCTGATGTGCTAGCCACAAGCCACGTGTGATTGTTGGGCACTTGAAATATGGCCAGTGTGTGACTGAGGAACTAAATATTTCATTGTACTTCATTTTTATTAACTTTACATTTAAATAGCTACAGCTTTATATATTAGCTGTTTAGCCAAACACATTAATTTGAGTCCCTATATCTGAAGTTGTTGCCCAAGATTCATAGCCTTTGTTAAAGCCAAGAACCCAGTCCTAGCCATCCTAGATAAGAAGCCAAAGAGAGTGAAATTATATTACCTTCTAAATGATTTTATGACAGTTGTGCCTTCAGAAGTATCTCGAGTAATAGCAAGGTTTTTTTTAACAACAATGACAAAGATATATCAAAATTACAAATGCACATCCCCTTTGAAATTGTAACTCATCTTCAAGAAGTTGCTTCTATTCTTACACACAGTGTAAGGCATATGAACAAGGATGGTCATTAAGTTACTGCTTGTAATAACAGTAAAAGACAATCTAAAATTCCATATGTAGGAAGGAAATTACAAGGAGATAAGCAAGTGGCTTTAGTGGTAAAGAAACCTACCTGCCAAGGCAGGAGACGTAAGAAACGAGGGCTTGATCCCTGCATTGGGAAGATCCTCTGGAGGAGGGCATGGCAACCCACTCCAGTATTCTTGCCTGGAGAAGCCTATGGACAAAGGAGCCTGGCAGGCTAAAGTCCATGGGGACGCAAAGAGTTGGACACAACTGAAGCAACTTAGCACACATGCAAGTAGAATAATGGCCCTCCAAAGATGTCCTCACCCTTATCCCTAGAACCTGTGAACATGTTACTTTACGCAGCAAAAGGGACTTTTCAGATGTAATTTAGTTAAGCATCTTGAGATGAGGAGAGTATCCTGGATTACCCAGATGGGCCTAATACAACCACAAGTCCTAATACAGGGAGGCAGAAGAGTCAGAGTTAGAACAAGACATGATGACAGACACAGAAGTCAGACCGACACAGCTGCTGACTGGGTCCACAAACCAAGTAATGGGGTGGCCTCTAGAAGATGAAAAAGACACAAAACAGATTCTGCCTGGAGCCTCCAAATGGAGCACAGCCCTGACAACACCTTGACTTTAGCCCAGTAAGGCCAGTTTTGGACTGCTGACCTCCAAAACTGTAAAGAAATTAATTTGTGTTGTTTGAAGAACTGTGGTGTTGGAGAAGACTCTTGAGAGTCCCTTGGACTGCAAGGAGATCCAACCAGTCCATCCTAAAGGAGATCAGTCCTGGGTGTTCACTGGAAGGACTGATGTTGAAGCTGAAACTCCAATACTTTGGCCACCTGATGCGAAGAACTGACTCATTTGAAAAGACCCTGATACTGGGAGGGATTGAGGACAGGAGAAGGGGATGACAGAGGATGAGATGGTTAGATGGCATCACCAACTCAGTGGACACGAGATTGGGTGAACTCCGGGAGTTGGTGATGGACAGGGAGGCCTGGTGTGCTGCAGTTCATGGGGTCACAAAGAGTCGAACACAACTGAGTGACTGAACTGAACTGAACCCCAATATTCACTGCAGCACTGTTTATAATAGCCAGGACATGGAAGCAAGCTATATGTCCATCAACAGAAGAATGGATAAAGAAGTTGTGATACACATATACAATGAAATATTACTCACAGGCTATGGTTTTTCCAGTGGTCATGTATGGATGTGAGAGTTGGACTATAAAGAAAGCTGAGTGCCGAGGAATTGATGCTTTTGAACTGTGGTGTTGGAGAAGACGCTTGAGAGTCCCTTGGACTGCAAGGAGATCCAACCAGTCCATCCTAAAGGAGATCAGTCCTGGGTGTTCATTGGAAGGACTGATGTTGAAGCTGAAACTCCAGTACTTTGGCCACCTGATGCAAAGAGCTGACTCATTGGAAAAGACCCTGATGCTGGGAAGGGTTGGGGGCAGGAGGAGAAGGGGACGACAGAGGATGGGATGGTTGGATGGCATCACCAACTCAATGGACATGGGTTTGGGTAAACTCCGGGAGTTGGTGATGGACAGGGAGGCCTGGTTCACGGGGTGCGGTTCACGGGGTCGCGAACAGTTGGACATGACTGAGCGACTGAACTGAGCTGAACTGAAGCCACTAAATGTTGATAATTGACAATTTATTATAGCAGCAACAGGAAACTAAGGCAGGTATCTTCATACACAGTGGAATACTGTGCAACCTTTTAAAAAGAATGAGGAACACCTATATGTTTTCATATGGAAAGATTGCCAAGACATATTACTAAATGAAAAAAAAAATTAAGGTCCAAAACATTGTGTATATCATGGTACCCCTTAGTTATAAAGGGTACGCCAAGTCCTGTGTATTTCTGGAACGCAAAACAAAAAATTGGTGACAGCAACTTCCTCTGGGAAAGGACAAGCTGGGGAAGGGGTGGTCAGTGTTAGAAGAGAGACTTGCTTTTCACAGTGTGCTTGTCAAAACCATAATATATTGTGAAAAAATCAGTTTTCACACCAAATTCTTTGGCAGATGAGATAAAGAAACCACACGAAGCTCTCTGGGCCTTTTACAGGTGGGTGGCTCTGAATCTCAGGGAAAAGTAGATAAATAATATTTTCTGACATGAGCAATTAGCTGCTGGGTGTGAGAACTGCTAATGTGTGCTCCTGAGCAGCCAAACTTGAAGGTCAAATGGAAGGGAAGAGAAAAAGCTCCAAGGTCAGTGTGGAAAAAAGACACTAGTTCCATGTCCAGAATAAGACCATCAGAAGTAGGAGATTGTGATCCTTTCCCAGAGGTGTGCTAAGTCAGAGGAGGATTTGAGTTCTGTGAGCCAGGAAACCCAAGAAGGTGGTGAGGCTACAGCTCATGATTAAGTGTGAACTGCAGAAGAGAAGAGACCGCGCGTACCCACTCCTGCAAACAGGTGCGGTCATCACGTAATTCCCGCATAGCTGAACAAAGGAACAAGCGCGAAGACGGTCCCGCCGGCTCTTAGCCGGCGCTTCGCTCCTCCCTCTGCGGGGAGGCACGTCCCATCCCCCGGAGGTTTTCACCGCGAAGGCTGGGGGGACCTGGGAGAGAGAAGGAGCCTGACTGGGAGAAGTTGAAGGGAGTTAGCGTTAGGAAAAGGCTAACGAATGGATCTGCAGTTAGGTTTGAAGTGTGGAGAAACGACCTGAAAACCCTGATATTAGTTGGGGAAGAAAGGTTACCATCTTTTCCTCAGGCTGTGGGATCTAAGGCTTCTCAGAGCAACGGAGAAAAGGAGAGAAACCTCTGAGGTCCTCAAATGCACAGTTACTTAACACTTGAATCATTTAATCCTTCTAAACCACAGTTTATTTATCTGTCAGATAGTACTTCTATGGCTTCCCTGATGGCTTATATGGTAAAGAATCTGTCGCAGTGCAGGAGACCCAGGTTTGATCCCTGGGTCGGGAAGACCCCCTGGAGAAGGGAATGACTACCCACTCCAGTATTCTTGCCTAGAGAATTCCATGGGCAGAGGATCCACTGGCAGGCTAATGTCCATGGGATTGCAAAGAGTCGGACATGACTGAGTGACTAACGCTACTACTTCCCTGGGGAGGGTTAACAAATCTTGTCACCACATTGGGAAAACTCCGTTACAGTCATTATGTTAATGTACACAGTGCATTGTTAGCTCCCTTAATTTCCATAGCAGTCCTGTATGGCAGGCTTGTTGTTGTCCCCATTTTACAGATGAAGAAACTGAGGTGCAAAGCACTCAAGTGCCATATTTACCCAGGAATTCAGTAGTAGAGGCAGGATTTAACTCTAGCCAGTCTGACATTACAGGTCATACACCTCTTGTAGGTAATGGGGAAAATGGAGTTGTGGTTGTAGTGATATAATGGCTGTGAGCAGCAGAGGCACCATGATTCCCATCTTAGCAGCTGAACTGAAGTTAAGGAGGAGCGAGTGACTCAAATGTTAAGGAGCTGTGCTTTTGAGATCTTATGTCAGGGGCTCAGCTGCCCCCATGAAGGGGATCCAGATGCCTGCCACCTGCCCCATTGAGAGCTCCTGTGAGGCTGTGAGGGCTGGTGAGAGCCAGAGAAAAGGGACCACCTAAGCACATCTGGAGAGGGGTCAGTTCCTGGGGCAGCATGAGGTGCCCTGTGCTGTTGGGACTCCCCACTCCCATCCCAATCCCCACCCTCGCTGGTGTTCCCAGGGTGAAGGGGGCCTTATGTGGGGCTCTGTGCTGAGGCCAGAGCAGAGTGGCACTGTGGTAGCAGAGAGACCCTACAAAAGCCACAGGACTCTCCAGGGAAAGCTGCCAGGAGCAGACATTGACACTGACGGGAATGGAAGATGTTCTAGGGCTCTCAGCGATTCCCTGTCTCAGTCGGGTCAGGAGGAGGAGACCTATATGGGAGCAGACTCAGAGCACGAGCTCCGTTCCTCATCAGTACTTTGCCTCTACACCTACCTTGGCGGTCTGGGATACTAAAGCTCCCCTTAAAGTTTATGCACACTAAGGTGGTCTTTGAGTTAAATGTGGTTTGCAAAACTTATCTCGGGCACAGCTTCAGAAACCACAGGGGACTGAAAAGTTTAAAGCTACACTATTACTAAAATAACTGTAGTATTAAGGGAGATGGCTCGGGTAATTAATTTCATAACCGACAGGATGTAGGAAATGTCCTTATTTTGGAAATGGGCTCATTTATTTGCCGGGCTGGTAGGTCAGGCTTGCTTTTGTTTGTTTTCCCAGTTTTATTGTGAAGTAATTGATATACATGTTGTATAAATTTAGGGGGTACAATATAATGATTCAATACCATGAAATGACCAGTACAATAAGTATAGTTAATATCCTTCACCTGACAGAATTCCAAAGATTCTTTTTCCCTTATGATAAGAACTTTTAAGATCTAGTCCCTTAGAAACTTTTAATAACAGTATTATTCACTATAGGCATCCCCAGAACTTATCTTAAAACTGGAAATTTGTACCTTTTGAAAACCCTTCTGCAGTTCCCCCTCCCTCACACCCCACCTCTGGTACCACAAATCTGATCTTTGTTTCCATAGGTTTAAATTTGAACTCATTTCTTCTTCTCTTTCTTCTTTTCCTTCCTTAGTCTTCAATTTGCTTTAGCTTTGTGCTTCTATACGTTGCTTTTTGGAAGTTGTACTTTACAGAAATATTTCAGTATACTATTGACCATTTTTGTTGGTTTCTGTAAACATTGTCTATAGGCAAACATTTTGGTTTTTCTTAATCAAATGATGATTTAGGGAAACGAAATGAAAAAGGAGTGAGGAAAAGAGATTGAGTAGAAACAATTCTGGCCCCAGTCGTCAGGTTCATTACTGCAGGGACATTTCCACTAGTGGTGTTATTGGGGTAGGGGTGGGGGCTGGAGAAGCACCTCTAGTCCAAGGGCAGGTGAAGGAAGGCAGATGCAGTGAGGTGTCCATGGGCTCGTTTTAGGATCCTAGAAGATCTTGACATTTAGATTCAGGGGGCCTGATTAAACAAGGAGGCCTACAAGGCTCAGTGTAAAGACAGGAGGAAGTCTCATTTCTGTTCTCACATATTGCCACAGATATATCTTTGCTGCCATGACAATAGGCAGAGTCTGTTATGATAACTCTCAGAATTCAGCTTTTGATTCTGCCTCGTGGACTTCCCAGTACTGCCCCAGAGCAGAAGGACTTGTCCTGCCACCTAGTCCCCAGTGTCATAGTGGATAAATCAGCATGGCAGGGCCTTTAAAGTTTAATTTTTCATGATCCAGGCCAGGAACCTGACTGAGCTGTACACATTTCTGTTGTGTATGGCTTCTGTTCAAAGATGGTTATAAAATGTTGAACAAATCAAATGGAGGATTGCACTAAATGAATAGTTTGAATACCAGAGTTGCATTTGACTATGAGTAATAGAAATCAGAGAAGCAGTGGTTTAAATAAGACAAGAATTAATTTTTCTCACAAAATGAGAATTCCAGAAGTAGGCATCCATGGGTAATGTGGCAGTTCTAGATCATCCCCCTAGAATGCACTTATCTTCACATTCATGAGATAGCTGCTAGAACTCCAGCTATCACATCATGTTCTTCTTGGAAGTGAAAAGGAAGAAGGCCAAATGAAAATGGTGCCCAGCAGTTGATTCTGTATGATTTTTAAGAAGCTGATGCCGAAAGCTAAGCTTCTCTGTACTCCAGTGCCAAATCGAATCTTGGAGACAGAATTCGCGGTGAAGTAGAAAAGAGTAGTTTAGTGCTTTGCCAGGCAAAAGCAGGCTAATGCCCTCAAAACCATGTGTCCCAACTTGGCGAAGATAGAAGGTTTATAGTAATTGTTCAAAGAGGGTGTGATCTGCTTATGGATAGTATTTTGATGGGTTGGTGGTGAGGTAAGTAGGAGTCAACATCATCAACCTTCAGGTCCAACTGGTCTGGGGTCTACATGCTTGTGGGCAGCGTACATCATTAATCATTAACTTCTCCCACCTAGAGGAGTTTTCAATATCTTCAAAATAGCTCAAAGATATTGTTGTGTATCTGTTGATGGGGAACCAGGACCTTGCCCCAGGGCTGCTCTTGATGGGTTTGTTTCCCTGGTCTTGCATCCCCTCCCTTCCCTAATTAACAACTGCTTGAATCTGCCCATTGGAACTCAGGAGAAGTCTGGAGGATGAATGAATGCTGTTTCCTATAATCAAAGAAATGGGGGACACAGAAAGATCTTGTGCCCAGGAGCCCCCCCAGGGCCCTGTGCAGGATCAAAGCCTTCCCAGAATCCCCATCCAACAACATTCACTTATATCTCAGTGGCCAGAATTTAGTCATATGGCTACACCTAACTGCAAGGGAGGCTAGGGAATGTTGGGTTTAATTTGATCACGTTGTTTCCCTTGACAAAATCTGTTACTAAGGAGCAAGGAGAAGATGGCTATTGGCTAGGCACTAGCAGTCTCTATGGTGAGATGACTGTTAGTGAATGAAAATGTGAGTTGTTGAAAATGACTAAAAATGAGGTGGTAAGAATGAGGCCATGGAAGAAGCCAGGATTTCCTGAGGTCTATTCATTAGCTCCCAAAAGCTAGCAGATAGTTAGGTCCGTTCATTAGCTCCCAAAGGCTAGAAGATAGTACTGACTGCTAATCAAGCCACTAATCTAGCATATATGACAAGTCTACACGGTAGGACATTGCATTTGGGAACAAAGAAATCAATTCATGGGGTTACCACCCCTTACTCCAAGGATGAAAGGTAACATAGGAATATATTAGGTGCTAGTTGAATGAATCTGTACAGTTTTGTTGGTTTGCATGTTTACTTATTTTCAGTAAAAACATATTTAAATGAGAATATATGCCAGTTAAATTTATGTCAACTCTTCACCATTTTCAGGTAAATCTTTCATGCTTAATAAGCTATGGCCACTGGTTAACTAAGCCTAAGTTGATGAATCTTTTAGATAACTGAAATGCTATTTTAAGCAACAATTAGCAAAAAATTCCAAGTGTTAGCAGACACCATATGATATCTTACTGCCTGTTTCATCAACATATATTGAATAATTTAATGTAGTGGAACATTTTTTACTGACTGCCTCTTGTACAGAAAATGGTTTTTCTTATCATTCTTCACCTGTTCACCTCTACACACAGACACACACACCACAACCACAACTAAATATAAGTAAGGGAAATTTTGACACAGTGCTGATTTATCCCTGGAGAGTTTTGATCCAGTGGGTAGTCAGGCACTTGGGTTATACTTGCATTTTTTAAAATAACTTAATTAAGATAATTAAAATGTATTTACCTCTAAATCACCACTCCAAATTACTATGCTACTTGAATTTGTATGCTTTTGTGTGATTGTGTGGGTGTGTGTACTTTTTTTTTGGTGTGTCTTATTCTAGCAGCAACCTTTTAATTTGCTATTTGTAAATGGGTGTGCTCTGGTAAAGCCAGAACATCTCATTTATTAGCTTGGGGGCAAAGTCAAAGTAAGAGGCTCTGGGAACTCTCAAACATTGATGGTGAGTATGTAAACTGGTAAATCCACTTTGGAAAATGGTTTGGCAGCATCTATTAAAACTGAACAAGGGGATATAGGTATATCAATAATATACCTATTAGTGATACCCTAATAGGTATCACTATTTTAAGTGTCTCCAGTGAGTACCTCTATCATTTCTTGTTCAATCAAGCATAGACAGTATTTTCACCAGCCACACCCTGCTCTGTGAAGGGAGGCCCCCCACCCCACTTTCTTTTCACTCACTTTCTCCTAACTCCATGCTCTGTCATCTGTATTTTAATTTTTGTATCATTAAAGTTGACAAAAGTTAAAAAAAACAAAACTGAACATAGGCATATTCATGGACCATACTCCTGACCACCAACCTACTGACACAGCTTTATCCATCCCCCCATTTTAAGATAACTCCAGCCTTCCTTTTCCTATGACAACACAGGCCTTGGTGTTGACACCCACTCCAGTGGTGTTCTAACCATCAGTTTAATCTCAGGCAGGCTGCCTCAGCCCATCAGAGGCAAGCTCACAACTGTGAACCTATGCAGGCAAGATTAGGAGACTCGAGTAGCTTTACTCTCAGTAAAATCCTTGAACCCTATGTGAGATTTCCACCCCTTCTCTGGAAACCTTCCAACTTTGTGCAATTTAGCATGACTTCTCCATCGGTATCTATAAAGCCCAACACAAACTGGCTTAGACAATAAAGTTAAGTCACTGGCTTGTATAAATGCAAAGACCAATGTGGGCTTCAGGCACAGTTATATCAGAGCTCCTGTTCAGTTTCTTGGAAATCTCTCAACTCTGTTCTGTCAGGTTGATTTGATCCTTGGGCAGAAGTTCCTCATGGTTGTAAAGGTCTGCTAGCATCAACTGGGTAACATGCTTGTTCAGATGAGGAAAGAGCAGGCCTTTATCCAGATAATCACTGATCTAAGCACAGCTCTTGAGATCTTCTGGGTCTACCTCCTGAACCAGTCATTTTGGTAACAAGACCCCCATCTGCCTACAGAGTTGAAGCCCCAAACCTTAGTTAAGCAAACAGAACAAACAAAAAATGACTCCTATTGCAGCTTTTCCCAGAGTAATGGGTGCCTCCTCTTAACATGCCTACATAACTATTGATAAAAAGTTGACAATTTAAAATACCAACGTCCCTTCTAAAACATAAAGTTTTGCCTCTTTGCTGTACCAGATGGCACCACCCACTTCTCTAAGAATTCCAAGGACATTTGGTGAGAAGAGAAGACCTCAGGCCACAGCATCTGCAGCACTGGACACAGGATAATAGTAACAATAAGGTTTCATCTTTGATTAATATTTTACAGTTTCTAGTGTTTTCCCATGCAGTATCTCATTTTATCCCTGGGAGCTGGGTACGCTCTGTGCTGTTATATCCAGCTTGTAGATAAGGAAATCTCATAGAGATTGAATGACTGACTTAGCCAAGGTCAATGGCCTGTATAAGTGACAGAGCTGGCATTTCTTTTTGATGTTAAACTTCAGTGGGGACCTTTCCTCTGATTAGTCTTTTAGACCGGAGTACAGAGTGAAAAAGATAAGCTAGATGTAAATTTGATTGTGTGAGGCTGAGGAGGGGTTGTCTGAAAGGAGGATTCGTCTGCTGCAGGACTTTGGTGTACATGAGAAAGAAGACAGAAAAGATCTTTTCAACCTATGCTTTTACCCTTTTCTGGTTTTTCTTTCCCAATTACCTTTTTGTGTTTCTTTCTCAAATTCTCTTCTCTGGTACAACTTTCTTAAATATAGTATGAAACACTTTTCATGCACAGGCCTTATTCAAGAATCAGTCCTGAAAAGGAATCCCGGGGTGGATGTGAAGGGACAAGGTGGGGGATGGTGGGAGGTTTATAAAACTGGGAAGCAGTGTGAGAAAGGGGGATGGCGTAAGGAAGCGAAAAGAGAAAGAAACTGGAATCACGAGTTGGCTCTGACAACAAAGATTAACTGTAATCCAAAACGTTTAGATTATTTAGTACATTTTTTAAGAGAACTAGTGCCTTCAAGGCAATGTGACCCTGAAGTGGGAACCCAGGTGTGAGAAGACTCAAAGACTGGGAAGGGTACTTCCCTGGTGGGCCAGTGGTGAAGAATCCACATTGCCACGCTGGACGCTGGTTACCCCGGGCTGGGGAGCTGGGATCCCAGGTGCTGTGAACCATTGCTACTGAGCCCATTCACTCGAGAGCCCTTTGAGATGGTGTTCAGCAGGCAGTCTGTGCTATGACTTGGGAATTTAAAACTGCAACAGAAAATACAGTTACGCCAAACAATTGCATGAAAAGCAACCTAATTAGAGTTATTACAGACTGGAGACAAAGGCAAAGAGCATGACAAACGCAAAAAGAGTTCCCTTACCACATGATAGGTGACTCCTGTGTTCCCCCACCCAGCCCCAAAATCAACAGTAGGAAGGTACACAATGAATGCCTAAGTCAGGAACTGGCTAAAGAACAAAACAAGGGTATCTTTTAAAAGTCTTACTTCCCTATAAAGTTCAATTTTAAAATCAGGTACTTAAGACCAGTAAATGAGCTTGGCAACAGCAATGAAAGGACCTTTCAAAGGAGACAGAAGTGGAAAAGACAAGCCAAGTTTCTCAATACCTGTTGGAGGTCCCAGGCCCCCTCCATCATCAGTACCCTGGTCCTGACACCCAGGACTCAATCCTAAGTACAGTTAGTAAAGTATGACAATTGTGCCCCTCAATGTTAGTGCTTTGATGTATGTGAGCCTAATCCTTCCTGTGGCCAAGAACCCAACTTCTCCCCAGATTTAAGGGGAGAGGAGGAAAATGTTCAAGAACACCCAAATTCAAGTAGGAACACCATGTTAAGAGCCATGTCAGAGCCAACTCGTAACATCATGTTAAGGCTCTTAACAGACTGGAGTTCAAAACTTAGTTCCAACACTTATTAGCTTTATGGACCTCAGTAAGTTACCTCATTTCCCTGGGTCTTATTTTTTTTCTCATCCATAATCTGGGCATAATGTATTTATCTATCTCATAGGGTTTAAAAACAGATCTGTGTTAAGACATCTAGTCCAACAGTTCCTGACCCAACAGTAGGCACTGGATGAATGGTGGTAATTGTTATGTAAAATAATCATCATCATAAACCTGAACATCTGTGAAAGGGAAAGGGGTCCTAGTCAGTGAAATAAAAGGAGAGTTAGTGTCAGATCTCATGTCATGGCTCAATGCTTCCCTGCTTATCTCTGTCCAACTGAGCAGCTTTGTCTGCATTAGCAGAGCCTAGGAAACGAGTGCCATCAAAACCAATGAGACAAGCATTTTATAAGTGCCTGTTAGGGGCACAGGGCAGTGACACTGTGCTAGACCTGAAAAGAGGTCTCACTAAAGGTTGGGCCATGATCATGGGATATAACTGTTGGGGTATAACTGTTGTAATCTACCCAAGGTGAGAGATGACTGAATACTTTCATTGATGTTGCATAAGAGAACAGTAACAGATGGTTGGAAACTGCTTCAGCATTGAAAACTGAAGTTTTAGTGCACTGCTTTATCACAGCGCTGAGTTATACGCTATACAACTTGTACTGAGCCCTATGTACAGGCTTCTTTTTCATGGAGACCAGGATCAGTCACCTCCAAGGTGGAATGCATTCAACCCAGGATGTGGGCCAGACAATACCCTGGGGTGTGGGATGAAGATATTAGACCTTCCATTTCTGTTTTTTAAAAGGATCTTCTGAAAGCATCTGACTTACTTTATAATATACATACTATATTTGAGTAGTAGTATCTATATATAATTTATAAATAAGATATGAATGGTCATGTGATCACATTTTTTTTTATTGGTGGGGTTCTTGGTTTAAAAATTTGGGGAATGACTGGTCTAGAGGAGAAGGAAGACCAGTAAACCAACAGTCAAAATTAATGCAGAGGGAGCATAGGTGGAGCACAGATGATAAGCATGTAGCTCAGCAGGGAAGAAAGAGGAGATAGGATGCAGGGAAGGCTTCCTGGAGGAGGTGACAGGATGAGCTGCTGCAATGTGTTTGGTGAGGGGAGAGGGAAACAGGGAAGGCTGTTTCAGGCAGACTACAAAACATGCAAAGGCAAGGTGGCTTGTGTGTGTACAGTGAATACATTTTGAAAACAAATAATCTGATCCATCTTGAACTGTTGGTGTAAAGAGGGAACTATAGGAGGTAAGGCCAGGAGACTTCTGCAGAGATCCAGTTATTGAAGGTCATTGAATAGAAACCTTAGTCTTATGGTGCAGGCTGGTGCTGAAGGATTCCAGCAGGGGAGGGGAGATCAAGGAGCAGTATTCCCAACTTGTTCCCCTCATCCATTCTCCATCAATACTTGTCCGAGTCCTAAAGGAAGAACATTGTACTTATGGAAGCTGATGAAACCTCAAAAGGCTAGGACAAAAAAGGTGATAGAAGCCTTTGAAGGCATAGAAAATCTTCAATACCGGGCACTGCTGGATAAGCATCATTGGTGCCTAAAGATGTATCTCTGGGCAAAAAGGCTGTGCAGTCTCATGCAAGCATTAGTGCTTTAGTGGCTCCAATACAGTCAAGAGCAACAAGAGTTACCATCCGAGTGGCCAGAGCTGGAAAGGAGGGAAATGGCAGACACCGGAGCAACCAAGAGGACACACGTGGAGTCCACTGAGCCGCCCTAGGCAGGCTTTAGGAAACAGTTCAGGGGGACTTGCAAAGTCTTTGGCGTTCCCTCACGAGAAGAGTCTGTACTTATTCAAATTGTATCCCCCATGTGCTGCATGGCAGGTCAGGCTCCAGGGTTTACAAATCTTGAAGTCACCATCCAGGCAGTTCTTCTATAAATATACCTTTGGGAGTTGTACAACAGGAGCCTGGCATAGATTTTTGATCAAGATGTCAGGAATGAATAAAATAGTGATTGGCTGGCTGCTTTCATGACCGTATTTAAACCTCAGACTGGGCTGGCCAAATCTTATCAGAGTTGAGTGTGGAGCTATTATTTGGGTGCATGTGGCAGACTGCAGTAGGGGAATAAATCCAGGAGCTCAGTTAGAATGACAGTCAATGGCTGGGTATTTTATCACCTTATTCTGGAGAAATCTTACAAAAAACTAGAAATGTCATGCTATAACTATGTATACAGTCAGTAAGGCAGAAGCATAGGGTAGAGAGATACAGGGTAACACCCATGAGGACTAGTCACTGGTGTTGTCCAATTAGAGAACCCCTGTTACTCACTAAGGCTAATGCTAAATTCTAGGCAGAATGAGACCAGGGGCCAAAACGAGAATTAATCACCAAAAAAGCAGATAAAGCTGATTCATTTCTGAGCGGGAATATAAGCAATACAAAGAACTTGAAAACTTGGTTGTATGCATGTTAAACAAGAAAACCTGGAATAGACATTTTCCTCCCTGGAAGAAGGTGGGAACCCCAAGAAAACATGCTGTTCAGGCAAAGGTGGTTGTTGGCAGAATTGGAAGCCTGAGTCTTCGAAGAACATCATACATTCTCAGAAGTGGTCAAACTGGCATAAGCTGAAGAAGACCTAACTGGGTTCATGATCTACTCAATCTACATAGTGCTGGCAGTAATGGGAGTGTCTCAAGGCCCTAAGGGTCAGTTTACGTCCAGGAAACCTGAAAAGATCCTTAAGTGGAGCTTAGAAGAATGATCCAGAAAACTTAAGAGTTGAAGGCAGTATGGAGAGTTAATAGGATCTAATGCTCATAGACATACTCTTGTAGTGCTAACAGATGTCCATGCAGGACACAGGAAGTGCATGCTTTTGATGATCAGTGTATCCCTAAATTAACCTAATCCTTTGGTGGCTTTGGCTGGCTCTGTTAGACCAACGGATTCACACTTTCTTGGCAGCTGCCCCCATCCTGTGGGCAATGGCCATGCTGGATTTTGGAGATTGCTACTGGATCCCAAAGTATTGTAATGCTAAGCACCAAGCTATGGGGCCACTGTATGCCTGCATTTTGTGTAAGCCTTCACTTCAGAAGACACAGAGATCTGGGGAGAGGCAAATGGTTTGCAAGAAAGGGGTCTTAAGCCAGAGAGCACTTCTCGTCTGCAATCACCATCATCTCTTTCTGCTGCCTCAGTTCTCTCATTGTCCCTTTCATTTGACTGTCTTCACTACTCAAATCAGGTAGACAAATATTTTTTGTAAGTATCAGCCATCATCTTCTCCGGGACCCAACAGGTTGAAATGTTTGTTCTATATATTCTTATACCTTTAGGCTGACTTTATATGAAAGGACAGCCTTGAAACAAACATTCTTATAAATCCTAATACTGGATTGGCCAAAAAGTCTGTTGTTTTTCAGTAAAAAGAAAAGGTGCAGTTTTCATTTTCACCAAGAATTTCATTTTCACCAAGTTAATGATTTCAGTTAATGTCATCATTAACTGAATTAACTTTTTGGCCAAACTAATACATAAGGGTGAGTATGCTGTTTTAAAGCATTTTTTAAAAGGTTTGTCTGTATTACCATATTTTTGTCTTTCAATTATTTATTGATGCCTTACTGAATGCATTAAGAACACAGAGAGGAAAGTTGGCTGTGTGTACTTGGAAAGAATTCACTCTACACCTCTGACCTCAGTTTACCACATCTACAAAATCGATGAGTCTGTGGGCCAGAACATCATCCAGATCTAAAAGACCATGATTATGTATCTAATATGAAGGCCAAAAATGCCTAGAGTGTGCAGATTTAAAAAAAAAAAAAATAGAATGGGCAGTATGTCTTATAAGCAGAGCTTCAGTTCATACATGAAGAATTAGGGTAGGTTATTTTATGCAAAATAAACTGAGTCCTTACAAAATATTAATGATTGCCATAGATAAAGAACAAAATGTAATCTTAAAAATCAACATTTTGATTAATTTTATAGGTTATTTTGGCTTGTTCCATTTTAAAAACTCTATTTATTAAATTTGGCCTATGAAGTTTTTATTTTAGGAATACTGAAACAGTGGAGACTTAAACATTCATGAAACCCAGTCTCCTTCATTTTTTACCTGCACATTTCTGGCACTTTCCGTCTCTGAGGTCTCTTGCCTGAACTATCTCTGTGTCTCTCCACACTCTCTCTTGAGTTAATAATTCCACATGGACAGTTTTTCCTCCAGAGGACAGAGATGCTACTTCTCCAAAGCTCTACATACTTCCTAAATGCTGCCTCATGTGGGGGTACCAGACACTCATCTCTAGAGGGAAGCTGTTTTGGCATCACTTTGGCTGAAGGATTTGCATTGCATTGCCCTGTTGGTGGTACTTGGTATGGTGTGTATTCTGCCTGCTGTAGCTAAAGGCCTTCCCAGATTGGGCAGCTGAATGCACTGCACAGCTGCCAAAATTCTAATTCTGCTCTTTAGACCCTTGTCTGGCCCTCGCTCCAGTCTCCCGCCAACTGGGTCCCTGGCTCGTTATCAGGCCCACCAGGGCCCTGTCTCCACCCCCAAGTGGGCCCAGGAAATCATTCTTGGCACCAAACTGAACTTTAACCACATAACTGCCCCAACCTCATTCAACCCAACTCTCATCTCAACAAAAGTTTGTTACCCTGTGAGCTGGCAGACAAGAAGAGAGGGACCAGAAAAGAGGAAATGCCACGGGTGAGGGCACTCATCACCCTCAATCACTGTGACTCTAAGATTGTAAAATGTTTTGTGGCGCCTTTCCTCTAAATTCTCAAGTGAAAGAATCAAGAATCCTACTAGAAAAAATACTAGAAATGAATATAGTTTATGGAGAGGGGAATACTATTTCCCTGTGTATCTGCACCAGAGGATAAGTGAAATTTGCCTTAAAGAAAAATGCTAAATTCAGTATACTTCCATAATGAAAAAATGTACTGTGAGGTCATAAACTGCTGATAACATGTAGGCACCTCTAAAAGTGCTATCAGAAAACAGAAGATTTAAAGGTAAAAATATCAGTAAAATTGTGGGGACAAGGAGGTAATTGATTCTTAGCAAAATGAGGTTTCAGAGAAGCTACCTGATCCAACTTTAAGTGCTTAACTGGTCCACATTATGGTTTAAATACTCACAGAATGGTGTAATCTAGACTGATTGGAAGAATCTCTTCTCTTTAGGTGAAAATCTGTCCCTTGATTCTCTTTCTACTCCTTTTAGCCTTAACCAATTGGGTATCCTTTCTGCTATGATAGTTTTGCTCCCAGGAAGCCACATGGGTTAATTTGCAGACCTGAGTTGGGACAGTGGGGTGTTGGAATTTGGGGAAATGAAATTATTTTAGTTTTTGTTTTCCCAAAAGGAGCAAGGAATATTACAAACGTGGTACATTTGTAAAACACAGGCAAATGCACTTGACAATCAAGCACTCTATTTTGAAATTTAAATAAAGCTAAGATTTTCTTCTGGCCTAGAGGGAAACTTCATTAAAATCAATTAGTACAATCCTCTAGAGAAAATGGGCTTTTTTTTTTTTTTTTTTTTTTTAGGTTTAAAGAGTAAGGTGCACACTTTACCTTTCCTGGATCCTTTGTGAATGTCAGTATCAAACCTAGCAGGTGGCCAGGTGCAAACAAATGTCCCCGTCAGGGGCCTGGGTAACTCCCTAACTTCTCATTGAAGGGATGTAAGTGTAATTAATGGATGTATATATACCAGGAAGGTAATATACATAACCAAGGAGGCTCCAAACTGATTGCATGTATTACCAACTGTGAAGGGCAGGCCGAGTGAGATAAAGTTGGTGGCAGGCGCTCCCAGGTGAGGCCTCAGTCCAGGGGCGGAGGTTGGGGCCGCACAGCTGTTGCCGCGCGCCCTGGTCCCTCCTCCCAGCTGCGGCGGCTTCACCCCCGCCCCCACCCTCCCCCCGCCGCTCCGAACGCCGCCGCCGCCTCCCCTCTGCCTCCCGGTCTCTTCTCGCAATCCTTCCATCGCTCTCGCCCCCTCTCCCTCTGTCCCGTCCTCTCCGCTCCCCTCACCCCGCCTCTCTCCCCCTCCCCCAGCCCCTCCTCTCCTCACCCCACCCTGCCTCCCTCCCTCCCTCCGCCCGCCTGCCCGGCGCTCGCTGAGCCGACACCAGGGGGGCTCTCGATGTAGCACCATGACAGGCATCGCCGCCGCCTCCTTCTTCTCCAATACCTGCCGGTTCGGGGGCTGCGGACTCCACTTCCCCACCCTGGCCGACCTCATCGAGCACATCGAGGACAACCACATCGGTAAATGGCCCGGGGGTGGGCGGGGGTGCCCGGCGCGCGGAAACTCCTGCCCGGGCGAGAACCCCAGAATGGCCAGGGCTGGTTAGGAGCGAGGAAGGCGGCGGCGGGGCGGGGAGGGTGTGTTCGAGCCCAGGGCATGGGGGTGGCGGGATGCGGAGGCGCGAGGTGCCGGGGGTGGGGGAGCGGGGAGCGGGGTGGGGGAGGGGGCGGGCGCCCCGAGGTGCGGCGGGCGGGTTGGGGGATTCCGTGGGGCGTGCGCGCCGGCGGCGAAGTGTTTGGGAGTGGGGCTGCGCTGCGGCGGGGGCGGCGGGAGGAGGGACTCGGCGGCGGGGAGATGCGGCGGCGGGGCCGGGCGCCGGGGGAGGGGGCGCCGGGCGGAGGTCGCGGTGGGGCCGGCCGGGCGGCCGGCGCTGGGCAGGGGCGCGGAGTTAGTTGGCCCCGGTGGTCGGAGCGGCCTGGGGCGGCGGGGGGCGGGCGCTGCATGCCGCCCGCCGCTTCCGCCCGGGCTCGAGCTGTCAGGGCTCGGCGGCGGCTGCAGCCGCTGGGAGGTGGGAGCGGGGGGGGCGGGGGTGGCTCCACCGCGGCAGCCATTCCGCTTCCTCCTCCCGCCGCCGCCGCCACTGCGTCCTGTCAGCGCCGGTTGCTAGGTGTGGTGCGCCGGGAGGGGGCCCGGAGCCGAGGCCGCAGGCGGAGGACCGGCGCTCTCCCTCTCCACGGCGGCGGCAGGGCTCTCTGGCCTGGGGGCGCCCGCTTCTGCCCGGGCCTGGCGCGGATGCCCGGGCGCTGCGGGCAGAGGTCCCGGGTGCGCTCGCGGGCCGCGCCCAGTGCCCAGGGCCTCGCCGCCCCGGAGGCCCCTGCGGCTGCGTCTGCTGGAGAGCCATCCCCCGGGGACCCGGGGACCCGGGGTCGGGCATTTAAATGCGCCCCGGCTCTGAGATTTGCCTTTCAAATGGTGCTAGGCCCGAGGTGCGTCGGCTGCGCCGAGGATCCGCAGCGGCGGCCTGCGCAGCGCCCGGGGCGCGGGGGACTTCGTGGCCGCGGGGGAGGGGGCGCCCTGCGGGGCTGCGACTTTCTCTTCCTTTCCAAGACCCCGAGGCCTTTCAACAAGTCCTTAATTCGCACAAGAGCTTGCACACATTTACACGCTCCTATCCGGAGCCCCTCCGAGGAGAGATGAGTCGGGTTCGTGTGGCTCGGCCGATCCATCCACCTGCGGAAGGTGTGGCCGGCGTCCACGAGTTGTCCTATGTGGGCTGGATGGTGAAGGGACCGCGTGGTGCCCTAACGGGGCTGTCTAAACCAGAGAACCTGTGAATTGCCCCCAGAAAATCATTTCCCAGTGAAAGCTATGGATTCACCCATGTCGATGCTGCTCACGTTTCTACAAAGTTGAGAGAATAAATCACTACTGCTGTCTATTTATGCACGAATAAAATGAGGCCGAGCTTTATGCGCCTTCTCTGAGTATAATGCTTTCTGTGCACACAGTGCGTGCTTAATAAGCATTGAATGCTGCTTGAGAATGGGTTTATGATGGGACGTCCAGAATGGGAAATACTCATTGAAAATGTCTGCGGAACGTCTTTCAGAAAATAATCTGGATGAGTAATTGTCCAGGTTTTGAAACTTACGAAGTTCTAAAACATCCATATAATAGCTTTCGCCGTCTCCTCTGGTAAAGGTGTGACAGAAAAGCTAGGCAAGCTTCGGTCTTAAAAGCAGGAGTTTAATGGAGGAGCATATTTGCTGATTCATCATCATGATTGAATAGGCATAACTCAAGGTGCTAAAAGAATAAATCAGATTTTTCATGATGAGCAATTTAAAATAATACTGAAAGTCCCGTAATACAAAGTTACAATGGAAATTTTGTTAGTTCAAGTCGCTTCTCTTACTTTCAGTGATAAGTAGAAAATAATATATATATGTATAATGTAAATATATAACGTTTCCTAACCTAGGGAGGGATGTCATTGCATATCCCATTCACTCACTAGCAGTTTTATTTTAGAATAAACTATAATGTAAGTAATAATTTCTCCATATTGCCTGCCTGCTTGGACTAGCTAGTTAAAAGGAGATATAAATTATATCTATTAAAATGTGTTAAAGACAGTTATCTGAGGGTTTAAGTTTGTAATCAGATAATTTTGAAGCTAACTCTTGGTGAATCACCAGTTAAGTTTGCAGAGATTGTCTTTAGTATGTGCAAACATTTTTAAGAGGGTTTTAAGATTCTATAACTTTTATAAATTTAAATTTTAAGTGATGGTCACTTCCAAAGGGCTAGTATTTTTCTTTTGTGAAAATATCAAACAGTTAAATGTACAACAATAGCTGTGACTTAAGTGAATTTGGGGGCACTGCTGACAATTACTATACTTTGAAATTAGTTTGAAACCAGGAAACTTTATGGAAAGTAAATGTTAAAATGAACAAACACTTAAAATTCCCTGGGTGAAGAGACAAGCTGAAACTATTCTGTGCCTTAAAATGAGGAGAAGCCTTTCACTTTGAAAGACAGCCCCATATGCAAAAAGAAATAAGAACTGATTTCAAGAAGAAGAAAAACAATCTGGTTTTAGTAGGGAGTATCATATAAATACACTTCCAATGAAGAGACTTGAGTGAAAATACATCAGACAAAGCATTTGGTGAAAGTTCTATACTATAGGTGGTGTTAAGTAGAATTTATTGTTTGTGGTTGTCTGTATATTTTGGGGGAGAGATTGTTATTTTTAATGACTGATTTATCAGTTCTATATTCATATCATCAAGTGGCCACAGTAAAAAGATGCATGAAAAGATTATCAAAAGATATAATATTACCGTAATTTTTTCAAGAAGCATGTTATTTAGAAATCACAGGAGCAATAGAGGTGTGCCTAATGGCAGGTCCATCTTGAGGACCTTTCTGAGTTACTGCCATTTAACCACTAGTCAGAATCCTTAAGCAATAATGAGATGATGGTTTATGGATGGGAAGATGGCATATTTCTTTCATGAGAGATTTTTCAAGGCCTTTAGTGTACAAGGCCCATAGTTTTCATAATAACTGTATTGTTTAGTTCAGATTAAGTGCATTAACTTGAGAGTAGCTGTTACAGATAAACACCCAACTCTTGCTGTTAACCAGTTGCACACACCCATTAGCAAGGATTTGGGGTTGTAGAGCTGAAGAAAGTGTGATTTCCCCTTCCTCTGTTTTAGCACTCCTTCTTTCTCCTGGAGGAATGCCTTACCTGAGGTCCTGTTATCTTCCTTGTGTTTCATTGCTGGTCTAGTCCTGGAGCACCTTTCTCCATGTACAAGCTGGGTACCCCAACTAAAACCCTCCTCCCAACTTAAATTGCCTAGAAATTTCACAGCCCTGCAACTGTGAAGTGTTTCTCCATCAACTTCGCTATTAATTCATTCATACCTTGGCTTTGTTTCCTAGAGATGGAAAAAGCTGATCAGGATTTGTTTGCTTCTTACTGTAAGTAGATACTTGAGTTTGTAGAAACACTCTTGACATGCACATCCTAGGTAGGTGAAGTTGAGTTGGTAACTAAAAATCATAGAAACACCGAGAGCACTAAATTTAGCATTGAAGGCCATGTCACAGACTCATGGGACTTCTCTTGGTCTGTGCATCCCAGTGCCCCAGTGCTGTGAAGTCTTTTGGATTTTGGTCTCAGAAAGAAATCATTTTTACTAGATGTGATTATTTGGTACATTTGTAAAAGTATTTCTGCATTTTTTTATATATGTATTAATATATATCAAGCACTTAATTTGTAATAGGTATAGTTCTAGGCACTTGGTATATTTTGGTGAACAAATTTCCCAACCTTTGGGGAATTTGTGTCCTAATGGTGGGAGATAGACAATAAATAGTCAGCATAAAATGTAAATTATGTAGTATCCTGGTTAGTGGTATGGAAAGAGTCCTGTTACAGCAGGCTAAAGTGGATTGGGAGAGGAAATCTTGGAATTTTTAATTGGTTGGTCAGGATAGGCCTTACTGTAAAGCTAATAGGTGATTCAAAATCTTCACAGAAGTGAAGGAGTTAGCCATGAGGACAACCAAGGAACACTAATGTCCAGGCAGAGGGAACAGATAATGCAAAGGCCCCCAGGTAGCCTGCACATCTTAAACTGAAACACAGATTTTACTGGATTCAATTACTCTTGTGATAGTACTAAACTAGCAGGTTGTTTAGAACCTTCTCCAGATGTTAGGGACTTCAGCATTGCTATTGTTGATTGGGATTTTCCTGTTGGGGCTCCATAAGGAGATGGGGTGTCATTGACTAATAGTGGCTTGCCGTGGCTATGACTTGGTGGATCTCGACCCTGAATGTCAACAGGTTTCTTATTGTGAGTTTCTACTTGTTAGTTTCCTCATCTCTAAAACCTGGGTAATAAATCCATGCTGCTTCATTTCATAGGATAGATTTGTAGACCATCTAATTAATAAATATAAAAATCTCTGGAAAGAAAAATAAGGTAGTCATTATCAACCTTGTAGAATTTGACTCCTAGGACAGTTTGGTAAAAATTTGCATTCTCTTAAAGCAGCACTGTTGTATATTAAATAGATCAGTGTATGATAGGCAGCAAGCACTTATCCCTATTTTATAGGTGAGCAAACTGAGGCATAGAAAAATTACTTGATTTGCCTCAATTTCTTTGACTGGTAAATATGAACAGAAATCTGAATTTCAGACAGGTATGCAGGGCTGGCCTTGTGCCAAACTGCCAAACAGGTGAAGAACTAGACTGTACTGGCCCTGCTGCCCCTCCAGACCAAAGTGGCTTGTTTCCTCCGTTAGAAAGTAACTCTGAACCCTTGAGATGAAGATTATATGAGGGCTCCATAGTGAGCCCAGCTTGCTTGGTTTTGACTATGGTCCTCTGCCACTTACTAGCCATTTGACTGTGAACAAATGACTTTACCACACTGAGCTTCAGTTTCCTCTGCTGTCTAATGAAGATAGTAACAGCATCTACCCCAGGGAGTAGCTGATGAGGATTATGTGAGCTAATTTGTGTACTCATTTTCTTAAGTAGTATTCAATTATATATGTCATCCAGTTTCTTGCCATTTTGTGTGTTTGCCAAATAAGTATGTTGGAATCCTATGAAGGTGTGCATTAGAGTTTAGTAGGACGTGGGTTGTGTCTACCTACAGCTATGTAAAATCACCAGACTCATCCTAGGACAGATTGAGAACAGGAAGCGGGACATCCTTCCACAGTCCAGCATTGGGGTTGCGGCCCCTGGCCATTCTCACTTCTGTGTGGCCAGAGGCACTTAAGATGCCGGCAGAAGTTGCCTCTGTGGACTGGGAAGTGGTGGCCAGGCCAGTGGCTTCAACGTGGCCTTTCCTTGTGGCCTGCGCTGCTTTGAAAAACATGCAAGACTAGAAAGAGGCACTGTGCCTGGGCCTGTGGGCACATTCCCACAAGGGCCTTTCCTGTGGGGAGAAGGAATGACTGAATGAGTAAATGAATGAATGAAAGGCTTGTCACTGCCTGCCCTGCTCTTTGCCTGCACCCTGTGGCTTGGTGGCAAGATGCCCTGTTATTCCCTCCTGTGGTTCACCAGAAGGTCCCCGGTAGATAGTTGGGGGAAGTTTGAAGTGCGTGTGTGTGCACAGACCACACAGTGGGGGACCCCTCACTGTAAATAAAGCTTCATGGCATTCTCCAAAGCACTGTCTTCAGTGGCTTTTCCATTTGCCCACTTGTCTCCTGGAAACAGTCAAATCACCCTTTATAAAACCTTACTAGGGAACCTACTGTCTCATAAGTTTCACAAGCTTCTGATTGTTTCTTTTAGTGTCCGTTTTCTGATATGTGACTGAAATGTACAGACAGAAAAACTCTGCCTACCACCGACTAACTCTATAGAAGCCTCCCTATTCTTTGGAAACTAGTTTCCTTTACAGTGCGTATATTTTGGTGACATCTGCCACCTTGACAATTCTAGTAGTGCAAACTGACAGCTGTTTTCAGAAAAACCGATTCTTTCGTTGATGACAGGGAAGAAGCCTCCAGACTGGAGAAGGCTGGTGACACTTGAGAGGGGCTTTCCTAGGACTGTCTGGAAGCCAAAAGCCTTGAGATTTAGATTGAGGTCCCAGAGACAGGACATAATGCTGTTGAAGCCCTTAAAAATCCTCCCTTTCTTCCAGTTTTTGCTTTAAAGATAAGAACTGTACCCTGGGCTTCTCTGGTGGCTCAGAATCAGGAGACCTGGGCTGGAAAGATTCCCCTGGGGAAGGGGATGGCAACCCACTGCAGTATTTTTGCCTGGAGAATTCCGTGGACAGAGGAGCCTGGCAGGCTACATGTCCTTAAATTTCTTTTCCCACCCCATCCCTATCCTTGCCCTCTGATCTTAACAGTGTAGACATGGCCTGGGTACTACTGAAGAAATACTTGCTGGATTGCAGATGATACATTTCGTTTCATGACAGGGTAATAGATTTGTTCTGTTAGCCATATTGATTTGGCTAAAATGTGGAATAGCAAACATTGTTTTATTTAGAATTTGAAAATCAAACTGCAAATGTCAGAAGTTTGTTTTTTAAAAGACTTTCCTTTAATATGCTAAATCAGTTGAAAGAAAATTATGTTTTCCCCTTGCACTGAGCACTGTAATCTGGCAGTAGTTTTCAGCTATTTTTTTTTTTTTTTTTAAAGTCTGGCTGCAAGCACAGAACAGATTAATGGATATTCTCTTTAAAAATGAAGTCTTCCCAGTAACTTTCTTTCCACTTTGGCAGGAGTCAAAGTGCCTCTTTTGGGTCAGTAACTACAGACTCTCTGTCTAGGACCAGAGAGCATTGAAAGTCTCCTGATGGCCTGGCTCACCCATTGGCCTCCTCAAGGAAGCCCTGTTCTTTGTCTGCCAGGCTCTAATGGTGACTTTCTTCTGAGCTAAACCTCCTTGAAGGGGCAAGATCTGGATACCATGTTGTTAACTTGAAAAGACTCACTCTTTCTTTGATATTATGCATATATAGAATTAATGTATATACATAATGTATAGATAAATGCTGTATATATAAAACATTATACAAATGCATATATAAATGATATATGTGTTTTTACATGTATGTGTATATACACCACACATATGTGTACATATATACATATGTGTATTTATATGTGTGTATATAATATATTCATTCTCTAAATCACTGTGGATAGTGAGGATTACCACATACTTTTTTTTTTTTTTAACCACATACATTTTTGAGTATTTTCTGTCTTTGGTACTTAAGACTATACTTCCTATTTCCAATGAATTGAAATTTATTTGGAGTGATCAGACATGTACAGACTGAGATAAATGATGAACAATAATGGGGACCACAGAGACTAATTCATTGTGAAGCTCATGAATTGCAAGCACCAGGACCCCTCAGTTGTAGAATACATGTTTTACCATTTCTGCATACATTGCTTGCACATACACTGCCCACCTAGACCTTTCCAAGGGCCTGGAGGGACCCTCTACGCAGTGTACACAGGCATGCATTCATGGATAACATCATAACTTGTAAATTTTGTAAGGCATAAAATTTTAATTGCAGGCAACTTACCCTTTTCCACTCTGACTTCCCTTCTGTGACATTTCTTCTTGGCTTTGGTGACATTGGAGTTGAGAGTGCTTCTGAGGTGCAGCTAAGGAAGATTTGAATTGCAGACACTTTTAGTTTGGGTTGAGTGGAATGTATTTATTCAGCTCACAGTTTTCTCTAGTTAAGTTATTCCTAGCCATCCTAGGGTAAGACTCACTACCCAGGAATGCCATCCAGGGTGCCAGGTCACCTGGGGTCTGTCCACATGCTAGGGGTGAGTTAGTATTGCAGCATGAGTCTACACCATGACATATGCTGGTGGAAACATGGTTTGAATATGGTATGGAGCCAGAAGCGAGTCTGGAAAATTCTTCTGCTAATTAGATGTATAAAACTGTAAGTAAAAGATTCAGTTCTTATTTAAGTATATTTGATATGGAAGTTCTTTCTGTTAGGAATATACCCAATAATGCAAATATACATTCATAAATGCACCATGTTTTTTAATGAGAATTCTGTGTTTGTTTCCTGTTCAATTGAACACACACACACACACATACACACATCAGTGACAACAAACATTGCTTGAGTGTTAACAAAACAAAAAATATTTAAACTTAGTCAATGCACTAGAAAATGTGGAATGCCCTGAATTCTTAAGGCTCATATGTGGAAGAAATAGCTGTTTACAAATTTAACAACAATTAAAAAAATTTATATGGCATTAAAACAGACCTATGAGGCTGAAAGTAACTTTTCTGAATTGTCAATAATTAAAAATGTTCGTGGTTTGTGCTTTATGGAAATGATATTAGTATGAATCATTGTCATATGAGAAGTAATCAGAGTGTGCAGCCCAAAAGAAGTATTTATAGCAGTGTTTCAGATTCACATACTGGGTTCTTTTTCTGGATCTTGGTTTTGTAATGTTTTGGTAAGGTCAGCTTTAAAATTTTGGTTTTGTTGTAACTTTTTAATCTAAATAATCACTTTTCTAAGCATTTTGTATTTGTGATGTTGCATTTTTTTCATAAACAAAGTCTAAATCTGCAGGCCCCATAAAACTTGGGTCCATTTCTTGGTACCAGATAGAGAATCATTACTGTTCTAAACAATTTTCATAGAATATCTAATTCACCATTGTAGCAACCTATGAATTAGACATTTCTTCCTAGAAGTACTGCCTTCTAATTGGGAATTAAATATACTACCATATTAGTTGATTACCTTAACTGGTGAAATATGAGTAGGATGTTTGTTTTGATAAGATTAAAAAATAAATATTTTCCTTAGTAAATAGCATCTTTATAATTGGTCCTTTCTTCTTTGTGCTGTAGTGTGGGCTCATGTCACTACGGTGAGCATATAGAATTATTATTATTATTATTATATCATACTTGATGATAACCACCTGTGTACTTTGCCTCCCCCAGAAACTCGGTCCTTTTCTGGAGGACTGGGCTTTGCTATTCTAGCTTCTTCAACAAGTGTTTTCAGAAAACAACAATTGAGAAACGTCTTGCGCTATAGAAATAATAAGTTTCAAAGATAACTTTGGCGGTAAAAAACATTTTTTAAGACTTGTCATCTCTGGAGTGGTGCATTTGTGAGGACCTATATATTTATTTGTTTATGTGTATATGTTTATGACACACACAAACACCAGTTATGCAGTTAGTCTAGGGTAATTTATATTAAGGAAATTGGAAGAGAAAATCCATTTCTTTATTTTTACACTTGGAAATTGAACTTGGTTAGTCTTTTTCCAGGTTCAGGATATTGTGAAGTTTAGTTGTATCATTGTTTGCTTTACCTACAATATTTGGTTGCCTAGAACATTCTAGGGCTAAAACAATGCTAGGACAAAAGTATATCTTGCATCCCTCCCACCTCTTTGCCTGAGAGGTTTAGTATAAAGGAGGTGGGGTTGGGTTGGAGGGGTTGGAGGGGAAAGCTGGGGCTGTGAAGCTGGACCAGAACTGGATTTTGAATCCTGATTACACTTGGACAGTTCTGACAATCTTATTTACATAAAGTAGTAACAAAATCTACTAGGATTAAGCGCCCCATGAGTGAGGCGCTGGTTAGCTGCTATATGTGCATTGTCTAGAAGTTAAATATTAGTCCCATGTGATGCAAGACACAGACCAAGACAGAAACCAAATAACCCAGCATGCAATATACGCAGCCAGTAAGATGCTCAGGGGAGGGAGGGGCAAACTTTGCTCTCTGGTGTCTGCATATCCCTTAGTACTTGCTCTTTATAAACTGACTTTTTGTAAAATATTTGCATTTTAATAGAAGGCTTTTGTATACCTAAGTGTCTTAACATTCATAGTGGCTGCATTTCCAAAGGGAACTGTTTGGATGGCTGGGGAGATACTACTTTTGGTAGAAACAGAAATGTTTTGAGGCTTCTAAGAAAATGTTAGGAGGATCCATGAGTATCCCAGTAACACTAATGAAAACAGTAACTTGGCAATTCTAAAATGATTATAATTACTGAATTGTCTAAAGATGCTAACCAGTTTTCTCTCCTTTACTGATACTTTTTATCTGGGGGTAGAGGACTCTTTTCAAACACCATTTAACACTATTAACACTTATAAGCATCTCTTTTACTTTAGATTTTCAAAATTAAAACACTGTCATTATGTTCATGTGAATTATTTTAAAAGTTTGTTTAGATCAGTGATACCTAACCAGACCTAGCTGTATGAACATTGTGAATTAAGAGCTGGAACCCTGGCCTCTTGGTGCGTGTTTCCAGCCCTCCCTGCTGGACATTTCACTGGTGGCATTTACAGAGAGGGCACACTCTAGGTCACCTTACTGTGTCACCAGACCTCAGATGGCTGGTACAGGAGTATATCTGAGCTTAAAAATGGAAGACCCTCTTTTCTTGCCTAACTCATTCAGTGAAAGTTTCTCGAATGCTAATTTAACTGCCTGATTCTCAATACATGGCATAATTATATAAGAAATGGCAAAAGCAGGGGAATCTGTAGAAACGTATTTGTTCAGGCTACCGTTAAGTAAATTGAATATCATGATAATAAGCATAAATTATGCCCGTGTTCCCTCTGGTATCAAACAAAAATATATATTATGGAAAACTATCACCTCTGAAGTTGCAGATGAACTTTTCTGGACCTTTGTCTGTGTTGAGCTCATCTCTTATTGGGGTATCTGACAGGCTGGTGTGTCTATGGGCTGAGACTTCAGGACTCCCAGCAGGTGTCACACAGGTGTGTCCCGGCTCCATGTAGTCTATAGCTAGTTTAGATTTTAGATCTTTATCAAATAGATCTTTTGATAGAATATTTTTTACCTGAAAGGTCTGGAGTTTGGCACCAACTCAACCCAGTGGTTGACAGTATGTGATTTACGTTAATATGTTTCAGTGTTCTGCTCAGGCTGGAAACTCCCATTTATATGTTGGCTTCACTTTAGCACTTTCAGGGACCCACACCAAAAGGTCTGCAGGAAAAGTATGCAAATATCAGACCAAAAGTTTTGGTCAAGAGATGTTAAGTCATATGTGCCTTTCACTTTGGATGTTAGAATAAAGAAATGATATTTTGTCAAAACGTGGAAAAACTATTCAGTTCAGTCACTCAGTCGTGTCCAACTTTCTGCAACCCCGTGGACTGCAGCGCTCCAGACAAGATGATAGCACTGTAAATATTTATGTCATGTTGTTATGTAAAGTGATGAGAGTGATCCTCACCTGTGGAAATCCATCTTATTGATTTATAAGTCACGCCTGGATAGCAGTAGTATTTAAGTAAGTAGTGCTCAACAGGAGCAGAATCACTTGCATGAACCTGGAAAAAATAAGGATGCCTGGGCTCCACCCCCAGACCTTCTGGTGCGCTTGACCAGAGGTGGTCTGGGTCTGAGCTTCAAAAAGTTGATTCGCTTATGTTGCCAAGGTTGGGAACCTATTGGCTTTTGAAATAATGAACATTGTGAAGATTAGGGAGTGTGAGAAAGGAATCAGACTTTGAAAGAACTGAAAATTTGGGGGGGGGGGGGTTTCATTCAAATAGATGTAATTTTTTAATGTACTTTTTAATTTTACTGGAGGCAGGCATTTAATATAGGCCAATATGAAGACGTGATACCAACTCAGGTATGTAGTTAGAGCAGACATGCTCAAACTAGGGAGCCTAAGAGTCTCAAACTCAGATGCCCTCAGGATGCAATATACATATGAGTGAACTGACCAAGTTCAGTGTCACTTGGAGTAGGGGCAACTCTGGCAGACTGGAGAGCCCTTCAGTTCAGTTCATTTCAGTTGCTCAGTTGTGTCCGACTCTTTGCGACCCCATGAACCGCGGCACACCAGGCCTCCCTGTCCATCACCAACTCCCAGAGTCCACCCAAACCCATGTCCATTGAGTCGGTGATGCCATCCAACCATCTCATCCTCTGTCGTCCCCTTCTCCTCCCGCCCTCAATCTTTCCCAGCATCAGGGTGTTTTCCAGTGAGTCGGCTCTTTGCATCAGTTAGCCAGAGTACTGGAGTTTCAGCTTCAGCATCAGTCCTTTCAATGAATATTCAGAACTGATCTCCTTTAGGATGAACTGGTTGGATCTCCTTGTAGTCCAAGGGACTCTCAAGAGTCTTCTCCAACACCATAGTTCAAAAGTATCAATTCTTTGGCGCTCAGCTTTCTTTATAGTCCAACTCTCAGATCCATACGTGATTACTGGAAAAACCATAGCCTTGATTAGACGGACCTTTGTTGACAAAGTAACGTTTCTGCTTTTTAAATGCTATCTAGGTTGGTCATAACTTTCCTTCCAAGGAGTAAGCGTCTTTTAATTTCATGGCTGCAATCACCTCTGCAGTGATTTTGGAGCCCAAAAAAATAAAGTTAGCCACTGTTTCCACTGTTTGCCGTGAAGTGATGGGACCGGATGCCGTGATCTTGCTTCACCTAAAAGGGCAGCTGCTACTGACCTGCAGCCAAGTTCTACCATATTGGAGTGCAGGCCTTTTGTCAACAGGTTCTCTTATTATTATTACTGCTGCTTTTAGAAATTCGGAATTAAGATTTTTATGTGGAATTTACCTTTGAATGTTTGTAACTAATATAGATGAGTTTTAAAACATTGTGCAAGAAAACTACAGCATTGCACAGAGATGGTAATGATGGGCCCTGTGTTTATAATGGAGTACATTTGAATGCTGTGATGCAGAGTAAACTTCAAAGACCATTCTTTCCAGCAAGGAAGTGTGAAATGGTTGACTACTTTTTTAATGTGATTTAAAATTTTTCTTTTATACCAAATTCTAAAAAAATGAGCGTTAGTCCTGAAAGTGTGTTAGGGTATATAATCTCTCTGTACCTTATTTTCTTTATCTCTAAAATGGAGTAATAGTATGTATCTCAGAGTGTAATGAGGTGGCACTAGCGGTGAAGAACGCACCTACCAATGCAGGAAACATAAGAGACAAGGGTTCGGTCCCTGGGTCAGGAAGATCCCTTCGAGGAGGGCATGGCAACCCATTCCAGTACTTCTTGCCTGGGGAATCCCCATGGACAGAGGAGCCTGGCGGCCCGCAGTCCCTGAAATCGTAAAGAATCAGACACAACTGAAGCGACTTAGCAGCCAAGAACCAGTGAGGTACCACACATATATGGTAGCTGTTGGAACTCTGCAGAATTCTGAAAAGAAAGCTCTCCAGTGAGTTCCCTTCATTGTCTCTAGGGGGAGCTGTGTGGAGGCGTTACTGTGGAGGGTAGTCAGGGTGCTGCCTCCAGTCCCACTGCCTCTGTGACCTTAGCCAAATTATTCAGTTTCTCTAGACCTCGGCTTCTGTGAGATCAGAAAAATTAGTATTTATCTCAGAGTGCTGTTATGAGGATTAAATAAAAACATGCATTCGAAGGGCCTGGCAACCAGGAAGCCCTCTGTAAATGTTAATATTGATAGGATTGTACCATTTTCTTATATACATGATGGTGCTCCCAATGCCACAGTCCTTAGATTCTAATGTCCTCTTTGTTTTCATAATACAGTGAAAGAAGAAGAATTCAAATAACCTTATTTATTTCTGTTCTGTGTTAAGCATTTTTACTTTGAGATATTTGATGAGATTCGATTTCCCTGGTAGAGTTTTGGTTTGTGTTTGAATAAGTCATACTGAATGGTCATCGGAATCCACGAGCTGTTAAAACATTCCACACACAAATTCTTGCTGTTTCAAAATATACCAGCCTTAATTTAGTATTGTTTGTCTGGATCTAACTTTTTGAGATGTTAGATCATGTGATTAGAAAAATGACTTCCATATTTGATAAATACAATTTTCTGTTTGGGAGAAAAGGCAATTTGGGAGTCTAGAGAGATTTATTGAGGTATGTAAACAGAAAACATAATTTTTTCATGTTGTACTAAGTAAGCAATAGAAAAACGAGAGATGGCTTTATATGTATTTTTTTGTGATGGTTTATTGTGAATGATTTGAAAGGGGATTTGTAGGGCTTTTATGAAGAAATCCAAGAACATGACTGTAGGACTGACAAAATGCCACGTTCTTGTTAAGTGGCTGTGCCTCTCTTTAATAATAGTTCTTGAAATTTCACATATGTAAATACTGGAAGCTTCTCAGGAAAGTCCCAGGATAGGCCTTGTTTTAGAGGCTTGAGTGGCAATAGTTGAGTTGTTTACTGATTGCAGAAGATATTTAAAATACTTGATTCCTAAATGGTATCTGACAATGACTGAAATCTTTTTCAGTCCTGTAGCATATATTTCCACTGTGTTTCCCCTTCGAAGCATATGCTGGGATCTGATACAGTTAAGCAGCTGGTCCAGGCTTGTGAGACTTATCAATAAATGAATTTAAAAGTGGTTTGCAACTCTTTTATTACTGAGGGTCTCTTTAGTTATTTTCCTTCTCCCTCCCCTGAGAATTACAAATCTTGAAAGATTTTTGTCCAACAATCAACCTGACTTGGTAAGTAATTAAATGCTTTTTTTGTTTTTTTTTGCATTTTCATGCAGCAGCAGCTAAAACTCTCAATTTTTATATTTGATACATATTTATGAATAGCAGCTATATGGGTATGACACAATTAAAGTCCGTGCTCACGGGAGAAGCAGACAAAACACATACATAAGATAATTTCGAACAGTCATAATGCTGTGAAGAAGCACAGTGAGTCTGGAGAGAGAGGCTGAGAGGCCTGTTTGAGATAAGGCAGGGGGAGGCATGTAGGAAGGGATCTGAAGGGAGTAGGGGGTGAATGAGCCATCCCGTGTCTGGGGGGAGAGAGTGAAGGTGGGAGAAGAGCGGTTGTCAGGGGACTTAGCATGCTGACTTATGTCAACCAGTGTCACCTGAAGGAGTTAAAATAATTCCAGCCCGCAAAGATGATGTGGAATGTTGTGGAGCTTTATTATGATTATAGTTTCCACTGTGCTTTTTGTAGCATCCAAATAGCTCAAGGATCCCATTTCCACTTACAAAACCCTGTAGAGATTAGGAAACCCTAATTTGACTTCTAGATCTCTTCAGATCTAGTTTGCTTTTTATTTACATTTTGCAATCTATGTTGAAATAAAAGCTTTTGACTAGTAGAATTCATTTAATGTTTGCTGTTTTATTTTGGAGTGGAAGTGAACATAAGGATTATCATAATCATGATGCAGTAAAAAAAAATAATCTTTGGTGTAGTTTTCAAACTCTGGGGACCTATGGATTTAAAAAAAAATTTTCTTCTGGAGCTTTGTGAAATCTTGCATAGATTTTAGTGGATATGTTGGCAGAAAGGAGGGTGTGGGGTAAAGAGAGGACAGAATGGTCTTGACAGCAGTAACTTAAAACATATTGACAGAAGGACAAGAAATTACTGAGGGAGATTATATAGACCATGAGCCTAAAGATATTATTTCACCATCAGTTCCTTTTTTTTTTATTCTGAAAGGTAGTATTTTATGTAGCTCTACCATGAAAAAATAGATTTTTTTTTTTTTTACTGTTTTTTCTTCTTCATTTTATGGGGAAATACTAGTGTAAACATTTCACTGTCAAAGTGAGCCTTTGTTTTTATTAAGGGTATGTGAACCTGTTCTGAACATTCTAATATGCCAGTATCCTTGTTCAGGTAATTGAAAAATGGTGTGTTTTGGGTGGCAAGTTGCCTGTGCAGTTAATACAATTCAAGGGGAATAAAGAGTGTGAGATGCTCAGAAATACATGTATTTGTATCTGTAATTGAGCCCTTCCAATGATGATGCAGTAGTCAGCTGCTGCCACAAAAATGCAGCGTAACAAACTATCCTAAAACTCATAGCTTCCAACACTAAGCTGCCGAACACTTACTCTCATACTCTTTGGTCTACAGGGTAACTGTTAATATTTGACTGGTGGAAGCTGGCTTCAGCTGGGTGGCTCAGCTTCAGGCTACTCAGGTCAGGTCCAAGTCAGCTGATGTGTGCATTCTGGGGACCTGGCTGAAGGGGCAGCAGCTACGAGGGGCATGCTTTTCCCATGGTGGCCACTGGATTGCAAGTGTCACACCAAACTGGGGAAGCTCAATTTGAAGGCCTCTATTGATGGCTCAGATAGTAAAGAATTTGCCTGCAATGCAGGAGACGCGGGTACAATCCCTGGGTTGGGAAGATCCCTTGGAGAAGGGAATGGCTGCTCACTCCAATATTCTTGCCTGGAAAATCCCGTGGACAGAGGAGCCTAGCGGGCTATAGTCTATGGGGTCACAGAGTCTCAGATACGACTGAGCAAGTAACTCTACTTCTTCTAACAACTACTTCACATTCATGTCATGTCTGTAACGTTTCTTTAGCCAAATCAAGTCACATGGCCAAGTACAGAGCTGATAGGAAAGGAAATTTATTCCTCCCTAAGGGGAGGAGGGTAGATGTGAGTGAACAGTGATCCATTATTGCAGATATCTTTTTATCAGAAATAGAAAATATCCAAAAGCATTTGACATTTAGTATAGAGCGGTACATAAATTTTCCCTAAAATGATCATGTGAAAGAAAAGTATTATTCGCTTAGTCATGTCCAACTCTTCGCCTGTAGCTCTTCAGGCTTCTCTGTCCATGGAATTCTCCAGGCAGGAAGACTGGAGTGGGTTGCCATTCCCTTCTCCAGGGGATTTTCCCAAGCCAGGGATTGAACCCAGGTCTCCTGCACTGCAGGCAGATTCTTTACCATCTGAGCCACTAGGGAAGCCCAAAATGATTGTAATACTGTATAAATAGGAAGTTGCTCCCGGAGGTCATGGGAGGCATACCTTGGGACTCCCCAGTGAGGAAGGAATAAACGTTCCACATGGAGAAATTAATACTTAGATGCAGTTAAATGATTTTTAACAAAGAACAGGGAATCTACTTTCCTGATTAGGGATGACCCCATTTCCATTCTGAAGTTAACTTAATCCAAAGTCTTCAATTTGGGTGGCCCAATGTTCTGTGCTTATCTTGAGTTCCTGAGCTGTTTGGCAAGGGTCTGAAGGCTAAGAACACTTCCTGTGATGCCCTTTGCCAGCACACAGAGCTGGTTCTGAGTCAGCATCACAGAGGATGGAGAAGGGCTGGCCTGCTAGTCTGGAGCCTGCTTTCCCCGTGCTCCCCCTGTGCATCACACCTGGTGGCTGAGGGAGGGTTCCTGGTACTGGGCACCTCGGGCTCTGACTGGACTGCTCTTCGATTTGGGGCAACTTACTCCCGTGTGTGTTTCTCATTTGCGAAGTGGGAAATGCGATATCTACCGTGTGGGGCTGTTGTGAAGGTTAAGTAAGTGGCAAGCCCTAGCACAGGGTCTGGAACATGTTAAACATTTAATAAATATGAGCTGATAATGCTTTTATTATTATCTGCCATGACAGGTACTACAGACAGCATTCCAGTATTGTTATTCTGGTATTTCTGTTTCTCCTCACTAAATCCTCAGCCTCCAAAAGGCATGGTTTCATCTCTGGTCCCCTCTCTGCAACATCACTAAGTTTATGATGTAGGAACTTAAACTGATATCCACTCAATTGTATCCAGACATGTATCTTCTACCATGAAGCCTTTAGCTCCAAGGACCAGATTAAATGTTACTAAAAACAGTCATTCTTTTTTCCCTTTCACATTTTGCCTTGAAATAAAGACTTTTGAAGCCATAGAAATTTAAAGGTTTTGAGTTAGTTCCACGTTTTGCCTTTAATCAGACATTTTCTACAAACTCAAGGGAGCCCTGGCTACTTTATGTTACATCAGAAGAGTTGAAAAAAGGTAAAGGCTAATTTTCATGTTGTGTCTTCAAGATTTAAAGGGCATTTAAAGAATATTTTTTTCTAATATTCTTCTAACTCCTGTCCATTGAGTTGCTTCTCAGATGGTGGCTGTGATCTTTTTTTTTTTTTTAAACTTTATTTATTTTGGCCGCAATGTGCAGCTTGTGGGGTCATTGCAGGATCTTAGTTCCCTGGCTGGGGATGGAAACCATGCCCCTTACATTGGGAGCTCAGAGGCTTAACCGCTGGACCACCTGGGAAACCCTTCGACCTGATCAAAAGTAATTGTAAATTTTCAGCTGAGTCATTGCTCCCAGTGAGGGGTCACTCAGCCATTATAACAAACAGGCCCAACATCACATAGATTAGGGTCCAAGAAGCTTCTTTTTCACATAAGGATTCAAGGGTAGACCTGCAGGCTGCTCAGTTCCATATAGTCATTCAGGGCATTGTGTTCCTTCCATCTTATTTCTCTGCTCTCCTACATCTATTCCCCTTTCTTATGGTACACGTTGGGTTCCCTGGGGTCCTTCCCTGAGAGTGACCCTTTGTGTTCATGTTGGAGGAAAGGAGAGTATGGTTCAGGGCACATACAATGTGTTATGGCCCAAGGCTTCAAGGGTAACCTGTCTTCCATTCTGTTCCATTGGTGTGAACTTGATTGCATGACTCCATGTCGCTGCAGAAATGCTGGCACCTGTAGCCCCCAGCAGGACCTAAGTATTACAATTCTATTACTGTGTCCACCGTAATTAGGGTGGACAACTCTCTGGTACCTGCCCTAGATCAGCAAGTAAATCCGCTTTTGAGAATTTAGCCTTTCCATTGAATAGCTGACATATAGTCCAGTGGTTTACTGAGTGGGTAGTTATAATAATTATTCATAGGGTTTACAATTTATTGAGCTCCAATGATGTTCTGGGGACTATTAAACACAATCGAAACCTTTATCTCTTTTGACCCTCTCAGAATGACTGTGAGGGCGATTTTATTTTTATTATTATTATTACTGAACTTTAAGTAAGGTTGACCTTGTCAAGTTGACTCCAAAATCTTCATCTGACTGTCCTAGGAATGGTGAGAGTCTTCAAGAATAAAAGATAGCTGCATACTGCTTCTAATTCTGGCTTCCGGAGCTAGTCAGTAGCAAAGGCTTCCAGGAAAAGCAAAGGATTCTCTGGAAATAGTCAAGCAGGGGCTGTATAACCCTCCATTAGGGACTCCACAGGGAGACGTCCTGCTTTGCACTGCAGGACCTGGTGAACGTCCTTGATTGTCTGTGAAGGTCAAGTGCTCTGTCTTGTGCGCTCTGGTTTCTGCGTGTCACCTGTGACCCCTCATTCCTGTGACAGTAGTGTGGTTCCATTGGCACACACATTCTGGCCTTTCTGCAAAATGAGGAGACACCGGATAACACTGGGCAAGAGGGTCAGTAGTTGAGATGGGGTTCCTAGTGTGACTTTGACCAGTCACTTCAACTTTGAGTCTCCATTTATTGGGGAGTAAAATAAGTGCATTAGGTTTAATCACTGGCCTTCTCCGAGTGCTACTCGGGGCTCTCAAATTTCTATAGAACTCCCTAATGGTTTTTCTCCCCCACATGTAGAACTTTTGGGTAAATCTTTCTTTAAAGGATTTTTTTTTTAAGTTTTAACAAAAGTGAAAATCACTAAGTTGATTATAGTGAGAATGGATAATATTTGTTGAATGCTATAGGGCCCTATGCATTGCTGCTGTTCTGAGTGTGTTCATGAATTAATTCACCTGTGGCATGCACCTGTTATTGCCAGTTAATAGATGAAGAAGCTGAGTCTCAGGGTGGTTAAAAACCTGCCCATTGTCACTCACTAGAAAGTAACCAGAATTTCAACTTGAACTTTGAGAGCTGAAACTGTACTCTGCTGCAGGAATGGATAATTTCTGAGGTTTCTCCCAGTTCAAAAAATGGCTTTGGTTCTGTGCCTATTGTGGTATATAGATAGCTCAAGAACTTTTCCTTCTCTGAGAAAGACTCCTAGACAATTCAAGATCTCTCTTTTGACAAGTAGAGGCTGAATGTGAATCATAAAGGTCCATGTCTTGCTGATAATTTCAGAAATCCTGTCATCAGTTCATCATCACCTGATGCAGCAGGAGATTCTGTTACACTGACGTTTCTGACCAAGGAGCTGCTTTGATAAATATACCAAAGACTTTCTAAAACACAGCTGGTCCTGGGCAGAGGGGGTCATAAAGGGGACCACATTCTTATGAGGTGATTTTGCTATGCATGGAATGGCCTCCTGGGGTGGATCAAAAAATGATGCTTTGTGGCTAACAGTGCTATTAAAGGCATCTTAGAATCAGAGAACTTTACAGGAGAGGGAACCTTTGGGAACATCTGATCCAACAGTCTGCTTTCAACCTCACCTCCCATGTGCCTGTTCTCAGTGCTGTGGACACAACCGTGAACAGAGCCTGTGCTCTCTTGGACCCTACATTCTATTTGGGAGACCCAGATATACCACCACCACAGTATGGTGTGGGTCATGTTAGGTAGGGGTAAGTGCTGGGAAGGAAAGCAGGGTAAGGTGATAGAGAGTGACCATGGGGGTTTGGTCTGAATTTTGTTTTGGATGAGGTGTTCATGTGAATCAGTGTTTCTCAGCCGTTTTTTCATGAAGCCCCTTCTCAGAACTATTTTTGACATTGTCTCCTATTCCTTTCACCCATGAATTTTAATACCATGAATATTCTGTGTCTTTGTTTCTATACTGTATGCTTATGTGTGCTTCATATATAAAGAGTGAGGTTCCTCAACCCTACTGGAGATCCAATTTTGACCACCTTGGGGGCAGTATCACCCCATTGTTCTGTTAGATTCTGCTTCCTGCTGTTGTAAACAAATCTCAAGTAGCTGCTTTTAAAAGATCACAATCTAAGCTAAAAGAGCTTCTAAAGTCAAAGGACTTTATTTCCTAATGATGTTTTATATATAAGAAGTATCAGGGCTGTAGGTAAAATTTTTTTTTACTTATTTAGGCATTAGAAGTGAAGTCTAAGATTCAAGACTCCCAGTTTTTATGTAATATATAGTATAGTAGGCTCTACGTACACAGTGAAGGATGCGATTCATTAAGTGGCTTCCCTGGTGGCTCAGACAGTGAAGAATCTGCCTGCAATGCAAGAGACCTGGGTTTGATCCCTGGGTTTGGAAGATCCCATGGAGGAGGAAATGGCAACTCACTCTAGTATTCTTGCCTGGAGAATTCCATGGACAGAGGAGCCTGGCAGGCTACAGTCCATGGGGTCACAGAGAGTTGGATGTGACCGAGCAACTAACGCTTTCACTTTTCTTTCATGTACACTAGGAAGGATGCGATTCATTAAGTGTAACTGGTTCTTTACCGCATTCAGGGAGGAGCCTGAGAGCATAGACTCCAGACCACTGTCATCCAATGCTGCAGACTCCTAACTGGTCTCCTTGCCTCCGTGTCAATTCTTCTGCCCCCTGAAGCTTGTCCTCTGCAGCAGCAAGCATGATCTTTCAGAAGTGTCAATCATATCAAGCCCCCTTGCTTATCGGCATCCCCTTTCCAACAAGAGAATATCCAAATGCCTTATGATGCTTACAAGTCTCACCACGTCCTACACCTGCTGCTTCTCAGATCCCGTGTCCTTCCCTCCTGTGTGCTAACCACGCTGCAACCACGCTCACGTCCCCTCCTTTCAACACACCAGTGTCCTTCATGCCTCAAGCTCTTTGCTTTTGCTCCTTCCACCTATGTTTCTCTTTAGATTTTTTAAAAAATTGCATCATGATTTTTACAGCCATTTTAGATTTACAGAAAAACTGTGTGATGATAGTACAGAGTTCCCCTCAACCCTGCCCATAGTTACTTCTCTAGATTGTTCCATCCCTGTCTCATTATCATTCAAGTTACAGCTGTCCTGAGGCTTTCTCACTCCATCTCAGATAGTACAGCAATCTGCACATCCTCCTCATTCTGTCACATTACCCAGTTCAATTTTGTGCAGAACTTACCTCTACTGGAATTATTATTTGTGTATTTGCTTATTCACTGGCTCCCTTTACCAGCATGTAAGCTCATGGAGGGTGGGGACACACAGCCAAGCGCACTGTTGTTTGCCAGGGCCCAGAGCAGTGGCTGGAACCTAGGGATGTGTGACCAGCTGGCTGGCTCTCAGCCAGGGAAGGCTGGTCCAGGACCAAAAGCCATTAGTGGAGAGCCAAAATGAGGAGCTAGGTCCCTTGACACCCATTCGAACGATGGATGTCACTAGGCCCAGTCCATGTCCACATCAGACTGAATTCTCAGCTGCAGGGGACCAGTCCGGAGGTGACTTAGGATCAGAGTGAACTGATGGTGACAGGACCCTCAGGCAAGTTGACCTTCCCGGAATCACACCGGAAGACATCCACTCGACCCTGTGTATTGTTGCTGTCATATATCTGAGAATTCTCTGTCTCTGAGCTGTGCATTCTGAAGATGTGGGTATTGTCTTTGCTCATTTGTACAAATAGGACCTAATTTGAGGCCTATGTGGGTTAGAATCACATTTGTTGTTGTTTAGCCATTAAGTCGTGTCCAACTCTCTGCAACCCCACGAACTGTAGCATGCCAGGCTTCCCTGTCCTTCACTATCTCCCTGAGTTTGCTCAAACTTATGTCCATTGAGTTGGTGATGCCATCCAACCATCTCATCCTCTCTCATCCTCTGTTGCCTGCTTGGCTACTGGTAACAGATACCTGAGCACTAAAGAATTCCAGATTTAGCTTGTTGTTCTTCTTCAGTGGCCCAGGATGTTTGTGCCATCTGAGATCTTGGTCATTTTCTTCCTCTTTGTCTCATGGTCCCAAGTTCCTGATTTCCAGGCTTCCAGGATGGCCAAAGGGGCTTTCTGGGAAGCCTACCCAACAGCTGCTGCTTATATTACATTGGCCACCACTGTCTTAATGGGAGGGAGGGGCCTATTTACCTCCTCTTGGTCCCTGGTGAGCTATGGTTTGGAGAGAGTTCTGGAAAGCATCTGGAAATTGTGTGTGTGTGTGTGTGTGCATTTAATGTGGCTTCCTTTCTCCTTAGGCCCACAGTCCCTGTTACAAGCTGAGCTTGGGAAGGCGGAGAAGTGTAATTCTTCTGCAAAATAAATCATCCAGGGTTCTGTTATGAAGGAATAGGGAAGAGTAGACATTGGGCAATCTCTGCTGCAGCCGCCAAGATAGATGTTTACGCCTATCAGTTCCACCACTGTGGAAGGTTATAAGGAAACATGGAATTTAAGCTTACATCAGAGCTTTGAAAAAAAGACTCTCCCATTCCTTTAATTTTTTGTTCATTTTGAATAGTCCTAATATTTCCGACTATCATACCAAAATGTGATTTCATATATGTAGATGCATGGTCTCTTGGTGCACCCTAAACTTTTTTAACAAGGACCCTGAGATGCAATTATTCGGACAAGCTAGAAGCCTCCCTCTGTGTTGTTACCAGAAGTAGACTGTTGTTTGGATGGGTAGTACCTCTGCTCCACGAGGCTCTCTCAGGACATCTCCCTTCGCTCTTGTTGCTTCATCATCCTCTAGGGCATGGTTGGCCAATTATGGCCCATGGGCCAAATTTGGCCTGTTCCCTGTTTCTCTATGGCCCACACACTGAGAATGGTTTTTACATTTTTAAATGGTTGGGAAAATGTTTTCTGACGGAAATTTATATGCAACTCAAATTTCATGCCCATAAATAAAGCTTTATTGGAACACAGCCATGCCCACTTATTTTCATATTGTTTGTGCTTGATTTTGTGCTACAGTGGCAGAGTTGAATAGTTGCAACAGAGACCATCTGAGCCACAATGCCAGAACATTACTGTCTGGCCCTCTACAGAAGTTTGCCAATGTCTCATCCAAACTGAGGTCTTAGACTTCATGGCTGAAGCCGCCTTCTCACCTCATCTATTCTTCAACCTATGGGAAATGGAACTTGTTATTTGACACACATATCTGCAGGGAGATAGAGAAATGAAGTTTGCAACTGGGCCAACCTTTGTCAAGCTAAAACTCTGGAACTTATATTATTAAAAGAAAGAAGGAGGGTTTAGATGTTGGGTCCATTTAGCAGACCATCACAGGGGTGTGTCTATGCTATAGTCTTTTTTTCTGTTTTAAAAATCCATCGTGGTTGGTTGAAGGATATTAAAGGTCATCTTGATTCATATACAGTGTTCGATAGTATAGGAACTGTAGTGCTGATGGAGGAAGACTTGCTCACTTGTATGTTCATTCAACAAGTATCTAATGAGAATGATTACTCTTTTTTGCTTGCTAGTATGCTGTGTCCTGGGCTTCCCCCATAGCTCAGTGGTAAAGAATCCACTTACAATGCAGGAGCCACAGGAGATGCAGGTTCAGTCCCTGGGTTGGGAAGATACCCTGGAGGAGGGCATGTTTACCCACTCCAATATTCTTGCCTGGAGAACCCCATAGACAGAGGAGCCTGGCTGGCTACAGTCCATAGGGTCATGTAGAGTCTGACAAGACTGAAGTGACTTAGCATGCATGCGTGCTCTGTCCTAGGAGCTGAACTTGACTTTCTTACAGCTAGGGAGGTATTCTTGTTATATAGAACAGTGGTTCTCAAAGTGTGATTCCCAGAGCAGCAGCAGCAGTATCTACAGGGACTGTATTAGAAATGCAAATTCTCTTGCCCCAGACTAGACCAGAAACTTTGGGAGTGGGACCCAGTAATTTATGTTTTAACAAGTTCCCAGGCAATTCTGATGTGTAGTTGGGAATCACTGCTATAGAAGATGTAGCCTTAATCCATAATTAAAATGAGTGAATGCCCACTCCCTTCACTGAATGAGCATTTTGTGCTTTCAGGGGGAATCAACAAACATTTTCTCCTCTTACCTAGTTTCCTTATCAATAGTCTCTTGTACTCGGAAAATGTACACAAGTCAAAGTAGACAAATCATAATTTGGCTCTGAGCTTATTCCAGCAGACAGTGGCAGACTCTGCCAAAGCCACAAAGTGACTCCCCTTGAAATTGGCCAGGCGACCACCACTACCACCACCACGGCACAGAGCGTTCTTAGTTCTTGACTCACTTCTCTGTGTGAAAAGGGGCCTTGACAGCCTTGACCCAGTGACTTTCAGATTCTGAGGAAAATAGATGCTTGATGCCCATCCAAAGTAAACAGGGCCAAGAGACCCTTTCACAAGTAAGGACTGGATTAGGAGCCATGGCTCCAGCTGAAAGATGTAGGTGATTTGGTGTTTAAGTATATCGTTGCATAGCTCTTGGCAGCCACACAGCACCAGTTTGCTGGAGCATGCAGCAGTCTGGGTTGAATGAATACCGTGTCTGTCAGGGGTGTGTCTGTATATGCTCGGTACTGTACTTGGGACATTACCTGTATTAGCCTGAACAACCTTCACAGTCACTTTACAAGTTAGGTACCCTTATGATCACCTTACAGATAGAAAGCTGAGCCATTATAAGGTCGATGTGCACAAGGTCGTCCACCCCAGTAAGAGGGAGGATGAGAATTTGAACCCAGGTATTCAGGTTCTACAGACCATCTTCTTGACTGCCGTGTAGCCCAGCCTATAAAAGTGGTGCTTGTGTTTGTACTTTTCTGGTTACACAAACAAACACATGCACACACGTCTGACTCATCACAGCCTGGCTGTGGTGGTTTCTCCTGGCCTTCTTGGCGTTCATTATTTCTTAGCATGAGAATTCAAACTTTGGGTGGCGGTTCTATGTGTCGAATGGCCCTGAGCAATCAGGCCCTGCTTTCGGCATTCAGTCCCTTTGCTGACTGAAAGGGGAAGAAAGGATTACTTACTGTGGGTCAGAGAGCTGTAAGAGGTTCCCAGATTACTCATTTCCCATCTGAATTTCTTTTCTTGCCTCAAAACTAAAGCACACTTTATAGGGGAAGGATGATAGGCGTATGGCTCTGTGGCACCATGTTTTAGTAATAAATGGACATGGGCCTCAATCAGATGAGGGGTGTTTTATTCCAGAGTCCTGCAGATTGAGTTAAACCCAGAGTGAATGATTCACTTTTGACTGATGTGTGCAGTAACTGAAGACAGTTTATTACTGAAGTGGGTCTTAATTTTCTTTCAAAATGAGTTTTTGTATTTGGCCCAACTGCCCAGTCCCTTTAATGGACCTGAAATTGAGTAAGATGAGAAGGTGCTAAAATAGTTGAAACAAGAAGTGAAACCTTCTGTTTCATCCTTCATTCCAGAAAATATACAGTATATTTTTACTACAGCCTTTCTTCCAGCCCCCTTCCAATCATTTTTATTAGTGATTGATGTGATTGTAGAGTGCTTTGGTGGGAAAAGCACTTGCAACCAAATTTAGTAAACCACAGGCCAATTTTATTTTTAGTTTTACTGAACAAGGGCAGATAGCAGTTGCAAATAGATTACTGTATCTACTTCTAAACATTCACTTTTTAAAAATGTTTTGGCCCTTGCTTTCCCTAGTATGTTTTGTCTATTCTGAATATTTGTTTTCTTTGAGGAGAAAGAAATTTTTTCTATCATAGAAACCCCATTTTTTATTTCACTATATAGACTTCACCTTAGTTAAAAAAAAAAAGGATATGTTTATAGTCATTGATGCTATAAGAATGTTGAAACTGAGAAATTATTATGTACCATAATTAATAAGGGCTTCCCTGGTGGTTCAGTGGTGAAGAATCTGCCTACCAATGCAGGAGATGCGGTTTTGATCCCTGGGTCGGGAATATCCTCTGGAGAAGAAAATGGCAACCCACTCCAGTCTTCTTGCCTGGAGAGTTCCATGGACAGAGGAATCTGGCAGGCTGAAGTGTATGGGATCGCAAAAGAGTCAGATATGCCTTAGTGACTAAACTATAACAACAACAATAATTAATAAATGCTAGATAGGCATAGGGAATCATAAATAATGACCTAATATTAATTGTGATCAATATCCTAAAGTTTCTCAGATTAATAAGGTACAAGTGGAATAATAAAGGATGCAGTTAGATAGGGAATGTGAATGAGATTCAGTTTTCACCTATATACACAAGAGCAGGCATCCGGGAGATAGTTAGTGAATGTAATCTGGTTAGTTGGTTGATTGTTGAGTGAATGTTTGAGTCCTGCACTCACTCCAGGGCACCAGAGTTTTGAAAATAAGATTAAGTTTACCCAGGGATCTTGAAGGGGTTGTATAATTATCAAATCTTAAGCACTGGAAGGGTCATTAGAGGTCTCAAACTTACCAGCAGCCCCACACAAGATTTCTTCTATAGGAATCCTAAAAAATGGCCCACTGCCATGCTTAACCATTGTAATGATTAAGGGCCCATCAACCCTTTGCTGGTCCATTCTGTTGTTGGACAGCTCTGATTGTGGGACTGTAGCAAAAGCTCATTTGTGCTTTGCAGATTCTCCCTTATGTGGCCAGATATCCTCATGGATAGAAGGAAGTCAAGCAAGACAGTATTTCCAAAAATTTTGGGAAGCCTGTATTAGGGGCTGCATTTATATACTTCCTTCATTGCATTTTGAAACGACCTGGCACTGAAAATTTTCAGTTTTTCCCAGCATTCTCTCTGAATTTTCCATAGTGAAGTTTTAATGGGGACCTCTTTTAGATTCCCGTTAATGATTGTTCTAGGAGGAGACAAAGGGAGGGTATTTGGGAGGCAGGAGAGGTTCTGTGGTGTGGAAAAACATTCTGGGCTTTTGGTTCCTCACAAATTCAGTATAAGCCCACATTGTTGCAGGCCTCCTAAACTGCCCTTAGTAGAGGTATTGTATTCCCCCTGTGGTGAGTGGTAGCCCCACCAACATCATTGCTTGTTGTCAATTCAGTCAGTCAGTCATGCCTGACTCTTTGCAACCCCATGGACCGCAGCACGCCAGGGTATCCTGACCTTCATTATCTCCTGGAGTTTGCTCAAAAATGGAGTTTGTCCATTGAATCGATGATGCCATCCAACCATCGCACCCTCTGTCACCCCCTTCTCCTCCTGCCCTCAGTCTTTCCTAGTATCAGGGTCTTTTCCCGTTAGTCAGCTTTTCGCATCAGGTGGCCAAAGTATTGGAGCTTCAGCTTCAGCATCAATCCTTTCAATGAATATTCAGGGTTGATTTCCTTTAGAATTGACTGGTTTGATCTCCTTCCTTGCTGTCCAAGAGACTCTCAAGAGTCTTTTCCAGAACCACTGTTCAAAAGCATCATTTCTTCAGTGCCCAGCATTCTTTATGGTCCAACTCTCACATCTGTTCATGACTACTGGTCATTCCTAGATCTCATCAATTCTGCTTGTCACATTGAATGAACTAGGTCTCCAAAGAAAGGCTGTCAAGAAATGAAGGCTCTCAACAAATGAATGAATAAAGAAAATGTGGTGTGTGTACACACACACACATACACACAATGGAATGTTACTCAGTCATAAAAAGAATTAAATAATACCATTTGCAGCAACATGGATGGATCTAGAGATTATCATACTAACACAGAAAAATACAATTATTATATAATTATTATATATATCATATTCCACTTACATCTGGAATCTAAAAATAGTGTAAGTGAACTTATTTCCAAACAGAAATAGACTCACACACTTAGAAAACAAACTTAGGGCTTCCAAAGGGGATAGTGGGATGAAGAGGCAGGAGAGAGATAAATTAGGAGTTTGGTATTAACGTATACACACTGCTATATATAAAATAAATAAACAATAAGCATCTACTGTATAACACAAGGAACTACATTCAATATCTAGTAATAACCTATAATTGAAAAGGATATGAAAAGGAATATATAATATATATAGTCTTTGTATATATAATATATATATTCTTTTTATATATATATCCACATATATATAAATCATCTTACTGTTTACCTGAAACAGACACAACATTATAAATGAACTATAGTTTTAAAAATGATTTAAGGTTCAATTAAGCAAAAAGAAATGAAGGCTCTGGAACCCTATAATGAGGAAGAGAGGAGGATGGTGTGCTGAGCCTGGTGAGAACATAGTTCCAGATGTGAGGAGGTCTATCAAGAAGAGGAACAGATGTGCTCAGTGTGACTGCAGACAGTGAAATTGGGGAGACTGCTGTGAAGGGGGTGACCACTGAAGGCAGGGAGAGGAAAAACAGAGATTATGGCTGGCCAGGTTTGCCTCAGAGTTTCCTGGTATCTTCATCTAGAACTGATCAAACCCTCTTTTTTTGATCCCTGCCTTTTTATTGTCCTTGGGAAAAAAGCTGCAATCTGGATATTGATCATGAAAATTTCCCCAATAGAAAAGTTAAAGGTCTTTTTTTTTTTTTAAATCCTGATTTGAATGCAGACTAGGAAAAAAGATTTTTTAAAAAACATTGTTACCATTTTTTTTTTTTTTTTAGTGTAAAATGGATGCTCTTGGTCAACTTTTGCAAAAAGCTGCATGCTGCTATGCAATCAATTTCAGTGAAACATTTTCTAGGAGCCTACTCCCTGGCTGATACTGCTCTTGGAACTGCGTGCTCATAGGTGAACATACTTGGGCCTCCTGGGGCTGGGGGGTGGGGTCGGGGGGGTGGTTCCTGGTGGCCCCACACAGCTTATAGGGCTGCAGTGGAGATGAGTGAGGGGCTGGGTGAGGGGAAGTCAGTGGGAAAAAGGCAAATGTAAGGATGATCTTTGAGCAGGATCTAGGAGGAGGAATCAGATGGTGGAGAAGGGCAGATGTTCCCACACTGCTCACTCTGTGTGCAGAGGCATGGGGTGTGGGAAGAGCAGACAGCAGCTCTTAGCTCCCAGGGACTGGTACTGCATGAGACCAGGCCGACATGGTAGAGGGAAGGATGGGAGAAGTGTGCTAGGGCTTGCATGGTAGGTTGGTCTTCCTTCTCTTTGCTCTGTTGGGCTGGCGGCTGTATAGTTTAGTTGGAGACAGTCCCAAGCTGTTCTGTACACAAGCATTTTTCTCCACCTTTGCTTCCGGATCAAAAGAAAAATTGTCATAAATGGGGAATTGTCCTCTGGAAGTTGGAACTTAGCCAGAGAGCTCAACAAACCATTTATATGATTTATAATTTTAAAAATTCTTCCTAGAAACTATGAAACTACAATAGTGCTGTGTCCTTTGTGAAAATGCAACACATATTTACACAGATTTTTTAAAAGCATGTATTCATAATACTTCTAAAACCTTTTCTCTTCCAATAATCTTTATATCCCAGCACTTGTTTATCTGTGCATCTTTTTTGTGCTTTCTTACTCTTTATCATTTTCCCCCCTTTTCACACTACTGCCCTCTTCCTCTATCTCTGACCCTCTCTCCCATCCCTGCTTTTACATCCATTATTCTTTGTTAATGTGCCACATTTACTTTTTTTAAATTGAAGGATAATTGCTTTACAATAGTGTGTCAGTTTCTACCACACATCAGCATGACATTTACTCTTAAGTTGAGTAGAATTTTATATTTTTGCCTTTCTCTTTTACAAAGGAAGACTAAACCATGATTTATTTTTTACGTCTGTGGCCTTTGATTTTCCCCCTCTCTTTGAGTCAGTGGGAAATAGAATAAACTATAAATAAAGTAATAATGAAGTGTCTTGCAGAAGTTAAGCATTTAAGTAAAATTAGAAGAAATTCGGTAAAGTTTGAGAGAAAATAATGTGCTAACAGGTCGCTACCATAGTGGGGTAAATGGTGGATAAGGTAACTGAGGGTCAGAGGACCAGCTTACTTATATCAGGAACTAGACTCAAGGTTTCGTGAGTAATAAAGCAAGCCAATTTGGGGGTCATACTGTTAGGACTTTATACTAAATGTAAGACTTTTAGGTATGCAGATGAATCTTAGTAAAATTGTTGGAGTGATATGGTCAAATATGGGAAAATCCTGTACAGAGGTTTGGCAACCCTGTCATGAATCCATCAAACGTAATTCATGTCCTTTTAAACCTATCTATCGTTAGCTGACCTGCAGTCCTTTTTTAAAGTATAAGAGATGATCTGATTAATCAATAGATCTGGCTGAATTTTACCTCTTTGTAATGAAATAATTAAGTCAAATTGAAATTCCTACTTCATCACATCAGCCTGAAACTACATGAAGACATGAGCCTGATGATTTGTTTTGGAAAATCTTTAAGTAAAATAATACTGTGATAGATGTCCTGAAGCAGAAAGAAATGTAATAAGTATATGTCAATATGAGCCACAAGTGAGTTTTTTTCTTAAACTAGTAAAGGGTATTTTTGCAAACTTTTACTGAATTGTGGGCTTCCCTGATGGCTCAGACGATAAAGAATCTGCAGTGCAAGAGAACCGAGTTCGATCTGTGGGTTGGGATGATCCTCTGGAGAAGGGAATGGTGATTCACTCCAGTATTCTTGCCTGGAGAATCCCATGGAAGAGGAGTTTGGTGGGCTGCAGACCATGGGGTCACAAAGAGTCCAACATGACTGAGCAACTAACATTACTAAATTGTGGCCATTTGTAACAGTTTGAAAATGAAGGATTTAAAAAAATTTAGTTTCAAGCCTCAAAGGACTGAAAATAAAAATATTTTATCCTCAGGTTTTAAATGGATTGTAGAAAATGAAGAAGATACAGAAAAATGGGAAAATTTAGAAAGCATATAAGAACATAAAGTACATTGATAATCCCCCCTTCCAGGGCCAGTGCTATTAATATTTGGATGCATTTCAATCTCTCTTTGTGTTTACGTGATTCATTAATTATTATATGTAATTTATATCATGCTTTTTCTGTTAATCTTATAGCTTAGTCATTTCTTCCTTCTAGTACAGATTCTTCGTCCAGGAACTTTTAATGGCTTCTTAGATCAGCTTCACATACTGTAATTTAAAATAGTTTCTGAGTATATTTCATGTTCAGCCTAGAGGCCCCGATACGCCTGGTGGAATTTCAGACCTCAAGGGCCACTCTTCTAGCTGTCAGGCCACTGCAGGGGGCCTGGTGACCTCGAGCATGTGGCAGCTACTCGGGCCTGCTTTCAGGTCCAGACTGAGTGCTTCCTAACCCCTCACCACTGAGGACATTGATGAACTGCTTTGCCTCTTAGGAGGAAAGCCCCATCCGGAGCTCTAGTAATCCTGCCCGAAGATGCAGACCTGGACCAGCTCAGGACATCATGTCCACTGGTCTGCAGCAAAATGAGCAAAAATGACAGAGCCACAGTGTGAGCGTATCTTCAGGTTAAGTGCATCCTTTGCGTCCTTTATGCTGAGATGAGATCCTTGGGTGAGTGTACACTGGGCTGTTGTTTCTTTTACAAGAGGAAGATGGTAGTGGTACGTAGGCATCCTTGGCCTGTCACTTGTCTTTACAGCCCTGCTTTGTGGAATCCCCATTTGCGAGCAGCCCAGTCACAGGCCACCTGTTGGCATTTCCCTGTCTTTTCCCTGCATGTCTTTGCTCACCTTGCTTGCTCTTCCTGGGATACCTGTCTCCACCCTTTGCCAGGACGGAAAGTCTGTCTGGATCTCTCAAGCAGAGCCTCCGAGCTTCCCAGACCTGCTGCTTCACCAGGTAGAACAAGCAGCTCCCCCTTGTGTAACACTCATCCTGCTTCCTCAATTCCCTGAAGAGTCCAGATGCTCCTTGAGGAAACTGAGTCCTGTCCCGAGGACCTAAAGGAGACTGGGGACAGGCTCTGGGCACAGAGAAAGGCACAACCTTCCGGGCCTCTCATGGCCACGTGGGCACTCTATGACTTTACTGCTGAGGTTGCTGTCAGAACGTGCCTTTCCAGTCAGTCTTTTAAGACTTTTACAAACCGTGTGTTTATGTCATCAGAGGAGGAAAATGTGGGAAAGAGAGTGGAATGAGAAAATAGACAATGTGAAGAAAATGATATGACTGTTAAGACAAGCAAATTAAGTAGTAATTATTTACCTCCTTGTCATATCACATGTTTCTGTATATGTATGCTAAGTCACTTCAGTTGTGTCCGACTCTTTTCTTCCCTATGAACTGTAGCCCGGCAGGCTCCTATGTCCATGGGGATTCTCCAGGCAAGAATACTGGAGTGGGTTGCTGTGCCCTCCTCCAGAGGATCTTCCCGACCTAGGAATCTAACCTGCGTCTCACATGTCTCCTGCTTTGGCAGGTGGGTTCTTTACCACTAGTGCCACCTGGGAAGCCCCCCAGATGGGTGGGCAATAAATAGCCTCCTCTCCTCAGACAGTCCAAGCTCAGATTTTCACAATCAGAACCAGACAACCATACCCCCTTTCTCGTTCTGTCAACAAATGCATGAAAACCTTTTTTTTCTTTTTCGTTAATGCCTATCAGACTGGAAATAGTGCCAAAGGGGTATGTTGCCCTCTCCCTCCGTCTCTTGGACGTATGGGGCCTTGGCTCCGTGGGCCTTGCGGGTCCTCCCTCACTGGTGAATTGCTCAGTGTCAGAAATTGGGGGAAGCATCCCACTAGTAAGAGTGTGGAAATAAAGAAGCAGTGTTAGCTCGAACCCCTGGCTTCAAATACATTTCCGCACAAGCAACAGATTTTAAACCTGGTATTTGTTTAAAATGCATGTGTCTATGTAGACATTTGATGTTTACAGGGAGATTGTCTGGTTCCGACTGTGAAAATCTGAGCTTGAGCTGTCTGAGGATAGGAGGCTGTTTACTAGCACACAGCCCTGCTCATGTGTAAACACTCCCTGGTATCACAAGAAAGGTCTAAATTCACCAGAAATGGCAGTGACAGTGCTTCATCCCAGGAAAGAAAAAGACATACTGTTTCTGTGTTTCGTTTTGGATCAGTAGGAAGGGTTTGGCTACCACCTCTTTGTTAGTGTCAGAGCAGAATAGTGGATGGGCCAGCCCTACGTGTCCTAAGATCCCCCACCCATCTGTGTCTGACTGCATCAGGCATAGGGACTTGCCTCCCACACATGCTGAGCTGCACGTGTTGTCAGGGCAGTGAGTGTGACTTAGCATTCAATCCTTTGTTGCTCTCTGATTGTTTCAAGTGTGGCAAGCTAGTTTGTGAGCTTATGGAGGGCGGGGACCATGTTTTACCCCTTTTAGTTTATTTTACTAAAGACTTCTAACATCACCTAGGAACTTGGCAAGTTTTTTCTTTTTCCTTGAATGAATGCTTAGATGGATGGATGAATTAATGAATGAAACCATTTTTTGGACCTCACTGATGATACCAAGGAGTCACTCCCAAGCCAGATAATACTCAGATATGCTTTCTGAGTAGACTATAAGTCAGGAGATTCGCCGAAGTCTGTGCACAAGAGCAAAGAGTTGGAAATATCCTGAATGAGTAATGATGACATGGGATTGGTTCCATAACTGGAATGTTTACTTGCTCTACTGTGCAGCCTCGCGAAAAATGATGGCTATGCAGCAACCTAAAGAAACGTGCTTGACAAAGTGTTGTCACGAAAGCGGCATTCCAGAGGCCACAAATATTTGGGAAACCCAGATATGCTGGGAAAAAGAAGGAAGTTCACCAAAATGTGAATACTGGTCGTTCAAATAGTAGGTTATGAGTGATTTCTTTCCTCTGTTTTCCAAATGCCTTGGAAAGTGTCTAAACTACTTTTATGATGTGACAAAAACCTCTTTTTCTTTGCTAATAGGGGGAAAATGATCTAAAACAAATATATCAGTTGTGAACAGTTTTTAAGTCTTGGAAGGTTAAGTACTCCAATACTTATCCTCTAGACTTTTTTTGTATCCTGGAACTATTTTGATTAATTTTTTTAATGGGAAAATAGTAGTTAGCAGGAGGACACAGCAATAGCATCAAGAGTGCTAAGTAATGTAGGAAGACAGAAACTTCTGTTTAAACATGGTGATAGTCTTGGGATTTTTGGAATAGGGAGAGCCAGGGCTGACAAACTTGGTAGCCCCTGAGAACATCTCTGTTCAGGAACAGCACAGCAGTCAGACTGTTTATAATGATGATTGTGTATCATCAAATGTTTAATTATGTTCAGTAGACTCTGTTTAATAAGGTGTGGAATTACTACTTTTAGTACTTGATTAGTACTTAAAGGCACTAAATAAAATTTTCTTATCTGAAAATTCACTCATGTGAAACACCTGAAGCTCATGAATCTGCAGCGCTGTGGGTTAGTTCGTGTACCCCTCACGGTGGACAGGTGGCAGCTATCAGGTGTTTCACTGTCTTTCAACACAACATACTGAACAGTCAGTGGGGAAATGGTGTTTCCTAATGTGGTGCTGGTCTCCTCTTTCATCGTCAAGAGATTTCACCAGGGTGTTGGCTTCCCATCTTCTCTTCTTTACTGTAGCATGTTTAGTCATTTTCACCTCTGGGCTTAAATTCTTCTTGGCTTGCATAACATGGCCATCTAGGCAGTTGTTTTTGTAACTGGCCAAGTGACCAGCGTCATGTGGACATTTCTTTGAGGGACTAAATCAAGGAAAATCAAGAAGTAGCTTTGGGATATTTGCACCAGGCTTATTTTTAGGGCTTCTAGGAAGGATATGAAGGTAGTAGGAAAACATGGAGTACTTATAGAGCAGTGAAAAGGAATAGGCTCTCAATCCACACAGCAAAATGCGTAACTCTCCAGACTACCATGCTAAGCAAAAGGCTACATACTGTATGATTCTATTCATATGAAATTCTAGAAAAGGCATAACTACAGTGGCAGAAACCAGATCAGGTTGCACAGGACTGGGATGGAGGAAGGGGCTTGCCTACAAAGAGGTACCAGGGAACTTTTGAGGGGTGATGCAAACACTCTTTTTTTTTTTTTTGACTGTGGTGGCCATTACACAACTGTATACATTTGCCAAAATTCATTAAATTGTACACTTAAAATGGATGAATTTTACATAAACTTTGTAAAGCTGTTAAAAATAAGTTGATGTGGAGAAAACTTTAAATCACTTTTCGTGCTTCTTTGAGGATGAATTATTGCCAGACTATTTTCAGTATTGTTATGGCTTGTTGCATGCCTACAATAAACTACCATCCTAAAAGTTTAAAAGTGCCTCATCTGACTTTACTCAGAGTGGAGTTTAAATAAGTGATTGATTAAGTTGCAGGGTCAGGATATAATTCACTCCCAGCTTTGGATTTTCCTTGTCTCCATCTCAAAGTGTGCTCAGATGTGTTTTCATATTTGCTTCTGGTATTTTGGAAGACGTGACCTCGTGGTATCATACCCTCAGGCCCTGGAGAAGCAGAGATTGTGCACTTGAGCCTTGGCTCGGAGACCTTTCAGTGCCCTAGACATTTTAGTTAGCTTTTCCTTGGACCTTCCACTGATTTAAATATGGATCCAGCTACAGGGGATGAAGGGTGGGGGCTTTCTTTTTCCCTAGTGCTCTTGGTTGCTTCATTCACCACTAGTCAGGGCAAACTCACTATGACCTCTTTCCTTCCCACAGTATTGAATGGATGTTTTTATGTTTTAGTGGAAAATAATTTCTTAAACAGAAGACAGATTTCATTTTAAATGAATTAAAAGTTAATTGAAAAAGACCAACCAAAATTAATTTCTGAGTTTCATCGAAATTTACATTTTGCTCTCTCTTCTTGAACTGTATGAGTCATAATGCTAGGAAATCAAGGTCAGTTTTTCAGCAAATTAAATTTTAATTAAAAAACCTGAAATCGAAAAATTAAGGCTCTTTCCATCTGTCCATTTTCCTTCATATTGGGGGTTGTAATTTGTAATATAAATGAGCATATTTGCTGCTCAATGACTGTACTGTGATTAAACTGTGATTATATATATATATATTATGTCAGCCTACTGTTTGATTTAATGCGTTCCTTTTTTTAAGTTGTTGTTTTATTCTCTTTTCTTTCTACCTGCTGCATCCTCTCTATAAAGAGCCTGTGCAGGGCCTGGTGGTGAGTGAGCCGCGGTCCCATGGTGACATGCTGTCACTGTTGATTGGCAGCCAGGGCCTGAGACTCTGGAACAACACTGCAGCTCCCATTGTTCCCTGCAAATGTCTGCCACTCTGGGCTTTGGAAATTGATGAGTGAATAATGTAGTGTACACACACTGAGAACTTATCGTTCCAGACAGAACAGTCTGTTTTTCTTTCGATGTGGTGTTCTAAGAATATGTACAAAGCTTTTCTGGTCCCCATGCCTTCAACTCTTATTTTCTCTAATATTCCAACCCCTTACAAATCAGCAATATCTTTAATCTTATTCTCATTACCAGCTAGGGGCTAAGCATGGACTGAAGCTGGTTTGCTGTGTGACCTTGGCCTTATCTTATAATTGGGAGGATAGCACTGCCTGTGTCTGAGGGGATGTGGTTTATGGTTTACTAAAGCTAATTAGTGATTATAAAGCAATTTGTAAACATGCTTAGCAGTGCAAAATCTTTCCAAGTTCATTCTCTTTTCCTAATCCCCCCACCTAACAACTTTAATCTGCACAGGTTCATTTGTTAGCCCATCATTTCTTCACTCAACAACACTGTTTTGTTCTGTTTAGTTTTTTGACAGAGTACATGCTCGGTTGCACCCACACTACTTTGTGTGCTAGGAATTCAGCAGTGAATGAAACTGACTCTTCCTTTCCAGAGGTTACATTTTAGTAGGAAAGACAGATAATAAATAAGGCATGGCTTTTGTTTTTAAAGCACTACTCTGACTGCATTGATGAGAATATATCCTACATTGCTTTAATGAATAGTTATCATTTTCTCTTATGTTTAAAAGATCCATCTATCTGTAGTTCTAAAGGCCGGGCATGGCTAATGTCCCTTCTCGATATAGGAGGACACTTCAGTAATTGCTAGAGGGTAGAAGGATAGTCTTTCTATTCATTAATTCTTCCAGCAAATATTGAGCAGGGTATACACCTGTACTGAGTGATCAGAGGAACATCCTCTTCAAAGAATGTGGTTCCTACCTATAATGGGGAGATAGAAACATTGGCCAAGAATTACAACTAAGTAAGACACTGCTTTAAGGAAGGGATGTACATTCAAGACATACTGGAACCTGAGGGAGTCAGGGGAGTCTTTACCAGAGACACAGATAGCCTTAAACTAGAACTTGAAGGACATGGACTAGTTGGCAGTGTATACCTGTCAGGAGGGACTCTCCAAGCAGGGAACAATTATACAGCACAACAAAGGCCAGACATGCCAGAGATCAGAGCCTGGAGATTCTGGCAGAAGGGCCTCAGTTGAGCTGGGGTATGGGAAAGGAAGTGTGGAGCTGTGCAGAAGGAGGCTGTACCCAGCGTGTTAGACCTCGGGTTAGGTGAAACTCTTCACTCTGTCTCTAAGGAGACTGCAGACCAGAGTGGACCCTGACTGTCCAAGTCACGTAGCTGGTTGGAGGCAGAACTGACACTGAAAGCTCTCCTGACTCCCAGTGCAGTACCTGGGACTTTTATCACTGGAACCCAGAACAAGTCCTAGGCCAGGGTTGACCAGTTACAGTGAATTGTGTTGGATATGGTTGCCTGGGAGGGATTGGGGGTGCTGAAACCCAGCGTGGTCTCTGCTGGCCATTCTCTGCATCCAGTGCAGACTTCTCTCCACTCCCCCCTGCAAGAGGAAGAGACACTTCTTTGAAGTCCCAGACAGGGCCACATGAGCTAGCGGGCCCTTGGTTACCCTGGCTTGAAGGGGCGAATTCAGAAACAAAAACGTTGTCATTCCAACACCAAGGCTTTCCTCTCTACTTGGCCTCTTAGTCTGTGCTAGGAGCTAAAAATGGGGGTGGGAGGAGGGGACAAAAGAAAAGATGCCCACAGTAGATAGGCCTTGAGTATTTGACAAGGACATCTGGAGTCTAAGGGCATCCTTCACTGCCCTTAGAACTGATTTCTTTTCTTTTTTGATTCATAGCTGCCATATTCAGCTTTCTTTTTAAAAACATTTATTTATTTTTAATTAGAGGATAATTGCTTTGCACTGTTGTGCTGCTTTTTGCCATACATCAATGTGAATCAGCCATGGGTATACAGATGCCCCCTCCCTCTCAGTTTTCTGTATTTTCTAAATTTTTAAAAATAATTTTGCTTATTTATTTTTGACTGTGCTGGGTCTCCGTTGCTGCGTGGGCTCTCTAGTTGCAGCAGGCAGGGGCTCCTCTCTGCTTGTGGTGCGTGGGCTTCTCCCTGGGATGGCTTCTCTTACTGCGGAGCGCTGGTTCAGGAGTTGTGGCTCACAGGCTTAGTTGCTCCTCGGGACGTGAGATCTTCCCAGAATAGGGATCAAACCCGCATCTCCTGTGTTGGCAGGCGAATTCTTTACCAGAGGGTCACCAGGGAAGCCCAGGACTGATTTTGATGTTGGGAGATGGGTGCTCCCTGAGTGGCAGGCTGTCTGTGAGCCTCAGGAAGTATGCTGCCGCTCGCCTGGCTCTCAGAGACTGCAGAGCTCCTGGCCTGTAGTTGTGGTCTGGCACCTGTCATGGAGACGTCACAACTGGTTCTCCAGGTGTGTTCTCAGAGACCCTGTGTAGGAATTGTTGCACGTGTGTACGTGAGAGGGGTGGTACAGGTTTCTGAGCCATGCTCTAAACTTACTACATCAGCAGCTCTGGAGATGAGGCCCAGGAATTTCACTAACTCCCCAGATAATATTTATGGATGGTGACATCTGAGACATTCTTTTTTCTGGTGATTTTTTTTTTGTTTTTTTTACTGTCCTGCTGACAAAGAAGAGGGGAAAAATGTTTGTGCATCATTAGGAATTTAGCCCTAACATTTGAAAGTTAAGTTTCCATCATTTAATAACCTGTCTTGGAAATTATTCCATATCAGTAGTAGAACTGCCTCATTACCTGAAAGGCTGCATAGTATTTCACTCTGCAGACACACTATAATTTAGCTAACTAGTATTTTTCTGACTGTAGTGTTTTTTAACTATAATCCAGTTATAGGTTATAAATCAATTTTCCTTGACCAGCATGAATTTTTAAGTATTATTTTTAAAATGAAAAAAATTAGGAAAGAATATTCGTGATACTTTTTTTTTTTTAGTTTTCCATGTAGTTGACATATTAAAAGGTATTTCTTAGTGTAGGCTATGGTCAGAAGTCTGAAAGCCGTAGATTAAGAAAACTATAAATATTTAAATTATCTCTCAAGCACCCAACATCAGAAACTTGCTGTTATCTTTCTGAGGGGTAAGTTCATAGTAACAGCTGAACTTACTTTATATGAACATTTATACCAAAACCAGGACTTTAAAAAAATTGTTATTAGTTTAGTCTATGCCCAATAATAATGAAGCCTTCCAGTTCTTAAGGCATGCTTTGTTGAAAATGTCTAGTTTGATCTTGGAACTGTAGATAATACAAGAACATAAAAGTTGAATTGAGAGTCTTGTTGGCATTCACTTGATGTTACTCTAAATACAGCCTTTTTTAAAGAGGGAACTGGCTTGGTTTGAGTAGTTGCTGGCCCCTTACCAACACCTTACAGGAATTTTCTGGCATTCTATCACTGTGTACCTAAAGAACATAGGGCAAGCTCTTTGACTTCACTTCTGGAGCTCAGAAAAGTGAGCCTTTTAAAAAATCCTTTTCTTAAACCGTCTCTTCTGGTTTTCAGGGTGTCTACACAGGAGCTGTGTTCAGTTTGTTTGTTAACTTAAACTTTCTAGAAGTCACATGTCTCTCTGAGTTGCATCTAGATCAACTTTCTATTTAACATTTGGCTTAAGATTTCACTGGAACAGGATACAGGCTGTGGCTGCATCTTTTGAGCCCATGAATTTTTGTTCTGTCCTGAATTGAAATCTGGGATAATACAGCCTAACTGAGAGCTTCCTAAAACTACGAGCCACGAAAGGGTTTCACATGTCACCACATATTCATGGTTGTAAATTTCTTACTGTGTTAAAATTTAATATTTCCTACAAACATTCAAAAAGCTATAACCGTTCAAATGTTGTTTGTAGGGCTGCCCTTGTAAACTCCTTGAATTTAGTGATATCAAAAGGTTATATTTGGAATATTTATAAAAATCCACTGTTCAGTGTTTTTCTTAGCGTTTTGTTTTTCTTATCATAATAATGTAATACAAAGAAAGAAAATTGATTTTTCCCCCTACCAGTCCCTATACGTGTTGCCAGATCATCTCCATGTTAATTCAGTGTGTTGATACGTGTTGCCAGATCATCTCTATGTTAATTCAGTATGTTGAAATATCATTTACTGTGTTCTCCCATGATGTGAAAAATGTTGGAGGCACCAACAGAAAACATTGCAGGCCAGATACTATATCCTGTAGAACTTTCTTAGTACATACATGTGCTCTCCTGCCCGAGACCTACTGAATCAGAATCTCCATGGGGTTTGGGGTGAGGGAGGAGTAAACACACCATCATGAGTGTTTCTATCTCTGTCAGTTCTCCTTTATTTTGACTTGGAGACTAAACAATAACAGTTTTAACACCTCAGTCACTTTGCTGTCTGCCAGGGACCTGCAGTGGCTTCACTGCAAGTGAATCTGGAACTTGGCACCCGGGAGTTGCAGTGACTTCATTCAACCTCCATAGGAGCTCTTTAGCCTTGCCTTTCCTCCTCCCCACCTCCTTCTCTTTCCTGAAAGAGTGTGGTCTCTGTCTGCCCACCCACAGCGTGCTCTCGGCAGACCTTCCTGACCACTTTGTCGGCAGGGCCGCTGCCTCCTGCTCCGCTCTGAGCTCCTTGAGGGTAGGATGTTTTCCTTGTCCTTCCTCACATGAGCCTGGTCACACAGTGCACCCTCAGTAAACACAGTACAGTGGATGAATGAATTACTCAGGGCAGAGCAACTGGGGAAGCAAGTACCAAGTATTCCCTGGTCCTCTGACTGGTGCAGAGGCAAGGGAATGAGTGGACCTTGCTAAGAGTTCCCTTTGGTCTTTTCCTTGGAAGGTTGGACCATTTCAGGCTTGGACGCCCTTCTGGTCCTCAGGAGCTGATGGGAGCACACGAAAGTAGTGTTTTATGGCAGGATCTGAACCAGGATATGGCTCATTAGAGGGAGTGGGGAAGTTTGTTTCCAATCCGAAGCAGGAATAGTGGGGCAAGAGGTCATCAGAGCTGGGCCTCTGGGTAGTAACTCAGCCCTTCCATTTTAGGTCTGCCATAACCCAGTGAATCACCTAACCAATGAATAAATTACCAATTAATTAATTAGCCAAGTAATTAGTTAATTAACTCATCAGTTAACTAGTTATCTAATCAATTCACATTTGTGCGGTTTGCTGTTTCCAGACAGCTTCGGTGTATATTTCCTCCTCCTGCCAACCCCAGGAGGGTAGTCAGCTGGGGGCCTCTATTTTATAGATAGGAAAGCTGAAGGCAGATCCACACATCTCCTAAGTGGTGATGGGTCCAGGCCTCTGGACTTCTCATTCAGTGCCCCTTTCCCTGTTTCCAGCTTCCATAGTTTCTTCAGGGCCTGTTGGTCTTGGCAGGTGCTCTCTCAGCTCAGCAGTGAGACCCAGGAACCCTTCAGAGAATGCTGGAGACAGATATTCTTTAGAGCACCAGTTTGGATCAAAAGCCTACTAGGATTTACAAATCAGATTTCCTTGCTGTCTTTGAAAAGTGTCTTTAATATGAAAAGCTTGTCATGCCTGTCAAAAGAAGCTCACGACAGGTGAATAGCAAAGCATTCGGAAAATGAGAATGAAGGGTTTTTATTAGGGAGGGAAGGCATAGCAACTTAATAATTACTGTTGAAATAGTCACAGCAATGCTGAAGCTTCTCCATAATTTAATCTAACTTAATACTAACCACCTCCTCCCTAGTGGCAATACATAAATTAATTAATAGTAGGTTGGATTTGAAGCTGTGCCTTTATATTTAGGCCATTATTAACTTGTTCTCTATGCCTTTCAAGATTTCTTGGATGGGTTTGTTCTCAGAAATGAAAGTAGCTTCTGGTTCTTATTTCTGTTGTGACTTCTACCAGCATCAGGATTTTGAAAACATATGCTATTCTATCTAGTTTTTACTCCCTTCTTGTAATGAATGCCTAAGTCCTACAGAGAGATTGCATCACCTTGCTTTGTAGCACGTGTTAGCTGTGGTTCCACAGTGTGGATCTTGCCTCTTTAGTTTTTCTCCTAAGAGGCAATTTGTTGTTGTTTAGTCACTAAGTCATGTCCGATCTTTTGTGACCCCATAGGCTGTAGCCCACCAGGCTCCTCTGTCCATGGAATTCTCCAGGCAAGAATACTGGAGTGGGTTGCCATTTCCTTCTCCTGAGGATCTTCCTGTCACAGGGATCAAACCTGCATCTCCTGCATTGGCAGGCGGGTTCTTTACCACTGAGCCACCCCGGGAAGCCCCAGGAGGCAATTAGTAGAAAGTGATAAAGACTCTGGGCTCTAAGTGAGATAACCTGGAGTTGAATTCTGGCTCTACTACTTACTGATTTTGTGACCTTGGGCAAGGTGTATAACCTGCCTGTGCCTCAGTCTCCCCATCAGGAACATGGGTACTAAGTACATCTACGCTATAGGGTTGTCATGACAATTAAATGAATTCCTACCTGTGAAGTTCTTAGAAGAATGTCCAGTGTGTTCTCAGAACCAGTAAATATTGGTTAACATGACTAAGAGTATCCCTGTGGGTCCTTTGTTGCTCTTCATTCACAAGGTGGTGACATAATATTCTCTTGCTTGTCACCAAGTCTCTCCATCACCCAGATGGTCTGAAAGGAGCCAAGTTGGCCACCTGAGCTCCTGGCTCCATTCCAGACACCACACATGTGATGACCGTTCAGAAACAACATTGGTGAAGAAGCAGAGGCATCATTCAGAAAGCATTGCCATCCATGTTCTGGGGATTCGCAAAGATGAATTACACATAATTTGTTTGAAATTTCGCCATTCGCCGGGCAAAAAGGGCTCCCAAGGAAGTACTTCTGATTCTGGTGATAAATGCTGTTGAGGAGCCTGGAGGAGTGGTGGGGAAAGGTATTTCTGGTTGTCTGTGGATCACCTGTCCCAAGTAGATTTCACCCTCGTGTCTTGGAATGCCCCAAGCTTGTGAAGGGTGACTTGGAGCAGAACAGAGGAGCCACAGTGAGGTGGGAAAGTCTGGCTACAGAGAAACTACTGCATCTTAGCAGCTCATGAGTCTCACGCCCTGAACCCACCCCTTTCCCCTTACTTTTCCTATAGCCAGAAGGTGGTTTTCTGTCCTGCCAGTTCCTCATGTAAACCCCTTCTTGACCTCGGGAGCTTGCTGAGCCCATGCGGCCACACGGCACAGAGCTTCCTGTGGGCTTTGGGATGGGATGACTGGAGCCTTAGCGCCCCCAGCCTCACCACCTTGCTGTGCAACTTCATGCTGGTCACTGTCCCCCTCTGTGCCTCAGCCTCACCCCTAAGAGGGCATCAGAGTGCCTAGTGCAGTGGGTTGTTAGGCAGCAGAGTGCTTTTGCATAGGGCCTGACACAGAGTAAGTAAGCAACATTAATCATTATTTTCTGGCCCCCAGCCTCATCTCCTGCAGATGTGTGGTATAGATGGCCCAGCTCACGCTCCTGCCCTTGGCTTGGCTGCTCCCCTTGTTTTGCTGGCTCCCTCATAGCTCATCTCAAGATCCAGCACCCCTGGGAAGCCCTCCTGGCAGTCCCTCTGTCTGCCTCACCTAACATAGCCCTGTGCCTGAGCAAGTGGTACTGATGTCAGTATTGGGTCTTATTGTGCAGTTTTTAGTTATTACTCCTATGGGTCTGTCTCCCCCAACTAATGCCTGCAAATCCATGGAGGCAAGGACTGAAATTCTGGAGATTGAAGTGGCCAGTGTATGACAGGTACTCTCTAAACATTGGTGGATTTGAACCACCCAATGAGAGCACACCACACACTCAGCTCCATGCTTAAGGCTCCCCAACTTAGACCCACCTCACAAGTGTTGTTTCTATCTCCATTGTAAACACATGACTGTTTCTAGACTCATTCTTGCTGGAGCGGCACAGATTATATTCTTGTATGTGTCCAGGTGATTTCCTTTTTCTTCCCCCTTCTCAAGAGGGACCGACTTCCTATTCAAGAGGTCACAAGAGCAAGAAAAACTGGAATGTGGTGGATAAGGGCTTGGGTTTAGAGTTTGGAAGACTGGGTTTGAATCCCAGTTGTACCATTTATTTTTAGCTGGACGACCTCAGACAAGTACCTTCGACTTCCTGAGTTCAGTGCTTTTCATCTGTAACTAGGAAGAGTATAGCTTCTTCATGGTGTTGTGAGGGTTACATGTGATGATAAATGCAAACCATTCAACACAGGACCTGACACCTAGTGAACTTTAATGATTGGTACCTGCTCTGATTATGATCGCTGTTGTGTTTATAGCTTCCATAGCAGCATTGTAGATTGGTAATGCTCTCCATACCTTTTGGAAGAATGAATTTTTTTTTGCCTGAGGTAAAACAGAGCATAGAAGAAGGTATTTGTCCCGTTGCCAATCTCAGCCGCTTGCAGAAACTTCATTACATGGAGTTGCTTAACATAAGAGACCCACTACAATAGCACAAGACGTTAATACAGGAAGAGGACTAGAGATGACTCTGCTGATAACCTCCTTTACCTAGATACGGAGCTACAAACAGAATTTTATGTTGGTACCACCTACTTAGCCAGAATACCACCAGCTTGTTTATAAGTATTTTGTTCTTGGTGTTGCTGTAAATGTCACTTCACCCCAGCCTGAAATGAGTCTTTTAAGAGGCATTTTACAGTTCGTGCTCTCTGCTATTGATCGGACTTGAAAAGTAACTGCTGCTTTTGAAGCTTTGCTTTTGCCCCTGAAAACATCTCCTCTGTGTTCTCTCAGAGCAGCGCCTCACAATACCGTCCCCAGCTGTCCATGTGTGGGGGCGTTTATCAGATAAGGTTTTGGCTCAAAGTTTCAAGTAAAGTTATTTTGCTGTAAATCCAAGCCAGTTCTTATTAAAACAGCCACAGAACATGTGGTTATGAGCACGTGGCAGGGTGCTGTTTGCTCTCGTAAGCAATTAGCTGACATAAGGACAGCTGTAAAACTTGTAACATGCAGCAACCCCTACGTCTTAAACTCTTGTCTTGTGCCACGTGGTGAAAGCTCTGTCTAACGTCTGCTTTTTGGTTCATGTTTGTAGTAGCAACACAATTCTGTTGTTAGGCATACAGCCTGTTGAGGAGAAAGGGGTTTTTCGTTTAGGGGAGTAGAAACATTGAGCCTAGAACTTTCCACTTTTAATGTTCACTCACACCCGTATCTGTGTGTATGTAGTGTAGTGCAGGTTTGTGTTTCAAGTAGTCTGTGTCCCTCAGTAGTAATTGACGATGTTATTGTAGAAGGGAAATACTAATTCCCCCACTTACTCAGTGATCACTTAGGAAAATAGCCACTTTGCAGACAAGATAGCTCATAATTTGCTTCATTTTGAATAGTAATGGAATATCATTCATGCATCTGGTGTTTATTGAGTGCCTACAGTATACAAAACACAATGCTAGGCGTTTGGAAAGTAGAAGGAATCAGGTATGAATCCCATCCCTTAATGGGCTTACAGTCCAGGAGAGAGAATAGAAATACATAACTGTAATACAAAATAGAAGATGATCAATGATAGCATAAAAAAGGATTGGACAATATACTGTAGGATTTATAAACCTACACACACACACACACACACACACAAAGGATTGGACAATATACTGTAGGATTTATAAACCTACACACACACACACACACACAAAGGATTGGACAATATACTGTAGGAGTTATAAACCTACACACACACACACACACACACACACACACACACACACACACTCTTCTATCCTCTGTTGGACAATATACTGTAGGATTTATAAACCTACACACACACACACACACACAAAGGATTGGACAATATACTGTAGGAGTTATAAACCCACACACACACACACACTCTTCTATCCTCTGTTCTCATAAACCTACACACACACACACACACACTCTTCTATCCTCTGTTGGACAATATACTGTAGGAGTTATAAACCTACACACACACACACACACACACACACACACACTCCTATCCTCTGTTCTCATATCCCTGGGAAGTCCCCTGTCCTGTAACTTGTATTGTCACTATAGGATCCTGTTTTGAAACTAACTGGAATGACCTCATACGGGTATTTTAAAAAATCACTTCTGGATTGGACCCTGATTGGTGCTTCACAAAAGCAAGGTCATGTTCTGTGTCTCCGGTAAAAGATAAAAACTGGTAAATTTTAAACCAACTGTAGAGGCCCAACTCTGGATGTTAAAATCATAAATGTTTAGTTAGAGATTGTCATTGTGTATGCCTTTGATGCTTTATATAATGGTGAAATCTCTAATGTAAAAAAAATTGTCATGTCTCATATGTCTGTTAAAGTTCCTTTTGAGACAGCCAGTATTCGTGGAGTGCTTACTGCATGCCATTGCACAGATTAGAGGACAGTGAGCAAGAAATTACATTCCTGCTTTGATGAAAATTTGGCTTTTAGTGAGGAAGACAGGTGATCCACAAAGTAAACAAATAAATTAACAACACTTCTGATAGGCCTGTATGCTGCTACTGCTGCTGCTAAGTCGCTTCAGTCGTGTCCGACTCTGTGCGACCCCATAGACGGCAGCCCACCAGGCTCCCCCGTCCCTGGGATTCTCCAGGCAAGAACACTGGAGTGGGTTGCCATTTCCTTCTCCAGTGCATGAAAGTGAAAAGTGAAAGTGAAGTCGCTCAGTTGTGTCCGACTCTTCGCGACTCCATGGACTACAGTCTACCAGGCTCCTCCATTCATGGGATTTTCCAGGCAAGAATACTGGAGTGGGGTGCCATTGCCTTCTCTGAGGCCTGTATGCTAGGAACGAGATAAAATAGGCCATAGGGCCAATAAAAATGGACAAGTACATTTGAGTTTTGTGGGTGGCAGGTGGGACAACATTGGCTAGGGTCAGGGAAGGCCCATCTGAAGAGGTGAAATTTATTCTGAGACCAGACTGATGTGAAAGACTCTCTGGAAGACTGGAGAGGGAGATAGAAGGAGCAGAGGGAAGATAGAGGGAGCAGCAAGTGCCACGGCCTGAGAGTGGAACAAGTTGGCCTCTTCAGGGAACAGGAGGAAGTACAGTGCAGCTGGAGCATTGTGAGTGAGGTTGAATGGGGAGGTGAGGTCCTGGGAGGTCACAGTAAGGAGATGTTTTAGCAGGTTGGTTTCAAGGCTAGTGCACAAAATTCCGTTTATCTTAAGCTGAAGCCAAACTCCAGTGCTGTTCATACTAGGTTGAATTCTGGGTCTTAAGAGCAAGTTGCTGCTAGGTAACAAAATGAGGAAAAAAAGAAAATTTTCTGTTTCCTTTCCTGGGTCCTCCCAGCAGAATTTTAAAAAGTAAACACAATTTGCATTTTGTCTGTGTCATCATCTCTATCTGTATCCCTTTATCTAGGCGACAGGTGTTAATGACTTTAACTTGTTTTCCCCATTGTGATACCCCTTCCCTTCTATCCCTGCAACACTTTATTTTCTAAACTTAATTTTGCCTTACTTCCGCTTTTGACGGTCCTCAATCAGAACTCATTTCTTCACAGCAACCAATTACAGCTGATAGAAAGCAAGTGTGGTTCATCAGTTCATAAACTGATAGGGTTTAATCTGCTTAGAAAATTATTTCCATGTTTAAAAGAGTGTTGGTTAAGCCAAATGAACCATCTGTTTTAATGAATAAGATGGTAAAATAAAGAGGAGTAAACTATTGGAGAGGCTTTGAGGATAACCTTTTTTTTTTTTTTTTTTTTTAATTAGTTGGAGGCTAATTACTTCACAACATTTCAGTGGGTTTTGTCATACATTGACATAAATCAGCCATGGAGTTACATGTATTCCCCCATAACCTTTTTTGAACAGATGAGACCCAGCCTTGCTTGTTTGGAATTTACCTCAGTGGTAAAAAGTGTCTGCTTTGTGTGGCTTCTTCCTTCCCTCCACTCAGAGATTCCTTCGAGATTTCCATGCCTATCCATGAAGATTCTTTTGTAGCAGGAAGTTTCAGATTTGGGAGTAGTGTGAAGGGTCAGAGATGGGTTGGGGGTGAGGGTGAGAGAACGTGGTGGCTCTCCGCGTTCGTCAGTTCTTAGTGTTGTCTCTCAGGCATATCCAGCTCTTTGTGATCCCATGGACTGTAGCCTGTCTGTGGAATTCTCCAGGCAAGATTGCTGGAGTGGCTAGCCATTCCTTCTCCAGGGAGACTTCCTAACCAGGGATTGAACCCAGGTCTTCTGCATTACAGGCAGATTGTTCACCATCTGAGCCACCAGGGAAGCCCCTATTGATGGTAAATTGATTATAAATTGAGAGCTAACTGTATTCGGGTGTTTTATTTGGAAATTTTCACCTGCAGTTGGAGGATAAAAAAAAACTTGATTATGGTTGACCTTTCTTCCACATCTACGTTTCATTTTCACTCTATGTTTATGCATGTGGATGCAGGGTAATTCCGAATAATGGTAATGATGAAGGGCCATCATTATGCAGAAGATCATTCTGGGCTTCTAATTAAAATTATGGCTGGAAATTGCTTCCTTATGTGTAGCTCAAATTGCCTTCACAGTAACTTCACTTTATAACTTCTATTTAATCCTCTCTTACCACCCTTAAGAATCCTGCCTCGTCCTTGAAGTTCACTCTTTTGAAATCTTTACGGGCAGCCCTGGTTTCCCCTAAACTATGAGTATCCTGATCCTTTGTTCCCAGAAGTCTTCAAGCTTGTAAGCAAAATAGTCTTTGCTCCCTTTAACCACCCTCCCACACACTTCTAATGAGTTCTGGTTCTGGAATACAACTTGATTTCATGTCGTGGTCAATATTATAAATTAGCCGAGCCTTGCTGATCCTTCTTCTCTCTAATGAATTCATTGCCCACTGTCTTTCAGGCCAAGGCTGCCACACACTGTTTACCCTAGTTAGTATTCTCTAATGGTAACCAAGTGACCAGTAACTCACAGCTTTTCAAAGTGAGCACTTATTACACTCCAGCTCATCAGAAAATTATATATAATGACCTTCTCCTTGGGATTCCAACTAAGAATGTTTTAGCCAAGCAATATCTGATCATGAGGGCAGTAGGATCCAAGAGGTTTTTTTTTTTTTAATCAAGATTTTAGGTAGTCAGTCTCTGACCTATATGTTCCCGGTGAAATTGCTCGGTATAATAAATTGGAAGTTTATATGTTGACATGTTTATATTTCATCAGATTTCAAGAATGGTATTTAACAGTATTTCATTTTGAAAACTGTGCTCTTTCTTTTCCCACAGTAGAGGGAAGTTTTGAGACAGAATGCCTGTGGCAGAGGGACAGCCCAGTTTTCCAACCCAGAGGTTAGAAAAATCAGGCAATATTTGACTCGCTAAAAGAGTGGTAACAGAACTCCTAGGCAAATTGTAGGCTATGCTCTGTGGATTTGTGGTTGGTGCTGAGAAATGCTTATTTTGGTCATTTGTTGAATGAATAAAAGAATGTTGTGTCCAGAGCTTTGTCAACATGTGCAGAGAGCAGGTGGTAGGGGCCAAATGTCTGTCCTTTTGGCTTGTTGCTTATGGGAAAAAGAGAAGGAAAAATAGATGATAATTATGATTTTGAGGATATTTTAAACCATTTATAATCATCTAGTGCACACTGTGGTATTATTTATGTAAGCAGAGAAGGCTGTGGTGAAATAAAAAAAAATGTTTTGGAAGGGAAGTGGCAATCTTTGTTATTTCCCCAACCTTGGTACTAAGGGGAAAGTTCATTGTGCATATGCAGGTAGTCCTTTATATAGATGTTTTTGTTGAAGTGACTAGAGAGCAGTTTTGTGAGGGCCTTCTGTCTTTGTGAATATATTTATAAGTCATGACATGCTCTTCAATCATGTTGTTTTTAGGGTTCTGAATCTTATAGAAACTAATGAACAATTTTTAATGTCAAGAATAATTTGGCTTAGAAACTACTGTGACAAGTCAGGCATCAGAAAATTTCCTATGTGGTTACACTAGAAGCTTACCAGAATCTCTGATGTGGGGTCTGGGAATCTTTGTTTCTTACATGCTCCCCAGGTTGTGTGCTGATCAGTCTGCTGTGGGACCCTGGCTGTCACTCCCAGAGAACTGCTATTCGTGAAGAACTGCCCAGAATACATCACTGTGACTTTTGATGACCATAATCAGAGATCCTTGGGTCTGATTAAGTTGTAAAGCAGTTCTTAGACCAAGTATTGCAAGGTTAAGTTATTCCTTGTTCTTTGGTCTAACAGTTTTGTCCAATCTGTCGTTGTGTTGAGAGATTGTGGTTATGGTGGGAGGGTGTAGACTAAGAAATGGTGAGTCAGCCACATTTCAGAGAGCCTATCCAGATACAGGCTCTGGATAACACTGGAGCAGTACTTTAGAACTTAACGTGTATCATCCCACTTGGCCCTCAGAAAACCCTTGGGAAATCAGTTACACAGACATACTTCATTAGCACTCCTCATTTTCCAGGTGGGAAAACCGAAGCGTAGACCACATAAGGCTTGCTTAATTTCACTTGACTGCTAAGTGTTGAAGCCTTTGCAAGCTCTCTGATACCTGGGAACAGGGCAGTGTGAATGTGGCATAGTCACAGAAACTCATATTCTTTCTGCCCCGTTTATAAAACATGCAAGAATTTACCCTTCAAGTTATGAGGAATATGTTCTGTGAAATGCATTTATGTTTTGACCACTTCCTGGTTGAATAGAATTAAAGTTTATAGACTCTAGGGGCATGTTAAAAATTTTTTTGTGTGTCTAAATTTTGTTCCAAAAGAGCCTTTGACTCCTTTTGAATTAATGAGAAAAACCTTCGTCTAATAAGTTTCATTAAAGTGAATACTTGCAGTATTTATATATTGTACACATGTCTAGAAGCCTTCAAGTATTGGGCACACATTCATTAAAATGAACTAATGAACTAATAAAGATTACTAATAAACTCTGTATCAATGCTAAATCACTTAATAAAAACAATAATGAGATTTTTAGCATACTTGTACAAATGACACAAATATTTGTATTTATGTGCTGGCCACATAAATAGAATTTTAATTCCTTGATTTAAAAAAAACTCTTAGCAACAGAGAATTGATGTTTAGACATTCTGTCTTTTATATCTAGAGGAATCAAGGACTGGTAAAAAGATGTTGACAATATTATTAGATGTTAAAAAAAAAAAAAATACATACCACAACAGCTACATATACTTGGATCCCACTATTTTTAAAATAAGTGTGTGTATGTGTGTGGAAAGACCCTGCAAGTCATCTGAAGAATATAACGTACCAAGTTAACTCAGATTGTGAGATTATGGATGTTTTTGCTTTATCCCTTCTGCTTTTCTTTTTTTCCTGCAATGAACATGTATAACTTTGATAATCAGAAAAAAATTACTTATTAAAAAGTTTAAGATATGTATAAACTTTCCCTTAACTTTCTCTCAACTCCAGCTTGAGCACACAGGTAGAGAAAAAGGAACTTGTTCTTTTGCTATAGGATTGTTTATTTTCTTATCTAAAAAACCTTAGTAATATCCCTTGAAAATTGGAGAAGTGACCTTGTTGGTAGTTTAAATACAAACCTCTGCATCAAAATCACTTGGGCATGCTTACATAAAAGGCGAAATGCTGGCCCCCAAGTCATGTGAATCAGAATGTCTGGTAATGGGGCCTAGAAGCATGCATTTTTATCACACACCACAGGTGTTTCTGAGATTCCCCTTTCTGATTGCAGGTTTCCTCATGTATATTTATCTTACAGTGATTAAAGCATCTTCTAGATTGCTTTTTTTCATCATCAAAGTTTTTAATGAATGCCTGCCCACAAAACATCCATTTTATTGTTGGGGACACTGAAGATTGAATGTTCTCTCTAAAATGTAAGAATTAGGGGGAGTCGGTTTATTTGGCAAGGGTTTTGGGCTATTTATAGTGAGTGCTCCTAGGACCTCTCTCTACCCTGAGGAGTACCTGTTGCTCAGAAGGGTGCCCTGTCAGTGCTGGAATGGGTCCAGCAGGAGAGGATAGCCCTGGAGAACTCACTAGTTCTCAACGTTCTTTCAGAAGGCTACACTAAACTCGAGTTTCCTAAGGAATGACTGACTTTGCTTCTTTTCATTTTTCTCTTTGTCAGAACAATTGGTTATCTTAAGAAATCAGTAAATCAGCATCTTGTGTTCTGAGTGGTGCATTCTTTGGAAAAAGTTACTGTGTCAGGAATTCACACAATTAGTGTGTTTATTTTGAATGTGTGCCATTGTGCCGAAGGTACAGAGCAACTATCCTTGGTTTCCTGTTGATTGAAATAATTTGCAGCAAGTTAGTGTTAAGTATAAACTCGGAGATACACACCATCTTGCTGAATTGGCCTCGGAAGGCCCTCAAATTTAGCGTGCACAGAATCACCTGGAGGGCTTGTTAAACTGATTTCTGGGCCCACTGCCAGATTTCTAATTCAATAAATGTGGGTCTCAGCCTTCTGAAGATGCGTTTCTAATAAGCCCATCAGGTACTGCTGATGCTGCTTTGAGAAACACTGGCCTAAACAAAACATATTAATGATCAGGACTGGGGTAACATGTACACCTTGTTTGATTTTTAACTCAGAGTCCAGTATAGTCTCCTTGAACTGTGATGAGATGCTGCAAATAGAGGGTTGTCTTCTATTTAATTGAGTAGGTTAACATGCATTAAGGTAAGCCTGGTGAAATATTTGTATCATCCAGACAAGTATGACAACTGCTCTGCAAACTGTGCCATTCCTGAAATAGGTTCATTCCAGGCCAACCAATTAGATTAGGTCCCATCTCACTTGCATTTATATGCCCCAGGCTAAGCCCCCAGCCTCACCCCAGCACCAGATGGACTACACCTAAGGTTTCATGTGTTTCTCTTAAGGGCATTTGTGTTTAATAGTAACTTCTGAAGCCTTCAGAGACTTAAGGCATGAATTGCAAGGCTGGAGAGTGATGTTTAGAAGAAGAATCTATCCAAATTTCCCTTGGCCCAGTACTCAATAAGGTTAATCTGGAGATCCTTGCCCTAGTATGGAGCTGTCCACAGAATCTTTATCACTTCTCTTCATAAACAAGCATCAGAACTTCTTGGAATATATGTTCTAGCTGATGATCATTGCCTGAAATATCCTGGAGCCTTGATGGGGTGTCTGGAACAAACTGTTTGTCTAATCTCCATCCATTGGAGGCTTTAGGCAAGGGACTTTGGCCAGAAATGCTCACTACACCTCCTCCGGGAGTTTGCGGGGAGGCGGGGTTGGGGGCGGGGGGCCGGGGGCGGTGGTCTAAGAATGTCCTTTTCAGTTGGCTCAGAAGACTCCCAGGGGTCAGGAGGGGACTGAGCCTGGACCTAGAAAGCTAAGAACTTTTAGGGTTTAGAAAGACTGCCTCTCCCCTTTTTCCCCCACATGTGTCAGACTTATCCTCCATCCTTAGTCCTGAAGTGTCCTCCTAAGGTGCTGCTGGACACAGCAATGTCCCTAAAATACTGTGAGGCAGGGGCTTAGGGGCGCAGTTTTATTAGCAGGTGGTCTGGAAGCTTGGCTCAGAGCAGCACTTCTCATATCACCTCCGCATCCTGTTCCTCATCATACTTAATGCTCCACTCCCACCTGTGCTTGGCTTCCTTGTTTCTTTTTTATTAATCTGTTCAAATGACACCCTTGTGAGACACCTCATCTACTGTGGTCCACCCAGCCCTGCCCATCTTCCTCTTTACGCTACTTTTCCTCTTCCTATTTTTTTATCACTACCTGAAATTTTATTGTGTATGTGTTTCTTGATTTATTTGTCTCTCTTCTGCACTAAGACAGTTGAAGACAGGAATTTTTTTTTTTTTCTTATTCAGTACTATCTCTCCAGCACCCAAATCATTGCCTAAGAGATTGTAAATATGCATTAAGTATTTGTTGCATGAGTAAGTGAAAGCATAGCAAGCATGTTGCTTTTCCTTGGAGTGGGCGTTATTAGGATGGCTTTGGAGCCCATTGATGATTATAAGGGCTTTCTACCCCTTCTTGGTGTCTCTGTTGCCTGTGGAACATGGTTGTTCTCTGGCTGTTCTTAAGCTGCTGGATGAAACTGGGTAGAGTTGAAGCAGAGTGCCTTATCTGACAGTTTTGAAGGGAATTTGTCTACTTGGGCTTTGATGGAGTCATCTAAAGGCTTGGTTTTAAATGCAGAATCAAACTTGAGGCCAACCTTGGTCTTAGGTTGGCAAGCCCCTTGCATCATCTGATTGAATTTTAAGCTGAAAACTAAATCCATCATTTAATGAGAAATAATTATAGTGCAGTTCAGTGAGGCCCAGCAATACCGTTTTGTTATTTATCTCTGATGCTCACTCTGGGGCGCGGGCAGTGGTGAGGGAAGACAGGGAGGACACCCTAAGGAAGGTGGTAGGCCGCTTGCAGTCAGTCCTTCCAAAGGGAAGAGCCTCAGCTCTAGTGCTCTGAACACCAGAATGCTGTTAATGGGGTGGAGGGGGGTGGTGATGGGGACGGGGTGGAGGGGTGGGTTTGTATCAGCATTGTCAACATTTACATTGATTTTACACATTGGATTTGCATCTGAAAAGACCAACTAAAATCAACATTTAAGAGATAACACTCATATTTGCATATGATTGAGCAGACATGTTAAGTAATTTTAGCCTGGCTGTTGCTAGGAAACCAATTAATAATGCTCTACATTTCATTAAAAAACTGGGTTCTATCTTTGCTTTCATTTAACTTCACGATTAAGCTGCTTGTACTGTACTTTTTCCCCTTGGTAAATTGTGACAGATAAATTATCGTTTTACTAAATTTATTTCTGTGATTACAGTTGTTAGTCATATCTGTCAATACAACTGCAAAGCTTTTTTTTTTCCAATGCTTCGGTGAAGGGGGTGCAAATTTTAACTGTTAATCATTTTTTCTCCTCTATGGTTTCAGGGGACTTAAATCATATTTTTACAAAGGCCTCACAAATTGTGGGTTAACAACAACAACAAAAAAGCCATCGTCCCTGTTCTATAATTGCACCTTCTCAGTGTGGTGACTGATAATTAGAATATTAGTCACTATTCAGAAAGTGACAGACAGCTGATTAAGCATTCAACTGTTTTGTTTCTCATGTTTGCCATGGTTTGTGGGTTAGGCCAGGTTCTGTCCTTTAGCAGTGCAATTAAAATTTTCATGACTTTATTTTACATAATAGACTCCTGTTCTTATGAAGAGAAAATACCGTCTTAGCTACCATAAGTGCCTCTTTGAACCAATCACCTGGACAGTTGCATTGAAATTGTAATGACGTTTTGTAGTTTAGCATTTTGTAGTATTGATCTGGTCAGAATGCTCATTAAAAAGCAAAATTAACTCCTATTCACATCTGTTCCACAGGATTTCAGTCACTTTATTTGGGTGATGCATATAAATGCATTTGGTTCTTCAAATAAAATGGTGATCTTGCCCATTTTCTAAGGACAAAATAAAGCACATTAGAATCTGCTTTTCACATTTTCTACTTGATTTGGGTCTGTAGGATCTGAAGGTCTAGTTCGAAAGAGGACATGGAGTTTGGAAGCAGCCCTGGAGTGCGATTCTGGCTCAGCCCTTCTGTGGCTGTGTGTCTCAGAGTTCTCATTTGTCAGTAAAGAAGGGAGGACAGCCCTGGGAAAAGATGACACCTAGGGCTGTAGAGAGCAGGGCGGGCCGTGGGTACTTGGCAGATATCCCTTTCTTTTTCCGCAAGAGCTGCTTGGGCACTGCATTAGTTTGCTAGAGCTGCCATCACAAAGCACCCCAGACCCAGAGGCTTAAACAACAGACACTTATTTTCCCACGGCTCTGGAGGCCAGAAGCCCCAGCTCAAGGTGCCAGCAGGGTTGGCTTCCTCTGAGGTCCCTCTCCTGGGCTGCAGGTGGCCATCTTCTCCCAGGACCTTCACGCGCTCTTCCCCGCGTGTGTCTGCATCCTCATCTAAGAGATGAGGACGCTGGTCACGTTGGCTTAGAGCTCATCTTGAGACCCCATTCTCATTGAGTCACATCTTAAAGGCCCCAATCTCCAAATACAGTCAAGTTCTGAGGTCCTAGGGGTCAGGGCTTGAACATACGGGTTTCAGGAGGGCACAGTTAAGCCGCTGAAGGACACTAACAGGAACTGCACTTGGCGCACGGCTGTCTTCACTTGACTTGGGTCCTCCCCAGTGGTCAGAATAACTGAAGGTGAACTGCAGAGGCAGGAAGTGGGGTCCTTTGGTTATGACTTTCCTGTCTAGGTCAGGGTTGATCAGAAACACAGTGATACTAACTACCCCTTTATTTTTACTTCTTATTTTGATCTTTTGGGATATATTTTAAGGCTACTTCTGCCTGACCTTAGTAATACATGAGGATCATCAGCCCTAGGCTCATAAGATCCTTATATTTATCCATCATTGTTACTTTATTTGGATATATGAGGCAATAGGGATAAATGTCTGTTTCCTTTTTAAATGAATTGTAGAAAAGTGTTTGGCTTTGGAGAGGTGGGCAGAGGCCAGGCTTTGGGGCCAGTACACTATTGGGCAGCTGGAATTTAGTGACACAGATACTAGAGAAAGTCATTCATTCGTTCCGCTGCTGAGCGCCTACTGTATAGCACTGTGCTAATCCCTGTGGTTCCAATGATAAATAAGAATAGTCATGGTCCCTGCTCTTAAAGAGCTGACAGTCTAGTGGGGGAGTGGGCTTCAATCAAATAGCATGACAATCTTAAGAGAATACCTCTGGTAAGCACAGGGGAGAAAAGGCAGGTGATGCTGAGGGTGAAAAATGGTGAGGATCAGGGATGGCCTTTTGGTTCAGCTAAGATCTGACAGATGGTGAGACTTCTTGATGAAGGGGTGAGCGTAGGGACTGTGGTGCTAGGGGTGGTCATAGTTAGGATGTGAGCAGGGACACTTCAGGAGCACAGACTCGCTGCTACAAAGGGCCTGAGGCAGAAAGCAGCTTAACAGGAAAGGCAGGGGCTGAGTAAAGGCCAGTGTGACTAAAGGAGAGACTAAAGGAGGGTAGAGTGGGAGGTACAGCTAGAAAGCCTTCTAGGAAAACTGGGCAAGTTGGAAAAGACTTCTAGAGAAGTGACATCTGTATTTTTCAGTTCAGTTCAGTCGCTCAGTTGTGTCCGACTCTTTGCGACCCTGTGGACTGTAGCATGCCAGGCCTCCCTGTCCATCACCAACTCCCAGAGTTTACTCAAACTCATGTCCATTGATTCGGTGATGCCATCAACCATCTCATCCTCTGTTGTCCCCTTTTTCTCCCACCTTCAATCTTTCCCAGCATCAGGGTCTTTTCAAATGAGTCAGCTCTTTGCATCAGGTGACCAAAGTATTGGCATTTCAGCTTCAGCATCAGTCCTTCCAATGAATATTCAGGACTGATTTCCTTTAGGATGGACTGGTTGGATCTCCTTGCAGTCCAAGGGACTCTCAGGAGTCTTTTCCAGCACCACAGTTCAAAAGCATCAATTCTTCAGAACTCAGCTTTCTTTATAGTCCAACTCTCACATCCATACATGACTACTGGAAAACACATAGCCTTGACTGGACTTTTTAAAGTATAAATATAGCTGATTTCTTCTAATAGAGAAAGGGGAGAAGCAATTTTAGATAGAATATCATAACTTGGTGTTTTTGTTATGGCTGAAGTATCCTTTTATGAAAGAATCCTGTTGTCCCAGTTAATGGAAGTTCATACTTGAGTGTGTTCAAGCTAAGTAGGAGTGTAGTAGATTTGCCATATTGAGATGTTTATGCCTAACCATACTATGCAGTGGCTCATTTAAATAGAGAAGGAATGAATGAACAAATGAACAAACTAATGAACAAATGTGTGCAGTTACTGAATGGGTGGCATTGGTGGGTGGTGCCCCAGCATAGACCAGACCTTAGAAGCAGTAATAGTTTACTAATCCATCTGTTCAGGTCCAGTGGTCTAACGGAAGGCAGCCTGCATTGACATCTCAGGCCAGCTGTCCCCCAGCCTATTTCCTCCTCCTCTGCAGTTCTGGAATGGCCCCTTAAATTCTGCTTGCTGGCCCAGTCTTACCCTAGTTGTCTGAACCAATCCCAGCTCCAGGAAGGAGAGACTAGACAGAACTGGAGCCCATGGTCTGGGTCAGCAGTTACCGTTAGGCTGACCTAGGTCACAGTGGCCCAGTTCTTGGGAGTAAGGTTCAGATAGTCACACAAGCTGAGCTGCAGAGCATGTTCCAGACATGGCTAGAGTCCAGACCGGGTGGAAGAGGTCCTGCCTGCAGGGAGGGATGGGAAGAGAAACTGAAGCAGAATGTTGGGAGCACATCAGAGGAGACTGACACCTGTACCACTGACAAGGGAACTCATATGTCATTTGGTTTTGGCTCAGGCATGAATCTTTGTTTCTTCCCCCAAAGAGACTAAAGTCAGGTAAAAGAAGATTTAAAATTGGAACTTAGAATGGTTTTTTTCCTGCTTTTAATAATTCATTTACTTAAATAGACATAAACAAGGCCACTTGCTAGCTGCTGTTAGGTAGGAAATCTGTTTCAAAGGTTTTCATAAATGTAGGGAGCATTCTTTGATTTTGAAAACCAGAATTTTTCTTCCCATGTGATTATTGCCACCTCACAGTCCTCAGAAGTGGCCTGAGAGAGAACTATTGATGGCTTCCAAGGTCATGTGATTTAGTTATACCAAAAGACCATGACATCGAAGGATTATTATAAATTGAGGGCACAGATTTACTTGTGAATAATGGACCAGCTGTCTAAAATAACATCTGAAGGGCAATTACCTCCAGTCTAATTTGATGAACGTGTGCTTTATAATCTGTGGCCAGTTAAGACTATCAGTTCTTCAGGGCACCACAGAGAAATGTACAAACAGGAGACGCTCTTATCTACACTGGCCACATGTGCATGACTGTGCTTCTGTTAAATTTGACTTTTTTCAGCTCAAGCGATGAATTAACTGGTGTTTTACTTTGAGGAGATTCAGGAGACATTACTGAGCACCCATTGCCATTTCAGTAGGCACAAGGAGTGGGATAAAAACATCACACGTTCCGCGCCCCCCTCTTGAGTTTCCTTAGGAATAATGGGGAAACAGACATAGAACTTATGATAAAGATCCTGGCATTTGTACATCATATTACATCTCATGGGTTTGTAGAAGACGTCTGGACTCTACCAGTGTGTTCCAAATAATACTTATTCCAGGGTTCTTATTTTGAACTTGTAGATATTTTAAGCTGTGTTTCCATTTTACCTGTGCCGGGGTACTCCTGCTGGTAACCAGCCACCTCCTTCAGACCACTGTCGGGCTTCCTGCAGGGGCAGCTCCCTGGCAGAGCAGAGAGTATAGCCTTGACACGGCAAGATAGGGAAGCCCTGGATTTCATTGGGGAGGTGGCACAGTGAGGGGCGAGCAGTCTGGAATCTGGAAAATCTATGCCTTAGAGTTTAGTTGTTTAGCATCATTGAGGTCTCCAGCAGTCTTCAGGCAGTAAGGAATTGGAAAGAGGGCAACAGTGCAGAATGGGGCAAATCCATCAGTTGGGGTAGCTTTTCTGGGTTAGCAGTGACTCTCAGCAAATTGTCAGACATGTTGGAAACAGATGCATGGATTCCAGGGGAAAAGAACTGCTTGAAGCTATCAGTTCAGACATCTTCTTCTCCCTGTGGAGCAAAGGGCAGGATGCCTGCCAGTCTGCCATTCATATTTATTCATTTTTTTTTAATAGCACTTGAGACTATGACTTAACCTCTCTCTGCCTCAGGTTCCTCAAGCAGCAAGATGGGTTGGTGAACTGAAAGTCAGAGTGTTCCCTTCGTTGTCATGTTGTATGATTGCAGAATTCTGCTAGGAAAGATGCATGTGGTCCTCAGAGACCTCTGCCCCATTTGGGAGTTCCATTAAACTTATGAAAAGTAAAACAAAACAGCATAAAAAATCATAAGTACTTTCACACTTATGGTCAATGATGTTGCAAGACAGAAAGGAGCTGATGGCCCCTGCCACTGGCTGGGGTGCTCAGGGGAGTCTTTATGGAGTTTGAAGGTACAGACTGGGTTTTTCAGGATGGGTAGGGTTGAAAGGGTGAGGAAAGGAGAAGGCCTTTGGAACAGGAAGGTGAGGGAAGGCCAGAGAGGGACACATGGAAAGTCATCTGTCTCGTTCACTCCTGGATCTGACTTAACTTGTTAGGTTTCATTGAATATATAGATATATCAGCATATAACTTCTATAAATATTTATAGGTAATGTTTACAGCTGTCTTGGGGACAAGTACAGTGAAGGGCAGGGAGAAAATAGGCTAGGACAAAATTGAGCAGGAATTTTAAAAAAATCTTGTTTATTGATGTGTCCCAAATTCCTGGAATAGTGCCTGGCACCCTGTGGGTACTCAGCAAATATTAATTAAATGAATGAAATGATCAGTGACATGATTTCAGACTGTTGAGAAATGCAGTATTTCCTGCTATATCAGTAAGCAAGGATGTCACAGTCCTCTGTGGTTGCAGCCCTCTAATGTGAGTTCCTGAGTCCTAAGGCACTCAGGAAGAAGGATACCTGTGATCTAACAGCTCCCAGCATTGCAGCCGCTCCCTGTGGTGAGCTCCATGGGAGCTCAGGATGTAAAAAAATACAGGATGCTGGCCCAGGATAGGTGAGATGCATATAAAAAGAGTGATTGCAGTGAGCCCAGACTCTTACATCTTCCCATACATAGAAAACTGCTAAATTCCTTAACTTGGGCTATCTGGTCTTTCTTAATTAACAATGATCTTCTCATGTTCAGACTACCTGCTCTTTGTTACAAAACTTCTGTATAACCTGGCTCCTCCCCTCACCTCCTCAGAACAGTTCTCTTGGGGTCACTTGAGATACTGGTCTCCTGGGCTTGAAGTCTGAAAAATTATCTCTTCAAGTTAAGAATCCACTGAAAAGATATTGATGATGTGGGAGGAAATATCCTGCTGTATGAATGCAGTTTAACAAAATTTGGCAGTTCCCATAAATAATTGAGGAGCATAACTTGTATTTACCTCTGTATGTCTAGAGAATAAGAAACATGAGTTTATAAAAATCCAGATTGCTATCTATCCAAATACAAAAGTATTTTAAAATTATGTTTCCAGTGGGGGTAATGATGACATTTTTAGTATATGGTCTTGGACCAAGTGGTAGTGTTGACTTTAAAAAATATTCACAACCTAAAAGTTGAGTCAAGTGTTAGTCACTCAGTTGTGTCCAGCTCTTTGCAACCCCATAGCCTGTAGCCCACCAGGCTCCTTTGTCCATGGGATTCTTTAGGCAAGAATACTGAAGTGGGTTGCCATACCTTTCTCCAGGGGATCTTCCTGACCCAGGAATCGAACCCTGGTCTCCTGCATTGCAGGCAGATTCTTGAGAGTTATGTTTTATTCAGTGGGAATTTTTAGGACTTCAAACCTGGCAGACAGCATGTCAAGTAACCTTGTGTAAACTGCTCCAAGGAGGTGAGGAGAGGAGCCAGGTTATACAGAAGTTCTGCAGCAAAGGGTAGGTTAGTCTGAAAGCCAAAAGATTGTTGTTAATTAAGGAAAACCAGATATCCCAAGTTAAGGAATTCAGCGCTTTTCTATGTATGGGAAGATGCAAGCATCTGGGCTCACTGAAATCATTCCTTTCATAGGCATCTCAGCTATCCTGGGCCAGCATCCTGTGTTTTTCAAATCCTGAACTTCCTTGAGGCTCACCATAGGGGATGGCTGCAGCCTGATGCCTGGTATTTTTCTCCTTCCTGAGTGCCCTTAGGGCTCACCAGCCCATATTGGAAGGCTGCAGTCGCTGATGACTGTAACATCCTTGTTTGTTGATATGGCAGAAAATATTTCATTTCTCAGTAGCTATCCAGTGAAAGATGAACTTGGTTCTATATCTCATACCATTCAAATAAATTCCATCTTAACAGTTCAATTTATATTATGATCAGTGTGATTTTCAAAAGAATTATGAAAAGAAAGAAGGGAGAAATGAGGAAGGCATTCTTAAAATAGTCTACTTCATTTGGGAAAAATGGAGAAATGATATTTTTAACTAGGATTTCAAAAAATGAATATACAGAAGAAATATGTGTAAATTTCTCTTAACTTTGAAGTAAATAGTTAAACCTCTTAAATAAATTATGACTCAAAATTCAGAAACCATAAAAGAGAAAGATTGATAAATTTGACTAAATTCAGATTTAAAAATTTTACCTGGCTAAAAAAAACCAATAATCAAATTCAAAAGACAAGTAACAGTTGAGGGAAGAAGTTTACAATGGTCAAGGGCTAATCTCTATCTGGAGAACTTCTATAAATGAATAAGAAAATGACTGGCAAACCAAGAGAAAAATATGCAAAGAACACAAACATTTTATTCACAGAACAAGAAATACGGATTGTCTCTTAACCAAATAAAAGATCTTCAGACTCAGTAAGAGAAATGCAAATTTAAATTATGTAGCACTTTTTACTTCATAGGATTGGCAAAAATTCTGAAGTGTGATAATCATACATACATTGTTGATCAGATATGGAAAAAATGTCACTGTGCTTCTCATGAGTACAAAAGAGTACAACAATTGCACAACCCTTATGAAGGCCAATTTGGCTGTATCTAGATTTAAAATGCAGTTACCCTTTGACCCAGTGATCTGGCTCTGGTACTTTTTCCCTGCAGGTACCTCTGAATGCTTATAAAGGCAGGTTTTTCATTAGATCATTGTTTGTAATAGAAAAGATTGGAAACAATTCAAATATCCATTAGTAGGAGACTGGTGAAATAAAAGGAATCATCCATACAATTGAATATTGTGTAGCATTTAAAGAGAACATGGAAACTTTTTATGCAGTGATATGGAAAGTTCTTCAAGATAATGCTATTAAATCGACTTGCCTGTGCAGGGGCCGCAGGAGATGTGGGTTCAGTCCCTGGGTCTGGAAGATCCCCTGCAGTAGGAAAAGGCAACTCACTCCAGTATTCTTGCTTGGAGAATCCCATGGACAGAGGAGCCTGGCAGGCTATAGTCCATGGGGTTGCAAAAAGTTGGACACGACTGAGTACTCACTCACTCATCTTATAAATCCAATCATGTGGCCTCATTTTGATGATGCTTCCCTGGTTCTTCTGTTGTATTTCCTTACAGTATTTGGCATACCTTCATGTTCTCACGCTCGTCATCTGATTTCACTATTCATCCTTTCAAAGCTATTGTTAGCCTCACCACACTATTAGCTCCTGGAAGGCAGAACCCATCCTTTTTGTATTTCCAGAACCTGAAACTGCCAGTCAATAAACTCCAAAACGTCGCTAGGAAAATGAGTTTGGTTATGTTTTGTTGAGAGCACACCATGCCCATTTACCTGGCTGACACTCCTATTTGTCTGGTCTGTGTTTTGAGGAAATCAGACTTAAACCTTGCAGGTCTTCCCTTGCTTGAAAATAGACCTCTTTGCATAGAAGACAAACTATAGTTACCAAAGAGGAAAGAGTGATTATTCAGTTACACATATGTGCAACTGAGTCACTTTGCTCTACACCTGAAACTAACACAACTTTGTAAATCAACTATACTTCAATTAAAAAAACAAATAGCCCTCTTTGGAATGTTCTCGCTTTAAAGAGGCCAGCCTCCCTACAGGCAGAAGACTGCAAACTCCGGTAGCACCACACCCACCATGAGTCCTTGTTTCAGGGTTGTGTTCAGACTGGAAGATAGGAGGTGTTTGTTCAGTCAGAGAGCAGAAATCTCCTGGCTGGCCGAGTGCCCATGCTTCCAGAAGGTGAAGGTGGCAGGTGGTTGCCAGAAGGTGGAAGCGTGGGTGGAGGCTGGCTGACCACACGAAGGCTGGGAACTGAAATAATAGTGAAGTTCTCTTATTCTGTGGTCTTGTCGATTGGCTCTTTGGTGACTGTCTTTGCTGCTTTTTAAGATTCCTGTTGTCCCTTCTCTTCTGCTGTGGGATCTTAAGCTTCTGCTGGAAAGAGAAAATAAGAATAAACAGAATATCTAGGATCTGTGGAATGAAGATTTTAGGATGAAAACAAATTGGAATTTTGCAGGAAATTTCTCTCCTTAGCTGAGTAACCAAAAGGCTCATGTTTATACCCACATTTTAGAAGTTTTCTTACCTTTATTCAGGACCCATTTGTTTCTTGTATAAAAAAAATCAGACATTTTCACTAGGCTGAGCTTCTTGTGTCGCTGTCATAATCAGTTGAATGGGACTGCTTCCTTTTGCAAAACTTGGGCGACTGGTGGTGTAGTAGGAAGCACTGTTTTTAAGGGGCTAGAGAAACTGGTCTGAAGCCAGGATTGCCACTTACCTAGCACTGTGAGCATAAGCAAGTTACATCACCTCTCTAAGCCTCATTTTTCAGTAAAATGAGGTTATAAACACCTCCTGGATTGTGAGTATTGTAAAGAGAGTGAACATGGGTCCTAATATGGCACCTGGCCCATGGTAGGTTTTAGTAAATTGGATTTATGGCTCCAGTGAGTGTGTAGATTTTCCATTGCAGCTGTCTGGTGTTGAATCACCAAATGAGCACACCCAAGGTAGAAGACGAGTGTGTCCTATCCTAGTTGCGATGGACTGCAATGATTGCTGGACAATAGCAGTCCTTAGAAACTGCTCCCCAGAGCCTCACCATCATCTGAAGGGGGAGCAGGGGGCTAAGGGTCAGGACACGTGGTTGGAGAACTGGCTTTACCATTAGTTAGTCTCATGAGAATTCATTCTGCCTCCTCGGTCCTGAGTCTCCTCATTTGTAAAATGAAGGTGTTGATCTTTTCCAACTCTAAAATGCTCGAGTTATATCTCCAGAAAGCAGTGGAAGTGGCCCCTGGTGGTTAGGCTGCCTTGTTTGTAGGGTAGCAGTTCAGTGAGCCTGACTTTGAGAACCTGGAAACTGCACAGCTGTGGTCTATCAACTCTGAATAGCCCTGAATCTGAGGATTGTCCTCCTTTCCCTCTGGGGTTACATTCCGAGGCCAAAGTCTCCTTTCTGGGCTCCCCACGGTCTGCTCCCACATTCTCCTAGGACCCACTCAGCTGCATCTCTTGCCAGAGTTGCTCACTGTTTTTCTGGAGTTAAAATCTGTTTTCCTCTGTATTCTTCAGACAAAAGACAGAGAATCATCATTTTTAAGAGGGACATCATCAGATCTTTTTTAAAAGTAACTTTTGTGCTTAGTAAACATTGTATGAACATTTTGCTTTCTCTTAAACACTTGGGGTCTGTGTGGTCGACCTCCTCTGCTTCCTTGTCTTATGTGACTCTTCAGCTTGAGGGCCCATTCTTCATTCTTGTTTGAGATGGAGGAACACAGCGCTTTGTATGCCTTGTGACCAAAGAATTTGAACTGGCAGCAATCAAGATTTGGAGCTAATCATCATTAAAGGGTAATTTCATTGCTGCCCATAATTGATCTTGTCTTAGACCCATTATTGCAGTTCTTTTGTCACATGACTAAAAAAGAAAATGCTCTTGGCAATGAACTTTTGAAAGCAGGTTTCCTACATTCAGTTCTTTTTCAACTGACTTTATAAATTTCCAGTGTGCCTTTATTAGTGTAGTGATTTGCCTGCTTTATATTACATATTTGAAATAAAAGAAAATTGAAACAGTTCATCATTGAAGTGAATGTTACAAAATCAGCATCTGGTTTGAATAATGAGTTTTTTGGTCCACGTTTTGCTCCATTGAATGAGGCTAATAAAACTGCCTTTGGTTGTTATGTGACTTCTCCTTCACTTTGGGCTCCTTTCAGTTGCCAGATTGGAGGCCACTAGGGTTTCTTTCAGAAAGTTCTTTCCTTGTTTTAAGGGACTCTCAGCTACATTTTGGTCACCAGGAAGGTAGAGTTGATGATACCCCCGCCCTGATCTCAAAATCATGGGGTTTGGGATATTTCGGGTATCTTTACTATTGGAAGCACTTGGAGCAAGGGCACAGTAAAAAAAAAAAAAGGCCTAGAGTTGGAGTGATAGAAAATTAGATGTTGGCATGGCAGCAACATACTATCCATACTATTTGGGGTCAGGTGTCTAGGCAGCTGTCCCCAAATTTTGTTTCTACCTGGAACTTGGATGCTTGCAGAGAGAGAATTGTACCTGGATAATGGTGATGCTACTTGGAGGACACAAAGCCATTCCTGCCACAGCTGCTGATAACACACATGTACATTCACACACATGCTCCTGGGAAGTTTCCTAAAGGTAAATACACTTATTTTCTTCTTTTTAATTTATTTTTTTTTAACTGAAGGATAATTGCTTTACAGAATTTTGTTGTTTTTAGTCAAACCTCAGCATGAATCAATTATAGGTATACATTGTTGATCCACACTGTAACACTTACAACATACTTTCAGGCTCATCATTTGTTTTGGCTTTCAGAACACCACTTAACTATTATCCCTCATTTACTAATGAGGAACCTCTTCCAAGAAGTACCATGACTCAAAGATGTATAGCTGTTACCTGTTAGGAAGCAATGGTGTTTTCTAAAAGCTTAGTTTGATGTTGTATCACAAAACCTGTATTGCATGTAAGATAATCCTGTGTGGCACATTCTACTTCAATGAAAAGCTTCATGAATTAATAAATAGACAAATGAAGAAACAAACAAGTAAAATTCTGACACAGTGAAACCTTAAAGAGAAATAGCTCCAGTAGTCGGGTAGTAAAAACATAGCATTTTTTATCTAAATAGAAAAATAGCAGAATATCCCTTTATCTTTTAATAGTTTGATATAGATTGTTATCTAACAGAAACTAGGGTGAGGTTAACCATCAGTCCCCTACTTTCTTCAATCAGATATAGTTGTCCACTGCAGGGAGGGCAAGGTTGGGTGGAGGGGGTGCTTCAGGAAGCTATAGACAAGAGAATCAGAGCATTGGTTCATCTTGTCAAGTAGATCATAAGCAATTTTCCCACACTAATCTTTAAAAAAATTTTTTCTACGGATTGTGCTTTCTCCTGTTCTCCTAACAAGGAGAAACCTCTTGGGTGGAATGTAAAGGTCCTGCCAGGTGAGGCTCATGGGTGAGAGGGTGAGTCCAGATAACTGAGAGGTTAGACACCTGTCTGGTTGGCATGTGGGCATGTCACCGTATCTTAATCCTTTGGGACATTGGGCAGAAAACAAGTCCCTTTCTCATCTTGTTGACACAATCCCACTTTCTTTGTCTGAGAATCCTGGAATCCTTGCTCTCTTTTTTTTTTTAACTTTATAAACTTTGTAGTCAATTTTTCCCTCTCTTGATCATGCTGCTTTTAAGATTCTAACTCTTTAAGAACCAGATGGACGTTTCCCCTGTAACTGATGAACATATGAGGTGTGCAAGTGTTCCTCGTACACTCTGTCATTGAGCCTTTGCAGCTTCGTGTGTTCCAGGCTCTTTCCTGACAACTGCTTGCTAGATCCTACTCTTAAATTCACTTAGGCCTTTAAGATTCCAGGCCTCAGATTCCTGTCTCTTTGGTCTTGATTGCTTCTCTCTTCATTATTTGGTTTCCTTACGTGTAAAATGAGTTAAGTACTACTTCACAGTGTTGGTGAGGCTTGATTGAGATGGTGTAATTGGAAGTGTTTTACAAAGTGGTCAGTGCTATCACTATGGACACTTTTTCATGGAGAGGCGATTGATACACATAGAGAGGGTGCTTAGATTACCTTCACATGAATTCTGTAGGAAAGGTAGGAGTTGCCTGAATAAGGGAAGAGATGAGCTCCTGTAGATCAAGACACCTCATCATGGGATGATTAGATTGATGAGATACTGAGTAAGTCAATGTTTGGGGAAAGGAAGAACTGGCAGGGAAGAGGGAAGACAAGGAACAGGAACTGGTTAGATTTTCTAGAGAGAGAAGCTCGGAAACCAAGGGTGGGGGTCCTCTTGCCATCAAGGTGTAATTATAAGATCATCATGAAGAGGCTCCTAGTTTAAAACTAGGATGCTGGCACCCTTGAGGACTGAAAGAATTTGGCATCACTGGTAAGGTAAACATGAATATAGAGTTTGGAAAGTTAATCCAGTCAAGAAATTAATTGGGCTTGGATACAGCTCTCTCTGCTAGGAAGAAGCAGTGCTTGGTACGGACTAGGTGTTGGATGAATGTTTTTTGAATGGATAAGTGGATGCAGTAGAGATGGTGTAAAGAACTAGTTGGAGAAGTAAGCTGTATCCTCAAATTAACTATCTCTCTACCTTGAAAAAGCCTGTTCTCTGAAGAAGAGAGTCACTTCATCCCGCCCAAGTGAACCCCTATAGCCTGGGGGGAAGGGCATGATTTAACCCCTCCCCCCGGGGAACACACATTTGTCTAGTGAAGGAAAGTGAGATCAGCCTGGTGAGATGTCATGTAGAGAAGGCTTTAGTCTTATGCCTCCTTTTAATATGAAGATTACTGCTAGTTTAATAAATTATCCCTATGAAATTGTTTTAGTTCTGTTTTAGGATCTGGGAAGTAGAGCATCGTACGCATTCTTTGACAGTAAACTAGTTATATGTGTGTGTCCAATAGTGGTAATGGTGACGGTGTAAGTCTTTCCTTTGAACCACTCTAGAAAGACGTTTTGTTCTGATAATACTGTAACCTGTGGGGGTCACTGTGTCCTTTATTCCTCCTTGGTTTATACCTTGATGACATTTTTTCTTAATCTTGTACCTTTTCTCCTCTCTGCTGGTCTGCTCTGGGTGGTGGTGGTTTCTGACTTTCATGGCTGCAGTGTAATTTTGGTTTAAGAGGACAGTTGGAACATTAGAGCCTGTGTCCCTGACTGTTTCATGCTTTATGTCATGAAACACATCCCCAGCTGAGGGTTCATCACTGTGGTGCGCAGAGCCCAGTGACCACAGGTATAAGAAGATCCTTTGCCCTCCAGAGCTCTTTTCTTTCCTGTAGGTCACCTAGCGTACAAGGATGAGCATGACTCCTGTTTCTGTTCTCTGCAGGCAACTTGGCTTAGTTGCTCTGTGGCTTACCCTTTGCTTGCTATGGGTTTGGTTTTTAAATATACAGAAGTGCTTTAAGAGACTGGCTGTAGAATTCTGCACAGGATGAGAAATGCCTCGAGACGCTTTACTCAATAAGAACTGGAAACTTACTCTTGTGGGAGGTATGTGGGTTGGTTGATATTTTAGGGACAAATATAAAACACACCTGTAGGACTGGGAGATTTAGATGACAGATTAATTTTATGTTTGTAGTTTGAGTCATTTGGAATTGCTTAAAGTTTAGCTGTTTCTACTGTAGTTAAAATTGGTAGTCACCTCTGTTCCCTCTTTTCTGAGATAAAGCAACTGGGATATAATTTAAATAACTTTCTCAAACTGGAAACCTGTCAGCAGCTGAGAAAGTTCTGTAAACCCTCAGATTTCTCCAGTCCCAGGCCTATACTAGCCCCAAAACCAAGGGGCCCATGTGGAAGATGAACTTGTGAGCCTGTGAACCTGTATTTCCTGAGTCAGTGGGATTTTGTCTCTGCTCATATGGAGTACAGTATTTCATAGTGCTATGTATGGAGTTCTGAGCTGAAAGGGATATTTATATGGAGCCAGTCGGAGGTATGCTTGGTATGAAAACCATAAGTGATTTGCCTCACTGGTTTGTATAAAATTCTCAAGTATCATGCTGTACTAACATAGCTTTAATTCACTGAATCTTCTTTACAGTGGAGGGAAAATGACCCATGTGGTGAATGAAACAAATATACTGAACTTGCTCCTTGGAGCAAGAGAGACCTATAATATTTATGTTTAGAAGGTGATCCCTCTGTTCCTTCTGCTTGGCAGAAGGCCTGGATGTATAATGAGATATTCACATGTGTCAGAACTCTGTCTCCCAAGAATCCGGTGTTATCTTGTAACACTTGAGTTCTATTTATTGAAATGATGACATGCCATTATGGGGGCATTGATGCACACCAAGCCAGCTGCAAGGCTCCGTGAGAGGCTGACGGTAGGAGTGCCTGTTGGAACATTAACTCCAGGTTTTCTAACTTGTGTGTGCTGAAAATATCAAATCCAGTGTGGAGTTAAGAGCAAATGAAAAAGAAAAAAGAGCACTTTAAAAGAAAAAAAGGTCATGTCAGCAATACTAGGGAATTTCTGTATTTGTAATCCTTGAGTGTGGTTTCATTTCTTGTTCTCTCATTTCTCTAGAATACATAAAGATGTCATGCACTGAAGTGAAGTGTAAGAGGTTAGACCCCATCCACAGGGAAGATTATTCTTGATACCTGCCGAAAACCTCCACGTGTGCTTGGTTTGGCAGAATAAATCATGAATGTGCTTGTGTGTCGTCCTTAAAACAGTTTTCCCTTGCATCGGATCCTTCTTGGGACTGCGTTGTTACTTCTGGAAGAGAGTCCAGATGCAAAATAATTGGGATTATTCTGTTGTTGTTTGCTTTATTTTTAATGAAGGAACAAGAAGCCAAGTTTGACCAGGATGAATTGAAATATTCTCAAAGAGTGAGTCACTCAAATAATGTGAAACCTTTTTCTCTGTAGCAACTTGTGTAGCAACTTGTGAAAGAACTTGTGTAGTTCTTTCTGATTGATTCTCTCCTTCCTACCACTTCTTGGGTAATGAAGCCTCAATGTCATGATGTGAAAGGAACAAGACAGGCTTGGTATGTAGCTGACAAGCAGAACCTCACAATTAAGCTGATTAAGTCTTAAGTCGGTCAGTTTTCTGACTTTGATGTTAGGGTCTTTAATAGGATATCATTTTGTAAGTTGCTTTTTTTCCAAAGGCACCAGAGGGTCTGATGATGGAATCCTCTTGGAAAACTCCAGGCTGAGCTTGGTAAGACTGGCTACTCTCACCTCTGCCGGTTCCCTGGCAGGAGCAGGCACTGCTGCTGGGCTCAGGTGTCCCAGGACGCAGTTTTATCCACTCGAAAACCCTTATCTGTTCAGCTCAATTAGATTAATTACCTTGCTCTCCAGGATTCACAATGCTCTGCAGTTTAGCTGCAGTAAGTAAATGTTACTTTTGCAAGTAAGAGCTACTATTATCGGCCTCTGAAGGGCTATGGTTTCTTTGGAACTCATAAAGAGAAGAACAGTCATGCTAGCCAAGATGGAATATAGGTTAGTAAATCTGTCTTCCAACTGAGTTTTCTACTGGCTGTGAGGCATCTGTGTTGAAAAGAGGGTTCTCTGTGTCATTCCTGTTTGGTGCCTCTGAAAGTAATTTGGTGTATATCATCATAAAGCATGCTGTTTTCTGTATCTCCTGGAGTTAATGGAGTATTCTGTATGCTTTTGGTTTCCACATGGAAATCACTGAACACAACCCAAGTTTCTGTACACTAAGAGTGTGCACAGAAGTCCACCCTGAGTGAGACATGGTTGTGTCATTAGGGTTCTTATACACAATGAATGGAGATCAGGCGCTCTCTGGACTCTTAAGTGGTCACACTTTATCATTTAATCTCCCCTTCTCTCTTGTCATGTTCTTCTCCAAGGGAAGACAAAATGTGATTAAGATATCATTTGTTGGGTTAGACATTGAGTGGATCTATGAACCTCATCTTTTCCAGAATTCTAATGCTGTGGGAATTTCCCATTACCAACTTTTGTACTAAAACAGCTAAGTTACAAGGTAGGTAGGGAATCACACTTCAAGCATGACTAATTCAGGCCATATCTGGCAAGATTTGGAACATATCTTCAATATAATAGTAATGACAATAATAGCATCCACATATTGATCTAAGTGTCAAATTATTCAGTAGTTCAACAACAGAAGGCCAGTTGGGGCTGGTGGGAGGGAAGAAGAGAGTAGTGGGAGATGGGGGTGATGGTGCACCCACAGGCCAACACAAGGAGTTTGACATTTTATCTCTGGGAGATGGAGAATATTTGAGAGGTCGTACAGAAGATCCTACATGATGGATTGACATTTTAATAGTATCAGTCTAGCTGCTGTGCTCAGAAGAGACTGCAGGGGGCGTGGGTGGGAACAGAGAGACTGGCTAGGGGGCTCCTGCAATAATCCTGGACTGAAAGGATAGTCCTGGACCAGAGTGGTAGCTTTGAAGGTAGTGTGAAGTGGTAGGGTTCTAGGTGTATTTTAGAGATACGGTTAACAGGTTTGCATTTAGGGCATGAGGGAGAGAAAGAAGCCCAAGGTGATTCCAGAGCTCTTGGCCTGAGGAACAAGAAGGATTGTGTTGTCATCAGGTGTAATGAGGGTGGAGCATATTTTGAGGGCTGGAGGGAGGTTACACTCTCAGTTTGGGCCATGTTGAGTTTCAGATGCCTGCCAGACCTCCAGATAATTATCTCCAGTGGGTAGTTTTTGTTATTCAGGCCTGGAATTCAGGGGAGAGGTCAGTAGAGCAGACATTTAGGAATCCTTAGGTCATCAGTGGTATTGAAGGCATAGGCTGGATGAGAGTGGACAGAGTGGAACCAGGTTAAAGGTGGACCCCTGGGCCCGAGGACGATGAGCAGCTAAGAATGGAGAGGAACCAGCAGAGGAGACGGAGGCAGAGCTGGGAGGAGAGCTAGGATGGGTGTGCGCTGCAAGCCAAGTCTCAGTTCTCCAGTAGGAGGGAATGGTCTTCCCTGTCTTGTTGTGATTGGTCACAACTGAGTCTATCAATAGGTCATAAATGGAGGCCATGATAAATGGCTCACCAGGGTCCATGACTGGGGAATAGCTGGATGAGGGCCCAAGGCCAAGTTCACTTTCTTTCTGCCAGGAGCATGCTCTGGCCGCACCTGACCTTTGTGTGCCCTTTTATGTTATCACATGCTTTTTGCATCAGAGGTGGTAAGGCCCGTGTCTGCACACTTTCACAGGATTGGCAGCAGTGTCCTATGCTTTTGTTGATTAGTTTGTATGAGAATTTTGGTCTCTTATTTTTTGGTATAAATATGGAATGTGTGTTCTTTGTAAAAAGGTAGAAAAACAGAGGAGCAAAAGGAAAAAAAGGTAAAATAATATTAATTGCATTACTCAGAGATGACCATGCTCACAGATTGGTAGTTATATGTCCTGGTTTTTTTCCAGCCATATATGTGGACATATATATTCTTTGCAAAAGATTCTGTACTAAATATATAATATAATAGTTGTATAATATACCTTTTCATAACCTTTTGCACCAAGAACAATGAGTGTCCATCACGGTGTACATATTGTTTTATGTCTTAAAAGAAAACAGTGCGTGACTGCCTGTAGTATAGTTTGCCAAGATCATGGTGATAAGAAGGAATCTAGGGATCACCTGTGGGGATTAACCAAGAAATAGGAGTGGTAATAGTGGGAAAAGACTATGTTCATTCAGCCCTACTATGTGCCGGGCATTGTTGCCAAGCATTTTATTTGTAGTGTGTCGTTTAATTCTCCCAACAGCCCTGTGAGATAGGTACATGTTCCCAGTTGAGACCCCAAGAGATAGAAACAAGGACACCTGCTCACAGTTACAATGCAGCCAGGACTGGAGATGGGGTGGATTGAGACCCAGTCAGTCTGGCTCCAGCCAGGCCCACAGCATTCCCCACTGTCCTGCTCCTATCTCCCGCTATGCTTTCGTATTTGACTCCACACTGTCCCATCTGTTGCCTGCCTTCGTGGGGGCCCTGGGTGTGCGGGACTGTGGATGAGAGCTTGTGCTGGGTCCCTCCTCACCCCAGTCACTGAGACATGTTTGATGAGGTGCTGTTTATTCATCTGTGGTTCATGTAGATGAATTAGGCTTTTATTGCTTGAGGTTTACTCTCATGAAAACAAAGTTTTACATCTAAAAGAATCCCTAGTCATGTTAATCCCTCCAGGCTTAAAAAAAGTGACATTTCAACCCATTAGTTAAATATGCTTTAAAAAAAAAAAACCCAACATTCTCAGGTACACCAGACACACACCTTGAATGGGCTTAAACTTTTAACTGTTGATTCCTTTTGCAATTCCTTTTTCAAACTGTCTTGTGCATCTTAGTTTTGTTAGGCACTCTCAGGGCAGAATAAACACATATATAATGTGTTTATTTTCTGTATTATTCTTTCTGGAGAAGGAAATGGCAACCTACTCCAGTATTCTTCCCTGGAGAATCCTTTGGACAGAGGAACCTGGCGGGCTGCAGCCCATGGGGTTGCAAAGAATCGGGCATGACTGAGTGACTAAACCACCATACTGTAAATAATGTATAGTATATAGCATCCAGCTGGGTATCTGTGCTAGAGAAGTGCTTTTATGTAGCACATAGCAGTCATTAAAATGTTGACAAGCTAGAGTGGTAGGTGTATCAGATGAATTACGTTGGAAATCATAGTGGTGGTATTTGCAAAATGAATGTGGCACAATGAGAATAAAAAGGGAACTCATTATTATTGCTAGGATGCCCCTGTTGTTACCTGTAAAGTAAAAATTGACTGCTTTCTTCAGTAAGTGATAAACATCATGCTTTAAAGCAATACTGAAAATGCACACTTCATACAGATCACTTCAGTATTGCTCTCCTTCTAGGTGCTCAGATTTGTTGTTGTTCAGTCACTAAGTCGTGTCCAACTCTGTGACCCTGTGGACTGTATCCCGCCAAACTCTGCTGTCCGTGGGATTTCCCAGGCAAGAATACTGGAGTGGGTTGCCATTTCTTTCTCCAGGGGATCTTCCCGATCTAAGGATCAAACCCACATCTCCTGCTTGGCAGGTGTTTTCTTTACCACTGAGCCAGCAGGGAAGCTCTGGGTGCTCAGTTTCTAGAATCTCTAACGCCTACCGCCAGATCAGTGTGAGGTTAAGTAAAAGTCTATCTTCATCCATAAGTAGATAAGTGGTGCTGAAGGTTTTTAGCCCCACAGAGAACACAGTGTTTCCACACAGATGCTCCAGACCTGCTTTACAGTGGTCCTGCGAGCACTTTCCACCACCTTGGTCTAGCTGTTCTCAGAACCTGCTCTTCCAGGGAGACTTGTGCTCTTCAGAATATTGTCAGGAGGCTTTAAAAAGAGTGCACATTGCTGGTGATCGTGTGACTCTCTATTTTCTTTACCATCGTCATCTTCCTTTAGTGTTGCATGTAGAGTGAAAAGAAAGGCACTTCTGTGATGGGTTAAGTTCAGATGAACTCTTTCCTGAGAAACTGGTCGTGCTGCTTACGGGCCTCTACGTTGCTGTCTCTGAAAAACAGGACAGTACATTAAACTTGCAGGGTCATCCTTAGCACTTGGGTGCTGCCTGAGACCCCACATCCATGCCTCTGAAGGCATCCATTCCTGTTCATAAGCTGGAAACCTCCTCATTCACAAAGTTTTGTCTCATTAGTTATGTCTACATAAGTTCTACCCGAACAGTGAGTAGTTTCAGAAAGAAGCCATTTGTTCATGTGGCTTGGTGGTGGTTTACTTTACAGAAGTCTTAAGCAAGCCCTGAGATGCTCATCTGAATCCCAGAGTTCATATAATGATTGTGGTTTATAGAAATGCTCTTCTGTGTTGTTTTCTAAATCCCGGTTTATAGTTTGTTCTGAACACGATTTATGAACCGAAGTCTGTCTCTTGTTTGCTAAAGCCAATGGGCTTCTCCTCTCATCCTCTCTTCAGAAATTGTCTGTCCCTTTTAATAAATTGGCAGGGTGGAACACACTGTTCATTTCTCTTCCTTCCAGCATCGGGCTTCAGACTAATTAACAGAAGAAAGCAAGCATCTTTCAGAACTCTGACTTTAAGTGCTTGGATATACATCAGCAGAACTATTAAAAAGAACAGGATGTCAGCGTGCTGCTCCTCCTCAGCGAGCACAGAAACTTCTCTTGGCTCTTCCTGGGACTGGGGCCGGCCAAGCGTGGCTCTGAGCACCGAAATCTTAGAGGCAAAAAAGGCCACATCTCTTCATAGCAAAGTGAAGACCCTCTGCTTGTTCAGCGGTTCTGGTTTTGTCACAGGGCAGCTTTTGAGAATATGTTAACACACTGAGCCACATTACATACACTCCCTCTCCCTCCATTTTGGTGAGGTTCCAAAGCCTGGAAGATTTAACCTTTCTAAACTGGAATTTATTAGCTGTAAAAAATGCCTTTTAGCCTTACTGGAAGTTGTGAATAGACAGTGAAAATTTCATAGAATTTTTTTTTAGTCAGTCTGAATACAAGTTAAAAAAAGTCCCAGTCCCTTTAGCAATGAAATTTGGAGATGGGACTATGTTGACTGAATATAGGATAAGAGAAAAGACACTGGACATTTGGACAAAGTACACTGCACTCTTTAAAGAGACAAGTTTCAGTTTCATGAATGCAAATATTTGCCACATTATTCTAGATCACGTTGGCCAAGTTGTCAGAAATAATGGAAAGTCAGGAATAATGGGCTGGCAGCCCTCAGTCATGATCCTAACTTTGCTCTTTTGCTCATTAGGAAAAGTTAGAGTAGCTCATGGCTGAGTACCATGGCAGAGACAGAGAAGGTGGGTGGGGGTGGAGGTGGCGGGTGGCATTTGGTTAGGAACATTTAGCCTTGTTGGACTTGTCTTTCAGGATCTTCTGGATCCCTGCTGTCCTTGGAGTCCCCTGATGGTGAGATGACTATGGTGTGTGGTATCCTTAGTGTGGGGCCTGACACATTGCAAGTGTCCAGGAAGTGTTAGCTGTTGCCCATTATCACCATTATTTTTAACCACCTGCTGCCATCAAATGCTGATTGGAGAATCCTAATATCCTCTTATCCCCAGTGGGACACACTTCAAGGCATCCCCATGTTCAACAAAGCTAGAATCTAGGTATGCTTTAGTTAAAGGGGAGGGACCCTGAAATGAAAAGTGAACCCTGTTCCATAAGAAACCAGGGTTTACATTCTTATTAGGGATGCTGTGGTTGAGCAGGAGTTATTTACTAGTGTTTGGTAGTTACTGAGCATCTTTTCTGAGCCAGGCACTTGACTAGGTTCTGAATACATAAAAATAGTCCTTGTGCCTGGAGACTGTTTTCTTGGGACTAGAGATGGGTCGAGAGGCAGTTGCAATGGCTGAATAACTGCAGGGTACAGCGTTCTCTTTGGTGCCTACTGCGGGTGTTTAACCCAGACTTGGAGACTCAGGGGGAGTTTGCTGGGGAAAGGGACTTTTCAGCTGGGATCTGAAGGAGGGAGAAGGAGTAACAGTGGAATATCCCAGCCGCCAGGCAGGAGGAGGCCTGGCCTGCAATGGAGAGAGAGCATGGTGCACTAGAGGAACCTGAAGGACCTCATTATGGCTGGAGTGCAAGGTCAGGTGTGGGAGGGGAGGTGGGGCAGGAGCATGCAAGCCTTGGAGAGGAGAAGGGACAGGACGCAGCTGGAAGCGAGGAGAGAGATGATTAGGTTTACAATTCAGAAAGGTCACTTTGGCCATGCTGTGGGGCCTAGAGAGAGGCAAACTGGAGGCAGGGAGGCCAGTTAGAAAGGGATTGCATTGCCCAGGTGAGAGGTGATGAGGGCCTGGACCAGATGTGATGATTGATGAGCATGACAACCACAAAGGGATCGTCTACCCGACACGGCTCTGACTGTGCCAGCCACTGCTCAGTGCTTCCTTAGTATTAACTCATTCAATCCTCCAAAGGTGGTTTCTATAGACTGCTGACATTTCCACTGGACAGCTGAGGACCCTGAAGGCCAGAAACTTGCCCAGTCACAGAGCTGTAAATGGAGGGTTAGGGGGCAGTGAGCCGAAGAATTGTGATCTAGTGGCTTTTTCTTTACGGTGGTGGGAGGCAAGGTTAGTCATCTCCTGAAAATGAGGAGAGAGTTGGTGAAGTCAGATGTTTGAGAGAAGGATTGGTTGCTAACACCTGCTGCCTGGAAATGGGAAGGAGCGGGCAGCAGGGGAGACGTGGGCAGTGTTACTAGGAAGAAGGCAGTCCGACGGAACTGATTTATACTAAGGTAGAGTTGGTTGACGTGTCAGCCCTTTGAAACACCGAGGTTTCTCATCAGTCAAGAAGATATTGCTGAACCTTACTTTCTTTCATTTATATAATTCAAATCATAACAAATAGAAAAAATCCAGATTTATTGAAAATGCTTTTTAAAACTACTGGAGATTCTGAAATACTCCTGTAAGAGTCCTTGCCTGCCATCACCTATTCAGAATGTAAAGGGTGGAGTGTCATAGAGTACAGAGGAAATGTTTCAGGCAGCAGACCTGGTACCCACCTAGAGAAGAGGTGTGTATGAGGTGTACGTGTTTGCCGCTGTACCCCTGTGAATTGTGCCCCTTTAGGACATCTTCTTGTTTCCACAGGTTCCCATTCCCTCCCCTTAGCTGGTACCATGTCATATTGTGGTTTTTGTTGTTGTTGCACGTGCAGGTGTGTGGGCTTCCCCACCTAGTTTGAAAGGTGCTATTTAGTAAGTGCTTTGGGTGAGTGAATACATAAATGAACCGGTGCTGCTGGGTTGGGTGCCTGACTCCATGCAAATCCATTACTGTGAGTGGGCCAATGATGTCATCTTTGTTAACCAAAAATGTGACATTACTATTGTAATTGTCACTGTATTGTTTCCTGGTAGTCTTTCATGGTGGTTTGCCCAACATGCACAGGCATGATGGGCTCAGACGCATTCAAGGGGCCCCACACACAGATGCAAAGTCAGCTTTCCACTTCCGCCTTCTTCTGGGCACAGAGCAAGGTCACACTTCCCAGACCCTTGGCTGGGGCTGAGTTATATGACTGGTAAACCAAAGTGGCTGGTCCCTATGATTGGTTCCAACCAGTGCGTCCCAAATAGGAAATGAAGGATGCGGCACTTGGGGCAAGAGCATTGTAATTGCTGATATGAGATTCTCTGGAGTCCCCTTGTCCCTGTTACATGGTGACTGACAGCTCTCAATGGACAAGTAGTGTGAGCAAGAAACAAATCTTGAGGATTTGGGGGTTGTTTGTTTCCTCAGCAAAACTTATCCTATCCTGACTATACAGTGGTCTTTTTTTCTGCTTGGAGATCATAACATGCATTATGGTTTTTTTGGACACAGCATAGCCGTTAAGAGCACAAACTCTGAATGCTTCAGCTTGATTCCCGTGTCTGTCACATACTGCTTGTGTGAATTTGGGTAAAGTATTGATTTCTGTGTGCCTCAGTTTCTTCATATGTTAAACTGAGACTATAATAATACTACCTGTGTTAAACATGGAATGGTTATGAGAATTTAATGTGTTAATATTTGTAAAGAGGGTTGGGTTATGGTTAGATGTCTGTTGATTAAAATGAATAAATGTACTGAAGAACTGTGGGACAACTTCAGGTATCCCCCATCTGCATGAAAGCAGGTTTAAGCCCTCAAAGACAACCCAGAAAGCAGGTTGGTCGGTGACGTGGAGCTGACTTTGCACCTGTGTGTGGGGCCCCTTGAATGCGTCTGAGCCCATCATGCCTGTGCAGATGCACATGGTGTCCTGGACTTCAGTAGGGAAGGTTCCTTTGTGGCCTTCGGGAGTCATGGAATTTCTGAGACTTTTTTCTCACTGTTGTCCCATTCCTCTGTGCAGGGAGACCTTCCAGCCCGTGGTTGCCCCTTTGTTCTGGGCTTCCCAAGCCTCCCCCCTTCATTTAGCTACCTGGAAACCCATCTCCTTCCAGAGGCATCCCTATTCAAATTTTAGACAACCTTGACTTCTTCCCACCCCGCCCTTCGTAACCATCTCGCTCATAGAGAATGAGCTTTCTGCTCACCTTTTGCTCAGCTGTGTTTACCAGAGCAAACCACAGGTACGCTCACGTAAGTTCATATACTTGTGCTGTTTGTTCCATTGTGTAGTTTGTGTGCTGTTTCATCTGTTGAAGGAAACAAGCGTGGAGGGGAGGATCTGGCTTAACTTATTTTTGCCGGGCTTAGGAAAATGCTCTGTGGAACGGAAGATGCCTAGTAAATGTTTTGGGCTTCCCAGGTGAAGAAGTGGTAGAGAAGTGCCAATGCAGGAGACAGAGGTTGGGTCAGGAAGATCCCCTGGAGTAGGAAATGACAACCACTCGAGTATTCTTGCCTGGAAAATCCCATGGACAGAGGAGCCTGATGGACCGCAATGGGGTCGCAAAAGAGTCAAACGGGATGGAGCACGTAATAAATGCTTTAGACTTTTGAATGATGCTATAACCATTTTAATGGATGCTGATGTGGTGTATGTTGAAACAAGTGGCATATTTTCCACTAAAATTCTGGCAAATTAGCAGCTTCTAAATTTAAAAAATGACTGTGCTTCAAAAATAAATTTTGTAAACTGCAGTAATATGCAGTTATTTATTGCCAAATTGATTTAAGCAGAGGCTGAAATGCAGTGGTAAAACCAAGATTTAATTTTTTTCGACTTTTTTTGTTTGTTTTCTGAAAACTGGTTGGCATGGCAGGGGTTAGGTGTGAAAGGGGGCAATTTAAAGGCGTTATTGTGGATTTAAAGCATATTTTAAAGTTAGTTAAAAACCCTTTTCTACGAGGTGAGCAGATGTGAGCTGGCACCGCCTCTCCCCACACATGTGCCCTTTTCATTAGGAATGTGTGCCTGATGTGGTGCAGATGGTATTTAAGCCACTTAGTAATATTTTCCACAACCTGTTTTTAGTAATTAGGCTTGAATTTGCTGGTTCAAAATACTGGACTTGGCTTTTGGCAACTTTGTAAACTAGGGAACTTGACATGTGGCCAGTGAACCAGCAGAGGGCAGTGTAAGTCAGGGTTTTGTTGGTAGTTGACTTTCCACCACTGGATTTCCACAGAGGAAAGCTAGAATGTTCTAAGTGTGTCTGAGAGATGTGATCTGAGAATTAAAAAAAGAAAAAAAATTGACAGAAAGTTTTGGAAATCTTTTGTTGACTGTCCTCTAGTAAGAAAATAAAATTTCCATAACTTTTATGGAGTTGCACTTTTATGAATTGTTTTTTTTCCCCCTGATTTTTCTTTCAACCAATATTCATGACTGTGAAAAACACAGTCCTGTAAATTTTTTTCATTAATGCCCGTAGAAGACATAGTATTTAGTTTGATGAGAGATGTTTTTCTTCATTTAGTGGATACTAATGGTTTTCAATAACTTGTCTATGAGGGATTTCCGTTGTTGTTTTGAAAAGGGAGTAAAGATGATTTCCAAATTATGCGGTCCGGTCAAGTGTCAGTGACCTTCAGAGAGGAGCACCAAGGACTGCCTCTCGTTATATACTGCTGTGCTCATAAAATAACATGGTTGGTTTGTACATGTAAGTTTTTCCCCATCGCAAAACCTCTCAGCAGACCCAATCCCATGGCTGTCATTCTCCTTGCTAGTATTTTATCCAGCAGAAGCAGACTTGGTGCCTACCTTCTTTCTTCTCCTAAAGCAGCCTCTCTACAAGTTCTCTGCCCCTCTCCCCCTTTGTGTCTTGTCTCTCACTCCACGCTCCCTCTCTGATGGACTGAATATCTGTGTGTCCCCACCCCCAGCAATTCATATGTCGGAGGCCTAACACCCAACGTGACTGTACCTGGAGATAGGACTTGTGAGGAGGTGTTAAGGTTAAATGAGACCGTAAGGGTGGGAACCTAATCCAATAGGGTTGATGCCCTTAAAGAAGGGAGAGATGCTCTCTTCGGCCATGTGAGGACGCGGGAGAAGGTGACTGTCTGCCGGCCAGGCAGAGGGCCCTCACCAGGATCTGAACTGGCCGGCACCTTGATCTGGGACTTTCAACCTCCAGAACTGTGAAAATATACATGTCTGATGCTCAGGGCACCCAGTCTATGGTATTTCCTCATGGCAGCAGGAACTAAGACATCCTCTTAGTATCAATGAAAAGCCAAGGTTCAGAGAAGGGACCATCATTGCATACTCGAAGGCAGCAGAGAGTCTGCGGGAGGCCAGATAGGTTGAGGCTTAGCAGAAAGTCAGGGGACTGCTTGAAATGGGGAGTCTGACCTAGGAGGTCTGGAGGAATGAGTGAGTGCATGAAATGACTGGTATGTTTGACGGAGCATGAAGAGATGGACTTGGACAAAAATGAAGAGTTACGGGGAAGGATGGGGTAAACTTGGTGAAGCCTTGAAAATTAGTCTAATTAGTTTGGCCTCTATGCAGCGGGGAGCTTCTCCAAGCGGGGAGTGCCAGACTCTTGGGAACACGAGGATGTTGGGGGTAAGCCAAACCACAGGATAAGGACTGTGCATCTCTGGGGGGTGGCAGTTTTTCCGGGCAGGGCTTCTGTCCGGATGGGACTTCAGGTACATTTTCTGGTATTGGTTCTCTTCTGCCTTACTGAGGTATTTTGATTGGAAAGCCCAGGGCCTTGGAGGAAAGAGGGCATTGTTAAAGACTACGAGGAGAAACGTGAGGAAAGTGGAGGTGGAGCAGACTTTGGGTCTGTTTGTCCCTATTTCCTTCTTCCTGAAATTTCCAAATACGCTGTGCCTAATGTTTCATTCTTTCCTGGTGACATTTCTATAAGACAGGTGGCTGCTTTTTAGCATGTGAAAATAAACGGCTTCCCAGGTGGCTCAGTGGTAAAGAATCTACCTGCCAATGCAGGACATGCAAGAGACAAAGGTTCCATCCCTGGGTCAGGAAGATCCCCCTGGAGGAGGAAATGGCAACCCACTCTAGTATTCTTGCCTGGAAAATCCCATGGACAGAGGAGCTTAGTGGGCTATAGTCCATGGGGTCGCAAAGCGTCGGCCTACCAAGAGACAGCACACAGACACATGATGTAGAAACAGACCTTACTGATGTGTGTAGGGTCACAAACATGTTAGCCCTGTTTCTAAGACAGAAGCCCAGGCCAGGCTGAGCCTCTCCAGGCCTTGCAGGCTGCTTCCTGCTGGCTTTTAGATGATAGGCAGGGGCAGCCCTGAGAGATGGGGCCTGGAAAGATCGTGACCTCTGACGTTGGGCAAGCTGGTCCTTCAGTTTCTGCCCTTCCATTTGCCAGCTGTGGACCCTGGAGGCTGACAGACACAGTCTTTATTTGGGGTGAACATTAGGGATGTGTGTTAACAGAAGATAGGGAGGGATGGGTGTTGGGTTGACACGTATAGTCTTTATTTGGGGTGAACATTAGGGATGTGTGTTAACAGAAGATAGGGAAGGATGGGTGTTGGTTTGGCAGATATTTTGTTTTTAGTTTCCCTCTTAATTAAAAAAAAAGTACAAAAAATACGAATGTGTCTATTGCCACAAAGAGAAGTTTGACTTCTGTTTCAAAGCTTATATTGCTGATTTTTGTATATTATCCTATTTACCATATTTTGGACACGTGGGGGCATTTATCCCTGCCTAACATGACCTTATCTCTGTGTTTACATGGTTCCTATCTGTCTCTTGTTTTCACGGCACAAGAATAGAAGTTCCATGAGCACCAGCATCATGGTCTCTCACAGGTGTTTCTACACTGGTGATGTGCTTGTGGCACTTGGTAAATATTTGAGTAGAGGTATGGAAGAGTGAAAGGAAAGTTGCAGGTTTACTGAGCACTGAATTCCTTCTCTGTGCTGTCCTTAGATACTCAGTTGTGTCCAACTCTGTGTCCCCCTGGGTCTGTAGCTGGCCAGGCTCCTCTGTCCATGGGGATTTTCCAGGCAAGTATACTGAAGTGGGTTGCCATGCCCTCCTCCAGGGGATCTTCCCAACCCAGGGATCGAACCCAGGTCTCCTGTATTACCATCTGAGCTACCAGGGAAGCCCGAATGCATTCTCTACTCTGCTTTTCCTGTCAACCCTCCTCTTGCTATATTGTCAGTGAGTGAGACAGTCTAAAAGGCATCTGTGTTATCTGCATGTTTGTAGGCATTGCCACAGGGGGGCGCTACGGCACCTGAAAAGAAAGGAGCGGCGCCTGTCAGCTGGAGTGTGCGCTGGGCTCTGTGGTGGACTCAGAAGCTTAGCAAGACAACCCAGGGAGCCCACAGCCTGTGATTTTAGCCCCATGAAATAACCATACATATCAGGAGAAATTTTTAGCAGATTGAAATGGAGAAATCAAAGCAGTGACAGGTCAAGACTCTAGTTTTTCAGGAAAATAAGTTTGAAATTATTCAGTCAGCACTTTTTTGCTTGCCATACCAAATTCATTTATTGCAAGTAATGATGGGTGATGGGGGTGTTAAATTAGAGATTGAAACATCACAACTGAAAATGTTTTTAAAAACATGTGGCCTTTGATGAACTTCAGATATACATGGTAACTAGAAAACCATGTAGAAAATGTTCAAGGGACATGTTTTAATAAGGGGATTAAAATGATATGAACTTACTGATTATTTGCTTATGAATGGAAATTTCTAGAAGCAAATCTGTGAAGTAGTTTAAACAGTGTCCCCACTTAACAGTTTTTTTTAGCAGTTTCTGAACATATGGTATACAAGCAAGGATGAGTCTAGCTCTGTATATTAACCGAACGATCATCAGTGAAGTGAAAGTCGCTCAGTTGTGTCCGACTCTTTGTGACCTCGTGGACTATACAGTCCATGCAATTCTCCAGGCCAGAATTCTGGAGTGGGTAGCCTTTCCCTTCTCCAGGGGATCTTCCCAACCCAGGGTCAAACCCGGGTCTCCCACACTGCAGGCAGATTCTTCACTAGCTGAGCCACAACGGAAGAGTGAAAGCCAAAATGAAGGAGGTGTCATTTTTGAAAATGAGATCTTTTTATTTCCTTCCTTTTCTACTTTGGCAGTGGCTGGTATGACTCCATTTCTTTTTCCTAAAGTGGGTTGTTAAAAGAGATTATTACTGCCGGATTAACAAAAGTAATTGGAAACTAATTAAAGTTGATAGTTTAAATATTAACTCCTGTCCATTGGGAACCCTTTAAATATATGTGAACATAATGTTTACTTACATACATAAGGTCATATATAATACTCCAAATACTCACTGAAGGAAGGGACAAAATATCAAAGAGGTTTCCAAAATCTTAACTTCTTTTAACTGGAAGTTGAATGTTGCTATGTATTTGTGTAATTAAGCTGTTCCAGCACAAAATTTTTTCTTGGAGTAACAACACTTGAACTGCATGAAATGTTGCTGTAAATTGATTTTACAAGGTTTTGACCTATGGGCATGCTAGGATAAAAGCTGAGTCCTTTAAGTTCCGTCAAGTGGGATTTAAGGACCTTTATATGTAATTTAAAGTAAAAGAATATCTTCTTGACTGGACCACACACTGACTATTCTGATGGCAATATGAGTAGTGAAGTATATTTCTGAATTTTAAAACCAAAAATGAATTTTATATTCAGTGAATTTTCCTTTGATCTTAAATGTGTAAATTTACAGTGAGATCTTCAGGATTCATTTTTTTTCAAATTAAGTTGATTTTAAGAGCACATAAGAAATTAAAACCTTATTCTGTTTTCTGTAAAGGTAGATTAAATGGGTATAATACCTAAATTAAAAAATCTAAACTATTTTAAGAATGTTCTTAGTGGTGAAAATTGTTATGGTAGCACATTGAGAGCAAGAGAAAATGCCTCATAAATACTTAATTTAACATCTGCAGTTTTAATGACCAAAAAATATTATGATCGTTAGAGGAAGACATAAAGTATTCAAGAAAATATAGACTTCTATTTGAGACATATTGAAAAGTTGAATTCAAGGTGATAACCCTATCACCTAAGTGCAACTCAAAATTATATAAAAATAATGTTATTTCATCTGATAAAATCAGAAAAATGATAAATTAATTTTTAAATAAAATAGTTATTGATAAAACAAAAAAAATTATGGAATAGGGAAAAGAATGATTTGAATGGGAAAAGAAGACAAACAGAGGATGAATAGGCCTGGTTAAAAGTCAGATAACTTGACTTCAGTCTGGGTTCCATCAGTTATTAGTCTTGTGGCCTTGTAAAGCTAAGCCTCATTTTTCTCCTCTATGAAATGGGAGTGATAATTGGTAATACCTGTTTCAGAGAGTGATGTGATGCTCAAGTGAGATGATTCAAATATATAATGAGTTAGCTATTAACTCTTTGTTCAGACAAAATAGAAAACATCTAAGCATTGTAAGCCTAAAATAATCTGTGTGCCCATGAGAAATGGTCATTAAATTGACTGACAGCTGAGGAAACTTCATTTTAGAGAGGCGAAGTAATTGCCCAGTATTCTTAGAGGATGTTGGGTCAGAGTCCCGGCAGGTTGGCTCTGGAGCCCTTCTCTTGATGGGCATTGGCATATGATAAAGGGTTGCTTGGGGTTATATTCTTGGGGACCTACATATAACACAATCTTTTCATTCTGAATAGTATAATTCCACCATTGAATTTCTAGTTTCTCTTACCTCTTCTTTTTTTCTTATTACAGAAGCATAGTTTTGACAGATTGTGTTAGTATGTGTGTAAGGAGGAGCCTGTAACTGCCTAAATTTATTGTTCTCCTAGATATCCAGTGCTATTTTTGCTTTAGTCTCTCTTGCTCATTGGAATATAATCTGATGATGAGATGTATCCAAATGGGGACCATGTCATAGATAGCATTTTCCTTCTTGTTGAAAATTGATGGTAGTTGACAATATGATGAGTATATGCAGTGCTGATAATTTGACAAGTTTCCTACCTCAGAGATGATAAAGTCAGATGACCTAGGAAGAAGAAATTAACATGGAAATCAAGTCCTTTAGTAGTTTAAGAGTGAATGTATCCTTAGCGAGATTATATAAACTCACATAAGTACCCATCTCCAATAAAAAAAAAAAGAAATGCATAAGGCAACAAAATGCAGATAGTGAGTTAGTGGAATAATGATGGTTTGGCAGGTGAGAATAACAGTCTGCCAGCAGAGGAGTATCAGAGGACCGCTCCCCAGAAATGGAGACAGGCCCCCTTCCTTTTGGGGAATGGTAGGGCAGGGTTTGGAAGGAAAGGAAGAGGTGATGCTCCTTAAATCTGGCCAGACTTTATCACACTTATCTCTGACTTTGATCTCCCTGGTAGGAAGCACCCCTCTTAAAATGGGAACGAACTGAGATTTTCTCCTATAATTAGGAAATAGGAAAATGTGTTCCACCATGGAGCCTCGAGGTCTAATTTCCTGCAACTTAGTTGTACCCTGATGGTAAGAACATTTATAATGAATTGCTGAATTTCTTTATAAGACTGTTGGGAGCCTGTTGGGAAGCTAGCTCCGGATAAGAAAACATCTCTGAGTCAACAATAGCAACAAAATGATTTAGTAATATGGGAGAGAAATTGGTAGAAAAATGAGAACTGAACCGTAAGAACTGGTGAAGCTTCTGGAGCACCGTTTCAGTTGGAGGTGCTCTTGGCTGCCACGCTCCTGTATCACTGCCCCTTTCCCAGCAGCTTGTAGCCAAGTGGCTGTTAACCCTGCATGGCCCTTAAGCTCTGTGGAGGAGTGTGTCTTCAGACCACCCCGCTAACCTTGTGTTTCAAGGCTCTATCTGTCACGGTTGGGCTTCTAATCTGCATGAGGCTCTGGATGTAGTTTTGATATTGACAGGGAGATAGCCATTGGGAAACGGGCTTGTCCGGGTTATTGCTTGGGAAGAAATAAAGACCCTTTGTCAAACCCCCCTCTTCTTTCTCACTCCTTCATTCCCACTAGAAACAAATTGGGGAGGAGGAAGACAGCATATGAGAATACTAATGGTGATCATTTTTTTCCCTTTTAAAAGTGCTTCCTTAGGAGAGCAGTCAGAAAGCCGACTGATTGGAAAAGACCCTGATGCTGGGAAAGATTGAGGGCAGGAGGAGAAGGGGGAGACAGAGAATGAGACGGTTAGATAGCATCATCAACTCAATGGACATGAGTTTGAACAAATTCCAGAAGGTAGTGAAGGACAGGGAAGCCTATCGTGCTACAGCCCCTGGGGGTCACAAAGAGTCAGGCATGACCTAGCAACCAAACAGCAACAAAAGGAAGGCAATCATTCATCAAGGAAAAGAAAAGCAAATTTGACAAAGACAAGAAGATTAGATTTTCATATTCCTTGTTTCATGTAAACACATGACCTCTTCTCTCTTGGTAAATTTGAAAAACCACATGCAAAATGGTTATGTTCTGAACCTTAATATTCTAAGTAATCAAGTCCTCAAGAACATTTTCTTTTAAGAAGCAAGCGATGGTTAACTGTATGCAAAGGCACTTCATTTTATGTGACTTTTTCCTCAGAAACTGAGGAGATGAGTTGTTTATTCAAACTAATGGTGCATTTCCAAACCATGTTATTTTCTGTAGTACTGCTTCTTTATATCCTGTTCTGGTAGATATAGGTTTTTCTTAAAAAATAAAAAGAAATAAAAACTCCCCAAACAGCCAAGAAAAAAACAGGAATCACTTTGAAAACTGTTCACATTCAGATGTGATCGTATTTATTTTACCCTTTGAAATTAAATGGAATATGATTTTTCACTTTGAAAAGGTGCTTTGGACCAAGTCACCTCTCCCGGTTTACTTCCTAGGATAGTTTTAGCTCATGTGTTTTTAAAATCAAAGTAAGATCCTGACTTATTGTCAATAACAGGGTTTATGTAGCTTTTTGGAATAATGTTGGTCCTTGAATTAGCAGTTGGCACATACTTTTGTCTGTCTGATCTCTGATATAAAGAATGTCCATATAACTTGCTAAAAAAAAAAGAACACAAAATTTTATTTAAATCAGTCATTTGATATCATATGACTGTTTATAGCATGCATCTATTTTTTAAAAAGGAATTAAACTAGTGTAAGTTACAGAGCAAAGAGAAGAAAAACATAGTAGGTTAAAAAAGGAATCTGTGTTTTCTGCACGTCATTCTGGTAGGAATATTTCCCAGAATATATCGTCCTTCTAATACTACTATGGGTAAGTTGTTAACTCTTTTTAAAATTCTACTTCTAAAGGATATTTGTCATCATCAGAGGTAACCTTTTCTCTTGCTTCAGATGTGTTAAGTCTTTACACTTATTAATTCTTTTATGTAGTGTTTGTAGTTTGTAGAAGGAAATTGATTTTCTTGTAATGGGAAAATCATCGCTCCTATTATGACATAAAACTTTAATTTGATGTCTCCTCCACTGACCCAAGCTAATTACAACAAAAACATGTTAACAAAGTGAGTAAAGTTCTTTCTTTCATGCATCAATTTTACTACTCAGGGCTGCCCCAGAAAGTCTTAAATGAAGGTGCTGCTCTGTTACCCTGGGACTGTGGGGGTGTGTGGGGGTGGGGAGGGGTGTGGGTGTGTGTGTGTGTAACCACTGACAGGCTGTGAAATATTGATGTTCAGGGTGAAACTTGAACTCCTCAGATCATTGGCTTCTAAGGAGCAAACAAATATTAAAGGGGGTTATTGGTAATGGTCAGAACACACAACAGCTGAAACACGGACATAGCTTCCTCTTTAATTTGGACAGAGTGGAATGCACTCCCTTAAAATCAAACGGAAACAGTAAAATTTAAAAACTTTTATGAGTACCCAGCTCAGCTGCACCTGGCTTCCCTAATTGCCTTCAACCAAATCATTACTAGGGAGGCAAGATGTTTAGCCACCAACAGCCCTTATTAATATATAATAGGAATTTACTTGTAAAACAGTGTTATTGGGATGGCATGATATCATAAAGCCAGAGTGCTGACATTTTAGATTGTTTTATATAAGAATGTTGAATTATAATTTAGGAGAGGAATATTCCTTTGGTAATTAATCACAATTTGGTGCAGTCTCAGTGTAGGTTAGGTGAGTGGCTACGTGGAATTCATGATTGTAATGGACCTCCACCAAAGGCTGTATTTGTGCAAATGCCTGTCATTCTCATGAATTATCTATGGGAAAGAAAAATCTCTAGTACCTTGCAGATGTGCAGAGGCAAACCCTAGCAGGTGTAAATAAATGAAATGTTTTAGCAAGGCTGTTTCCTTGATTTCTGGGGGAAAAAAAGTCTCATTCACTCAAGGCCTTGCAATTATACAAATGCCTGCAAATTTTCTTCTTGGTCTCAGTGATGGGAGAAATGGGGTGCATTAATTTGGCTGGACCTCAAACCTTGACGTCTGTCACTGTGACTCTGTGATGAATGGATGCAGACTTTTACCTGCCTCATAAATATAATGTGCCTAGATTACTCGGCCCTGTTTGCAGAGCAATATTTAACATGATGTCAACACTTCCATTGTAAACTCTGTTTTTGGAGGGGTTTATAACTTGGTCATAAAAAGTCACTAAGGATGACATTTTGAACATGAGGTTTTAGTCCTGGGGGATGAAGATATCTAAAAGAATAGATTTAAGTGTTCCATTTACCTGTTTGTAGTTCTAGATAGACCTAAACTGCTTACAAATAAATTCAAGTTGTATCTACTTTAAAGATAAAATATTTAGATAATACAGAGGGTTTCTTAGCGTTCATTTTGTGCAGTTTTTTCCTAACTCAATAATCTGTACTTAGATATTGGATCATCTGTTTTAAGCCAGAGGGCAACATTTTAAATGTGGTTGTGCCTGTGGTACATATCAGAAGACATTTTTTAAAAAAATCACTCAGTATTAATATATTTGGGATCTTATGCCAGTTAGCCTTATCAATTCATGTTTTAGGTCAAAATCCATAAGAATTCTAGGACAGAGCTTGAAATGTTCAAGCCTTGAAAAGTATAATATGTGTGGGCCACCATAAGTAAGAGGCCCGACATCTTTTCTGAATTAGTACATAGGTTTTTCTCATTTTGAAGTGAGAGAGAGGCCAGCCCTTTTCCACTTTGTGAGGCATGCGTCCCATAAGATGATGCTCACCCAACATAGTGGGGGTCTGGAGATGGGGTAAGCCTACAGTTTGGAGATTTCTTATGTCAGGGAAGGACTAAAGGACAGTTTTTAGGGTACAGTACTTATAGTTTGCGAGCGCAAAGGCCAGGAAGCCAGGATTAACTCTGTTGGAATTTGTAGGGGGTTGGATGGGAGGCTGTGGTCATAACCCAGACTTTTGAAGTGGGTTTTGAAGCTGCCACAATTTACTTGACTTGTTGGATAACCTAAGAGTTTTAAATAAAAAGTCATCTCACAATGTTTTATAATTGGTTCCAAAGCCACTAGTTAGCCTGACCAAAAGGGGTTTTGTGTTTTTTGTAGTGTGTGTGTGTGTATGTGTGTGTGTTTTTTTTTTACAGTTTTTTTGTCCTTTGAAAAGATGAGGAGGCTTGGTTGTGCTGTAAAATCAGTAAAGCAAGTTAAATCCACAATGCTGGGCAGATTTTAGGTTTTCTTCCTTCTTTTCTCCCATCTCCTCATCTTTCTTTGCTCCCTCCGTTTCTCTAGCCATCTCTCCCTACTTTGATCCCATTGGAAAATAGAATATTCCCTTAAAGGCAGTAACAAACCTTTAAAAGGAAAAAAAAGTGGGAGAGCTCATCCAGAATCTTCTGCAGGCAGCAGGAAGGGTCGCAGTATGATAGTTACAAGACTGGCATATATTTTGGTACTCTTTGTACTGAAATATTTATCAAAATACACTCTCAATTGTTTTCTGCCCTCTTTCAATCATTCTGGGAAAGAACAAACTATTTTCTTTATATTGTTAGATTTGTTACCATAAAATGTATATTGCAGAAGCAATACCTTTAATTCTTGGGTCGACAGGCATTAGATAGACCAATTTGCTTGAGTAATAATGCTGGGCCTTGAATGAAGGGATTGGGCCAGTGGTCAAGACTTATTTCTTGGAATAACTGCTCACATAAAATAACTTCGGAAACCTCCCCAATGGCCTAAAGATTAAGGCAGCAATAGCATTAATTGGCACTGCAATAAACAAGTTTGTACCACTGAATTTTGAAAAATGAAAAATAATACAGTGTACATTGGTATTTTGTGTCCTATGTATTTAAATCCTCACAATAAGCCTATGAAGTAAATGGTTTATTTGACCTCACAGCTTTGGATACTGAGCTTTATTTAGAAGGCTTCCTTACAGATTAAATAGCTTGAGAGCTGTGGGGCTGGATAGGAACCCAGGCCTGTCTTATTCTAAAACCCATGGTGCTTCCACTTTGTATTAACAACTCAGAGCTCGAGTGCTCACGAGTAAGATAGTAATAATTATTATGTCATTAGTAACATTTATTGAACACCTGTTATGTGATACATCTTTGTTAGGTTCTAGGGGCACAGTATGAACTAAACAGCCTTTGAAAATTTACAGCCTTCTAGAGTTTACAAACAAATGAAATGGGAGTGCTAGAAAAGGAAATGGCAACCCACTCCAGTATTCTTGCCTAGAGAATCCCGTGGACAGAGGAGCCTGGTGGGCTGCTGTCCATGGGGTCACACAGAGCCGGACACAGCTGAAATGACTTAGCATGCATGCATGCATGCATTGGAGAAGGAAATGGCAACCCACTCCAGTATTCTTGCCTGGAGAATCCCAGGGACAGAGGAGCCTGGTGGGCTGCTGTCTGTGGGGTCGCAGAGAGTCGGACACGACTGAAGCGACTTAGCAGCCGCAGCAGGAAGTAAATAGGAAATTGCAGGCTAGACATAAGGGTTGACCTGAGGGACATGAAGAGACCCAAAGTGACCACCCGGACAGGCTGCCTGATCTAGATTTAAGGGTTCAGGCAAAACTTCCCAGAAGCTGAAGAGCTGAAGGACGGGATGGCCTTTGGTGGAAGAGATTATTGGGGTGGTGTGATGCTGATGGATAAGGGAACACATTTTAACCTGGGAGTACAGCAGATAGAAAGTAGGGGAGAAAAGTATTGAAGTTGGGAGAGGTTGGAGGCCTGGGCACTGGTCGGGACTGGGGGGCCTTTGAACTGAGTCTAAGGAGTTTTGATTTTCTTCAGGACCATGGAAGGCATTAGAGGGTTTTGAGCTGCAAAGAGGTGATCATGTTAGCATTTGAGAAACTGGCCCTGGCTGCCTTGTGGAGCAGAGACTAGATTCCGGGGGACCGGAGCCAAAGTTCAGGCATAGTTCATTGTTCCATCCATTCTGTGCCTGGAAGCCAGAATGGATGCCGGGGCTCCTCCGTGATTGGGGATGTGAGGGGTGAGGCGCAGGGAGGAGCCCCAGAGGTACCTTTCACCCAGGAGAGGACCAGAGGACGGTGACCAGGTGCAGAGGAAGGAGTGAGTGATGCTTCCGATCTTGAACATGCTAGAACCTGGGGAGTCACCAAGTGCAAACATCTGATGGGCAGGTGAAGCCAGAGAAGGAGATTCAAGGGCCATTACTGTGCAGATATTAACGGAGACCTCGAGGGAGGGAAGAACTGTGGAGTGAGAAGAGCACACAGGAAGGTCATCGAGTACGAGGACACTGCAGCATTAGAAAGGGAGCCTGCCTAAGAGCAGAGGGAACAGTCAAGGGTGGGACGGCCATGATGCTGCAGTCTGGATGCTTATTTTTGCCCCAGATTCATATGTTGAAATCCCAGCCCCAAAGAGAAGAGTATTACTTAGGGGGTGATTAGGTCATGAGGGTGGAGCCCCACAGAGAGGGCCGTCTGTGAACCAGCAATCAGGTTCTCATCAGACACTGGATCTGCTGACATCTTCATCTTGGACTGTCCAGCATTTAGAGCCACGAGAAACAAATTCCTATTGTTCATAAGTCACCAAGTTCATGGTGCTTTGTTGGAGCAGCCTGAATGGGCTGAAGACAAATGAAGCCAGGAACGGGGGGTTTCCATGAGGTAGGCTGGTCAGGGCAATTGAGCGCTCCAGGTGACACTGGGAGGTGATCCTGTGGCATGGTTTTTTCTGAAAAATTCTATCAAATCTCACTTCCTTTTGTCAGAGGGCACCTGTCTAAGGAATTCTTCAGCCGTCCTTAAAGTTTCATACTTTCTCATAATGATCAAACATAATTCTAAAATAGCATAGGAACTTTTCAATAATAAACATAATTGCTTTTTCAAAATGTACCATTTTTTGGTTGAAAGTAACTTTTGAGAGGAACTTATCTAGCCCCTTAATATTATCATTAATTTCTTCAGAAAACACTTATTCAACCCTGTCATCAGTCAGGTATGTAGATTAATAGACCTTTACTTTATTGATCTTATCCAGAGAGTGTGAGAGTGCAGAATTTTCTTAGAAAGTGTCATATTATATGAATATATAGAAATAGAAGTTCAATGTGTGTTAATTTTTTTTCCTATTTGGGAAGAAGGAAACAAAAACTACAGGCATATTGAATAATTCTTCATGAGATTTTGAGCCCTTTACATTTGTTTGCCTTTATGTCTCACTAAGTTCCTGCTGTTGTCATTGTCTTATCTCTGGTCCCACATCCCTCTCTAGGCAGAGTCAGGCTTGGAACTAAGGCTCTGGGGCCAAGCATAGGCCACTATGAGTGTTCAAGGCCCCACCAGCTCACCCAGGAGCCTGGGCACTGCCTTCTGGTCACTTTTAAGTCTCTGAGACCAACTGCCCTAAGCCAGAGTAAATGAGTAGAACAAGCTGGTGGATGTGGCAGTTACTTGCCTCATTGGCACTTGTTCAGTCACTCAGTCGTGTCCAGCTCTTTGTGACCCCGTGGACTGCAGCATGGCGTTCTTCCCTGTCCTTCACTATCTCCTGGAGTTTGCTCAAACTCATGTCCTTTGAATCTCATGCCATCCAACTATCTCATCCTCTGTCGTCTCCTTCTCTTCCTGCCTTCAATCTTTCCCAGCATCAGGATCTTTTCCAATGAGTTTGCTCTTCGCATCAAGTGGCCAAAGTCTTGGAGCTTCAGTATCAGTTCTTCCAATGAATATCCAGGGTTGATTTCCTTTAAGACTGACTGGTTTGGTCTTTGCTCCAAGGAACTCTCAAGAGTCTTCTCCAGCACCACAGTTTGGAAGCATCAATTCTTCGGTGCTCAGCTCTCTTTATGGTCCAACTCTCACGTCCATACATGACTACTGAAAAAACCATAGTTTTGACTATATGGACCTTTGTCAGCAAAGTGATGTCTCTGCTTTTTAATACACTGTCTAGGTTTGTCGTTGCTTTTCTTGCAAGGAGCAAGTGTCCTTTAATTTCATGGGTCCACAGTCACTGTCCACAGTGATTTTGAAGCCCAAGAAAATAAAGTCTGTCACTGTTTCCACTGTTTGCCATGAAGTGATAGGACCAGATGCCGTAATCTTAGTTTTTTGAATGTTGAGTTTTAAGCCAGCTTTATTGGCACTGGTTATAACCTAACCTTGCAAACTTCTGGTACTCAGAGGCTCTTGACTCTTCCCCTCATGCCCCTCATGCTCATGCTCTGTGGATGTAGACCTCTTCCGTGCTTTTCCTCAGACTTTCCTGCAGATTGGAGCAGAATAGGCTTGCTCTGTCTTCCAGGTACCATTGGTCTACATGTGTTTTGTATCACCATAATGTTATTATCATAAGAGGGGAGCCCTCTGTTCTAGCCCTACTACGGAGTGGGAACAGTAAGTCCCAAAAACCTTACCCCTACTTGGTCACGTTCCAACTGTGATCCATGCTGCCTTGAGGGCAGAGGAATGCAAAGCATGCTCTCGCTTGGCCAGCAGTTTCTCCCTCTGCTGTTCTCCACTGGGTTTTCTTGCCCTTTCCCTGGATTTACCAACCTACTCAATTCCTTCTAAGGAACCTTGGTAAGCTCCCCTCGTTAATAGATCACTTGTCTGACCCATGGTGCTCACTGTGGTTTATAAACTGATGTTGTTAATAAAGGTGGTTAGCAGCATTCTAGGTGTCATGATGAGGTTATAAGAAATAAAGAATTTAAAACAGAGCTGGCTGCATCGTGAGTACAATTAAATTTTTCTTAATTAAACATTTTAGAAAGGAGCCAAGTTCTTGAGTGCTTCTTTATACAGTTCGTCAACAAGCCTTTATTGATTTGCTTGTGAACTGACTGTTATTGGTGTTATTTTAATATTTGCCAACCCAGGGATAAACTCTCAAGTTATTTTTTGGAGATTTGCTGCTTCCATGATTTCTCCTGATGATAATATCAGTATTTTATTTTGTTCCCTTTAGCTTTTCAGTAGCTTTCAGTATTTCTCATTGCTTTATACAAGTGTCACAAAGATATGGAGATGAAGATGTAGTTTGAGCTGTGAGTTCAGACGTGATGAGAACGGAAACAGGAGGCTGTCTGGTGTGATGGTGTGTGCTGTGATGAGATTCGGGTTTCCCTGGTAGCTCAGCTGGTAAAGAATCCACCTGCAATGCAGGAGACCCCGGCTCGATTCCTGGGTTGGGAAGATCTGCCAGAGAAGGGATAGGCTCCAGTTTCTTGGGCTTCCCTGGTGGCTCAGCTGGTAAAGAATCTGCCTGTAATGCGTGAGACCTGGGTTCGATCCCTGGTCTTGGGCAGACCTGAGTTGGGAACATCCCTTCGAGAAGGGAAAGGCTACCATTCCAGTCTTCTGGCCTGGATAATTCAGCGGTCTTTTCAATTATCCGCATCTTAGATTTCTTAACTATAAAGAAAGGAAATGGAACGACATGGTATCTCAGGTCCCTGCCAGTTCTGAAGGTCTGTTGTCCTAGTTCTAGAGACAAGTCTGTTGATGGCTTTTTATTCCTCCAATTGGTCAATAATTCCACTGGTTTGAATATCTGTGTGCAGATTAGGGAGGGAGAGTGACTCCCCACCATGACTCAACTGATCTCCAGAGACAAGTTCTCTCCTCATCTAGTACTTTGCACTTCCCAGAAAGTTTTCTATCATTGTCCAGTGGTAGAGAAAAATGTGCAGGAGTATATGTCTGGAGTCTGTTCAGATTTAGGATTCTTTCCTTAAACTTCCTTTCTGTTCTGTGTCACTGAAATCCAGGTTCTGCTGTGTTATCAAGGTAAAAAAAATCCAGTTAGGCCCTTTTCATTGTTTACTCCATGTCAGGTGTTCCTTTCTCTACTAGGCTAGCAATCGTGTCAGTTACATAAAATTAATCCGGTAGTAATGGAATCATCCGCTCACAAAATAACTTGGTTTTTTGAGTAGCATTGCAGCTTGCTCACCACAAGAGGGCAGCACAGATGATTGAATGAAGGAAATGGCTTCTGCAGAAATATTGTTTGTCCTTTGTGACACTAGTTTCCAATTTATAGAGTGTTTGCATATACATGTGTGATGTTTTCAGCGGTTCTCTGTTATAGGTAAAACAGGCATAATTATTCACATTTTTAGGTGGACTTCCTTGTGGCTCAGCTGGTAAAGAATCCACCTGCAGTGAGAGAGACCTGGGTTCAATCCCTAGGCTGGGAATATCCCCTGGAGAAGGGAAAGGCTGCCCATTCCAGTATTCTGGCCTAGAGAATTCCATGGACTATATTGTCCATGCGGTCACAAAGAGTCAGACATGACTGAGTGACTTTTACTTTAGGTAGAGAAACTAAAGCTAAAAAAGGCTCTTAAAGATGACTTGTGTTGCACAGCTAATAATGCCGTCTCTGGTTGGATCCAGTCATGTCTTCTTACCTGGGTCTAGGTCTCTTCCTACCGCATCACCCTGCCCACGGTGGTGTATTATCATTAATCCAGTGAGTTCCTAAAGTCGAGTTAGGAGGGTGTACAAAAGCTAAAAAACCATCTGTTCAATGGCAACAGTTCTCAAGTTTTTTCATGTGATACAGCCTTCCAGACGCTGCCATGTCCTTCTGTTGCAGAAGGATGGGAAAGGTTGGGGATGTTTTGCCTCGTAAGTATCACGATGAGCAGCATCATTGTGATATCTGTTTATTTTACTATTATATACTATTATGTTGTGGACCTAAAATGGATAGGAAGAGGGGAGGATAATGAGAGAAGGTGAAGTGAAGGAGAAACTGGACCTGGATATACAGAATCCAAATGTCTACTTCAGTTTCCTTGGGGAACTTGGAAATTCCCTGTGGACTCCCAGAGCTCCACTCCTTTAAGCAGTTTTGAAAGAGACTACAGAGCATAGTAATGGCACGAGCAAGACTGAATCAAAACTGAACCAAAAATTCCACTACTGAACACCCAGGTCAGATTCCCAAATGTCAAGTCCTAGCACTGGAGGGCCTGCCGACTGTCACACAAGTGATTTCTTTGCCAGATGACTTACATACAGAATTTATTCTAAAGGGATTTTGCCATCCTTTTTTTTGTTTGTTTGTTTCTTTGTAGTTAGGGCGATTCTTTCAGGTAATTAATTTTAAGTGCTTTTATTCGTTTCTTGGAAAGAACAGAATAAAAGGCTCGAGTAGCAGCCTATGGTTATACCAGTTGCCTGATGATTCATGAATTCAGATTGAAAACCAGAGTAGGTACAATCAATATGTGAAAAATCGGTGCTACCTAATTGCCTTTTTAAATCAGTAAAATAATTAAAGCCTTTATAGTGTGGCCAATTAATGTTTGCACATCTGTATGGTTGGCTTAATAAGGAAAATGCTTGGAAAAGATAAAATTACAATACCAAAAGCAACTAATAGTTGAAAAAATTTCCAAGTGCAATTGATTAATTAGCCTCCTCTTTTTTTCTTAAGAGACTAAACATTTAGTAAATCTGTATAGTTCCAGTTTAGTCAGCATTCCCATTGTAAAATGCCTGTGTGATAATTTTTCATTCATCCTTTTCTTATATTCCAATATTAGTGTCATTGTTGTGTTTAGTAAAAGAATACAAATATTTATTTTAAACGTTTCTTTAAACAGATTCTCGGTGGAGGGTAGAGCTCACTAATGCTCTGCAGCTGGGTTTCGGGTTTTAAAATTGGTTGTCATCTGCATACTAAGTCTTCTGCAAATACTCAGCCACAGAGAGCAAAATCCTACTTGACAAGAAGTTTCTAGATATGGATTTATGCAGTAGGTTGTAATGTTTACTTTGGACCTGCTCTGATCTACCTGGGAAATTTTTCCTATTATACATCTATTAAAAAGTTCTATATGTATATTTGTCCAGTCTTTCCTCATAGAAACATCTGTATAAGGCATCTTATTTCCAAAAGGGGATTTTTAAAAGGCAGAAAGACAGCAATGGTGCAAGCAAACTAGAGAAAAGGTGTGGATGTAGTGCATTTAAAACTAACACTCCAAATTCTGGCTGAATTTTCTGTTATTCTAACCAGCATTCAGTATCTACCTCTCATTCTTTTATCCTGAAATAAAACATTTGATCTGTCAGGGGAGGAGTTGGGTACTGGCTTTTTTTATCCTCTTTTTTCTTTCTGTTTAGCCTGCATTGAACCTTTGGCCTTACCCCAAGTGTATGGGTGGTATATGGTTTAAAATTGATATATTAATGTTGAATTTTTATTGTCACAGTTTCTGTTCGTGCTCCTTTCAAACCTTTCATTTATTTGTTTCTGAACCTTGGATATCTCGTAAAAATGTCACCATTGTGGTTGAACATTAAGCACCTTCCCATTTTGCCCTGGGCCGTTGAAATAAATTTGGACCAGGTGCTCTGCTCATAATGGAGCCCCTTGAAGTGCCCTGATAATGAGCTGGGGAGCGGAAGCTGTCAGCCTTCAGCTGGCTTGAAGAATGCAATTAGAGCAGTTTTAATACTGTGGAGGGACCCCTCCAATCAAGGCCACTTGAGTGAAACTAAGTCTAGAATCCTAAACACTTACTTTTAAGCATGTGAGCTTTGTCTCTGCCCTGAGAATGGGAGAAGGCATGCCTCCAGGATAGATCCCTTTTGGGTCAGAGAGAAAAAATACTCCAAATGCCAATGAAAGTTCTCTTTCCCTCCCATCTCTCTTGTCTTGTTATTGTGATCTTATTTATGATCTGATGTCACTGTGATCAAGATAGCTAGTGTCAAATTAAGTTTCAAATCAATCAAGACCACTTAGCTCAACTTTTTTTTTCTAGCAAAAAAATAAGGATTCATCTAAATATTCTTTAATATGTGGAATTTACTTTAGGAAATGACTAAAAGTAATATTTTCTATTATATATTGTTGAGTAAAGCAAGTCATTTGCAGAATAGCAATGTACAGAATGATCCTGTTTTGAGGGGGAGGACCAACCAACTACAATATATACACTTTAAAGTGTGTAGAAGAGGTTTGGAATAACACACATCAAATGTTTAATGGTAAAAAAAGAGGTGGGGGGTAATTTGGGTAGAGAGAGTAGGCTTTTCAGTTTAAATGTATATGTGTTTTAAAATTATTTTCTCACTTATTTAACCAATAATTTTTTTTATTTCTTGGGATAGATTGGCTCACTGTTAAGCTAATGACTTGTTGTAAGAAAATCACTGACTTCTATGGAACAGGAGGAGTAGAGAGGAAGCTTTGATTCTGTTACTACCAGAGATGCTGGGATATAGTAATGAGAGAAGTTTCCCACCGAGGGAGAGCTTTCCGTATGTCATTGCAGATAATCCTTCCAAAAGCCTCACTCTACAGATACTAACACCCAAGGATACACAGGTTCGAAGAGATTCAGTGATCTACCAGGTCACAAGTTTGAAGTGAGGTATCAGGATTTGAACCCAGATCGGCTCCAAAGACTATGGCCTTAACCCTCCTCTCCTCCCTGCTTGGTGTCTGAGTAGATTTCTTTTAAAATCAGATTTTACTTTCAGGCTCACATTATCCTTTCACCCTGGATTTCTTTCCAGAAAATGAGGATTTAATTCAGGAGTATTTGTTATTATTATTAATGACATTTCTTATAAACGACTCTACCAGTCATTAAAAAGTCTCATTCCAGGCCCGTGGGATTCACAGTGGGTCCTCCAGTGAATGGACCAGCCTTTGTCCCCAAATGAGGCTGTGTATAAAAATGTCAGTTCAGTTTCAGTTGAAAAATAATTTCACACACAGTGGGGAAGGTGAGGATTGCTCTCAATTATAAGAACTAGTATGCAAAATTTAAAGTGCACAGTAATTATGAAAATATTCTCTTACAACCTCCTCATTGCTGAACAGTAGCTTCCTCATACAAGTCATTTCTTCTCCCGTGTTTATTACTTGATAGGCCATGAATCTTTTTCCATAAAAATATGAAGCTTATTCTATAGACTGGAAATATCTTTCTCACTGTGTATACACACACAGAGAGAGACTCATCTATGTATTTTTGTTTTTTTAAGCCCAACAAATTTCTTTGTTTTTTGAATCTTCTTTAGCTCAGATTTCTGCTTCATATGGAATACTCCTTTCCTGTTGGCATGTTATACATAATATTTAAATCCCATTTCAAGTTTCAGCTCTATTCCATGACTCAAACTTTAGAATTATTCCTATGAAAGAAATAATTACTTAGAGACAGAAAGTAGACCGGCAGCTGCCTGGCGCTGGGGTGGGTGGGGGTAGTTATTATTTAATAGCTATAGAGTTTCAGTTTACAAAATGAAAAGAGTTCTGGAGATGGTGGTGATGGATGTACAATATTGTGAATGTAATTAATACCACTGAACTGTACACTTAAAAACGGTTAAGATAGCAAATTTTGTTATATGTGGTTTACCACAGTTTAAAAATTAGAGAAAAATTTACTAAATTTAGCCACAAGTACGCCTCTTTCAGTGGCCTGAACGTACGTTTAATGGTCCTTCTTCTGACATTATGACACTGATTTGTTAACTTATTTGAGGCAAAGTAGTGTATTTGGGCTAAATAGTTTAAATATCATCCCCCAGAAGACTGGGGGGGAAAAAAAAACAGCACTGCATGGGTGAATGTGAGGCATTTTGAAATTTTGGAGCAACTCCTATATAATGCTGTTAGATATGTCGTTATAAAGCGTAACAAGGGATAGAATATATTAGATAGGGAAAGCATCACTTCTGATATCTTAACTGAAGAAAACTATTCTTTTTCAGCATCAACTCCAACAAATGATGGTATTTATGTGGCTTTTGGGTTCCTTTTTCGTATATAATTTCTTTTCAATTATGATCATTTTATTATATTTTGCTTCCTATCAGCCCATTTTGCCATGCAGTCATGAGGTTGTCTTTGAAACTGCTCTCACTTTGCCGCAAAGAAGAATTCACAAATCCAGGGCCTTCTGTGAGTGGGAGATGAGTTACTTTGAAACCAGCCACGGTATGGTGGTTCCCCGCCGCACCCCACCCCCCTCCCCGAGGTGACAGCCAGCCTCCCCCCAGGCAGGGAGCAGGATGCAGACACGAAGTCAGAGACTTAAACTGGTAACTTCTATGTGAAGGGGGTGAGGGTTCAGTTTTCTCCAAAAGGGAGGATACCTTGGTAGTTTTACATGCATCTGGCAGAATTGTGGTGGCGGAGGGGAAACTGCTTTAGGTCAAACCATTAAGAGAACAGTCGCTTTGATTTAAAATGGAAATACAGCAAGATACAAAAAGTCAGGTGGGGAGAATGTGGTCTTGACTTAATTTGCCAACTGTGAGCGTTCCTGTGTTGGGGAGGGGGCTGTGGGCAGTCTGAAGTCACCACCCCGAGGGACAGGTCCGAGGACAGGGCAGTGCAACTGCAGATGTGAAACAACCTTGAGAGAGCAGCCTTGGCTGGGGTGGGTGGGAAGTCGGAGACCAGCTCTCCAGCCAGGGCCTGGGCGTGCGAGCTCTGCGTATGGAACTGCTCTAGGCATCGGTTGCTCGTTTTAAAACTTAACAGATTTCATAGATCTTCTCTCACTCTAATGAATGAAATCTAGAAAAGAGTAGTCTTGTATTTCATATGAAAGAAAGATTACGGGTCACATTTTAGCCCCCTGCTCATACCAAAAATAGTGCTGACTATAAAAGTCACATATCTCTATACTGGGACAGAGCTCAGGTTAGGAAGGAGGGAGAATAAGGTGAGAAAAGTTGTCTTTCTGTTTTTTCTAAATATATGTTTTTCTGTGATTCACACAATATAATCTCAATTTTAGCTTAAAAAAAATATGTACCTAGAGACAAATCTGAAGTATGTACATACATATAAACTAGTTTTTAAAAATTAAAATAATAATATATGCACATGATAAAAATTTTTTAATGATAAATTCATCCTCCCCTGACCCCTTAACCTCATCCCAACCTGTTGAAACAGCCCCTATTGTTTATATTTTTACTTCTAAATTGTTAAACACAGAGTTTTTGAGCGGTGGAGGGAGCTGAATTGTGGGTGGTTTCTATCTTCTTCTTATTTTCTAATTTCTACAATTATTTCTAGGCTATTTTTTAAAACTTTTATACAAGAATTTGTATGTCTTGGGATATTTATTTTCAAAGATGAAGCATTGCTAATTTACATTAAGATCCAATTTGAGGAATTATTTTGTGATATTTAGGAATGGAATTGCATATAGTCATATCTGTATGGAAATATGGTAACCATTATTTTAATGGTTGAACAGATTAAATTCTGTAGTACACTCATGCCATTTCTTTAATTGCATTAATTATTTATTACATGCTACCATGCATACAGTTCAGTTGGTCTGGCAAAAGTTGATTATAGCAGTTTGTTTCAAGTCAGTTTTACACCCTGGCTGACAACATTATCACACTTGCTCTCTGAAATGAAAGAGCTGGGTTAGTGCTCCAGGGCAGTTCTAACAGATGCAGGGTTAAGGTGCAAACTGTGTTTGAAGTATATCCACCCTGTTTGTGGTGGGATCTGGTTTATACAAGCAACATGTATTTGCTTCATGCATCTTCTTGGAAGCTCTTCATTTTGGCGGATTATAGAATGGAAGTGAAAAGTGAAATGGAAGACATGTTTAATGCAAAAACTGCCACAGACGGCCATGTTAAACCTGCAGGATCACTAGTTTCTTCTTTAACATTTTTCATCTTCTGATTTAAAAAGAAAGTCAAAATCAGCCCCTTCCCTTTAGTAGCAATTTTGTTCCGTATTTTTGAAATTAGAAAGACTACTTAGATGTTAAGTATGGGATCCCTTAGGGCACTGTGTCATGTGAGCATCTGGACCGGACTGGCCACCCTCTCTCTTTGTGAGCCCAGGCACTCAGATTGCAAATCGAAAGCAGCTTTCTCTGCGAATTTCTGCCTTTTCTGGTCACAGATGTGCCCTTCCATGTTGCCCGTTTTTGTAAACCAAGCATATTTTTGTCGTCACCTCCGAACCCTTTAATCAGCTCTAAGTGTTGTCACTGGATGAAAGGTCCATCTGTGGGTCTGTATGTGGGTGGCAAACGGTAAGTGAAAGGTTCAGCAGAAATATTGGCGGATTAGGAGTTGGGTTAAAAATACTTTTACACAAAGCAGTAACACTTGTATATTAATATATTTATTGGAAAATCAAAACCTTTCCAAATGGTCCCATGAGAAAGAAAAGAAGTGAAAGTTTCATGGAAAAAGTTTGTTTGGGAAGAGGATTGAAGATGTTTTAGAGGACAGTCGAGGCAGGATTTTTCAGAACAATATGAATTTAGCGATTAAATAGTAACACCTTCCTGTTGTGATTGATGGAGGTGTCTCAGCTAAAGGTGTGTTATATTCTCATGCAGGTGGATAAAAGCTGCAGAGAAACATGCTGTGATCTAAACTCTTCTCTGAACATTTTGGGGGGCTTTCCTGCACCATATAAAACCCTGTGCACTAGCTCCGAGCTGCGTCTAGCGTGGAGCCTTTTGTACCACATCACATAACCCACTGACATTTCAGATGCTTCTCTACATATGGGAGACTGGCTTTTCATTTGGTGGGAAAACCAACCCCATGCCCTGTAAGGCAGCCGCATTCACCCTGGAGGCTTAATCTGTTTATCTTGCTTTTACCTGGCACCCAGCTCTAGTTAAGATGCCTGCTGGTCATGGCCCTCTTCCCACAAAGGTATTTGTAGCTTTTAATTCCAGTTAGTCAGTTTATTGAGTGTCTGCTCTGTGTGTGCAATATGCTGAATGCTGGGCAGACAAAGATGATAAACACACAAGTCTGTGCCCTCCAGGAGCTCACATTTTAATGGGGGATTTTAGATGACTTTCATGCTTCAGGACGTTGTAAGAAATAAGTCTTGTACTTGTGAAATTTAGGCTTTGTCAATGAATGTTGTTGAGGGAATTTGGTACCTTCCCGCTGCCTTCACACTCTGCTCCTGGCCGTCCATGCTGTTCAAATGCCAGAGACAGCTTTTAGCTGGTAGAAAAAAAAATGGGGCAGGGGAAAAAAGAACTTGTTCTAAAGGATCAGAGGGGCTGGATGACTTGGCCCTCTCTGCTGACCACTGACAGCCTGCCTGGGGGCTGGACATCAGGCAGGATCACACAGCACTGCAGCAACCGGACGGTGGAAAATTTTGCAAAAACATCTGCTCTATTTGGATGGTCCAAATATTTTCAAAAACATTTGCTTAGCCAAAGCTCATATTTCATAAAACCTTTGCAAATATCTACGGGTTTTCTTCTTTTCCATGTGGACATGGAAGCAAAGGAGAGGGGAAAATGTGGCCACATGTATGTTTTCAACTTCTAATTTCCAACGGCTCGGCTTTCTTCAGGCATGAAAACCAATTGAGCGACTCTGCTGAGGGTATGCGGTGCCTCTAGACTGCTCTCTCTCTTTTGGATGGATACACGAAGTCTTCAGTGATGAAAAATCCCCCTAAATGCAGTGTGGAGAGATTACAGTAATGATATCAAGCTGGAGTTTTAATTGCTTGAAAATAAATGAGGGGAAGGGTTCACAGCTGTTGGTGGGTGAGGAACAGTCAAGGGCAGAGCAGCAGAAAAGCTCCCCTTTCCCAGGATGGCTGCCAGACCTCGGCTCTCTACCTCTTCCCCAGGCGTGCTTTCCTGTGCCCAGGGAGGGCGAGACATCTGGGGAGGGGGTGCGCGGGCACCCGGAGGTGAGGAGCCTGGGTTCTGGCTTTATTCCAGGCCTGCAGGCCTCAAGGGTAGGTGTGCGGACAGGCTCAGCTGGCGGGGCTTTGGGTATGAGGTCCTTAACACTTGGTAGGGTGTGAGGTCGGGTGCAAACTCCTCTCCAATTTGGGCATGGGGAGAAGCTTTGAGGATATTTTGAATGTGACTCAGTACCGTGAAACTGGGCCTCTCGTTGGTACATCTCACTTCAGCTGCATGACTCAGGTTTGCTCCGACTTGGCTCACCTTGCTCTTGTGCCTGCACGCTAGGTAGCAGGCCAGAGGAGATGCTTAGGGAGGCTGAGACATTTGTCCCTAAGGCCATCTTCAGTGATGTGGAAAGTGTAGGATCTGCCTTTTTTCTTTCCTGTTTCTTAAAACGTTTCATTTTATTTGTTTATTTGGCTGTGCCGGGTCTTGGTTGTGGCGTGCAGGATGCTTAGCTGCACCATGCAGGCTCTTAGTTGCGGCATGTGAAATCTAGTTTCCTGACCAGGGATCAAACCTGGGCCCCCGCATAGGGAGTGCAGAGTCTTAGCCACTGAACCACCAGGGAAGTCCCTGCCATTTTTCATGTCCATCTTAAAGCAAGGAAAAATCCATGGGACGCAAATATTACATTTATGTCTGCTACTGAGATGTCTGGATTAAGAAGTAAGTCTTGAAGCATGAATCTCCTTGTAAAAACAACTGGGTGGTGAGAAAATTGCAGTTTGCACTAACAGCAGGAAGATTAGGCAGTGAGATAAAGAGGAAGCGGCACTGAGGCAGGTGCTGTTGCCAGCTCTGCCTTGAACTGTTACCCTGATTCAGACACTGGGGCTCTGCTCCCCATCCCCGCCGTCGTCTTGATAAATGAGGCAGGTGGATGATGTGGAAGACCCCGCCCACCTGCCCCCCACCGCTCTGAGAATCTGAACTGAGGACCTGATTTCCAGAGCCCTTGGGAACATCTTAGAAGTGGAGTGAATCCCATGGGACTTTCCCAGTGGAGGCCTTGATCACATTTTGTAGGACATTGATTCAGTGCAGCTGCCATGATGTCAGGCCGCGTGTTGAAACCATACCCAGGGATGACTCAGTTAAGGGCCGGGGCCATCTGTCTTTGCTATCAGAGCCAGCTTTTCTGTGCTTCCAAGGGGAAATACAGGCAATTGTTAATACCCCCGAATACTTAGTATAGTCTTAAACAAAGTTGTCAACAAATTGTTTATCAGTGACTCATGTTTTCTTTCTCTTTTCTCTTCCTTGTTTTTTTTTTTTAAATGACATTTCCTTGACCTGTTATTTTCCCATTCTATGTTGTATATATGGAGATGAATCTTGAAACCTGAAACTTAACCTCTATATTTTCTGTACTTACCTGGCTCATGAGATTTTCCTGTGGCCTTGGTTAAAATTTTAATTTTTCAGTAGTCAGATCTCATTAATTAATGGCATTGCAACAGTTGGGCACAGCAGTTGTTGGCAAGGTCTGTAGGGAAGTTTGTCTTCTTGCAGTTTAGGAGCCATTTTATTAATTAGATGAGTAATGTAATTAATATGACAAGGGGAATGTTCAACCTAAAGGAACCAATTCATTTTGTGTACATCAGGAAATTCCAAGTGTTGACTGATCAATTACATGCCAATTAGAGATCTTCTTGTATTTTGAGGGAAAAACATTTCATGTTGTTCACCTCCTAGCCCAATTTCTGATACTCTTGAATGTAACACAGATAGTTTGTCCTTAAAAAAAAAAAGAAAACTTCAAGAGAAGCAGAGCGAGCCAGGGGAGAGACTAGGGCCAAAGCACTGACCAGCAAGTGACTGTAAGTCTTTTAATCTTTAAAGCTTGTGAGAGGGGTCCCCAGCCTCCAGGATCTAATGCCTGATGATCTGAGGTGGAGCTGATGTAATAATAATAGAAAAAAGTGCGCAATAATTGTAATGCGCTTGAATCATCCTGAAACCACCACCACTACCCCCTGACTCTGGTCCCTGGAAAAATTGTCTTCCATGAAATGGGTACCCAAAAGGTTGGGGACCGCTGAGCTTGGAGACTGGAGAGAGCACCTGCTGAGGGCCCCCTTCCAATCTCTTCTAACACTGAAATTTTGCTAATTCAAACTGATTCCCATAACTTGGTTCCACATCAGTAAGTCTTTCGAAGTGGCCAAAGCCCGTCGTCCTTATTTTGTTTTTATTAGACTAGGCAGAAAACAAGAAAAGATTTGCCCAACCCATTCTCCTTCACCTGTCCCCCACAGTGTCCCAGGGGCAATCATCAGATTACTTAACAGCAGATCTGGAAGAGGCAGCCCCTGATGAGATGCTGACCAGAGCCTCGATGTTGATGCCCCTTTAGTTGGTGGATGGTGGGGAGGCCTGAGGTGGCCCCAGGGAAGGAGGGCAGAGCTGCAAAGGATTCCTTTGGCGATATGGGCACAGGGCATTTGCCAGCTGAGAGAGCAGTACTCCCCTTTCTTAAACAGCCAACACCAACAGAAATCAGCCCTGCCGGCGCCCACGCTATCATTCCCTGGAAGCCTCCCCTCCTTAACACTGAAGTGGCAGGGAAACATTTTCAGTGAGGGTATGGGTCTTCCAATTCAATTTTGTCTGCACCCGGCCCTTCCTACCTCCATCTCCTGTGGGCCTAGGAAATGACAAAACTCCACTTAGTTTGCTGAAGTGGACACAGATTCCAGCAGTGCTCTCTTTGGTTGTCATCCAGGTGGTTTCATAGCTGAGGTGGATGGCAGAGAGCCTCATGTTCAAGAGCAGGGCAGGTGCAAAGGAGTTAACTGGCTGGCGAGCGCATCCATCCCGAATGGGCTCTGGCCCTGGGCCAAGATTCCGGAGGTACTTGCTGCTTCTCTTGGCTCTAAAGGAGTGGGGGCCATCTTTGGATGGATTTTGTAGGTTTATTTTTTGGTAAAAACCTTTCTTAAAAAGGCCATTCATCTCTGGGTCATAAAACAGAATCACACACTGGTTTTCCCAATTAGAGTCTTAAAACAACAAGAACAAAACCAGCCAGAGCAGCAGCCCTCTGGGGAGTGTTGTCGTGTCGTAAAGGCTGAAGGGCACAGGTAGCTCTGTTCTGCACAGAGATCGCGTGGTACCTCAGCGCAGCATCATTGCAGGGCTGATGTTTTCCATCATTCGCTGTTGATGCTCTCCTCCCACCCCTGACCCAGACTGTGTCAGAGCCTTCGCGGTGTTAAGTATCCAGCAATTTTTGAAATACCTCTGGCGAAACTCCGGAGCCTTGGAGATTTCGTTCTGTAGTTGTTTGTCTTAGAATCCAGTGCATCTAAGGTGTTAACACTTAGGTAATGTGCGAAGCAAAAGACTGAATCTGCCTGGGGTCATTTCCTCGGCATTTCTTAGCCCTTGGTTCTTGGAATAAAAACAAACACAGAGATAGAAGAACTAGCAAGTTCCGTGCTTATGTTAGCGGTCCTCCTGCGAACATTTAACTGTGTGCTCTTGGCAAGTCTGCAGTCCATCTGGTCCAGTATTTTTTTGTCACAAGTAAAAATTTGCTTGATGGAGCTCGACTTTCCTTTTTATTTTTGTCCTTCCATCTTTTGTGTCAGATCTAAAAGGTACGTTGTTTGGGAAAGCAAAGGAAAGAAAAATAGCCCCAGGCTGAATAGCTAACACAAAAATAAAACATGTCAGTTTTATTTTCTCTGCTTTTTCCCATTTAAAAGAAGGACAAATATAGGACCTATATTACTTACAATTTCCTGGGAGAGGGAGGAAAAAGTCATAATATGGCTTGGTGATTTTTTCCCCCCTAGCTATAACACATCTAACTGTTGTGATTTTACTAACCTAGCTAACAAGATTTTAAGAATTAAAACGTTTTTGGTAATTTTTCAAAATAGTTGCAAAATTTGTAAGTCATCTTGCACTGACTTTAACACATGTTGAGATAGGATCGTGACATTTACGGTCTGCTAGTTGGTCAGGGAGGGTCTGTGAAACTGCAATAAACAAAGCGTGTTTCTTCCATTCCCTCACTTCACCTCCAGAAAGCTCTCTTGAGGCTGTTCCCCCTTCCCTCAGCCCACTCCCCTGCCCTGAGCTTGTACTCTTGCTCACATTTGTCAAGAATTCCAAACGCCAAGTGTCTCTGACCCAAACCTGGTTCCCTTCTGGTCCCTCTTATTCAAAACTTACCTCTTCTAAGTGTTGTTCCCAAAGGATTCTGCATCAGCACTTATGAGTCCTCTGATTCTTTGGCCATTTTCACCAGCACTACAATTAATTTGCATTATTACCATCTGCCAGGTTCTGGGGTTATAGACACCCAGTTGTTTCTGTAAGAGATCGTAACCTACATGTAATTCAGATATGCACTTTGAATGAGTATCTGGGCTCATGATGTATAAATGCCCTTCCAACTTCAGATTCTTAGATATAATGCACAGTCCAGTAGAATACGTCTAATGACACGATTCAGGATAGCCTTTAGGCTGCCCAAGAAATTGCACCCTATTTGTCCCACCTGTTCATAGGACCTGCCAGTTTTTAAAGGAAAAAAGAAAAGAAACTTCTCTGGTCTTCGATTTCATAATCTGTTAGAGGAGCCTGAGTTAGGTGATAAGATCTCTTCCTGTGTTTCCCCACATGTCCGATATTTTGTTTGCCAAACAAAATATGGGGCGCTCTGCTGAATGACTTGAGTACTGGTGACAGTTTGTTTTCTCAACTGTCACTGGGTTAGTTTGAAACTTTACAGAATTTCTTTTGCAACCACTTTTTGAAATACTTTGCTTTAGTTTTTTAACTTTAGAAACTAGTTCTTTGCTGAGTGGTGATGAGCAGGCAGTCTCTTTTCATTCTTTTCTAGTTAATAATCCATTTCCAGAAATGTTGTTTCCTGCTCACATGGTGAGCAGGAAAAGCATTTGCTTAATATAATATTTTCACATAGTTTCTTTCTTTTTAAATTTTATGTCCGTTTCCTGCTGGCTGGTTAAAGTAGAAAATGCTGAGGGTTGAAATGTATTTTTGTGGGAAATTAACTTACTTAAAATTAAAAAAATGGAAATAAGTGAACATATGGCTAGATTTTTCTGGTCATTGAGGGGATATTAGAAAATTCTCTTTTTTTTTTTTTTTTGCTTGATGCATATAAATTTTGCCTCTCTCAGTCATTTCTATTTTTAAAAAAATTATAATTTATAAGTTGCCTAATTTAAAAAAAATTCTTGGCAGTTTCCTATCACTATTAGACTGGTGTGACCTTTTAGAATTATTTGGGGGGAGAAAGAATAGAACATTTCTTGCAGTCTTGTTGAAGCTCTCTACACAGACATGAGATGCAGCTCATTACATTTGAAATTCCATTGTGATAACTTTCAGATGGTGACATTTCTTGAGGCCTCCCTCACATGTCAGAGAGACGCGTATAGATTGGAAACTATTTACTCAGGAAATCTCAAATGTTACTGAAAATACAGTTGTAAAATGTCAAGTTATTTGCATTTTGGTGAGTTGGATGTCTAAAAAATTTTGTAATCCCAGATATTTGCTTGTTTCCATTACCAGGGAGTAGCAGGAAATATTGCAATGAAGCATACTTTGTATTCTCCCCTTCCAACTCTTTTTGTATAGAAAGTGCTGCTATGTTGTAGGTAGTTTTATTTTTAAATTTAACTCAGTTTCTTCATTTAAGAACTGAAGTCCAAATGGATGTGGTATGAAATGTTTACATTTTTATTCTTGAAGATATTTGATTCTTTTTTCCCCTGAATATATGGGTGTTTAGTAATACTTAAGAAGTATTTAATGATGTTTCTTACTGATTCCAAGGGTAATTTTGGGACTGGGGAATTCTCCTCTTTTGCTGCTAAGTGTCCCTTCTTTTTCCTTTTTTTCACCTGCTTCTGGTCCTATCCCAGTGAAAAGAAGGGAGGATGCTTCATTTATCTTTTTATGCCAGAGTAGCTAATCTACTAGGATCGTAGCCACTAGCTAGGATTGGTCTAGTACTGGGTTCTCAAAGAAGGTTGAATAAGTGAACAAACAATCTATATTTTCAAATGCACTTTGAGTATCTTAGATGCAAGTTGTTACCCTGGAAGTAATTAGAATCTTCAAATTCCTGGGCTTCCCAGGTGGCTCAGTGGAAAAGAATCTGCCTGCCAATGCAGGAGACACAGGAAACGTGGGTTTGATCCCTGGGTCAGGAAGATCCCCTGGAGGAGGAAATGGCAACCCACTTCAGTATTCATGCCTGGAACATTCCACGGACAAAAGAGCCTGGCAGGCTGCAGTCAGTCCATAAGGTCACAAAGAGTTGGACACAACTTCTCAACTGAGCACACACAGAATAAGGCATAAGGAAATCTTCTACTCATTATTTTGATATGAACAAAAGACTGTCTCCTCGTTGTGAAAGAAAGAACAAACAAGGTGTGAAAAGAGGATGAAATAATTCATTTGACTTGAAATCCTTGTGGAGGTGAGGTGCTGAGCTTAGAATTCTTTTATATGATACAAGAAAATAATAAACTTGGAAGATATTCCCTGGCATCTTTCAAGGATTTTCAAAACGTGTGAGAAGCGTGGTTGACCAACATTTCAGTGGCGATGCACATTATTAAAAGACCATTTTTGTTTTAACCACTAGCGTGAGGGGTCTGTCATTTGGAAAGAGTACCTGCATGGCTATGTGAATTCAGAAATGCAGAGTCAACCACTATATCAGTCTGGGTCAAACCAGGTGATGGTAAACCACAATCATTCTAATAGGGAGAGTTTAAAATAAAGAATGATTAAACTAAGATAGGAAAGTAACCATAAGGATATAAAGAAAACTCTGATGGTCCTCTGGAGCTGAAGAAGAGTACCCAAAGAAGGACAGACTTGAAAGGGGGCCCTTGCACCAGGCTGAGGTTCCTATCTCCTTAGACAGAGTGTGTGCAGCCCACTGTGATGCAGGAAGTTTGCCAGGTTGTCTGGGCTACCACTGGCCCAGACAGCCCACAGTTGCTGGACTAGCAGTAAACCGGCTCTCGGCACAGGCAAGCTGGTGCTGATGGGTGTAAGAACTGCAGCACACAGGGTCTGTTCAGTAGGCCTTTGTTAGGTGGTTAGTAGGCCCAGGACCCTGCTGTGTGGGCCCTGAAGGACTGTGTGCTCTGTTCTCCTGGCTGGAGCAGAGAGAGCACAGCAGATGTTCTGTGGTGTGTTTGCAACAGAGGGACCAAACTGATGCAAAAACGGTGTGCTGGAGCCACTGCAGTGTCCCCGCAGCGCCCTCTACTGACAAAGCTCAACATTGTACTCACTGTAGGGAGGGTGTGGAGTCAAGGTCATTGTCACGGGGAGGCTGTTAAAGAGTGAACTGGGAGTTGAGCCACAAGAAACTGTTATCTATCACAGTCCCAAATTCCAGTTGAGCTAAAGGTGTTCTGTTTTGTTGTTGTTAAGAAAAGTGATAAACAAATCAAAGGAGTGATTTCCCTTTGAAGCCTCACTCTCTACTTTGAAGAATCCATCAGTACTGACAGTGTAAAAATTAAGTTCATGATAGATTCATTTTGATGCTTTATTTTTAAAAGAGATGCATCAAGAAATCAAGAAATGCTTGTTTTACAAAACTCATGTCTCTGATTATTAAAAAATTAAAGACATGCATAGGATAAGCCTTTTTACATTATTTGTAATATATTGGCTTTTTGCCTTTCTAAACATGTCTATACTGGGCCTGAAAACTCTTATGCCTCTTATTTGTGTATCTCTATCTCATAAGACTTAGTAGGAGCACGGGGTAATCATACTTAACAAACTCCAGCCCAGTCTCCCGTCACCACGCCATGTGATTGCTCATCTTTCCATTTGATGGTAACAGCTGGCTCCCTCTATTGGACATCATCAAAATTACTCTTGGGGTCTTTTTTTTTTTCCATTTATTTTTATTAGTTGGAGGCTAATTACTTTACAATATTGTAGTGGTTTTTGTCATACATTGACATGAATCAGCCATGGATTTACACGTATTCCCCATCCCGATCCCCCCTCCCACCTCCCTCTCCACCCGATCCCTCTGGGTCTTCCCGGTGCACCAGGCCCAAGCACTTGTGTCATGCATCCCACCTGGGCTGGTGATCTGTTTCATCCTAGATAATATACATGTTTCGATGCTGTTCTCTCGAAACATCCCACCCTTGCCTTCTCCCACAGAGTCCAAAAGTCTGTTCTGTACATCTGTGTCTCTTTTTCTGTTTTACATATAAGGTTATCGTTACCATATGCGTTAGTATACTGTATTGGTCTTTATCTTTCTGGCTTACTTCACTCTGTATAATGGGCTCCAGTTTCATCCATCTCATTAGAACTGATTCAAATGAATTCTTTTTAACAACTGAGTAATATTCCATGGTGTATATGTACCACAGCTTCCTTATCCATTCATCTGCTGATGGGCATCTAGGTTGCTTCCATGTCCTGGCTATTATAAAAATTACTCTTGGGGTCTTTTTATTTATTTATTTATTTTTTAGGCTTGATTTTTTTTTTTTAATTTTTTATTTTTTTATTAGTTGGAGGCTAATTACTTCACAACATTTCAGTGGGTTTTGTCATACATTGATATGAATCAGCCATAGATTTACACGTATTCCCCATCCCGATCTTGGGGTCTTTTTAAAATTTATGTCTTCTAATTTAATTGTGTTCCTCTTTGGTCCTAAATGGCAAAAGTGGATAAATTGGAGTGTTCCGTGAAATGTTTCTAACATTCACTGTTATGTATATTTTTATGTCTACTGTGTACTTTCTTAAATAGAATCTTCCTAAAAACACATGGGCAGAAATGTTAATTGGTAGGGTTTGATTTACACAATGGTAATACAAAGGACCAATATTATGGAACAGAAAGTCAACATCTGCATTGTAAGGTCTCATTGTGGCATCACCATTTAAGAGTAATAATAATGAAAACTTTTTTTTTGGAGTGCTGGAAAAACCATAGCTTAAACTATATGGGCCTTTGTCAGCAAAATGATGTCTCTGCTTTCTAATATGCTATCTAAGTTTGTCATAGACACACTGCTCCTTCTCTTCCAAGGAGCAAGTGTCTTTTGATTTTGTGGCTCCAGTCACCTTCCACAGTGATTTTGGAGCCCAAGAAAATAAAACCCGTCAACACCTTCCACTTTTCCCCCTTCTGTTTGCCACGAACTGATAGGACCAGATGCCATGATCTTAGTTCTTTGAATGTTGAATTTTAAGCCAGCCTTTTCACTCTGCTTTTTCACTCTCATCAAGAAGCTCTTTAGTTCCTCTTCACTTTCTGCAGTTAGAGTGGGATCAACTGCATATCTGAGGTTATTGATGTTTCTCCCCGCAATTGTGATTCCAATTTGTGATTCATCCAGCCCAGCATTTCACATGGTGTTCTCTGCATAGAAGTTAAATAGGCAGGGTGACAGTGTACAGCCTTGTCATCCTCCTTTCCCAATTTTGAACCAGTCCATTGTTCCATGTGAGGTTCTAACTGTTGCTTCTTGACCCACATACAGATTTCTCAGGAGGCAGGTAAGGTGGTCTGTTATTACCATCTCTTTAAGAATTTTCAGCGGTTTGTTGTGATCCACACAGTCAAAGGCTTTAGCGTAGTCAATGAAACAGAGGTAAATGTTTTGCTGGGATTCCCCTGCTTTTTCTGTGATCCGTTGAGTGTTGACAATTTGATCTCTGGTTCCTCTGCCTTTTCTAAACCCAGCTTGTACATCCATAAGTTCTCAGTTCATGTACTGCTGAAGAATCTTGAACATAACCTTTACTAAGCATGTGAAATGAGTGCAGTTGTATGATAGTTTGAACATTCTTTAGCATTGCCCTTCTTTGGGATTGTAATGAAAACTGACCATTTCCAGCCCTGTGGCCATTGCTGAGTTTCCCAAATTTGCTGGTATATTGAGTGTAGCACTTTAACAGCATCGTATTTTAGGATTTTAAATAGTTTAGCTGGAATTCCATCACCTCCAATAGCTTTGTTGGTAGTAATGGAGTCAGACACATAGGTTAGATAATGAAGACATTTTTTCTATGTATTTTTATAATAATGAGGATGAAATCTTCCTTATATTACCACCATTCATTTATTTAGCTTTTTTTTTTTTTTTTAACTAAGACATGGGTCACCAGTAAAATTCAGTCTGTTCCAATCTTTGGTGTGTACAGTAACCACTGGACTTTGAGTGCGTCAATGATGAGGGTCACAGCATGATGATTCACTAGAAACCAACTTTAATCTTACTTGGTATTGTTGAGAAATTGAGAAAAATGGGCAAATTAGTGTGAGTTTTTTTTTTCAAGTGTTGAAGAACAAATTTAGTGACTTAATGTTTTAACGTATTCTAGAATAGCAGCTCAAACTCCTATCCCTTCAAAGCCCCAAAATTGTTACAGGCATTTATTAATAAAGGATGGCATAGTAGTCTCCAAATTAGAGATGCACGTGTTCTGAATTGTCATCAGAAGTTATTTATGGAGACACGGAGAAAAGGGACTACAGACTTGGGGAAGGATATTAGGAGTAGGAGGATAAGAAAGTGTACTGGGAATTATTAGAATAAGAAAGACAAAGAGAAAAGGGCAATGCTCAGTCACTCTGATTATCAGTGCCATATAATATTCTGAGCATCTGAGGATAAAGCTGGAGAAATCTCTCTGATTTCATAAGCTGTGCTTGCTTTTAGTTTAAGCCACTAGTTTAGCACTTGTGATATGGTAGATGTGATTCTTATGGAGTAAAATGCTTGGAATGATTTCTTCTTCCGTGAAACTTCATGCTCACATTCACATTATACATTCAGTCCAGCCTAAAAAGATCCTTTTTATTTTTTTCCAAAATAGTACAAGAAATGAAGCTGCCTTCAACATGTTGTTGCCCTTTGAGCTCTGTGGTTAATTTTTGTATGTTAAAGACTTGCACTCCCAGGAGCCCCATCCAACACGGGGCTCTTCTCTGCCGTGTGTGTGTGCGTGGTGTGACCTGCCTCTCTTCCTCGTTAGTGCTCACTTAGGTATTATGGCACTCTTCAGGTTTGGGTTTTTAGAGAGGCTCCGAGTCATACTCCATCTACCCCTATATCATCTACCCTTCAGTATCTCACTGGATATTCATGGAGCTGGGTGTTTGAGAAGATAGAATCTCTCTCTCTCTCTCTGCTCATCAGGAATGCAAACAAGGGTGAGTTTAGGGGGAGAATGGATACATGTATATATATGACTGAGTCCCTTCGCTATCCTCCTGAAACTATGACAACATTGATAATCGGCTGTACCCCAATACAAAATAAAAAGTTAAAAAAGAAAGCATTCCCCGTCCCTGTACTAAGAAAACAAGAATGGAAACCAGAAAGAGAGGACAGTGTATTCCGTAACTGCGGCGTCTGAAGATCAGTCACGGTGGTGCTGCCGTGCTTTCTGACAGTTCAGAGGCAGAGGACAGAGTCCTGACTCCTGAGCTGGAGGCCTTGGACACATTAATGACACCTCTGAGCTTTAATTTCCTCATCTAGACTGTGGGGCTTGTGTTAGACATACTGCAAGGATATTTTGAGGAACATGATATGTGTGAAGAAATGATATTTTGAAAAATGATAAGTGTGAAGCACAGTGTGTGGGAAACAGGCTCTCATTCATGAAAGTTATTACCAAATGAGCAAATAATTGTGCACTTCCAGTGGGCCAGGTACTGTTTTAACCCCATGGGTACATCAGTGAATAAAATAAGAAGCCCTGCCTTTGTGGAGCTTATATTTTATGTGAACAATTGTATTAGGACGTTATTAACAAACTCATCATGAACAAGTATTTGCTGCTGTTACCATTGCATTATCCATCTAGAAGAATGTGGAAAGGGATGGGTAGGGTTTTGACAGGCTGAGAAGGAAATGTGGAGGGGGAGGAGGTCGGGGAGAAAGGAACAAGATGAATCAAAGCGTGGAGTGGGAAGTCTGCGCAGGATGGGCTCAGGGACAACCGCGGAGGGCTGTGTTGGGCCAGTGTGGGTGGCTGACCTGGCAGCAGGGCCGTTAGGGCCAGACCAAGGGCTTCTAGACAGTGATGAGCAGTGTGAGCTACTGGGGATATGTACCCTTCCGTGTGATTTGGCCAGATCTGGATTTTAGGAAATTTTCATGTTTGTAACTTACAAAGGAAATTGGAAGGGAGAGATACTGGAAATTGGAAAGCTCAGGTCAATTGCAAAAGTTTAGTGAAGAAAAAAACCCAAAAAGGAATGATTTGGAACTCACCCCCTGTTATTGATTAAGTCTGTATGAAGAACTTTTAAGACTTAATGTTTCAAAGTCTTTTTGATACAAAATACTGAAATCCTAAGTGTACCCAGCTTATTTTTATAAATACATATTGTACACATCCTCATGTGAACACCATCTGGATTGAGATAGAGAACATTACCGGCGCCTGTATTGGAGACTTTGAACTCAGAGGGCAGGGTGGGCACTGTTTGCGGTGGCCCATTTCAGGATGATGGGCAAGCCCACGGGTAAATCCCACCTCGCCAGCCGTCTTGTCAGCTCTCCAGTCCATCTCCCTCCCCTCCCTCCCGAGCAGCCAGCTGCTGCATTAACCAGACAGCAGGAAGAAAGGCAGACTGTGTCCCGAGTCTGCACCTCTTCCTGAGTTAACTTTTTAAGTGGGATACACGAAGCACATTTACCCTAATGGCCCCAAACATGAGAGAATCACATTTTACACCAAGTCCTGGGCTTCCTAAAGGGAAACAGTAGAAATATTTACAAGTAGCTTTAGTGTGGCCAGGACCTACCTAAACAAACCACAAATAGAGATCCTGTCAGCCAGCGCACAAGCGTAGGGGGTCGCTGGGTCTCGGGTGTGGCTAGGGAGCTGAGGGCCCCAGGACAGTGCAGTTTGCTATCTCCTTCTCCAGGTAATTGTACAGTGTTCTCTTTGTGCACAGGCTGGGGTCCATTTTTATTCCAGTGCTGGGAACTGCATTGCCATATAGTAGTTAAGGATGTGTATGTTGGTTGTTGTAACAGACCACTAGGATTGGTCAAATATAAGAGGGTAGATTCTCTAAGTTGTATTTATTCAACTTGTGTGACTATTGTGTGGTCAGTTTTATATCATGGCAAATGGGCAATGCTTTCTAGATAAAAGGTATTGATTGAGCATCGAAGTAGTGTTTTGTATGTTTAAGTGTATGCAGGAATATATACTCTGTGGCAAATGGAATTTGAAGCTTTTGTTTTCCCTAATTGGTTCATGTCATAAAAGTTTACTTTTCCAAATGGACTTGGGAAATGTATGTTTGGGAAGGCATGAATGGAAACCCAGAAGAAACAGACAAAGAATTGCATTGATTCCTACCGAACTGAATTTTAACACTGGGAGGAGCTTGAAGATTAGTGGTTTTCCTTTTTCCTCTTTATTTTTGCTGTAGTCATCAGATAAAAAAGATTAATTCTGAGCTGCTGTGGATGAGGATTGGGGTGGGAAAGGTGAGCGGGGAAGGGTCCCGAAAAATCTTCCCAGGTCTGAATGGATGCAGCCCAGGTCTTCTCAGCCCACTCCAGTTCTTGTGTATGTCTTCCCATAATTCAGTCTGTTATAATCAGATGTATGTATGTATAGAATATTTATAAACCCTTCATGGTCTCCTAGCTGCCTGAGGTTTCTTGAGGAAGCCCCTATGGTTAGTTGGTATCGACTGTGTGCCTAGGGCACATGTGTAGGAGTTGGAAAAGTCTCTGTGGTTATTTTTGTAGCATATCTTGTACCTCTTCTGGGCATGTCTGTGATAGATTTAGAGATCAGCTTGCACATCCTTTTCTGCGAGGCCACCCCTCCTTGCTCATGCCTAACTTCCTACCTGACACATCTAATTTAAAAAATCTTCTGTACATCAAAGGAAGCAATCAATAGAGTGGAAAAGCAAGCTATGGAATGGAAGAAAGTGCAAATTATACATCCGATAACAGAGTTAATATCCAGAATGTATAAGGAACTTCTACAAGTCAACAACAACAAAACAAACTCAATTTAAAAATGGGCAGAGGACTGAACAGAGTTTCATGGATCCTGAGTTTCAGTTTTGCAAGATGAAAACCTGTTGCACAACAGTGTGAATATATCTAACCCACTGAACTGTACACTTAAAAATGCTTAAGATGATAAATGTAATGTTATGTATTTTTTTTTACTACAATACAAAGAAAATAGTCTTCATGCTTGTCCCTGTTTCTTTGAGCAAAATGATTTCTCCTGTTTCTGAGAACTACAAGTCAGGGTGATTTTTGCAGGCTTGATTTTAACATCCTGACTGATCAGCGTTTCATATGATCTCAAGAAACACATAGCTTGCATGTTGCTTTGCTCTTCTTGTGAAACTGGAAAGATGATAATTTGTTGTTTCATAATTTTTAAAATACTTTCACAGTTTATGCTGTGCCAAGCGGCTTCATCAATTTCAGACAATGCTAAAGATTTATTTAGCCTCACCCATTTATAGGTGAGGGCTTAGAGAGTAGATTACACATCTGGATGCAACATTCATGTCCCCTGATGTACTTAGGTTAAGTGACAATATCCACTGGGATTGCTTTCTCCCAGAAGTTTTTAGAGTAGAATTTTATGCCTGCATTTCAATTATGGTATTATGAAATTGATTCCAGACTCAAATAAAATGAAAATGAAGTAGGGATGAAAAGGTATGTAGTTTCCTTGGTGCAGTTCAACTTAGGAGGGGAAGCGCCCAATTTTTAATACGAGCAGTTTATAGCCACTCATGGTTAAATGGTTTATAGGATTCTTTGCAACAAAAGGTGGTCTAATTATCAGGGAGGAGAGAATAATGTAGCCAGGTTATTTACAATGTGTGACTCACTTAAATTATGATCCTGTTAACTATACAAAAATGACAGAAAGCAGAAACATCAGAGCAAATTAAACATTTTGGCTTTTCATTAATGATCTTGAATATAGGAGGTGTGTACAAGGTTAATTTTTTCCCCCTTTAAACATCACATGAGGCCTGCCCTCAGAGTGAACCTACCATTTAAAAGATTCAGTGCATTAGCTCCTAAACAGAAAAAAAAAAAAATGACAGTGGTTTTTTCTTTTCCACTGGGCCACACTAGAGTGTTTAGTTTCTGTCACTAAATCACATGGTATGTTTTCTAATACCCTTCTAGATCGATTTTAGGTGTGATTTCTTTCCTCATGATTATTGTTTTGCTGAGTTACTAGTTGATTTTAATTGTTCTTATTTGCAGGCTTTAAATATTGATGACCTGTGTCATTTACAACTCTCTCTTGTGGCACTGACCTTTGTGAGTGTTTATACATATGAATCCCAGGACATTTTTTCAGCTCTTTAGGATGAAGGGGGGTTGTTAGGGAGATTTGTTAGTTATAAAACAGATGAAGAGTGTCCAAAAGGAACTAGAAAACTTAATATTCAGAAGCCAATTCATAGGAGAAAATACAGAATTTTACTAGATTAGAGATATTATAGTAAGTTTTATAATAGAGATAAGTTACTGTTAATAAAGCATAATCTGTCCATGGAATTCTCCAGGCAACAATACTGGAGTGGGTAGCCATTTCCTTCTCCAGGGAATCTTCCCAACCCAGGGATCGAACCCGGGTCTCCTGCATTGCAGGCGGATTCTTTACCCCATATGTAGTGTCCATTCTTCAAACAAGCTATGATAATACTAGATGTCAGATGTCAGCCTTCCTTCAGTGTAACAACTTGGACATTTGAAAATATTATTCTTTATAACTGTTGTATTTATTGTTTGAGATACAATTCACATGCCATAAAATATACCCTTTGAAAGTGTTCAGTTTGGTGGTCTTTAGTATATTCACAGAGTTATGCCACCACAAACACGGTTTAATTTCAGGACATTTTCATCCCCTCCAGGAGAACCCCCGTTCCTGTTAGTAATCTCTTCTCCGTCGCCTCTCCTCAGCTCTTAGTAGGCAGCCACTAACCACTTCTTTTCTTTATCTGCCAACTCCGGAGATTTCGTACACATGGAATATAGAAGCATAAACTATGTATTCTTTTCTATCTGGCTTCTGTTACTTGGCTTGTTTTCGGGGGTCATACCTGTTGTAACATGAATCAGTACATGATTTCTTTCTATATAGCTTGATAATGTTCCATAGTTTAATCATGCCACTTTCCCTTCCCCATTCAACTATCAGTAGCCATTTGGGTTATTTCCACCTTTTGGCTACTATGAATAATGATCCCGTGAACATTCATGTACAGTTTTTTGTGTGTTCATTTTTTAAACTCTTGAGTTAAATAAGAAAATCATAATTAGAATGGCAGACTATCTGAAATTACTGAAGATGAGAATGCCCCATACAGAAATCCATATGCTGTGGCCAAAGCAGTTCTCAAAGTACAAATTACAGTCTTAAAAGATATTTTTAAAAAAACTTAAAATTGCTGAAAATAAGTAACCTAAGTGTTCAAATCAATATTTGAGAAAAGAATAATAAAATTATCCAAAGTAAAATAACATGAGTAATAACTATGTTTTTTCCCATAAATTATATAAAATGGTTATTACTATTTTATAGTAATATAAAAAAAATCCTTACAGACTTTATAAATAAAATTGAAAAAAACACTTCTTTGAAAACATTGATAAAATAGGAACACCTCTAGGAAGCTTAATTGGAGAAGAAAGGGTTTACAAGCCTTTCTTGTAAACCTTTATAACCAAAGGTTTACAAGCATTTTCTATGCACCTATCTTTTTAGTAATGAAGTAGAAATTTCAAACAACTATAAATTATCAAAATTGACTAGGAAGTACATATGAATAGAAAATAACCACAGAAGAAAATTACTTTTTCATTATCCATCCATCCAACCATTCATCCTTCCATTTCCATCCCAACCAGTCATCTAATTCTTTTTGTAGCCAGTTTCTTTCCTCCTAAATACCACATACAGACTTTTGTCCTGGCAATTTATATACCTTTAAAGCGTCGATAAAGACAGGAAGTAAACAAAGTTTATACTACAAACCTGCTTAAGTTGTTTTATCCAAACCAAACAAGAATATGACCAAGAAAATGTGGAACCATCTCACTTATCGATACAGATTCAAGCCAAGTACAGAAAAATACCAAAAGAATAATACACAGCAGTGTTGTAAGCTTAATCTAATCTAGGAGGATAAGGGTAGTATGATATTAGGAAACCAATCTAATTTGCTAAGTTAATAGAATAAAATACTAACATTCATATGTTCAGTTGTTCAGTCATGTCCGACTCTTTGTGACCACATGGACTGCAGCATGCCAGGCTTCCCTGTCCATCACTTACTCCCAGAGCTTGCTCAAACTCATGTCCATCAAGTTGTTGATGCCATCCAACCATCTCATCCTCTGTCGTCCCCTTCTCCTCCTGCCTTCAATCTTTCCCAGCATCAGGGTCTTTTCCAGTGAATCAGTTCTTCACATCAAGTAGCCAAAGTATTGGAGCTTCAGCTTCAGCATCAGTCTTTCCAATGAATATTCAAGACTGATTTCCTTTAGGATAGACTGGTTGGATCTCCTTGCAGTCCAAGGGACTCTCAAGAGTCTTCTCCAACACCACAGTTCAAGAGCATCAATTCTTAGGCACTCAGCTTTCCTTGTGTTCCGTCAAATCCATATATACTACTGGAAAAACCATAGCTTTGACTAAACGGACCTTTGTCAGCAGAGGAATGTCTTTGCTTTTTAACATGCTGTCTAGGTTGGGGTCGCAAAGAGTCGGATACGACTGAGTGACTTCCCTTTCACGTTCACTTTCAGGTTGGTCATAGCTTTTCTTCCAAGGAGCAAGCGTCTTTTAATCTCACAGCTGCAGTCACCATCTGTGGTAGTTTGGGAGCCCAAGAAAATAAAGTCTGTCACTGTTTCCATTGTTTTCCCATCTGTTTGCAGTGAAGTGGTGGGGCCAGATGTCATGATCTTAGTTTTTTGAATGTTGAGTTTTAAGCCAGCTTTTCAACATCCATATGATCATCTCTATATATGATAAATATTAGAAGTAGTCAGTTAAAAGCACTAAAGCTTCAATAAGATTGATTCATCATTAGATTATTAATCAACAAAAATGAGTCTTTTCCCATATGATAGCATTAACCACATGTAAAATATTGTGGGGGGAAGATACCTCTTACATTTGTATCCCAATCTATAGAAATATGACTGTAAACTTATCAGAAAATGTATATGAGACAAACAGTAGAACTTTTACTGAAGTGATGAGGAGATGTTGATAAACGGAGATGCATCCAACTCCTGGCCTCAGTGCTACAAGGTACGTTTTCTCCAGATTAATTTAACACATGCAGTTCCAATAAAATCCTAATAGAATCTTTTTTTTAAGCTTGACAAATTGCTTCTCAAGTTCATACAAAAGAATAAATAAGGAAAAATGGCCCCAAAATGTATTTTAAAAGTAGTAATTGTTGGAAGTTTGCCCCCCCTAGATTTTAAAACATGCTATTGAAAATCTATAAATAGATCCATGTGTACATTAGAATTTAATACATGATAAAGATAAAATTTTCATACCAGTAGGAAAGGATGGACTAGTTAATACATAGTATTAAGGCAACTAGCACATTCTTTGGGAAAATACATATCTAGATACCTATTTCATGCCACACACTGTATTTCAAATCTATAAAACCCTAGAAGAAAATAAAGCAATATATATTTATAGTTGTGGAGAAAGCCTTTAAAAGCATGACAGATATCTCTGAAGTCTTAAAAAGAAAACTAACAAATTCAATTTTTTGAAATTATGGTGAAAGATTGTAATAAACAGGATTAAGTGAATAGACAACCAGGAGAAAACACATGAAACTGTGTAACAGATAAAGGGTTAATATTCAGAATTTATCGAAAGCTCCCACAAATCAGTATGGAAAGACAATGGAATAGCAAAGTGTGAGGATGATATGAACAATTGCCTAAGAAATACAAATGGCTAATAAACATATCAAAATGCTGTCACTTCATTTATAATCAAGGAAAACAGCCATTGGATTCAGTTTTCATCTATCACATTGCTCCAAAATTACAATGACTGGTACTTGGGAAGGTGTGGTGAGAAGGGCACAATTACACAGCCTTACTAGAAATTTAGATTTACATAACCTATTTACAAGGATTGCATCTAAGCCAAACCTAAAAACATACTTTTGACCTAGCAGTTCTTTTACCATAGCATAGAAATTCATCGTAGCAATATTAACAAAAAAAAAAGAACAAAACTTGAGGACACCTTAAATGTCCCTTAGAAAGGAACAAATTAAATAAATGTGGAATAGTCTTCATCTGTTATACCATGCAGCCATTGAAAAGAATAATAAGCTGATTTTGTATAATATGACATGGATAAATGCTAGATGTCAGTTAAGAACCCTGGTCTGAAACAGAGTTGTCATCCACAAGCTGGGTACCCTTGAGCAAATTACTTCTCCAAGTGTTACTTTACCCACCTGGAAAAGTGGGACTGTTTATAGTGCTCGCCCCCAAAGGTCTGTGCAAATTAAATGGGATCTCCATGCATCTAGCTAGAGACAGCGGTAAGAAGTGGATAAAAAATGTGACAGCAGCTACATAGTTGCCTGCGTATTGACAAAGTCAAAGAAGGTCCCTATCACAGTGCTTGTAGTAATTAACCTAGGGGAGTTTAGGGATATTCATTTCTTAACTTCACACATCTGTGTGATTTTTAATTATTTAATGGTTTTTCCATTTTTAAAAAATCAGCTATTTTTATATTACATTAAAAATATTAAATATATTAAAATATTTTATATTAAAAATGCTATGTTGTAATTTTGAAAGCTAATAAAATGGTTTAAAAAAAATCCCACCACCCCTGCTGTGGGGTATTTCTACCAGCATCAATCTCCCCACCATCCCTGCATTCATTCTGATTGAGCAATTTAGTGTATTGGGTAAACCAATAGGTCTTTCTTATTCCCACACCCCTAAGTTTTGAATAATCCAGAACACAGAAATAGTAGTAAAGAAACTGTTTAATCGCAGTTCAGTGGCGCTTTTCTTTAAGTGTCCCTTAGAAGGTTTTTCCTTTCCTGGCAGCTTTTGTTATTTCAGTGTGGGTTGACTTGCCTGAGGAAGAAAGGATGTAGCTGAAATAGAGTCAGAAGAAGAAATTCTGGATTTTGGAGAAAATGGGCTCTGAGTGAGGCCCTTAGCCATTCAGCAGCTTTTCAATAGCCTCACTTCTGCCTCCACCACCCCCACCCCTACATTCTGCCCCCACCTTCTTTGAAGAAGCAAAGCAAATTCTTTTTTTCTAGGTCTCTGTAATTCTCTCCTTCGTCTTCCTTTTCCTAGCCTTTCTCCCTCCTTCCTTCATATTCCTTAGACTAGGGATTGGTCTCACCTCATTCAGAATTTAAGAGGCTGGTGAGCCCTGCAGTCAAAATTTCATCTCTTTTAGACATTTTTTTGAAAGTTACTTGTTTTTCTAGCTATTGGAAGCATTAAATGAAAACTTGAGACTAAGTTCCCAAGAATACCCCGTACTCCAAATGAGTTTCAAATAAGGTTGGGTCAGTCTTTTGCTCAAGTGTGATAGTAATGTGTCTCAGTCTGTATCTTCCGCACCCACTCCCCTCCCCGACAGCTGGGTGTTGTGGAGAGACCTAGGAATCCTGTGACGATTCTAACCTTTTCCATTGCACTGCGCACTCTTAGTATCACCAGCAAATGACATTGTTTTTCATTACGATAGCTGCCTTCAGCCATAGATTCAGAAAGGTCAATTTTAATTAAAAACCAAAGAAAAATACATTTTGTGGGGGTTTTTTCCCCTTAGAAGAATAGGTTATTAGCTTTCTTTGTAACTCTTGCTATCTTGCTGAACTTTCCAAGAATGTAGACAGACTCTTAAAATTCTTTGGCAGATCACCTCATCAGCTGGCACGCCGCAGGCACTTTGGAAGAAGAGGAACTCTCATCCGTGTTCCAACTCTCTGCTAGGGGGTGTCCATGAGTAGGATTTGCATCATCCCAATAAATCATCTGTCAAATGTTAGAGCAGAAAAAGTTATAAGATGATCATCTTAGTGCAGCTCCCATTTTGCAGTTGAAATTGAGGACTGATGTGTTTGCTTGACTTTGTCCCAGGTTCCTAGCAAGCTGGGAATGGAGAAAAGAGGGAGGAAGGAAGGGCAGATGGGCACTTGTATAGGCTAAGAGGGCTTCCCAGGTGGCGCTCGTGGTAAAGAATCCTCCTGCCAATGCAGGAGAGCGAAGAGACACAGATTAGATCCCTGGGTCGGGAAGGTCCCCTGGAGGAGGAAATAGCAACCCACTTCAGTATTCTTGCCTGAAGAATCCCATGGACAGAGGAGCCTGGCGAGCTATAGTCCATGGGGCTGCAAAGAGTCAGACATGACTGAGCACACACACAGAGACCAAGAGGGTTTGCTTACTGGGATCTTTGGTGAGATTAGATTCACAGTTTTTTTTTAATTAAGGTAAAATCGCGTAACATAAAATTCACCATCTTAACGACTTTAAAGCGTACAATTCAGTGACTTGTAGTGCATTCACAGTGTTGTATACCTGTCAGCACTATCGAATCCCATTTCCTCACTCCAAAAAGGACCTCTGTACCCATTAAGAAGCCATTCACTCTTCCTCCCTCCCTGTGGCCCCTGGAAATCACGAATCAGCTTCCCACCTCTGTGGGTCTGCCTCTTCTGCATATTTCATGTAAGTTGAATCCTGTATCTGGTCTTTGTGACTGGCTCCTTTCACTTAACATAATGTTTTCAAAGGTTCATTCATGTTGCAGAACATCATTCCTTTTTATGGCAGAGTAATGCTCCATTGTACAGGTAAATCATGTTTTGTTCACTCATCCGTCAGTGGATATATGGCTTGTTTCTACTTGTTAGCCATTATGGATAATGCTGCTGTGAACATTTGTATACAAGTCTTTGAATACCTGTCTTCGATTCTCTTGGGTATGTGCCTAGTAATGGAATTGCCAGTCACATGATAATTCTATGGGTAACTTCTTGAGGACCTACCAGGCTCTTTTTCACAGTAGCTGTGTGATATTTTTAAAGCAGTGTTTAACTGGCAGTGTTTCTTAAAACAAACACTGAGTTATGTGCCAGGTCTTGGGAGCAAGATGAATGTAAAGCAGCCCCCATTCATAGGCAAAGATTCTCAAGGAGAAGAAATAATTATGGTTGACATGGTGGGGGTGGGAGGTGCTAGGCTTAAGGAGAACAGGGCAAACTCTGGCTTGGCTGTGGCACGTGTCAAGGCTAGAAATCACATAGGAAGAGATGGACTTAACATACTTGGGATTCTTGCATGCAGAGAGCACATCTTTTGGATGGAGAGAGCTAATGGTCCACTATTAACGGGTAGCCATCATTACGGAAGGCTACCTGCTAGCCAGAACATTGATTTCCTAGCTTTTCATTGCCTCTAGTACTGACTTAGCTCTGCTTCTTAATGTGAACCCACTCTCAATAGTCCAGTATACTTCTAGTGAAACAGATCTTTTGCAGCATTTTCCCACCCTCCTTATATTTTTGCAGGATCATAGCACCCCAGAGGCCTCTGTCTGCTAGATGGACAAAGAAAACACACACATTTAATTGTATAATGTGCTGTAATACACATGAAACAATCCGGAAGACAGTGTTAATGAAGCTCCCCTCCTACCATGTGGTAGGTGAAAGGTGACTGCCTCAGTTGCTCAGTCGTGTCTGACTCTGCAACCCCATGGACTGTAACCTGCCAGGCTCCTCTGTCCGTTAGATTCTCCAGGCAAGAATACTGGAGTGGGTTGCCATTTCCTCCTCCAGGAGATCTTCCCAACCGAGGGGTCAAACCAACATCTCCTGCTTCTCCTATACTGGCAGACCGCTGGCCAGCAGGGAAGCCTGGTAGGTGAAAGGCTGGTTATTATTTTGATTTTTTATTATCTCTGTTACTTGATCTTACCAGGCTTGGTGCACCTCTGAGCTCCCAGCCTGACCCCACTCTATTATCTAGCTGCTGCCAGTGCTGTTTCTAAAATGCAGAGTTAATCATGTCAGGAGCCCCACTCCCAACACACCCCAAACTCAGAATTCTTCAGTGCATCTTTCTTTCCTTCAGGGTCGTCACCATACCCCCAGAGCCCTTCTGTGTGGTGCTGGCATCCCCCTCTCCTGTAGTCTCCTCCCACCTCTGCCCTCCCCTGATCTGTACTCTAACCCAGTGGGTCTGCATTTCCCCAGACATCACCCCACTGTCTTGCCTCTTTATCCTCACACCATTGACTGCTCCTTTGAAATGTCATCTTTGTCTCCCAACCCTCTTAACGTGACTAACTCCTGTTCATCCTTCAAAACCCATCCTGTGAGGCTTCAACACATTCTTCCTCATGGTTATAATGGTTTACCTCTCCACTCCCCCATGAGGACTGTCTCTTTCAGGTACCCAGGGCGTTACTTTCGTGTGGGGACCCATCATCTTAGATTGGACTAGTGAACAAGCTTGAAAGCCGTACTTCACGGGATGATCTAGATTCTGGCACCCAGTCAGCGAGACGCCCTCTCCTCCTATAGGATGAGAGGGGCCATTCGTTCAAACTCCAACAGTTAGTATTATTCCTTGGCAGTTTCTCAGAAAACATGGTCCTCACTAGCATTTGTAGGTATGAGAAATAGAGTTTCTGAGGTTCTCAAGATGTGTTTTTAAGTCCTGTGTACTGCCAGACAGCTAATTACAGAGGAATTCTCTTCCCTCAAGATGTTAATAAAGAGGAAAGTGGCCCTTTCCTAAATGTTGGCAAGGATACTCAAGATTCAAAACTCTTGGCCCTTGTGTGTATTATAGTCATAATCCATAAATTCAAATAATCTGAAGTATGTAGGTCTCTCTTGCCCTCAGGCTGATGAAGGTCAGACACAAAAATGTCTTGGAAAGTGAAGAAACACAAGATGCAATGATATTTTCTTGGCTTCAGAGACCAAGGCTTGGGAAGTAGATGCCGTCATAGAATTTTGTGCTGCCTCATAATTTTACGCTTGAGTAAGATGTCTAGATTCATTTTTCCCACGTCTGTGTCACCTTTAAAAAAAAAAAAAAGGATACCGAATCCATCTAAATTTGAGCTGAAAGAATCCCAAGTAAGGAAGTACAATCATTCAGGGCAGTGACTTGGAGAGGAGGGAGGGTCTCCTTCCCTCCCGCCAGCCAGCATCCCCTCTGCTCCAGGCGAACATACATACAAGCAGACATTCACAGCCAAGCAACAGTTCTTTGTGTTGGGAGCCACAACAAAGTGTTTTGCTCCAAATTTCTATTACACAACTTCTATTGCATGTATTTTAATTTTTTAAAAATGTGCCACATATGTCTAGGGCACCTGTTGGTTTGCATTCTGTGAAAGAATTTGTGTGTTTGAGAGCACACAATAGCTGTGAAACCGAAATCATCTGTTTTGGTTTCCAGAAGGACTTTCTTTCCTTAATAGATGTTTTATAACTTGCTTACTATATTGAATTTGGGATATATGACACTAAATATTGCTTGAGTACATAGAGTATCTGAAGTGACCCATGGGATGGAATAAAGCTAGCTAGAGAACTAAGGTTTTCTACCCAATGTGGCTAGCACCATCCATTTCAAATTCCTCGCTTAATGTTGGGTGATCATATAATTGCTATAATTTGTTTTTTCTTATTTGAACCATTCTTCTAAGTGGGCATCACATGTCTGCACATGTCTGAAATCGAGCTCTTGACCCCCACCCCCCACCCCCCACCAGCCACACACCATCCAGCGGTTCTTTGCGCAGGTGTCTCTGTCTCGGGCCAGGGGACACCATCTCCTGCCTTGTGACTGGTCACTGTGACCGTCCTGCCTTCAAACCTGCTGAGCTCAGCCTCCCCCTTTCCCAACGACACCTTCCAGTCCCTCTGAAGCGTTTATCCCCAGATCTTTGTGTGCCCCGCTGCTCATCCTTTAAGGCTTGACGTAAATGCTCCTCCTTAGAGAGTTCTTCCCAATCGCTCTTGCTCATGTTATCCTTTTGTTTTCTTTACTGTTCTCATCACTCATAGATATTTTCTTGTCTGTCTGTTGTTTGTCATTTTCTAATCGAAGCTATAAGCCGCACAAGGACAGGACTTTGCTTGCCTTGCTCAGAACAGGACCTGCCTGTCTTGTAATTGGCACACAATAGATATTTGAATGAATGAATGGAATGAGTGAAACGAAATGGGCTTTAGATGTTTCATAGAAGGAGTCTGAAGAGCCCAACTAGTGTATAAAATGGAAGCCTTTCTAAAAGTTGAATTCAGTTTTAATAAAATTAAGGATTTTTTTTCATGTGTAAAGAATACCCTTTAATAATAACTTAGATTTGCATTATCTGGACTCTCAGCATTTTTTAATATGTTGGAGTCTTCAGTTCGAGGACTTTCTGAAAGGCTAACTTTAATAACATCAGACCTGCCATTTCCACGGGGCTTAGAATAGATTCTAAAATGCCAGAGAAAATTAAATGCAAAAAAGCTCCAGTTAATTAATGTTTCAGAATAAATTAATGCTTTTGGTCTGACTTTAACTGACAAGAATGGTGAATTTCAAAGTTAAAACTGCCATCCTTTTCCCTTGTCTGTGTTTTGTGCTATATTCAGTCATTCCAGTTATTTATCTCCTTGGGGGGAAAAGGAAACATACTTACTGAATTTTAAATTAAAATGAAAGACACAGTTATACTGGATATTCTTAGGGGAATGGCTTTTAGCATTCCTCCTAACTCTAGTTATGTGCGAATTCCTGAACTTTCAGAGTTGGGAACAGATCCCAAATACCTTTGTCTGTTGCAGCAATGCTATAACATACAGAGAAGAGAGGACACTAACATTTTTGTGTATGTTGTGTTCCAGGGACTGGCTTGGCTTATTACCTATATCTCAGTAAATTAATTTTGGAATGGAGTGTGCATTGGCCATGGGGGAAGGGAGACATATTTTCATCTTTTCTGATTTATTTCTTGTTTATCCTTGGATCTCAGTCCATAGAATAGAACTGGCAACAACTTGTGACATTTCTTTCTTTTTCTTCTTCCTCATTGTCCCTCCTACACTTTCTGAACCCCTATTTCCTTTCTTGTTTGCAGGATTAATAATTAATACGTCTGTCTCGCAAGAATATTATGAGGTCATGAGATGATTGTGTGTGTGTGTCCAGTATAGTACTTGATACTAAATTATTTGTTTTTAAATATGAGAATGTTCTTAGAGGATTCCTATACAGAGGAGAGCTAGACAGATCTCCAGAGTCTTTAATCCCTAAGATTCTGTGATCTTACTGTACTGTGATTCCATGTACTGCACTGTCATGAATCTATAAAAATTTAATCTTTTTGCCTCCAACTTACCACTGTTTATTAATTTGTTAACACAAATATTTCAGTGTGAAATTATAATCAAGGTGCCAAACAGTAGAGTTTCAGAGATAAAAGATACTCTCTATTTATATTCTACTTTGCTCCACAGAAGGGTTTGAGGTAGAGATAAATGTTCATTGTGAACTTTTGTTTTTCTTGTATAATACTTTGTGTACCAAATACAGACAAGCTAGATACATACTGACTTCTAAATGTGGTCGGCAAGTCTTTTGCTTTAAATAGGTACCTGTTTTTTTGTTGTTTCCTACTTTCTTATAAAAGTCACATGGAAAGGATAAGTTCTAGGTAATTTGAATTCTGGTTGGTTGGGTTCCAGCTTTTAGTTAATCAAGAACTTACTGGAGTTAGGAAGTATACACGTTGCTTTTTTTTGAAATTATAGTTATTTGATATTTGCAAGTAATTCTGGGGAACAAGCATTTCAAATAGAGAATATTCACGAGAAATAACAATATTATAAAAATAGATGTTAAGTTCTTTTGTTTTTAACAAACATTCTCCATTGTTTATAAATGTTTGAAAAAAATAACAAATACAATAGCATTTTCATCTCTTCCTCTTTTCCTTCCTTTATCTAGTCCTTTTATGCAAATAAAATTGTATGAATCATTTGCTAATCAGATTTAAATCTGCATAGATTTGTAGTATTAGAACCATAAAAGCCCTGAAAATGAGCATATATCTCTTATATTAATTAATAGGGGCACATGGTTACTTGCTAGGCATTGTGTAGCCAGTGTTCTTATTTAAATTAAGCCTGTTGATCTGGTGTTTAAAAGGACAGCTGCAGCACTCATTGGTGGCCTATTTTTGGCTAGGTAAATGAATCATGGACACAAACAGTATTAGAGTAATTCAGTTGAAAGAGAACATGCAACATGTAACCTAGGGGGTAGAAAATGACTGTGGCCTTAAATGATTTATCTGAACAATCTTCTTTGCATGGAAAATTCCTTTTCTGCCTGCTCTTTGTCTGGTGTTGACCTGCTGTATCAGTTCTGATTTTTCTCCCCTCCTTTGTTTAGTACCAGTTGTAAGAATTATCAAGTGAGTTTCAAGCTCTTTCCAAATAAAAATGGTGACATTGTGACATTGCAAGTGAAAATTCCAAAATCTCCCTGTTCATTCCTAGTAAAGCAATTTAGATGTGCATGTGCCTAAAAGAAGAATGAGTGATGGGCAGAAATTCCTGGAGGCATATTGTCAGGAGACAGATGTGATCACTAGTGCTGTGCAAAAATGGAGTGAGTGACCTAGCAGAAGATCCCACGTTGCTGGAGGTGCACTGAATGGTTTAGAGTTGACCTGTAAGAGTTGAATTAAGCTGAGTAAAAGTTGCATTTTTAAACAATTAATGTATTCTTTATTCCCAAATAAAAGCTCTAGCAAGATGTTGCACATTTATACAAAGGTTTGGATGTCCCTAGAAAGTTCACAAAGAGCAGAAAACAGAGCCCGTTGTGACAGGAATGCCACACTGGTCAGCAGGCTCACCCTGATCTGCATTTGGCAAGAAGTGCCTCCTGAAGACCCCCGTCCCTTCCTGGGGTGCCATCCAGAAAGAGCCCTGCCTCAGGGACACCTTCCGTAGAAAAACATAAGAACATAGGTCATTTGTCTGCAAGTACTGCAAAAAGTAAATAAATAAAAATATGAACCTAACAAAATGATGTAAAAATATGAACCTGACCTTAGCCCCAGGGCTTCCTGGGGGTTCAGACAGTAAAGAATCTGCTGCAATGCAGGAGACCCTGGTTCGATTCCTGAGCTGGGAAGATCCCCTGGAGAAGGGAATGGCTACCCACTCCAGTATTCTGGCCTGGAGAATTCCACAGACAGAATCCTGTTGTTATTGTTCAGTCGCCAAGTCACGTCCAGCTCTTTGCGACCCCATGGACTGCAGCACACAAGGCTTCTCTGTCCCTCACCATCTCCCAGAGTTTTCCCAAGTTCATGTCCATCGAATCAGTGATGCCATCCAACCACCTCATCCTCTGTGGCCCCCTTCTCCTCTTATCCTCAATCTTCCCCAACATCAGGGTCTTTTCCAGTGAGTCTGCTGTTTGCATCAGGTGGCCAAAGTATTGGAACCTCAGCTTCAGCATCAGTCCTTCCAGTGGATATTCGGGGTTGATTTCTTTTAGGATTGACTGGTTTGATCTCCTTACAGTCCAAGAGTCTGGACTCTTGGAACTCTCAAGAGTTCCAGCACCACAATTTGAAAGCACCAGTTCTTCGGCACTCAGCCTTCTTAATGGTCCAGCTCTCACGTCCTATGTAATTGTGTATATTCTTTCCATATGTGCTTCACTTGGTCCCTGACTATACTGCCCTGTCCTCTCCAGGAGCATAGCCTTACCCGTGACAGTCCACACCCTAGAGTACCAAAGCAGAGTTAGAAATCTCTTGGCATCTAATAAAGGGAGATAAATGCCACTGGCCCATGTCAGGAAGGTGGTTTTCCTTCCTTCTCCTGTCTGGGCAGACCCCCAAATAATGTACTTACTAGGAGGAAGCCCCAGTGCCCTCCAGAGATGATCCTGCCTCCTCTAAGCTATGGAGTTTTTGTCAAGATGTTCTCTTGAGTCCAAAGCTGCCTGCAGAGTGACATTGCATTTAGGTTTGCATCCTGATGGTTCCCAAAAGATAAACCAGGACAATGATACCAGATCAAGAAGGAGCAAGAAGGAGAACTTTGTTTTACTAATAGTCTTGAATAGTAGGGGTGTCCCTAAAAAGAGTATTAAACTGCAAAAGGTTAGATACCTTTTAGTTTGTTACTATGTCTGGTTTGTTAATAAATATTTATCAAATAGGCTATAACCTGTAGTTCATTCCAGGCTGGGCTGCTTTCCCAGTAGACTTTAGTATATAATAGAATCATAGTTATTACAAACAGTGACATGTTAAAATGACTGGTTTGGGGAAGATTTGATTTGCTTCCCTCCTCCTCCATAGTTTTTACACACTATGCATCAAGACAAAGACACGATTGTAATTTACTGAGAAAAATTGCAAAGACCCTTAAATGATCATCTCTCATACATTTACTTATAATGGGGCTAAAGGGACTTGATTTGACTTTTTATGTTACATAGTTCAAAAAAAGATGGTTATCTTGCTGAATTGTCACAAATACAGTACACCTTCACTCAGTTGAAGATATTACATTTGACAGGTACTTTTAATTTTTTCTTCTTTCTTTATTTGGATGTGTTTATTGTCATATATGCCTGTGGTCTGTTCTTAAGAATTTCGGTTGCCGTTAGAGTTGAAACTGAGAATTGGCCAGGATAGTAGTTGGAAGCTTTGGTGGGTTTTGGAACCCCAGAAGGAAAATGTATTGGTTTATATATTTTTTGGTTTACATTTTGTCGTTCTGTGTACTCTCTCATGAGCACAGGCTAACAATCTCTAAGCATGTCATAACTTTTCTCTCTAAACCTTACCCTCTAGTTTATTCTTCCTGGCCCCTTCTTCCCCCAAATATAACAAAAAACAAAATCAGCAATGAGGAGGAAGAGTTCTATGCCTTAATAGGGTAGCTCGTTTACTTTCTAGAGTTTATTCTCTCAGAAAATATATTCTGAAAAAACACATCAATGATGTGCTTCTTAATCCCATAAGTTTCTCTTTTCTTGCTTTTTTTTTTTTTTACTGTGCTTGAGATTAATGCCATCCTGATCTTTTTCAACTGTTCAGCAGATAAATTGGGGCTGTCTCTTTTTTATATATGTATATAATATTGCAATTTGAGGATGGTCACTGTACAAGCTTTATGTCCTCTGCTTCCTGTTGCAAGTTCCTCTGTCTCACTGGCTGTGATGATATTTCATTAATACACAGGCTAGTAAAAAAATCACCCTTTGTTTGCAGAGGCTGTGGCATGTTTACCTTTTCCTCAGTAACAGATTCCTTTCTGAATGAATAAAGGAAGGAGGGTTTCTCTTCTGATATTTCATCCAGCCTTGTGTTTCTGTTAGGGGGTGGGGGGGTGGTGGACGATGGTGTCATTTGCCTGTCATCCTAGAAAAGTTCATGGCATTTGAATTCAGAAGACCTGAGTTCAGATCCCAGCTTGGCCACACACCTGGGTCTGTGAGCCCAGGCCAGTCACTTTGGCAGTTCAGCCTTTATTTTTTTCATCCGCGAATTAAAGACAAGAAGACTGTCTCTTTCGTAAATCCTCTTTGGAATCAGGCAGCCTTAGTATAAGACTATCTTCCATACAAGGATGTTGTGAATATTCAATGCAATGTTACATAAACTGTAAATCACTGTGTATATGTTAGTTATCTTCTTTCACATTCGATTTTCAGTTGTAACTGACCACCCTCAGAGGCTGCTACTAATTCTCAAAATAACAAGTAGTGAGATAGACTTATTTGGGCACAAAAGAAAGTGAAAGGATGTGTTTCAAAAATATTCTTCCCCTCTGCTGTTTGTTTTAAAGGCAGTGGGACCCCTGTGAGCAGAGTCATCTAGGTCTTGGCTGAAGGGAGCAAAAACCTGCCTTAACCCAGTGAGAACTCATCAGTATGACTCCAGGGTGGGCTTGGCATTAAACACTTTTTTGGTAAGAACAGAATTTTCTCAAAATCATTGAGTCAGTCATTTTTAAAAGATATGTATAAACTTTGTACGGTTTGTGTGTTTTGCCTTAAAGCGTAGAGCACAAAATAATTTGAATTATTATGTATCGTCATATTTGATTTCAGAAAGACGAATAAAAGAGAGTCCTTTGGTGGGGAGAGAGAGTGGTATTCTTTATGCATCAAGACTAGCTGATATTTTAAAAAGAGTTAAGTCCTTGAAGAGGGACCATAATTGTAAGTTCAGGGCTATTTCAAAATTACAAAGGAAATGGTAAATTACTCTTAAAAATTTATTTTTCATTGACGTATAGCTGAACTACAGTTTTGTGGTAGAAATGGTAAATTATTGCAGTGTGGCATTCGAAAGAATTCTAGCCCTTACGGTAATATTAATCCTGTGGCTGATGTATTCTTGACTTCATCAGCTTGGGCAGGGTTGCGGGGCGGGGGGGGGGGTGTGTACCTGTGGTCACATTACAGTAATTCCCTCAGATAGCCACGTGCCAGGCCCTTGATGCTCACTTGTAGGATATCCTCTTTTTTCAGGAGTCCTGGTCCCTAAATAACTTTGTGAGTTGCTGGAGGGGCTTACATGTGCAGCCTCAGCATCTCCAAGGCCCAGCCAGTTCTGAGTCCTGGGCTGTCTCCTGGATCAGAGCCACTGTCTGTTCCTCCTCTGCCCTGGTGTCCACTGCCATCCCCAGCCTGTCCCACTATCCTCTCTCTCTCGGCAGTCTCTCATTGTTGCCCCACACCACATACTAGGCTCCACATTCCACATGCCCAGTCTTCCTCTTCAACTCTCTGGAAATGTTTTCACTTTTGTGAACTTTTGATCCCAAAGTAGAAGTTCAGTGCCAATGTCCAACAGTCTCCTTGTTTTTTCTTCAGTCCATGCTTTATCAGCTAAGTACCAAGAGCTCTCCTTTGCTCTAGGGATAAAAATGAAAAAGATGAGCTAGGAGTTCGCTATTTAGTGTGCTTCAGTGATTTTAGTCTAATCCAATATAACTTAGGTAGGTCCTGGGCTAAATGCAGCTGGTAAGACGCCACAGTCACAGCTTTAGAAGATAGAGAAGGGGAGGAATCAGGAACCAAAGGAAATGTCTTAGGATGTTCAGCATCATGTGGGGAGCTGAGAAGAGCTGGGCATGGGGTGGGAAGGCAGAGACACAAAAGGAGATAGTAGAATGTCTGTTTAGAGTGCTGATGGTCAAAGAAGAGGCCCTTAGTGATGATGTCCCCTCCTTACCTGGTTATGGGGTCTCTCCTTGATCACAGTTATCCAAACCTAAGTATTTAAAACATTCCATCTCTTTGTGTTGACTTTTAGACCTAGCTTGAAATGCATGAAGCACAGAGACAGTTCTGTTGCTTCAGGGAAAACCCTGACTCATATTCTAAACATATTGGACAGATTCTCGTTAAAGTGAAGATAAGGTTTCACTTATCACAGATGGAAGAGACAGCCGGATCCAGTGAATGAGGTAGTGGGTTTGATTCTCTCAAGCTGTCATTCACACTAGCAAAATGAAATATGCTGTTTACAAACATGCTAGTGCAGAGAAGACCTTCAGCAAGGCACAGTGGAACTACATATTTCCTTTCTCTTTAATTCCCAAACTTAAAAGATAAGATGTATTCTTTGTGACTCTTACAAAGATTGCCCAATAACATTATTTTTAATTTCCAAATTACAGGCCTGTTTGTTTCATTCTTATTCTCTCAAAGAATACGTATTTCTTGTCTTTGGCTTTTATCCCAAATGTGGAGACTGTTTATTGATTTTCTTTAGAAAGTTCACAGTGCCCATGTGCAGGTTAAGAGGGAAAAAGAGAAGGTAAATGTGAAAGAAAGAGAAATCATGTTGTGAATGATGTGTTTTGTGTAGTTTGGTTCTACATACCTAGGGTAAACTCTTGCAGAGGCCAAACCCAGAACTTACTTTAGATTTGTTGTAGATTAGAGAACCAGCCCTCAGGCTGCATTTCTGAATATGAGACACTCCAGAGTATTGGAAGAGAAGAGCCCCCACACGGAGGGAGAAATCTTGATTCTTTGTCATTGCAAGTCCCTCTGATGGCAAAGCTTACACAGAACTACCTCTCCCCAGGGGATCTTTACCAAAGAGAAGAAGCCCAATTTCTAAGTGAAAAATTATACGTACAGACATAAACATACAACAGAATGGTGTTTGTAACCTGTGTAAGATCTTGCTAGGTCATCAGCTATTCATCCTGCTCGCTGCTGGCTAAGGGGTGGGGAATTGGGTGTAGGGGGTCTTCCCGCAAAATGCCTTGTCTTCTCTCCAGCAGCTGCTCTACATCCATCCTCCCCCACATGTCAGTGTTTACTTTCGGTGAACGGTGACTGTGTGGATGCACAAGCGGAAATGGCCATCACAGAGGTCCTCCCCGGACCCCTCTTGCCCATTATCTTCTGAAGACTCTTGTTCACAAAGTGTGGCCTCTTTTTCAGGATCTAATGAATGAAGATGCCATCCATAGAGAAAGGCTGCAAAGGGAAGGCAGACCTGGGATGGATGTCTTTATAGCTCTAGAAGGCTCCACACCTTACCCATTGGAGGGATCCTAGGAAATGTTTATGGACTCAGTAGATGTAAATACATTTCATGGAGAACAACCAGACTTTGCCAAGAAGAGGTTCCTTGGGTACCTCTGTGAACTCTGACTACTTTTAAGGATAACTGTGCCCTTCTTGGCATGAATCACAACACAAGAATGAAATCCTCATGTGGATATATCATAAGAAAATTTGTATCTTCATCATGGGAGCAGTTTAGTTCAAACTTGGCAACCTTCTTCGTAAATGTTTATGAAATCCTTTTGGTCAAGACCAAAATAGAAATCAAAACTTTTATTATCCTTTCCCCCTAAACCAAAAGAGTGACATTATTTAAAGTTTTAAACCAACACAAAGATAAATAAAAACTATTTTAAAGTCAAGATGGTAACTGACGACCTGTGCTTCACATTATAAATAGTAGAAAGTTTCATACTAACTCATGCACTATTTTTTTAATGGCTCAAGTCTCAATCTGACAGATAATGTGAAATAGACAAGATCTTCCCTTCTCCCTTCCAAAAAGTAGGAAAGCTAAAACTTGAAAGGATTAACAGCCCTTGCTTTTATACAATGTTGTCCACAAAAAGCCACACTCACCTTGGAGATTTACCTGCACAAAAGCATCATTGCCTTTCTCAGAGGGGCACTGCCATATCTTCTGTGGTTTCATAAAGCCCTATAATTGGAGTAGGCAGGCTGAAATTTTCCAAGTCTCCCCTTTTGGCAGTGAACCTGGCTACAGAAACATCTTAGTTGTACAAGACATTTAAAACTGTTTATCTCTTACTCCTGTCCACACTGATTTGTTTGTATTCCATGCCTGCCTTCCACAAGCCTATAAAATGTCAACTGCACTACAGTCAGGGCTGAGTCTGCATTCTATATCTGTATATTTAAGCTGAACACTCCTTTTCAGTTCTTTAAAAACTTTATCCACCCTCTGCCAACTGCTTAAAGGGCTATCTTACTCCTTGTGGTTTGCTTAGATCTGAATCTGAGACGCAAAACTTCCAGAGTCCTTGTTCTTGTTCTCTGAATTCATCAGCTCGCATGCTTTTATACCCTGATACTTTTGTGGTCAAGCTGTATTATTAATTCCTGCTATTTTTTAAGTCTTAAAAGTCAGAGTGTTCTAAACTATGTAGAACCTGAGGTTGGTGCTTTGACCAGGAAGGCTGTGTTTGACTGCAGACATCTAAGTTTCAGGGAATATGTCTGAGTATTACTTAGTTTGAACCTTCCACCTTATTCCTGTGATTTGCTTTTCACTTAGAAATGAACTGCAGTCATTACTGAAGTGAATATATAATCTTTACCTTGCTAGCAAGCTTGGTTCTGATTACTTTAAATGAAAATAACAGAAGTTTATACTCATTTCTTTTTTAAAAGCTTTGTACTTCTGCTGAATTGCCTGCAAGGCTTTAACTGTATAGATCACTAGAAACTGAAAAATTCTTAAAGAGATGGGAATACCAGACCACCTTACTTGTCTCCTGAGAAACCTGTATGCAGGACAAGAAGCAATAGTTAGAGTTGGACGTGGAACAACAGACTGGTTCAAAATTGGGAAAGGAGTACAAGGCTGTATATTGTCAACCTGCTTATTTAACTTCTGTGCAGATCACATCTGTGAAATGCTGGGCTAGATAACTCAAAAGCTGGAATCAAGATTGCCGAGAGAAATATCAACAACCTCAGATATGCAGATGGTACCACTTTAATGACAGAAAGCAAAGAGGAACTAAAGTACCTGTCTCTTGATGAGGGTGAAAAAGGACAGTGAAAAAGCTGGCTTAAAACTCAGCATTCAAAAAACTAAGATCGTGGCATCCGGTCCCACTTCAGACAAATAAATGGGGAAAAAGTGGAAACAGTGACAGATTTTATTTTCTAGGGCTCCAAAATTACTGCCAACGATGGCTACAGCCACGAAATTAAAATACGCTTGCTCCATGGAAGAAAAGCTATGACAACCTAGACAGCATATTTTAAAAAAAGAGACATCACTTTGCCAACAAAGGTCTGTATAGTCAAAGTTAATGGTTTTTCCAGTAGTTATGTATGGATGTGAGAGTTGATCATAAAGAAGGCTAAGTACTGAAGAATTGATGGTTTTGAATTGTAGTGTTGGAGAAGACTCTAGAGTCTCTTGGATAGCAAGGAGATCAAACCAGTCAATCCTGAAGGAAATCAACCCTGACTATTCACTGGAAGGACTGATGGTGAAGCTGAAGCTCTAGTACTTTGGCAGCCTGATGCGAAGAGCTGACTCACGGAAAAAGACCCTAATGCTGGGAAAGATTGAGGGCAGGAAAAGGAGGTGACAGAGGATGAGATGGTTGGATGGCATCACCAACTCAATGGACATGAGTTTGAGCAGACTCTTGGAGATAATGAAGGACAGGGAAGCCTGGAGTGCTGCAGTTCATGGGGTCGCAAAGAGTCAGACATGACTTAGCAACTGAACACCGACAAATAATTAGCTTGTAAAATGTAAGAAAAGATCTGAACATAAGTTGAAAAAAACATTTTGTATCTCAGTTATTTGAAAATTTTTAAATGGTTCTCATTTTATATAGCAAATTATTTCCGTGGAATTTCATAGGTTTTTCCACTATAGCCTTTCATTCTTTTTTTTTTTTTTTTTTTCATTTATTTTTATTAGTTGGAGGCTAATTGCTTTACAATATTGTAGTGGTTTTTGCCATACATTGACATGAATCAGCCATGGATTTACATGTGTTCCCCATCCCGATCCCCCCCTCCCACCTCCCTCCCCATCCCATCCCTCTGTGTCTTCCCAGTGCACCAGCCCTGAGCACTTGTCTCATGCATCCAACCTGGGCTGGCGATATGTTTCGCCCTTGATAGTATACTTGTTTCAGTGCTATTCTCTCAGAACATCCCACCCTCACCCTCTCCCAGAGTCCACCAAAAGTCTGTTCTGTACATCTGTGTCTCTTTTTCTGTTTTGCATATAGGGTTATTGTTACCATCTTTTAAAATTCCATATATATGCATTGGTATACTGTATTGGTCTTTATCTTTCTGGCTTACTTCACTCTGTATAATGGGCTCCAGTTTCATCCATCTCATTAGAACTGATTCAAATGAATTCTTTTTAATGGCTGAGTAATTCCATGGTGTATATGTACCATAGCTTCCTTATCCATTCGTCTGCTGATGGGCATCTAGGTTGCTTCCATGTCCTGGCTATTATAAACAGTGCTGCGATGAGCTTTACTTAGGTCTTGTTTTGTAGTCATTTTTATCTACTGTGCATCCATTTGGGCTAATCAAAGTTAGCAGTTGTAGTAACTTCCCACATGATTCCAGTATGTTCTGTTGTATGTTAGTATTTGATAGCTGATTATTCAAGGGGGGACGTTTAAAGGACTTGCTTTTCATCTGTTAGCAATTCCTCTACAAAAAACAAGTGTGATACCTAAGATCCTCACTGTTGATTGCATTGCCTCATCCTTACTCTTTTGCCTTCATTCTTAAGATATTTTATAAGCTTCTGCCAAAGTTTTCTGAATAAAACATTGCCTCATTATTTAATGTTGTGGCACAAAAAATGAATTGTTGGTTTTATAGGAAGTAACTCTGACTTGGCAGGACATTGCTAGGATAAATCCTGTGTTGGGAACCATTTTCCTCCAGGGGAAAATCCTCTAAAAATAATTCAGCACAGTCTCTTGAATCACGCCAATCCCCAGAAGTAAGAAAAAAAAACCAAGATATTTCAGGAACATGGATATTAACAAAAGATGTCTGTGTGATTTTACTTCAAGTTATATACATTGTTTAAAATCTTTTGCAAAATAATTCTCTTAGTATAAAATAAATACTAAAATAAATGTTAGCAATTCATATGGGTTTCTATGTATTATGAAAACTGTCCAAAAGTGAAAATATTTTTAATTAAAGTTTTCCATTATAGGAAATAAAAACAAAAGTAAACAAGTGGGACCTGATTAAGCTTAAAAGCATTTGCACAGCAAAAGAAACTATAAGTAAGCTGAAAAGACAACCCTCATAATGGGAGAAAATAATAGCAAATGAAACAACTGACAAAGGATTAATTTCCAAAATATACAAGCAGCTCATACAATGCAATACTAGAAAAACAAACAACCCAATCAAAAAGCGGGAAAAAGACCTAAACAGACATATCTCCAAGGAAGACATACAGATGGCTAACAAACACATGAAAAATTGCTCTCCATCGCTCATTATTAGAGAAATGCAAATCAAAACCATAATGAGATATCACCTCACACTGGTCAGAATGGCCCTCATCAAAAAGTCTACAAACAATAAATGCTGGAGAGAGTGTGGAGAAAAGGGAACGCTCTTGCACTGTTGTTGGGAATGTAAATTGATACAGCCACTGTGGAAGATGGTATGGAGATTCCTTAAAAAACTAGGAATAAGACCACCATATGACCCAGCAATACCACTCCTAGGCATATACCCTGAGGAAACCAGGGTTGAAAAAGACACATGTATCCCACTGTTCATTGAAGCACTATTTACAATAGCTAGAAAATGGAATCAACCTAGATGTCCATCAGCAGATGAATGGATAAAGAAGTTGTGGTACATACACACAATGAAATATTCAGTTCAGTTCAGTCGTGTCCGACTCTTTGTGACCCCATGAATCGCAGCACACCAGGCCTCCCTGTCCATCACCAACTCCCGGAGTTTACTCAAGCTCATATCCATCAAGCCAGTGATGCCATCCAGTCATCTCATCCTATGTGGTCCCCTTCTCCTCCTGACCCCAATCCCTCCAAGCATCAGGGTCTTTTCCAGTGAGTCAACTCTTCCCATAGGTGGCCAAAGTACTGGAGTTTCAGCTTCAGCATCAGTCCTTCCAATGAACACCAATGACTGATCTCCTTCAGGATGGACTGGTTGGATCTCCTTGCAGTCCAAGGGACTCTCAAGAGTCTTCTCCAACACCACAGTTCAAAAGCATCAATTTTTCGAGGCTCAGCTTTCTTCACAGTCCAACTCTCACATCCATACATGACCACTGGAAAAACCATAGCCTTGACCAGACGGACCTTTGTTGGCAAAGTAATGTCTCTGCTTTTTAATATGCTATCTAGGATGGTCATAACTTTCCTTCCAAGGAGTAAGCGTCTTCTAATTTCATGGCTGCAGTCATCATCTACAGTGATTTTGGAGCCCCAAAAATAAAGTCTGACACTGTTTCCACTGTCTCCCCATTTATTTCCCATGAGGTGATGGGACCAGATGCCATGATGTTAGTTTTCTGAATGTTGAGCTTTAAGCCAACTTTTTCACTCTCCTCTTTCACTTTCATCAAGAGGCTTTTTAGTTCCTCTTCACTTTCTGCCATAAGGGTAGTGTCATCTGCATATCTGAGGTTATTGATATTTCTCCCGACAATCTTATTACTTAGCCATAAAAAGGAACTCATTTGAGTCAGTTCTGATGAGGTGGATGAACCTAGAAACCTATTATACAGAGTGAAGTGAATCAGAAAGAGAAAGATAAATATCATATTCTAATGCACATATACAGAATGTAGAAAAATGGTACTAAAGAATTAATTTACAGGGCAACAATGGAGAAACAGACATAGAGAATACTTATGGATGTGTAAGAGGGGAGGAGAGGGTGAGATGTATGGAAAGAGTAACATGGAAACTTATATTACCATATGTAAAATAGATAACCAATGGGAATTCGCTGTATGTCTCAGGAAACTCAAACAGGGGCTCTGTATCAACCTGGAGGAGTGGGAAGGGGAGGGAGATGGGAGGGAGGTTCAAAAGGGAGGGGATACATGTATACCTATTTCTGATTCACATTGAGTTTTGACAGAAAACAGCAAAATTCTATAAAGCAATTATCCTTCAACAAAAAAAATTTTTTTTCCATTATAATTTTAAGAAGTAAAGTTTTTTCCTACATATCACCAGTCTCCTCCCAACCAGAATGTAAAGTCCCTAATGGCTGGGGTTTTTGTCTGTATTTTTTAATTCACTTCTGTGTCCCTGTCACCCTGAACAGTGGCTGGCATTTAATAGACAGCCAGTGCATGTTTGTTGAATGATTGATTGCCTAATATTATTCACAACACTTAACAGAGTTGTTATGACAAAGGAGACATTTCAAATGAGGTGCACAATCCTATTATTCACAACAGTTATATACACTAATATTAATATACTAAATGCTGTGTTCCCTTGAGAATACAGCCATAGTGTGGTGTATGGCATTTTGGAAAGTAGCAGTAACAGTTACATCTGCTGATAATACTCATATCAACTCTTTGGTCCTCATATTCTTAAAAATCTTTCCACTTCCACTCTGATGGTTCTAAGGAACAATTATTTTAGTCTATCATAACCATTTTTAGAAATGGTGACAAACAGATTGGGTTCAGATGGTTAGAGAATCTGCGTGCAATGCAGGAGACCCTGGTTTGACCCCTGGGTCAGGAAGATCCCCTGAAGAAGGGAATGGCAGTATTCTTGCCTGGAGAATCCCATGGACAGAGGAGCCAGGCAGGCTACAGGCCGTGGGGTTGCAAAGAGTCGGACACAACTGAGGAAGTAACACAAAATGAGGACGGTGGTTACTTGGGTAATTTAGATTTGCCTGAATAATATCACTTTGAAGAGTAACATGAGATTAGACGGGTGTGTCATATTGAACCTATTTTGATAAAGGTCATTTCCAGAGATAAAGTATGCAAATAAACTGATAGCAAATACAGAGAGTAAACAAAATTCCATTGTAACCTGCTTGTGATCTTGTGATCGCTAGTTTCAATAGAAATAGGCCCCCTGCACAACTCAGCAGTTAACTTGGAAGCTTTGTTGTGCTTGTTCATTACAGGCCTGAAGCCTCCCTGCTACCCACCACACACTGCAGGGAGAGAAAGCAGGCTTTGGCACTGGAGCCCAGCCCTCCATCAGGTCCTTGGTGTCACCTCCACGAGTCCTTTGCACCAGCGCCATTGCCTTTGTGTCCTTAGCTGTAATATGGGAAATGTTGTATCTGTTTGACAGAGCAGTTACGAGGATGATCTGAGATGGAGTCAGCACGGAGCCTATTGTGCAGTAGGTCTGAGGACATCTGTGCTGCCTTCTGCTTCTTGTATTAACGTAGGGCCATGTTATCCTGCACTGAACAGACTGAAGTTCTGAAACAGGTCTTGTCCCTGCCTCTCTACGCCCCTCCATGGCCGTTTTCTCTGCTGTTCAAAGGCATGGAAAAAAAAAAAAAAAAAAAACAAAGGCATGGAGTAGAGTCCTGGGCCATGTTTCCTAGACTTCTGCCTTGCGTGGGCAAGCAAAACTTTACCAAAGACTTCATCAATAATGCTTTTTTTTTTTTGCCAATTGAAAATTTACCAAAAAAATAATAATATCTACTGTCAACATCTTTTCACAAACGATGGGATGTTTTTATAACTTGGAGAGAGTATACACTGTAAGTAAGGACTGTCCTCATCATTGCTTCATCTCTCATCAGAGATCAGAAACAGTCCAGGGCCCAGCATTTTGGAAGCACTTTTTCCTAATGCCCGACAACAAGAAAAATTATTTCCTTCTTCACTATGGGAGCAGCTCTACCTGCCAAGTGAGCCCCTGTGGCAGCATCCTCTGAGTCTGGCATGGGGATGGGTCAGGAGGCCTGTCCATTCAGGCTGTGCGTCCAGGACAGGAGACAGGCCACCACCCCTGACAAGCCTGCTCTGTTGTTCCCATCTAGGGGAGCGACTGTGGTGAGCCTCGGGCTCGGAGACTTTCCCTAGCCCTACATGCCCATAAGTTAAAGTGTCTGTTTTTAAATGTGGGTAATGGAAAAACACACAGTGATGAATAGGGGGGAAGGTATAAAGCCCACTTGGGGCAGCAAATCAAATCAGTTCTGACTGATGCATTGGAAACCCAAGGTACGGGGTATATGTGTCTTCTGAGACTTCAGCCACTCCATGGACAGCTCTTCCCAGTCACTCAGCATTGAGAGGCCCTTTGCTCCACTTTGTTTCTGTTCAGTCAAGAGAACATTTAAGTAAGTGACTACTAGGTATAGAGAACTGTGTTGGGGTAGGGTACTGGGTCTCCATTGTAATTATTCTTTTTATAAATAGAGAAGTTATAGAATCCATTTACATTTGCATCAATAGACTTGAAAGAAATAGCATTTGCATTGGCACTTTATATTGCTACACTAACAACATAAGTGCCGTCAACAGGATTCCACTACACGGAGGAGGTCTTCTCACCTGTACATTCTAGGGGGGTTCATTACTCAGTATACATCTTGTGTGTACATTAGATGTGTTCCAGTCTGGGACTTGAAGGGACAAGGAGCTGATACGGGTCCTAGAGCAGGGTTGGCCACAAGTGCCCAGGAACATTAAAAGTTTTGGTGCCCAAAACATTAACAGTTCTGTGTCTGTGCTACACTTCCTTTGTCTTATTTTCATATCCCTCTCTGGGGAGGATATTTTCTTGGCCCGAGGTCTAGATATAGTAAGAAAACAACCTGCCTTCAAGGCTTAAGGCAGGTGGTTTAAGCTAACTCTGGGCTCTAGAGAAGAATGCTTTTTGTAGTTTTGGTCCCCCCACCTCCGCCCTTGAAGCTTCCTCTTCAGAAGCCACTGTTGCTGTTGGCAACAGGATGAGTTTGTAAGCCTGGAGACCAGACCAGCCAGACCTCTAGACTTGCTATAATCTAGGCCTTAAGCTGGAGACTAAGAGAGCTCCTTCTGACCAGGGGGAACAGAAGTTCTACTTCGCCCTGGCCCAACCTGGATTCTGTGTTGAGTCCCCTTCCACTCTCAGAGGGGTCATGACAGTTTGGACAGTAAGTTATGTGATCACCCTACTTGTGAATCACTCTTTCATACATAACCCACTGTGTCTTAGAACCACGGTGAAGTTCAGTGCCAAAGCTCCAAATAATAGCAGCGTGCGTGTGGCCGGAGTAATCCCAGCCCCACACCATCTCTCACAAAGCCGCGGCCACTATGGAAGGCTGGCCTAGAATTTAGGTTTCCCTAAACCTAGGCAGAAATCAATCCATTTCACATCAGTCCAGCTTCCGGTACTGTGAGAGCCGTGCTGACAAGACTAAATGCACCACCAAACCAGAAATGAAGGTTTAGAAGTTGAGGGTATGAGATCAAAGTAGAATCTTAAACCCCAAATTAGGCCCTTGACCAGACTTCTGTAACACACACAATGTCCTCCAACTTGAGAAAGACAGTATATTTTCAAATGACCTGTTTTTCTTTCTGTGTAATTAAAATGACGTAGTAGAATGAGGCTGGGCTTGGTGTCACAATGGGGTTTGAAGCCTGCTTGAACTCTGATTAGCCATGTGCGTAAATTCAAGCAGGACAGTTTACGTTTCCTCGTTTTGTCATCTGCTTTGTGAGGACAATCTTATCTTTTTCTCATGCTGGTGGTTGTAAGAATTTAGATGTGGTGTTGCTGTATGGAGCCTGTGTATCTACACTGAAATTTTAATTTCCTTTCTTGTCCTTACTCAGAACTTCCAGGGAAAGGGAATAAGGGGTTGGCTGGAGTAATGTTAAGAATGGAAACAGAATATCTTAGAGAAAACTATCACTCATGAGTAGCATTTTTTTTTCAGCAATGAGGTGATAAAGAATAGCCCTGGACAGTCATAGTCCAGAGTGGCCACTCTTAGCAGCTGAGACCATGTCAGGACAGCAGGGATATGGGAGGATGTGAGGGGTTGACCCTGTCCCCAGATTGTCACACCCAGCGAAGTACAAGGCTGTAGCTGCAGTCACTTTCTCTGTGGCCTAGGCTTTCTTTGCCTCCAGATGCTTGGCCATCTTAGAAGGCAGAAACCCAAGTTACGATTCAGTTGGGCACAGTTCTTTAGGAAATGTAGTTGGACTGTGGAATCTCTGCCAAGGGCTGCAGAGTGCTTCTGGTGACCTGATATGGTGTTGGCCTTGTAGATGATAAATTCCTTAAGGACAAAGATTCTGTTTTATCTACCATATAATCCCTCAAGTTGCAGATTCAGGACCTTGAATGTCAGATGAAAGAAAGTGAGCCCTTTAATCTCTCTTGGAAGCTGGGTAAAGATTCCATCACCACTTCCTAACAGGCCTCTCTGACCTCCACTCTAGACCCCTCCCCACCCAGAGCACTCTCTCCACTATATCAGCAGTACTTTTCCAGTGATGCAGAATTCATCTTGTCCCTCTCTGTACAGTATCCATGAACTACTTACTGTTTATCACCAGCTAATTTCTCTTGTGCCTCTGTATCTTTTAGTACCTCTTAGTGTCTCAGGCAGCTTTATGTATTAAATTCGTACTCAGTTATTTTTTTATGAAAAGCAAGATATTAAAATGTTTAGATTATAATAAGTGAAAAATGAAGACTGATTTTTAAATTTAAAAAATATATGCAAAGAAGACTGAAAGGAAATACAGCAGCAGCACGAGCTGGACTATATTTCAGTAGTTGATGGTAGATAACTTCCATAATTTTCTAATTTTTCCACTTTTTCTATAACCATTTTTTATTATGAACAAAACCCCACAGATGTTATTTTTTAAAAGAAGGTTTTCCAGCTCTATTTAGTGTTAGAACCCATGGCAGGTAGGAGCAGATGTTGGGATTAAACCATCTTACTGCAGCATAATTCACCCATTTGTTAGGACGATCAGAATGAAGTGGTGCCGACTGAATTTTGGGGGTGGAAATGTGAAAAGATTTTGTCTGGAAAAGCAGTTAAGGACAGTGCTGCTATGGTGTGTATTTGGAACTATGCCTAAGAACTGAGAAGTTACATAATGCTGAGAAATTAAGATGATAACCCAGTTTTCTTAACAAATTCCTCAGAAATATTTTTGTGGTGCTGTCATGCAATCCCCTCTGATTTACCCAAAGCATATTCGTAGGTCTTCGAGACTGGATTTCATAGAAGATAAGTGGCTAGCGAGTGTGGTTCTGATAGCCCTGTCTGTCCCATGTCACGTGTCACTTGCATTATCTCATTTCATCTTCACTGCCACCAAAGGAGGCACAGATCGTTGTTTATTCATATTTTATTGATGAGGAACCAACTTGCCAAAAGTGGCCCAACTCAGTAAGGGGCCAAGTCAAAGAAAGTAAAAGTGCAGTTGCTCAGTTGTGTCTGACTCTTTAAGACCCCGTGGACTATACAGTCCGTGGAATTCTCCAGGCCAGGATACTGGAGTGGGTAGCCTTTCCCTTCTCCAGGGGACCTTCCCAACCCAGGGATCGAACCCAGGTCTCCCGCATTGCAGGCGGAGTCTTTACCAGCTGAGCCACGAGGTAAGCCCAGGAATACTAGAGTGGTAGCCTATCCCTCCTCTAGCAGATCTTCCCGAGCCTGCATTGCAGGAGGATTCTTTACCATCTGAGCTATCAGGGAAGCCAAACCAAATGCCTGTGGAGCGTCTGCTGGGCACGCCGCCCTCTGCTGCGTGTGCTGTGGTGTGGCCCGTGCCGCCAAGAAGCCGAACAAACCTTTCAAGAGAGGGGATATAGAGAGATTAAAAAACAAAGTGATGAAGATCCAGGGACACTTTGGGAACACAGAGGAAGCAAGAAGTGGTCAAGATGCCTCAGCCTGGTGCCCAGTGACCTCTGCTTTCCCAACCACACACACCCCCCCACCCCCCACTCATGTCCTTGTTCATCATATGCTCACATGCTCCTGGTATCAATAGGTGACAGTGGCCTTCCCTGCCCATCTCTGCACCTGCTTCATCCTCCAGCTGTCAACAGCAGTCGTTAGCATTTGTGTGTCCTTTTTGAACTGCAAGGAGATCCAACCAGTCCATCCTAAAGGGGATCAGTCCTGGGTATTCATTGGAAGGACTGATGCTGAAGCTGAAACTCCAATACTTTGGCCACCTCATGTGAAGAGTTGACTCATTGGAAAAGACCCTGATGCTGGGAGGGATTGGGGGCAGGAGGAGAAGGGGATGACAGATGATGAGATGGCTGGATGGCATCACTGACTCGATGGGCATGAGTTTGAGTAAACTCCGGGAGTTGGTGATGGACAGGGAGGCCTGGTGTGCTGTGATTCATGGGGTCGCAAAGAGTCGGACACGACTGAGCGACTGAACTGAATTGAATGTGTGCTGTCATCACTTTTACACGTGGTTTCATTGATTTGTCACAACTACAACATGAAAAGTATTATTCCTGCTTTTAAGATGAAGGAAAAAGAGTTCGAGAGCTCAGGTGACATGCTCCAATATATAGTTAGGAAGTGACAGGCCCAGAAATTTAGTCCTGTGTTGTCTGATTGCCGGGCCTGTGGCCTTAACCACACGCTGTCAGTGCCTCCATGCCCACCTTTACGTGGCGCACGCTGCCTGTCCTAACAGATACTCGCTTCCTCCATGGAGGCCTCTCTCGTATCTCCCGCACCAGAACTCCCAGGGCCCAGGTGTCCTTTCTCTACTTCTCCTGTGCTTTATGCCAGAAAGTTTGTGATAGCAGGACCCATGACCGCTTCTTGGCCCCAGTACTGTCTGGGGTGCACCAGGGCCCCCAGGTGCTTTGGATGCTGTAGACACTCCATCCAGCCTGGGGTTCTGCAAGATGAGGGTGTCTGGCCTCCATCCTTCACCAGAAAGCTCCTGGGTATGCTTGGGAAGAGAAATATAACATTGAAATTCCAAAGAACTGGCTGCTTTTTCTGCTTCCTCCCCTCCTCTCTCAGACTTCATGAGAGGGAGGTACAGTTGGTACTTGATTGCCAGTTCCATTTCACTTTTAAGTAATCAGTGTATTTCAGTAAGTCTGCTACCTGGAGTCTCAGGTGCCAGATAAGAAGCACTGCTCACTCAAGAGTTCCAGGTACTTGAAAACGGTGACATTCATCAGAGGTATTAGAACAGATACATTGGAGTACAAATGCCAATATCACAATGAAACTCCCGGCCAGCATATGTTCCTTGATACAGCAGCTGCTTCCTTTCCTCGCTTGTGCTTCCGTGGTATGAAAACAGTGAGTTTGTGGTTTGAAAACATGGCAGTTCTTTAAATGCTGCGGAATGACAGATGGTGGCAATGTCAATAAGCAGGTCCATTTTGCTCTGGCGCCATCTATGTGCCATGATGCTTGTAGCCACAAGATGTCAGTGTGGTATCAGTCCTGAGTGTCAGCATGAAACCTGCCGCCCTAAGCATTTAAGTCCAAAGAGGAAGACACAGTCCAGGAGCTTGGCTCGCCTAACCCGGTTCCTTGGGCTGCGGTAGTTGGTCCACAGACTGCCTTTCCGATGAGTTTTCCCTGTGCAGTTTTCCATTGGTTCACACCTCATCAGGAGGCTTTTCTTAGTTCTCTCTCTAAATGTAAATACTTTCCTACCTCCTACTTATGCACAAATAACCTCAGAAATTCCCCCCATTTTGGTGTCATCTCAGCACTTTAAAAATTTTGCTAAAAGATATAAGTAACAGCACAGTTCTTTCTCTTTATCAGGGTGGTTTTTTAAAGTAGTTAAGGATGGGAGGAGGAGTATCTCTAGTCATGGTACTGTTATGGTCCCCCCCCCCCCCCCCGCCCCGCCCCTTTCTCAGCCTCTCTTTATTTTTTGGGAAAAACTTAACCTCAAGAGAAAAAATAGGATCTTGTGTTAACTGTGCCAAGGATCCAGAAGAGGGAGCGTAGTGCTCCAGGAAGATGAGACACGTGGGAGCCCTGCCGTGTCCCTGCAGCCTTCGCAGAGAAGGAGGTGTGTGATGACCGTTTTTCTGATGAAGGACGATGAAATATCCTTCCCAGGGTCAATTAACTAGTAACCAAGTGCCAGAGCCTGGATTTGAACCTGGGTCTATGAACTTGTGCCTTCCCAAAGCCTGGTAACATTACGAAAATTTTCATTTTATTGAGTTACTATATTACATAAGTTTCAATCATACAACATAGTGATTCATTATTTTTAAAAGGCACACTCCATTCATAGTTATGGTTGGTAACATTACTCTTGTTTGACTGTCTGCATCATAAGAAAATGAGGAGGAGCCTGAAGAACCTGTGCCCACATAGGTCAGCAAATATCTGTTGAATCCTGGCTACATGGAAGGTCCCATGTTGTGAATAATATCAAGACCTATTAAATACATTCTCTGCCCTCAAGAAGCAAAGCAGAGTTAAGGAGAGGGATGAAAAAAGACATGGGCACGTAGGTCAGTAGAAAACCATCAGAGGGCAATGGCATTTCCTTGGAATGATGAAGGGCAAAGCAGAGGGCAGTGCCATGGTCCAGCACTAGTTCCAGCCCTTCTATGGGCTCTTTATTATATCAGCCTGAAATAAATCTGCTAAATGAAAAGAGTATTACTGAGGTGGCCTCTACCTTGACTGTGGTTCGAAGATGGAATATGAGAAGGGGGGCTAATCCAAGCGGCTAGGGGTTGCCACCCATGCATGCCTTTGTAACCTAGACGTGGTAAGATTACACTTAATCCTCTCTTTAGGTGGTCTGGTCCAAGGAGGACAGGTGAAAGCAAGACAGGAGGCATGGTTTGGTGTGGTAGGGCTGTTTCCAGCTTCCCAGCCCACGGCTCAGATGTGGAGAACAGACTTGAAGCTTCTGGAAAGATTTGGTAGGGGAAATAGCAGAATGCTTCTGGCGTACAACTTTAGAAGTACTGTGTCCGTGTGAAGAACTTGGCAAGGAGGAACAGAGGAGCCACAAGGATGACTGGACATTTGAAAAATAAGACCTGAGAGGAGAGGTTAGAGAAACAGAGGTTATGTAACCTGGAGCTCCTCGGTGGTGACTTTGGCAGACTTCTTCTAGAACAGGGCTCACAGTATCTCAGCCCAGAGAGCAGGGACTGACCCTGTTTGTCCATACAGAGTGAGAACAGCTCCAGCTGAGCCACGAAAATTGTTGATTTGATCCATGAAAAAGTATGCCCCCTGCGGCTGCTGTGAACACGGAATGTGTCATGGAAGGAAGTTGGTAGAATTTTATTTTTTCCCTGTTAAAAAAAAAGATACAGTAAAACCTTTTATTAATTATGGTGCTGGAAGGCAGGCTTGACTTGATTATAGAATCTGTTGCATCGACTTCTGTTCTTGGTTTGAGAGGGACATGATCGACCTGGAGAATATCCGGTTTCACATAACAGTGGATCATGTTTGTTATAATAATGGGTCTGGAGAGGATGACTATATCATTTTTCTTTGAATCTGTAACACTTTGGAGAGTGAAATAGGATGCTATTAATAGCATCCTGAGGCATTAGGCATAAATGATATTGTCCCAACGAACTGATATGTGGTTACCCTGATCCTGGGATTATCTTATTAGAGTAACCTTCAAATATGAATTTCATGTGCTTTCCTGCTTAGACTCTTCTACCTTCCTCCCAGCCTCATCCCTGCACCCCTGTGCCCTCCCCTGCACCTTGTCCTCTCCCAGCCTCATCCTTGCACGCTGCCCCCAACCTCATCCCTGCACCCCTGCCTCTTCCCTGGTACCCAATCCTTTCCCAGCCTCATCCCTGCCCCCCCAGCCTCATCCCTGCACCCCTACCCCCTCCCCTTCATCTCTAAACCCCTCCTCCTCCACTCCTATCCTGCTCTTTACCCAGCTGGCTTCTCTCATCCTTTACATCTCAGCTGAAACATCACCTTTTCAGAAAGTCTTTCCCTAACCTCCTTGCTGAGATTCTCCTTTTTACCTCCCGGCTTGTCCCCTTCAAGGAAGTGGTCACAGGTTGAAATTATTTCCTGTTGACTGTCTTTTCGACTAAAATGTACACATCCTGCATGCTGGAATCACATCTGGTTGCTTCACTGTGTCTCATCATGGATGCTGCCCCAGAGACAGGGATGTGATACGGACGTGGCTCCACGTCCACTCATCACTGTCCTGACTTTCCTCCATGCCCAGAAGGTCTCAGGTTCTAAAATAGGACTTGGCTGCATCACATAAATTCTTTTGTTCAACAGAATTGATTACCTGTTAGGTGTACAAAGCTGTCTTCAGAGAAGCCTGAAACCCCTGTCCTTCTTGGATGTAGGGTATCTGGCTGAAGAGACGGCACAAAAGCATTCACCAGGTTGAATAATAATAGTGCTACATGTGCCGATGAAGGGACCAGAACCTTCCCCAGCTGTTCTTTCACGTGTTCTTCCTGATGTCATATACATGTAGATGCACAGCCTACATGTCATTCAGGCATGTCTGACTCTTTGCAACCCCATGGACTGTAGCCTGCCAGGCTACTTTCTTCATGGGTATTTTCCAGGCAAGAATACTGAAGTGGGTTGCCATGCCCTCCTCCAGAGGATCTTCTCCACCCAGGGATCGAACCCAGGTCTCCCATACTGTGGGCAGATTAGTATATATTCACTTATTTCCTTATTGAATACATTCCCTATCTAGAATGTAAAGTCCAGAGCAGAAGGGGTTTTCTCTATTTCATTCACTGCTGTATTTCCAGTGCCTAGAGTAGTACCCACACATAAAGTAAAGTGTTCAGTCGGTATTTGTGGAGTGAAAGGATGAATGAGGTAAAAGCAAGCAGAGAACCCCTGGCTGCATTAAGGACTTTCATGGGCCCTTTGGGGAGGGCTGGATTTGACTCCGAGAGGTGGAGGAAATAAGGTAATTGCACAGATAAGGACAAGGAGGAACCAAGTAGGCACACGCTGTTGGTCTAGAAATCAAACCAGTGAGCTCTCAGTTTCACTTCTTCAACCCCCAAGTGATGTCTCCTGGGCCTCCCTCCCCTCATCCTCACTCACTTGGTCTGGGCGAGATCCAAGGCAGAGGTGTTGGGAGAAGGCTGGCCGCCACACACATTCCTTGGTATTGGCGTTCAAACAGCTGAGCGAAAATAGCCCTCCTCAGGAACGCGTGGGCAGCCGTGAACACCCCACCATTGCAGGGATTAGATTCCAGTTTATGAGTCGTCTTGGCCTCTTAGCTCCTCTTATCCTACCCTGCCATTCTAGCAGGTCCACCACCACCTGTTTTTAACTCATTTGGAGGTTGAACAATGTAAGAAATCAGTGTGTTGATTTTAACAACTTCAGGAATCATCGCTGAGTTAGGCCATTGGAGCACAGGGAATGGGCTTTTAGCTCTGCCCAGATGCGGTCCACTCTGAAGCCAAGAAGGAATCTGGGCAGGACCTATAAGACGCAGGTGGCCCTGTGTCTGTCCCAGTGCCTTGAAGTTCTACCTTTCAGTTCACTCCTGTGGGCTCGGAGACTCTTTTCTGTCATCGTTAACAAGCCTCTGCTCTTTGGAGAGCCACATCCTAAGGCTGTTGGCAGGTAACACATGAAGGGGTCCAGCTGGGTTTCAGGCTCCGTGGGAATGTGGGATCAAACGTGGGAGGCTCTGGAGGATGTGGGGGGAGAGGCAGAGGCTGGGAGCATGGGGAGCAGGTGGGACCAAGTTTACATCCTTCACAGCTTTCCTCCAAGGGCACGCCCGAGATGGGGGAGGGTGTCCCCTCCACCGTACAGAACCAACAGTCCAAGGAGCCTCCAACCAAAGGGGCTCCGAGGGAGCTGGTGGCTGAGGGTGTGTTTCAGGCCTGCTTTCAGCATAGCATCCTCATTGAAACAAACACCAGCCCTTTTGTGGGATGGGGATTGGAGATGCATGTGTATGTGTAGTTTTCTTAGTTTCAAATTACATTTTAAATTAGGAAATATTTCAGAAATATTTTAAGCATACAGAAAATAATGCAACAGATACCTACCCGTGTGTCTACCACTTGGCTTTAACAAATGTCTCAGAGTATCAGTGTCCTAATTTTTCTAAACAACCTCTTATTGTAGAATAATTTGAGATTGACAGGAAAATTGCAGACAGTACAGAGTTAGGTGTTCTCACATCCAGTTTTCCCTCTTAGTGAACATCTTACTTTAGTATAGTATTCGTGCATACTCAGTCATTTCCAACTCTGCGAACTTACGGACTGCAGCCCACCTGACTCCTCTGTCCATGGGATTCTCCAGGCAAGAATGCTGGAGTGGGTTGCCATAGACTCCTCCAAGGGATCTTCCTGACCCAGGGATTGAACCTACATCTCCTGCATTGCAGGTGGATTCTTTACCCCTGCACCACCAGGGAAGCCCTTAGTATAGTATACTTGTCACAATTATGAACCAAACTTATAATTAAGACTTGATTCAGATTTCCTTAGTTTTTAACCTATTGTCCTTTTTCTGTTGTGGAATCCCGTCCAGGACACCACATTATATTTATCCATATGACATTTACTAGAGCCATGATGTCACTATGGCTGAATGTAACTGTAAGGCTTTACCATCGTTGTGTAGGTGAGTCGTCCACCTTCATGCCCCTCTCGTCCTAATAACAGAGGTCTTTTTCAGAAGCCACAGTTTCCTGTTTACTTCTGCTTCAGAAACTCCTTGCAGTTTAGCTTTTTCACAACCCAAGAGTATTTAGTTTTCATACACTCAGATTTATCACTGCTGGCCTGAATCCAGAGGACCAGTAACTAGCCATGGGAGAGAATAGCCCTGCCCAGGTCACTGTCACGACTCCATTTGTGCTGCTGTTCATGGCTTGTGTGATTGGAGGGCAGTGGGAAGGGCCAGCGAGCATTCCTCCTTCCTGTTCCTGGGAACCAGTAACCAGTACACTCGTGGGAAAATCTGATGCACTGGGCATTTTCCTTCGTCCTTACCTTTGTCTCCTAAGAAAGAAATCTCTTAACTGAGAGCAGTTGAAGAAATCTTGCATTTTTTTTTTTAACCCCTAAGTAATTCTAATACAGCATCTAGTTGGGTGGCTATTAGAAGCTTGGATTTTAAACCACTGTATTTTTACAGCTGTAGAATCTAGTGCTTGAGTTGATTTAACAAGCAGCCGTGGGTTTGTTTTCTGGCCGGAGTCTGCCACTGGTGCTCTGGGAAAATTTGATCTTGGGTCTATATTTCTAGGAAAGTGTTCTGTAATTTTTACTGACACGTTGATGCTATTGTTCTTACTGGCCACACCTTAATCCTTGGTGGGCGTGAGCACCTGACAGATGATTCAGATACTTAAGCCATGAAAATGAAAGATTCCCTGGGGGAGTTGGGAGTCCAGAGGCGTGGTGTCCTTGGCCCTGGTCTTTGGCCAGCAATCCCTCCCTGTGACGTTCCCCACAGTACCTACTTCCCTTCGCCACACGGCCCCAGCTGTCACGTGTTACCACGTGTAGCTAAGATGATTAGGCAGCTTCGGTCCTTTATAGGGCAATGGTTCTGGAAGTATTTGTGTCACCCGGGAACCTGGTGCAATTGCATATTCTCAGAGGTGGGGCCCGGCAGGCTGAGCTGTAACAAGCCGCCCACCTGGCTCGGGTGCACGTCCAGTTTGAAGAGCACTGTGAGTGTATACCCCGAGCTGGTCCCCTCCTGGCTTTACCCTCACTCTGCAATCATTGGACAGCATTTTATATTCATTCAGTTAATACTCAGTGAGCAGGCGCTGTGCTGGGTGCCAGGGTGGGGCTAGGTGGAGGGGTGGGGGCGGGTCGAGGATGAGCCAGCCACGGGGCATGTCCTCTGGGAGCTGAAGCCAGCAGTGGTTCTCAGTTGTGGCTGCACATTAGAGTCACCTGGGGAGCTTTTAAAACTCCAAGTGCCTTCATTTAGTGGCTCTTCCATCTCAGATCAATTAAGTCAGAATCGCACGAGGAGTACCCAGGTGTAAGCTAGTTTATAAAGCTCCCCCACCGCACCGTGAGAAACTCTGGCCTTGTGGGAGGGAACGCCAGTTGGGCGGCTGCAGAGCTTGTGGTGAGTGTGAAGTTGGGGTGACTGGAGGGGTGCAGTGGGAGCAGACGGGAGGGTCACTTTACCTAGGCTGGGGTGGGGGGAGTAAAGGCGGGGATATAGCTGCAAAGTTTTTCTCAAAGTTTTTATGTAAAGAAAGGTAAAAATGTGGTTTAAAGGTGTATCCGCGTGTGATTTCAGAATGAGTCGTAGAGGAGTTCAGGAGAGCTGGCTTTCTCCTACAGCGCGTGTAATCCATGCTCCTTGCGTGGCAGCGGCAAAGGGCCACACCTGGAGTGGCCAGCATGCCCTTTCATCAGAATTCCTCCCCTGGAAACGCTTGTCCTGGCTTTGTCTCATGGTCGCTCAAATGCGAGGGCTACCCTGTTTGTAAGAGGAGGCAGCTGAGGAGTATAGCCCACAGCTTTCAGGGGCCTTCAGTGGCCATCCCATCAACAACCAGCTTTCTTCCCAAGGATTTTGATCTTTCTTTCCATGCTTTAAGAGGTTTTTTATTTTTAAGACGTAAAGGAGATGTTTATATAATAAATAATTCCTTATTCATGAGTCTCTCTACTTTAGATTCAGAAGGTCAGGTGGGGAGATTTAATATGAAATATTAGCTGTCTTTGCCAATTGCTGTACCTGTTACCTTGCTGTAAGCCAGAAATAGAAGCGACCTGTTTTCAATGACAGATCAAAATTTAGTGCTATGTTGATGGTCCAGAATGAAGATTTTTTGACACAGTGAATGAAATACATACCAGTGCATTTCTGGTTGTGATTTAGCTGACCAAGTAGGTCAGTTATAATTATATTATTTTTACTCCTGGAGATCATTACTCTAAATGAAAAATGCTTCAGTGTCCAGACTATTAAGATGTGGATGGTGAACATTATTTAAAACAAAATTATTATTATTTTTTTCTTTCTGGACTGTTAAACAGCTTTATGAGCATGTGGAGGCTAGAATATGGTTGTTAGCATTTAAAATTAAATGAAAACATGGAAATATTTTTTGGTGTAAAAAACAAACTTGACTGTCAATTATTGTATACTGCTTTCTGTGACCCATCTCTCCTGGTCCCTTAAGCCCCTTATAATGTAATGGGGGAACATGTCTAGTAAATATACAGTTGACATAAATCTGAGCATATAAATATTATAAGAGGGCATTGAAGAGAAGAGTTGTAGGAAACAGGGCGATGGGTTTATCATTTTGTGAGAGGGACAGTTGTCTTGGGGATTGAAGTATCTTTTAATAGTAGGTAGAGTTTGATCTGACCCCTGATCACTGTGTTGTTTTCCATTGACAAATACTTCCCTGGGCTCTTATTACTAGCATGTTAGAAGAATTTTAAATATCCTCTCTCCCTTACATTTAAAAGGCTGAGTGTTTATAAGGGACAAAGATGGTGTAAAAATCCAGCAAACAGAATAGGGTTCTCATTATGACACCTCTCTCCCTGCCTTTCATTTAAGAAAACAGAGGCTGGTATTTGAGTTGGGGAACCCTTGAGCAAATCAGCATTTTCAAGAGACCCGATATGAAATGTATCTCTCCTCCGTATCACACCTTTCTTTGCATGCAATACACTTCTGTTGGGTAATACATTTTAGAAGCCAGAAGTTTAAACTGAGACTTCGCTAGGAGTCATTGGAGTAAATCTGAAAGGTAAACTTTCAGGAGACTGTAATTGAATGGACTTAACCTATATTTATGGAATGGAGGAATCTCTAGGTGATTATCTTTTTTCTCTTCTCTAAGGACCTTTCTTAAACTCTACAGGTCTGTTGTCTGTTGACTTGATTAATGAATATTTTGCCCACTAAAATTGGCCATTAATTATTTCTTCGGGTTGCAGCAATAATTACATCTTTGAAGTAAAATGTAATTAGCATAATAAGCAGAAAACACCCTGCTAGGTAATGTGGGATTGTGAAGGAGCTAGTTAGTTACCGCCAGAGATAGTCGTTGTACTACACGGTAAGCAGCGGTTTTCTGGAGCTGACTTCCAGCAGTTATATTTAGAAAATACAGACTAGGTCGCCCCGGGCATCCTAGGTGGCTCAGTTGATAAAGAACACGCCTGTCAAGGCAGGAAATGTAAGAGACGTGAGTTCAATCCCTGGGACTGGAAGATCCCCCTGGAGGAGGAAATGGCCACCCACTCCAGTATTCTTACCTGGAAAACTCCATGGACAGAGGAACCTGGCAGGCTCTAGTCTGTGGGGTCGCAAGGAGCCGGACACGGCTGAGCACGAGTGTGAGACTGTCACCCCAGAGTGGGAACTTCGATGAAGTAGCTCTGTAGACACCATTGTTAGAAAACACTACTTCCTGGCACATAATTGTGACATCATTTGATAATTAACAGCTCTCTCACCTTTCACTCATTTAGTGATCCTTTCAGTGATCACAGTTACAGGCCAACCTCTGTACTAACGGCTGGGGACAGAGGGAAATGGGTGGTGGCCCTGGAGAAGCTGAGTCTGTTGGGATGTAGATAATTTAAGTGCAATTCAGCCTCTTAACAAAGGTGTGTACGAAGGTGAATTCTATTAAGTAAGTTCTGGAGCACTTTGGAGGGGAGGTACCTCATGTAGTGGAACTTGGGAGGATGAATCCGAGCATGGCTACAGAGAAGTTGGGGAAGCAGCCTATGTTACAAAGGCTTATTATCAGCAGAATATGTGTCTCTTTCACCCTCTGATTTCCTGCTGGTGCTTTTCATTGCCTAATCCTGGCCAGAGAGTCTGGGTATACTCGCTCAAGGCAGAGAAAGGCAGGCAGTGAACCTGGGGAGGCAAACAGGATCATCAGAACAGAAAGTATGGAGTGTGAACGAGGTGTGTAGAGAGGATGAAATGAACCTAGGAGCTATACGATGAGAACTTGGGAAGATGAGTTTGGAGCCCAATTGGGAAGGATCTTCTATAGTTAGCTAAGTCTTTTGTCTTATGAACAATAGTCGTGTGTGGGGTGGGTGTAATGCATGCTATTATTGACTTGTAATTTAGCAAGAGTTACAGTTTTTAAAATATCACTATTTGGGACTCATGAATGGTTCATAAAATCAATTTAGTGGGTTGTCCCAACATTTTTTTTTTTCTTTTTTTTTTTTAATTTATTTTTATTATTATTATTTTTTTTTTTCCAGTGGGTTTTGTCATACATTGATATGAATCAGCCATGGATTTACATGTATTCCCAATCCCGATCCCCCCGATTGGAATGAGGAAGGGTAAAGGGAGCTTTTGCTTTTTGTTTTGTTTTCAGTCAGTCAGTTCAGTGACTCAGTCCTGTCTGACTCTTTGCAACCCTATGGACTATAGCATGCCAGGCTTCCCTGTCCATCACCAACTCCCAGAGCCTACTCAAACTCATGTCCATCACATCGGTGATGCCATCCAACCATCTCATCCTCTGTCGTCCCCTTCTCCTCCCACCTTCAATTTTTCCCAGCATCGGGGTCTTTCCCAATGAGTCGGTTCTCTGCATCAGGTGGCCAAAGTATTGGAGTTTCAGCTTCAACATCAGTCTTTCCAATGAATATTCAGGACTGACTTCCTTTAGGATGGACTGGTTGGATCTCCTTGCAGTCCAAGGGACTCTCAAGAGTCTTCTCCAACACCACAGTTCAAAAGCATCAATTCTTTGGCACTCAGGTTTCTTTAAAAAGCGAAATAATATCTTGGTTGCATACAGTGAAGTTGAGTAATGTTTTGTGAGCCTTCTGTATATTTCTGTAGGGGAGATGTACTAGTTACAATTTAAAATATGTATAGCACTGTTGAAATGTTGAGAACACCCTGAGCTAGATCCTTGGCTAGAGTGAATTGAAGGAGGAAGAGAATGACAGGCAGCGTGGCTGTAGACAGTCAGCAAAGAACATACTATTTTAAAAGTGTATGTTATCTGTGCATTCCTTTTTTAATATCTTTATGATATTGAATACATATCTAGAGTATTAAACCTCATCTCCAGTAAGCTGAGAAAATCCATCAGCCTCCCTGTGTTCCATTTTCTGGAACTCAGCTGATAGTAATGTTTACCAAATCCCTGAAGTCTCCTGACCCTCTCTGAGGAATCTGATGTCTTGCGATTACTTTGATAATGCTTGTTTTACTTAAGCATTATGGGGAGTTTTGCATTTGGTTTGAAAGTGTGATAAAATCATTTCAGTGTGTTTTGGTTTATAAATTGAAAGGCTTTCCTTTTATCTCTAAAGCACGTTAATTGATCACACTGTTTCTGGTTAGAGTGGTTTAATAAACACAGTTGAAAAAAATAAAAATAAAAAATAAACACAGTTGAAAACTAGCCAGAAAGTTTTCTGTCTCCACTGACAAGACATGTGACTCTTTGGAAGCGCAGTTGGAGAGCTTTCTGATGAAGGTCCTTACTCTTGTAGGAGAAAAGCGATGGGGGCGCACAAGCACATGCTTGCTAAGCTTCAGGAATGAAGGCAGATGAAGTCTAAGCCCTTTATACAAAGAACTCAGGTCACTATTTCAGTGTATAATTGAAGCCTTCTCCTCCCCACGTAGTATTTGTTTAAAATACTAACAAGTAAATAATATTGTATCAGGTTATTCTTATTGGGGAGATAATACGTGCAAGGCCACCTTAGGTTGGCAGCTGGACGTGGGGCCTTAGCGTTTATACTGGAATCGCTCAATTCACAGGTGATTCTTATCTCAAGCTTGTGATGGTGGTGTGCACCATCATTTCACAGGAAAGGAAACTAATTTGCTTAAAGCCATAAGTTAGAACTAGCTGGTTTCCCGGGTGACTCCATGGTAAAGAATCCGCCTGCCAGTACAGAAGATGCAGGCTTGACCCCTGAGTCAGGGAAGATCCCCTGGAGAAGGAAATGGCTTATTCTCCATTTTTCTTTTCAAAACACTCCATTATTCTTACCTGTGAAATCCGCATGGACAGAGGAGCCTGTCTGTCGGACTACAGTCCATGTGGTCGCAAGAGAATCAACAGGACTTCGTAGCTGAAAACAAGAACTAGTTAGAACAAAGACTGGATCCAGGTCTTCTGGATCCAGATCTTGTGTTCTTTAAGATCAGTCACCAGAGGAGAAACAGAGTAGGAGGGGAAGGTGGGTTACTGTTGAAGCCTGTGTTGCAGATTCTGGCTTTTGTCACAGTTTGTCTGTGGTTTTCATTCCAGTGCTTCCAAAGAATTCCAGTATTTTAGTGAGAAAAAAAAAAAAAATCAAGAAAAGCCCAGTCGGCAATTTGAGAACATTGCTATTGAATAGTGTGACAGAACTAGGTGGTGCATGTGTGCTAAGTCGCTTCAGTTGTGTCCGACTCTTTTTGACCCCATGAACTCTAGCCTGCCAGGCTCCTCTGTCCATGGAGTTCTCCAGGCAAGAATACTGGAGTGGGTTGCCAGTTCCTTCTCCAGAACTAGGTGGTGGTCAGGGTCAAGTAGCTGCACTTGGAAGTCACACCTGGATCTAAAGTCTTATCTCCAAGCTGTGTGATCTGGACCTTTTCTAAGTCTTGTATTTTCCTTTCAGAAAGGGGTAGGAGGTGTACCTCCGCTGCAGGGTTTTCATGAGCATTGCACAGAGAAAGGAGCTCATTCTGCATGGACTCATAGTAGGCACTCAGCAATGATAATCCTCTTAACTATCAGTTATCATTGCTGTATATACATGCTAAGTGGCTTCAGTTGTGTCTGACTCTTTGCAACCTTGTGGACTATAGCCTGCCAGGCTCCTCTGTCCTTGTGGATTCTCCAGGCAAGAATGCTGGAGTGGGTTGGCCTTGCCCCCCTCCAGGGGATCTTTCCAATCCAGGGATCAAACCCGCGCCTCTTATGTCTCTTACATTGGCAGGCAGGCTGTTTTACCACTAGCAGCACCAGCTAAGTTCTCACTGCTACTTAAGAACAATTGATCGTTCACAAATGTAGTCCAATGGTGTAAACACTAAATGCTTTCAGACCTGACTACCTGCAATAATAACAGGTATAGTTTATTAAGTATTGACCATGTAGCAGCCACTACGAGCTCTGTGCCACTTGTCTCTTAATCCTCATAATAATCTCATAACATGTAGGAACTATGAATCACTGCTTTTCATGTCAAAAAACTGAGACTTAGGCTGAGAAACTTGCTTAGGTCACAGAGTTAAGTAGCCAACTGTGCCCATGATTATTATATTGCCTGGCTACAGAAATGAAAGCCTTGGAGAAAAAAAAAAAAAAGCAACAGGAAGTCTGGAGTTGCTTCCCAGACGGTCTTCCACAGAAGCCAAGAATTCCAGGGGCCATCTGCCATGTGCCAGGGCCTTCCAGGCCCAGATTCACACCATCAGTGAGACTGATCTGTGGACAGCCCAGCATGTGCCCCTCCTCATTAGCAAGTAGGAGTGCACAACCCATGCAGATCGGGGAGGAATGAATCCCCGACATCTGTACGACCTTTGTGGCCCTGGAGCCTGCACACCATGTTCCTGGCTGCTATCTGGGCACAGAGACGCCGTGAGGGATCCCGGAGCCTGCCAGGCAGAGCTTTGCAGATCAGCCATCCACCCCAGTGAACTGTAACTGATGTGGGCCCTCATGTTTGATGGCTTTCAGGCAGAACAGCCAGATCACTCCAAGTTCAGATGTTCAGTTGTTTCTCTCTCTGCCTTTTTTTTTTTTTTTTTAAGCAGTGATTCTGCCTCTGCTTCCCTGGGAGACGAGAAATAATAAGGGTGATTCCTTTTGCCAAATCCTTAACTGGCTTCCAAAATGCACAACGATTATGCCTGGTTATGACCTGATTTCTAAGTGAGGTGAATAATAACAGCAAGAAAAATGGCACTGGTTGGGGCCAATGTGAATGACAGAAAATTCTGAGCCATAGAATACTTCAAGGAATGCAGTCTTACTATTTTAGGAATATACTGTGAAGAAAATCAGTGACCAAAAATAAAAGGTTGTGGAGGAGGGGATGCGGGAGTTCCCAGTAAGAGGGCTTGCCAGAACACTCTTATTGAGTAGGTAAAAATTGCTCACAATTCCAGGACTGTTGGTGTTTGGTTGGTTGTAATTTGCTTTTAAAGATACGTGGTACTAATAGTCAACATAATCATTAAGCTTAACACTTCCTTTATAAAAATTAAAGATTGAGGTGGGGGTGGTGAAGACCTGAGCCTTAAGTCAAGTCTGAATTCAGACTTGGATTTATTTATAAAACTTTTTAATTATTTTCAATAAATCATTTACAGTTTTACAATTGTCTTTTTAGTTTGGGGGGAAAATGCAAACTGATTTAATGACTTTCTAAACCAGATCTTCATCCCTTTTCTGATTGCATGTTAGAATTTTTGGAGATTGGTTTTAGGCATCAGAGTTTTTGAAAGCTGCCCAGGTGATACTACTGAGCAGTTCTAGTTGAGAAAGAATCACTGGTCTCTAGGTACTTGGTGGCATAGAAATGACTGAAACCATATGAGACAGATTTGCTTATAGGACCCATAAGCCTCACATCTTCAGATTCAGCACAAGGGTTTCTTCTCTGCTTGGAAAAACCTATTCCAAGTGGCTAACCTCTCTTTATTCCTGCCTTTTCTCGAAGTCCTACCAAGTATTTAAATCATGAAACATATGTAAGCAAGGAGTGATTTCTACACTTAAGCAGATAGTCAGTTTTTTTGTTTTTTTGTTTTTTTTTTTAACATCGGCCCATTTTTATTATAGATCAGTGTAAGGCATCCCTCAGAGTCTGGTGTACATGAGAAATGGGACCTTGATCGGTGACTGAAGGGCCTTCAGTCCCTAGCATGCAAGACTTGACAGATATTTGGCCTCATGTAAATATCAGTTGTTAATGTTAATTATTATAATCTTGATTTTGTGTTTTCCTAATCAGAGCTTATGTCCTTATCTACTTTTTCTTCTCTGGAATCCAAGTTTGCCCTGAATTTGTATTTTGGTCGGGGGATAAGGAAGGAACTTTCCTGAGGTGAAGATGAGAGGGATGTCATAGTGCATGTAGGTTTCAGGTAAATGTAATTCATGATGTCAGAGCTGCCCTTTAAAGAAATGGAAAAAAAATTTTTTTGGCAGGTGGGGGTGGAATGGGTTCCAGGGAAAAAAAGGAACAAATGGGAACAGATCTGCATTAATAAATATTCAGACTGAGTCACACTCTTATGGCAGTGTTTGTAGGTGATGTTATTACATGTAGTATTGGGTGATGGAAGTTGTGCACACTCTCATTTTTCACTTTAATTGCTTGCCTGAAAAGATCCTGACAGCTTCAAAGGTTACTGCTGGTTGCATTGTTCATAACTCAGAAGTAATATGCATGTGCAATTTGCTTCATTATTGCCCACTAATAACCACTTCTAGAGAAAGTCCTAAAGCCACCAGAGGAGCCATAATTTGACATGATGGTTTTCCCTTCTTCTTTTTCCCATTCTTTTAATTATCCCAGGTTAAGAGTGAGTCACAGATGGTTTGATGATGTGAGTGTGATTTTACTCTGATTTTGTTTTCATCAGCTGGTATGTTACTTTTTAAAGAGAATTTTTTAAGAATCTTAAAAAAAAAGGCAAGACATAAAATATTGCACAGTTCAGATTAGAACTTTAAGTCCCAACAAAATAAACCAGCATTCCAGCTATTTTGTTCAGATTTGGTTTGGCTTCATGTAACTGGAAAACCCTACATAGCAGTGCCTTAAGTGGAAGAGTTTATTTCTTTCACTTTCAGGAAGTCTGTAGGGGGTCAGAGTGGTGGTCGGCCTCGTGGGATTAGGGATCCAGGCTCCTATTATGTTGCTTAGCCATGTATGACTTCTATTCCCCAAATTATTTCATATCCAGATTAGATGCAGGAGGGGAAAATACCACAAAGAAAGGCTCGTGACTTTAAAGGGGATTCCCGGAAGTCTTAAAATCTTATTAACAAGGCCTTAATCATAGAGCTGCACCTGGCTCAAGGAATGCTGGGAAATGTAGTCTTTATACCAGTCAGCCATATTCCTAAGCATTATGAAGGAAGAAGGGGCTTCCCTGGTGGGCTCAGATGGTGAAGAATCTGCCTGCAATACAGGAAACCTGGGGAAGATCCCTGGGTGGGGAAGATCCCCTGGAGAAGGGAATAGCTACCCACTCCAGTATTCTTGCCTGAAGAATTTCATGGATGGAGGAGCCTAGTAGGCTACAGTCCATGGGGTCACAGAGAGTCAGACACAACTGAGTGACTAACACTTTCACTTTTTTCATGAAGGAAAAAGGGAAAAATAACTACTTGATGGTAGCCAGCAATATCAACTACATTATATGAATGATGAATTCTCAGATTTTCTGTGTATCATAATACCACTGACTATAAAATGAAGATAATCCACAACACTGCAGAATTTGATTTCAAAATATTCTATGGGCTAAAGAACCAACTAGTTCAGTTCAGTTCAGTCGCTCAGTCGTGTCCGACTCTTTGCGACCCCATGAATTGCAGCACGCCAGGCCTCCCTGTCTGTTACCAACTCACGGAGTCTACCCAAACCCACACCCATCGAGTCGGTGATGCCATCCAGCCATCTCATCCTCTGTCGTCCCCTTCTCCTCCTGCCCGCAATCCCTCCAAGCATCAGGGTCTTTTCCAATGAGTCAACTCTTCGCATGAGGTGGCCAAAGTACTGGAGTTTCAGTTTCAGCATCAGTCCTTCCAATGAACACCCAGGACTGATCTCCTTTAGGGTGGACTGGTTGGATCTCCTCGCAGTCCAGGGGACTCTCAAGAGTCTTCTCCAACACCATAGTTCAAAAGCATCAATTTTTCGGCGCTCAGCTTTCTTCACAGTCCAACTCTCACATCCATACATGACCACTGGAAAAACCATAGCCTTGACCAGATGGACCTTTGTTGGCAAAGTAATGTCTCTGCTTTTTAATATGCTATCTAGGTTGGTCATAACTTTCCTTCCAAGGAGTAAGCGTCTTTTAATTTCATGGCTGCAGTCACCATCTGCAGTGATTTTGGAGCCCTCAAAAATAAAGTCTGACACTGTTTCCACTGTCTCCCCATCTATTTCCCATGAGGTGATGGGACCAGATGCCATGATGTTAGCTTTCTGAATGTTGAGCTTTAAGCCAACTTTTTCACTCTCCTCTTACACTTTCATCAAGAGGCTTTTTAGTTCCTCTTCACTTTCTGCCATAAGGGTAGTGTCATCTGCATATCTGAGGTTATTGATATTTCTCCCAGCAATCTTAATGCCCGCTTGTGCTTCATCCAGCCCAGCGTTTCTTATGATGTACTCTGCATAGAAGTTAAATAAGCAGGGTGACAATATACAGCCTTGACGTACTCCTTTTCTTATTTGGAACCAGTCTGTTGTTCCATGTCCAGTTCTAACTGTTGCTTCCTGACCTGCATACAGGTTTCTCAAGAGGCAGGTCAGGTGGTCTGGTATTCCCATCTCTTTCAGAATTTTCCACAGTTTATTGTGATCCACACAGTTGAAGGCTTTGGCTTAGTCAATAAGGCAGAAATAGATGTTTTTCTGGAACTCTCTTGCTTTTTTGATGATCCAGCAGATATTGGCAATTTGATCTCTTGTTTCTCTGCCTTTTCTAAAACCAGCTTGAACATCTGGGAGTTCACGGTTCACGTATTGCTGAAGCCTGGCTTGGAGAATTTTGAGCATTACTCTACTAGCGTGTGAGATGAGTGCAATTGTGCGATAGTTTGAGCATTCTTTGGGATTGCCTTTCTTAGGGATTGGAATGAAAACTGACCTTTTCCAGTCCTGTGGCCACTGCTGAGTTTTCCAAATTTGCTCGCATGCTAGTAGCTACACCTAACACATTGTTTATTTAAGCCTCATGCAAAAGTACTATCCTTATCAAAATTGTAGATGAAAAAAAAAACTAAGACTTAAAGAGGTTATATAGCTAGTATTGAAAGGCAGCATTTTGACTTGTTTGGGGGAGTTGCATTATAATTCTTGGCAATACCAAGAAGTGGGAGTAGGGATTCCCGTGGGAGGATAATTACAATAGTGAGCCTTAGAGACTTGGGTACCAAATCATTTAAAACACTGAACTTGGAGTCTGTTTCAATTCAGGTCTCTTTTTGTCCCAATCTTTCACATTCACTCCCTTGTGAAGTTTACCAATTACTTGGTTTCAGATGCAGTGCAGCCTCTGGCTTTTCTTTATCCCTGGTAGAATTCTACTAGGTGTACTAGGTCCTCAATCAGTACTCTCTCTTTTTCCTCAGTCAGTACTGTCTGATGAATTGGCTGAGTTAATGTGATAACCAAGTTTTGGCTCAGGATGGCCAGGTTTTTGCTGTATATCGTCATTTGGTTTGTGGTAAATGGTCTGCTTTCCAGTGCCTGCTGGAATGTGGCATTTTGGTGGGAATCTCCAGTGCTGCAGTCCCTATCTGTGTCCTGAGCCCTTTATCTCTTCTTCCTTTGAGTCGTCTTGCTTCTGCAAAATGTCTGCCCACACATCAGAAGCAGACCTCCTTTTCTTGCCTGTCAAACCCTTTTCATTTTCTAGTTACTTCCTTTTGGTAATGAAGCCATCAACTCTGTACACAAGAGAAAAAATTGTGTATTCCCATTTCTGCTTTCACCAAATCTTATACTTCTTTCTTCCAGTTTTTTTCCCCATCTTTCACACCAGCCCCCAGTTATTTTTCTAAAACATGGAACATATCAGTTTACTCCTTCTAAGGCTCTCTTTTGTTCACAGGATTAAGTGCAGACTTTTGGAGAACATTTTAGACCTTCCAGGACGTGGGCCTGATCTGAATTGCAAGACTCTTCATGCAGAGTTCTAGCCACACCTTCTTGTCCCCATCGCTGCTGGTTTCTGCTGCTGCTCAGGCCATTTTCTGATTCACCATTTTCTCACCTTTTCTGACTGTATATTTAGTTCAAGGCTCGTGTAAAATTTCCTTGCAAGAAGTTTCTCTGATGCTCCCTGGGAATCGTGTTTTGTCTCACCAGCAGTTAGTATAGTCCTCTAGGTTGGCACAGAATCCCAGTCTGTCTTGGATTATTGTTGACTGTGAATTGTGTGGTCTTTGCTGCTCAGTTGTGAATCTACTGACTTAGAATTTTCCTTATGTAGTTGGTTCATAACGAGAGGTCAGTATGTCTTTCTTGAAATGAATTCAGGTTCTTTGTCTCTGTGAGGAAAGTCCGAGCTCTTGTCAGTCCAAACAACCTCTTGTATCTCTTGTAGCCTCCTAACCAGCCTTTTGATTTAGACCACAGAAAAGAGAAAAACGTCTGGAAGCAAGAGCTCCATCGTCACCATATTCCTAGAGCTCCAACCAGGGTTTCTCAGCACCTGCACTGTTGGCATCTTAGGCCGGGGAGCTCTTTGCTGGGGGGAGGGGAGTGCTGTCCTGTGTGTGCATGGAAGGGATGTTTAGCAGCATCCTTGGCCTCTGCCCACTAGACACCAGTGGGACCTCCCCCCAGTTGTCTCTAGACCTTGCCAGACATCCCGATAGGGGGTGAGCTGGGGGGGGAAATTGCCCACAGTTCTGGACCTCTGTTTTAAAGTATCTCTATAAATATTTTATAACTAATGAATCTTCAGCCACACTGCCTTCCCATAGTACCCACAGACTTCTCACCTGTGCTTTCTGCTTCAATCTTAATGCCATTTTTGGATCCCCTAACCTCACCTATGAACCACTCCCTATGCCTAGCTCCCTTTCCTTTAAAACCCACCTCAGTTCCTATTCATCAGTGAATCCTTCCCAAATTAGCCCTTTATACCTGCCCTCCATTATTCTGAATTTGGCATTATCTTCTCTGCTTCTGTCCGTCTGTGTTTACTGGCATGTATTTTTCATGTCGATATCTCTCTACACTGGACAGTCACTTAAACGCCTGAGTCTGTTTTCCTTTCCTGTCCATCGAACTCCGTAGTGGAACAGACAGAGCCGGATGCTGCCCTTTGTGTCTTTCGTGTTACGCATGCATGGGGCGTTCATTTGTTTGTTCAGCATATGTTCACTGACTATTTACAGAACACTGGACTTAGGGTTTGTGACCTGTAACATCTGGTCCCTTAAGGAGCTTTTGTTTTGCTGCGGTGCTAAGACAGATTTGCAGATGTGTGTAGCACAGTGCGTGGTAGAGGTAGTATATAGGTCAACACCTTGGAGGATGAGTAGGACTTTTCTTGGGCAAACAATTTTAGGCAGAAGGAGTGGAAGGTCTCTTTATGAACAGCCATTTTCCTTCCACCCTTCAGGAGAGGATTTCAAGAGCATCATTTTCCCTGCCTTATCATTTGTCACTTAGCCTCAGCCACCAGCAACTCGCTTCTCATCCACATATCTGCTTATAGGCTCCTCCCATGGGCACGAATGGCAAAGAAGCTCCTTTATGGTCTTTTGTATGATGTGCTACTTGGATCCATCATCAGGTTCATTTCTGGGGAAAGCAGACACGTCCATTTGTGTGTAAAAGCATCCAAGCATGTAAGATCAAATGAGACGAAGTTTTGGTCTTACTCCTGTATAGAAGAATTTTATTGTCGTGTAACCCCCCCCGCCCCCAGCACCCCAGTCTTCAGGGCTGCTATATACAGATGTACGGGTTGTGGGCTGCATAAGCATTCCTGGCAGCCATGATGGGCTCTGGCAGTCTCTCTTGTCCCAGGTAACAAGGTGGAGAATTCGGTTGAAGAGTGTGGACTTGACAGTGTCATACATATAGGGTTCCACATCTTTTACTCAGGAAAAATAGCTACCACTCTCAAGCAGTCATCAACAGGAGTTTGATGGGTTGGTGAAGAGTTAGAAAGCACTCTGGTCCAAACGGTCTATTTCTAATAACTTTAGCCTTCTGGCCATGTCGGAAACTTTAAAGTCTGCAGTTTGCTGTGTTTGTTTATAGATCAGGCTCCTGGAGCATTCTCCAAACGGTTCTTAATTTAATAATGTTTATTCATTCGCTTGTGGAGGAAAACTCAGGCTACAAATGGGAACATGGATGCTTTTTTAATAGATGGTGTTACTATACTGCACAGTGTCCCCAACTTTGAGATATTTAACTCATAAAGTTTACAGCAACACTTAACTGCATCTGGATTTCACATTGAATTTGGAAAGGCAAGAATCTCACTGTAATTTGCACTGACTGCCCTGTAATGGAAATTATGGCTTGGGAAAAGTTTCAAATGACGTGTCTATAAACGAAAGAAAAGTTGATCCATTCAAAGGCTGGTTATGGGCAATTGTAGGATTATTTTATTTTTATTTTTGGAAGGACTATTGCTAGCAAGAAACATTTATTTCAGCAGCTGAAATAAACTAGCTGTGAATTAAACGTTGGTCTTTGTAAATTGTTGGTTCATCAAAATTCAGTCCTAAAAGTGGATCGAAAAGTTGTAACAGAACTTTGCCATGCTTTTAAAAGCTATAAAGATTGTATGGAGGCCAGTGTTACAACTGGATGGTAGCAACGAGTTGACTTCAGAGGATGAGCAGCCTTTTAAATGGTCAGAATATGGCCTAATGGTTCTGCGGATGCAGGGCTTCTGGTCCTAGCCGCGCTGTTAACTGAGTTTGTGTAAATAGGCTTGTCACTTAACTTTCCAAGCCTCAATTTGTCTGCTCCTTTGCTCCTGTCTCCCACCATTTATTTATTTTGGTATCTCCCATTCATGTTCAAGACTTAGCCTCCGATGTCTAATGACCCTTCCTTGACTGCTCTTGGCTCCTATTTAAGACACCAAGGTAATAAAAAGCTGATGGGAGGCTCTGGATAGAAGCGTGGATGAAGTTTGTTGACTTATCTGCAGGGAAATCACTTAATCAGGGAATCACCAGATGTCAGCATCTGGCCATCTCATCTCTGCGCCCACTTAGCTTAATCAAGAGGGGAACCCTCCCGCCTGGCTGCCAGCATTCTGAAGACCAGTGAAGTAGGTGTATTTCTACTTTCATCTCCTTATTTTCAGCCCTGTGTTCTCCCCACTCTGCCTTGGTCTCCGCTGTGTTTGGTTTCCTGGCTCAGTGTCTGTGGATAATCACCCTTTTAAACAATTCTCCTGTTTTCAGCCCTGACCTTCCCCTTCCTTGCCTTTGGCAGCACCTGGCACCTCCAAGTCCAGGGCCTCTCGGGCTTCGACAGGGGGCTCCCTGGCTCATGTGTCTCCCCTGCTGCGGGCACTTGAGACTGTGGCTTTCTCTGTACTCCCTAGGTCACTCGCACTCCCGTATGAGCTTTCCATCTTTCAAAACACTGGTTGAAATCACTTGTCTGCTGACGTTGCCTCTTTTTTTTTTTTTCTATCCCTGGAGAATTTGTAATTCCTTTATTTCTTCCTTAGTGGAGCTTTGGATATGGGCTTCCCAGGTGGTGCCAGTAGTAAAGAGTCTGCCTGTCAATGCAGAAGATGTAGGTTCAATCCCTGGGTCGGGAAGATCCCCTAGAGTAGGAAATGGTAACCCACTCCAGTGTTCTTTCCTGGAAAATGACAGAGGAGCTTGGAGGGCTGTAGTCCATGGGGTCCCAAAGAGTTGAACATGACTGAACATGCATGCACGAGACCTTGGCTGGTGAAGGAAATAGATGCCTTTAATCCACCTGCCACATTTGACCAAAAGTCTTCAATTTTTCACATCATAAAATTCGTATGTCCATTTACTAATGATTATGCATCATCTCCTACATGCCTGGCCCTGAACTGAGTGCTGGAGAGAGCAAGGAAGTTGAGGTGGCTCGCCTCTGAGAAGCATGGGAAGCAGAAAGGATAGGCCCAGAGTCTGTGGTGTGGCGACCCAGAAGAAGAACAATCCTGGGGAAGAGGTGGTGCAGAGAAAGGCAGAGGGATGCGGTGCTCAGCCAGGGATGTTGCGGAAGTCTCTGCAGCTTTCTGAGTTCAGCTGTTAGGGGGAGACTGAGAACAGACCGTGCCCATTAACTGTTACCAAGTGAGTCCACAGAACAATGGTATTTCCATCCAGACCTTCAGTATCCCTCATCTGGCTGGGTGGGCCTTTGCCTCTCCAGGATCTTATCTTCAGGGGTTGCCTTCCTTCCCACCCACATCGTCTCAGGCCTCCCACTGTTGCCCTCCACACCGAGCACAGAGCCCAGTGTTTCGAGAATATAGAATTTGAGGAAGGCCTTCTTGAGGGTGTGATATCCTGTCTCCTCCTCACTCCTGCCTCCTCCTCACTCCTGCCTCCTCCTCACTCCTACCTCCCAGCCTACAAGTAGCTCATTGCCGAGAGAGGCTTCGTTAATCTTGCTGAGAGACAGTATAGCTGGGTTTTTACTTTCTTACGTTGGAGATAATTCCAGAGGCATATAAAATCCCAACAATGCAGACTAGCTGAAGCACAGCCAAAGCCCTTGACCTCATCGGTTAGCCTCTGCTAACTCATGAAACAATCTTGAGTTTTCCTGGAAGTTTGAAGGTAATGCTACCAAAGACTCAACAGGAGCCCCAGATCCAGGTAGTCGGTCACCATGGTTCCCAACACCAGGGACAGCCGTGATGAACACATGCCTCCACTGTTGACCAGGGTGTGCTCTTGGCCCTTCTTCCATCATGTGGGACTCTAGGTTTATCCAGAAGGGTCTGAAGGTTGTCCTTTCCTTATTCCAGCTGTCTGCCTGGATTTTCTCTCCACTGCTTGAGAAGTCATGGGAGGTGGTGCTGTGACATCCGGCCTTTTGGCATTTAATTGCATCTGTAAAGCCACAGGACAGTAGGTCGCATGAGCTACAGCAAGCCCCACTTTGTGGAGCAGTGTGTTCAAGCTGTTACCCTGAAAGAGGAATGGTACAGGAGGCACATTGCCATCCACTTTAGAGGAATCTGTGTTTTAGAGACTTGGAAGTAAGTCGTTAGGTTTTTATCACTTGGGTATTTTAAAATACATTTTCATATTTGAATTCTCTTAGCCTTCAGTCTGCTTGAAATCTGTGACTCTGCTGGGATGATGTGAGGAAAAAAAAGTCATCTCTTAGTGGTTTCTTGTGTAGCCATGAAAAATTCAAGTATTCCTAGCCCACGGGCCATTTACTGAGGTGGACTTTACCGGTATCTGGGCAGTGACAGGCAGTGTTCAAGGTTCACATTTTCATTGGTACCAAAAGCCAGAGAAATATCTGGGAGAACTGTGTACTGTAGCCACTGTAGTTCATATCACATTTCTTGTTGTAGCAACTTATGCAAAAAAAAAAAAATCTTATCAGTGTGGCACATGGTTTGAGGATGTTCTTGGTACAGTCAGTCATCCTCTCCAGTGGCTAGAGTTACTCTTCTCCAGGTCATTCTGCTAAATGACGTCCTGCCTTCGGGAGAAGGACATCGTCATCCTGCTGTGAACACCCTATACCCTTGTCACTCTAACCCTCCTGTGGAGAGTTTTCAGCATTAGGCAGTTCCTTTTCTGTCAGGGAGGGAGAAATAATGAAGGCAGCTATTATACTTTTACTGAATGTGGAAGGCTCCCTGGTGTAATTAAATCCATAAAATGGTGAGTCATGATCACCACGCACCAGTCAGCCAGGAAGCGGGTGAAGGAGCTGATGTTTATTCTCTACTGGCCCCTGATGCTTTTCCTCCAGTGGCATGCATGCAGACTTCTACTGACTGTGGGTACCAAGTACCTAATTTCGTTTTAAGAACGTGAAAATTTCATGGATGTCCTACACCTAGGGACACATTAATCTGAGAAAGATGGCTCAGGCCTGGTGGACATCTGTCCAGAGGTTCTACTTCCTTGTTGGTTATGGAGTCTGCATTCCAGAAAAACAGGAGAATCCTGCCTGAGGTGCTTGCACATAGTGTTGTTGTTGTTGTTATGGAGAGGTATTTGGAAGCTTCTGGATGTCCTTTTTTTTCACCACTCATAATTTGAGGCTATGTGAGCATACATTTAGCCTAGGGTTTTAAAAGATGGTGGAATAAGCTCATAGGACAGTATTTCTGTAGGTCCAGTGATATGCAGACAGCCTCAGTTGCATATGTAATTATTGTAGGAGGCAGAGGAAATGCTGAATTACTGATCTGTTCTCACTTGCGCTGCCAAAAACCTCAAGACCCGACTTGATGGAGCCATTCAGAGAACCTTTGTCTCTTGTTTCAGAATTTGGCTTTCATGGACTTGCCATGGCAGAGACCCAGGAAGCAGGATTTCTGAATAGTGTGTCTCTGAAATTTCTTGGCATAGGAAAAACAATAAAGTGAACATGAGATTCTTAACTTTAACACCAAGAGTAAAATTGCCACTACTGTCTGGTTTTAGTCTGGGAGTGGAAAGCATTTGTAAATTGATTTTTATGCTGTCATTTTTGCCACCCTTGCTCTATGCCACTGTGTCTGCATCCTCTACCCCCATCACCTGTTACCACACTTTGAAGTCAGCATGTGTATCTTACAGCCACCACGTGCAGTAAACACTTTCTGTACAAAGGTGCTGGAAACGGCATCTGTCATTACATCAAAGAAGGTGTTATTGCTGAATGCAGATGGAAGAGTTCTAATAATGAGATGGTTTTAAGCGAGGTTGTAATGAAAAGAAATCTGTGTGAAATGTCTGAACGTTTTTCTAAGAAAACAAAAATGTGTTCAGTTTCTTTATAGTTTTACTATAGAAACACTGTTTTTGTGTATATTTAGCTCAATCAGTTCTTTACATGAGAAACCTGAGAATATATTTATAGTTGTAAAAGTGCATTTTTATGTTGTGTTGGAGAAACACCATTAGAGAAGGTTGCTATGGTTTTGAATTCTGTCTCTTCAAGGAGGAAAAAAACACTCTGATGAATGTGATGTTTGTGGATTCTGAACCAGCATGAGAATTTCTGATCAAGAGTCTAGAAAAGTTATAATAAACTCATTATACAATTAAGGAGGAGAAGCGTTGTCCTCTAGAATGTGAACCCAAACCTAGAAAAGTGTTCAGGGAATATGAACAATACTCAGTAGATTTTCAAATTGATGGAGCTCTCCAACGGCAACTAATTTGTTCCAGCATTGAAGTGAGCATAATTAACAGAGACTTTCTTTCTTAGGCCGATTAACCGCCAAAAACCATGCCAACATTGTAACTGTAAGCAGTGAAAACCAATATTTATGAGGGGGATTGTGCAGGAGTTTGTGTGACAGATGGACATTTTATCACTGTTGATGTTTGGAATTCTCTTGAAAAGTAATGCAATATCTTGTTATTTATGAATGAATGAACAAATGATTATGAGGTTTCTTTAAAAAGTAGTCTACTAAATTAATCTTTTTCTCCATTTAGCCTCTGTTACGTTAGGTTAGGTAGCCTCATATATTCTGATGCGAAAGCTGAAAAATCATAATTGTGTTTTTATTTCAGATACAGATCCACGTGTTTTAGAAAAACAAGAATTACAGCAGCCAACCTATGTTGCCCTCAGTTACATTAATAGGTAAGCCATTTTCAGAATTTATAGCAACCTCATATCTGCCACGTTTATTTTTCAAAGGTATCTTTTTAACAGGGTAGGAAAAATGTTTTCAGTCTTCAAATATTTACAGGAGATTATTTAAAATCAACCTTTATATGGAATTTTCTTGTTTCTCTGTTGGGGAGAGGCAGGTTGTAGTTCTCTGTTCATGTGGTGGAAAACATGAGTGATTTATAAGCTCATTCTGGAAGTATTTTGTATGCAGAGTTAGAGTACGCTCTTTCGACTTCATAGGGCAGTTTGGGAGATTAATGGATTTATGTGAGTGAAACTTTAAAACCTGAGGTAAAGAGGTGCTGTATGAATTCAGAACATTGTTGGAATATCAGAATATATCGGGATATAACAAATTGAAATAACTTAATATCAAAGTTACATAGCAGCAACTCCTTTTAGGAAAAACGTTTTCAACTGACTCCTCTGTGTCCAGTCACATGAGTTTTTACTGAAACTGAACATGTGAGCACGACCTCGGAGAACTATTAGAACTTGATATATCGGGTCTAAAAGAGGACTTGGTGTTTCAGCCAACTCAAATAATTAAGGAGACAGGAATTTTTGAAGAGAACCTGAAATCAACTTATGTTAAGACAACACCCCCCCGGCCAACCTCCCAAGAGAAAAAGGCAAAGTAAACCTAGCATTGAAGTGAATTTTTAAGGAGAATGAAAAAATCTCTGCCCATAATTCAGTGCTTCAATCTCTATTGACTGTCCCTTTTTTATATAAGGCAGAGTGTTTCTGGTTTCTTGGTGCCAAATCCTTGGTTCAGGATCTGAGGTAGAAAGCTGGGAATGAATTATCTGTACTGCTTCATTTTAATGCCTCTTTAGTAAATTAATTACTTAAACATTGTCTGGAGAGGGCTTTGAATTGGAGTCGCCGTGCTCACTTTAAAGTTCTCTGATGAAGCATGCTTTCTAAAGAATTCATTAATGTAAACATCTATTTGCATGTCCTCTTGGGGTTTCCTACTTATCAGTCTGTTCTGAAACTGAGATAAAATAGCTGCAGTTTTTCAGTACCCATAACTTTGGGGATGTTTTAAGTGGAACACCTTCAAAGTCACATTAGATACAAATATATAAAGATGTATGTGCTTTTCTAGATTTCTCACAAACCTGTGTTTCCTGAGGTTAGCATGTGTTTTGAAAAGACTTTAGTTTCTAAATTCTAAAGTGTACATTAGAATTATGTGACTGGAATGTATGTAAAATAGCCTAGTAATATTGAGGGACAGGATAAATAGTCTTATAAGTTAATAAGTTAATTATGGTATTGAACAGTATTTTTTAATAGCATGGCTATTGTGTTTTGGGTACAATATGTTATCTCTGTATGTACAAAGGTGTGTGCTACTAAGCCTTATTCTAATGAGAGTCTATGAGATTTTCACATTCATTCTTCCTGTTTGTATCATCAGCCAGGTTGGCAACACGGATCTGCTGATCACACAGGTGTTATACTCACTAAAGGAATAAATAATCTGCTGGGTGTGATTTCAGTGAAGAGCAGGAACAAGGGCCTCAGACAAAAAATCCACCAGAGAATTTGAATTGAGTATGATAGTTAAGCATTAACTGTGCAGTAGAATGTGCTTAAATCCAAGAGAGCCAGGATGTAATCAGTGGGTGTGAACTTTCTGAGATGAGTCTTCTGGGAGAAAATGAGTCATTAAAAAAAAAAAAAGAAAACCCCTTTATACATATATGCAATGGAATATTACTCATCCATTAAGTAGAATGAAATAATATCATTTGCAGCAACATGGATGGACCTAAAGAGTGTCATACTGAGTGAAGTAAGTCAGACAGAGGAGATTATATTGTATGACGTCCCTTATATGTGGAATCTAAAAAGAAATGATACAAATGAACTCATAAGACAGAAAGAGACTCACAGACTTAGAAATTGAACTTGCAGTTTGGGGGGTGCGGGCATGGAGAATGATAGGTTTGGGCTGGGCATATACACACTGCTCCATTTAAAATGGGTTATCAGCAGGTACCTGCTGTGTAGCACATGGAACTCTGCTCAGTGTTATGTAGCAGCCTGGGTGAGGGGGGTGTTTGGGGGAGTGTGGCTGAGTCACTTCCCTGTTCATCTGAAACTGGCATGATATTGTTAATCAGCTGGACCCCAGTTTTGCTGTTGTTCAGTTGCTCAGTCATGTCTGACTCTTTGTGACCCCATGGACTGCAGCACCCCAGGTTTCCCTGTCCCTCACCATCTCCCGGAGCTGGCTCAAACTCATGTCCATTGAGTCGGTGATGCCATCCAACCATCTCGTCCTCTGTTGTCCCCTTCTCCTCCCACCTTCAATCTTTCCCAGCATCAGGGTCTTTTCTAATGAGTTGGCTCTTCGCATCAGGTGGCCAAAGTATTGGCACTTCAGCTTCATCATTAGTCCTTCCAATGAATATTCAGGGTTGATTTCCTTTAGGACTGACTGATTGGATCTCCTTGCAGTCCAAGGAACTCTCAAGAGCCTTTCCCAACACCACAGTTCAAAAGCAGTATATCTCAATACAAAATAAATCTTTTTTAAAACCTCAACCATTAAATAACCTTTTGTAATTATAGCCATATGGAGGCATTGTAGAAAATTAGAAAATGTAAGCAAACAAAAAAATTTAAATATCACATTCCCACCACTCAACTAATCACTAGTGGTTACACCTTAGAACACATTTTTCAGCTTGCTTTTTATTTTATTTTTTTTTTCTTCTTACCCATGGCTGATTCATGTCAATGTATCAGCTTGCTTTTTAAAAATACTACATAATAGCATCTATACTTCAATAAAAATAAATGCATAAATAAACATACAATTTTTAACCAAAAGCTGTACTCACTCTTTTACAGTCTGCTCAGTTTTGTCACTGATCTCTACTTTTTCAGTACATTTGCATCTAGTCTAATAGCCAGATCATATGCAGGTTTCCCCAGATGATCTAAACAAGTCCATTACTGTAGTTCATCTGACCCAGTGTCCAATCCAGCACATCACATTGCACTTGGATGTTTTGTCCCCACAAGTTTCTTTTAATCTGGTACAGTGACTTTTTGAAGAGATGTGCCACCTTCAGGGTTTCCTTTAGATTGTCTCCATGAGGCCATTTGACGTTCCTCTATCTCCTTTATTTGCTATAAGCTGAAAGATCTGGAGAGGATCTGTTGAACTGGACATATTGTTGTATTTAGAGATGTGATACAACAGAGAATTCACCATGTCATATCCTTGCTGGCAGAGAAGCAGACGTTATGTAAGGGACTGAGACATTTACTCATGATCTTTAAGTCAAGAGAAGATTGTGTTTGGAAGGTTGCCCAGGTTAGTAACGACCCTTCTCACTGGGGATTCCTTTGTGGACAGTGCCACATACATAACATAGGACTAAATACATGGTAGACACTCTAGATATTGGTTTGTAGGTGATAAATAAAACCTGGTAGGTGAGCAAAGAAGAGTTGCAAGAAGGAAACCAAGCCTGACCTTGGGGCAAAAATATGCTGAAAGAACCCTTAAGGGGACTGGATACTCTAAAATTCCTAGAGGAAAACATAGGCAGAACACTCCATGACATGAATTGCAGTAATATTTTTTTAGATCCATCTCTTAGGTAATGGAAATAAAAACAAAAATAAAAACTGAGACCTAATTAAACTTAAAAGCTTTTGCACAGCTTTGCACAGCAAAGGAGACCGTAAACAAAATGAAAAGACAACGGATGGAATGGGAGAATATATTTGCCAATGATGTGACCGACAAGGGATTAATTTCCAAAATATACAAACAGCTCATACAGCCTAATATTAAAAAGCCAAACAACACAATCAAAAAATGGGCAGAAGATCTGAATAAACATCTCTCCAAAGAAGACATACAGATGGTCTACAGGCACATGAAAAGATGCTCAGTATTGCTAATTATTAGAAAGATGCAAATCAAAACTACAGTGAGGTATCACCCCACACCAGTCAGAATGGCCATCATCAAAAAGTCTATAAATAGTAAGTGTTGGAGAGGGTGTGGAGAAATGGGAACCCTCCTACACTGTTGGTGGTAATGTAAATTGGTGTACCCACTGTGGAGAACTGTATAGAGGTTCCCTAAAAACCAAAAATAGAGGTGCCACATGATCCAGCAATCCCACTCCTGGACATATATTTAGGGAAAACTAATTTAAAAAGAAATGCACCCCAGTGTTCATAGCACCGCTGTTTACAATAGCCAAGACATGGAAGCTACCTAAATGTTCCTCAATTGTTACTCATAATATTAGCCATAAAAAATAATGCTATTTGTAGCAATATAGATTAACCTAGAGATTATCATATTAAGTGAAATAAGTCAGACAAGGACAAATATCATATGATATTGCTTATATGTGAAAATCTTTGTACAGTGAACCTTCACACAATATTGAAAAGCAATTATCCTCCAATTAAAATTTTTTTAAATGGTGCAAATCAACTTATTTATGAAAAAGGCCCACAGACATAGAAAACAAACAAGATTACCAAAGGGAAAATTGAGGGAAGGGGGACAGGGATAAATTAGGAGTTTGAGATTAACAGTATTATATATATAATAATATATGTTATATATAAAATAAACAAGGACCTACTGTATAGCACAGGAAACTATTTAATATCTTATAATAAGCTATAATGGAAAAGAATCTAAAAAAGTGTATATATGTCTTATATGTATGTATAACCGAATCACTTACTGTATAATTGAAACTATCACAACTTTGTAAATCAAAAATCAACTATATTCCAATTTTTAAAATATTGAACTTGGGGAGAAGTCTTAAAGGCTTTCAATACAAAAGGGAAACATACTGAAATTCACATGAAGTCAGGAGAGATTCAAGAGAATAATAAGGGTTAGGTAATATAAAAGCACATCAGCTTGATGGCAATATACTGAATAGTGCCAAATATGGAACAAATGAGGTTTTTTCCGCTTTAACTCAGAGGGAAGTAAAATCTTAATTTTGCTATGCAATGAAGACAGAAAAAGAATATTTTTCTGCTCATTTATCTATTTATGCAACTCTAATGTTCTTTGGGGCACATCAAAATTGAGTTGAAACTTTCTTTGGCAATAACATTGACTGAAATTGCAGAGTTAGGGTTCCTAAAATGGAGCTAGCTTTTTTGATTAAAAAAAGAGAACTGAGTAGAAATTGGAGAGCCTTTGTTTATACCTATTTTAAATTGCTTTACTCATTTGAACATAATGTGTTGAACAAAACTTTAATTCTTTTAAAAGCTGGTCTATTATAACACCTGAGCAAATTTTAAAATAAAAATAGTTTAATGAGAGAGGAAAATGTAATGAATTAGGGTTGTCAGAGTAGTGCTGTCGGGGGGTGGGGGGAAGATGGATATGAGTTTTAAAGACAGGAAGTTTTATTAATTTTGTGACATGAGGAACAATGACAAGTTCATGTTATAGGAAATCTAACTGCTTAGTCTGTTTAAGATTTATACCCTTGGGGAAAAAAGGGCAAGAAGAAAAGCTAGATTTTGGATATGAGACAGTATAGAAGAAATAATACTAGAAAGTGCAAACATAACTTTTTATGCCTTTTTATTCCTTGAACTCTATGCTAAGTGTTTTTCACACTGCTTGTTTCATTTAATCTTCACAGTGACCACATGAAGGTACTGTATGATCTTCATTTTACAGGTTCACCATTTGAGACTTGGATGTTAAGTAACTTGTGTCCCCGGATGCTAGGAAATGGAGTATTGGGTTCAGACCTGCAGTTAGGCTCCAGAACCTGTGTTATTAATGGTTCTACAAACGTCCATGTTGAAATATCAGAGAGGAAGGTAATAGCTTAGAAAACTAAGAGGAGAATTTGGAAAACTGACAATGAAAAAAAAATTAGGTAGGACAGCTGAGCAGAGGGAATGCAGCAAGACATAAAGATAAGAGTAATTTCTGTGCTATAGACAATAGGTGGGTAGCAGCCTAATCAAATTAAAACAGTAGGAGACAGAAGAAACCAAAAAAATGCTGAGAGAGAGTTGACTAGGGACTCCTAAGGGATGTATTGTTACCAAGAAACTGTCTCCAGTGTGCAGGGCACATGCTGCCCTAGCAGGCTGCAGCTGGAGTGGGAAAGGATGCCTTCGCATCTTAGATTGGGAGAACAGAAAGGGCAGAGCTCCGTGAGGGTACAGGAAACTGTCCCCTACCTCCTCTCACCAGTAGGCAGGTGATGTGCGCCTCAGGGTGAAGTCAGGTATCTCCTTACAAAGGTTGATGAGAAGCCCTGGCCCGCATCTGGGTGTTTCCTTCAGGTCATGGTGACGAGATAGCTTATTAACAACTTGTGGCTTCCCAGAAATGGGTAACTGGGATGACTTAAAGACGTAATAACAAACAAGGCCATGGCTGCTAATTACACTATTTTCTCCCCAAAAAGTTTGATTAAAATAATTGAAGTCTCCAAATAAACTTAATTGTTAAAATGTGTGTATCATTTTGGTGTAAACTATAAAGGAATGCTATGCCTAGGCACAAATGGGTACCTTCTTGTCCTCGGTGCTTGTCATTTACTACCTAATAAAAATGTAATATTCTCTCGTTCCTAAACTACAGCTCTACTCGAATTCTCTTTGTTAAGACTCCCTACGCCATTTGGCACAGTAGTAGTTAGGTTTGACCTCCTCTAAAAATTAATTTTTGTTTAGCTTAGTGTTTGCTATTAAACAGCAAATTCTAAAATAGGGTTCCTAGAGCAGTAATTCCAACGGGTGTTAGCCAGCTCCTCCCTCCTCCCCCTCCCCCCCCTCCCTCACAGACAAAGCTCATTTATTCACAAAAGGGTTCTGTCAATTCATCTGGGGAAATCCTGAGTTAAACAACATAGATTTCTTTACCACAGGTTTTAATCAGATCCTCTTCTATGTTGAGCCTCGTTTTAAGTCTCCAGGAGGGATGGTGTAATTTTCATATGTACCTGATCCCAGAGCACTTTTTCTTGAAGCATCTGATGGGACTAGTTCTGCTGTGTGGGGATTCCTAGAGTTCTGTCACTTCCACCTACATCAGCAGCTTCCCCAAGGAACCAGGAAGCCTTTGGTTCAGAACAGCCTGCTGTTCTTTTTCTGATTCAAAATGCAGGACATTGCCACTTCCCTCCTGTTCAGCTGGGGAAAAGGAGGACAAAATCCTTCACCTCTGTGCCAGGTCCATCAACTTCTAGTTTGTGCCCATTTGAGTAGTGATCTGTTTGCTTCTCTCAGCCTTCCCAGACATCTAGGTGGCTTCTATTAAAAATGGAGATTTTTTTGTTGAAAACAATCCCTGTTTCTCCCCAGCCCCATCTCCAGTGTCATTCTCCTCTCTGTCTTAGAAATAGAGCAATGTAGTGGTGAACAATATGTGAGCAAGAATGAGACAGATTAGGTTTAAATGCTGTCTCTGCCTTGCATGAGCTGTGTGAACAGGTTGGCAAGTCTCAGCCTCTGCGTCCTTAACTCGAATAATACCGTCCTAACTGTGAGTGTGAAATCAGGATGGACAAAGCACATATAGCAGGGCCTGGGACATAGGAAGTGTTGTGTAAGTAATAGGTCTTTTTATTACTTTTTATATTCTGCCCATGCTGAGTCTCCCTTTTTCCTATCATCAGTAATTAGAGGAACAGCTGCAGAGGAAGCGTTGTTTTGGAGCAGGGCCAGCACAGTCCCCGCCAGGAAATACGCTCCACGAGGGCAGGGATACTTTCCGTCTCCCTCAGCTGTGTCCCCAGCTCCCAGGACATAGTAGACTCTCAGTAAATGTTTATTAAATGAATGAGTATGAATTTGTATAAGGAACGTTAGAGTGAATAAATCATTGATTCTAGGGACACTTCTATGAGACACCAGGAAGCTCTACTTCCCACATGCATTGAAAAGGCTATGTGATAAAAATGGAGTGGAGGATGACTTTTATTCAGCATCCATATGGAGTACAGCGTAAAGTATACTAAACGTTGGCCATCGCTAGTTCTTCCACCGTGAACAACTGGACTGATGGATGAGATGATGGTTTTCAGGCTCAATAGGACAACATCGAGGACAATAGGCAGGACGATAGGCAGTACAAAGTTGGTTGCTGAGAGAAAAGAAACTTAGAGGTGATCCCCATGGTCATCTGGCTCACTGCAGGACAGCTTCCTTACTGCAGTTGAGTGACCTAGAACCCAAAGAGTGAGAACAGAGTTGGGGCAACTTGAGCGGCTGCAGCCTGTAGCGCAGGGGCCTGGAGATGAGGTATCAGTGCAGAAAGGGGCCACAAAAGTCTGGATGAGGGTCCTTCGTGAGTCCACAGCCGAGGGTGGATATGTTCAGGGTAAGACTGTGTCTTACCAAAGGACAGCAGCTCCAGGAGTGAGAATGGAACATCCACACCAGAGGTCAGGCAGTCCTGTGGGCATTGCATTCTAGCCCAGCCAGCATGGAAACAGCAACCTGTTAACCCCCTGGTCTTTTAACTGAGGCATCAGAAAGACTCACATTAGAAATAAGGACTTTGTCCTAGAGTATGACCAGTCCTAGAGACACCCTAACTGCTCCTAAAATCAAGACTTCATAAGCTCTTCAGAGGAGACAGTTTGGAGGTGAGTCCTGAAAAGTTAAAAGAACACTTTGGGCTTTCCCTGGCCCTGTTAAAGCATACGTGTAGGCTATACAAGTTCAGCATGATCAGCCTGAAACTGAGCTACCTGCTAGAATAAAAATCAATAGTCATCATAGAAATTAAGCAGATACAAAATGTCTAATACACAATAAAAAATTACTAGACATGAAAAACATAGGAAAATCTTACCCTTAGACAAGGGGGAAAAAAAAAGCAGTCAAGAGACACCCTGAGATGGCTCAGATGTTGGATTTAGGAAACAAAGACATAAAAGCAGTCATTATAAATGTGTTCAAGAACGTAAAGGAAAAATATACTAAATAAGAGGTTGTTTTGAATGAAAACAAAATTAGTCTGGATGCTTTTTTTTTTTTTTTAAAGAAATTCTCCTACCAGATTCTGAACTGCTTAATGAAAGCTTTCTTCCTCTTCTCACTTTCATTCCCACTCCAAAACCTCACCTAATTCCCCCAAACCCTCACTCTTGCTGTTGCAGTTGGACTCGTTTCTGCCAGATTATAGTCAGTCATAACCTCATAAAAAATGTTGTAATTGGCCAAGTGTGTACTGCCCTTCTATTTATTCTATACAAACAAGCCTGAAACGTTTGACTTTTTTTAATCTTTCTGAAAGCAGTGGTTTTGTGTGTGTGTGTGTGTGTGTGTGTGTGTGAGAGAGAGAGAAACCACCTGTTTGTGGTCTTCTGAGAGCAATCATATTTATTACAGTACAAGATATGTTTTCCCATTTCCCTCCTTTGTCCACCAGATCTGAGGTTCTGCTGCATGCCCCGTCCCCAGACTAAAGTTTGTGGCCTAATGCATGCTGTAAACATGTTGCATGCTGTCAGATCTCAAACACCAGACACTGTGCTACCATTTTCTTAGCCTAGGTTTTTATGAACATCAGCTGAAACAAAGCCATGATGGCTGCCTGCCAGATTTCCCTTGTAATATCTCTAACCTGATATGCCTTGCTCACTGTGTTTTTGCAAGAAGCGTGTACTCTCAGGAGGCATTGGGAAGCTGGAAAGAGCCCTTATGTGACATTTTGGCTTGCTCCAACAGAATTAGTTTGTGCTACTGGCATAAAACACATGGCAGGAGAAGTGAGTCTTGGCAGAACTGGGTGATATGATTGTCTTCTTAGGTACCAGGCCTCCTGTGTAATTTACTTGTCATCTACAGTTAAGGCAATCAGTATTTTAAAACAGACTGCTTATACAACTCTAATCATACCAGGGCATTTTTTAGTCTTTCTTCTGTCTACCTGTCAGTATTCGCGACTGTTCTTTTTGTGCATCTTTTAGGTCCATTTCAAAGCAGCATTACATTTTTTTCAAAATCTTCAGACTTACAGATTGAAAGAGATTGGATGATAATTGAAACCATCTAGAAATAGTCTTAGATTTCCTCTTTTTCCCCCGTTTGTAGAAATTCATTTCCTGGGCTTTTTCCTAAGCAAGATATTTTCAGTATCTCCAACTGTGATATTTCCCTGGGGATCAGGATCTCTAGTGCCCCCGCTTCTTTGAGCCCTCTTCCTGGTACCACGTTTACCTGGAGACCTCTAGAATCTCAGCCCTTCCTTTCTTATTTACCTTCATATTTGGGCTGGTTGCTGGATATCAGCTTCGAATTTATCAGTTTAGTTGAATTCCCTCCTTCCAGGGACCTTGCCCACTCATTATCTCCAGCCTCAGCCTTGCTACCCAGGCTCACTGCTGAGAATCCCTAATGTGCTTTGCAGCACGATGTGTCCCACCACAGACACAACCTTTCTAACCTCAGCTGGACCCTCAAGACAGTCCTGTAATGCTTTCAGCCCAAGTTAAAACCTTGCTAAACTTACCATCATCTTGATAAACGTGGCATTATCGTCCCATTGGACATGAATTTGAGCAAATTATGGGAGATAGTGAAGGACAGGGAAGCCTGGCATGCTGCAGCGCATGGGGTTGCAAAGAGTCAGATGATGGAGTGACTGATCAACTAAACTTAACTACAGTCTGTTTCGAGTATTTCCTATGGCACCAGCATTCCTAAAGGGATTCCCCGTCCCCTCCCTAGCAGACGAAGTTCCTGTGCTGAGAAGATGGAGACCATTTCTGCGTCCTGTCTCAACTTCTCTTTTCCATCCCCACATTCATCTGGATTTTTCATCCATGTTCTGTTCATTCTTACTCTCCCTTGTGCAAAGCGGGCACCGCAGCCGATACTCCACATCTGTCTCTCATCTCTGTGGCCTCAAAGCCCTTAATGTCTGGCTTCCTTTAGTCACACTTCATGTATCCTAAGGTCTGGTCTATCCTAAGCGTTCCCTGTCCATTTCTGTTTTCTTTTCATGGATAATACGGCATCTTCCCTGAGACTTTCCCGTTTGGCCTACCGAGTTCGATGCCCTTGTCCACTTTCTGTTTCTGAAACCCTTTCCTCCTTGTGCCCATTAACTTGTTCTGCCCTGGTTCTTCTCCTGCCTCTTTGCCACACAGACAGAGATTTCTCCCTAAGTTTCGACCCTTGTACTTTGCTTTTCCATTGGTATTCCCTCCATTCCTACAGTTTAGCGCTCACCTCTGTGGAAAGGACTTCTGACCCCCTAATCCCAGGTCTCCTCCAGTTCTCATTTCTGCCTGCCCGTTGGTACATGAGTGTTCAGTGCAGGTTTGACTCATCCAGTGCTGGACGTATCATTTCACAACGCCCTCCTAAATGGCTTCTCTTTCGGGGGTTAGTAGTGTTGTTTCATGATACCTACTCATTCATTGGGCTCCCCTGGCAGCTCAGATGGTAAAGAATCTGACCGCAGTGCGCAAGGCCTGGGTTTGATCCCCCAGAGAAGGGAAGGCAACCCACTCCAGTGCTGGAGTATTCTGTGAACAGGGGAGCCTGGCGAGCTACAGTCCATGGGGTCGCAAAGAATCAGACACGACTGAGCACCTAACACACACATACACACACTCCTAGGAAGCTTAGAGTTTATTATTTTCCACCCATCGGTTTCCCTCACTCCCATTTCCAAATAACCAGGCACCAGATCTGTGCCATCCGCATCCTCATGACCTTTTTGAGCAGTTTCCCTGTTGCTGTCCTTATGTGAAACTTTTAACTCCCTGTTTTGGATTATCCTAAGAACTCACTATTCTCCCTGCCTCCACCCTGAGAACCAGCGGTCATCAGAAGATGGGTCAGAAGTATCGGTCATCAGCATCAGGTACAGGAACCTTCCATGCTTCATTCTCAGCTTGCTGCATTCTGCTCTTTTCTCCACTCTTTCCTGGCTGTGACAGTTGTCCTCTTCAAGGTTGACTTTTAATGATACCTATTTTATGAAGGTTCCCCACACTCCAGAAGGAATTGCTGAAATTTTTAAGGTCCATTTCCAAAATCATAGCATCAACATACTTTGCTGTGAACATTGACTCATGAAGTTTAAATTTGTGTACAAATGTATTTAAGATCAATAGCTTCTCTTTTCTCTCCCCAACTCCCCACCAGTCCTCCTACTCCAAAGTAACTAATGTTAATGTCATAGAGGGTGTCCATCACATTTGTACTGAGGTGCAGACATGTATGCAGGGGTTTGGTTGTCAGTAACATTTGTTTTTATAAATCGCAGAAGCTTGGGGACTTCCCTGGTGGTCCTGAGACTCCATGCTCCCAATGCAGAGGCCCCAGGTTTGATCCCTAGTCAGGGAACTAGATCCCACATGCTGCAACCAAGACCCAGTGCAGCCAAATAAAATAATAAATATATTTTAAAGTGACAGTGTGAAATAAATAAATTATATAAATTTCCCACGTCTCTTTTTGATTTTCCATTTAACATATTTCTGGGTCAAAGTTAGAGATAGCTCCAACTTATTCTTTTAATACCTCCATAAAATTCTAAGATAGAGATGTGTATCAGTTCAACTCTTCCACTACTGATTGGTGGACATTCAGCTAGTTTCTAGATTTGTTTGCATGTGTTTGTGTTTTTGCCACTAATAACAGGGCTGCCACGTGGATTGATCCCTGTTTGTTCTACATGCCAAGAATTCTTTGCTTCTATTTCTTCGTTAGTAGAACCTAAGTTGGATTGCCTCTCTCTGCTGCCAGTGGCTTCCTGTCACATATGGAGTAAAAATGAAACTCCTCACTGTGGCTCCAAGGCCTCTATGATGGAGTACTCCCCACCTCTCAGCCTCGCCCCTTACCAGCGCGGCTCCTGCTCCGTGAGATCGTCCTGCTCCCAGCTCTTGTCCTCATTGACCCCTCTGATAGAACACACTCCCTCCCTTCAGAACTTCACACAGTCCTTACCTGGCCCCGCCCTGCAGGTGTCCATCAGATGTCACCTGCCCAGTAGGCCTTCGCTGACTACCCGCTGAAATAGCCCCCTGTCCGTCTCTGTGCCTTACTCTGCTTTCTTGTTCTTCGTGTCGCTTGCCACCACCTCAAATCACAGTTTAATGAATTGCTTTGTTGTTGGTCCCTGCCTCCCCCTGGAGAATGGGAGCTCCCTGGAGCCAGGGACTTTGTCTTGGGTCATCACTTTGCCCTCAGCTTCTGGAATAGGACCTGTTACATCACAGGTGGTCAGTGAATGTGTCCTGAATAAGTGTGTGTCTAACAGTCATAGTTTTAATGTGTTTATCTTACATTGTCCTCCCGGTATGTGTTTTATTCATCTGTTTCTTGCCTCTTCACACCTGACTGCATGGCATGTACTTTGCCTGTGGTATGAGATGAGATCAAGGGACTGTTGTGCATGGCGGCGAATTTTTAACATAAGGGATGACCTTGGAGACACCCCTCTACCCGCTGCCATACACATTTACAAAATGACTCAAGGCACTACACCGCTCTTATTTCATTTGGAAATTCAGATCGCTGGCAGTAATCTACTTGATTTATCGTTTTCCCCGTATGTGCAGCACCTCGGAGTTAATTAAGAAAGCCATGAATCTTCCCTCCGTTGCTCTCGCGCACTCCCCTTTGCTGGATGCTCTCATATTGCTGAGACTGTTGATTTGGGACTCAAGTTGAAACATTACTTAATTTTCTCACATTGAGGTTCATTATGCTGAGCCTAAAGACTAGTCTTGCCTTTGAAGGCCCCTTCACTGGCAAGCTTTAAAATAGCTTCATGTTCCCAGTTTCTAAATAACTTGTTCTCATTTCCGCTACCATGGCCAAGACCTTGCCTGCTGGCTCACTGTAGTGCAGCTGGGTCAGCCCCACGTCCCCAGAAAGACCTCGCCGTTCTCACAAAATAGACTCCCAGCTCTGGTCCGTGCGGAGGTTGTTTCCAGCAATAGCGATGCAGACATCGAGACGAGCGCCATACAGCCGGGCCCCTAAACACCAACAAGAGCCATCCATCCTGAATAAGGAAACACAGACAAATCATGAGACAGCATCAGCCTTATGTCCTTAAAAGACCAAAGCTAATTTTATTGAAATTATCGTGTTAAGGAAGAATGAAATGTGTAACACAGGAAATTACTTCTCTTGGCTCATCATTTTCAGCATAGATTAGCTTCTCCTAGTTGGGCAACTGTTATTGGGTACAGGGCACAGGGTAGTGCCCTTTACTCTGACATATGTAATCTCACAGTGACCTTGCCTCACAGCCCTACTCTCCCTTTACCCCTAAGAAAATGAATTCCCAGGGAGGCTGTGGGACTTTTTAGTGCCTTGGACTCCTCTAGTGAGCTGGCAAAGCTGATGGACTATTTCCCAAAATTGTGTTTTTAAGTTCATAAGCTAAAATACATAATATTGCAAAGAAAGCCAATTATATTCAAATGCAGTTATCAAAATATTAAAATTATGAATTTATGATATGGTAATATGTGCATTGTAAGGCCTTAAATAAGAAAACTTGCTGCTTGAGAAATCTGTATGCAGGTCAGGAAGCAACAGTTAGAACTGGACATGGAACAACAGACTGGTTCCAGATAGGAAAAGGAGTACGTCAAGGCTGTATATTGTCACCCTGCTTATTTAACTTATATGCAGAGTACATCATAAGAAACACTGGGCTGGATGAAGCACAAGCTGGAATCAAGATTGCCGGGAGAAATACTGATAACCTCAGATATGCAGATGACACCACCTTTATGGCAAAAAGTGAAGAAGAGCTAGAGAACCTCTTGATGAAAGTGAAAGAGGAGAGTGAAAAAGTTGGCTTAAAGCTCAACATTCAGAAAACAAAGATCATGGCATTCGGTCCCATCAATTCATGGCAAATAGATGGGGAAACAGTGGCAGACTTTATTTTGGGGGGCTCCAAAATCACTGCAGATGGTGACTGCAGCCATGAAATAAAAAGACACTTACTCCTTGGAAGAAAAGTTACGACCAACCTAGACAGCATATTAAAAAACAGACACATTACTTTGCCAACAAAGGTCCGTCTAGTCAAGGCTATGGTTTTTCCAATAGTCATGTATGGATGTGAGAGTTGGACTAGAAAGAAAGCTGAGCACTGAAGAATTGATGCTTTTGAACTGTGATGTTGGAGAAGACTCTTGAGAGAGTCCCTTAGACTGCAAGGAGATCCATCCAGGCCATCCTAAAGGAAATCAGTCCTGAATATTCATTGGAAGGACTGATGCTGAAGCTGAAACTCCAATACTTTGGCCACCTGAGGCAAAGAGCTGACTCATTGGAAAAGACTCTGATGCTGGGAGAGATTGAGGGCAGGAGGAGAAGGGGATGAGAGAGGATGAGATGGTTGGATGGCATTACCGACTCAATGGACATGAGTTTGAGTAAACTCCGGGAGTTGGTGATGGACAGGGAGGCCTGGTATGCTGCAGTCCATGGGGTCGCAAAGAGTTGGACCCAATTGAGTGACTGAACTCACTAACTAACTGAAGAGAGCTTAGGCACTGGGTGACTAGTTTACATAATTTCAACTTAGTGATGAGTATAAACTGCATTTTGAGATGTTACAATTATACTGTGATATAAAAATATCTTGAACTTCTTTGGATGTAAAGTCGTAGATTCTGCAAAGATACTATGATTAGTCACTTCTGTTCATAATGGAAAGAAATGCTGTGTTTCAGTTAAGTTAGTGAAACATACTCTTTTTATCCAAGATCTCCTGAGTTCTATCCATGGCTCCTTTAGGTCCACCAACCCCAGGTTAAGAACATCTCAGGTAGTTGTCACTGTTACTAAGTAGCTTTTAGAGGCGAGCTTGCACCCAAAATGATACACTTCCAAAGTCTGCTTTTTCTTGTACATCATGGTGCCCACCCCAATACTATTACCTTGCTTTTCTGAAGAATTTCATGTATTTTACTCCTCATACTGCCCTGTGGGGTAAGTCATGGCACAAACGATAAAAATTAAGATGTATGTAATAGAACTTTTTTTTACAAGAAACTTTCACAAGTAATTCAAAGTAGTCTTATTTCTTCTGGAATCATACATTTACTCCATTGAGTCATGATTCTATTATAAAAATTGCTCTGACCTCATTTTTTTAAAGGGTCAGAGAAATTCAATGACTTGCCCACATTCACACAGCTAGTACATGACAGGCTCAGGGTTTGACCTCCCAGATCTTTTTGTCCTGTAGTCTTATCATTCTTCATGATTACCTGGATACCATAATAAAAAGATGTCAGTTTCTCTGTCTGACATGGAATCCAGGCAGTTCCAGGATAAGGCCCATGTCTCCTTATCTCCAACTGTTTTGTCTTGCTTCACACACATTGCATCTAAAACCTTAATGCTCAAATAACAACAACAAAATAGCTTACAGCTCAGAATTTACTCACATAGAGTTCTTGAATTGGATATGCAAACCATGTGCAGTTATCAGACTTGAATAATTGAAACGCTAGCTTGTATTTTATGTCATTGTCTCCAGTTGCTGGTAAAATCCCAGACCACAAGCCAGGAGGATTTTTCATTCTACCCTGAGCAGGTGGTAATTTAATCTCTGGTCATTGCAGTCCTGTTCGTTCTGTCCCAGGGACTCTTCTCCCTTGCTGGATGCCAGTTAGTACCTTTTGCTTAACAGTCAGTTCACTCTGCACCGTTCCATTGCTCAGGCCGTAAACGTGATGTCCGACAAGCAGAATGATTTTCAGAGAAGCCTTCCCTGAGCTTCCACCTTTCCATGATCACCGAAATTTCCCTGCACATTAGGGTGACAACATGGGCCCATGTAATTTACAGATGATGGGGCCAGTGTACAATCAGTTCTTGCCAACCTTCTCTCCTCTAATGAGATGTGATTCAGCATGCCAAGACCACAAATTGGATCTGGCTTTTAGAGTTGTCCCTGCCTTCTCAGCAGTGTCTTGTACATGTTGTCTTGACTGTGCCTGGCTTAGCCAACTGAATTTCTTTATTTCAGGTTGAGAGCTTAGCAACTGTCAATACTCAGTCCTCTCGAAAAAGCACAGTGTCACCAGAACAAATTGCACGACCATCCCTTTGTGTCAGATACTATCCAAGTTTGTCTTTTGCGCAAACTCAGCTTAGCAGGAAAGGATAATTGGTGTCATTGTCCCTACAACCAGAGAAAGGACACACAGTGTTCTTTGGCAGTGTGTGTCAACTGCACATGTCTCTGTGCTTTTGTCTTCCAGGAAAAATAGAATCCATTGTTGGTGCAAAGTTGATTTATTTTTTTCATTGTCATTATTAGGGCAGATTCATCTGGAGTAAATAAGGTGGCAAGTTGCTTAGACTTGTTCTTCATTGTGCCCATGCAAACATGCCTCTTTTGTTTATTGCCCATTTTATCATTGTGTTCCCCACCAGCCACAGTCAGTGATGTACAGTTCTCTTGGGCCAAACAAGTATGATGGAAAGCTGGTTTCTGTATCGCATTCATCTTTGGTAGATGGCAGCCATATTTTTTAAAACTCAAAGCTGGGATGCTTTTAATTAATAAAGGCACATTACGCTCTTAGCTCATTTACCCTTTAAAAGTTTTTATGACCTTTGACATAGATTTCTCTAGGACTAAGGCATCAAGTCTTATTTTCTGGAGTTTTAAAGGGGCATGCACATACTTATGTATAATATCAAAGTCAAACCTTAATTTTAACCTGAAAAACTATTGTAAACCCTTCAATTTCTCCCCGTAGGTCACGCAACATTCTTATAGCCCCTAAAAGGTACTGAATACAAAAGATAGGTCCTCATTCTAGAATTCCACCTGATATGCCTTCAAGATAACGAGAGCTTTGCCCATGTCTGTCATCTCTTCCCATCCATTAATAAGCTTATTACATGAACTGTGAGTTATGGGCTCATTCTGTTATGTATAGAATAATACTGTTTATGGTAATGCAAATTAATCAGGAATTTCATGTGGACTTCCATTAAATTTCCGTTTAATCATATCTGGTTTCTTTTGTTCAACCTGTACTTTTGAGATTCATCCTTGCTATAAATGAATGAATTAGTGTGTATTTTGTTTTTGCTCGCTGTATAGTCTTCCATTTTATGGATTACTAAACTTATCCATTCTCTTGTTGACGGTCTTTGGCTATTACAAGTAGAGAGTTCGTCAGCATTCTCATACCAGTCTTTTTGTGGTTACAGCATTCATTTCTCTTTGGTGCACTTCTCGAAGTGGAATTACTGATGCATAGTGTAGTATGTATTATTGAGCTGTTAGAAGCAGCCAAACAGTCTTTACTGGCGGTTGAGCCACACCACTCTCCTACAGGCTGGGAAGGAACCTTCAGCTGCTGCATTTACTCATCAACACTGTACTGTCAACCGTATCAGTTTTAGTTTTAGTCATTCTTCTGGTTGTCTGGTGGTATTGAGAGCAACTTATCTTTGGTCCATGATCCCTCTTTTTTTTTTTTTTGGTGTATGAAAATGCTAAAATAAGAATAGGAATTAAAAATAGAAATAGCACTTAGATTTCATCAACAAACTGCTTCTATCTTTCAAGTATTTAAATGTTCAAAAAATAAGACTCTTTTTAAAATTTTGCTTTGTTACTTATGTTTTTCCAGATTGCTATGCAATAATAGGTAGTTTAAAACACTCTGACTGATTTGCATCCACAAAAATGGCTGGTAAGAAGACATTAGTCCATCTCTTTACAAATAAAAGTGAGAGTCTGTTGAATCCTTGCCTTTACCACTATAAGAAGGGGCGGGCAGTCAGAAAACGATGAGAGGGGGATCACTGTATTCTGTCTTCTCCACCTGGGCCCACGCAGAGAACCCTCTAGGTGTGTCTGAGCTCTTCCCGCCCATATCTTATGGTGCAGGGGAACCTGTAGTTTCTCCGCCACTTCTCTTCCAGAGCCTCATGTACATCTTCTTCTGCTAGTGGTTTTGACCCACTGCCCAAAGCCATGCTTCAGGAGGGCTCATCTATGTCAGGTTTTTCTTTGAAAACATGAGAACAGCTTTTTATTCCTGAGAGTAAAAACAGTGTGCCTAGGTATACAGTGGTACGTAATAAAAGTGTAAAGAAGTGCACGGCACAGGGAACTGTGAAAACCAGGATCATAGTTAGCTCTGGAGGCAGGGGTACCATGGGAGGGAGTGGAGAATGGGTTGGTAGCATTTTATTTCTTAAACTGGAGGTGTGTTTACCAGCTTTTGTTGCAGTGTTCTTTAAACCATTTTGAAATCTTAATGTTGCCGTCAGTACATTCTTGTTATTAATGATTTACATATCAATGAATGGTATAAAAGAGAAGTGAAACATCATTTACATTTCCACCACCATACACAGCATTCCACACCATATAAGGATTTTGGCCCATGTTCTTCCAGGATTTTGTATGTTCTACTTATTAATGTATAAATATTTCCACAATGAAATTTGTACATGTACACACATATAGAGAAAGAGTGTAATATATAAATGGACCATACTCTATACTCCATTTTTATATTCTTCCCTTTTTAATAAATTTCATTGTAGAAATATTTATATATTAATAAATGTAGCTATAGATTATCATTAAAGTGGGTATGTATTAGCCTACATATAGGTTTACTCTAAATTTATGTAAACCAGGCCTTTCTTAATGAACATTTAGTTTTCTTTCTTTCTTTTGTTGTTAATACATGAACAGTATAGCAATGAACAGCCAGAATTTACATCTTTTGCACACTGCTCTAGTTATTCCTTTAGGATGAATGTCCGTCAGGAGAACTGCTGAGTCCGAAGATGTATACAACTGAAATTTTGACAAATTTCAGCAAAACCTCCTCTAGAAATGTGTTCCAGCTTAGGATGCTAAGAGTCTGTTCTATCCTTCCTTATCTTCAGTGAGAATTAGAATTTTTTATGAATCTTTGCCAGCTTAAAAATCTTAACCACCTAAAAGCATATTCTGTTATAATCTTCATCTGTTTGATTCAGTATCTTATTAAAATAATACTTTTGTAAAGAGAAAACCAATTATCATCTTGGTGGAAGCTTAGTAAAATAAACAAGATAATAAACCTTGGCTTTCTTCACACAAAGTTAACCACAGTTAGTATTCTGGGTATTTTCTTCCAGTTTTTGTTTCTTGTGCATATTTTTCCAGAATCATACCATACATAGAATTATGTCTCTACTTTTCCCACTAAAGTTTTCTTTTGGGCATTTTTTTGTCTCTAAATAGTTTTTAAAACAATCATTTGGCAGCACTACTACCTAGAATCTATTCATCCATTTCCTGTGTTGGACCATTGGATGGTCTTATATTTTTCAGTGCTATGAATAATGCCATGATTACATATGACTTGTTTCTAGAATGGGATTCAAGACTGAACACTTTACAGTTTACTAATACAGTAAGGTATCAGTAAATTACAGTAAAATTATTTCCATAAAGGATATAGTCATTTTGATCCTTACCAGTAGTGAACAAGAATGTTTCACTGTTTTCTTGCTGGCATTAGGGATTATCATTAAAAGAAAAAAAAAAAACTTCTGCCAATTTAATATTAAGGAAAACATGGCAGATAGAATTGATGAATGACTAGTGTGATAGCCCCCTGTTTTTCACGTAATAGGGCCATGGTACAGTGGGTCTGTACCACATGGCTCACATGAAGGAAGTATAAAATTTCCAAGTTGTCTTCTGGAATCCCTTCCAAAAGGCTACTGAATATGAGATCCAGCTTGGAAGCCAAAATTTATAGCCCCAGACCCCATTGAACAACGATCAAATCATTCGTATACATTATAGAGTCCCTTGTTTGAAACTGAATGACTGGATAAATGTTTGTGTGGTTCCTGAGGGATAAAGATCCAGTGTTTAGATTTATTCCTTCTTTCTCACTGTTTGTGGTCAGTCTGTGAAAATCCCACAGGTTCTAGAAGAATAGGAAGCCAGAGGGTAGAAAGGAGAGAAGAATGCTGCTGGGTTTCTGGCCCTCTGTCATTTCAACAGCCTCTCTCTCCCACCAGCTTCCCACTTCCCTCCCATCCTCTCAAAAAGAGCAGAAGTCTAACGTGAGAGGCTAAATAAGAAATGTTAATTGGGCCTATTCAGATCTCTGTTTGGGATTGATGTCGAACCTGACTAGCCCAGTTCCTTAGATCTGTGAAATCCATACCATCTTGCAGTTAACCTGGGTGTCCCGGCCCATTTTCTTCTCTCCTCTGAACTTAAGCAGCTGGAAGTTTAAGCTGCTACCTCATCTTCACTGCTTGCACTGCCCCATAAGATACGAGATCAGAATCCCAGACCCCGAAAGGAATTAAGAGAGGACTTTCCAGGCAGGGTACCACGGGAAGGTCAGACAGTCAGGATCATCCCTTGAGAGTTTCCAAAGAATTTTGTTTATTCAAAAGCTTCGACTCATATAAAAGCGTGAAAATAAACCTGCCTTTCCCACCAGAGAGATTTGGCCACCAGTAACGATCGTGGCAGACTCTTATCCTGCTTCTCCTCTGTATTTACAGAGGCTCAGAGAAGGGATAATGCATTTTATGGATTTCATCTCATTACAGGCCTAGCCACATTCCATATGTCATTGGTGCCCTTGCCTTCCAGGAGTCTTTCCTCCCACCCCACCCACCCCCCTGCCGCCCACGAACATAACTGTGTCCCGGGTCAGCATGAATTGTGTTTTTCTCACTTGTGACAGGAATAGAATTTTGCATCTCACTCTCCACCTCCATCCATCGCCAAACCACCTCAATTCCCTCATCACCACTTCAATCTGCACAAAGTGAGGTTTCATTACTATATTTGCAATAAAAATACTACAAATCATGTAAGGCTGCTGTAAGAAAGAGTGGGTGGGGATTACACTCTCCTCCCAAGTTAAACTCAAACCCAGCATCTGTACAAGGTACCTTCTCGGAAGAGCCTGGCATTGTGTTGGCAGGAGTCTTACCCTTCCATGTAGAGTTCCTGAGTGTACTGTATAGTGTTAATGTGTTGAATACTTTTTCTTTTAGCCAATCTTCTAGAACTGAAAAGTGATGCCAGCATGCTGCTCATAAAGCATTAGCTTTTCCTGATTACATTTCCATGTTTTGCAATTGCAGGGGAAGCAGAATTTAGATCCATCCAGTAGCTTTCCAATTGAAAATACATGACAAACTGCAGAAACATATGTGTCCAAGCGACATGTCACTTGACAGTTCATATTTTTCTGTCCCATCTTGTTTTTGTGTGTGCAGTGGCCACGCTGGTCATGTGTTTTTATTCATGCAGTCATATCTTTATACCCTGCCGCCTGACTTGTTCTAGAGATGGAACAAGACGAACTTCAGAAGTTAAATTCAAACAAGATGTGAGGGAATGAATTTCTTTTAGGGATAAGAGAGGAATGCCTTCTAGTCAGGAAGGATTTATGATTTTTGGCTTTGTTTTCCTCTTTCTTTTTTCATTAGTCTTTAGACTTACCAAATTTGAATGTGCTCAAGATTTATAAAATACAGTGATCTTTGCTTTATTGTCAGGAGTAAAGATCAAGAAAGGTTAATCGGCCTGATACACTAAATATACTCACAGGTACTCTAAAAAGATGTGTCACGTAGAAATATAACATTTTTTAAACAGAGATACACTTGCCTCTTCTTCCTGTAGTCAGATTTGGGGGAAATTTAAGGATGTTTTGATTCATGGCCCTTATTCATCTTAAGCAGTAGTTTTGAGATGTCAGAAGACTTGAATGATAGGCATTTATGTGTATTAACATTAGCTATAAGGAAAACATATGTATCTATGCTGTGCAGGGCAATTGGCGATAAGAATAAACATGTTCAGATCGTCCCTGAATGCCAGTCACCAAGTTCTCCTTTATCTTAGACTTTGCATAGAGAACGGATGCGTTTTTATTAGATGCCTGACATTTTGTTTACTTATTTGTGTTATAAAAAAAAAAATCATAGAGCCAAGTAATCTTAGGTGTACAGTAATGTGAAAAAATAAGAAATGCAGCATTTTGGTACTGTCAAGAGTTTTGATCTTCGCTTGGATTTCATGCTGAAGAGCAGTATGTACATATTTTAACCTTTGAGTCTGATATGTACTGAAATGTGCAGTGTCAGTGGCCTGTAAATGAAACCCTGTAGCTGTCACAGCTGTCTTGGCTTCTTCTGAAAAATCTGCAGTGCCTCTCTTGTCGTTCTCATGCTGATAGTGTTAGAAAAAAGAAACACATGCGAACATAGTCCACACACTCACAGACACAGATACCATGATAAATTCCAGACCACAAGATATACTGGGAAAGTCTCCCTCGCTCCTTTTTTTTTTTTAATGAATTTTCTTGAGATTAGCTTCAGCATTTTAACCAATATTTTAAGGACTAACAGACTTATGAGTTACCATCATTGGCATCTGAATGTGACCCAACCAACCATGTAAGTAGGATCCATGATCACCAGAAGAGGTTGGTTCCTTTTTCCTTTGGTTTCTTTAGTCATCTCATACTTAGCTCCTTTAAAAAAATTTTTTAGGGGGGAGGAGCCAAGATGGCGGAGGAGTAGGACGGGGAGACCACTTTCTCTCCTACAAATTCATCAAAAGAATAACTGAATGCAGAGCAAACTTCGCAAAAAATTTTTTTAGTAAGCTGTGTAGACCATTAAAGAAAACCTGGATTTCTTAGTTATTAAGGAAATCCTAGAGTAAGCTTTAAAAATGTGGACAAGGGTGGAATCATTTATTTTCTACCCTTCTAGCACAATACTTGGTGTGTGTTTCTTTCCATGTTTTGTGTCCCATTCTAATTTTATAGGCATTTATGAAAGGTTTTCATCAAGACACACATTTAACTGTGCTATTTTGTGAGCATTTTTTCCATGTTGCTTCATCTTCAACATTACTAATTTTTTTAATGATCACGTAATATTTCATAGGGTAGAATTCACAGAAACATGCCATCCGTTTTGTCATGAGGACTGCTTACAAGCTTTCATTATTATAAATTACGCTGAAGCAGACTTTCATTGTGCCAATATTCCCTTTTAGATTATTTTCATATGACCTTTTCTCAGAAGGGGATGCTGTTTGCCAGTGAGTCTCCAACTTCTTCTGTTCCAGTGTGCATATTTGCATGATTATCTTCATTACACATTCCCAAGGGAAAACTTAGATTTATATTAAACCCCAAAACATTTCAGGGAGGAGTCTCTAGGTCAGCGGTCCCCAACCTGTTTTGGCACCAGGGGCTGATTTTGTGGAAGACGGTTTTTCCACGGACCAGGGAGGGGGATGGTTTCGGGATGATTCAAGCACATTACATTTATTGTGCACTTTATTTGCATTATTATTACATCAGCCCCACCTCAGGTCATCAGGCATTAGATCCTGGAGGTTGGGGACCCCTGGGCTGGGTGAAACCCTACAGAAATTCACACTTTCCATCACTGTTTTATGTGTCCATGAGTAATGTATTCATGTGTAGGCATTATTCTCCACTTAAACAATGTTTACAAGAAAGTACTGTTCACATGAGGCTAACTTAAACCTACTTTTGTTTGTTAAAAATGGAGTCATTTACAAACACTAGTCCATGTGCTATCACCTGTAGGATTGTTTATGACACAGTTGAAACCTGTGCAAGATCCCAAGATTGACAGCCACTGACACGCCACCCTTTTCACTTAATAGGAGTAACTGAGGGAACCAGGGACAGGCAATTCAGAATTTAAAATGAAACACAGACGTCCAAAAAGAGCTCTGATCCTCTTAATAGGTAGAAACACACAGTCACCAAGATGTAGTGTTTCAAATTGGGGATTAATTGAAATTTAACTGTGACCTAGAGAAAGGTGATTATTTTTATACTCCTAAAATTCTCATTGACTTAACCAATAGAAACTAAATTTGCAAAATGCCATATCTGAGAATATTTAATTGTTGTTCAGTTGCTAAGTCATGTCCAACATGGACTGCAGCACATCAGGCTCCTCTGTTGTTCACCACTTTCCAGAGTTTGCTCAAATTCATGTCTGTGATGCCATCCAACCGTCTCATCCTCTGCTACCCACTCCTCCTTTTGCCTTCAATCTTTCCCAGCATCAGGATCATTTTGAATGAGCTGGCGCTCCGGCTCAGGTGGCCAGAGTATTGGAGCTTCGGCATCAGCATCAGTTCATCCAATGAATATTCAGATTGATTTCCATTAGAATGGACTGGTTTAATCTCCTTGCAGTCCAAGGGACTCTCAAAAGCCTTGACCAGCACCACAGTTTGAAAGCATTAATTCTTCAGTGCTCAGCCTTCTTTATGGTCCAACTCTCACATCTGTACATGACTACTGGAAAAACCATAGCTTTGACTATACTTACCTTGATTGACTAAGTGATGTCTCTGCTTTTTAATATGCTGTCTAGGTTTGTCGTAGCTTTCCAAGGAGCAGGTGTCTTTTAATTTCATGACTGCTGTCACCATCTGCAGTGATTTTGAAGCCCAAGAAAATAAAATCTGTCACTGTTCCCACTTTTCCCCCTTCTATTTGCCATGAAGTGATGGGACTGGATGCTATGTTCTTGATTTTTTTAATATCGAGTTTTAAGCCAACTTTTTTACTCTCCTCTTTCACCCTCATCAAGCTCTTTAGTTCCTCTTCACTTTCTGCCATTAGAGTGGTATCATCTGCATATCTGAGGTTGTTGATTTCTCCCAACATTCTTGATTCCAGCTTGTGCTTTATCCAGCCCAGCATTTCACATAATGTACTCTGAATATAAGTTAAATAAACAGAGTGACAAATATACAGCCTTGTCATACACCTTTCCCAATTTGGAATCAGTCTGTTGTTCCGTGCCTGGTTCTGACTTATTCGTCTTGACCCACATACAAGTTTCTCAGGAGACAGGTAAGGTGGTCTGGTATTCCCATTTCTAGGAAAGCTCCACAGTTTGTTGTGATCCACACAGTCAAAACGTAGTCAGTGAAGTAGAAGTAAATGTTTTTCTGGAACTCCCTTGCATTTTCTATGATCCAGTGAATGTTGGCAATTTAGTCTCTGGTTCCTCTGCCTTTTTTAAAGCCAGCTTATACATCTGGAAGTTCTCAGTTCACATGCTGCTGAAGCCTAACTTGAAGGATTTTGAGCATAACCTTACTAGCCTGTGAAATGAGCACAGTTGTATGGTCATTTGAGCATTCTTTGGCATTGCCCTTCTTTGGAATTGAAATGAAAACTAACCTTTTCCAGTTTTGTAGCCACTGCTGAGTTTTCCAAATTTGCTGATGTATAGAGTGCAGCACTTTAATAGCATCATCTTTTAGGATTTTAAATAGCTCAGCAGGAATACCATCGCTTCTGTTAGCTTTGTTCATAGAAATGCTTCCTAAGGCCCACTTGACTTCACACTCCAGGATGTCTGGCTCTAGTGTGGTTATCCAGATCATTAAGACCTTTCTTGTATGAGAATATATTCCCCAGAAAAATTGCAGTCTTTATTGTGTTCACCATGATTTACAAAAACTCAACCCCAAAGAATCCCACTTCAAAGCATGATGTACTTTGAAATTTGAATTCCCAGTTCTGAAAACTTCACTGTGCTTCAGTTTGCTAGGTTTATTAAATTTAAAAAGTGAATATTAACCCTGTACAGTGATGTTTTAAAAAAGATGGTGGAGAGAATCATTTATGTTCACCTTTGAGGAACTTTAGCCTATTGGTTTAAAGGGGACAGAAAAGATTTGCAGTTTATTCCAGACAGGCATACGTAGGATTATTCCACAACCAGGGCCAAAGTTCAAATTCTCTACAATATTAGGGGAAATTCTCTCTTCAGCATGTTACTGTTTTAAAAAACAACTGCCTTTCTGGCTGATTAAAAGTGATTTTAACTCTAGCGCTAAATGCCACAATGAAGACAGCAGATAGGGAAGCGCTTGCTTGTCTATTTGCTTTCACCCTAAGCCTGGCCATTAAAGGTAATTAATTTATGGCCTGGCAAAGCCTGCTGCCTTCTTCTATGGATTTCTTAGTTCTGCATGCAGGATGGGATTCCAAATATAACTTGTATCCACCAGTTCTGATCCCTTTGATTTCCCTTGTCCCTTGGAGATTTCAGGATTAGCATGAAAGCCTTCTGTTTTTAAAAAAGTAAGTCTTGACTCTGCATTGGGGAAGGTTGTGAACCACCCAGTCATCAGAGCCAGTTGGATTCTTAACATGGAAGGCTCTGGGCCTCATGGTAATTCTCCAGATAGCTCCATGAACACTCTCACCCTTTTCTAACATAGGATCAGCAAAGTTAAGCACATTCACAATCAGACAGTGTTCAAGAAAAATTATTTGATACTTCTTACTGCCACGTATGGAGACAGGAATGGCAACCCACTCCAGTGTTCTTGCCTGGAAAATTCCATGGACAGAGGAGCCTGGCAGGCTACAGTCTATGGGATCGCAAGAGTTGGACACAACTGAAGTGACTTAGCATGCACACACACACTGCCACGTATTTCCTTTTCTATGCCACTTGTCTCGTATCTGGTAAATTCTCCATAAGTGAGACAGTCCCTTTTGTGGTAAATCAAGTTTTGGGACTTGAATTTCTGAAGACTGTCAGAAGTAGATATGCGGAAAGCAGGAAGGTTTACAATTATTATTTAAATATTCTATCATTATGGCTGAGATTCTGTCTTCATTTTATAAATGAAACTGAAGCTGAAAAGAGGTTACTCACCAGTAGTGAGCTGAGATTTGAACTTGGCTCTTTCACACCGATCCAGCACAGCATTCTGCTTCTGGTGGTTACAGTAAATCTTTGGTACCCATGATGGAAAGATCCTGCAAGCATCCTGAATCCCTAGATTCTTAAATCACATCATCCAGGCTTACGATTAAAGTACAGCATTCCCCCGGCTGAGGCTCCTACTGGGATTTTAATAGTATTTCCTTGTTTTATATAAAATGTCTAATGGACACATCCATATCAAAGATCCAAGCCAGCATTCCAGTCTTTTTATCCAAGAGTGAATTCTTCTGTAATCATGCAAAACCCATCTTTCCTGCCATCATTAGCTCTCACAGTCAGCTTTCTTTGTAGGGAATATTTTCCTGAAAAATAAACTGTTCAATGTCATCACCAGCATTCCTGAGCATGTGTCTGGTGATAGACTAAAAACAGTTTCTCTCAGTTATGAGGTGGTCCAGAGCAGTCACTGGGGCCAGGTCACTCCTGTGCTGCTCACTCTCACATACCGGCCTTGGAAAGCAGTTCAGAATTGAGAGTCCTGCCTCAGCTGGTTACATCACACATACAAGTCATCTGTTTTATAATCACATGTCATTTCTCTGTGGGAGACAGTAGAGCTGAATGACTAAGATCACCTCTGGGGACAGACTTGGTTTCAAATTTCACCTCTCCCTCTAATATGCTGTGTAGCCTTGGTCAAGTTACTTAACCTCTCTGTGTCTTAGTTTTCCTCATCTATAAAACGGGGGTCATAATGCTATCCTGTAGGCTGTTGTAAATACTGATAGATAATGCATGGAAGCATCTAGAACAGTGCCCGGCATATATCAATAGTAATCACTATATAATTGGTAGCTGGCATTTTTTCCTCTCAGTTTCTCACAGAAGTCCTCCAATTCCAGGTTTCTGTTCTGATGAAGAGGTTTTATCTACACAGTCGACTGCTCCATCGCCTGCTCTCTCATCTCCCTTTGTGATGCCCTCCTTTTCCGCCAGCTGTCTTTTGCCTGTCATCCTTCTTTGTGACTCCTCTGGTTCTCAGCTGTGCCTGTTACTGTTCTTCCTGCCTTCAGGATCTCCCAGGGACTCACCCCTTCCTTTTCTGCGTACCTTCCGCCAGTGCTCACCTCTCAGCAGACTTTCCTGCCAGGTCATGAGCAGGGGGAACAGTTTGAGGTGAAAAGGTGCTGACAGCCTCCCAGGTCTCTTTTGGAAGCCCAGCTTTCTCCTCCCAGAGTTTACCGTCATGCAGCTGTACTTTCCCCCAGGCTCCTCAGAGATTCATTCTGCCGATACGCCAACCCACGATTGTCAGGACAGCCAGAGCAGCCTCAGCTCTCTCTGCTGCCCAGGACGTGTGCACAGCAAGGCTGCCGTGCACCTCAGGCCACAGTATAACTTCTTTGTGTGCTGCAGACCACACCGGCAAAGCCCACCTGAAATCGTCGAGCCCACCAGTCCTTGTCACGTTTAATACCAGGCCTCTTCCAAGTTTCATGCTGTTCATCGTAGGTTATCCCCAAATGACTGTAATCTACAGAAATGTCATAAGCAAGATAAGTGCAGCAACCTCCCCCCAACCCCACTCCCGCCACCACTGCCCAGAAAGGAGCAATACGCAGGTTAAAAATTAGCATGTAAAACCAGAGGTTCTCTCCACAGAGAAATAAACTGCCACTGCTGGACTTGTGGGGTACTTTCAGTCATGTAGTTTAAAAGAGGTACATGGATTGTTAACTATATAAAAATCTCCAATGAAGAGGCTGTTGAGTTAAATAAATTTGAATCTAATGAACCTTATTTAGATTCTGAAATTTTTTTTTTTTCCTGTTAGAAAGTTGCTCACAGATGTATGCCTTTTCCAAAGAGAAGAATTGAGGGATTCAAATGCATTTTTAGCTGAGTAGAGTAGATGATGAGGTTACAGTATTTTCATTCCAACCCCACTTTGGACCCTCCTTACATTCCAGCACTGATTGGAGTCATCTGGCCTTATCATCTGTAAAATAAAAATAATACATGCCTATAAACGTTAAGTACTTTATGGGAGACAAAAAAACAGAAAATGTGGTCCATATGCTTAGGAAAGATGACATCCATAGAAACTTAAATAAAATGCAAAGTAGGGCGTTGTGCCTAGTAGCTCAAGTGGTCAGTGTTATGACTTAAAAGGAATTGAAGTTATCAGTGAAGCTTCATGGAAGAGGGAGAAGTAAGTTGGGCTTTGCAGTATACATAGGAGTTGGCTAGCTAGCGAGGAAAGAGAATAACATTCCATGTAAAAGGAATGGAAGAATAAATGGCTCAGAGGTATTTCCTGAGGTTTGTCCAGAAGACCCTGAGTGTGACTACAAAGTATCAGAGTCATCTTAGTTAAAATCTTAACTCTACAGTTTGGTTTGTGGCAGTTAGGTTAGATTATAACCTCAGAGCCACAATTTTCTCATCTGTATCATGAGGATAGTAAATAAAAACCAATGAGTCTCTATAGTTGTGAACACTCAATAGCCATCTCCCCAAGTGTTTGCTGGTGTTATTTGTATTATTACTACTCTCACTATTCTGCCACCACTCTTTCACTCTTCCGGTTACTGCTTTTACAATTCCTGTTTCTGTCAACACTACACTGATTTCTGGTAGCAAATTGCAACTCAGTTCTTTGCCCAGTTCTCTCCCCCAACCCACCTTATCATCGTCCATTCCCCCTTCTCTCCCAGAATTCTTTGTGAGGAGACCTGACTTAGACACAGCAGGGTGGGTCTGTTTGATGCAGGCTGGACTGAAAAAATCAAATTCTAAGATTCGATGCAAATTGAAAACATTTGACATTATTCACACGTTGTGGTGAATAATGGGTCACATGGAACTGAACCCTCAGGTTCACAGCAAGAGGGTATTGGAGAACCTAGGCTGGGCTGTGGGTTCCACTGGAGCTGCTGGCAGGGTGGCATCAGATGAGCTATACGCTCTAGCCTGCCGGGCGGTGGAACAGCACCCTGCGTGCACACTGGGTTGACCTGCTGAAGGTGGTTGTATCTGATAGCTCTGTTGTCACTTTTCTGTCTTTCTCCTTGATTGGGAGTTGGTTGTATGGCATTTCAAAAAATGTTTTTTGTCTACTTGCTTTAGAAGGCACTTCTTCCCTTACAATATTTGAATTACTCTTTAGCAGAAACTAAGCATCAACCACCTTGATGTGTATTTTAAGCATTTTCTTATAGAACTATCCTGAATATCAAATGCATCCTTTCAGAACATCAAGAAATGTGAAAGCATATCAAACCAGTAAAACTCATGCTTTATTTCTTAAATATGCCTATATGCCATTGCAGAGCAATGAATCTGTAAAGAGGAGTAGATACGTATGAGTAGATTAATAAAGGTGACCCCCATTGCTTGCACCTGCTCCGTGTGATAAATAATAATAATTTCCAATTCTCATTCCTGATATATTAGGCCACTCTCAAGGTTTCTATATGATGACCTATTCTCTCATTCCTTATTTCACTGACCATGGTCTCCTGCTGCACAGATACATAGGACTTGTCTGGCGGGTATGTTAGATACGTGTTTTATTGCTGTATCTGGAGGTCTGGAATATTTTACATGCTATTCTTAGAATTTTCAATTAGCAAATTTTAATTAACTAATTGAGGTTTCTTATTAAGAAGCTTTTATGATTTGTCATAGTAGTCTAGCTGTGTGTGCACCCTATTCTATTAAGAAGCCATTAAATTCTTAGAAACAGCCTGTGAATTCATTAATCTTACTGCATAATTGCAATAGTCTGGGTATAGAGCATGAGTATTTTTAAGGCAGTGTCTTAAAATATGAGGCTCTTCTAGATGGTAGGGCATTACAACAATAGAGCTGGGCTAGGGAAGAAAATATAGTACTCTACATAACCTGAAGCACCCCATTTGGATTTATTTTTGAGTCAGTTTTTATTCATCCATTTTTTATATAACTATATCCAATGTTCTGGAAATTTACAACACTTTATTCCAGCATTGTAACTTGAAATCCTGCAGAAGCATCCCTATAAAGTAAACCAGCCTAAGATATCGCTTCTTTCAAGACCACCTTGAGCATCTTTCCTTGTGTCACCATTTCTTAGAAAATGAAAAAACACAAAATGGGTTTATTTTTTACATAAAACAAGTAAGCACTAAACACCACTTCTATAGTGCCATGTGAAGCCTAGTATTTAGGATACAAAAGCTAGAAATTTTAAGAGTAAATATGGCCAACTGATTCAGGTCCTAACCAGTGTTTCTGAAGGTCACAGGAGGAGTGCCTTGAGGATTTAAATACAGTTGACTTACCCAGGAGATTCAGAGATTTGTCTGTCAGATGCAGGCAGACTTTTACATCTAGGTGGGCAGGGAGGGAAAATTCAAACTCGGGACAGAACAGAACTGAATCATCGGCACACACTTCCCATCCACAAATGGCTTAATTTCTGTTAAAACTCAAAAGCGAGATTTGCCATTGTTTGTGTACAGCCTTGACTCTATGGGATCTCAGATAAATAAATCTGGCTTAAAACTCAACATTCAGGAAACTAAGATCATGGCATCTGGTCCCATCACTTCGTGGCAAATAGATGGGAAAACAATGGAAACAGTGAGAGACTTTATTTTGGGGGGGGTCCAAAATCACTGCAGATGGTAACTGCAGCCATGAAATTGAAAGATGCTTGCTCCTTGGAAGAAAAGTTATGACCAACCTAGACAGCATGTTAAAAAGCAGAGACATTACTTTGCCAACAAGGGTCCGTCTAGTCAAAGCTATGGTTTTTCCAATAGTCATGTATGAATGTGAGAGTTGGACTAGAAAGAAAGTTGAACACCAAAGAATTGATGCTTTTAAACTGTGGTGTTGGAGAAGACTCTTGAGCATCCCTTGGACTGCAAGGAGATCTAACCAGTCCATCCTAAAGGAAATCAGTCCTGAATATTCGTTGGAAGGACTGATGCTGAAGCTGAAACTCCAATACTTTGGCCACCTGATGCAAAGAACTGACTCATTTGAAAAGACCCTGATGCTGGGAAAAATTGAGGGCAGGAGGAGAAGGGGACGACAGAGGATGAGATGGCTGGATGGCATCTCCAACTCAATGGACTTGAGTTTGAATAAACTCTGGGAATGGGTGATAGACAGGGAGGCCTGGCATGCTGCGGTCCATGGGGTCACAAAGAGTTGGACACGACTGAGTGACTGAACTGAACTCATAAGGTACAAGGGCACAATCACAGCCATATTAATATGTTACCCACCCTGATAGCATTCCCATTTTAAATTACTTTTTGAATGCCTGAATCATAACCCCAAAGATCTTGATCTCAGTAGGGATCTTGGGACACATGACAGACTCAGTGAGAGAAATGATTGAGTCGGAAGACACCTTGTTTTACATGATTTACTGGTCGTGTGCTCTCAAGGGAATGTCAAGGAGTAGTGAGTAGATCCAGATGGGGACCGTGTTAGCCAGTAGAGCACCTTCTACACTGGATTTCATGGCAGCTCTCAGAGCCAGATAAAGGTTCTAATCCTTGCTGAGTGCCTTTAAGATCTGCTGCACCTGATTCAAGGCCTTTCTTGGTCCATCCGCACTACATGCACTTGCCCCGTCAGAACACAAGTTCTTCTGCTCATTCTTCCATTAGTGCTCCATTAGTTCCCCAAATAGGCGAGCATGTTCCAAAATGAGGTCTTCACTCATCCCATGAGATACTCTTCAGAAGAAAGATTTTATGGTCAAGCAAGTTTGGAAAATGGTGTATGTTGTAGTTACTTATTCATAATGCAAGTTTGAAAGGTTCACAGTGTAAATTTAAAAACTCTTGAGAATTTTTTTTCATTAAAGATACCTGATTAGCCTTGTTAGCATAGGGGCTTCCCACATATTTGACTATAGAATGCTTTCAGGGAGTGCTAAATTAAGGTAAAATCATTCCTAGTCATGGCTTCAAGTGTTAGTACCATTCCAAGCTGACATTTCATGTAAAATCACGCCTTTTAGTGACACCCTCACAATCATTTGTAAAATGAAAAATACAGTCAAATCACTGAGCGGGAACAAGGGGAGGAGACGGAGAGTTGAGAAGGAAGCCTGTCCAATGCAGTTTCACCCAGTTTCACAAAACAACAGTTTGTTCCTGACCCACAGAGAGCCTGTAACTCAAAGAATCTGAGTCACCTTCTTGTTCTTTTTTAGAAGCCAGGAAACTTACAGGGCTTTGGGGAGGCAATGTCCGTCAGGAAAACACTCTCTAGAAAGCTAATTAAGAGTCCTTGAGTACTGAAAGCATTTCAGGGAAACAAATCATCCCAGGCTCATTGGAAAGGTCTCTGTCAAAAGCAGCCAAGAGCATTAACTTAGCACCATTATAAATGAAATGATATAAATTACACCTCTTTTTCTTAAAAAAAAAAAAAAAAAAAATGTTGAATTCAGGGAATGCATTTGGCTTCCTTTTCATATGAGCTACAAAGGATGTGTTTCACTTATTACTGCTTTTTTCTATTACTTCACAAATCTGGCAGAGACCGGCGTTGAATATGTAAAAGACTAATATGTGTTTTAAGAAGTGTATGGAGGCCAAACCACAGGAATTTATTGGCCAAGCCCCTTAATTGTCATGGATTTAGAAGAAGTCAATTAAGAGAGTCCTGTGTGAGCCCAGAAAGTCAAGAGTGGTGCTGAGAGAGTGATCTTGTTCACAGATTGCAGCCGAGCCTGTCTGGTCCTCCACCCTCGGGCCTCGAGTTCATGCGTTTCCCAAGCCACCTTTCTTTGAGTGGATTTGGCCCTCACGTGTGGGCTGACCAGTCACGACAGTGGAAGATTGCTAGAGTCATTAAGCTGGACTTCTTGGGGCAGGAAGTGGGGGGTGGAGGACAGGATTGATACTGCAGGTAGACAAGGAGAACCCATAAATGCCACCATCCTAAGGAAGCATTCCCTGGATTCAGTGGTCATGCTCACTGCCCACCATGCCCCATCCCATGACCAGCATCCCTCTACAGAGGGCGGCGGGCACTGAGTTTCTCCAGGGACATCTCTGTCAACACTGCCTTTAATCACTGGGACCTCACCCACCCCCAGCCAGGTTGTGCAGAGAAGCTGGGGTGGAAAGTCAGTGATGGGAAGCAAGGAAAACACGATGGCACCCACAGACCGATGTGTTTACCAATAGGAGCTATAAGGGTGGGCCCCTGTGGTGGACTCCTAACAGAGAGGGACAAAGAATGTCTGTCAGGAGCTTCTGGGGTGCCAGCAGTTAGAAATTTAAAGCCTCATCTTTGCCTGAGAGGGACCAGCTGAGGGTGAGCACACACACTGACCATAGGGGCCTGGCAGGATACCAGGGCAGGGCAGAATTTAGAGGTTCTGAGAGCCACCAGCCGCAGCAGCTAGCATCAAGGGGTACTACCTTATTCCCCACGCTGGGGCAGCAGTAATACTGTCACTGTAGCTTCACTGATGACATCTCTGGTGAGAAGCTGAGTGCATTATGATCATCCAGAACAAACAGTCCATCTTCTCCCCAGGTCATTGGAACAGCATTCATTTCACTGAGTGTATGTTAAGTTACTTCAGTTGTGTCCGACTCTTCGTGACCCTTTGGACTGTAGCCTGCCAGGCTACATGGGAGTCCATGGGATTCTCCAGGCAAGAAGACTGGAGTGGGTTGCCATGCCCTCGTCCAGGGGATCCTCTCAATCCAGGGATTGAACCCGCATCTCCTGTGTCTCCTGCATTGGCAGGCAGGTTCTTTACCACTAGTGCCACCTGGGAAGCCCTCTCACAAATTCAGCCCATAACTTAAATGGATGTTTCTGTGGGATTTCATTTTAACAAATTTTTGGTCTGATCTGTAATGAGGTTTAAACATCAGTTTCAGTCTATTTGTTTTCTGGTTGTTCAAGTTAAGATTCACCTTTTTTAATCCTCCCCGTTCTCCTAGCCAGCAGCAACATGGATGTGTATGTACAAGTCACCTAATTAGAGCCTTATTTAAAGATTCCTGGGATCTGGACCCTTCTGCTGGTTAGGTCAGTTCTGAGGTCAGGCACACCAGTCAAACCGCAGAAGCTTTTGAAGCCTGCTCCTTCCCTCTCAACCCTCACAGCTGAGCTTGCAATAAACTGCATGCACTTCAGCGGAGTGCAGTGTCAAAGGGCTGGATTTGTCATTTGCCTTGGTGACTAAAACAGTACGTTTTAGGTTCACCTTTGGGTTTGTAAATCCTTTTTATACACATAAATTTTAATCTCAAATGTTACCTTCCAAATGAATGCCAGAATTGGGTTTGGACAGTTTTTACCCCTTGGCTGAAGTTAACACAAAGCCCACACCTGAAAATGTTGTTCAAGCTTAAAATTTATCCACCTACATGTGGGATTAGAGGGGCTTGAAAAATGACCCGTTGGCAGGGAGTATTTTAGTACATGGGGCTATATGGCCTTGTATGACTTAACTTTGCAGACTGTGGTTTGCCAGCTGGAAAAACTTGAGTTTGGTAGAACTTGAGGCATCATCAAATATTTGTTCCATGCTTTTAAAATAAAGTAAGCTCAGGATTGTGCTAATACTATAACTAATATCCCATGCTACTGCCTTCGGAGCCACAAAAAGAAGCTGTGCTTTTTTTTTCCCTCTGTGCTAAAAATGATTTTGTTTAATATTATGAAGTTCTCTGTTGATCAGGATGTGGTTCCATTTGGTAACATTTAAGGGATCAAATAGGTAAGATTTATATTGAATATTAATAACAGGTGCCTTCAAATCCCTACCATGCTTATACTCTTATAAGAATAAGAATATCATAATGTGTTTTTTCCTGAACACATTTTAAACATGCTTTAAATGCACTTCTGCATCCGTGCTTATAAAGAGAAGAAAACAGACTAAAGTTGATACCATCTGATTTTAATCAAAAGGGAACATGCTTGCCATGTAGCTCTCCCAGCCCCATGGCTGCTTACAGTTCGCTCTAGTTCCTTTTCCTCAGTGATTCACAGTCCAGAGAGACAGCTCCACTCCCAGCTAAAGCTCTGCCACTTTGGGAAGGCCTAAGGGGATTTGATTTCTTTTAGCCAGACTGTATTTCAGCTGTTGGTTTCACTTACGGGACCCGCAAAAGAATGTAACAGACAATCAGTGGATTAGAGTGTAATTCTGTGCTCATGGTCCTGTCTGTGTTGGCAAATCCTAATCTTATGGAAAGTCGGAACGGGCCCCTCCCTGGATCGGTGACACAGGTAAAGCTTAGGAACCATTTCACTGGGTGCCGAGATCAATGCCGTGATTCCCCCTTTCTATCTGATAAACCCCAGATTGATTCCTCAAAACCCACCTTCTCCCAAAAGACTTCACTGAACCCTCCCACACTTAGTTTATAACTCCTCTGTGCTAAGGGCTGCTTCCCTCTTGAGCGCAGTGATTATGTTTACCTGCCTTCCTCACTAGACTTGGGGCTCCTTGAAGGCAGAGGCTATTTTCTTACTCTTGTTACCCCGCAAGACCTGAGCCGCAAACCCATTGTTACGTTGAACTGCTGGCAATGTAGTTGCTTTGAACGCCCACCCCTCTTGCCCCATCGTTCCCATTTTTCATTCTACGAGCATTTATTGAGAACGTTGAATACTGGGATTCGGAATGTTTGCAGAATGAAGTAATTCATTATACAGGAATGGGCGCGTTTAGATTTTTGTAGAGACAAAGCAAGCATGGATGCCCACGGAAGATGACCAGAATCAGAAAAGTAAGCATACAGCTTATGCATTAGCATCTCGAATTTGTGCTTTTGTTTTTATTTTCATGTACTGTGGTAGCAAATGCTCTAGAACCTGGGAAAAATTGCACTTTTAAATAGATACTTCGATATTTTATTAGGGTAATAGTATTCTTAGGGCTTAGCAGAGCTCAGGAATGCAGGGTAAAGAGCCTTATAAGACATCAAATCATGAACTAGAATAGTATTCTTACATAGAAGTTATCACACCCAGATTAAAATGAAAGAGCATATTTAAACAGAGAAGATACGCTTAAGAAAAACAACTGTTTATTGAGCCCTGACAGTGTACCAGGCGCTGAGCCAAGCTTCCTGAGTCAGATGGATAAATGTAAACAGTTAGTCTGCTTTAGGTAGCTCACTGTCATAAAAGAATGGGCAAGGTTATAGAACACATGCAAACATTACTTTAAATACCATTTTTAAAGGAAAATGTAGTAGCCTAATTTTACATTTGCAGAAAATTAGAAGAGAAAGGATGAGTTGTCTTGAATGCAAGAGATATATCTTTTCTATGATTGAAGTTCAGACTGTTTATGCCATCAGTGCATTTTTAATAGAATCTTATTGCATTGATTTTATAATTATTTTCATCCTATCATTGACCTTGGGATAATTAATGTATGGGCTTCCCTCGTAGCTCAGTTGATAAAGAATCTGCCTGCAATGTGGGAGACCTGGGTTTTCTCACTGGGTCAGGAAGATCCCTTGGAGAAGGAAATGGCAACCCACTCCAGTATTCTTGCCTGGAGAATCCCATCAACAGAGGAGCCTGGTGGGCTACAGTCCATGGGGTTGCAAGAATTGGACATGACTTAGCAACTAAACTGCTACCACCATAGTGATGACTCCTGGGTGTGGTTCTGTGCAGTGCCTTGCAGGCCAACGATCAGATTAAATGAAGTATCGTTTAGCACATAGCACATAGTGAGTACTCAGTAGGACAATATAGAATTCAAGTTTTGTTAACTAAGTTTGGTTCGAAGATAGAATGGCTTCATAAACACCAGCCCAGTGTTTGATCTGTAGTTTTCAATTCCTGTAGATTGATGATTGTTGAGGCTATTATTATAAAAAGCCCATTTGTTAGTAAAAAAGTATGCCGACCTAGACTTAAACCTCTGATGAGCACTATAGTGGCCATTGGTGGATAGTCTTGCATAGATGTATTTTTTACCACACTAGTTGGGGTTACTGGACAATCCCAGCACCTCTTGGGAGGCGTGGAGTTCCAAGGAGATGGCTCCAAACATAGTTAAAGACACTAGACCACCTTGAAAATGAGGCAGCTTTGCATATGATTTTGCAGATTATTCACTGTCATTTGTCTTAGGTGGCGTCTGGGTGTCCCACTGTGACTTAAAACTGGATAGGCTCAACAACTCTACAAAAAAAAAAAAATAGTCTTACATTCTGAGATCTGGCTGACCCAAGGAACCACTCCTGTAGTACTTGACAGATTATAAAGCGTTATGATATACATAATCTCATTCGCTATGCTCATGATGGTACCGTGAAGGCTGGAGCCTTGAGAATGTTAACAGATGTCTGTGAAACTCAATGGACTCTGGTGTCTAACGAAGAGGGTTGGAGTAGGGGGTGAGGCTGTGTCAGAAGTGTCTTGGGGAGCAGGGAAGTGTTTCTAACATACGTCAGACCCTGAATGCCCAATAAACAGGAAGGGATCCTACAACCAAGAATCCTGGGACGTTTCTAAGTTGGAGTAGAGGAGGCAATAGGGAAAGAGTTTTGCCTGACTCTGAAGAGGAAGCTTGAGGTTCCTGACATCACATTCTATGAAGCCGGCAGAGCTGTGAGGTGGAGCTTCTTTAACCTGGCATTAGCAAGCAGGCAGAATGTTAAAACGACCACAAGAGCCATTTTGTAGGTCGAGACCCATGTGGCAAAGGTGGACCTCCCACTGAAAGCATGGTAGCATTTTCCCCTGTGTAATTCAGATCCTGAGACTTACCACGCGTTCTGAAAGCCAGCAGTGGGGGGACCTCAGCTATCAACAAGGGGAAGGGAGGAAAAAATCTGCAGTGGCAGGTGGGTACAAGGAGCCAAAACATCATGGCAGTTGAGGATCAGCCAGGATGTTTCTGTAGAGAATTGCCTTATATAAAAACCCCCTTCCTTCCCAGTTCTCCCTAGCCTCCCACAATCCTGATATGGAATTATGTTCTGAAGAATTTTTCTGACTGTGAGTTAGAGAGTTCCAGGGGAGAGGGAGAAACAAAGAGTAACAATCCAGATAAGGAATCAGAGGATGTAACTGATGGAGGGAGCACCCTTCATGGGATATTTTGCAAATGACAACAGGGCCATTGAACACAGCCTCTTATCTAGCCTTGTAAATCTGTGGGTGCATCTTTTAGCATATGTCATAGCCTCCCAGTTATTCTGAAAATGGATGTCTTCTAAGGGCAGGTAGTTAATGACGTTAATCACCAAATTTTCTCATTGCTGGCCTAGGGTAGAACACTGACACAATTACGGTGTGTGTTAAGGTGAGAAATTTTCAAAATTAGAGCTCCCAAAGTCAACCACTACCTTCAAGTATGGTATTTTAAATCCAGGAATCTCTTTACTGTTTGTAATCACGAAGAAGATGGGATATAGCCTGCAGGAAGGACTCTAGCTTAGTTAATATAATATCAATATAATCTTATTTATACTGATAAATAAGACAGAACTAGATTCCTCCATAATTTGAAAGTTAAAGGAACCTATCTACAAGCCCTTGTAGATTACCAGCATATACAGACCACCACTGTATCCCTGCCATAAATGTTCTGACGTTATTGGAAGCCTATCTTCAGAATATGGGACATCTGGGGGACTTGCCTGCTGGTCCAGTGGTTAAGAGTTGGCCATGCAATGTGGGGGACACAGGTTCAGATCCCTGATCTGGGAACTAAACTCCCAACATGCCATGGGGTAGCTAAGCCCAGGCGTCACAGCTACTGAGCCCACCCACTCCAAAACTCCATGCACCACAATAAGAGAGTCCATGTGTCGGAACAAAAGATCCTGCGTCACACAGCCAAATAAATAAATATATTTTTTAAATGGGACATTTTTGCTTATTCCAGCCCCTTGACAATACAAGCATATGCAGGTGCTAAGCCATCACTATGGAGATCATTATAGACTCTCACTGAGGTTCTGCTTGGGTTCTTTCTCTGTAGGCCTTGTGATGTCATGGGAAAAGTTAATGTAGAAGAAAGTGCTTCATTTGCACCTTGAAGATTGTAATATTTATTAACAAATTTGTTTGACTAGATGAGACTTCTGTGAGGGGAAAAAATGAAACAGCTGCCTTCTGTATAAATTTTACCAAATAACCAGCATATAGTTTTATTTGACCATCTTTGTGGTAAAAGATGGCTTTGTTGGGATTCCCTGGTGGCTGAGACGGTAAAAGCGTCTGCCCGCAATACAGGAGACCCGGGTTCAATCCCTGGGTCAGGAAGATCCCCTGGAGAAAGAAATGGCAACCCACTCCAGTACTCTTGCCTAGAAAATTCCATGGATGGAGGAGCCTGGTGGGCTATAGTCCATGGGGTCACAAAGAGTCGGACACTGCTGAGCAACTTCACTTTGTGGTAAAAAGCTGAAGCATCAAGGCAAGAAGCTGTAAGTAAAATGCCCAAAACAGAGCGCAGACGTTAACACCCCTGCATCTTATAAATTTCCCTGTAAAGCCCCTCAGAGAGTTCCTCTCTTTGCTCAGCCTCCCCAGGTCCCCTCAGTTGCCCACTGTCCTACATCAGTGAGCTGCCTGTTGCCCACCAGCAGAGCAGCACCACTCACTGTTAGCAGGAAGGCCTCTGTGAGCTGCGCCCACCCCCCACATTCTCCCAGGCTTTTTGGTATCCTTGGCAACCTGTCCTGCAGGTTGGCTTAGGCAAGATGAGGAAAGAGAAATAGGAAGGCAAGTGGAGGTCAGCCCTGGAGGGTGGAAGCAGGGTTGGCCAGCTGAGATGCCCAGCTGTTAGCCATCAGAACCTCTGTCTCCAGCCCAAGGCAGCACTGGCAATGGGTACTGTGAGTGGCCAGGTGGGAATCAGTGGGCAGAGGCCTAATAAATTTTCATCAAGCATTCCAAGGCTTTGATCCACAGTGAGGAGTGGGTGGTAATGGCAATTTATTACCATATGTCACCAGCAATGTAAATAACCAAATAGAAGGAGCTGGGAGAAAAGAGAGTAAATTTGCTACATTTAGAATTTTATAGTTTTTTGTTTCATTGCCTTAAAGATCATCACAGCTCAAAAGGATCAAAGTGTGGACTTGACTAAGTTACATGAAATGTCAAGAAATCAATGCTGTATTAAAACAGATTCACATGAAAGGAGCAGAAGCTCTTATGAGGCACAAATATGAAAAACAAAAAACAGTTACTGTAAGGGGTGGATTTTTAGGAAACTAATTGTTCCTATTGTGGTGTTCTTTATGGACAATTACTATGATGTAGCAGTTATAAATTCATTACGGAAAGAGTACGTCCCGTGATGAAATGAAATTGAACTGTCAACAGAGAGCAAAATAACACAAGACAGTTATTCTAATCTTGGAAGCATTTGAAAGCATTTAAAACTATTTTTGCAAGTGTATGACATTTGCGCATCCTCGGGCATAATGATGAAGTAATCTACCCTACTAGAAAGCAAGAAAAATGTAGACTCTCTAAAGAGCATAGTATCACTTGCTTTATTAGGTAACACAGCACATGCAACCAACATAAGGCCTTTCTTTTCACCTCAGAGAGGAAAACAGCTTGGGGACTCCACTCTCAAATGATCTAGAGTTTAACCAAATTTTCGTGAAAGCAAAAGATGCAGAACCATTTCTGATTAAATGCAGTGGCATAGACAGCATGGCTACCCAGCATATTCTAAATTCTTTTTCCCCCTCTTAGGTTAGTGGCACTTGTTGGTAGCACATATTTATGAATTAAAGGGATATTCTGTCCACACTGGTGTAATAAATAAACCAACATACCTTACTAAGGTATGGTACAACCTCAAGGACTGACACTTAGTCAGTTAAACCCTTCTTGCCTTTGGAATCACAATTCTACCTCACCTAAATCTGTGTATAAATCTGTGTGTGTGTGTGTGTGTTAGTGCTACTTGCTCAGTCATGTTTGACTCTTTGCAATCCCATGGACTATATATAGCCCTCCAGAGGCTTCTCTATCCATGGAGTTCTCTAGGCAAAAATACTGGAATGGATAGCCGTTCACTTCTCCAGGGGATCTTCCTGACCCCGGGATCAAACCTGGGTCTCCTGTGTTGCAGGTAGATTCTTTACCATCTGAGCCACCAGGAAAACCCTTAAATCTTTGTGATGGAGGCCAAACAGCAACAGCATTCAGGCCACCTTTGGAGACGCTCCGTGGCCTAGAGCAGTGGCTCCCATCCCTCCCTCAGAGTCACCTGGGGAGATCTCAAAGCACACATCCAAGGTTCCGACCTCAGGAGGCCTTGTTCTAGAGGAATTACATGCAGCCCAGGCATGTGTGTTCGTCTTCCTAGCTGGCTTTAGTAAACGTTGAGAACTCTACTTTCTCAAGGAGACTTAGCTGGTCGTTTGGGGACCCATGGAGACTCTTCACCTCTTCTTTCCAATAGAACTACTTCAAGTAAAACAGAGGCAGCTATCTCCTGGTCCCTTCCAGCTGATGCTGAAGAGGAGTCGCTGCAGGATCCCAAAGTGCTTTTGTAGTTGCATATTGATCCTTATTCGGTGTGTGTAGGAACTAGAAAACTTAACTTCCCTTCTGGACAGAAGGACTAATTTTACTTTAGATGTAGACATAGCTCCTTGTTCACCAAGTAAAATGAACACACCACCTGTGAGATTTTGAAAAGTGGAATTTGCCAGTATTCTGAGGACTGCCCCAGATTCATTGATGAGTAGTGAAGTCTGAGAAATCACTTTCCAGAAAGGTCTATCAGTTCCAGACCAGTGCTTCTCAAACCTAAACTGCATGCGTACCACATAAGTCTGGACTGGAGTCCAAGAGTCTCCATTTCCAACCAGGGTCCAGGCCATACTGACACTGCTGATCCTGAGGACCCCTAGCCAGGGCTCTGTGACGGCCCAGGCATCTGAGATGTGTTGGTCTGGAGAGACTAAAATAACCATTAAAAAACTAACAGGTGTAACCAGACCTGGTTGGGGAAATGATGGTAATTTCTGAGGGGGGAAGGAAGAATTGCTGAAAAGGTGTGACTTATAGGGACCACAAGCCCTCAGGCTGGGAGAGGAGGTGCAGAGGGCCCTGCTGGTTTCCTTCAAAGCCAGCAGTTAGGAGACACTGCATAGAAGCTCAGTGGGGATAATCAGGAGAGCGCTTACACAATCCAGAAAATGAGTGGCAGGAGAAGCCACTAGGCTTCAACACTGTTTTATGTACAACCACCATCATAATTTTGTATGAAGCCAGTGCCCACACACTCAGTTGTTTGAAATAATATCTTCTCGTTTTCCTTTGTCTTCAAACACTGCGCCCAACAGCTGTGTGTTTAAGCTCTGATTCAAAAATATTTTTTAAAGGCTTTTTTTTAATAACTCAGTCCCCCAGAAGTACCAAAATAGATTCTCAAACACATTCCCCAAAAATCTGAGATGGAAGGACTGTTTTCTTTTAGTTTTAAGGTGATAATGTAAAAAGGGGAGGTGTCATAGATTATTTCTTGAAATCCAAAATGTAATAACCTCATAGATAATTATCGATAGGGTTCCCCCCAAAAAAAGTGTGGTTTGGAGAAACAGAAACTAGGCAAGGGGTTTCTTCCTGTGGATACAAATTCTCCAAAAGCTTTTTCTGCCCCTTGAAAGGACAGTGAGGCCCCAAAATAGAAATGAAGCTCCCTGGGGCTGGCTGTATTCACTCTGCTGGGGCGCTAACTGCTGACATGTGTTGCTATGAATGTCGTTGCTAATGGAAACAGCTTCGGGCAACTGACAGCACCCAAGATTCTCATGTGACCCATGCACGATTTTTGGAAGAACGTGACTTTACCAAAAACCATAAATGAAATCCTGCGTCCATATGTTTCAGGCAAATTCAAGGAACTATATTGTTGGCCTGAGACCAGGACTGTGAAACAAATAGCAGGCGTAATTAATTTTTAAGATGTGGTCATCATTATAAAATGAAAAAATTGATAATAGCAGCTCAAATCTGGCATCCACATACAAAACAAATTAGAGTCCACCGCGTAAGTCACAGTTTGTTTGTCAGATTACTTGATTTTTCAGTAGAAATGTGTCGACAGGCATATCCTTCAAAATAAGAAGCCAAATGACAAATGGTCGGATGCCCAGAAGATTAAGGGATTGGTCTGCAGGCAAGGAGAGGCCTGTTTAAACCTCACGCACTGTGGACTTGGCCTTCGGGCCATACTTCCTATTGAATTGGACTCATGCATAGAATAGTTTGGAATGCAGAGGATGCAAGTAGGACTCCATGAGCACACTGGGTGCATATCTTGCATTCCTTATTACTAATGTGTTTGAAAAGATTGACTTCTCTTTGGAGTGTTCAGAGGGAGTTAAATGATACCAGAGCATAGGACTCTGCCCACAGGGGCAGTAACTTTCATGCTAAACTTGTCTGCAGTGGATGTGTTTCCAGAGTTCCTGCAAAACCTTGTGTGAAATTTGAATGGATGTTAATGACATACCCAGGAGAGAAGAGGTGCACAGTCATTTCCACATCGACCTCGCATGGCATCATAGCTGTTGCTTAGTCACTAAGTCGTATCTGACTCTTTGCGACCCCAGGGACTATAGCCCACCAGGCTTCTCTGTCCATGGGATTTCCCAGCAAGAATGCTAGAGTGGGTTGCTATTTCCTTCTCTAGTTTCCACATCAACATTGCATGGTGTTGTAGGTATCATAGGACATGTAATGATCAGGAGACAGACTTAAGCCCGGGGAGGTTTTATTCTCAACTAAAATTGGGTTTACGTGGACAGAGCAGAATGATGAGAAGCTTTAGGAAGTAGCAAACGAGGCCACCATGTATCTCTGTGGAACGTATTAAGCCTCAACCAGCACCCTAGAGGAAGAGCTTTATATCTCACCCCAAATGACAATTAGCTGCAACTCATCAAAGAAAATGTGGGTGTGCTTACTTTATGGGGAAACAGTGAACGCTGGTGTCAAGAGCTGGAAAGAAAATTAGCCCACACGGTATTGATGAAGCACTTGATTTACGCCCTTGTGGCACTAACTTGGCATCCTATCGAGGGGAAAGATTGGCTTCCTAATTTGAGATCATCTGTGAAGGAAGTAATGAAGCAGGGCCGAGGTGTTGGGGAAGAAGGAACACGTTTCAGAAGGAAATGATCACATTCCTTTCTTGCATCTCCCCGGATCTGTCGCCGCGAGACCCTCATCTGGGCCTCATTAGCAGGCCAGCCGCACAGCCTCTGGCGCAGTGAGGCCTGACACCGCCTTCCTTTCTCTGCGCTGTTTCCCACAGCCCTGGACGCTCCCAGCAGGCCAGCCTTGGGTGTGGCCGCAGGGAGACATCACTCGGCCCCTCACGGAACAAGAGGGCAGGTTCTCTGTCCCCTCCACACAGGCCAGACTGTCCAGATGTAGGGAACGTGAGCATCTGTATTTCAGTAGGGATTCGCCTTGATGGTGCCTTCTAATCTGGGGCATGTCAGAGCCTATTTTAAGAAGGTTTTTTTCGGGTTGTGCTCAGAAACCCCTGCATGGCTCCTGGCTCCTGGGAGGTCAGCCTGGGAAGGGCAGGCAGGTGAGGCGAGAAGGCGGTGACGTGGCCAACTGAACAGTGATGGCTCTTCTCCTCGAAAAAGCAAGCCTCCCTGGAGTCATAAAAGCCAGGAGAGGGGAGGCTTGTGCCCCCTAGAATTACCGACTGAGGCTGCAGATGCTTGAAGTCATGTGATGAAACAGTAACTCCTCTCACATTGCTCCCCAGCACTCCTGCCCCCCTGAAAAGACTGAGCTGGCGTCTCTGGACGGGATCCCTGCCCTGCAACTCTGCGGTTTGTCACTGCAGAGAACCAAAAAGGCACATATTATTTATTGTTCCTTATAATTAAATTGCCACACAACGGTGTAGTGTAACTCGCTCAGGCTGGTGTCGGCCTCTCCCGTCCTTTCTACTGAAAGCCTTTGTCGAGGAACATAAACTGCATCCGGGCTCCTCCTGTTGTGGGAGGTGGGAGCTTTGACACTCAGCTCAGGCCTGGGCTCTGAAACCTGCCAGTTACGAGATGTAGGGTGAGTCATCTCACCTCTCTTACCCTGTTTCCCAGTCCCCAAAGGGAAGCTGATGAGAGGGACAGTGTGTGAATTAAACAAAGGGGAGCACTCCCCACAGTGACTGGCCTGGAGTAAATGCTCACTCAGTTCAGTCGGTGCTGCTCCAACTTTTCAACCAGGATAGGTTGAAAGTGTTTGTCTGAGATAATCTTTGGGAGCCTCTCATCTTCGGTTTTGAATAGTTCAAGGCATTTGTCCCTATAAACAGGAGGCTGTACTAAATGATCCATGGGGATAGCCACAGCTCTTCTTTTTTAATTGACATAAATTTGACCTACAATATTATATTAGTTTCATGTGTGCAAGAAAATGACATTGTACACACTGTGAAATGATCACCCCACAAGTCTCTCATCAGCCCAAGTTTCCCCAATATTCTTGACTGTATGCCCCACACTGTATGTTACATCCCCATTATTCTACTCAATTCTGACTACGGTAAAGGAGGAAGATTGAATGACAGGTACATGGAAGACATTGTGCAGGGCGTTTAGGGAGAGCGTCATTTTAAATGTTACTTGTCGCTGTTGTTACTATCTGTTATCTTGGTCATGGGAAGAAAAGCAAACAGGACAAAGTAAGTGGATGTTCATCACCCACTATGTGATAGGACCATGCTTGGTGTCGCTATACTTGTTACCTCTTAATCCTCACCCCAGCCCCCAGTCAATGAGGTAGATGGTGTTGGCTCCGTTTTGTCAGTCGAAGTGATTTCTTCCAAGTCACAGCAGGTAAATGACGGAGCTGAAATTGAACTCAGATCTAATTCCAGACACCCTGCAAAACTGTAGAAGACAAATTGTGTAATTCTGTGCCTCCACTTCCCCAGTCCCTACTTTCCAGTAGCTTCCCTCCTGTGGGCCATGCTTAACCTCGCATAAATTTCAAAAAAACAGCTAATTCTTCCTGCTGGACAGGCTGTGAGTAAGATGCATCATAATTAGCTCTGTCTGATTGACCTCCTGTTGTCCTAAACTGTAGCCCCTAATTGTATGGTGGTGGGAGTTTTGCTGTGGCTAGTTTTATCATTTTGACAGTTTGCTAATAAAGGGTCACCACAGGTACAAAGCGCTCTGATTTACATATGGCAAGTAAAAGGGCATTATGGGAAGTCAGCGTCGAAGGTAGGCTTGGGCATTTGTTCCTATTGACACCCATGCTGAGATTCCATAATTGACAAGAAATGCTATTATTAAGCAGGTCTGTTGAGATAATTAGCACTCAGGGTTGCATTTTTAATCGGACTTGAGTCAGATAATTTATCACAGCAGTAGCAAGCTGTCAGGGTCACACAATAAATACTCATTAAGGCTGAATAAAGATTAACTGCAGGCTGAAAGAAAATTAGGCCAAGTAGTAACATTTGATTTCAATATTTACAGTGCTCATTTGGACTTATATTGGCAAAAAGATCAGATCCCCAAATCGAGCTCATTTATGAAGGAAGCAGAAAGAGGGTGCTCTGTGAAGATGCCTGAGTGGAAGTCTTTTTAAAGCTTGAAACCGTATTCCTAATTGATTGCCAAAGATATTAATTTTGAAAGGCTTGTTTGGTGTGGCTGCTCTAGGAGCCTTGATATCCCTGCATTAATAAGGTGACAACTCCAAACAGAGAAATTGTGCATCTTGAAGGCATGCCTAATTTGTTAGCATTAGTCAGATACTGCACTTTTAATTTAATGCAACTCACTTGTCTTTGATTCATACATGGGCATTTTATGGCACTTCAAGTTAATTAGAAACACCTACCATTAAAACATGCAACATCTTTAAAGGAAAAAGGAAGTCATTTCAGGCCACTATATTACCAGGCCAAGACATTTATGTACTTGCTGATAATTTACAGTATACTAAAGATAGGGAGCCAAATGAGAACATTAGTATTTATGAATACAGTAAATTTTGTTGACAAAACCAGTGTAAAAGGTCAGATACGGAATCCACAGCAAATGTGCAGTTTGTTTATCAGACTGAGAGGCTTAAATTTTAATAGAAAATTAATTTCAAGGGCTGCTGCTTTGGTGGAAAAGTCTAGACCAAGGCAGCCCCAGTGAGAGCCTGCCCCCACCCAAGGACCAGCAGCCGGTGGCTGCTGTGGACCGTCATTGGCATCTGCGTGCTGCCGTTAGATTTGAGGGATTTTGGCCAAGTCACCGCCGTCATCAGAGAGCTTAGGTTAAGCTCAGTTGTGCTTGCGGTCATTCTCTGCAGAAGGATGGAGGTGGACGCCTAGGACAGGGCTACTGGCAATGCTCTGCTGTGTATTAGAAACACAGGCTGTAGAAATACAGCGAACTGGGCTGAGACAGGGACTCTGATGTGGGTCCCAGGTCACAGAAAAGGCACATAAAAGAGTGAGGGAACCAGGCTGAGGGTGTTTTCAATATCCAGACGTCAGGAGCAGTGAGAGGGAGGCTGGCTGCGAAGGGAAGCAGAAGAGTGGGCCCTGTGGAAGGTGTGAGGGCGTTTGGTTAGCCACGGCAAAGAGGTGTTGCCTTATTCCCAGCCTTCCTCAGGAACTTAGCAAATACAAACCTTCAAGAGGACCTTGTATTCGGAGTTCATTTTGAATGACACAAAGAGGGCATAACACTCTCAGGCCTGGTGTTGCAAGCAGATGAGAGCACTGATGGACAGGAGGGTAAAGTGGCAAAGGCAGCCTTCCTTCTTCCCAGGAGACTGGGAGCTGCTGGGCTCTCTCACACTGGGGTTCCCGACCACACCTGCATTCAGACCTTCCCATCAGCCTTCATCCTTAAACCCTCCTCATTGTCCATGGTGGCCACAGATCAGGCTTTCAACCTTAGCTAGAAAGTGACAGGATTAATTAGAGACATATAGAATACAGAGCCCCCAGTTCCAATCTATCCATCTTAATAAACATGATGTATAGACGCGTGATGGGAATCCAGGGATGAACACAGATCTTAATCCTCACTGAGTTTCTCATGAAGTTGGGAGCCAGGCCAATGAGTGAGTAAACCCAGGCTGCTCTGGTGAGGGCCAGATGTAAGAAAACGTGTCAGGGTGGCTGATGGCAAGCTGGCATTTAACCTTTGGCATTGCATGCAGGATCATCCCACTTTAAAAGGCTACCTTTATTTGTTGTCTATGCTCAGGACTGAAATTGCCTTACGAGGGAGGAGGAAATAGGCCTGAGGCTGTGGTTACCTGGCTGGCAGGACAGGGCGCAGGGCCATCTACTCCAGGTTTGTCCCCTATTCTCTGGATCCAGGGGCCCCCAAGCCTGGCTTGGTGCTCTCAGCATGTTGCGGGCTGAGGCAGAACCTGGGAGCTGCACCCCGGAATGTAGCTGAGGCTCCCTATCCTGTCCTGCTCCGCGCCCCTGTCCTGGGCTTCTAGGCTGTTTCTCACCTAGTTCTGTCTTTCCCCATCCCTGGGGTCATTACTTCCACCTGTTTTGGCTTAGCTCCCTGTCTTAGCTCCCTCTTGGCTAAGCTGAGAGCTGATAACTAAAGGATGTTCTTCATCCCGGGAATCTTAGTATTTTAAGCAGTGAATTCCTGATAACCAAGTAGCTCCCAAGGCCCCTAAGTAAGGAATCTCGAACTGTCACGTTTCGTTAGTTACTCTGGAGTGGAAAGGTCTGCTCTGTGCTCTTCCAGCCGCATTGCAAGGCCAGCTGCTCCCTGGCTTTGCATCACCAGGGGTGTTTGAGAGATACAGCCCAAGCATCTGGGTTCCAGTTAAACAACCATAGAGATGAAAGAGGCATAATGCTGTTACAAAAACAACAGTGAGAAATGCTCCCCACTTAGGGGCAGAAATCGGTATTTTCAGGTCTTCAAAATAGAATCTTTAAAAGCAACCACACAACTGTTAACAATAATGGCTGCTATTGATTGGACGCTTATTGCCGGGCACTGTTCAGAGCACTGTGCATTGTGTTAATTCGTGTAATCCTCACCTCTGTATTATCCCCATTTCAGAGATGAAGTATCTCTGAGTACTTCATTCAGATGAAGTATCTGAGGCCCAGAGAAAAGTAACTTACCCAAGACCGTAGCACCAGCGAGGGGTGAAGCTGAGTTTAGTAGGCGCTGAACCTCCACAGAAACTGCTTCAGAGCACAGAACTACTGAATGGATGAAAGGGCCAGGACAGAGAGACAGGTTTTCAGAGCATCGTAACATAAATACCGATGCCCTGGTTTTTTGTGTTTATTTCACAGGAGAGTGAATGTTGAAAAGTTAGAACAAAACAAACCATGTTCCTGCGGACGCTGTAACCTAAACGTCCTGAAGAGAGAAAGACATAAAATAGCAAAGTTCACTTGAGGATGCGTGTGGCCTTTCCAGAGGATAATGATGAAACTTGGAAGAAATTTTCTGAAATGTCCAGAGAATAGTTCAGGCTGTGAATCTGCTAAGAATTTGGCAGTGAAAGTGTTTGTGATGGAAAAACCTGAAAATAACTAAAAATGCTCTTCAGTTTGAGATTGGTTCAGTCAGTGGAGTGTGTCCATCCTATTTAAGGGTTTCCCTGGTGGCTCAGCTGGTAGAGAATCTGCCTGCAGTGCAGACCTGGGTTCAGTGCCTGGGTTGGGAAGATCCCCTAGAGAAGGGAACGGCTGCCCACTCCAGTATTCTGGCCTAGAGAACTCCATGGACTGTGCAGTCCTTGGGGTCGCAAAGAGTCGGACACGACTGAGCGACTTTCACTAGACTTTTACTTTTCATCCTATTTAAAGCCGTTGGGTAGATCCACATGTACTGACCTAAAAGGATATCCAGGATGTTGAATTTAAAAGGGAAAAAAAAAAAACAATTTGCAAAGTGTTACAATCTTTTATATATATATTTTTTAAGTTGGTAAAGAAAATGCACAGGAAAATGCAATCTGGAGTGTTTCCCAGCAACTGACAGTGGTTGGGATAGGACTATGGGAACTTCTTCTCTTTACATTGTAGATAATTCTGTGATGTTTGGGTGTTTATGACAAGATAAGTTGCCTTTGGGAGAAGGAAATGGCAACCCACTCCAGTATTCTTGCCTGGAGAATCCCAGGGACAGAGGAGCCTGGTGGGCTGCTGTCTATGGGGTCGCACAGAGTCGGACACGACTGAAGTGACTTAGTAGCAGCTGCAGCAGCAGCATGTTGCCTTTGAATTCCAAAGAAATAAAGAGATTTAAAAAAAAAAGTTTTAATGTATAGTCCTATTCAGTGAGGTATATGGCATTTCCTAATGGGATATAAACCTTTTTCATAGCATATTGATTCTATTGTTACATATCCATAAAAACAAGAGAGAGCACTTATTGCTTAATTTTTTCTTATTTTTTAAGAAATTAAATTCTTAATTTTTAAAATTTGTAAGCAGTAAGTCTAGTGATTTTTGAGTGTTTTCAAGTCAGTAATTTATTTTCCAGTTAGTCTATATGCTCTTAAAAGAGAAGGATTCCATTTTGGTTACGTCTGAGCAAACCAAAGTAAGAATTACGTGATGGAAGCATCCTAAAGACAAAAGTTCAACAACCAAAAAATAACCACTGCCTTTATCTTATTTAATCCTCATGTTTGCCAAATAGAGTGGGTATTATATCGGTGCATATGTTTTTTAGTTATGGCAAGTAGGCAGCTCTATGATAAGAAGTGTGCACAGAGCCAGTAAGTGGTGAAGTAGGGTTTCCAACCTTGTCTGTGAGATTTTCTTCTTTGGGTTTTTTGGAAAATATATATTTATTTATGGCTGCATTGGGTCTTTGTTGCTGTGTGCAGGCTGCTCTCTAGTTGTGGTGGACAGGCTTCTCATTGCGGTGATTTCTCTCGTTGTGGAGCACGGGCTCTAGGCACATGAGCGTCAGTAGTTGTGGTGCAGGGGCTTATTTGCGGCATGTGGGATCTTTCCAGACCAGGGATCAAACCCATGTCTCTTGCATTTGCAGGCAGCTTCTTAACCCCTGGATCACCAGGGAAGTCCCCTGTAGTTCTTATTAACCATTAAACTTAACAGCTTCTCTGTGGAATAAATGGCTTGGGTACACAAGCCTTCTTCCTAATGCCCAAACCGCTTTGCTCTCTAAGTATACCCAGAAAGTCCAGTTGGCAAGTCTTCAGCAAACTCTAGTTGTTACCAAGCAGCTTAAGTGCACAAAGACACCCTAGCTCAGTGTTGGCAGAACCTCATGTGAAGACTTAGGAATGAGTGAAATGCTCATCTGGGAGAACAGATGAAGCAAAACTAAACGTTGGAACAGTAAAGCTAGGCATCTATTTAACTTGCTGTGTAATGGGATCCTTGTACTTGGAGTTACCAAGCCTGTCTGTGATTTCAAATATTTGCTGTGATTAAAGCGGGAAATGGTGTGAAAGTATGTTTAGCTGAAGCTTGCAGTTCATTCTGGAGGGGATAATAAACAGAATCTTGGGCAACAGCCAATAAATAAGAACATGTAAATAGAAGGGCCGGCCTTATGAGCCATTTTGTGCCATCGACAGGCAGGATAGTCAGGATAGACGTGGAGAGCACTGTCATCCTTCCTCCCACCATCTGTGACCAGAATCAAGGTAGAAATAAACCTCTGGGCAAAAGAAAACTGCACGCCTAACACACTCTTTCAGGGATACATTGTGCAGTGGATGTAAAGTAAAGTGTGTGTCCTGAGCTGGCATTAGAGAGAACACCTGAATGCTCAAATGAAAATCAAGGGATTGTCGAGCCGCAGTAACTCCACATTTTCACTGTAACGATTAGACCACATGCACTGATAAGCCATACTCTTCACAATGGACACCTTTTATCATTGCACTCACAGAAAATCTCGACCAATGAAAGTGAAGATTGCTGGTGTAGACGTGAGGAAGTGGTTGGCAGATTATAGTTGAACTGGTGGCTGTGGGAGACGTGTTGCACAGACCGTGCTAAAGGAAATGGCTAAAACGAGCTGTATTCTTTGCTCAAGTCATCCGAGTAAACATGTCCTCTTGGCAAGCCTGTGTTTTTTCTCACTTGGTTTTCCTTCCAAGCTCTGCCTAACCTCTCGTTCTTTGGGTCATCTATCTTTTCCCTAAAGTAAAAGAAAGGAAAAAACTTGTGTTTTTCTTTAATGACTTTTGTAGGAAAAACAAATGAGGAATGAGGGTTGAAGCTTGAACAATAGTATTCCTATATACAGATGTTCTCATTTTGAATTTCCCAGGGAAGTGATCTGAAAGGAGTATGTCCAGAACCAGGGCAAGGCTGGGCAGACGAGGTTCAGAGGGTGGCACCCCCTTAAATGTTGTGTCCCAGGCACCCCACCTCTCCCTCATCCCAGTTCTAATGGAGTAAGGGAGTCCAGGTTCTAGCCCCATTTTTGCTGACAGCAGTGGGGCCACACCACCTGTTACTGGGTCTTCCCCTATAATGTGGTAACAGGGACTTGGAAACTACATGATCACAAAGGCCATGACAGTTTTACTTTTTGTATAAATAATACCTTCCATTTTGCTGGTGAGTGGCAGTTGAAAACTCAGAATATTTTCAACAACTTCATTGAGGTGTAATTCACATATCATGTAGTTCATCTCTTTATACAATTTAGTGGTTTTAGTTTATTCACAGAATTGTATGATCATTGCCACAATCTAATTTTATAATATTTTCATCACCCTTAAAGAAACCACATACACATTCATTTTTATTTCATTCCCCCCAATTTCCCAGCCTAAGGCAATCTCTGTTTTGTCTCTAGATTTACATATTCTGAGTATTGCATGTAAGTGAAGTCATAGTATGTAGCCTTTTGTGTCTGGCTGCTTTCACTTAGCATAATGTTTGCAAGGTTTATCCACATTACAGCATGTATCAGCACTTTGTTTTTAGTGCCAAATAATGTTCTGGTATACGGACACAGCACATTTTGTTTATCCATTCATCAGTTGTGGTACAGTGCCATTTTTGAGGATCTTCCAAACTATTTTCCAAAGCAGCTCCACCATTTCATTTTCCCACCACTAATGTATGAGGATTCCAATTTCTCTGCATCCTTGCCAACACTTGTTAATGTCTGTCTGATTATAGCCATCCTAGCAAATGTGAAGTGAAATCTCATTTTGGTTTTGATTCACATTTCCCTAATGACAAATGATGTTGGACATTTTTTCAAATGCCTGTTGGCCATGTGTATACCTTCTTTGGAGAAATGTCTGTTCACATCCTTTGCCCATTTTGAAAATTGGTTTAATTGTCTTTTTATTGTTGAGCTGTAAGAGTTCTTCATACAGTCTAGATACTAGTCCCTTATCAGTGATATGATTTGCCAATATTTCCTCACATTCTGGGCATTGTCTTTTCACTTTTTTGATGGTGCTGTTTTCAACACAAAAATTTTTAGTTTTAATGAAGTCAAATTATCTATTTTTCCTTGTCATATGTAAGGTGTCATATGTAAGGAATCATTACCTAGCCCAAGGTCAGAAGGGTTTCCTCCTGTGTTTTCTTCTAAGGTTTTATAACTTTAGCTCTTATATTTAGGTCTGTCATCCGTTTGAGTTATTTCAACCAAGTTTTAAATTTTACAAAATGATCTTTTCTGTGGCTTGCACTGATTTTTTTGTCCAGTTTTCATATGTGGTGTAGAACCAGAATATAACTTCTCCAGAGACTACTTCACAACATACTCGTCAAACTGCATTTGTCATAACAGTCTTATCCATTGTACCTTCAGGCAGAGTAACAAGTCCTTACAGCTTTTCTAAGCTGTTTAGTTTTCATTGGAGTTAAATGCCCTTTAGGTGGTGCTATTGCATTTCTTCTTTCTTTTTGGCTTTGAACGTAAGAGCTATGAGGATTTACTTTCTGCTTTGGTTTGCTACATAATGTACTGGAGGAAAGCATTACACCAAAGTATCAATAGAAAACTAATAAAATATTGCACTTAGATGACATTTACCTTATATTCCTTATCTAACTGAAATTCTTAAACGTTGCCCAGTAAATATACTTCTCCAACATGGTTACTTTGAATGAAGTCCCATCAAGTGAGCATGCTGGCTTCTGAGAATGGGGAACGCAACTGTTAAGATCTCCATGTGGAATCAATGACGATTTCCAGCTCTTTCAACTTCCATGTGGCTAATTAAAAAGTTAAACTTTCAAGTGGTTGACTTCCTAAAGAGAAATGCATTTTTCATATTGGCTGTTTGCAAAATGCCTCTTGTGTTAAGGAACCTGTGTACAGTTTTTACATCTCATTTCCTGGATTATCTTCCCTGTGCCAACTCACAGTGTGGGACATTAGGAAACGGTATGCCTTTTTTTTTTTAACCACTTAAAAAAATTCCCAGGAAGGTTTTTTTTCCACTTCAACTGCCTTCCCATTATGTCCTGCAGTCTGCCAAGCTTGCCAGAACTCAGCAGGTAGCCCACATGGTATGCGTGTCTGTGTGAGAAAGCTCCCCTGATGTGGACAAGATGTTGGTTGTAAAATGAAGCCAACATCTTGTCCACAAGTGTGCAAAAATACAGTCTATCCGCAAGCACCCAGGTCATAAAGAATGTTTAGTTAAATATGGCTTGCTAGAATGACTCTAATGTTGTAAATGTGATTCTTCTGTATCTATACCCAGACTGCTTGTTTTCCTTGGTACCTTTTCCTAAACACAAAACATTGTAATATTCATGTGTTTTTTAATAAGCTGGAGAGTCCCAGCAGAGGGTCCAGCAGAGATTTTAATGTAACTTATTTCCCACTGTATAAGCCGCTTGGCTGGTTTTCTGGAGTTTGCATTTCATCCAGTTCTTAACCTTCTTAGTGCTTGAAGAATTATTTTGGAGAAACGTCTGTTTAGTAGTTATTGGTCATGATTGTTTCTTATTTTTTTATTGTTTCTTATTTTTATTGTTTCTTATTTTCTTATTCCTTATTTTTGCCTTCTCTGTCTGAATTCAAAATTATTATGCTGCATCGCATGTCTACTTAGACTATGGATTTGATGTTATCTTTACATTTAATTTACACCCTCAACCACTGCTTTCAGAGCATTTTAATAAGTATTTGATCTTCTTTGGCCTACTCTTACCAAGAACATTTTGAGCCATGTGTAAAAGACAAATCATTTGAGTGAGAATTTTAGTATGTTTACTAAAAACAAACAGTGAAATTTCAAAAATGAAAGTGCTTGAAAGGAGCATTTAAGAACCTTGCTATATTTATATGTGCCTGAAATTATATTTTCTCTGTATTTTTCCTCATCCATTGGACTGTATACTCCTTGAGGTGAGAGACTGAAATTTGTTTTGCTGTCAAAACCTATGACTTCCCCGAGGCCACCCCAAATAAGGACTCAAAGTCAGTGTTTGTGGAATTGAATTCCATTCAGAGCTCCTGGAGCAGAAGCAATAGCCAAAAACAAGCACCACAGTAAGATTATGATGCCTTTTAGTATGCGACTTAGGCACTTATGTGATGGACTTTTCATTGCATGTGCTTTTGCAAACTCAGGGTCTTCTTGGGAATTAGAGCAGACAGCTGCCACCACTTAGTTGAAATTAAGGTGTGATGTGGAGGAAAGAAGGTCAGGTTTTGAGGGATAAAGATGGTCTGTTTGAAAAGGTGATAATTTGGTCTCTGCTTTTGTATTCCTGCATTTTACCAAGTTCAAATGAAAGTGTGGGTTTCTCTTGGCCCATACCACGCCTTGGGCTTTTTTCTCTGCCTGTGAATCCGCTTACTGGCCATTCCCCATGGTCAGGACTGGGAGGAGCTCTTCATCAACACATGGGAACTGGGAGGAGCTCTTCATTAACACATGGGGATGTGGCCGTGTGAGAACACTTTGAATAGCATAACCATAGAAGGCTAACCCTGGAGAAGGAAATGGCAACCCACTCCAGTGTTCTTGCCTGGAGAATTCCGTGGACAGAGGAGCCTGGTAGGCTGCCATCTATGGGCCGCACAGAGTCGGACACGACTGAAGTGACTTAGCAGCAGCAGCAGCAGAAGGCTAACCCAGGAGGAAAAAAATGCCACCTTCCATTTACGTACCTCCAGTGTACTGGCACCTCCTGATTTACAAATAGGTTGGATCCCAAATGTTTGTTTAGAAATCAGTTGCTTAGGAAATAATGCACTTTCCATAGAAAGTGTTAAATACGGTGACCAGGGTCCCAGGTTAGCCTACAAAAGCTCATCTAGCCATAATGGAGCCAGAAATTTATACATGTGTGATAAACCAATGAAGAAGACCAGATTAATGAGAAAATGAGCACTTGAGTACCAGCAGTTTATGTTGAATATTATTGATGGTCTGAAAAGATTTTAATGAGGAAAGTCAATGGAAATGTTTGTGGGAAATTTTAAAGTAAACTCTAGGGATATTAAGGAAAAGAACAAGAAGAGAAATTCTGAATAGTCCAAAGTAGGAAGCAAGAGGAAAAAAGAGAAATGGGATAATAAGGATATAAATCTAAGCATTAAAAAAATAATAATAAAAGACTCTCTCCAGAAAAGTTATCTTGAGCTGTGAAGAATAAGAGACAATACAGGGAAGATTTTAATCATCCCTTGGTGATATGTGGATAAAAACATTTCTTCCTAAGATTTCAAAGACCCTCATGGTGTTTGTTTATTTTTATACCAGAATGGGTGTGGGAATTTTTTTTAAAGGAGTCTGTGAAGAATACAGTATTATGAATTTAGAAAAAAAATCATTCTGCTAAAAGATATGGCCTATCTTTTTCTTTGGTTGGTATTTGCTCACTTTAGAATTTATCACATTTGCAGTAGGAGGAAGTGTAGCTTAACAGATTTTGGAGGCAGAAACAGGCCTAGGGTTGAGTCCCACATCATTACATAGGATCTGGATCACCCTGGGCATCTTGACATCTCTGAGCCCACTTTCTTTTATTTGAAAATAGAAATAATAATATACTTATCACAGGGCTGTGAAGTGTGTCTGTCCTGGTAACATTTGTAATCTGGCCTGTCTAGTGAGATGCTCGATGAGTATCAGCCATCTTTACCAGGTCTTACAGTTCAGATTTGCATGTCTCTGGCTCAGCCTGTTCACTTTTATCCCAGAACATCAAAAACACCGTAAGCATAAATAAGAATAATAAATATTTAATGTAGATTCATATGTAAACTTCAAAGCTAGGAGAAAAAAAACTTGTTTCTCAGTAGTCTCACAGAAGGCCACATGGTGAAATGGTCATAAAATCATTCAAGTTTTAGGCTTGCAAGAGACTGTATGAGGAGACTTGTTAAATGTATCATTACTATCTTCATTTTCACATCTTGAAAGACTTCATTTTTCATTTTTGGTCTTGATTTAGCTCTCACTGTAGCTATTTAAAGAGAAGATGAGTTTGCAGTAAATCACTACACATTAAAATGGTTTTGAATAAACCATGTGTGACTACAACCTTCATTTTTAAAGTTCTTCTTTTTTAAAAAAAAGTCTGCATTTCATGTTGGAAATCGCGAGTTTCATTTAGTGTTTCAGGCTACATTAAAAGATGAATAAGAACATAGCACATGCTCTCTCCCCACCTGCACCTGTGTTATAGATGGCGGTATCTGTGATCTTACATAGCAGTAGCCATCATAAAGTACATTATGATACAACCTGTCAGACAGCAATGCTTTTCTTAACTGTGACTGGCCATAGAGCCAAGGTTACGCTACTACAAGCAACATGCTAATTATCCATGGACTGACACAATCCATGCATCATTTTATCCAGGGTGAGACTTGAGAATGATTGGAGAAAAGGCCTCAGGTAACTAACTTTGTGGTCCCTTCCAACTCCAAATGTTCTTCCAAACCTTGTTTTTCTCTTCTGCTTCCTTTCCTCGTCTTCATACCCAGGGAACTCTTCTCTCTCCTTGCCCACTTTTCCCTAGACTTATCATAAGCTCCCTTACCTGATTCTAAAAAAGTCACCAGAGCCCATGCTTATTGTGTATCAGATGAGTTTCTACTCAGGACTCAGCCTGTGGTGAGTCAGGGAGAATTCTTCTCAAGAATTTGGGCAGATCACCCAAACCTGATTTTCACCATCATGTGCAAACATACTTATGTTGTACAAGAGAATCCCAAATCTGTCTTGACCCACGAGCAGAGTTTACTCTTGTAGCATGATAGTCTTGTGTGCTTTACTTTTAGACTATCATTTAAAATAATGACTTTATAATTTAATAGTTTTTCTCTTTGGGTACCAGGGACCAGCACACTTAAAGATTGTGAAGCATATCTGGCTCACCCCCTGTTTTTTTGGTAAATAAAGTTTTATTGAAATGCAGCTACAGCCACTCCCACACCATCATAGCAGAGTTAAGTACTTACAAAGAGATCATTTGGCCCACAAAGCTTAAAATATTTACTCTCTGGCCCTTTATAGAGAAGGTTTGCAGATCCATGTCCTATATCTAATCTCACTGTAGATGGCCATCCAGAAAACAGAGATTTCGTGCTACACTGAGAAATTGTGCTTTGTCACAACTTGCCCAAGGAACAGTAGACAAAGTTATTCAATCCTCGTGGGTCTGGTTCCACATTCTGTGCAGATGTGATTGTTAACACCTGCTTTGTTTTTCTGAGAACAAAGTGATAGACTTCAGATTTCTCTCCACGTGTATTTGAGGATCCAAGATGCTGGTGTTGGACGTCAGGCCACTGCCCTGGTTATGACTGTGTTCATAGTTAGCATATACTTCTCAGCACTTTACACGTCCTTGTTTTTTCAAAAAGTCGTCTTTCATTTTATAGGAGAAAATCAGATGGACTGTTTGTATTCACTGGTAAGATATAAACATTTTCTTAAAAAATAAATGCAGAACAAAGATTTAGGAACCTTTTCTTGATGCTTGAGCAACTATCTACAATATCAAGTTCTTATGAAAGCATCTGAAGAAAACCACATAATAATTCCCTTTTTCATGAAGTAAAGCTTGACCTTTTCTTTTTCTTTAAAGAAACCCAATAGAATTATCAAGTCGTGAACATGTTATCAGTGAATATTATCAAGTATATTTCAAACCCAATAGAACTATCAAACAGTGAACATGTATATGGTGTATTGACATTTTGGTATCACTGCAAGGGCACCTTGTTCCATTAACATCAGAGTGACCACTTGAGATAAGTTCTTGGGAGAAAACAGAGGACCAGACTGCAGTATTCCAGAGGCTGCCCAGGAGAACAGATGTCAGGCTTGCAATAACATTTCCCCATTTTGTTCTTGTAATCATTTCTTTATTATTTTATATAAGACATGCTTTAGTATTGTATTAACTTTGTACCAATCAAATAGTATTACATATTTATTATTGAAAAATGCAGAAAATACAGAAAAAAGCACATGCAAGGAAATTTTACTATAATCTTACCAGCCTGAGATAACTGCTGCTGCTACTTTGACCTATATCTTTTCAGGCTTTCTTTCATATATACTGTGTGAATTTTTAAAAATTACTATTATGGGAAATTCCCTGGCGATCCCGTAGTTGGAATTCTGTGCTTTCACTGCCGAGGGCCTGGGTTTGACCCCTGGTCAGGGAACTAAGATCCCATAAGCCACTTGGTACGGCTGTAAAAATAATTTATCGACTGTTTGGTTTGACTATGCACTTTGCTAACAGCCTTATATGTGAAATCTCATTTAATCCTTACCACGTCCCCCTGGTGTACAGGTATTATAAGTCTCATTTTGAGAGACTAAGACACAAGAGGCTGAACCATTTGCCCATGGTCACATGGCCCACGCCTAAACTCACTCTTGCACACTATATTCCCCTGCCCGAAACTACTTCTTATAGTCAGTAAGCCAGTGTTTGAAAGTGGCAAGCTTAGAAACTTCTTTGTGGTTAATGTCCTATTTAGTCAAAGTGGTTCTTCTGCAGTGCCCCCTGTAGTGAGTGTTTTCATTTGAAGATTCCAGAATGCCCCTCACTTCCTGCCACGAGCCTGGATCTTCACCACATGGCCGCGGAGACATTCCCTGGCCCTCGGGCCACCGCAGTTTCCAAGGTGGCTGTTACTTCCATTCCCTCCCTGCGCTGGCCACAGCACACCATATGCTGGTCATCCCACAGGCCACCAGGCAATGCCTGGCTGCCCGCTGGAGCCACACGACCCTAAATCACAGAGAAAAATGCGAAGCACTAAATAAATCATCAAACAGAATGTAGCAGCTCCTCTAAAGGAGTCAGCTTCTGGAAGACCACTTTGTTTGTGAGCTTTGAGGAAGAGTCCAGAGGGAGAGGTTGCTCAGAATACTTTTCAGTTGCAGGAAAACTGGGCTGCCAGTTTAAATCAAATCTTGCATATATATCCCCCCACCCCTGCTTGGTTTTGGGCCCTTCAGACCAGCCCCGTCCCTGCCCTCCTGTTGCCAACTGCCACATGCTCTGACGGCTGCAGCTCAAAGATAGTTAAGGAAAGTAATCGTGCTGTACTAGGGCGGGCGCTAGCAAAGAGCACAGGAAGGAATTAAGTGTCCTTTAGAGCACACTAAATTAGAATGTCCAAAACCAAGCTTTTACCAATGCTGTTTTCTTCTGTGTTGAAAGGTAAATCGAAAATCAATTGCGACGTTCTTTAGTGAGAGTCATAAAAGCCCTTGCCTGCAACTGGCTTTCCGTTGGGAAACCTAATAAAAATTTGTTAATGCATTGTGATTCAAAATTGCTATGAAAGTTAAGAATAATAAAGCAGAACCTAAATAAAGTGCTCTTAACTGTGTTTATATCTGCATTAGGCTTAAGCTGTGCTGGCAATTACGTGTTTTTACTTTTCATTGTTCAACAGTTTCAAATGTACCAGAAAATGCTGGCCGAAGATTGTTGCCTAACTGAAACCAGATAGGTCCAGACTTCCAAAAGCTATAAGAAGAAAATAAATCCCTCTGTTCAAAATAATCTGAACATTTTAAGTATAGCAATCACGTATACCATTTGACACAATTTGGTACAAGTCTGTGTTGCTTTTTAGTAAATACATGATTAAATAAATACAAATGAACTATTCAGATAATGTTGACATGAAGTTATATGACTTCATGTTGCATGTGAGTCTCATAGATGCAATTATTATTTCATTTTATCTACAACGTGTAACATGAGACGTTTTCATTGTAGGGTCCCTAAAAGTTGATTCTGGGGAAGAAACTTCTCACTTTCAGAATTGGTTCTGACCTTCTTGTAGAATACTGATTAGCAATTGGAGTGATTTAAAGGGTGCCGAGGACCCCTACCCAGATAGTATTTCCAAATCCCCCATTAAGAATTATGCTGTTTTTGTGACCTTTCTCTGTAGTTCTTTTTAAAAATACAGGTACTCTTCTGAGAGAGTTATTATTCCGACAGAAATACAGCTTGATGACTCTGCGTAAGACACCATGGGCTTCCCTGGTTGCTCTGACAGTAAAGAATCTGCCTGCAATGAGGGAGACCTGGGTTGGGAAGATCCCCTGGAGGAGGGTATGGCAGCCCACTCCAGTATTCTTGCCTGGGAAATCCCCATGAACAGAGGAGCCTGGCAGGCTACAGATCATGGGATTGCAAAGAGTCGGACCCAGCTGAGCGACTAAGCACAGAACTCCACGGTCCCTGCCCTCAGTGAGCGTATAATGTGCGGGTGTCCCCCGCTTTCTGAGAGTTGTCTTTGCACCACTTCACTTTTATTAAAGATCTACATTCGTACCTGTTTTTACTCACCAAAAGAAATCTGAGAAGGATTTTCACTTTTACGAAAAAGGGAGGAAAGCAAAAATAGGGTTCAACACGTGCTTCACAGCCAACTGTTAACAGAGGCAGTACCCACCCAAGCAGTAGAGCACTACCCCCAAGTTCCTTCCCTGAGAACTGCACTCCGCCCCTCAGCCTCAGGCCACTGTATCCTTGCATGATGTTGGTGAGCATCTGTGCTTTCTGTTTATCTTGTGCATTCGTTTGCAAGATGTGCCCTTTGGTCATTCTTCTTTGATTTGTGCTCTGTCTGCTTATGTTCATAGGAAGCTCTACTTTCAGATAGAACGGAAACGTTTAGTTGGAAAAAGAGAAAAAAAGGGCATTAAAATTCCACCACTTGTAGAAGGCAGTATGTGGTTCTGTGATCTTAGAAATGGTATGTTACATTTGAGCACTTATATATATGTATGCCTGTGTGTGTGTATGCATATGCCACTGTTTTCTAAGCACTTTACATCTGTTAAATCATTTCATGCTTACAACAGTCCTACAAGGAAGGTACAATTACCCACCGTTTTACAAATGGCATAGAGATGTTAAGAAATTTGCCCATCATCACACAAAGAGGAGATGATCAAACTGGGATTCAAACAAAGCCGAATGGTTCTGGAGCCCATCCTTAGTTTAACATGCCTCTTAAGGACCTTCTTAATAGTATGAACTTCAGCATTCATTTCTAGGCTAAATGCTATAAATAGAATTTCAGTGGAGAGCACTGAAGTGGGTACTCCACAAGAAATTCTCAACTGAGCAGAAGAAAGATGCAGCTATTGCCGCTGGGGGAACCTTGGGAAACTGTGAAGAAGGAAATGGAGCAGCCTCTGCTACTCAGCATGGACCCCTACACTTTATTTGGAGGGTGAGGAGGGAGTAAGACTCCTAGTTAGGCCCCCAGTTCCCTCAACTTCTAGGAAACCTTGAGGGTCAGCTGAAGCAGTTCACAGAAAAATCCACCCAACTCTTTGACCCTGGCAACACTATAAAGATTAAATGGAGAAGTATGTCCATTACAAAACGAAGACCCCCCTCTTCTGGAAAACCTACATCCTGCCACTCTGCCTCCTGTCCCCAGTGCAGAATGGACTGGGAAGAGCACCAGCCTAGAGGGATCCTTGAACTCCTTGTCCAAAAGCACTGCCCTCTTAGCCATTCTGTGTTTCGGTTTCCTCATCTATAAAAAATGGGTCTTACAACACTTTCCCTGGTTATGTCACTGACGTGAGGATTATGAAATCTTGGTCTGTAGGGACAAATATTTGTGGAATGCCTAATATGTGCAAGGTTATAAATGACAGAAGACGACAAAACAGTGAAGCTGGAGTCATGATTTGGTGATCTCTCTCAGTTTTTCCAGTGAGTTGGGAGAGCACCCACAGAAAGTCAGGTTTGTTCTTAACACACACAGATTGCCCGGGGACGGGTCTTCTGCGGTTAGTGAGCCCTCGGGTCTAGGTGCAGCCCACACCACGGCAGATCCCCATGTGACACCAGCAGCAGCCCAGCCTCATCACCCCAGACTCAGCCATTGTTCCCACCGAACCAAGCACCCCTCAGAAAGCTGGGTACAGAGGTGCTCCCCGTCACATGCTATACTCAAACCAGCCCCCCTCTCCATCTGGAGCCTGGGTCATCTGTCCACTCTTCCTGCCCTAGTGGTGACATCACTCCCCTTTGGGACTGTCTTCTGACACACACACAGCAGTTCACATCCTCCCCAGGCTGCAGTTTCTGAAGTTTCTAGCATACCCCTCCTTGTAGCTAAAGTTGTATTTACACACACACTGTTATCAAGATACTCGAGTGTCTGCCAGAAGAAAGATGATCTGCCTCTCGGGAACCTCAGTAGAGGTTCATAGTTGTAGGAGAGGCCACGGTGGTTTTTAAGGACTCCTCTGATGGCTGTTTAGCTTTCCCTCTGACACACACACACCAGAATGTATACATCCAAACAAGTGTCATCCTTGAGAAGCATCACACTGGGAGGTGTTGGCAGGTGTATTTCAATGGTTCTCCTGTGGCTCAAAACATGTTTGCAGCTGCTCTTTTAGAATGGCCTTCAAAGGCAATTTCCAATCCTCATATGAGGTTTAGATGCGTATTTAGCCACACCTAGTCTGGGGGAGTTCCGCCTTGTACGTTTTACTCTTGAGGCAGTAGGGGCCGCCTTATTCTCCAGACTTGATTACAGGTGGCCTCTGGTACAGAGTTCCCACCCTCAGCAATATTCCACAGGTTTCCAGGCATTTTCCAAGGTTGTCTTCAAGAGGAGGTCTTGAGTACTTTTGCATAGCGAAGTGACAGCACAGCGGTAAACGTACACACGGCCGCCTTGGGTAGTGGCTTTAGAGATGAGAGCCTTATCTTTTTATATGTGCTCTGGCATTTGTCTTAAATTTAATCTGATTACTTTATGGTTAGATGTCCCACGTTGGTCAAGTTCTGTGTTCATGGTGGGTGGTGTGGTGTTCGTGTCCTAAGTGATTCTAGATTTCTGCTGAACTCTCTCTGCTGTCTTAGCGAAAAAAAGAACAAGGTAAAGCGGCTTTTGCTGATTTGCCCAGAGAATACACCTAGCACCATATTGGCTTCATGAAAATGAGGAGAAACTTTTAGTGGCATTCATTTTTCTTCATATGGCAGCAAATTAAAATAACATTAGCTGCCTTCTTGCTTGCTTCCATTATCAAATGACACAGTTGTCTACGTAATCATTTTAAAAAATCATTTTTTTGCCTTCCCAAAAGAAAAAGCCTTAGAACAATGAAAATACACTTAGCAGGTGCTAATTTATTTTTTTTCTCTTTTAAAACCTGACTTTCGTGAGAAGCTTTTAAGATGTTTCCATGCTCCTAATGTAGTGAAAAAAAAATTCCATGAAATGTTCAGTTTCTAAAGTACCCAGTTGTCAGACCATTTCTGGCTTTGGCTGCAGGCAAACAGTGGGCTGTGTGATTGAGGCTCTCTCAAGGCTGTAACATAGCTAGCTACCTGGACAGATAGTGATAGTGATAATGATCAATAATGATCCCCCCACCCACCCAGCCAACAAGCAGGAGGTGAAGGAGTCATTTCTCATGTCCGAGAATAAAGCCCACTCATAATTTGTGGGTGAGTTGTAAGCAGCACTTTGGACCCAAGCTGGTTCAGTTCTGTTTCTTCCATTAACCCTGGGCTGGCCCATCCCCACCAGATGTGCTGCGTTTTCCATCTCGTTCACTCAGCCCCCTGGTGTTCCAAAAGGGATCTCGGGCTTTCTCGGGTTTAAGTTCACCCACTAAATCATGTCACTGTGGTGTTAATTTCCTTCCCCACGCTGAGGATATGCAAATGTGCTCGGCTTAATCCTCATCACCTGTCCTCTCCTAGTGGGCCACGTCTGCATGCAGGCCGTTGCTGGGGGCTCGGGGCAGGAGGCATGACTGTAAATGTCGGCGGCGCCAGGCCAGGTCTTGCTCCTGCTGCTGGCAGACCAGCATCTGCTGAGAAGCGTGCAGTTCCATCAAGTCAGCCGCAGCCTCCTGGTGAGAGATAAGCCCAGGGAAGGAGGCTGAGCCTGGCAGCCGGATTCCAGGCCTGGTAAAGTCATGTCTGACATTCAGCTCAGTGAGGTTGGGCTGGGGAGTGTGGAGATGGTTCCACAGGAGCCAGCAGCTGCCCTATTTTAACTCAGGCTGTTGACAGTTCATGCTGAGAGCACTTGTTTCGGAACTCAACAAAGCTCAAAACTCCGACGTTTTCATTTTGGGTCTGTGTTTGGAAGAGTTGTTGTACTGGAACCAAAACCTTTGCTGACATTATCCTTCACTGAGCTTGTCTACACCACTGAACAGAGGAGATGAGACAAACCTCCAATGAGGAGTGTGTATCCTTGGGAACAGCCGCAGGTAGTCCGATGACCAGAGAATGCATGGTGGGTTAGTTAGACTGTCCTCAGAGTCCCCCAGAAACTTCTGAGACTCATGTAGAGGTTTGCTGCAAACGACTGTGACCTTGGTCCTAGTCCTTGCCCCAGAGTACTGCCTTCTCGTAACTCCCTACAGGTCTTTCAGACAGATCCCGTTAACCCAATTACAAGTCCTGAGGAAGGACATTTTAACTTATGGAATATTAGGTTCTTTTCATCATCCTATCATTCCCCATTCATTCCTCTTATCCTAGCTCCCAGGCAAGTTTAGACTGTACAGTTTTCCTGCCAGGGAGAGAAGCTGTGAGGAGACGGCCCCACCCACTTTGAAACTTGTTAGAAACATGCATCTCTGAGTTCTCCAGGAGGTATATGAGTTACCTGGCACAGAGTAAATGCAGTAGAAGGAAACGTTTTGTTTAAATGCTTCCTCATTTAAATTAATACTCTCTTGACCGTTGTGAGGAAAAAAAAAAACACTATTAAAAGTTGTCTGTACTTTTGCTGACTTGAAAATGTTATGAAAAAATTTCCTATTAAAAGTTGTTGCTTATTTTGCTGACTTGGAGAATATTTTATAACCCACATAAAATGTGGTTCGAGAAGTACTGTCTCAAAACGAGAGCTTGTTTTATTTTGTTCTGTCTTCAATGTACTTCCTCTTATTTTATCTTTACATATGGATTTCTTTGAGTAGTGATTTATATCTGCTCCATCCAAAAAGTTTAAAACAATATAAAATGTCCTGTAAAAAATTATACTAAGTTTCCTAAAACACTTGAGAAATTTACTGAGTTTTGCTAGGCGTATATTTCATTCATTAAAATAAAAACCTGGCTGAAGAAATCATGGTGTTTGTCTGTGTAACTAACTCCTGGTTTCTTCTCCCTGGCCTCCAAAACCCAGGTGTGCTAGAAATTACGTTTTTTCAAGTGAACTATTTAGAGCCCCGTATTCTTCATGGTTGATCGTTAAGAACTGTGATGATGAGGAGGATGATACTGCCCCCAATACTCTGCAGTACGTTATTATGTTCTCAGGGGCCTGCAGAAATATTTCGGTCAAGGCTCCATGCCTTAAATGAATTGACTAAAGTGTCCTTTTGAAAGAGTCAGCATCAGCCTGACCTTGAGATGAACAGCTTTTCAATGAGCTCCAATGTGCATAGTTTGGACGGTTTCCCCTTTACTGCCACTCTAAGAAAAATCTTGTGGTTAAGCACCTACAAAACTTCTGACCTGCAGAGGGCTCCCTAATACCATGTTTTCCTAGCTCAAGCTTGGGGAAAAAAAGCAAAAAAAAAAAAAACTTGCTAGAAGGGGGAAGGGGAAGCCTAGAGATTTTATAATGCCCCAACAGTCAGTCTGGTAAACAGACTAGGAATTGTGGGCAAAGTCCTTTTCCTTGAGTTTTATACCAAGCCTGAGATCGGATGACTCTGTCCGGACTCATTACTTTAATAGCCTAGAGCTAGTTCACATAGCAGCAGGAGCCCACCAAAAAGGCATTTCATTATTGAAACCGAAACTGGGTACATTGTAACTGCCTATTAATAGTCTGATTTTTTTCAGTATTTCAAGTAATTTATAAAGCGTTTACACAAACAAATAGAAAGCTTTAAATGCTGATATTCCATAAAAAGTAAATAAAATATATTTCTGTGCATTAAGACTTAATTAAGTGGCATGATTTCATGTCACAAATTTAAAGCAGCCGGGTGAGACTTGCCAACATTACTGCAGCTGTGTTTTACATTAGGAAATTAATTAAAATAGTCATTTATGCTTTTTTCCACTTACAGGTATTTAGACCTCTCTATATTACACCATATATTCTCCCTTCAATCATTATATTAATCTGCCTTAGCAGGCTCTGTCTTATTCTGTTGTTGGTAGAAGAATGGAGGGGGCGGTATTAATCTAATGGAAAGTTTGTCCTGTGCTACTGAGGCAGATCGAACAGGGCTGAAGGGACTTCCTGCTGACTTTGAAAGAGGGGGCCGCTTCATATTTATTCACATGCCCACTCCTTTTTTCCCATCTTAAGAGAATTTCATTTTATGTTTCATTAGAACAGCCCCACGCCCACCCTTGGTGTCAGGAAGGGAAGCAGAGGAGAGCAGAAAAATATTTGACATGCCATATGACACATCATCATTCAGACTTGGCTCTTCTGTGAGAACTCATTTTTGAAGGGAACTTGCGTATATAGTGCAGTTACAGAACATGCTAAACCTAAAGCAAATGAAAACACACCCGCCTGGATAGCTGATGTGCAGTTTGCAATCCATTAAATACTATCCTGACTTGGTCTATCAGAGCTAAATAATGACTCTCTTGAGATAGCAAGAACAAATCGATCACACTGTACTTGTTTACTACAATTATTTCTGTTAACAACTGTCATAAAATTATTACTTGATGAAGTTTTAATGATGGAAGTAATTTTGTTCCCCAAGAGGCATCGTTGCCAAATGAGGCTGAAGCTCTGAAAAAGCTCACTGTATGAAAGTATATGAAAACATGACCATAAGGTCTTCACTCTTGGATATAATTTGCAATACTGTGGATTAGTTTTAGGTCAGAGCCAAGGTCTTTTAGTTCGTCAGGCACCAAAGGTGCTTCCCTTAAGGCATTTACCCCGTGAGTTGGCTTGGATTTGAAGAGTGGCATTCAAGGAGGATTCTAAGGTACCAGCAGTTATACAACTTCCACTCGGAATAAACTCAATTATTGGAAATAGGGAGTGAGCTTTCCTGTGTATACATTGTCATTAGTAATGTTTAAAGTTAAAGCCTGTTTCTGACTTGTTCTTGAATGGATGAGCTGTGCTTAATTATTTAATAAGGGTCTTGGGTAAAATTAGGGTTTCCCAGGTGGCACAGTGGTAAAGACTCCACTCATCAAAACAGGTCACGATCTACCCTGAGTCAGGAATATCCCCTGGAGAAGGAGAAGGAAATGGCAACCCCCTCCAGTATTCTGGCCTAGAAAATTCCATGGACAGAGGAGCCTGGTGGATTACGTGGTGTCACAAAGAATCGGACGAGACTGAGCAAACACACAAGTAAAATTGACTCCTGAAGTCCTGAATCCTCTTAAACTCTCTGGAGTCTTAGTCCCCACAGTCAAACAGGAGCAAATTGAGCCCATTCCTTCTTTTTTTATCTATTTTTAATTGGAGGATAATTGCTTTACAATGTTGTGTTGTTTTCTGCCATACAACAGTATGAATCAGCCATAAGTATACATGTATCCCCTCCCTCTTGAATCTCCCTCCCAGCCCTCTAAGATGTCACATAGTACCGGGTTGAGTTCCCTGTGTTATATAGCAACTTCCCACTAGTTACCTGTCTTACCTATGGTAATATATATGTTTCAGTGCTGCTTTGTCAGTTCATCCCACCCTTTTCTTTCCCCACTGTGTCTACAAGTCTGTTCTCTGTGTCTGCGTGTCTATTTCTGCCCTGTAAATAGGTTCATCAGTACTGTTTTCCTAGATTCTATATATGTTTGTCTAGGTTAGGCATGTGCATGCTCAGTCATGTCCAACTCTGTGACCCTGTAGCCCGCCAGGCTCCTCTGTCCGCGGAATTCTCCAAGCAGCAATACTGGAGTGGGTTGCCATTTCCTACTCCAGGGGATCTTCCAACCCAGGGATTGAACCCAAGTCCCTTGTGTCTCTAGCACTGGCAGGTGGATTCTTTACCACTGCAGTACCTGGGAATCCCATATATGTGTTAATATATGATATTTCATTTTTTTTTCTGACTTAACATTTACTCTGTATAACAGACTAAGTTCTTCCATCTCAGTTCAGCTGGTTCAAATTCACTCCTTCTTATGAGCTTACTCCTCCTTTTCTAAGATTTCACCCAAACCTATTGTGTTTTCCAGCAAACTAGGTATTATTTTAGTTACTATAAAGCTATTTTGTGTTATTGCAAAGCTGTTTTTTGCATTGTTGCCATGTTACCACAGAATGTATCTTCATGCTTGCTCTATTCTGTCTAGCACTAGTAGCTATATTTTAACCACAAAATAGGCTACTACAAGAGCATTAAGGCAATGTTGGCATGCTTGCATCTCAGTAGTCTAAGCTCAGTGCTTCTGGAACCAATAACATCAGCATTGCCTGGGAACTTGTTAAAATGCAGATTCTTAGGTGCCACCTCCAACCTATTAAATCTACTTACCTTTGAAAAATTAAATGATAGATTTTTTTAAACTCTCACTGCAGATTTGAGCATGATTGACTTATGATCCCTATTCCTCATTGGTTTAGTCCCCCAGATTTCCCCATTTTAGTTCCTATTCACAGTTTGGGGCCAGGTCCAAAATACTTCTTTCTCCTGAGAGCTCGGAAGTTGTAATTCTGCAGACTATAATATTATGTTCCATCCTGATAAGCTAGTTTGACACCTATGTTTAGTGGATCTGTATTTCACTACCTCCATCATCAACTGAACAGGTAACTTTCAGTCAGTCTCATAACATCTGCTTTTAAGAACTATTAATACTTTGTGTTCTTGAAAGCAAAAAACTCTGAAGACAGAGGGCTGAGCCAGGTGATTTTGCAAAATCCCAAATTTAGATTATTAATATTAATGAAACTTGAAAACTTGTTCAAGCATTCCTTTTCAGTGATCAGTATCACTCCCACACTGGAGCTCACTGAATTTTAAATCCCACTAGCTGGTTTTTCCCCTTAGGCTATCACCACTATTTTCTCTTCTGCTTGCTCATTTTGGGAAGATACCGTGAACAGGCCAATATATAATCAAATTGTTCAGAGAAAATGGAAATTTCCATAGGTGGTAAGAAGTCTAACCATGTAATGAAGCAACCATGTGGTTGTTTGCAACTCTGCTCTTGAATTTCCAATGTGACTCCAACATGAATAGGCAAAACATGCTCAATTTTTTGCACAGTGTACTTAGCCACTGTGACTCATTAGGAAAGCTTTATCTTGACGCACATTCTGTAATCACTACAGCAAGAGGAAGTGTCACTGTCAACTGTTATTAGCATGCATATTTCACTGGCCAGATCAAGTCATATGGTCATGCCTTATCATGTGCCAGAAACGAGAGAGCCAGAGATAGTTAGGGAACAACGTCAGTGACTGCCACATCTTTCTGTATAGTCATTAGAAAAATACAACACTTGGTGTACCCCATAAAAAAGGGGACTTCCCAGGTGGCACCAGTGGTAAAGAACCTGCCTGCCAGGGCAGGAGAAGTAAGAGACATAGATTCGATCCTTAGGTCATTAGGTCAGGAAGATCCCCTGGAGGAGTATTCTTGCCTGGAGAATCCCACGGACAGAGGAGCCTGGCGGGCTACAGGCCATGGGGTCGCAAAGCATCGGGCATGACTGAAGCGACTTAGCACACATGCATGCATTAAAAAAGAATAAATAAACCTCTTTTATGCAAGCTGATCATAGCTTGATAAACTCAAGTTTCCTTTCTGATCCCTGGGTCGGAAAGATCCCCTGGAGAAGGAAATGGCAAACCACTCCAGTATTCTTGGCTGGAAAATCCCATGGGCAGAGGAGCCTGGTAGGCTACAGTCCATGAAAGTGAAAGTCACTCAGTCGTGTCCGACTTTTTGCAACCCCATGAACTATACGGTCCATGGAATTCTCCAGGCCAGAATACTAGAGTGGGTAGCCTTTCCCTTCTCCAGGGGATCTTCTCAACCCAGGGATCAAACCTAGGTCTCCCACATTGCAGGTGGATTCTTGAACTAGTGAACTAATGAACTAGTGAATGAAATGAAAAAGAAGCAGACTCATGAGTATAGAGAACAAACTAGAGGTTACCAGTGAGGAGAAGGAATTGGAGAGGAGCAATTTGGGGTAGGGAAAAAGGGGGTTCTTATGGGATTATCTGAAATCATGTGTGTGAAACTTGAAAATTGTAAAGTGCTATAAAATGTTCTTTAATTCAATTTAAAAAAAGACTGCAGGAAAAGATGTGATAACAGGAGATGCTGCAACATTCTTCCAGCAAGGTGAGCATCCAACATGCCAGGGATGATCAAACAAAAAGGAGGAAACTGAGTCCTCAGTGCTATTGAATTAACTAACAACCTGGAACTGCCCTTTAGCCAACATTTTTGTAGATAATAAATTCTGTATTAGTGAGGTGACTTGCAGCAAACAGCATCCTAGCTGTGGAAGAAAAGTTCCACTGTATTTCCCCAGCAGTTGTTTCCCCTGCTTTGCCACAGCTCTCAGGAGGCAACTTCTTTGGGGATCAGGGAAATCTGAATCACTGCGCCCTACTACTTTGTTCTAGTCTAAGATCCCCTTTGGCTTTGCAGGCAGTCCTGTTGACTCATTGATTCTCCAGCTATGTCAATTCATATATCAAAATTTGCTTCTTTCATTCTACACAATCAACTCAGTGTTAGGGAGAGCTCCAGATTCAAAAAACGAGAGAGCCCACAAGCTCACATGCGAGGTCCGCGGGAGCATCAGCAGGTCAGTCTGCTCCCCCTGCTGCATAGCCAGGCCCTCCTTAGAACAGGCTTGAGATTGTGTCAGCCAAGCCAACCGTGAAACCTAGGACATTGATGCCAACTGGCCCCTTTGCAGGTAGATCTACACATGTTCAGAGGGGTAGATGAGCCCTGAAGGACTATTAATGCCATTCAGAACCCATCACAGGATCTTAGTATCTTCAAAGAAGACATGTAACAAAGAGGCCCTCTCTGCCCAACTGTTTTAACAGTACAAGAAAAACTCTTTCCAAAGTGAATCCACTTCCTTGTGCCCAGATAATTAAAGCACTATCCTCATAGACAGCACATCCCACAAATACCATCTTGTATTGTGGCTCTTCACCTTCCGTCTGTCCCCACACACATGTAGCATCCTCAAAGAGGAATCCCATTGTATTGGCCCTTGCCAACCAAACCCCTCTTGGCACATCTTAAAGCTTCGTCTCTTCCCTTCCCTTGTTGAGAATCATGGATGTACATGACTTTGTGGTCTGTTTAGTTTTCCTACCAGTTAAAGTTCTCCAAATTGGAAGGAAACTTAGCCGGTTAGCATGCTATGTGTGCTTAGTCGTGTCCAACTCTTTGCAACCCCATGGACTAGCTGCCCAGGCTCCTCCATCCATGGGATCTTCCAGGTAAGAATACTGCAGTGGGTTGCCATTCTCTTCTCCAGGGGATCTTCCCAACCCAGGGATAGAACCCACATCTCCTGCATTCCCAGGCAGATTCTTTACCACTGAGCCACCTGGGAAGCCGAGAAAGCAAGACCATTTAATAAGTAGTTGTGAAATAAGTGTTGTTGAAGTTTTGCCTGTGTAGGCAAAGGGTTGGAAGTTGAGTTACTTAAGAATGTCAAATGGATGATGTGTATAAGCGAGTGGAGCCGGCTGGGTACTAGAAAAACAGGGAGTGAATTTGAGAGCCCATGTTCTATATGTCAGGGCCAGGTTGCTTCTCTGCCTCAGCTCATTGCTGTGTAAGAATTCAGGCCCAGTAATGCCAGAGCAGCTGATTTTCCAAGAGAATCTGGAAATCTGGATTGCCACATTGAATCTCACCTTTTAAATCTTGAGTCAGCATCCTGTAGAGCATCAATTTGTGATCTCTGACCCTGTGCTCATATGACAACTAAATAATAGTTGAATTTCAACTCACCTTGTTGTTCAGTTGCTAAGTCATGTCTGACTCTTTGCAACCCTGTGGACTGCAGCATACCAGGCTTCCCTGTCCTTCACCATCTCGTAGAGTTTATTCAGACTCACATCCATTGAGTTTGTGATACCATTCAACCATCTCATCCTCTATTGTCACATTCTTCTCCTGCCTTCAATCTTTCCCAGAATCAGGGTCGTTTCCAATGAGTTGGCTCTTCACATCAGGTTGCCAAAGTATTGGAGCTTCAGGATCAGTCCTTCCAATGAAGATTCAGGTTCTATCTCCTTTAGGAATGACTGATTTGACCTCTTTCCTGTCCAGGGGACTCTCAGGAGACTTCTCCAGCACCACAGTTTGAAATAATCAGTTCTTCGGCACTCAACCTTTTTTATGGTCCAACCCTCACATCTGTACATGACTACTGGGAAGACCATTGCTTTGACTCTGTGGACCTTTGTTGACAAAGTGATGTCTCAGCCCTTTAATACACCGTCTAGGTTTGTCATAACTTTCCTTCCAAGGATCAAGCATCTTTTTCATGGCTACAGTCATCAGTGTATTTTGGAGCCCGAGCTCCACAGTGATTTTGGAGCCCAAGAAAATAAGATCTGTCACTGTTTCCACTTTTTCCCCATCTATTTGCTGTGAAGTGATGGGATCATATGCCATTGTCTTAGTTTTTTGAATGTTGAATTTTAAACCAGCTTTTTCACTGTCCTCTTTCACCCTCATCGAAAAGCTCTTTAGTTCCTCTTCACTTTCTGCCATTAGGGTGATACCATCTGATATATTTGAGATTGTTCCAACAATTTGATTCCAGCTTATGATTCATCCACCCGGGCATTTTGCATGATGTACTCTGCATAGAAGTTAAATAAGCAGGGCGACAATATACAGCCTTGACACCCCTTCCCCAATTTTGAACCAGTCCATTGTTCCATGTCCGGTTTCAACTGTTGCTTTGTGATCTGCTTACAGGTTTCTCATTAGGCAGGTAAGATGGTTGGTATTCCTATCTCTTTAAGAATGCTCCACAGTTTGTTGTGATCCACACAGTCAAAGGCTTTAGCATAGTCCATGAAGCAGAAGTAGATGTTTTTCTTGCTTTCTCTGTGATCCAGCAGATGTTGGCAATTTGATCTCTGGTTCCTGTGCCTTTCCTAAATCCAGCTTGTACATCTGGAAGTTCTTTGTTTATGTGCTGCTGAAGTCTAGCTTGAAGGATTTTGAGCATTACCTTGCTAGCATGTGAAATGAGCACAATTGTATGGTAGTTTGAAAATTCCTTGGCATTGCCCTTCTTTGGGATTGAAGTGAAAACTGATCTTTTCCAGTCCTGTGGCCACTGCTGATTTTTCCAAATTTGCTGATGTATTGAGTACAGCACTTTCACAGCGTCATCTTTTAGGATTGAAAGAGCTCAGCTGGAGTTCCACCACTTCCACTAGCTTTGTTCGCAGTAATGCTTCCTAAGGCCCACTCCAGGATATCTGGCTCTAGGTCAGTGACCACACCATCATGGTTATCTGGGTCTTTAATACCTTTTTTGTACAGTTCTTCTGTGTATTGTCGCCACTTCTCAATCTCACCTGCCTCTGTTAAGCCCTTTCCGTTTTTGTTCTTTATTGTGCCCATCTTTGCATGAAATATTCCCTTTGTATCTCCAGTTTTCTTGAAGAGATCTCTAGTGTTTCCCACTCTATTGTTTTCCTCTGTTTCTTTGCATTGTTCAGTTAAGAAGGGTTCCTTATCTCTCCTTGGCTATTCTCTGGAGCTCTTCATTCAGTTGGGTATATCTTTCTTTTCTCCTTTGCCTTTTGCTTGTCTTCTTTTCTCAGCTATTTGTAAGGCCTCCTCAGACAACCACTTTGCGTTCTTGCATTTCTTTTTCTTTGGGATGGTTTTGGTCACGACCTCCTATACAGTGTTACAAACCTCCATCCATAGTTCTCTGTCTGCCAGATCTAATCCCTTGAATCTATTCATCACCTCCACTGTATAATCATAAGGGATCTGATTTAGGTCATACTTGAGTGGTCTAGTGGTTTTCCCACTTTCTTCAACTTACGCCTAAATTTTGCTATAAGGAGCTCATGATCTGAGCCACAGTCAGTCCCAGATCTTGTTTTTGCTGACTATATAGAGCTTCTCCATCTTTGGTTTTAAAGAACATGATCAGTTTTATTTCGATATTGACCATTTGGTGATGTTCATGTGTAGAGTTCTCTATTGTGTTGTTGGAAGATGGTGTTTGCTATGACCAGTATGTTTTCTTGGCAAGCTTAGTTAGCCTTTGCCCTGCTTCATTTTGTACTCCAAGGCTAGACCGAGTTATTATACATTACCCATAAGATTAAATTGTAATTATCCTTCCCGTGAAGGTAACAGGCAAGAATCGTTTGTTAAGTCTTTTATATCAAAAATATTATTGTTGATTTAGAGCTGGACAAACCCAGGGTGTTACTTAATACCTCTTAGTGTGAAGTGAAGGCCCCTCTCTGAAATATGCAGAGAAATAAGAAAATATTTGACAAGAACTTGAAATGTTCTCAAAACATATATTACTTGAAGCTTTAAATAGTGTTCCAATTCTTCTAAAACTTGATAGTTCCCAGAAATTTTTCAGGGTTTACTAAATAAAATATGTGTGGTCTGGGCCATGTCATTGCACAAAAGGCTTATAATAGGGTTAAGATTGTCCTATAAGTGTAAAGAATTGGAATAGATAAGCAACTATAATGCATGGGTGAATGAATAATATGGGCTTGTGGTATAAGGTCTAGTCAGTTCTCATCATTTGCAGATTCCATATTTGCGAATTTGTCTACTCACTAAAGTTTCTTTGTAACTCAGAATTAGTATTTGCAACACAGTGGCTCTGTACTCACTAATGCAGTGTTTACAGGAACTTTATACAAAATAACTGCTGTGAATAACTGAAGAATCAACTATAATCTGTTTACAAGAGTTTAAAAAACACATTCCTCTAGTGCCCTTTACATTTAATGAGTGGGTGTTTCTCTCTTTCCCCTGAACCATCACTGAAGTGTTATGTTTGAGTATTAAGCTACAGATCACCTTTTAGGTGTAACTAATATCTTCTTGGCAGTTTATTATGAACTCCTTTTGGGTAGAGTCTAAGAGTGACCTGACCTATACTGGTTCACCAGAGAATTCCAGTTCACCAGGCTGCTGAGTGATGTGGAAAGCTCTCTTAGGACCCCTCCCCTCTCGCTCATACCTGTGCACACGTGTGTATGTACATACACAATTAAAACTCTTAAGGAACATGTGAGATACAGGGCTAAGAGGTTTGAGATTGAATAGTTTTCAAAAGGGTTTCTCTGGTGGCTCAGATGGTAAAGAATCCGCCTGCAATGCGGGAGACCTGGGTTCCATCCCTGGGTTGGGAAGATCCTCTGGAGGAGGGCATGGCAACCCACTCTAGTATTCTTGCCTGGAGAATCCCCATGGACAGAGGAACCTGAGGGGCAACAGTCCGTGGGATTGCAAAGGGTCGGACATGACTGATCGACTAAGCATAGCACAGTTTTTAAAAGGAGCTGCAATTCAGTTGAATTCATTTGTTTCACGATCAGATCTTCTCTTGCAAGAACCCTGGTATTTACTAGATAATATTTCACGGTTATCTTGAATAAGTCAATAAATCAAGTCCATCATGTTTCAAATTTAATAGCTGCCTTATTAACCAAAATTGAGTATTAATAATAAAGTCAACATATTTACTGCCCTTTTCAGTGGGATGATTTTCATTATTCATTACTCAATTACTTTTGCAGTAAAAAGAAATGAGTTATGATTTGTTTTGGATGAGCATGTTATTAAATTAATGACTTGTTGCAAATGTTTTAACCTAAATGTTTTAGTCGAAAAACATTGGTAAAAACTTTGCACTTTACCTTATCCAGGATCATAAACCTGGTCTAATCAAAACCTTAAAATTCATGCCATTTTAAATTACTCTACAATAATAGAGTATTGTTACATGATACCTGGAATATGAAATTTTTAAAAAGTTGTAGCGATCAAATTATGCACCTCAATTAATTAGGCAATAACCCATGAAAGATCTATTGTTACCAGTGGGCGAAAACTAGTTTGCTATTTAATGACCCAAGCTGAAGTCAGGCTGAGCTAAGCTGAAAGAAGGCACTCGTTAACCACAGGAAGGATGAATTTTGAGAATTATAATTACCATATTAAATGGAATTTGGTGGTTTATTACAGCCCCCCTTTGAAACATGGCATAATGAAGAATTCCTGGCCCTCAGCAATGCAGGAAGCTTGAGACCCTCCCCTGTTTATTTTGTAATTACTCAATAAAACCCAGATGAAATTAGTTGTTAAACCAGTAATTAATGACCAGTTTAATAAAAAAGGGAATTGAGCAGAATGGTGATTATTTTTTTAATAGGGCCTGCTTGAAGGGATCATCCTGATAGTAAACTCTTAACAACAGTTTGTAAGTAAAATAACTGGTGGTGGCCCATCTTACTGGTTACTGAGGCTAGTCTAATCCTTGCTTTTAAGATCTAGGGCTCATTTCTTCACCAGCTAAAATTCTTAAAGTAAGTGGCACTCTGTTACTGCCCCAAATAATATAGGTTCCATTAAAAAAAAAAAAAAAAAAACATAGGGGGCAGGAGGGATTCTAAAAGGAAGACAAGCGCTGTGCACGTCTTAGAAAGTCCAAAGGCTTTTTGTGAGGCTGTTGAGTGTGAGATGGAGTCATGGTTGAGCAGGTATGTTAAAGATGCTCAGAGAACCCTGTGTGAAAAAGAAAGTATCATCTGGTTGTTTTTGAGAAGTGGTACATCTGTATGGGAGATGGAGTAAGAACGGCCAGGTCAGTGTTGACCCCACGCTGCTCGTATCCTTGGCTGGAGAGCAGGATTTTCCATTTTAGTAAGAGACGCGAAGGTCTGCTTTCCTGGCAATCATACTTAGTAACACATGAAAGTCAGAGATGCAGACTGAAAACAGAACATACACAGAATTCGTACAGATCTAAAAAGCAGGCACTGAGGGGCCTGCACACAAGTCTCAGTACCCCAGACCTGACCCCACCTTAACACGGCCTCTGCCTGAAGCCTCCTCCTGCTCTGACAAGCTGCCCACGTTCTGCTGTAAAATCACTTGTGCTGTCCCCTAGACGCTCCCCACCAGGCTGCTGGCAGGATTTGGAGAGCCAGGACCCGGCTTCCTCCTCTCCATGTCTCCCTCAGTCCTTGTACCTCCATATACACTTATTAAATAGAATCACAGCACGTAGTCCGGAGCTTAGTAGCTGCTGAAAATGTGGGGAGCAATTCCTACATTTCTTCACAATTTTCCAACTTACAAAGAATTTCAGAAACAGTCAACCCACATGGCGGCAACGTCAGAGGGTGTCCTCAGCCCCGTTTCTTTCAGCTAGATCCCTGACCCTATGCCACATCCCTCGTGTTTGCCCTAGCTCTTCTGCCCTTCTTATCCGTCGTTCTGTTTTACTGTTCTTTATGGATCCCAGGAAACCACCTTTCATTCTTCCAAAGCTGGCAGAGATAAATAAATGAGTGATACCTCCAGTTCACAGATAAGAGAACTGGAACCCCGAGAAATTAAGAATTTGATCACGGGCATGTGATTAGCAGGTGGTAGAGCTGGACACGGGTCTTGTCTGCAGTTCCCTCTTTGGTCTTTCTGCAGCACAGCCCCTGCCGAATCAGAACCTCACCAAGAACGAATGAGAGAAATCAGGCTTCAGTTAGAGTAAAAGGAGAACAGGTCAGAGTTAAAGTGGCTGAAGTACCTCTTGGCCCACACATAACAGGAATGGGGCACCTGGAATTTTCAGTCAGGCAGGAGATGGAGGGGACGGAAGGGTTTGAGCTGAACCCTGATGCAGTATGAAGGGGACAACAAGTGTTTCCATCTTTAGTGCAGGAAGCGCACCCACCATCCAGCCCCCTCTGAGGTCTCCCAGGTCTCGCCCGCCCCGCACTGTTCGTGAGGGGGTCTCCCTGTTCACGTGCCTCCTCCGCCTACAGGCAGAGAGCGAGAGAAGCCAGGCTTTAGAAATGACCACTCTCTCCTCACCTGTCCTGCTTGCCCAAAAAGCATGACCTTATCCTGTTTTTTGTTTTTTCTTAATAATGCAGCATTGTGGTGGTGGAAAGTTTAAAAAGAATCAGAAAAATCAATTTGGTTACAAAAAAAAATCATATACGTCCCTCTGTAATGACCTCCCATTAGGCTTGATGAAACACATTCTCGGGGAACCTCAAAAGATGGATCACCTCTTTCAAAGTGAAACTGAGGTTCCGTTAGGTGAATTTCCCACTTACTGGCTCCCAGGTATCCTGGAAGAGAGCCCATCTCCTCTCACACTCCTCATGTTCTCCCGGGGAGTGATGCAGACACAGAGAAAGCGTGGTTAATTGCATACACAAGGCAGAAGCCAGCTGTATGTGAATTCAGTGCTGTGACTGCAGACACTACCTCCAGCAATCAGGAGTGAGGGTGGGGAGAGTGGGAGCGTCCTTGTGGCATCCTCCAGTTTTCCCCCCGTTTCGTAGGCCACGCTGCCGTTCTGTTTGTACGCTTCCTGCGTTTCAGTCCCCAGAACTCCTCTCTCTCCAATTCTGTGCTGTGCGTTTTAGGGTCACTTGGTGCTGTGAAGAGTCACCAAAGCCTCATTGTAAGTTATACAGGGGGAAAAGTTTGAAATGTTTTAGCGGGCTTTTCAGAACTCTAAATTTCAAGGGTTTTGTTTTAATTTTAACTTTAATGTTAGCAGGCACCTTTATCACCTTGCTCATAACCTTTCTCACTGCCTCCTCTCCTTCCACCCTCTGTGCATCACCCACCTCCAACTACGTGAAAGTGAAAGTCACTTAGTCGTGTATGACTCTTTGCAACCCCATGGACTATACAGGCCATGGAATTCTCCAGGCCAGAATACTGGAGTGGGTAGCCTTTCCCTCCTCCAGGGGATCTTCCCAACCCAGGGATTGAACCCAGGTCTCCCGCACTGCGGGCGGATTCCTTACCAGCTGAGCCACCAGGGAAGCCCAAGAATACTGGAGTGGGTAGCTTATCCACTCTCCAGGGGATCTTCCCGACCCAGGAATCGAACCAGGGTCTCCTGCATTGCAGACAGATTCTTTACCAGCTGAGCTACCAGGGAAGCCACCTGACTACAGGGGTGGGTGAGAAATTCCCTCTTGAAGTCAGTGGGGGTTCCAAATGCTATCATTTCATAGGATGAAGAATATGGGATAGAGGTGTGTCTATCCAAGGTGTGTCTCACCCTCTCTCCAAGGGAAAAGAAAGTTTGGTCTCAGATCTTACTGAAGTAAAACTCCTTACTAAAGGCATTGTGAATAGACTTTTCATTCCCAACAAGGAAAAAAATTAGACTTATTCTGTGGATGAATTTGATTACACAGTAAGAAAAGTTACTGGATCAGATAACTTCATGAAGACTTCCCCAGGCAACTGAAAGGGAGGTTTAAGTAAAAATCATACTGAAGGTCCCTTCACAGCAAGGAACTTCAGAGCTTTTATTTCAACAAGTTGTTGGGATCTCATTGTTCAGGAAGTTTGTGTATAGTTCGGAATTGAATTTGAGCCACTTCTTCCATTGCATCAAAGCCGTGGAGTGCTGTGTCTTGGGCTCACATTTTTCTGCACAGTTTGTACCTGGCTCTGAGCTAGAGGACATCTTTCAAAGGGGCTGACGTCTTTGCATCAAACTGTCATGTGAATAAAGAAATGTACTTTTCTATTACAAAAGGCAGATTTTCATTCTTAAGCAAAATATTTGTTGTCCAAATGCTTATCTTACACTTCTAGTGTAAGAGGAGAAATAAATTATTAAACCTGAAAAGGGTATGAGGACCTCATTCCTCAGTGACTTTGGAGATTCCTCTTCCTCCTGCCATCTAAATGGTAGGCTCCCCCACCGCTAGTTTCTCTTCTCAACCCTTGTGCCTTCTCTGCCTCCCTGCAAGCTCTCCTGCTTTCCTGGGTGGATGACTCGTAAGTCTAGGTTGCTTACCTGTTTGTTTATCCCACCTGGTTGGATGTCCCACCACCGTTTCAAACCCAGCCTATGCAGAACTGAACTTCTATCAGCTACTTCAGCACTGTCCTACAGACATTTCTGTGATGATGGAAACGTTCTATTTCCTTGCTATTCAATATGGTTGCCACTAGCCACCTGTGGCTATTTACGTTGAAGTTAACTAAAATCAGGAATTCAGTTTCTGAGTCACACAAGCCAGATTTAAAGTGAGCAACAGCCTCATAGGGTTAATGGCTGTTGGGTTGGGCGTCACAGATCTTGAGCATTTTTATTTATATCTTCCCTTAAGCATTTTATTAGATGTGGGTCCTTGGGAAAGCTACCTGATGTCGTTGTTGCCCAGTTGCTAAGTTGTGTCTGACTCTTTGCGACTCCACGGACTGCATGCAGCACACCAGACTCCCCTGTCCTTCACCATCTCCTGGAGCTTGCTCAAACTCATGTCCGTTGAGTCACTGATGCCATCCAACCATCTCATCCTCTGTCAGCCCTCCTCCTGCCTTCAATTTTTCCCAGCACATCAGCATCTTTCCCAATGATGTGGCTCTCTTGTCTCTGAAGCTCAATTTTGTCATCTTAAAATGGGACTAATAATAATCCCTGAAAAGGTGATCGTGAGGATTCAGTAAGTAGTATCATTGGGTTGGACAAAACGTTCATTCAGGTATCCATTACACCTTATAGAAAAACTCAAATGAATTTTTTGGCCAACCCAATAGTTACAAGGCACCTAGCACAGTTTATACTGAAAAAGGCTTTTTTTTCCCCCTATTGTAAATCCTTTTCTCTTCTCCAGTATCAATGTCCAAATATCCATCTAAAGCTGAGATGATGTGAGCTCACCAGAGCCATTATGGCTCAGTTTACACATGTAGGAAACACCTAAAAGTGCTGTGGGTTTAAGCTGTGGACCTTTGGGGTTCAGTTATTGGAAGAGTTCTGGGCAATACTCTGAAAGCAGGTTAATACAGGAGTGCTCTGCAGGATCTGTTAGTAACAAGATTCTCCTAGGTTGCTGGGAAGTATTTTAGTTAAGACATTAGACTTGTTCTCCTACGTTAATGGCTAGCATCGGTAGAAACGTTGAGAGAGAGTCTGGTTCACTTTGGTAAATCCTTCAGGGGTAGGGGTGGGGAGCAGTTCTGTTTGTGAGTGTGAACCTGACGAAGAGACTTCCTGGGCGTCAGAAATGGCCGGGGCGTTGGGAGCAGAGGTGTCCAGGGCCTTCCGGAGAGCAAGGCCTGTGCCTCCACAGGAAGCCCTCTGCCGTGGAGCAGCCCTGCACACTCATCAAGCAAGGAGTTTAAAAGGGGGGCTGCATGCTTTATATCCTGGCTGCAATCCATTAAAGCTTTAATTACACTAATTAGGGATTTGGAATAATCAGGTTGGCCAGCCTGAAATGAGGACCTGTGCTTTCTGTGAAGAAAAGCTTTGCTAAATAAACCAGCAGGATAAACAGGATTGTGGGGGCACATGTATTTCTGGGAACCAGCTGATGCTATGGATTAGTGCATGCTTTTGGCATGCAAATAAAGACTGTTCATTGTAAATCCACAGAAGGTCTGGAAGCCCCTCCAAGAAACACTTCATTAGCACTTAAATACAGTGACATTCTTGAAAATTTTAAACACACACCCCCCCACACACACCCTGTATTTTTTTTCCCCAAATAATCTGTAGAGGCCATGTTTGGGATGGAACATGTGAGAGAAAAGTGTATTTGTAAAATACAAATTAATTTTGAAACAATGATGACTAGTAATTTTGTATTATTCCCTTTCCTCCCTCCCAAATTTAAAGGACACCAGGAGTATATTATGATATTCAAAGCACCGCACCATTCAGCACTATAATAGGTCCCCCATAGCCAAGAGTTGGGAGCCATTGGCTCAGACCTTGCATATTAATAAAGCTTTGGTGTGTCATTCAACATATATATATGTATATATGTGTGTATAATAGTGTGTATTATATATACTGCATACAATAGTACTCAAACTTTGCAAGCATTGTAGTTTAGCTGTGTCTGTGTCAGAGAGAGACTGGTTATGTCACCAACCATCTTACTCGTTTTGAATCTTCATTAGTTATTGCCCAGAGACCATGTTGACATTTTTTTTTTTCTCTCTTTCTCTTCTCTTCTGCTTTATTCTTCTTCCAGTTATTTTATCTGTATATATTTTTCAAGTGATCACATGAACATGGATAAGAAATATGTAAAGGATTATAATTGTGGCCTAAAAAGGGAGAAAGAGGAGAGAAGTTTAACAAGATGGCAAAATGTTGTAACATGGCAGTTTGTCATACCAATCTCTCTACTTTTTTGTGTTTTTAAATGATCTCTAATGAAAAAAATTTTTAATTGTCATCATCTTCAACCCCTTCATCCTCTTCATCCCCAGCATTTACTCACAGCTTACAGTTTACCAAGTATATTTAGCATTCGCAAACTCCTTGGGTTAAGTCAGGCAGGAAGAAGAGACACAAACGTTCATATCCCTGTGATGTTTTTAAAATGATTATTCAGTCCTCAGATGTGTATGTACTTACTGAAGAACCAAATACCTAAACACATCTGTTGGGTACAAATCTCCTAGAAAACAAGGAACACCAAACCCTTTAGTCCAGAAGCAGCTTAACTCAACTCTTGCAGCAAAAGGAAAGAAAAATCACTTGGAAAAAAAATCACCTTCCACAGCCCATGAAACTTGAAGTCTTGTAAGCTTATGATGTCCTCAGGCATATACTTGTAAAGGCACAACACATGTATAGAGCTGAATTTGCCTCCAAAATAGTTTAATTGCCTAAGTGGATTAATCCATTAAAGATAACTGATGACTCCACCCTATTCCTGAACAATGTTAGTCTGACACTCTGAGTGAGTCACATATACACGAAAATAAATTTGAGTGAGCTGTTGGCCCTCTAATTGTATTCGTGAATGCATGCAGTCATCTGAATGTGTGGTTAATATCCTTGCCTCACTTAGGGACATCTTTTATCTTGGATAAAGTCAGTTTTCTGTCTCAGCTATTATGTTTATTGTCTGCTGTCATTGCTCCCTAATTCTCTTGAGGATGGGTAATGTATGTACCAAATGAGTTTGGATATGCCTTGGCTAGGATCTTAGTGGAAATACCAGTGGATATTGGGAGAAGTGTGTAAGTCAGAGATGGCACAGACTTTCAACTTGCATATTACCATAATCAGGGCAGAGTGGCAACCTAGGACCTGATGATAAGATTGTGAGGCTGAATCCATAAGCAGCAGAGGGAAAAGCACTGGGATGGAGTTGCAATGGCTCTTAGGGGCTGAGTGGCTTGTAAATGGCAGCAGAGACACTGTACAAGCCATCCTCGATATAAACAAACCTTCACTGTGTGAGATCTTCTCTGACATTGAGCCCACTTCATCTCAGGTGCTCCTCTTTCTCAACCCAAAGTTTCCATAACCAGAGCCCTCCAGTTCACCCCATCCCCTGGAGCTAGATTCACTCCAAGTCACTTGTCTTAACCAAATGCTGACTGTCACCCAGCCCAGCTGGTCAGAAGAAATGACCTAAGTGGATGGTCAGAGAAGTGCTTTTCTTCAGAGACAGACTTTTCACCCCAGACTTAGATATCTGCCTGAGTCCATCTTAGACAGACTGGACTGCATAGATTCCCCCCACAAATGACCTCTTACATAGGAATTATCCAATTAAGTGGTTGTTTTTAACATAATTCCTGGGTAAGAGTCAGGGGCATAGGGCCAACACCCATGGAAATATCAAGACTCTGAGCAGCCTCCTGACATATGTGCAACAAGGTATTGAGCCAAGTGCTTTTCATGTTTTTATCCAACAAGATCTTGACAATAAACCCCATGAGGTAGATGTTAGGGTTTACATGCATGCATAGTCACTCAGTCGTTTCCAACTCTTTGTAACCCTATGAACTGTAGCCCACCAGGCTCCTCTATCCATAAGATTTTCCAGGTAAAAATACTGGGGTGGGTTGCCCTTTTTGGCCTTCAGAGAATCTTCCCAACCCAGGGATCGAACCTGTTGTCTCCTGTGTTGCATGCAGATTCTTTGCCTGCTGAAAGGGCAAATTGGGAAGGCACCAGGCATTAAGCTTACTTTTGTTTTGTAAATGAGGATCTCAAGACAAACAAGGGTAAATAATTTGCCCTTGAATACCTATATCAGATTAAGAGTTTGCCCCCAGAAGCCAGACTTTCAACCAGGCTGAGTTCACAGCTGTTAATGATACTGGAACTAATACTCCAGAGACCCTAAATCCAATTTTTTTTCTTTAGTTTTTAAACCTCTCTCAGTTTAGGGGGAGAGTTATTCATCATCTCATTAGCAGTTTACATGGAAACCTCCAATAACTCATTTAATTTACTTCCAGAGGAGGCACAACAAGGAAACTTAAATGCTATTCGTAGTTTCGTACCACAAAACCTCATAAAATGCAGCTTCTTTGTTTTGTTCATTGGTTTTTACACGGATGTCAAATTAGCAGTGAAAACCATGTGCAAGAAATACCCATAGTCATTTCCAATTCGATGGGAGTAGAAAGGAATGCAAAGGATGGTAGAGAGTTGCCAAGAGAGGGATATTCCAGTTGGCCATTGAACCAAAGATTTGTGGGCGTCATTTTCAGAAGTGGTTTTTATTCTTGGCATTGCCGATGAAAGAGACCATGGTTTACTCTATTCAGGCTAAAGTAAATCAAAATTAATTGCTTCGCTGATAATTTATGCTGACCTGTGACTTTAGGTCATGACTGCTGGAACCTGAACCAGAGCTTTCATTAAGGAATAATAGATTAACTATATTATTCTTTAGTTGTGAGAAAATACCCAGTATTTATTGGGCATATAAAAAGTAGTAGTATTCAGGGATGAGATTTTGTTCATTATTGCAGTTATTCAGCCTTGGTGCATGAATTTCATTTGAGTGCTAAAATTCCGGGAAAGAGATTATTGGTTTAAAATAATAATTCCTAAGTATTATTCAGAGACAGCTTACTAGTCTCTGAATGAAGCTGTTCATAAGGGTATTTCTGTTGGTCTGCAGTTTCCAAGTTGCCCAAGGTATATGGGGCCCTGGAGCAGGGGCATCCAGCGCCTCTGTGCATCCTTTCTCCCAGCTCTCGGGAAGGAGAAACTCCTGGATTTGGATGCTCTTGTATTTGGTTTCTTTCAATGTGCCAGCGTATTACAAATGATTCCTTCTAAATTTAATATTACTAGTTCCATTTTCGTCAGCATTCCTTGAAACTGAATTTTTAGCAAAGGATATGATAAAAAATAAAGTTGGATATTTTTAGTAACTTATATCTAGAGAATAATTATAAGCCACATATTATACAGTGTATTACAGTGTACATATGATGTGATTATAAAATAAAATTTTATATTGTAGCTTCTCTGCATCTCAAAAAAATTTAAGTAAATGTATTCCTCTCTGTTCTATTGTTATCATAATCTCAGAATTAAGGACAGTCTTTCTCATGAAAGGATTATTTTATTCCAGGGTTATATCCTTTCTATATTTTATGTTACTATGGCCTTTTCTTTTTAATGAGTAGCTAGTGAAGGTAGATGGTAGTTAGATAAGGAATGTCACTTGGCAATGAAAATGGGCAACTGAATGTTAGTTGATTAATTATTTTTAAAGTTTTAGAACATTCAGCCTATACTGTAACTGCCCTTAAAAAAAGAAAAAGAAAATATCGTTGTCAAGAGAGTAGATGAGAGTAATATCACTTTTTGTCTTTTTCTTTTCTCTTCTCTCCCTGTCCCCCCAAATACAGTGAATTCTTATAAATTAGCTGATAAAAAAATTGACTTTCCCTACAGTTAATTTATGTTGTGCAAATTAGACTGGAATTACTCCGCCAAGTCCAGGAAATGTATCCTTCTGCATGTGTCAGATATAAACTTAGGAAAGGAGGAGGGGCAGGGTGTGTGGGAAGTGTCTCACTTAAATCTGTCAGTTTTGGTTTGATACCCAGGAACAAAATCTGATTCACTGGCTGGGTACTTCACAAATTATGCCCACAACCCTTGTGAATATCAGATGAAAATCTCACACACAGATACACCAAAATGCCAAGCTGATCTGAACAGACAGTTTTTTTGTGGTGCTCAGTTCAGTTAAGTTGCTCATTCATGTCCAACTCTTTGCGACCCCATGAACCACAGCATGCCAGGCCTCCCTGTCCATCACCAACTCCCAGAGTTCACTCAAACTCATGTCCACTGAGTTGGTGATGCCACCTAACCATCTCATCCTCTGTCGTCCCCTTGTCCTCCTGCCCCCAATCCCTCCCAGCATCAGGGTCTTTTCAAATGAGTCAGTTCTTCGCATCAGGTGGCCAAAGTATTGGAGTTTCAGTTTCAACATCAGTCCTTCCAATGAGCACCCAGGACTGATCTCCTTTAGGATGGACTGGTTGGATCTCCTTTGTGGTACTACTTTTATTTTTATTATTTTGCACTAAATTTTTAATAGCCGCATGTTAAAAGAGGCTATGAGTTTTGGAGACACTGCAAAATATTTTATGAAGCTTCAGAATCCACCCCATAGGCCTCAGATTGTGAAGGCAGAAATAGCTCTGAGATGAGAAATGAAACATATGACTGTTTGAAACATTACTAGGGACCCTCTGAAACTAGTGTTATTTGGGAGTCCATGTTGTTTTTTGTCTTTGAAAAGAAGAACATTTATTAATTTCCCCAATCACCAGTAAAAGTCCTTTGCTTAATCAAGGGTCACAGACAAGCAGTCACTCCACTTGCTGCCAGCAGATCATGTTTCACTTGCCAGCTCTTCTAACGAAATACCCCTCAACCTCCCAGAGGCTTGAAGTTGCTAAAATGAGAGGAGCCTCCCCATGAATTTGTTAGCAGATGTGTGTTTGGAAACCCATCATTACTTTGAGACCTAGAACAGCCAGATCCTCTGACATGTGGACCACACATGATCACATGCTGAAATGTACCCATCATTCCCATAGTCTCTGTTTGATTGCCTTACAGATCATTCAGGGCTTCCCTGGTGGCTCAGATGGTAAAGAATCTGCCTGCAATGCGGGAGACCTGGGTTCAATTCCTGGGTTGGGAAGATCCCCTGGAGAAGGCAATGGCAACCCACTCCAGTATTCTTGCCTGGATAATTCCATGGACAGAGGAGCCTGGCGGAATTCAGTCCATGGGATCGCAAACGACTGAGCAGCTAAGCACGAGCATGGATCATTCTGCTTCCTGACTGGCTTTCTGTCCATCCTTGTCCTGAATTTTGCATTGTAGTTGTTGGAGAAAAGGAAAATCCCTTAGTTCTCTTCGCTGGAAAGATTGATGTCCCTGTCAGATCAGAGATCCCATTGTCTGAAGCAATGAGTTAGCAGATTGGAGAGCGCTTAGAATCATGGTCTGTCTGCCAGCTCCTCATGGCTCTCCTCAGAGGCCTTCTCGGTTTCACAGACTTGTTTTCACTGAAAAATGTTAATGCCCAAAGAGCCATTGAAAAGGTGAAACAAAGCTTTGGAACTTCAAATGACGTAGTTGGATGTTATGCTTTGTACAGAGGTCTGGTTGTGAACCACATCAGCCTGGTGCAACTGGATGAATCTCCCAAGTAAAGGGCAGCCTTTCGTTGCATAGAAAGAAGTCTTTGCATAAAGTAGCAGTGTCTCCTGTTGCCTGCCCTGATAGAAAGGCCTTCTACAATGGATTCTTCTCAAGAAATTAGGGGGAAGAAGTAAAGAAGAAGGCGTGTGGCTTTATAGATGCCCCCACTTCCAGCGTGTTGTCCTTAAGGAGAGGAGCCTTCTGTTTGTATTCCGGCTACTGTAACTACCTTTTTCAAATTTACCTATGATGGAAGCAGTCATTTAATCAATGCATGCAGAATCAGTGAAGGTGGTTCATTGCTTTCAGAATCAGCAGAACTCATGATGGCAGTACATATCCTATAATACTCAGTAGTTTAGCTCAGAAGTAAGTATTAAAATGTCAGTAAATTAAAAATAATAATAAAATGTCAGTAAATCACTGATGTTACATTGAGAGATGAAAGATTTGTGAGTTAGGATTTCCTGAGCAAGTCATTCACATGATGTTTGTCAAACACCGAGTACCAGGCTCTGTTCCAAGTGCTCTACATGTATTAATTCACTTCATCTTTGCCTTGTGTAAAGCAGTCCTTATTATTTTTAGCATTTATGGGTAAGAAAACTGAGGCACAAAGAGATTAGGTAACATGCCCAAGGTCACACAGCTGGAGAACATAGAGGAGAAATTAGCATCTGAACAGTCTCCCTACAAAGCCCACTGCTACACTAATATTTTCTGCTACACGAATATTTTCAAACTGTAGTCTATCACCTGTTAATCTTCAAGTTATTACCTGTTAGTCAACAAATTCATGTGGAGGTTGTGACCAGGATATTTGGTTAAAATGAAATAGAATAGAAAAATATCAAAGTGTATCACATATCATAAGGATTATTTCATGAAATTTTTGTTTCAGATGCTTACATAAAATTTCTTTATCTTTTCACCCAGACATGTTCCACAAGTCACAATTGTTCTAATTTCAGAAAGACAATATGGTGCAAATACTGCCTATTAGATAACTCTCCCTACAGGGCCCAGGGCAGCCCCATGTAATCAAACACATTTATGTTTACGCAGTGAAATATATGAATATTCACACTAAATACAATAAATAAAGCATATGAACAGCTTTTATGTAGTTCACGTCATGGTTGGTTTCCTCATGAATTTTGCTGTCAAACATTAGAAATTTCCCAACTTTCAGAGCTCTGGAGATTTCAAAATTACAGATTGTGGACCTAATTATACATATGTGTGTACAGGCTTTCTTATAACAGATTGAGGCCAAAGTTAAGTTTGGGAAACACAGCCGGATGCTGCTGCTGGAATCATGGACTGTTGGAGCCAGGAAGGAACCTAGAGGCGATATGTTCTTTTTACCCATAAAACTGAAACTCCTCAGTTTTAACAAGAAAAAAAAACCAGGGCCAGAACAAGGGGAGCACTGGGGCTTCCAGAGTTCACCTGCTTCTTCACCCCAGAGCGAGCCCGCTGACACAGCTCGGGGCGTCTGGACCACACGCCCTCTCCAGCGTCTTATAATAACAATGAAACCACACCACGCATCTCAGACCTTGGATCCTTTTCAAGTTCTTCTGAGAGAGACTCGAGTTTCGAGTGGACACTTCCATCCCGGGTTCTCCAGAGCCAGTGGAAGCCGAGTGGTTTTGCACCAACAAGACACTTGGGCTCAGGTGTTTGGCCCGAGAGTGAGGTGCAGCAGGGGACCTGCCCAGGCTCCAGCCAACTCTGTAAATTTCCTGAGTTTGTGGTTGAAACTGGTCTCCATGGACCAGCAATTTGACATTTTCCCCCTGTGGTGTTACATTCATGTTTCCACGTTTAACATGTCAGACTGAATGAACATTGTGGTCTAAGGATTTAAAAGATTTATAATGGAGTCTTGAAAATTTACTTAAGGAATATGTACTTCCCCAAGCAATAACAAATATTACTACAAATGACCATATTAAATTAAAGTAACTTGGGCATTTCTGATTTGTAGGAGAGTTAAAATTAATCTTATGGCAGTTTCAGTTTCAAAATGAAAACATGACTTTGCCTGACCACAGATTTCCAGGCTGTTAGTCAACAGTGAATGAACCCTCAAGTGACTTTTTTTTCCTTTAAGAAATATCCAGTTCTCTTTATGTGTAGAAAAGTAATACCAGAAAGAAAATACCCTGAAAAATCAACTGTAGTTGTCTCTGCAAATTTCCAATGTTCTGATAAAATTTTTTTCGTAAGCTTGAGTAAGTAGTAAGTACATGGATTGTCATTTTATTCTTCTTTAAACTCTGCTTAAAAATATGTACAATTTGTGTGTGTACTACCAGATTTTTTAAATGTTTTTAAGCACAAGTGACAAATCCATGAAAAATCCATGTAAGTGTTCTTTAATGAGAGGTCTTATTTTTATACTTTTAAAAAGGAAAAGAAACTTTCCTTATCCATCCTTCATCCCTTCCCTGATTAGCTTCTTTAGTAGGTAGGCAAGGAGCCTGGTTCAAATGCTTTTCCCCCACATTAAAATAATAATAATAGCTGTAGGTATATTGGTAAATGTTTAACAGTTGACTCTTGGGATGGGAGGAAAAACCCCAATTTGTAATATTTGCCAATTTGCATGGTGTAAATACTCCATCATGGCCAATTTCAGGCTACCAACATTACATCGCTGCACAGAGTAGAGAAGTAACGTGCTATATAGCATCATATAGTAATTCTACCAAACAAATACAACTTTATTAACGTAAATAACCTCAATAGCACAGATAATAGTAAAATGGAAGAAAATAATAAGAACTAATAAATTTTGAGTATTATTATCTTTGTTTTTAATATACTTGTTTTAATTTTAACTTCACATGATTTAAATTTTGATAATGGGTATATTTAACAAATGGCCTAAATCCCTAAAAAGTTAATGATCAGCTCTCACAAGCCAGCATGAGCCCACACTAGCACACTACTGCTACAAGACCAGAGCAGCTCCCGTTGCAAAGCAGAAAGAATTCAGGGAGGTGGGCACAGCCAGCCTTCCCCGTATCATAGCCCAGCCAGGCTACCAATCCAAGACCCCAAGAACCTAGGGGCGCAACACAGCAGAACTTGGATGCTAAGAGAATAAAGACCCCCACTCTAATGGTTGCCCCACTTCCAACAAGTAAACCCCTGCATTTTCCCAGGCCCTAAGCTTCAGCTTTTTAACCCCTTTCAGCTTTGAAAACCATGACTCTGTAGCAAAAACAAGAAAGCTCAGATGTGCAGGAGGCAGCCTGGCAGAGCAGGAGCTTTTGATTCAGTCCTAAGGCTTGACTTCTCAGATACCAGCTTTGCCATCAGCCAGCAAAGTGACCTTGCACAGGCCCCTTCACCTCATTTCCCAGTTACCAGGAAAAATGAGGGGGCTAGACAAGGTGATCTCTCTCACCCAGCTTCCTTCCTGCTCTAAACCCCATGTTGGCTGCAATTACTCAGGGCTTCGGGAAAGATCACCAATCATGTCAGAATCCACTGGGAAAAACTCTTCAGCCTGCAGGGTGGTGTGACTTCCCAAGCCTGAACTCCGTCTCCTCTAGGAATACAGCAGAACGTGTCTAACCCTGATGATGGAACAGTCTGGGCTGTGGTCCTTCAAGGATGTCACAGTGTAGCTGCCCCTGAAGGTGGAAAATGCTTGGAGCCAACTTTTCTTGAGTCCAGTCTAGACCACAGTCACAGATAACCTTTATTCATTCTGCCTCATCAGGTCCTTTATTAACTTGTCTCCCCAAGTGGTTTTTGCCGTTGGGAGTTCACCCATCTTTTGACAAACAGCTGTATTGATGGAACACTGCTTGAGAAGTTCAGGGTTTAAATAAGTCTCCAAAAAATAGGTAAAGTCATGGGTGATAAGTGAAAGAAGAACAGTGCAAAACCACCAGGGAGAAACTGGTGAATTTTATCCAGTGTTCCACAGGCATTTTTATGCCCCTGCGTGTGTATGTTGTCACCGGGAATAAATTCTGCAGCTGTGTATCTTGGTACAGTGAGGTTGCCTTGATTTATGGGTATAGCTGCAAGTTCATAACCACCAATCTGAAGGAGGAGGAGGGAGGGTGGAGGGAGAGAAGGATTGGCAGAAATGTTTTATGAGTTTCACGTTTAATGCTTTTAACATGGTGCCTCGTTCTCGCTTCTAGAAAGCCAAACATAAATGGCCGTCCGTAGCTGACCAAGCCTATGAGGGGTGAAGGCGAGGGATGTGTGTGTGTGCGTTGTTGTGGTTATTTATAGTTGTTTTTATATCTTAGCTGTAGGAGAGTATTTATTTTACAATAAAAACCATGAGCTATTGATACTTTTTAACCAGAGTAAGAGAAGACACTGCTAAGCCTCTGTCTCTCTGCATCTCTCTCTGGCAAGACGATCTTTCTGACATTCTCTGTGCACTCTCTGACCTGATTCCCAGTCAGCTATGCATGAGGCACGAACCTGGTGCTTTCAGGGCCAAAAACATGCAGTGCATCCTCAAGAAACGTGGAGTAAGGTAGACGGAATATACAGGAAAAACCATATTTACATTGTTCTGTAACAAAAACAGTCACTTCCTACATGACAGGCACTGCTGCCTTGTTTAATCCTCACAGTATCCTCTGAAGTCAGCACTGTTGTTGGCCTGTCCACCAGCAAGTGACCTTCCTTGACCATGAACAGACTCTCAAGATGATCGGGGACCGTCATGAGTTCTGGGTCTTTTCAGAGAGATAAAAGGTAGAGCCTGCCCACCAGGAGGGCCACGTCACGCCTTCTGTGAAGTTCACTGGTTCACAATGGCAGTCTGTCCAAATGCAAATAGAAGGTGCCCCTTGGGCAGAGGTGGGAGCTGCCCTGGAATCAAAGCTTTTATAACACTCCCTGGACACGTTCCCCATTCCCTGTAGGGGCCATGTTCAGGTGCAGGATCGCCATGCTCTGGAAGCCCAAAGCTCCTGCTTCCTATCAGCTATGGATAGATGGTTTCTAGCTCCTCCCAGGCCAGACGCCACGTACCAATCAGGGGGTTAGTCTTATAAGCAGTGCTGCCCAGTAGCATGTTTGATTTACCATCTTGGCAGGTTACCAGAGTTAATCAAAACCTCTTGCAGAAAGGAAAAAGGGATATATTGGTCCTTTAGCTGTTACACAATTTCTTGTCCCATTTTACAGAGAATAAAGCAGAGGTTTAGAGAGGATCATCGACTTGCCTTAAGTCACATTTGTAAGTAGCACAGCCAGGATTTGAAGACTGGCTTGCCTGACTCCAAGTCCCCTGCTCTTAACTAAGATGCAAGATGTTTATTTTTCATTCTACTCCATTGCATATCTATCTATATATATATTTTTTTACTATGTAAAAACTAACTTGAATTACTCACACTAAGAACACTTGGCCTTCCTAGAACAAGCAACATGTTTAGCCTGTGATTTTGGCCACTCCCCAGCACACTGCGTGCCCACCCGAAGAAGCTCAGCATTATGCAGTTAGCAGTTGTACTTAAAATAATAAAGCACTAGTTCCTTACTTTACAGTCCATATTTTAAGTGTAGAGGTTTATGAGGAGAGGAAAAAGCAGTCTTAAGAGCAGTAGAACCAACTTTATATCTGAAAATATTTAAATGAGTACCTGGCTACCGAGTGCAAATAATTCTGTTTTGCATTGTTGTTCCTTTCTCCGTTTTCAGTCAGCACCATCTTGTAGCACAAAAACATAAGCGCTCAAGACAAAGCATATAGCTTTATTACAGTTTGGTTCAACATACAAAATCCAGTTTATATGTATAGATTATATTGCAAAAGCCCTTCAAGAAATATGCCATCCATGTTCCAACTGTAAAAGTAGACATTTTAAGACACTAACACTATCGTAATATTGTTTCATTGGGTGTTTGAGCAACTGGAAACTTTTAACCAGGCATGAGAACTATCTGTTGACTTCTAAAATGCCATAGTGTAATGAAGACCAATATAAAGGAATTCTGTAAGCAGAATATGAAATGGGTTGGGTAAAATACCAGTCTAAGCACAATGGTATTAGTTTATGATGAATTGTATTTAAAAAGTCAAAACACAGGTGATGGGAGGGTGGGGTGCAGAGGGGACTTGAGAGGTATGGTTATGATCTGGTTTTTAGCATAGGTGGTGGGCGTGAGTGTATGCTTTATTTACCTAAATATATTCATAAACTCTATTCACTAGACTTTCCATCCCAATTTTCAAAAACTGCAGTCAACATTTGCTGTTTAGGGAGGAAATACCATTTCATAAGTGGTTTTGAATCTCTTATTATATGAATTCATAAAATGCTAGATTAAACAGGGAGAAAAGAACAGAGCCTGAATATTACTAACTTAGCAGAAGTGTTGAAAGAATATAACTGTGAAGTTTCCAAAGTGAAACTCTCGAAAAAAGTCACCTTTCCCTTTTATGAGTAATAAGATCATGACATAAACAGATCTTTCTCGGTGATCTTCTTCCTTGTACTGCGCTTGTTCCCTCTTACTGAATCTTCTTGGGCAGAATTGTTCAGTCATTTCATAAATGTTTGCTACCGTGTGCTTGGCAGCAGGCTAGTAACGATAATAGGGACTTAAGTCCTTTCTTTTCAGCTAGTAGCTGGGGAGACAAGACGTTTAAGCAGCCAAGAAAGTGTGACCTGTGTGAGAGTCCAGAGTACAAAAAAGAATCAGAGTCCTCACAAAGCCATGTATGTTCAGTGGCACAAACAATAAATACTACCAACCTGCAGATGAAGGAAGTCCTCTCTAGTTGACAGTGGTCGGGGAACTTTGAGAGCAGGTGTACTTTCTGAGGACTGAGAGGACCTTCCAGGAAGTCCTGTAGCTGAAGGCACTGTAGTGAGGACAGAGGCTTGGCCCAGGGAACTTTCAGGAGCTGGAAGATAATTCTATCATGTAAGAACAGGGCAGCTGCTCTGAGTTTTTAAAGTTGGGACTGACCTGTGAACAAGTCCCTACCCCAGGGTGGAGCATCTGTCACACTCAGGTTAACGATCATAATTCCTCCTGCTCTGTAGATGGGTTATTCACAGATGGTCTCTTCCACTTACAGATTCATGACGGATGCTGCCCGCCGAGAGCAGGAGTCTCTGAAGAAGAAGATCCAGCCAAAGCTCTCACTGACTTTGTCCAGCTCCGTGTCTCGAGGGAATGTGTCCACACCACCTCGCCACAGCAGCGGAAGCCTTACTCCCCCAGTGACCCCGCCCATCACCCCCTCCTCTTCATTCCGCAGCAGCACCCCGACTGGTGAGTAGGTTGGCCCTTAAGGGCTGTGTGTGTGCGCGCGTGCATGCATGCGTACTGTACTGGGGGCTGGGCACAGATCTTGCTTGAGATCCACCTCTTCTTTGACCCTTTGTTGATTCATTCATCTATTTATTATTAAAGATATAGTTAATAAGTTATCATTTATAATGTGCATGTGATAATGGTTTTATAGACATGTTTTCAAGCCCTTACCATCTGTTATGTATAAGGTGATGCGGTGTCTTGGGTTTGCTTCAGTCAAGTGGAGAAATAGATCAAACAAGATCGATTGTTTTGATTATTGCCATGTGTTGATTATTGTTGAAGCTGGGTGATGTATACATAGGGGGTTATCATCATACCATTCTCCCTAGTTTTGCTTGTTTAAAAGATTTTCTGTGATAGAATGATCAATTTTTAAAACTTAGAGTCCCTCTTAGCGCCAGGCCTGAGCTGTAGTAGTAAACCGAAGGAGACTGGTCATGTTCTTTCTGATGGGCTAAGGCCTAGTGGAAGATGTTGGCATTCTAGAGGGCCAACAAGAACACTCTTTCTTGTCTTCACCTCCCAAATGGAAGCGATTTGAAAAATAAGACTCAGAGGTAAAAAGTAAAATCAACTTTATTACTGCATAAGGCTAAACTGCAGAATAGAGCTAGGATCTGTAACAACTGACTTCTTAGGTTGTCTTCCCTGAGTTGAACTTATTCCCGAACGTTCCTCCTAAGCTTGCCTGTGTAGGAGCAGACCAGCGTGTGCCCAGGCACGGAGCTGAGCAGCACAGAACCTTCTCCCAAGTCAGAGGTCCACTAGTCAGTGATAGAAGATGGTAGAAAGAGGCTGGAAAAGTCCCTCCTCTTCTTTTTCCCATCTGAAAACAGAGATTATATTTCCCCTCACTCCTGAAGGGGTATAGACAGGCATTCATCAAAGAAATACACCAATAACTATAACATTGTAACTCAGTGATAGGAGAGAGGTTTGACAGGATCAGGAAAGACTTCCCTGAGAGGGAGAGAAGGAGCATCCAGCCAAGGGGACAGCATTTTTTCAAAGGCTTCATGAAGGGGAACCTGGCAGGTCCCAGGTTACTGAAGGTCGACCAGGTGGTGGTGAGGTGTGTGTTAGATGAGGCCAAGGAGGTCTGCAGGGCCCAGGGCTCTGAGGGTGTTAGTAAAGATTCTGGTTCATGCTAAGAGCAGAAAGAAGCCATTCAGAATCACGCCATCACCCCCTCAGTAGTATCGCCCCTTAATGGTGGATGAAAATGTTTATTTTCATAATACATAAATACATAAGAGTTTATGTATTTCTCTTTTATCCAGCTCCCATCAGGGGAGGTGGCAGCAGTCCTGTTTCTCAAAGTGTGCTTCAGAATATGACTTTGACAAAATGGAAGTTGAGGAAAAGCGTTCCCTAATAAGTTTGGGAACGTGTGATGGGTTAGACAAAGGTAAACTGGCTTATTCAACACAGGGCTTTAATATAATACATTGTTATTTTCCAAGAGGAGGATTTAGAAGATTTTCAAACTCGTCACTCTGATTATAGGAGCTCTTTTTCTAGGGGCATCTCGGTGGGCTCATGGTTGAGAGGGTACCCTGTGTTCCATCAGGCTTGGGCATTTTGAACACAGGATAAGTGTGGGAGGCAGACAGAGTTCCTGCCTGAACTTTGCCTCTTACAGATCACTGGTAATACCCATTATTTAGGTTTTTGTGTGAGAGTTAAATATAATAGTGTATGCATGCATTAAACATTCACTAAATGTTCATCCCTGTGGTCCAGTTTTCAACTAGCTGTTTCAGGAATAGAATTGGGGGTCATTCTATACAGGATGAATTGGGTTCATTTGTGTGGGCATTTTTCCCTTCCCTGAGATAGACCACCATGTTTCTCTTACATTTCTTTCTGTGAAGATTTACTTTCCAGGATTTCTGCTAACATTTACTGGTAAATCTAAGGAATGCCATGAGAATGTAGTGTGAGTCTTCGATTCTCTTTTCTGAGTATTTCTATGAATATTTATTCATGTGAATTATGGGGACAGTTTTATACCTGGGTATGTTTTATACCTGACTTTATATAGATTGACTCATGGCCAGTACCAGATAACTCTGACTACCCCAATTAGTAATGGGAGTTTTAGAACCCCATGAAAATAAAGACAGTTTAAAAGTGAGAGTTTATTATTTTTCATGTAAGAATGTTTGGAAGAAATGGAATCATTTCCTCTCCTTCAGACATAAAGAAATCTTTCTGACACCTTGTCTATTTTAGCAATTTCCCACTGAGAGAATTAATTTATGTTGTGGTAAAGATGTATCATTTTCAATCTGTCAAGATCATTGGTAAGTTATTTGCTGCTTGAAGAACATTCCATGTAAACATCAAAAATTAGCAGGGGAAATGGTTTCTTAAACCCCTACCCTGTACAATTTTGATTGTGTACATTTTTCAATGTTTGAAATGTTATTTTACCTGTAGTTAGAGAGATCAGCTTATTTTGCCTGACTAATGTGGTTTCAGTCATTTTCATTGCCAGGTTATAAATAATTTTCCATGTTTCTACCTCCTAAATTCACTCTTCCAAGTTTCATATTCAAGATACATTCGTGGTGCAGAAGTAAAAGTCATCTTGCAGGAAAGTTCACTTATAAAGTATTCTTTAAAATATACCATCTTGACTAGACAGAATCAGATCTCAGTTTCATCATAGAGTTTCAAGTATGTCTTAGGAATTCTTAGAATTAAGACTTATTTTGTGATTTCTAAAACTCTAGAGAAATTTTCTTAACTTCTTCATTTCCTGTCTTTATTTACTTTGTATTATTTTTTAATGTACTTTTTAGTGTTCACTTAAGAAAAGTTTTGAATGGTTTAAATCATGGGTCAACATTGTTTTTCATGAAGGCACACGGGCCTCTGCTTCAGCTACTCAGCTCTGCCACCATAGCAGTGAAAGCAGCTATAGAGAGTGGACATTCTGTGTTCTATGAAACTGGGAGGTTTTGTGAAACCTTATTTACAGATTTGGTCCATAGGCCATAGTTTGCCAACCCCTGATTTAAATTATAAAGATAAAAAAGATATATGTGATTACTGTGTATAAAATATATAGTCAACAAGGACCTACTGTGTAGAGGGAAGCAAACTCAGTGTTTTGTAATAGCCTATACCAAAAAGAATCTGAAAATAAGAAAAGATCTATATATATATACACACACACATATATATATATACACATACACATATCACTGAATCACTTTGCTGGAAAGTGCTGGCTGGATTTCTGGTTATAATAGCACTGCATAGTCTCTCCTGGAAAATATTTGCATATATATTTTGGCCCACTTGGGGGGAAAAATTCAAGTATCACAGCATTGTAAATCAGCTTTACTTAAATTAAAAACATATATATTAAAAGTGAAGATAAGCATGATTGAATTCACTGAAAATAAAGTGTTAAAACAATTCATACCATTCTCCTTTAAAAGTAGTAATAATTACTGAGGAAAGGCAACCTAGATTTTTTACTGTGTATGCTTACTGTGTGCTTTATGTATGCTTACTTAATCCTAGCACCAGCCCCACTGAAACAACATTATTAATTCCCAAGTACAGATTAATACCTTTTAAAATTTTATTTTAATTGGTTGATAATTGCTTTACAACATTGTAATGGTTTTTGCCATACATCAGTATGAGTCGGCCATAGGCATACCTGTGTCCCCTCCATCCTGAACCCCCTCCCACCTCTCTGCCCACCCCATCCCTGCAGGTTGTCACAGAGCGCCTACTTTGGGTGCCATGTGTCATATGTCACACTCACACTGACTATCTAATTTACATATGGTAATATATATGTGAATACCTTTTTAAAAAGTCTTTAGACCTTCAGCCAGTTAGCTGCCTCAGTTGCTAACTTGACACTTCTAAACCCAAAACACAAAAAGTCATTAAGTTATTGGAACTGTGGTTTACCTTTATTCACAGTAACCCTCACTTTTAACCCACTCCACCATTCAGATAGCAGGTCAGAAGTTGAAGAACTTAATCGATTTAGTTTACTCAAGGTTTTTTCCAAGGGTGAGTTGGAGCTGACTCCAGGCAGTCAGTTGTTAACTATTCAGGCTTGTAGACCAGTTGTTAAAGCTCATCCTGAAATTGGCCATGGTGGGAGTCTTAAACCTCCCTTTGCCTGGGCTCCACTCCGAGACTCTTACCCAGTTGATGGATTGGGCATTGAGAGTTTTCTTAAAGCTCTTGCTAGGTAATTCTTACCTATAGTCAGAGGTGGGAAACCACTGTTTTTAAATGCCGGGTCCTATCTTGTCAGAGCTGTGTGTTTTCTTGCCTAGGTTAACCTATTTCCAGTTTGCTTGGAGAAAGATTACTGTCATCTACTTGCTTAGCCTCCAAACGTGAGTCCAATGGGACTGAACAGATGCTTGCTTATGTCTTAATGGAGAAGCCATGGAAAGAGTTGGCTGAATTTCTGGTTATAATAGCACTGCATAGTCTCTCCTGGAAAATATTTGCATATATATTTTGGCCCACTTGGGGGGAAAAATTCAAGTATTAAACCAGAGAAAGGTACCCAAGGAAATTAAACCAATTTTTTTGTTTTCTTGTTCTGGCAGTCTATAATGACCATGAAGTAGCAAATTATATCTATTAATCCGTAATTTAAGTTCCTACTGTACATAATGTACAATATTCGTTTCATATTCCTGTGTCTCCTGCTATTTGGCGTGATAGTAGACTTTTAACATTCCTTTATGGCTTTGGCAATAGGTTACTCAGATTATAACTTTGCAGTTCTCAAGAGTTGCTAATAAATAGCAAAATCATTTTGAAAAGTAAAGTTTTAATTTTACCCTCAAGATGGAAATTACTGACATACAACTGATAGAACTGACAAAATTTAGCTCAACATTTAGAAGCTCTGTCTGAGTGGAGCTGAGGTGAACTTTCCCCCAATCACTTCATTTTTAGAAAATAAACCTAAACAACCTTACTAAAGGGAGAAAATCTCAAGGAATAAAAGATAACTAAAGTAAGGTCTAAACTCACATAATTCCCCCACCCCCACCCCAAAGAAAAAAATGAAACAGAAGGAAAAATCTCAGAGAGATAAATCCTGTCCTATTTAACAGTGGAAAAGGAGAAAAGCTAAATATTTTAGCCTGACTGAATTTTGTGACCTACTTACAATAAATTCCTAAGGCCAGGATTTGGTATTTCTAATGGATTCTGCCCTAAAGAGATGAATATCTGGGCAGTGCCTAAAAAACATTCCCTAAACTCTTCCCATTGAGAAAGTACCTTGATTTATATTTCCCTTTTCACATAAATGTGTTTACTTAAGCTGGAGAATGACTTCATGTTGCTCTACTATCTGGCTGGCATTATATTCAGGGTCACCAACACACCCTTTCCTGGCCTATGACTTGTTTTCTTGTTTGTTTATATACTGCTTTGTTCCAATCATTGTCCTTTCATCTTCTTTATTGATTGACTTGTAAAACCTTCATCCTGCTTCCTGAGAGTTATGGTCCAGTCTTGTCACTAATTTTGCTTCCTTCCCCACTGTCTTATGCAGCTACTTATTTATAATCTCTTACAACTCAAAGTATAGGATGGCAACAAGATAATAATTTCAAGTATTTTTCTCAACTACACCACCTGCAAGAGACCTTCCCAAACAAAACATTTTTTTTTGACTTGAAGAAAGCAAATCAAATCAGTGCCAATCTATACTAGTAGATTTTATCTTTAGAGTTCACAGAAACTTAATCACCATTTGTTTACCCCACTTTAAAGACAAAAGAAATTGAGGCTCGTTTAAATGAAACCTTGCCCAAGTTCAGTCATCCCCAGTTGAGTGGCCACTGTTTTCCACAGCACCAAGACTGGGCATCTTTTCAGTTCACATAATTTACTGAGCATCTATTTTGTTATAATCACTGTTCCAGGTACTGGGAGTACAAAAAGGCAGAAGGTATAGCCCTTATGAATTAGAATTTGCGTCTCTTAGTAGAAGCAGTTATACACATGTGGAGCAAATACTTTAATGAACATGACATACACACAGATGGACTAAATTTACCAGCATGGGTTATTGGTTAGATAAGATAGAGGTACTCATGGAGCCATTCTTTCCATACTGTTTTAAGGCAGTTAGAAGCAATATATTCACATCCACAAAATGTCTTAGAAATTGTAAGTCAATGTAAATTCCTAAAGAGTTGGAATCAGGTGAGATCAGGGGGAAGTGATTGGAGGCAAACAATTTTAGAGCATGATCATTATGGACTGTCAGGGGATTCATAAGCAGACCCAGGTATGTTGATGGGGGGTTAGTTAATGGAAACCCGGAGTTTTCTAGAGCCATCTTCTGAAACTCTGGGAACATAGAGGTAAAGTGATGAGAGCTTTTGGCATCAGAGGGATCTGGATTCAAATTTTATTCTTCAGTTTGAGAGAAGATGATCTTAAACCTTTACAAGCCTTGGTCTCCTTGTGTATGCATTGGAGACAATGCCTACCTTCCCATGAGGATTAATGAGCTAAAGTTAGGGATGGAAACAGCTACTTATGTTAATACTGTCTCTCCGGAAACCTCTGGTTCAGAAAGGTTCTCCAGGGCTTCAGAAACAAGTGATGTTGGCTGAGCAGTTCCATGCTGCGTAGTTACCCAAGAGAAATGGAAGTATATGTCCACAAAAGACAGGTGCAAGGATGTACAGGACAGCATTATTTGCAGTAGCCCTGAGTATTAGCTAGTCTGTCTCCAAGTACATGGATAAACAAATTGTGATCTATCTATACAGTGGAATACTATTTAGTGACTTAAAAAAAAAAAAAAAAAAAACCCATGAATGAGTCTCAAAAACATTATACTGAGTGAAAGGAACCAGACCCAAAAGAGTACATTTGAAATTCAAGTAGAGATAGCTGATCTGTAATGATGGAAATCTGAACAGCAGTCGACTCTGGGAACAGGAAGAAAAAGTTCTGTCCCTTCCAGAGAACTTTCTGGACTGATGGATATAGTCCATATCTTGATTGAGATGTTGGTTACACAAAGGTATACATTTATCAAATTCATTGAATTAGGCACTTAAAATCTATGCATTGTATTTACCACAATTTAAAAAAAATTGTTGGCCCAGGCAGAAATGAGGAAAAGGAGCCCACAACTTCCACTCATTCCCTGAAAGAGCAGAGAGCATTTCCTCTACTGTAAACAAGCCATTTAAGAGCAAGGGAAGTAAATACATGCAGTAGTTTGAAGAAGAAAATCTCTGGAATTTCCTCTCCATTGAAGAAAGACAGTGAAATCCTTTATTCTCAGCTTTCAAACTGTACAGAAACAATAGTATGGTCAAGTAAAAACAATTGCTACACTTATTAAATGAAGAAGAACTAGTTGCCAGACACTGGGACACAGATAGAATTAGTTGATGATTGAAAATGTTTCTAATAGAAAATTATAGCATATGGATCTTCCAGATCCAAAATACTTTGCTTTCCATGAGACAGAATTTTACATGAAAGAAAAATTAAATTTTTAATTTAAATTTAGTCTTTAAAAATTAAAAACTAACACTGCCCAGTTTCAGCCCCTGGATGTCCTCTGAAACTCTAAATGAACTCCATTTCTGTAATGGGCAGCCAGTTAATAACTGCTTATCTTCAGACTTAGAATTTGCAGTAACGGCCGTCAATAACTTATCTTCTAGTGACAATATTTTTGAGGCCTGCCATTTTAGCAATACATGCTTAACCATTCACATTTAATTATAAACCTGAATTTCATCTCTAATGTAACTGTGTTATTGTTTAATCAAATTCAACAAAAATAATATGTCCACTGTTGAGAATTCCCACAAGAAATCTTGACAGTCTTTACGTCATGTTTAGGCATGTTTCACCTGGTGCTAGAAACACAGTTCACGGCATGGTTTTGGCCCTCAATCATTGTTGCTCTTTCTATGTCCCAGCAGGGGTCTCTGCATTGGCCTAAAAATGTCAAGAAATATCAAAAGATAAAGTTATTTTCAAGGGCACACCCCCTACCCCCCAAAAGAATGCAGTCTCTTTAAGCTAGGGTCCAGAGCTCATTCGTATGCCAGCTCCCATCAGTACACACTTTGACTAATTTTCCTCTGGAAGCAAGTCCCAGAACCGAAATAGGAGTGCTAAAGAGAGCCACATATTGTGAGCATGGAAAACGGCACGGATTCCACTGAAAACAAAACAAGCAGACACCCAGTGCTGCCACACACCTCTGCTGCGAAGCGGACGGGGATTTAACACCTGATGAATTTGTAGCCCAGCCAAATGTGTGTGTTTCCAAAGGAGCCTTTTCATTTTCCTTCCCATCTAACACACAGCATATTAAAATCAGAGAAGCCCTTTCATCTTCGTGGGTATCACAGCAGCAAACTGGTTTAATGTCTTTTCCATGTGGGTCTACTTTTAACAATAAAGGGATCCCCAGGCACACCCAGCTGCACAGCGTTAGAGACAGAATCTGCAAAAAAGAAAAAAGTGAGAATGCTTTAAGCTCATTTGTTCTTGCTAAAAAGACTATCCAGGTACAGAATCTCCCTGCATCTGTCTCAGGGTTTTGTTCAAAGTCCTTGGGAAGGCACTAAAAGCAAAGTGGTATCTGACAGGAAGGGAGAAACAGCTGCTGGGACCTGTCTGATACCTGGCAAGGAAAGGATGCTGGCTGTGCACCTTGAGCCCCTTGCCACCAAACTCAGATAGTTACTCCTTGGAAAACGGGATGCTGGTGTTAATTTATAGTCATCAAAGCAGCAGCAAGTTGGCTTGATCTTATCAGATCAAAGATGTGTTTCATACTCCACTGGACTGAACTTTCTTTTTAACCTAGCCAACTCAGGCTCTCTTTGGTATGGAAGAATAAAACATAACAAATCACCCCAAGAAACTAAAGTTTGTTGGGAGACCACTGTATAGGAATTTGAGATCTAATCATGATGTGCTTGCTGTGTTTTCTACCTAGATACCCAATTATTATTATTTTCTACAGGCAAAAAAAAAAAAGAGGTAGCCAAGGTGTTCCAGATGTTTACAGACCCCAAAACAGGTCACTCTCAGGGAAATTGTTTTTCCTCTTGTCAAAATAGTTTTGAGTAAAATAGCTACAGGGCATCTGTCAATGGCCTACCAACTAAGATATATCCTTTTGAAGCCTGGGTCTGGGAGAACTTTTAGTTTTCAAACAGATGTATTTTTCAAAATTAAAATATTTTCAAGTAACAGGGTAAAATAAGTGTAAAGCAGGTTTCTCTTATAGCAAATAGTGGAAATGGTACTTTCCATGTAAGATATTTCAAGCTTTTTCTATGCTGTATAATTGGATCCTAGTGAAAATCCTCATCATAGTGTTTAACTTGAAAGCAGTTCTAACCCTGGCAGTCCAGGATTAAACTCTGTACTTCCGAAGAAGAGAGCCCAAGTTTGATACCTGGTCACGAAACTAAGAACCTGCAAGCCGCAGGGCACGGCCAAAAAAAAAAAATTTTTTAAGAAAATTTAAAAAATGTGAAAAAAAAAAAAAAATTGGGCGGGGGCTTCCCCGGGGTCCAGTGGTTAAGAATCCCCCTCGCAGTGCAAGGACTCCGGTTTGATCCCTGTTCCCGGCAGATCCCCATGCACCGTGGAATGACTGAGCCCATGGGCCACCACTACTGAGCCTGTGCTCTGGAGCCCACGAGCTGCAACCGCTGCAGCTCATGCACAGCTGGGGTCTGTGCTCTGCAACAGGATAAGCCACCGCAGTGGAAGGCTGGGCACCATAGCGAGAGGGTAGGCTCCGCCACCGCAGTGAGAAGGCTGGGCACCATAGCGAGGGGGTAGGCTCCGCCACCGCAGTGGAAGGCAGGGCACCATAGCGAGGGGGTAGGCTCCGCCACCGCAGTGGAAGGCTGGGCACCATAGCGAGGGGGTAGGCTCCGCCACCGCAGTGAGAAGGCTGGGCACCATAGCGAGGGGGTAGCCTCCGCCACCGCAGTGAGAAGGCTGGGCACCATAGCGAGGGGGTAGGCTCCGCCACCGCAGTGAGAAGGCTGGGCACCATAGCGAGAGGGTAGGCTCCGCCACCGCAGTGAGAAGGCAGGGCACCATAGCGAGGGGGTAGGCTCCGCCACCGCAGTGAGAAGGCTGGGCACCATAGCGAGGGGGTAGCCTCCGCCACCGCAGTGAGAAGGCTGGGCACCATAGCGAGGGGGTAGGCTCCGCCACCGCAGTGAGAAGGCTGGGCACCATAGCGAGGGGGTAGGCTCCGCCACCGCAGTGAGAAGGCTGGGCACCATAGCGAGGGGGTAGGCTCCGCCACCGCAGTGAGAAGGCTGGGCACCATAGCGAGGGGGTAGGCTCCGCCACCGCAGTGAGAAGGCTGGGCACCATAGCGAGGGGGTAGGCTCCGCCACCGCAGTGAGAAGGCTGGGCACCATAGCGAGGGGGTAGGCTCCGCCACCGCAGTGAGAAGGCTGGGCACCATAGCGAGGGGGTAGGCTCCGCCACCGCAGTGAGAAGGCTGGGCACCATAGCGAGGGGGTAGGCTCCGCCACCGCAGTGAGAAGGCTGGGCACCATAGCGAGGGGGTAGGCTCCGCCACCACAGTGAGAAGGCTGGGCACCATAGCGAGGGGGTAGGCTCCGCCACCACAGTGAGAAGGCTGGGCACCATAGCTAGAGGGTAGCCTCCGCTCCCTGCAACTAGAGAAAGCCCGCACACAGCAACAGAGACCCACCAGAGCCAAAAAACAAAATAACTAAATCCTTTTTTAAAAAGGTAAAAGATGAAAGAAAAGAGTTGCTTAGAATCTTAAACTCAGGGGTAGAAAGGACCTCGGCACGCTTTTCTGTTGGCCATTCTTTTCCAGTTTCTGCCTGCCAGGCAGAAGTGTACTGTGTTACTCCAAGGCTCTAACAATTCCCAAGACCAGTGCCAGGCATTCAGTTTAGGATAACGCTTTTGAAGCACAGTCATGATCCTACATCTTGAACAGGCCCCCCCAAATGACATCCTTAAATGGCCACTTTCTAACTTAAGAACTTTGCATAAACTTCTAGGCCATTATTGTGTTGCCAGTCTCCCTGAAATTCACCTTGATGAAGTTCATTTTGGCAGAGCATGCCGTTGCTACCAAAAGTATTTCACTGCCATTAAAAGGAAAACAGGCTTTGAAAAATGTTTAATTAAAGCCACTTGGTTTCAGTAATATATATGCATATAATTTAGAATATGCTATGTTATACCTAAATTGTTTTTGTAAGACTAACAAAACTTGACAAATGACTAACTTTAAAAGCATATAATTAAAATGTTACAGCTCAGTTGTGAGTGAACTGCCTGAGGGCGCCTGCCTGGGGATGTTTGTGACAGGCTAGGTGGGTTCCCACCACCACCTGTGGACAACACACCTCAGCCTGGAAGTTTTTTTTCTTCCCCCTAGGAGATGAATAAGCCCTTTTTGGAAACTAAAACCATAAAATTAAAATTATGAAGTAACTGCAAATATAAAAATTGGGATTTAAAAAAAATTTTTAATAAATCAGAGTTTCTGTAATAACTATATAATAAGCATGCATTGCAGAAACATAAATATACCATTGGTAACTAATACATAGAACTTGGCAAGTAAATTGCAAATTAAAAGTTTAATAGAATCCAGTTAACACATTTATAAATAATCTATAGGGCTGTGTTTCCTAAAATGAATAATAAATATTCCAAAAAGGATTTTTTTTTTCTCTCTCTTTTTTTGGAGGAGAGGGCTCACAATAAAGACCTATTTCCTGGCATCATCAAAAAAGGAAGATTTGCCAAGACTAGAAAGCTTCTCCTTTGCCATGTAAAAGCCCATTATCTAAAGCTATAAATGTGGCATAGTAATGGACTTTGTCATTTTCTGTCAAGCAAGGAGGACAAACTGGAAAATAAATTATGTTATAAACTGGAAAGTAGCTTCATTTTCATGGTAGCTGTGCCTCTTTAAAAATAGCATCTAACAGCCTCCTAGAATTTCTGTTCACTTAGTCTGTATTTTCTATTATATAATAGTACATTTTGGAAAGATGACAGGGCTGAAAAGTGAATGGATATTTTTTCGGAACATTTTGCTTCTTTCGTCATCTAGAAGATGGCAGTTTGTGGCTCTTTCTGAGTGATATTTCAGATTCTTGTCTATAAAGTGCTCTGAGTGGCCTGAATTTATTAACCTAATAAGCCATATTGTTACTTAGGTGCCTGTGCCTGGTTAATAGTGGTTGTTGACTCTTCTCATTGACAGACCAAAATAGTGAACAGAATAAGTCCTGCATGCCTGTTCTTGGCAGACTGGCAGTAAGTCATCTTCCCTCACCCATGGGAGCTCCAGGCCTTAGCGTTGGCTCAGAGGACCGGAGCCTGGGATTAAATCTGAGGTCCTGGGTTTGATTCCTCTGTGAGCCAATTCACTTGGCTCCATCCTTGAGCCCTGAATTGTGCCCTTGAGGTTAGTTGAATGTAGCCCCTTAGAATCTCTCAGGAAAGAGATGGTGGAGATCTGGTAAACTCATGTAGGACAAATCAGGTTCACAGAGATTTGCCTTTCCCTCTGGCTTGGCCCAGGGGGATCAAGGTCAGTGTAAAAATATAATTATGAGAAAAACCAACTCAAATAAACAAGGTCCTACTGTATGACGCAGGAAACTATATTCAATATTCTGTGACAAAACATAATGGAAAAGAATATGAAAAAGAATGTATATGTAACTGAGTCACTTTCCTGTACTGCAGAAATTAACATAACACTGTAAATCAAGTATACTTCAGTATCAAAAATAAAGCCTCACAGTTTTTGCCTGTGAAGTACTCTGAGTGGCCTCAGTTTATTCAGTGACAAAGCAACAGTATTGCTTTGACATGTTCATCTCCATAGTCTTTTGTGTTCAGTACAAATACCCTCAGAATAGTCCAAAGAAGACTGACAAAGGATTTGGTAAAAATAAATGTGTTAAGACTGGCGAAGCCTCAAACCACTCTAGTACTTGTTGCCAAGAAAGGACAGAGATTCTGTGACTTGGATGGAAGAGGATCTCTTTCACTTCCTACTCCCCTTAGAGTGATGGTCAGAGAGCAGCTCCCAACACCCCCCATCTCAGGGCAGAGGATTCCTGGGAGAGTAGTGGGTGATGCAGCAACTTCATTGCATCAGTTGTCATTCCTTAACACCCCTGAATTTAGGAGATGCTTACTGCCCCAAACTCCTTCCGATGAAAGGAAGCAATGGAGAAAAAACAACATGGCATAAAGTAGCATGCGATCTTAACACTGTGGAATTTTAGAACCAGAAATATGTGTCAAGGTCTTCTTGGCTATTGTAATTTATAACTTAGGATCAGCATTTTTTAATATAAGGAAAGAAAGAAATAGAAAATAGGGTGCTGTACACTTAGTAAGGATAAATACTGTCTGAGGAAACTTTTAGTTTCATGTGTGTGTGTGTGTGTGTTATTTTTTGAGTTCTGATTTTTTTTTTTTTAAGTGAATCATGGTCAGAAAATTTGAAATCCAGTTATCCAGATTCACCATTCATTCATACGAGTGTAGTGTAAAGTCCAAGGTCATGTGACCAAATGGATCAAAAAAGTACCAAGACCCAACCTGCCTGATTTCCAGTCCAGTGCATATTCCTCACATTCCAGCCACAGCAAAATACTGAGTGTGTTCTGATCATCAGCTGTGTTGTAATCATAGTTCTTTGTTCATGAGACTTCATCAAACCATAGCCATACAGTTCTTCTGGGCCTGCAGATCCTGGAATGTTCCCAGACTTGCCATCCTCAGAAAGAACTCAAGGTCCTTCACTAGAGCTTAGTCATAAAGGGACAGGGGTGGGGGAGGGGGGTGGCAGGAATCATGTTTCTATGTGCTTTTTGGGGTGGGTAGAGATTTCTCTTTGATCAGTTATCCAGTTATCTATCTTAGGCAGTAACTGAGCACCCGGCCTGCAGCACCATCACTAGATACCTCCAAGTGAAGTAATGGTGGGAAGAGATACAGTCTACACCCTGTGGGGCTTGAGGGGAAAAGAGAAGAAACTGTGTCACAATGAAGATACAAGTGAGGAAGAATGTGGACAGGAAAGCAGGCTCTTTTGTGGAGAGGGTGTGGTCTGCAAGGGCTTCTGGAGGTGACCTCCCAGCAGAGATGCTTTTGCATTTGGATGAGAACCTTGCCAAGTTCAAGCTTGATCTCCCTTCACACAAGGCCATTCCCCCTCCCCTCCCCCTTTCCCCTTTCCCTATTTGTCAGCTAAATCAGAACCCAGGGATTTATAGACAGGTGTTTTCCCTCCGTCCCATTCTGCAGTAGGTGAAAATGATATCTTCCAAGTATTGAAGGAACAGGTACCACCACCTACTTCTCTGGGTCCCATAAAAGCTGAGGTGAAAATAGTTGTGAGCTCCTCTGGGTTTTAGTGCTGTGAAATCTCTGATATTTTTGGAAGCATTTTATCCCATACCCAGTTCAGACCATTGTGTCTTTACTTATTAGCTTCCAGAGATTCAAAGTTGCTGAGAAAGCTGAAATAATTGCAGTAAAAGCAGACAGATGGCCAGTGCTTCCCTGTCCTTAGTGAAGGCACGGCCCTCTCAGTCATAGCTCTGGGCAGCCTTCATTCTTTGTTCTCCCCCAGCACCCAGAGTGGCTCTCTCTCACTAGCACTCTTGTTCCCCTTTCCTGTCCTTGTTTTGACAGGGAGGAAAGTAAACGTAGCCAGTGATAAAGCCAGGAGTGTGGCTTTCCAACCGCAGCCTCTGCCAGAGGCTGGCGCCCTCCCGGTAGCCTGCCCTCAGAATGGTAATTAGCTGGATGGGAATTTTCACAGGGGCCTCCCCCCGGAGCAATTTTGCCAAAGAATAACCCTCTTGTCTAGACTGTACAAACCCATAAAGTCATCAGCTAGCTGGGATTTCCAAGCTACAGAGCAGTAATAGAAAAGCCTGCCTCTAGCCTTGGAGGGTTTTTCAGTATAGAGTGCTCATTGTGGAAACTTGTCCTTCACACAAGTGCACAGACCTCTATCTGAGAAGAGGGATGGAAGGTCGCCCACCGCCTCCGTCATCCCCAGGAAGACACCGCTCCACATCTCTGCTGTGTTGGAATCTACACAGCCTCACCCTCAACTTGTGTTTTAAACCCAGGACACTCTCCTGGCTTTTATTTGTACAGTTGGTTTTTGAGAACAGTCCAACTGTGCGTTTTAGTGTCTTGCTTGCCAAAGCTAATTATTAATTAGTGAGATAAAAGCACTTTAATACTTGGCATTTGAAGAAACAAGGCTGCTGTCAGTCACCCAGAGAGCAATGAAAAGAAATCAGACTTAAAATCTAGTGCTCTACCATTTTCCGGACTTCGCAAAGTTTTGATAGCTCTTACGACAACAGCATTGATGAGACTGGAAAATGGAAACAGGCGCTTTGGAGGGTGGTGCAGGACGGGCAGGGGGTGTCCTGAGCCCCCTCAGGTATCTCCTAAGCCTAGGCATAACTGAATCCTGTGCAGTTGGTTTTTCAGAAACAATGTTAAAACAGATTACCTAAGGAGGAAACCAAACCCAGACATGCAATTTTTGGAAGGAAAAATCAGTTACAGAAGCAGATAGAAGAGAGCTCCTCGGGTGTCTACCCCGCCTGGTGAGGGGCATTAGAGTTGGCTGGGCGTGCCCGCCTGCAGGAATAAGAACGCAGTGTTAGTGGCTGCATCAGGACATCTAGAATGTGCTCGTGTTCTGTGTGCATGCTCAGTTGCTCAGCCGTGTCCAACTCTTTGCAACCCAATGGACTGTAGCCCACCAGGCTCCTCTGGCCATGGGATTATCCAGGCAAGAATACTGGAGTGGGTTGTCATTTCCTCCTCCAGGGGATCTTCCTTACTCCTGGGTGCTTTGCCGAGCATGTTATTCACTTTCCCATTTTATATATGAATGGGAACCAGAAGTTCAGAGATGTTGACTGACTTACCCAAGGGCACACAGTAAGATTGGGTCTATGGATTTTAACCCAGGTCTGCCTTTCTCCGAAGCCCGCTCCTGTGGGCTGTCCTCTCTGATTCCTGACAATGTGATATAGGACTGTGATCAATTTGTGTGCCCTTCAGCTGTGCTAAGGACCTCCTCTGCTCTAGAAGATTATTTTTCAGGAGACAGATGATGAAATCCGCACAGAATGCCAGGTTGCCCGATAGAGTCAAGTTTGGTGTGTACACAGCCTTGGGGTGGGGAGTCACAGGAGGCTTTTTGGAGGGAATAATAGCCAATGTGAGTGTTAAGAATGAGTACCTCCTAGTCAGATGAAAAAGAAGAGGGTGTATTCAGCTGGCTGGTTCAAACGGGTGAGGAGGGAGAAAAATGCCCAGAAGACAAGAGTTTGCCTAGTTGTGTAATGTGAAGCTGTTGGAGGGTTTTAAGCAGGAGATTGTCATGGTTGGCTTTATATTTCTAAAAGATTATTCTGACAGATGAATGAATGTTGGGTGGGAATATCTACTGAAGCAGTAGGAGAAATGGCAATAATGGGACCAGAAAAATGAGGGGACGTGGAAGGACTCGGGATACATTGGAATAGAGCCTGGAGGACTTGCATGAGAATCTGGAGGAGGAAAGAGAGGTGTGACTCCTGGGTTCTTTGCTGGAACAGCTGAGTGGATGGTGGAACTGTTTCCTGCGTAGGGGGTTGGTGGTTGGAGCACAGGAGCAGGTTTTCTAGGGTGGTTCACAAGCAAGAATTCTCTTTTAGAATCAGAAAAAAGAAAATGAAGTGGCTCGGTCATGTGTGACTTTTTGTATCCCCATGGACTGTAGCCCACCAGGCTTCTCTCTCCATGGAATTCTCCAGGCAAAAATAGTAGAATGGGTTGCCATTTCCTTCTCCAGGGGATCTTCCCGACCCAGCAGATTCTTTACTGTCTGAGCTATCAGGGAAGCCCTTAGAATCAAAACATGACCTTAAATCACCCACCAACCGCCTCTGTCATAGTACACTGTATTTCAGGAGTTCCTTGACTTTCTCAGTGACCTTGGCACAACTTAAAAATATGGATTCCTGGTACCTGCCCTAGATTTCTTGAACCAAATTCCCGAAATAGAGCCAGAAATTGGCAGCTTTCAGCAGCTTCCAGGTAACTTTAGCACTGCCAGCCCACTACTAGTTCAGGGACATCATTTGCAAACCACTTCTCTGTTCCATAGTTGCCAAGGCCAGTCGTGATGAAAGCCATTTGAGCAATATTGCTGCCCAGATGTAAAACCTGTGTTGTCCACACCATCTCTCCCATCTTTCCTTCCCCAGTGAATCACAAGCCACTTCCCCTGATAGGTCATTCTCAAACTAAAGGTTTGCTGACCAGCCTGATTCAGGCTGTGCTGTTTTGATGATGTTCCCGCAACGTCAGGCATATCCTAATGTGGGGAACCCTTGAAAGAATAGTATTTCCCAAAATGACGGGAATGTTCCTGTATATTCATGTTTTTCCTAAGAACCCAAGACTCTGATATCTGTCTGAATGGTCTGGTCCTCATAAATCTGTGGGTTGGTTCTGGAAATCCCACAAGCCTGGGCTTTCTTGAGAGATTTATGGCCCTTCCCGCGCATCGGGGCCAGGAATAACATCGCAGCTCCCTCGGCACTTCTGGTTTTCATCCCTGAGGGGGTGGCAAGGGAAGGGAAAGGTGTGCTGAATCAATACCACTTTGAGAGAAGACTGTCCAGACTTATTTTCCAAAACCTCAGAAAAAGCTCCATGTTCTGTTAAGTATATAACAGCGTTCTTCCCTCCCCACCCCTCTCCCTGGGGTTTCCCTTGCCTCATCTCCTCTCCTGGGCTGGATTCTGTGGTGAGGGAGCTGGCTTGAGCCCACAGACACACTGCAAGATGGGGCCAATCCCCTCGAGCAGTGGCCTTAGACCTTTAGCAGGCAAAGTGATGCTGAACTTTTAGATAAGCTCATTGACACTGTGTTTTAAGATTATTCCAAAATAATGTCACTTCCTTTCCCCTCACCCTGACCAAGAAAAGGGACAGACTAAGATGGCCATTCCAATTACATTCCCACGCCTGGCAAATCTGTTTGACCAAATTATATGTTATGTTGATGGAAGGCAAGTATGACGGATTTTTAGTCCATATAATACTTGACCCAAAGTATCTGCATATACCTTAGCAGTATATCAGACAATAATTTAAAAATGTTATACCCAACTCTCTAGAAGGCAGATGACCAGGGAGCTGGGTCTAATGACTATGACTGGAAGATCCAGTGCTGAGGTCTGCAGGGGATGCAGAGATGAGTGAAAAAAGATCAGTGCCTTCGGGGAGATAAAAATCTAGTTGCAAAGGAAGATGAGTGTGCAAATAAACTTCCTATCAGAGCCTGAACCTGAGAGCCTTAAATTACATTTATAGTGGTCAAAGAAGTCACTTTTACTTGGCAACAATTCAGTTAGCATTTCATTACCTGGGGAAAGTCACTTTAGAGCAAGGCATTTAAGGATGAGTGCAGATAAGGGTTAGAGGGTGGGGGTTGTGTATTCCAAGATCCCAGACCTAGCTAGGTAGCACAGAGATGGTTTGGGGACCAGTGCTGGTTTACACACCGATTTGATTGGTGTATTGGACTCACAGAGCATACATCTGGGTATAAGAACCTTAAATGCTAGGTTAAGGAATTTGTGTTTAATAGACTTGGCAGTGGGGAAACAGTTTTAATAGGAGAGGCAACTCATGCTATCAAACAAGAGTGATATTATGAGGCTCTTTAGGGGAATGTTAACTAGGCAGCAGAAGGAAGATGACTTGGAGGGCAAAGAGGCTGGGGGCTGATCTATCGGGGAGGAGGTTTTTTTCAATAGCCAGGGTGAGGATATAGAAATAGATTTGGTTTTCTTGATGAAGTTTCTGCATGTTGGACGGGAAATGACTTGATGTGGAAGACTTTCCAGCACTGTTCTGCGTCACCCACGAATCCCTCCCGGTTGATAGAAACCTGCCCACTCACTCAACAGAAGTAAACCTTGCAGACATTGGAATGTTTATGTTTGGCCCAAAATGGCTCTGGTTTTTTACACAGCCGTAAAGTGTATTTAACTCCCAAATATAAAACACTTCTTGACTACTGTTTCATAGCTTCATAAAATGGGGCTCAATTGTGTAGGTGCTCTGTGTTGTCATCCCCTATCTTTCTACGCAAATCTGTTTCCTGAGATTGTTATTCCACCGGAAAAAAAAATTCAACCCAGCATAAACTACCTTTTTTACAAGCAGCCGTAAGAAGCAAGCCCCGAAGACAATGAGGAGCCTCCACGTTTATATTTTTAACCCAACATTACAGCTCTAACTAGGAGGGATGCAAAATCGCTTTAATTATGAATGTTTTTCATTGTGGTTGTGAGTGTAAGTCAGTAACAGATGTTCATTTTCCCCCAGCTCAACTGTTTTTAATTCTTTCTCGAACATGAAGAGAGAAATCTTTAAACATGAGCCAAAGTTCAATTAACATCCCTGGCTGAGGGTGGAAAATGCCCGACTTTGTTTTTTTCTCAGCTGTATACCTGCTTTGGCTGCCTGTGCCACAGAGGACCAGGGGAAAGAGTCCAGCTGGCACGGGTTTTATGACTGCAAAGTTAATTTGCAGAATAAGTCTTGGGCGGGAGGGGTCTGTGCGACCTTTTATTTATTTATTTACTCTCTTTCAGGTATAAATAAAATTGCACTGTAAAACACTGCAGCTTAATTGCAGGAAACCTTGTGCGTTTTCTTGTTGTTGTTGTAGTTCTGCGGGTGGTTAAGAGCCTGTGTTTTCTTTATATGGAGTTGTAGAAATCTCGTGTAAGAATATGTTTACAGCCAAGGTTGTGTGACTCGGTTTATCATGTTTTTCCTGTGCTCTGTGGAACAGACGGCTGTTCATTATTGAAAGACCTTTTTCTGCAACTCACAGAGTGGTTGGTGGGGGGAACATTTATATGAGAATGCAGAGTGACTTCCAGGGTCTGCAGCACTCTGACTAGAAGGCCTCAGCAGCACCCAGTGCCCTGATCTGACAGCAGTTTGCTTTAGACCCTGGAGGTACAGATTTCGGCTGCATTTTCTGAAGTGCATCCTGCTGACAGAGCACATGTCTGTGATGAGTTTCCGTTTGATCGTCTGAGGCAGAACCACAACTTCATACATTCATTCTGAAACCCACCCCCAAAGATTGGCACCATCATGTCATTGACATTTGTGGTTTTGCTTTCTAAACTTTCACCTTGTATTGGGTTGGCCAAAAAGTTTGTTAGAGTTTTTCCATGAGATGTTGTAGAAAACAAACTTTATGGCCAACCCAGTATTTTATTTGATTTACTGGCAGTGGGTGTAGGGAGCACCATACAGCTTTCAGGATCTTAGTTCCCCAACCAGGGATCGAACCCAGGCCCCCTGCAGTGAAAACATGGAGTTATAATCACTGAATCACCAAGGAATTCCCCACTTACACCTTTTAGAAAAAAATAGCCATGTGTTTCTCCTGGATGCTAAAACTTGAAAGTTGTGCTTCCGAAGTCATCTGAAAGGGCCTCTCATAAATGCAGAGTGTGCAGGTTGTTTGGGTTCTGATGACGTTGCCCACGCCAGAGGTTTTCTTGTGTCTCCCCAAAGGTCTGCTGAATATTAGTTCATTAATCATCATTTAGGCCACTGGAAAATGCTTCCTTTATAGTCTGTGACAAGTGGATTATCCCATTAGGAAATCTGTGGATGACATATGGCTTATGGGACTTGCAAAGGGTCGTTGGTTTGTCTTTGGATAAAAAGGAATGTCCTCCTGATAGAGGAAAACCAATTCAAGGGAAGAAGTAGTTAGTAGACCTGAGTTGAAAAATGGGAGGTTAGCTAGGGTTGTAGTAATCACATCTGCAAACATGGCCCTCCTTTGGCACACAGTACTGGCTGCCTCTCTGAGGTCGACCCTTATGCCTCTGGGCAAGGATGGATTTGAAAAATGGATCATCTGGATTTAGTGCCGGCCACAAATCAGACTCCATAACGGAGGAGGAGGAGGATGGGGCAGTTAAAGCTGTTTGGTGGCGTGAGAACTTAGAATTGAACAGTCTTACCTTCCTCTTTCCCTTGACATTAGAGTGACATTTAGAGAGAAGTATGTCAACCTCCTACTCCTTGAATATTTGTGATTCTGCATCTGTGTATACAGATCATGGCTGGGGGTCATGTGGACTCGTCAAAACTACCTCAGAAGCATCAATAACAACCTGTAGTTTCCAGAACTTGCTCTTTCAGTATCATGAACGGTCCCTGTGAAATGAGGGAAGTTTCTGTTGTCTGGCCTGCAAATGCTGGGTTTTCCACATGTTTAACTCAGGCAAGCCACTGACAGGACATCAGCTTGGGGAGGTGGGGGGAGGAGCCCAGGACCTGACTGTTGGAGTTTTGTCCCTGCCTGAACCTTTGCTAAGTATGTGACCGAGGACAGGTCACCTCCCCCAGCCTCAGTACATCTGTCCTCAACACTGTCCCCGTAACAGGGGAGATGGGCACAAAAGACCTGAGGTCTTTTCCAGCCTTGCATGGTATCCTTTTATGACTTAGCATTGACCACTTATAAAGGTCAAGCTTGGGTGTTTTATTTAAAGTCAGTCGGAAAGTAAGTACAGACGGTACCCTCAGGACTTAGAGGTGTAGGAGAGAAGCTCAAAACAGTCCAGGCTCTTTGGGAACTTAAAGCAGAGCTGGAAGACATTCATGGAAGGGGCAGGTAGAGGCCAAAGCCAAGGGAATATGGCAGGAGCTGAGGGAGATGCTGAGTTTAGGGCCGTGAAAACACCTCCTTCCATTCCAGAGGAGAGAAGCTGCCGGGGGGTGGGGGTGGGGGGCTCTTTTAATGGGGCTAGAGGGCTGGGGCCAGCTTGTGGAGGGCCTTGGAAGACAAGATACAGAAATTCAAAATAAAGTCTTCCTTTATTTTGCATAGAGGATCAGATCTTGCTACAGAAATACCATTTCCTAACTATAAACATGAAATAAACGGCAAAAAGACAGTGAGATGGTATCTTATGTCACTGGGTTTCTATTTTTTGTTTTTTATGGACAAAGCCTTCTTCCTCTCACATGAAAATGGCAGGTGGGGCGTCTTCCTGGCCTGCTCTGTCCCGAATCATTTTGGAAAATGGGCTAGAAGCAGTTCCTCAGCACCTACCCCCTCCTTGGGATTTGCACACAAGGAAGCCCCCCAAACAGAAGCCTCTGCTGCAGTTTGATAGTCCGTCATGGAGACTCTAGAGAGGAAGGGGAGGAGTCTGTTTATGCCACAGTTTTGCATGTCCACTTTGGTGCCTTCAAGATATAGCTGTCTAGGGTCTCAGAAATTTCTGGTCCATCCTCATCCATTATATTAAAAATTCCCATCCAGACCAATCACAGTTCGTAACAGGCACAATAGAATTCAAGCACCTGACGACTTTGGAATCCAAACTGTAAATAGATCATCCATCACATTTCCATGTGAGTTTGGGCCATGCAGACAGATCTTTTGTTACTTCTGTTGCAGCCTTTCCAGGGACCAATAGGTGTGGTTTATTAGGCCAGGACTGTTCCTGTTTTCAACTATCAATAGATGTCTAATAATAAACCCCTAGTCTTATTACTAAGCCATGGGAAAACATCTTGTTTATCACCATGTGGCACTTATATGGCATCGTTCGGTTAAGCATAACATACTTACTGTAAACACATTGAGAGGAAGCACTCTGCGTGTGTAGGATTTCTATACAACAATGCCTGTGTCCAGGGAGCCCTGAAGTGACCCAGGGAGGGGCAAGGATGGAGGAAAGGACCTCTGTTTTGGACAAGGAGGGAAGAGGTCGTGTGACCAGGTCTGTGCTGAGCTCGTCCTCTGCTGGGCACCGAGAGAAGCCTTTTCTGTGTTCCAGCTCAGTCCTCACCAAACTGTCAGGCCGATCCTGCTGCAGGCCTCATTGTTCAAGTGTGGTAACAGGGCTTAAAGGAGACCGGTACGTTCCCTAGGATCCCACAAAGAGGATCTGAATTTTGGCTTCTGAGTCTAAGAACCATGTTCCTGTCACCAAGCAACCCCTGGAGGCCAGAGTTCATGCCTATGACGTCACAGCAACAGGGAGAACGCGGAGCCACTTCTGAAGTCAACTCTGACCAGCTGAAAGGAAGCCAGCCTCCTGAGGATGGGCGTCCTGTCTTTGTCACGGAACATCTGCCAGGATGGACTAGGACAGAGTAGCCAAGGGAGCCCACTGCCAGGCCATGGCAGGCCACATTCTTGTCCAGAGTGAGAGAACACAGGGGGTTTGACCCACAGCCGCACACGGGGAAGGTGAATCTAGAGGACAGTGACCAGGTGGCCAACACACAGGCCAGAGCAGGCCAGGAGGACAGGCAGGAGGGCAGGAACCAGCCCCGTGTGGAACATGGGAGCTGAGCCTGAGGGTCACTAACCCACGGGGCAGGAGTGACCGTGGGCGGGGGAAACGAGGCAACTTCATGGACCCCTGCTACTCCTGGGGTTCTGAAAATACAGAGTGCTGAGTGGATGCTGATTTAAGCACTTACATATATGTTGATTCATTGAATTATCTGATGCAGGTTTTTAAGCCAAGAAAACTTGAGCAAGTAGCCCAAGGTCAGTGAACAATCCGTGAAGGAGGGGGCATGGGGATCCAGGCTGTTGGGCTCCAAAGTATATGCTCATGGTCATGTGAGATATTGCCAGAAGAATAGAAATAGAGGAGAAAGCATCATCAAAGTCACTGGATGCTCATTCTGTGACCTTGGACTTCAAGGCCTGCCGCAACACTGGGGCCCAGGAGAAGCTGGGTAATAATTGTGTAGGGAATGGAAAATGCCAGAAGCAGGAGAAGCTGTGCTGTCCTCGTCTCACTCGACCCCTTACCCTCATGCAAAAAATCAGACTTCTTTTTATAGCACACTTAAAACAATCTCTTTGACCGGGAAGTTCTTGCCCCTGCAGTTTCTCCCAATTGCTTTTGTCGAGGTTTGTCACTCAAGCAATGTTTCACCAGGTTTAGTGTGGCCCTGACGATTATGGAAGCAGCCTACGATGTGCAATATGTAAAAATGACATCCCGGGGCTCTCAGGAAGCTGCCCTGTTATGAAGCCAAATAGCCTTCTTAAAAATCAGAAGTGCTCTCATAAAACTCGTTTTTCATGCGGCCCAAGCTGTAGTTTCCACATGGGACAAAGTGTGAAACAAAGCTTTTATGGGAGATCTCCGAGATTCCTGTGAACTTTCAGTGACTCTTCATGACATTCTTCCCCAGAGAAGCACAACATATTTTCTGCAGTGGCGCGTTTTCACGTCCTCGGCTGGGTCTGAAAGAGAGGATTACTCTGATGCAGCAGAAACTGGTTTTTGCCAGTGGACCCTAATTATTTCTTATCTTGATTATTGCATCATTCTTCTTGATGTTCATCATCATCCTTTTCCCAACCCTACCCTCAGAGCTTTCTCTTGGCATAGAAACATCCACCCCGCCTGCACATATAACGCATTAAATCTGTAGTTAGAAAGGAAAACACCATTCCTGTAACCCTGGCAAGTGCTTCTGTACCACAGAGAAGGCTGCACTTGTTTCAGAAAGACAGTGCTCTGCTCCCATTGTTTCTAGAATTCACATTATTGAGACCCAGGCACGCCCTCGCTACAGGAACCCACAATGTAGAAATGAGCCACTGGGGGTCCTCATCTCACTGTACAGAGAGATTGCGTGTGTCTTTCACCCCCAGGTCTCCAGGACTGTGGGTGAATTAATGAAAAATAAGTTCAGCCATATAACCCTGAATCAGCTGTTTATTTATTTCTGACAGCATTAGAAAGCAGTATTCTCATCTGTTGTATTAAAAAGGCAAACTACATCTTAGGCATTTTTGTCCATGCATTTTAGACAGATGACTCTAACCAGATGATTTCTCGCTGGCTTTGTCCATACCTGGTCATTTCTTCCAAGTCTAGACAGTTTTAAATTACTGATCAAAACAATAATACCATCCAGAGCTATTATAGTACAGAACTGTATGCCAGAAATTAATGTAACCACTTTATACATGTTGGTGGTGATGGTGTAGTTGCTAAGTCGTATCCGACTCTGTGAGCCCACGGACTGTAGCGGACCAGGCTCCTCTGTCCCTGGGATTTCCTAGGCAAGAATACTGGAGTGGACCATCATTTCCTTCTCCATCTTCACCACAGCCCTGTGAAGTTAGTTCCCCTGTTTTTCCGTTTTACAGATGAGGAGTCGAAGGTGGAATGTTGGGTCTGAGGGTGGCTTCCCAGATGGCACAGTGATGAAGAATCTGCCTGCCAGTGCAGGAGACTCAAGAAATGCAGGTTTGATCCCTGGGTGGGGAAGATCCCAGGAGGAGGAAATGGCAACCTGCTCCAGTATTCTTGCCTTGAAAATCCCACGGACAGCAGAGTCTGGTAGAGGGTCCCAGATGGTAATAGCAGAGCCAGATCCTAATACAGGCAGCCTGCTCGCAAGTCCCTGAATTACCTGCCCCAACGCAGCCTCTGGCTGGGATCCAGCTGGTTTCTGTAGTTGTATTCATCAGGTTTAATGGGAGATAGAGCTGTTGTGTGTGTGCATCATACAGATTGTGATCCCTAATGGCATTGTCACTGTTCATCTTATTTTGTCGTATACAAATTGTGGTGTGTATGACATAAGCCTAATTACGAAGCACAGAGTCTGTGTGTTACATACAGATTCCTCTGTGCGTTGTGTCTCGTGGTTCCATCCTTCCAGCGCTCAGGGCTCTGCCGTCGATACCTTCCTTCCACAAGGACTGGCAGAGCCCTGCTCGGGGTGCACACCATGCTGGGTACTGGGTTCTGGGAACAGTTGGAGCAGCCCAGCCTTGAGGAACCCACAGTCTGACAGCAATCTCCCAGGAGAGACAGAGGGTGACGGGCAGGACAAGCCAGTCATCCTTGGACACACCCACACCCCCCTTCCAGGCTCCCCTGCACCTTCTTCACAGGGCTGAGCAGGCCTGATTCTCTGAGTCTGGACACTCACCCCTCACAGGCACCTGCTTGCTGGCCAGCCCTTCTTAGCTCAGCTGCAAGGTTCAAAACTCAGAGAACCTATTCTATTTGCAACCTGATGACAGCTGGTAAGAGTCCAGGGTGCCCTGTAGGACCCTTTTTAAAGAGCCCTGTGGGTGACTCGGGACCATTTCTTAGAACCAGATTTCACCCACCCTGCAAACACAGATTGGCTTCCCTAGAGAATATTCAAAAAGAATGAGAAGCGGCATGGTTCAGAAGGACACCTGAAACAGTGAAGAGCTGTCTTCATACTTTCTCTCCATGATACACCTCTGTCACTTTCACAGTGAGACCTTGTCTGTGTCCTCCTGGTGGGCCTGACGTCAGCTTGCCAACAGCCCCCCTTCCCCTGTTCGTTTGTAGGTTCCTGCTAACCAACACAGTGCCCTCTTGGCAGGCACCAAAAATGACCTCTCTCTTCTATTACAGCCTCTCTATACCCTATTTAAATGTCAGTTAAAAATTGTTTGATTTTCCCCACCCCCCCTGGAAATGAATGTTGGTTCTTGTAGAAAGAAGCTCTATACTAGTGGTTACTGGTGGTTTAAAAATGGCTTCATGCTTTTCTTACCGTGATGTAGTCAGAAGAATCTTTACACTGAGAAACACACCACAAACAAGTTTTACAAACACATCTTCTACTCTGATACTTTATATTCCATTCTGTCCATTTTTTTTAAAAAAATTCTAATTATGCCCCACAAAAATGACTTCACTACCCACTTAGTCGCAATTTGAAAACACTGGGACTCTGCATCGGAAATAGGTCTTGAGAGTTGCCTGTTGCCACAGGAAACCTTTGTGTTAAATCTCGGTGAATCTCGAGCAGCAACTGGAAGGCTCAGGGGAAAGGGCCATTTTAATCTCCCCCAAAAGTAAAATAGCGGAGCTGATGCGGGAGGAGAGATGGGGGCAGCAATGTCACTGAGACCCTCACAGTACTGAAGGGACGTCCTTGTTTCTTATTGCTCATTTTGTTTTTCCTGAAAAATAGCCAGAATACGAGAACAATAAAGGAGACAAGACGTTTTCTTGTGCTCTGGGGGCAGTTTGTTTCTCCTCTCACCAAGATGGAGAGCTGGGGGATTAGGTACCAACACTCAGTCAGGAACAAACGGCAGGGGCTTGACTCCAAACTGAGCGGGTGAGAGAAGGACAGGGGCTTCTCTGAAGTCTCAGGGAGAAGGAACTGGACGGAGGCAAAAGAAGAAAACACTGATGAGAAAAAGGTTGGTTTTCCCTTTACATCTTTTTCTGGGAATGTGCCTATTCAAATAGAGGATTTCTTACCCTGGCTTGGTGGAGTTGTTTTAAAATCTGAACAGCCAGTTTTTAGAAGCAGCTGATTTCCGTAGCCTTAACCTTAAGGCTTCCATAGAGCTTAAGATTCCATAGATCTTAACCTTAGTTCAATCATGGGCTGTGGAGTGAGAGTGACAAGGAGCCAGCAGCAGGGCCACAAGCCTCCGAGCCCTGCTCAGCCCTTCGGTGACGGCAGTCGCGTTGTAGGCTGGGCGGCAGTCAGGGCTGCACCGTCCTGGCCAGTTTGGGGGTGACGGCCTCCCCGTCCCTCCCGCGTTCCCCTTGTTATGAGTGTACCAGCAGGAGCGCAGCTGCCTGTGACCACATCATCAACTTGTGGTTCTCACTTTGTCAAAAATCAACACAATGGAAGGTGACAGGGGATTGGCCTTCTGCATCTCATCTGTCTTGAAGTGGCAGGCCCTGGATGTCAGATACACAGCTGCGTGTGCGTCTCCACAATGCCTTCATCACGTGCAGTGTCCACACGTAACACTGTTATGTGGTTAGAAAGCAGTGACCTGGTGTCAGGGGGCCTGTTTCATCTTTGTCTTTCATTCGCGTGTTTAACAAATACATACTGAGCAACTTGGGTGTGCCAGGTACTCTCAAGGCCACCACAAGTTCAGTGACATGGGTTTGAACATACCGAGAGATGTGCACTTCCGTTCAGGTGAATTCAAGTTATTAGTGGGACCACAGACAGGTTAGGAAGACAAGCTCTAGAGCTAAGACGGCTAGAGTAGAACCCTTGCTCTGCCGTGGAAGAGCTTTATGACCTCAGACAAGGCACTGTGCCTCTCTGAGCCTTTGTTGTATATAAAATGACGATATAGTAGTAGGCATCAGCCTCACAGGGCCGTTGTGAGGTTTAAATGAGTGTGCCCCCAATAAGGGTCAGCTGCCCTCAGGACAATGAAGGTGGACCAAGGAGGTCAAGCATTTTTGAGACTTGGCGATGGTCCCTTGAGCCACTAAGTGTGTCTTCCATTGTAATCATTTGTTGCCAGTTCACTTAGACTGTTGTTGCTTCAGCTCATATAAAGTGGGTAGGTACCAATTAAAGCTAATTATAATTATAATTCTATAAGGCAGAAAGGCAACGCTTTGCTAATGTATTTGCCAGAATTTGACATCCCAAGAGAGTTTTGGTTTGCTGTCACTGCAGTTATCACTTGTGCATGAATATTAATGATCTGAGTTAAAAGAAAATTGTGGCATATTGGATTTCTGGAAAAGGTTGACTTGTTTTTACCTGTGTGTCACTCTGTTTATGAATACAAAGAATGAGAACACTATAGGTGCTAGAATGGGTTTGGGGCCATCATCAGAGAGTAAAGAGGTGAGCAGGGGACAAAGGCGGTGGGCAGAGTCTGGAGGGAAGTGGGCTAGATGTAACGTGGTCCTTGTGGCAAATGAGGCATTCAGCTGGCTCCTGGGCCATGAAGGGGACTCGTCCAGCTGGGTGGATATGGATATAAGTGTGCACAGGCACTCTGGACCCCCCTGTCTTTACATGTAACTGATGAAATCAACTTTTTACTTCTGTGGCTGACACCCAGGCGGACTCTTCCCGCAGTCTTGTAGGATATAGTTGCCCTCTGAAATCCTGTCCAATAGGTTTGCTCATTTCCCCAAACGAAATGCTGGCGTGAGCTCTTGGGGCCACACCCCAAAGGCACCTCTGTCAATCACTGTCCTGCCCACCTCCGGCCCCCACAGTGGGGACTGTGCAGCCATGGAGGATAACAATGGAAAACTCAGCCTGAGAGATTAGTGGCTGCCAACTCCCACCTGTGACCATGCAAAGGTGAAATTAACTTTCTTGTAGAAACTCTCACGTTGGTGAAAGTCACTTGTGAATTGTTTAATGATGCCTAAGAATAAGAAAAGCCTGAAAAAATCAACTCATGGGGCTTTTCTTTGGAACACTGGACTGCCAACACCCAGGAGGGCAGGCCCCACCCTCTCATACACCTAGGGTGTATGAGACTAGCCCTGTGCTTCCCACACCCCATGCTGGGGCTCCCTCCCCCTCCTTCCCAGTGCTCCAGGGCTTTGCTCTCTATGTCACATCTTTCTCTCAATCAGGGATATTCCATTCAAAATTAAATCAGAAAAGCACAGACTTTGAAATCAAAGACTCAAGTACCAATCCAGACTGCCTGTTTCTAACTGGGTGAGCTTAGACAGGTCCCCTCACCTCCTGATTTGTGAAACAGGGGGAACAAAGGTTGGTTCCATGAAAAATATGTCTCCACACTCCAGGCTTACAGGAGCCACCCCACCACCACCACCACCTAAATGACAAAGGCATCTCCCAACTCCCTCCAGTTCCGGAGTGCAAGTGACTTCAAGCAAAATTTGTTCATTCTTAGATAGCTACAATTTTTATTAAGAGAAATCCAAGTACGCATAGGTAAGTTTAGGTATGGAAGTATATGCTAGAAGTTAAGGAACAAATGATTTAAAGCAAAAGTAGGCCAAATCAAGAGAAAAAAAAAAAACCACAGGCATTTTGGCTATTATGCCTTTGTGCATCCCTCAAAGCTTCATATTGTGCCCATTAGTGCAGTAAAAATGAAAGTGCTTAAGGGAGAACTAGGGTTGGGCAGAGCCTCAAAGCCATGGGACTTTGTAACCAGAGCATCAGTGAAAACAGTGATCATACTAACAGAATAATTGCTTGGCTGAGCCCCCACTGTAAATCCCCCCTGGCACGTTCCCCCAGCATCCCAGTCCTCTGACCTCTGTGTCTTTAGGATGCAGATCTTTGTGGGTGTTCTCTCTTCTAAGAGAGCCGCCGCCGCCAAGTCGCTTCAGTGTGTCGGACTCTATGCGACCCCACAGACGGCAGCCCACCAGGCTCCCCCGTCCCTGGGATTCTCCAGGCAAGAACACTGGAGTGGATTGCCATTTCCTTCTCCAGTGCATGAAAGTGAAAGTGAAGTTGCTCAGTCGTGTCCGACTCTTTGTGACCCCATGGACTGCAGCCTACCATGCTCCTCTGTCCATGGGATTTTCCAAGCAAGAGTACTGGAGTGGGGTGCCATTGCCTTCTCCGCAAGTTCATCCAAATCAGAAATCTCACCCAGTCGATTTTTGTTGTAAAATACAAGGGCAGTGTTTTTGCAGGTCTTGTCCCTGTGCTGTCAGCCTTCTCAGGTGCAATGGCCCAGAGGAAAGGTTGGCAGAACAGCCACCATCACTCTAAAGAAGCCACGACTGTGGGCTTTTCATCTGCTTTTCTTACTGAAGGCCTTCAGGCTTCCCCTTGAGTCATGAGAATGCTGTCTTCTGGACCCTTCAAGAGAGTCAGCGTGGGGAGAGCTGCTGGCCTGTGGCAGGTTTTCTGCTTAAGCACTTGTCTTTTTCAGTTGGCATTGCCAAGGCTTAGAGCTGACTCGTGGAAAGGAAAGGGCAGGGGTGGAGAGATGAAGATGAACCAGTGCTTGCGCCACAGCATAGACTTACCCTGCTGGAGTCCCCAGCCAGCAGCCCTGGAGAAAGAGACCTGTGAGATAAACCACTAAACACCTCTCACTTTTGCAATGTTAGCTTGAGGGTGGAGTCAAGGGCTTGTCAAGTTCTTTCTCGTTGCAAAATTCTGACTCACCAACTCACTGTTCCCCAACCCTGCTTCTGGGAAGACAACTACCAGCCCATCCCCAGACACCTGCTCTGGGCCCAGGGGGTGAATTCTTCTTGTGACTTGCATGCTTTCCTCACACCTACCTGCCCCAATTACTCCCAGCTACAAGAATGGGTGTTAGGGGTCTTTTTCCTCTTTTACACAGAGGAAATGCTTTATAATTTTTTTTCTTTAGAAAATGCTGCAGAAATGAACGTTTTCTGGATTCTGGGTGATGAGGTCTCAGAACCAGGAGCCTGACTTGATTCCGGGTCCTCCCTCTGCTGGCTGGAGCCCAGCACCCCCTCTGCTAGACTGACAGGACGGGGCTTATACGTACCTCCGGAATCACCTACTCAGTCAAGAATGAGCATATGCATTCCTTAACACCCCGTCCTGCTTCCCTGGAACAATCCAAAAGCTCACTTCAATGTGATGGCCTCAAAGCTGGCAGTGATGAGCCTATTTGACCCCTCCAGGTGGCCTGAAGGGCAGTGGACTCCAGAGTGGGTGTACAAGACAGTCTATAAGGTGGAGGAAGGAGACATGGAATCTTTACACTTACTAAGTAAAATATTTCTCATGTTGTTATGTATATTTATTAAACTATCAAGATTGCCAGGAGAAATATCAATAACCTCAGATACGCAGATGGCATCACCCTCGTGGCAGAAAGCGAAGAACTAAAGAGCCTCTTGATGAAAGTGAAAGAGGAGAGTGAAAAAGCTGGCTTAAAACACAACATTCAAAAAACTAAGATCATGGCATCCGGCCCCATGGCAAATAGATGGGGAAACAATGGAAACAGTGACAGATTTTATTTTCTTGGGCTCCAAATCACTGCAGATGGTGACCGCAGCCATGAAATTAAAGGACACTTGCTCCTTGGAAGGAAAGTTATGACCAACCTAGACAGCATATTAAAAAGCAAAGACATTGCTTTGCCAGCGAAGGATCCATCTAGTCAAAGCTATGGTTTTTCCAGTAGTCATGTATGGATGTGAGAGTAGGACTATAAAGAAAGCTGAGCGCCGAAGAATTGATGCTTTTGAACTGTGGTGTTGGAGAAGACTCTTGAGAGTCCCTTGGACTACAAGGAGATCCAACCAGTCAATCCTAAAGGAAATTAGTCCTGAATATTCTTTGGAAGGATTGATGCTGAAACTGAAACTCCAGTACTTTGGCCACTTGATGCAAAGAACTGACTCACTGGAAAAGGCCCTGATACTGGAAAAGATTGAAGGCAGGAGGAGAAGGGGGCCCAGAGAGGATGAGATGGTTGGATGGCATCACTGACTGGATGGACATGAGTTTGAGTGAGCTCCGGGAGTTGGTGATGGACAGGGAAGCCTGGCATGCGGCAGTCCATGGGGTCACAAAGAGTCAGACATGACTGAGCGACTGAACTGATTAAACTGTTTTATCCTCATCCTTTTATTTGCTTATCTGTTTTACACAGTAATATATTAGTAAACGTTGTTGTTCAGTTGCTCAGTCATGTCCGACTCTTTGCAACCCCAAGGACTGCTGCACGCCAGGCTTCCCTGTCCATCACCATCTCCCGGAGTTTGCTCAAACTCACATCCATCAAGTTGGTGATGCCATCCAACCATCTCATCCTCTCTCAGCCCCCTTCTCCTCTTGCCTTCAATCTTTCCAGCATCAGGGTCTGTATGTAATTTATAATCAGTATATTCACTCACACTCCCCTTCAGGAGGCAGTGACCATAGTTTTTTATTGGCTGGGATATAGGATCCAAGAACTGTTTGACCACTGCTAGGAGAGCCAGCCTTGCTCCATCCTGCTTTCCTGAAATGAGGGATGGTGTGGGGAGTGGCAGGATTCTCTAGCAAAGGGTGACAAGTGCTGGGAATCCCTTCATTCAGATATTTGTTTTGAGATGGCAGATGAAGCCAAGATTGAAACCAAACCAGGTTGGAGTGGGCTTTTCTCCTTGGAAAGACATGAGCACATGAGTAAAGTAAAGCAGGGTTGGCCCAGATACTTCTCAGCTAAAGCTGTAACTTTCATTTAGGGTTAGCGTTTCCTAGGGTTCAAAGACGTGTGAAAAGAGCTTAAGAGCAGTAGGTTTGGGGCCCTCAGATGTTTTCTGCAGACACTGTGGGCCCTACTGGCAAGCTTTCTAGATGTGACCACCAAGTGGATGCCAGCACCTGGGTATGTGCCGCTTTTTGGAACCGCAGCCCCTCGACCTGCAGGAGGCCCTCTCATTGCAGGACTCATCTCATGGCTGGGGACATTCCTCTTGTTTGAAGACCGGGTGGCACTGGCAGTGGGCTTCCTCCCTGGTGGCTCAGTGGTAAAGAACCTGTCTGCCAGTGCAGGAAACACAGGAGACTTGGGTTTGATCCCTCAGTTGGGAAGATCCCCTGGAGGAGGAAATGGCAGCCCACTCCAGTATTCTTGCCTGGAACATCCCATGGACAGAGGAGCGTGGCGGGCTACAGTCCATGAGATTGCAAAGAGTTGGGCACAACTGAGCAACTTAAACAACAACAGTAGCACTTGGAGTACAGGAATACAAGTAACGGTAGATTCCCTACCCCCCACCTCCTCTCTTTAAAAAAAAAAAAAAGCGAGCACCCTCAAGAATGCATGAGGGAACAGTGGATGAAACTTTTCATGTGAACTTTTGCCTGTTTATTTACTAAATACTTTTTTAATGCTTATGATATGCCATTGTTCTAAATCCTTTTAAAAGCAGGAACTCAGTTGGCCCTCACAACAACCTTAAGAGGTAGTAGTATTATCAGTCCGCTTTGCAGGTGAGGAATCTAAAGCTCAGAGAGGCTACATCACTTGCCTGGGGTCACACAGCTCATCTTGGACAGCACCAGGGATCACATGGGCTCCCAGCCTGGCCCCTGGAGATGTGTCTGTGTGAACAGTCCTCAGCAAGCACCATGCCTCTTCTGTGACATGGAATCCTTCTTGTAGTTTTTCTACTGGAGATTCCCAAACCTCCGAATTTTCTGATTTTTTGTTTGGTTTCACAACAGGCTTTTCTAAAAAATAGTATCATTTTACATGTAATCTCATAGGGTAGTATTATTACAAAAGCGATATTATCCTGTCTTCGGTTTTTTTAATTTATTTTTAGCTGCACTGGATTTTCACTGCTGCAGGAGAGCTTTCTGCAGTGACTAAGCAGGGTCTTCTCTTTGTTGCGGCGCACGAGCTTCTCACTGCAGTGGCTTCTCTCACTGCGGGCACAGGCTCGCTGGCTCAGCAGTTGTGGCACACCGGCTCAGGTGCCCTGCGGCATGTGGAACCCTCCTGGACCAGGGATGGAACCTGTGTCCCCTGCACTGGCAGGCAGACTCCCATCCACTGTGCCGCCAGGGAGGTCCTGTCTTGTTTTTTGAGCACTCACTATGGCTTCCTGTGCTAGGTGCTTTATCAACATTAATTCTAGCCCTTGAATTAAACTGAAGGGAAGAGTCTTTCCCCCATTTCACAGAAGAGAAAGGAGAGGCCAGGTAGTCACTCAGCTGACTGTCCAGCCAAGGCATGAACCCAGGGCCGTGCACTGCTCAGCTTGTGTTACAGGACAGAACTCAGTAGAAACAGATCCTTCTCCATCCCCATCCCAGGCAGGCACTTTCACAAAGCACCCAGAGGACCCTGTGGTGTGTGAGCACGCCTGTACTCGCGAAGGCGTCCTGACGTGGATGGTGACTCCTGTGGTCCCCCTTCCTGCAACACTTGGGACTCGATGCCGAGTGGTTTCCAGGCAGCTGTGTCCACAGGATCAATCCCTCGGGCCTGGCCCCTTTTGATCCCGAGGAGTTTTGAAGTTTTATCTTCTGCTGGGCTTCATTAAGCCCTCAGTTGGTCTGAGGCTTTCTTTCCCACCCCCCGCGCCCCCAGTTGTAAATGTTGTGCAATTTTCGGTATTCAGGTTAACAAGTTAGCCCAATTAGATGGGTAAATTAGTCATTCTCACTTTCTCAAGTCCTACTGGAGGAGCTTTGCGAAACAGCATTTATAGTTTTCTAACAAGCCATTTAAAGGACACCGGCATGTGGCATTTGTTTAAGAGTAAAATGTCCTAAACGGTGCCCTACTAAAAAACAGATTTTGAGATTTGCTCACAAACCGACTCAGGGCTTTGGCAGAGTGGCACCCCTGTGTTGCCTTGATCCCTGGGGTCTCCAGCCAAACACAGCGGGGCTTACTGAAACCCACATTGAATGCCAGCGCCTCATTTTTGGCTGGCTGTTTTTCCTGCACCACCGGAGTTTCTAAACAGGCTGCTTTGAATTCTGAGTGGTAGATAGTGGAGGACCAGAAACATGGAGGTTGAGAAACACCCCCCATCCCCCCACCCCCACCCCCAGAGAACTGCTGGCATTGGAGGCCAGGAAAACGTCACCTGGGGAAAACTGACTCCCTCAATCGCTAATTGAGAATGTGTTAGCTCTTGAACCACAAGGTGCTCACTTCCTTTGTGTGTGTGAGAGTGACTGTCATCCTCACCTCACAGGGTCACTGGAGGGTTAAATGAGACGATGCATCTAACACGCCTAAAACATATGAGGCCCTCATTCACCTTGAGGTCCCTTCCTGGATCCTTTTAAGTGTTTGCCTCATGCTGGAGTCCTTGTTCCTGGCTTGACTGGCTCTTCAAACAATCTTATTAATGCCTATTAAAATGAAACCCAATAAAAGTGCCAATATTTGGTGTTGAAATAATTGATGTAGCAGAGGGAGCCCACAGTGAGCACCCAGGCAGGCCCCTGCTGCAATTTAGCTTCACACCTGGGGGATGAATTTCACAACTGTAATTGCTACCATATAATTCTTATTAATGTTGTGCCATAATTCCTATTTATTCCACGAGGCTTGTAAATGCATTAGAACTTGTCAACATATTATTTTACACTGTTTATGATCTGTAGAATTATGTCCTTCAGGGTTGTATTGTGCAAAAACTCCACATAAATGCCTGTAGACCTCGTTAAAAAATAGGCGGGGGGGTGTTGCTTGTTGAAGTGGTTCTCCATCCCCTCCATGCTGAGCAGAAGTCGGTGAGGCAGATTTTTAATTCAGTTCTGAGCAGAGCTCTTAACCTCAAAGTACAAGTGGAGCCCCGCATGCATCTGATCTCTCTGCTGCGGTGGCTCAGCCAGCCCGCCCTCCCAGGAATGGGGTGTGTGTGTACTGAAAGGCAGGTGCTGTTCGCTGGGGACAGGTGTGGTAGGGAATTGTTGGGTCTTCCTCTAGCTGGACCTGCATTCTGATCATGACATTGTGCCTTCAGAGCTCTGGGTGTTTCCACCCCCTGCTCCCTAGCTTGGGGTAACCCCTCTTTAGTGCCACATTTCTTCGTGGTCTTCCCAGCTCAGCTTATAAAGAAAAAGATCTGAAATTAATTCCCACTGAAGTGTAAATACCTGTTACGTGTAAAATGTAACCCCCTCCCACAGATTTTTCTATTTACTATGGTGATAAAAGCATGAAACTAAGGGGACAGAATTCTGTTCATTGAAGTGTCACGTGTATCCTGTGTGTGTGTGTGTGTGTGTATGTGTGTGTGTTGGGGCAGGGGTCTATCTGTCGTGGTCGGTTATATTTGGTTTCAGCATCTTGGCAATCACCTTTGCTGAAGAATTGCATTCAAGTTCTTGCACAGCTAACTCCTTACCATGAACCCTAGTCTCTCTGATGGGAAAATAGATACCCGCTCCCTCAGGGCTATTCTCGGGACTAGATGCCCTTACAGTCCCTTGGTGCCCTAGATGTCCTCTTCCAGGGCAGTCGGAGCTGCCTGTCCCCTCACTGCCACGCCTGCTGTCCTGCAGGGACACTCCTGACGCTCCTTGCATTTCTGCTCTGGCCCCACAGGCAGCGAGTACGATGAGGAGGAGGTGGATTATGAGGAGTCAGACAGTGACGAGTCCTGGACCACAGAGAGTGCCATCAGCTCTGAAGCCATCCTCAGCTCCATGTGCATGAACGGAGGGGAGGAGAAGCCTTTTGCCTGCCCGGTTCCTGGATGTAAAAAGAGATACAAGGTAAAAGAAATACCTCTTGCTTGGCATAACTTGATGGAAAATGGCCAGTCCTGTGTCAATCGAGTCTGGGGAGAGGTGCTTCCCTCTGCGGAGACAATTGGGTGTGTGGCCACTCTCAGGTCAGGGCCAGCTCTGGTCTCTGGGTGGGTTTTCCCCTCTGCTGATCTGTGTGGGAACTATAGGTCAGATTTTGTTGTTGTTGTAGGAGGATCATGTCTTTGATAGTCTTCAAATTGATGTCAAATCAGGCAGAATATCAAATGTGTCACCTATTTGTTTGCCAAACACCTTTCCCAGTGGCTGGCTCTGCAGGTGGTTCACAGAAGACCACTTTGAAGTCTTAAAAGCCTACAGATAGTTCACAGAGCTCTTTTGGAAATCGTTGTAGGGTATTTTCTTCCAGCTGAGGAAGCCCTTGCCCCCTTCCCCCCAGTGACATGAAAAGAGATGAGGACAAAGGGGGCCTTTGGTATTTTTCACACCTTACCATCAGCTCTAACTTCAGCAGTCTCTGTAGACAGCACAAAACCTGTGTCTCTGCAGGCCTGACTCTGAGTGTCAGGGGAGCCAGGGGCACTAAATTCCCTATTGAGAAAAACTCCAAGGGACAAAACACTGAGAAACATCCACACATTCAAGTGTGGGTCCAGAGGACATTTCAAGAAAACAAATCTGCAAACTTTCCCATGAAGCATTAGCAGCTCTTTAAACCCAACTGTGAAAAAAGTAAAAATCAAAAACAGATTCGGTGCCTGTGATGAGATGCTAATTTCCCCAAAGCTCAGCAGATTGACTATTTCTAAAGAAAGTCTTGAAAAATATGATAGCATAAGCACTTCCTGTATTATTCCCTCTTCAGCATGTCTCTGAACACACACACACACGATTATTTCAGTACTTTTATACCTGCTCCTGATATTAAAGCATAAAACACAAATGTATCACAGGTAAGTGGCTCAGGGTTTCACCAACGCTGAACACGGTTAAATGTTTATCATGGCAAGTCCAGATGAAGCCCAGGATGGGGATGTGAGGTCCCCTGAGTGTGTCCTGATGCAGTGTGCCATGTCGCCAGTGGACACGTACATTCCTGTGGGACAGAAGGCATCCTGGTAGTGGGGTGGGGGTAGGGAAAGAATGAAAAGGTGACCTCGGGAAGCCAGGAGCCCAAGGGATCATTTAAGAAGCTTGTTTGTCCAGAGGACAGCTCTGCTTGCGGAAAGAGATTTCCTCTTCTTTCTCTATGTGAAAATGGAGAAAGCTGAACAAGGACACTGCTCTTGTATCCCACCTGCCCTTGGGTGCGCCTGCCCTCTGTGCTTCTCGGGAGCTGGTGCACCATGCTCCGTTGTCTTACTGCCTTCTCTCAGGGATCCAAACACTGTTTTAGGGGTGTCTTACACGTCAGCTAAGTTAAAAGAGGGAGCAAAGTAATAACCCAGACTGCAACTGACTGAAAAAAAAAAAAGAGAGAGATAGGGGAATATAAGCTACACCCTTTATTTTGTCCAAAGAGGATGAAGCCGCCTCTCTTTTCCACCTCTGGCTTCATTCCGTTTTTACACCCCTTTCCCCTGGTCATTTCTATTTTCTTGTCATTACTCTTTTGTTTCTATTTTTCTTGAATTCCCAGTAGTTTCTGCCTTCCTGCAGTTTGTTTGCATCTAGGTCGATGAGGGCTTTGGGGGAGTGTTCTTTCTCCATCTAAGGCCCAAAGAAAATTGCATGAAACTTGGGTTATGGAGGCTGCCTTTTCAGTACCACAGACTGGCAAATGACATGGGTGGCAATTAGTAGTCGTGATTTCCATGAGGGAAGTGTGAGTTTCCTTTCCTGGGCCAGAATACCAGGTAATGGTGCATGGGACAGGAATAAATGCATAACTGCTTCTCCTAACCAGGTGCGTGAGGTAAAGGTAGTCACATTACCTAACTCTTTAGTCTTACTCTTTCTCCTGGGAAGTTACTGGCTGCAGGGCAGTGGTGTTCTCCAGTATAAGTATTTCACCTTATTTACTGCATGGTGGTTGGGTTGGGTTTTGGTGAGAGGAGGGCATAATGAGCTGGTGTGCTGTGGTGTCAGGCAGAACCCACAAGGGCTGCCATCTTGTTCATCCCCACGGCTACCTTCAGACATGTCTCATTCCTTGCCCTGCCTATTGGCAGGGGGTTTCTCATCCACGAGGCTCTTGGGCACTGACTCAGGATCAGCTCTTCTCACCATTTCATTGGCATTTGCAGAACTGAGAGAAGATGAGCATCTAACTCCCCAGACTTCATATGGAGTAGGGCAGAGGAGCAGCAGTACAGTGGTTTCCCATGTTAATTCTTTTGCCTCTAAATGCCCCCTTTCCCTCCTCTCTTCGTCAGCATTCCTCATTTCATTCCCATTTCTCAAAGCACAGCTCAAATGTTTGTGGGAGCCCTTAGCAGCTTCCCAGACTGAAGTTCCCCCCCATCCTCAAGTTCTGTCATCTGACCTTTCTACCTAATCTGTTCACATGACTCGCAGAGCACTTATGATCTTATTAGCCCAAGTGCTTACAGCTCAAAGACTCCTCTGCATGCAGTTCATGTCCCGAACATAGTAAATACCCTAAGGTTAAAGGGATAAAGACAAAATGCATGGGGAAGGGTGGGGGGCAATGTGGGCTCCCCACTGACCAACAGAACCCCAAAGCCGCAACACGATTCATTCTTTTGTGCTCCTCGCAGACATTCCAGGCCAGGAGCACAACTGATTCCATCCACCTTGGTTCTGCACAAAGTTTCTCTGAAAGAGTCCTCGGCTACACAGAGAACACAGCATTTCAGCAGCATAAAGCAACCTTGGTCTCTGACATCTATGTAGATACACAGTCAAGCACACATGTAGCTCCAGATTTTCTCAAGAAGGACACTTCAGCCTTTCTCCCCATCAGTGGATCTAAATCTCCTTGCCTCTCCTGAGAGTCCCCCGGAAGCCCTGGGGGGAGCATAACTGACCTTTCTGGATAAAACCTGGCAGAAAATAGAGCTTTTAAAAATGTTCAAATTCTTCAGTTCCATAATTTTCCTAGAAATTTATGCTATTTTCAAAAAATATTGATGAGGGAATCTAATCTTATATATATACACACACATATATATACACAGCAAAAAATATTGAAACACCTCAGATGTTAAACTGTGATTCTGTTATACATTCTTATGCTCCTCTCTACTTTCTCAATGTCTACAATTACCTATACTGAACACAGATTACGGTAATAACCGTAATCTTTTTCTCATGGGAGAAGAAGACCCGGTTCCCACCTGACGTGCCCTGGACATCCCATGTGCTGCTATGTCAAGTATGACAGAGGAAGGACTTGCAGTGCCATCTCTGGGGCCGGTGGGGTGTCACCATGCTGCTCCACATGCCTTCACTGTTTTAACTTTAACTTAAATGGCAACCCACTCCAGTGTTCTTGCCTGGAAAATCCAACGGACGGTGGAATCTGGCAGGCTACAGGCCATGGGGTCGCAAAGGGTTGGACACAACAGAGCGACTAACACTTTTCACCATCACCAAGCCCAGCTTTGGTTTTTCCATTTTTATTCCACATCAGATCCCCAAATGACCTCATCCTCTCCTTTGTGTAAGACATCAAGGTTCATGGGAAACTGAAAGTTAGGGTTTTATATCAAGGGTACAGACTACATATTGTACTTGCACATGCCTGAATACTGACAGATCAAATAGTTAAGGTGTGGTGGCCCAGTGTGTGGTGTCCTAACTTTAGCTCTCATGATTTGATTTGGAGTAGAATTTTATTGTTCGGATTGGCTCAGTTCCCTCAGCAGGCAGGGAATTCCTGGCACAGAAAAGAACCAGTGCCGCCTCAGGTCCTCCTCTGTGCCTTATGCCTAGCCCCTTCCTGAGTCAGATCACTGTAAGTCATAGACAGTTTTCTCCAGACTGAGTGTCCTAGTCCTTCCCAACTTTTAAGAATTTTTCAGGGACTACCAGCTGGCTGTGCTAATTAATAGCATGTTAGGTGCATGGACTCTGGGGGAGATAGGGGCTCTGGAGCCAACCATCCCCAGGTTCCCATTTCGGTTCTGTCACTTACCAGCTTCATGATCTGGTCAAGTCAGCTTCTCTGGGTGTCAGTTTTTAGTTAAAACCTGAGTGCTGAATAAGACAGTAGATATCAAGTTCTTGGCATGAGGAAAAGTTTTGTTAGTGACGTTCCTTGCCCTGTCGGAGCTTAATCCTTTTTCTCCCTTTCAGAGATCGGAGAATTTAATAAACATTTCAAGTTGCCTGACATTTATTTATTTTTGTCATTGTTAATATTTTTGAAATATTTCAGTACCTCTGCAGTCAGAAGCTTCAGCGAAGCTTTTGTCTTGGAAAGTGAAGTTCCCATAGTTATCTGTGAATGAACAGATAGGGAAATGTTACATCTGATTAGAGATATAACTAACATTTGTGATAACGGTGTCCCTTGACACTTGTGAACATTTTAAGTCACAGCAACAAAGAGAGAGAGTTGGTAAGGTAGAGTTGGTAAGGTAGTTTATCTTAGGCTCTTTGGTCAACCCAGAGCGGCCATGTTTCCACACATGTAGCTGGCTTCCTGATTTTTACAGAGTGATAAAGCTGATGTATGTGTCAGCCCCACAGCCACACACAACACAGCATTTACATTCAAGCTGGGTACAGACCACAGACCCTATTTGAGTCGCCTCAACCCTGGACATGACCTTCTCCTGCTGAACTCCAGATCTGGATTCACACTGGACAGGTTTCTCATGGCTTTAGCAAATTCTAGTTTCACACCTTGCCTCATTTAAAAAAAAAAAAAAAAAAGCCTCACCCTGGATGAAGTATCGTAAGTTCTGGTCCTTTTGGAGTTGCTAAACACAGAGGGGTACCTGGATTTATAATGATCCTTCTTACAAGTTCCCTGTGAAATGTTTTAGTAACTCCTCATCCACAGGAAGCAACAATCCTGAGGTACTCCATTGTCTATTGGGCTGGTAAAAAACAATGCTTATGTTTGTGTGTTGGCCCTAGCTAGGTAGCTCTCACCTGGGTCTCTCATGCCACTGCAGTGGGGTACTAGCTGGGGGCTAGATACACAGGTTGGCTTCTTTACCCACGTGTCTGGGCTCCTGGAGGGATGGCTGGAGCGGCAAGGGGTTGGTCTCGCTTAATGAGTCGAATTCTGCACAGTCACTGCTCTCTCCACACCCTACCACGGCAATCTTCTAGTTGCTTGCATGCCTCTAGAAGACCAGTGAAGGGCTTCCTCACACTGCATGCAGGGATTAATACAAGAACCATGAGGGCTGAAGGGGCAGAAGGCTGACAGCTAGGCCTTCAGGGAAGAAGTTTTATCTGTCCTTAAGCTTCAACTCACCAGACAGCCTACAAGACTCTCTCAAGCGTAGACACAGTGGGTCTATTTGTCGCTCCTGGGTTCCACAGTGTCAAGAGGATTCTCTTCCATAGGACTTAAAAAGAATTAATGTGCATGGTGCATCTCCAATAGGGAAATATAGTGATAACCACTGAACATATTTTGTTTCATGGCAAACTTCTGAGTTTCTTCCAGAATGAAGTATGTTCTAACAAATCCACTCAGATACTTGTGGAGCATCTACTATGTGCCAGGCACTGTGCTTGATGCACATTAAACAGCAGCAGTTTGTTCCTATTCTTTGGGAGCTCAACAAGGGCATCCTATGAAGTAGAATAGATGGTTATGTTGGAATCCTTTAGTTGGGCATAGGACTGGGCTCAATTGGCCTACACTCAGGTAACACTTTCAAAAATAGTCCACTCTTCCAGTGATCTGTGCTCAGCAACTTCCTCTCTCAAGCCTTTTTTTCTTTCCCCCTACTGTGCAACCTGACAGTAGCTGACCTGGAAGTTAAGATCTACGTTCTAGTACCACCTCTGCCATTTGTTCTTCCATAAATCTTCCATGTTTACTAAATGCCCTGAGTTTGTTTACTTGCCATGTAATTGGGATAAAGGAAAAGTAACTTGGTTAAATCTATAGTGATTCTAGGCACGAAGTCTTAAATAGAATGTGCATGTGAGCTAGCAAAACCAACGAACAGAAATCCAGATAGCATGCAGATACTTCATGTTATCATTTAGGATTTGTATGCCAATTTGAAGTTTGAAAGCCTTCTGTTGCTAAGAAGTTCATAAACTGACATTTTCAAAGTTCAGTGTATGTTTGGAATGTAGCACGTAAATAAAAGCAGTGTCCTGTCTGCCCACAGGTGCTTAATAACACACAACTGTGCTGGGGCAGGATTTAAATGGGCAGAGATACAGGCTTAATGCAGAGTAGAAAAAGAACAAAAATTCTCTAAGTAAGGTAAGAATTATTATGATTGGCTGGGAGCAAGACATGCTGAGTTGCCAGTCAAGAATTTATACGTCTTGAACTTTCATCACCCTAACCTTTGTTTCCTTTCTTTAGATTTTTTGTTTTGGCTATCTTGGATATATTTATATAATTGTTCACTGGCAACATTCTTCAGAGGGAACTATGCCTCTACAGTCCGTGAGTCTTAAGTATGTATTTTATGTAAAACTCAAACTTAGTACTTTCAGAGTAACTTGAGGTCTACCTGAAATGGCCTCGGGGTAGCTGTGTGCATAACCGTGTCTGCACAGCCCACGGTGAACACACTGGACTGCTTTGGTCACAACTGGAGTTCACGAAAGCCTATTCTGTATACAGTTGCCATCTGAGAGATGTCCAGTTGCAGTCAGACCCACACTAAGGTTTTCCTCCATCAGACAATTGGGTGACCCCATTTAACATCATATTTTTGTCTTCTCCACAGAATGTGAATGGCATAAAGTACCATGCTAAGAATGGTCACAGAACACAGATTCGTGTCCGTAAACCATTCAAATGTCGTTGTGGTAAGAGTTACAAGACAGCTCAGGGCCTGCGGCATCACACAATCAATTTCCATCCCCCGGTGTCGGCTGAGATTATCAGGAAGATGCAGCAATAACATGCTGGTCATAACTGTGCCAAGAAACCCTCACCAGCAGTTGCTGATTTTGAAAACAGCCACCTTTTTTCAGGGGAAGCATTCAGCAACCCTTTAAAGAATTAAATGCATGCTTTAAATTTTTTCTGTAATTTTGGAATGATGTATCTTTGTAGAGTTAATGATTTTGTACATTTGCACATGTAATCATCATACCCATTTTCATTACTTTGATATAAGGTGCTAAACAAAACAAAAAGCTCTAGGTTCTTCAGCACATTTTCCCCAAAACAAGATTAAAATTGAGGGCATGTTGCATATTGTTTGGTTGTATTGCAGTGATATCAACTGGGGGGGGGGGGGGGGGGGGGCTAGCACTGAGGTTTTTTTTCCCCCAAGATTATAATGTGATTGAAGTTTTCAATACATCAACTCATTGTGTTCAAAACCAAAATAATACCTTCATTATCCAACTGGTTACCATGCCTTACATAATGGAGTTAGTACTTGTGAGTAGAAAGACTTTAGGTAACGGAAATATAAAGAAGAATGTTTAACATAATATGCTAAAAATATTTTCATATTTAAATAACATACATAAAGGGTGTGCTTTCTGTGTTTTATATTATTGTGCAAATCCTTTTGCCCTTTAAAAGTCTGAAAATCTTGCCATCTGATTTATCATTTTAGAGTTATAAATAGCATTTTTGTACAAAGTCTATTCAGTTCACGCATTAGTTTAACATTCATTGAGTGCCTGCTGGGTGCAAGGGATTCAATTTATGCCTATTGATATCTGTGGACCAAGATACTAGTTTAAATAATTTTCCCTGAAATCTGTTAGGAAACACTTTGAAATACTTAAGTGCAAATCTTGTGTGTGTAAAATTTAGTTCTATCTTCATCTTTAGGTGAAGTTTTAAAGCACTTTGTAGTTCTCTATTGCCAACAGATTAATGTTTTATGTGTTGCCAATTCTTGCAACCACTGCCCAACCAACCTGTGGGTTGCAAATAAAGAAAATCCAAGCACGTTTCAAACAGGAACATTTTATTAAGACCCCTATCACCTCTTCATGCTCATTGTGTTTTTAGAATTTTTTTAAAGGCACTTTTTTCCATCACATTGTAGATGTCTGTATTCTCATTGGAAACGTCTGTTTAGCTTTATAAGACATTTTGCTGAAATATGAAATTGAGCCTTATTGACAATTAAGTGCTTATTGCAGCAGGTGGTCAAAGAGTGACTAATACATGACCCGTTAAGAGTGTAACTACGTCTGGACCATTCCTGGAGTTTTTCTTACCAACAAAACCATCATGCCTTGAGTGTTCATTTCTCCCAAGTGCTATTCCTTAAACATGAGTTTACCAATTGCCTAATTATGCAATAAAAATTGCTTTGAGATGGCTAACTGCCCACAAAACTGGTGAAAATCAAAACTCGAAATGCCTGTAAAGTAACTTTCTTCCCGTGTTTCCATTTGTTGAAAGTCTTATAGATGGGAGGAAGCAGGTGTCCCTCCTCAATTTTTCAGAAGTTCTGAAAGGAAGACAATTCTGTTAGCCAGATGGGTAAGCTTCTATATCCTTAAGTTGTGAGTCCCTCATAATGAGGGAATTAAAAGTATTTATAAAGACACTGCCCTCTATAAATTTCCTCAGATCTCTTAAGAGTAGTCTTGGTCCTGAACGTACAGTGTTATCCTTGTGTTTAAAGGGTGATCCAGACATGAGAAGCAACTAGTTGGTGCATAAGAAGGCCCTACTTGGCTATTTCATACCTACGTACAATTGACCAAATTTTTTTTAGGCCAACAATTATCATCTAGCTTTGCTCCTTCTAGTGCAAGAAACTTGTAGGCTGGGTCAGTAGTTCAACTGCTAAACAGTCATTAGTCATTGTGCATGTTAGATTTCTTTCAACTATAAAACAAATTCCAATTTCTATTTACTTATTCATTGTGACAGTATTACTAAACAGGTAAGGATGGGAATATTTTGTTATACCGTGTATAGTGAATGTATTGTACTGTGTCTGTGAAAACTGTGCTTTAAATTATATTTTCATATGTTTTGTTCGGGACAGAGCACATTAAGTTTGAAAGCAACAGAGGTTTGTTTTAGAACTGAAGGCAACTAAATAAAATTCCTGTCAAGAAAAGCTGCTTGTAAATGAAATCACATTTAAAATAAACTGCCTCTGACCCAGAATAAACATGGCTCTTTATTTTCATTAGCATCCATTATCAAGGCCAGTATCCAGTTTGCCACAGAAACGAATATCCATTCAGTACCTTGTTCTCAGGCTGCCCATTTTTTGGATTCAGCTGACACATGTAGATGTCATCGATGTTTTTTCTATCAGTAATAAACTACTTGTAAGCCTGGAGCCAGAAACTACTTAAAAATAGGTTAGTATGAACAATTTCATTTCACTGATAGTAAGTAGTCTATATTATTCAAAGTATACTTTTAGGTTAGCATGGTCCACAGTTATTAACTGTTCTTATTGTTGAACGTATTTTACCTGAATATATTCTGCTTAGCCTATAACCTATCCTGAAGCTTAAAACGTGGATTCCTCACAACAGCATCCCAGATCTGCCATGTCCTAACATCTGGCACCTGACTGCCTAATACTGTTTTGCCCTAGACTCAAACCTTTTAAAGGACTTCAGTTTACATATAGCACTTCAAAATGCCACTATACTAAGTATTAGGTTCATATCTTAGATAACTAGTATGCTTAAGTATTTTTAATAACTACAAAAAGAAAAATCAACAAGTCTGTATTTTAAATTCTTAACATTTATATTATTTCAGAAAATTTAAGACCCAGGACCCAAAAGACATTCAAGATGATCACAAATAGATTTATTTGACTGAAATTACATACCTCTAAAAATGTGTCCACTTTAATGTCAATACTATACACATCAAAGACATAAAAAATACATTAGTTTGATTTGGGTTTATGCATTACATGTTTAATCACTTACTGAGAACATTTTTTTAAAGTTATACTCTTATCGGGAAAATGAGAAAAAAAAAGAAATACATTTTCTGTGATTTTTATGCCACAACCACCACTGTTCAGTAGATCATTTAATATAAAACAATTACACCAATATATCTTGTTCCATTTCCCCATCAGACAGAAATACAACTTTAGGATGGCTTTAAAATAATTACTCAGGTACTCTAAAGCTTCTTCAGTCATAAAATTAGCAAAATATGCTTTCTATTAATTCCTAAAGCAAACATCTCAAATATAAAAGGATAGTTGCTATCATTGCTATCTTGCAAACATGTGATCTCATTCTACATGCAGCTCCCTTTCTAAAGAGCATTAAAATTTTTTTTCATGGGCTAAATTATGAAGTTTTTGTATTCAAAGAATTACTTTGCAAGACTTATGATAAATTCTTTTTACTACATAATTTTTAATAGTCATGCTTAAGCAACAAGGTCAACAGAATCTTGTAACTATTCTGCTAAATAACACTATACATTTTTTTTTCCAGTGTGGTAATGCTAAAATAATCCCCATTTCCTTAGTTCATATAATTTTGCAAAATGGGGAATAAATATATAAACGCACAAGAATTTCCTAAGCAGGTAAGATTAACAGAGGTTAAAATTACATTTATTGATAGTGATAAGCCAAAGACTGACCCTGATCCTAGTAACACCAAACTCAAAGTAGCTCTTGGTCAGAAAAGTGCACTAGAGGGTACATGAAAGTGACCCCTTGTGGTCTCCTTAGTGCTCTATTTGAGGTGATTTTTTTTCAACTGTTAAACTGTATTATTAACTCCTAATAAAAAAGTAACTAATCAAAATTTAAAACATTCTGATCAAAATGGGTCTGTACATGCCTTTCAAACACCTGCTGGTCATAGTCAGGAGGGAACTGCTCACTGCACATTGGGCACACCTTCCAGTGACTTTCAACATGTTCTTCGAATTTGCTCTGATCATAGTTAGGAGGGAACATTAATTCACAGAGTGGACATTTCTTCTGAACATCAAAGCTTGAGGAAATAAAATGAAAGAATTACATGTCTGATAAGATTTCTAATAGCAGTAATCTTCAGATATGGCAAGACTGCATTTATCTAGTTAATATCAGTATCAGCTTAACTTACCTTGAAACTCTTCAGTTACTCCAGGAACCTTTTTCTTGGTCCTAAAAGCTTGCTATTGACAATTGTATAAACCACTTATAAAGCCTCTAAATTTATTTTACAACTAGACTGACAAAAACTTTTTCTCATAGAACAGAAAAAATACAATCACATGTGAAATGAGGCTCAGTGACAAGAATTCTTCAACTGTTAACTAACAGAATGCCTTTTGTGAAACTATAAAGATTAACTGAACTTGTAATTTCCCAACAGTGCTCACTCAGTTTAACAACTAAAGGTGTTCACAGCACTGGTTCTGCATGTATCCGCGCCATCCGGACAGGCACACTAAAATACATGTTGGTGGGCCCCACGATGAGAATTTTGGGTTCAGGAGGTCTGAGTTACAGCCCTGGATCATACGCACTTCTACTAAACTTTCAAGGACCATACACTGAGAACCACTGGTAATCCCAATTCTACACAGAAAAGAGAGAAGTTACCTGGGATCAAAGCAAAAGCCTGTTCCATGCCCACGTAAATGCTGACTTGGAGGATCAGGAGCAGTGGGCACTTTCTCATCTTCCTAGGCAAAGAACAATTTTTGCAACTTTTGAGAAAAGTGAAACCAAACAGAAGTCCCTCAATTTAATCAAGCACTATATAAAGGAAGTAAGATTATACTTTAAGAAACTTTACTTCTATTCTCATTAGATTTTCCTGTAAACAGAAGTTTGAAAGTAATTTGTTTTTACAGAGTATTTCACTGTGGACTAAGTCTTACATTGAAATAAAAAGCAGCATTCAGTGGAATGGAGAGTGTAGTACACCTGCGTGTGTGCGAAGGAAAATCAATATACTTCTGAACTATATGTAAGTAACTTAACTGCATTTTTATCATCCATACACTGGCCACTTTCATTAAAATCTTAAGACTATATTACTTTTTCTATTATTCTCATTAAATACCTACTAGTGTGTAAGACAGGCAGGATCTTCTTTGACAATATACATCTACTGCACAATACATAGAAATTAAAGGAAAACTAGCAATATATATGTGAGGTTTACATGTGTATTTTGTTGGCAAATACATGAGAAAATTCAACTGGAAAACCATGTTAAAAGCAAAGCAATGCACCAAACTACAGGTCTCAAAAACCCTGTTGTAAAATAATCAGATTAATTTTTTTTTTTTAATATTTAACTACCTGATGAACAGATTATCAAGGTAGCCTGCTGAAAACCCTGTAAATCTGAGTTGGGATCAAAAACAAAATGCTGGTTTGGATTTCCATGCCTGCATCCCAGTGGTCACTTTACAGACTTGCACACTGCTACTACATCAACAAGGGGAAGGATGGCATAACGTGGCTGTTACTCTGACAATTATCCCCTCCTGACAGACAGGGGCCGGGGGGGGGGGGGGGGGGGGCGGCGTGTAACACGAGGCTCCCCACTCTCTCTCGCCCATGTGCATCACCTGAGAAAACAGTTCTGTTGGCAAATGATTCCCTTAGGCTATACTTGAGCAAAACAAAAACAGGATCAGTAATCTAATAGGAGATTGAGAAGCTGAGGAATATTGGACAAGTATTTCATATACTTCGAAAATTAAAGTCTTTAACTAAAATCCAGTTTTAAAATCTAAACATACAGAGGGAAGATGATACATAGTTGAATCTGCTAAGCTTAATATGTATGACAGGTAAATTGTGATTCTGTGCCACATTACTCTGGCTGCCAGATTTAGGCCTTCTAGTAACAATACCTGAAACATGAATTGGCTTAAACAACTACATATAAAATAGTGAACAAAATTTTCTCATGTATGTAAAATACATGCTATTTAAGAAAATGAAAACATAATTAAAGGTCTCTTCATACTCTACATTTAGAAATTCTTGAAGAGGTATTTATAATACAATACAACCTTCTGGTGCCAAATATATAATGGAGCCAAAAACCTCATAACTACCTTTGTGTTTTTTTTTTTAATAACAGCTAACAGCTTATACCAATGTATTGCCTCCATGAATCAGCTAACAATAGAGTCTGATGCAAAGGTGCTAGCTCAGACCAACCTATTAGACCTGTTAACCCAACTGATAAAATGTGGAAAAGGGGATTTAAAAAAAAAGCAATTTATATTTTCTAAGCCATATATAATTTGGTAAGGATAACTCTGTTACTCTATTTTCTACCAGAATAAAAGGGGAGAGGGACTCAAGTAGAATTCTAGATAGAATAATGAGACAATCATGAAATAAGAAACCACCTACTCAGAGAATAGGTTAAATATGTAATAAAATCTGAGGAGTCAATTAATATAATATAGTCCCTGGTGGTCTTGTCACGCAAAAGGACCAAGTTTTCACTCACAGATACAGTTACTCCATTTTACTCATTGAGCTTGGCTATTTCCAAACCATACTAGCTTACATACAACAAATCAGACAGGGAAATGAGGCTATTAATGCAGGCTCACTGCCAGCAACAAAAAATGGCTACTGGTTAAAAAGAGAAAGGTAGACAAGAACCAAAAACAGCCAATAGGATTTCAACACTGCATCATACAGCTTTACTATATACATTAAAAGAATGTGAGGACATCATTCAATACTGATTTTTTAATTAATAAACTTCAAATTTATTAGTGTTCTATTTTAGAAAGCTTTCACTTAAGTTTTAGCACTGAAAGTTGTCAACTCAAAAGGATTCTGAATATCAGGTTTTAAAATATTAGTAGCTAGGTATTTTCACAAAACTGCTTAATACCACACTGAAATGTATTTATGAACAATTGAAAATAATTTTTCTTAAAATATTTTCAATAGAATTTTAATCTACAAAGGCCTAAGCCACCTACTTGTTCATATACCTTTAGACCCATCAGCATAATGCTCTTTCTAGTGTAAACTGGGTTTTAAGCAAAGGGAAATATATTAAACTGAAGCCCTACTTGAAACCCAAAACTTCTCACAGGATGCTCAATTCAAAATCTAGTGTTATAAAAATATTCTTGCTTTTTATCAAAGCATATCACGAGTTTAACCAATCTCTTAGACGATAAGATACATTTAATCATACTAAATTCAAAACACAATCATGATCATAAAAATATAATTACCATATGACACAACAATTCCACTTCTGGGTATATGTCCAAAAGAACTGAAAATAGGAACTCAAATAGATATATTGGTACACTTATGGTCATATCCACATTATTCACAATAGCCTAAAGGTGTAAACAATTCAAATGTCTACCAATGGATGCGTGGATTAACAAAATGTGGCATACACATACAATGTATGGTATACACATACATTACTTAGCCTTAAAAAGGAAGGAAATTCTGACACATAATAACATAAATGAATCTTGAAGACATATGTTAAGTGAAATAATCCCACCACGAAAAGATAAACACTATATATAATTCTCCTTATATGAGGTATCTGCTGCTCTGCTATGCTTAGTCGCTCAGTCATGTCCGACTCTTTGCGACCCCATGGACTGTAGCCCACCAGGCACCTCTGTCCGTGGGGACTCTTCAGGCTACTGGAGTGGTTGCCATGCCCTCCAGGGGATCTTCCCAACAGAGGGATCAAACACAGCTCTCCCACATTGCAGCCAGATTCTTTACCGTCTGAGAAACCCAGGAAGCCCAAGAATACTGGAGTGGGTAACCTATCCCTTCTCCAGGGGATCTTCCTGACTCAGGAATCCAACCTGGATCTCCTGCATTGTAGGTGATTTCTTTACCAGCTGAGCTACCAGGGAAGCCCCAGGTACTAGAATAATCAAATTTGACAGATGACAGGCTCAAGCGGGGGACGGGGGATGGAACTGCCATTTAATAGGTAGAGAGTTTCTGTTTTGTCAAGATGAAAAGAGTTCTCAAGACTGGTTGTACAACAATATGAATATACAGTTGACCACCGAACGATGAGGATTTGAACTGTGCAGATCCACCTATATGTGGGACTTTTTCAGTAGTAAATACTGCAATACTACATGATCTACAGTTGGCTGGATCTTCAAATGTGGAGCCGTGGATACAGGAGAAAAGTGCAGCTACAGGGGACCGATAAGTTGTACTCAGATTATTAACTGCATAGAGGGTTGGCACCCCTAAGCTTCACGTTGTTTAAGGGTCATCTGTACTTATTGCTATAGAACCATGTATTAAAAAATAGTTAAGATGGCAAATTCTACGTTATATGTATTCAACCACAATTAAAAGGAAATCGTGAGCAAACCATCAATATGCACCCAGTTACACCATTTGAATCATTAGGATTCAGATAATCAGCATTTCTCAACCTTTGCCAGAAATTATTAACTGAAATAATTTAGATATCATTTTTTGCTGTTTAGGTGCTTAGTCGTGTCCAACTCTTTGTAACCACCCCACCCTGCCCCTCCATGGACCATAGCCCACAAGGCTCCTCTGTTCATGGAATTTCCCCGGCAAGAATACTAGAATGGGTTGCCATTTCCTTCTCCAGGGGACCTTCCTGACCCAGGGATCAAACCCGTATCTCCTACAGTGACAGGCGGATTCTTTACCACTGAGCCATTAAGGAACTAGTAATAAATATCAATGAAGAAAGATCTACCACCTAACAGAACTTTTACTAAGTTGATAATTATTACTTTAGCTCAAGAACATCCTTTCAGAAACATCTGCTAAGGTCAAAACCAACACCTAAGAACAGAGTACCAATAACTCTGGGTATAACTACTACATAAAGTTTTAAATAAATGTTTATTTTTATCCTTCATAACTCTGTATTATTAATATTGGTCAACATCCTCTTTTCATGAGATGTTACTATTCAAACTCCTCCAAACGTCCATGAGTTTGAGCAAACTCTGGGAGACAGTGAAGGACAGGGAAGCCTGGTATGCTGCAGTCCATGGAGTCACAGAGTTGAACACAACTTAGCAACTGAACAACAACAAACATCCATTTCCTGTAATATGTCAATGAAGGAATATCAACTGAATTTATAACTATAATTTAAAGATATTTTTAAAAATGAAAATAATTTTATAAGATCTCTATTACTTTTCAATTGTCACTTTTCTCAGATACATGCACCCCTATAGTCATAGAAGCACTATTTACAATAGACATGAAAACAACCTACATGTCCACTGACAGATAAATGGATATGGTGATGTGTATATATATACACACATATATATATATATATACTGGCTGAAGCAGGCCAGTTGGTGTCTCTGTTTGCTCCATTTTAAAACAGAAATATAACAGTTCCTACCTCATAGGACAGCTATAGAGAGTTAACATATTAAAGCACTGGCTGTCAAAACTACAGAAACATCTGTAGCTATCACCATCATCATAATTACAGTGTTACAGTTACTGCTGTTACAACTATTAGGTAAAGGGGAATGAGTCATAAAAGGCTTTTTTGATCTGATAGAAACAAAGTTTTTGGTGAAGAAGGGAGGGGATTATGGCAGTACGGGGAATATGGTGCAATATGACTAGAGGGGGCTGTTAAGTGTAGCTGCTTCAGCCCCAACTCAAAGGTGCTGTGTCCCATGGTTGTTAAATACTTCCAAGGGTAAAGAACCAGAGAAAAGGAACAGGTCAACTCAAATCTGCTTTCTTTATTCTAACTAAAACTACTAAAATATTTCATTTGCAAGTGATTTTTGTTGTTGTAATGACAAGAATTAAAAAAAAAAATAGGTCTGAATATGCATGAAAATTAGTTTGTCTAATGTGAAAATTTTTCTGATAGCAAAATATAATTACCAAAATGTGCCTATTAAGAGCCCTTCCATCTCATTATCAAATTTAAGCATGTCAGCAAACGAGCACAAGATTCTAACACTGTTTCTCATGGGTTTGCAGGAGGGCAAAGCACACAGATCAGAAAGAACATTCTGCTAATTAAACTGAAGCAGATGACTACAGTAGAGAAGGGCTTGTCACATGTAACATCTGTGCCAAGAATGATCAGATTAAATATGCAAAATGTGAAGTGAAGGTGTGAAAAAGCAGTAAGATAATACTCTAGACTTCAAATAGGCTACAAAAGTTCTGACAGTTTTCCTAATTATTCCCAGTAATGGACACAGGAGGCCAAAAGGCAGGAGAGAGAAATACATTTTTCTCCATTATGGGTGTTGAGCTCTAGGGCTAAAATCATGCCTGTCTGAACACTGATCAGTTTCTGCAAAGGTTAATAGCAATTAAATGCAGCAAACTAGATTAAATGAGAAACAGGTCATGATACCACTGTACTTGCAAAGAGCACGATAAAGCATTTCTTTTAAATTCTTAATGCACAGAAAATCCAACAAGAGCTGCTGTAAGAAAAAGGTCTATCTATTAAATGGTAAAGAAATCTCCTAAATGAAAAAATCAATGTCATGCAACATAAACTGATTCAATTACCATCAGTATTGTGCTGCCGAGATTAAATACAAATGATGTCTACAAGACATTTCTCAAAAAAACTGATACACACACTTCTTCCTCTTTCTGAAGATAACAAAGAGTTCACCTTATAATTTAAAATGGGATATATTAATAAGTGCAAAACTGAAAAGATGCACACCAGAGCATAATATTGTCATTAACACTTTGTTTCTTCTGATCTAGAACATCTATAATCAAAAGAATATAGTAAATTACTCTGTGATAATTAAGATTAAACCATCTGTGACTACAGTTAATACTGTATTATATATGTGAAAGTTGCTAGTCAAGGCTATGGTTTTTCCAGTGGTCATGTATGGATGTGAGAGTTGGACTGTGAAGAAAGCTGAGCGCCAAAATATTGATGCTTTTGAACTGTGGTGCTGGAGAAGACTCTTGAGAGTCCCTTGGACTGCAAGGAGATCCAACCAGTCCATCCTAAAGGAGATCAGTCCTGGGTATTCATTGGAAGGACTGATGCTGAAGCTGAAACTCCAATACTTTGGCCACCTCATGCGAAGAGCTGACTCATTGGAAAAGACCCTGATGCTGGGAGGGATTGGGGGCAGGAGGAGAAGGGGACCACAGGATGAGATGGCTGGATGGCATCACCGACTCGATGGACATGAGTTTGAGTAAACTCTGGGAGTAGGTGATGGACAGGGAGGCCTGGCGTGCTGCGATTCATGGGGTCGCAAAGAGTCAGACACAATTGGGCAACTGACCTGAAGAGAGCAGACCTTAAATCTTCTCATCACAAAGAAAAAAATTATAACTGTAGATGATGGACGTTACCTAGACTTGTTATTCTGTAGTACACGCAAGTACCATTATGCTGCACACCTTAAACTAGTATGTTACAGGTCAACTGCGGCTCAACGTTTTAAAAAACTTTAAGATGAAATTACCTTGGGGACTTTCCTGGTGGCTCAATGGTATAGAACCCACCGGCCAATGAAACAGACACAGGTTCGATCCTTGATCCAGGAAGATCCCAATGCTACAGAACAAACTAAGCCCTTGCATCACAACTACTGAGCCTGTACTCTAGAGCCCAGAAAGCATGAGTACTGAGCCCAAGTGCTGCAACTACTGAAGCCCAAGTACCCTAAAGCCCCGTGCTCTACAACAACAGAAGCCACCACAATGAGAAGCCTGGGCACCACAACAGGAGAGTAGCCCCCGCATTCCACAACTTGAGAAAAGCCTTCACATCAAGGAAGACCCAGCACAGCCAAAAATAAAATTATAAAAAATGATTCTTGGGAGAATGAAGATTTATAATTAGCATCATTTTTAGAAAAATATTAAACTATCTTATAACTACAATATTCTAAGATCATTCTCCAAATAAATTCTAAAGTATCCTTCTGAAACTTATTCAAAAAGATAAAGCAAGCAATCATGTGTACACACAAGCGCACATATTCTCTCTTCCCACACACACGTAACTCTCTACACAGGACAAAAATAAAAGAGACAAGCTCAGAAAATGGAAATTCAATTTACTTTACTATCCTCAGGGTCTTCTAAACCATCAGGGCGGCTTAGGTTTCGAGCAGGCTGGCTGCAAACAACATTATCCTCCAGTCCCCAAGAGGGTACTCTCACAGGTGGCCTTTGGATTTCATCTGGGTAAAAAGCACCATCTGCTCCATCTGAAATAAAAATTTTGGAAGGGTAGGGTAAAACCTGGTCCTAGAATTAGAATCCCTATCTATAGCAAGGATGAACAGAATATAAAGAACCATTTTAGTGTATCCAAAAAAATGTTTTTCTTTTTAACCCAAATGACCTTTAAACTATGTGTAATAAGCAAACAGACTCCTCATTCATGGTGTATCGCTTCTAGATGAAGCCAGTTAGTGTTAAACATTAAAACTGTTTGTTATAAAACAGGATTTCTATTAGAGTTGATTATACCAACTAAACAGTTCTCTAATCCCACAAAGACACAAACAAAAAAAACCTCCGTATTTGGCTAACCCCAACAAAAAAAGTTTTAATAACCTCTTGTTTCTGGTGTTGCATAAGGATTACCATACTGCAGAACTGGTTGTGTATTTGACACTGCAGGAACATGACCACTTTTCTCTAAGCTTGTTTTGAGACACTGTGAGATCTGATGAGGACTTTGGGAATTCTGACCTTCCAATTTCCTTTCTGCTTGATTTTCTACACTCCTTTTATGTTCCTAAAATTAACAAAAAAGGTGAAAAAGCAAGGCAATTGAGTATTTTATAACAAGAAAAGCTTAAACATTTAGCCAAAATATTACAATGATTTCCCTATTATGTTTAAAGGATACAGTTGAAAATGTTGGTTCTGAACTTCTCATAAATGTCCCTCCCACACTTAACAAAACCAGAAAGCAAGATAAAGCCCAATATATATTTTCAAACTCTGCCAATTAAAGTACCCTTTTCATTGAGCTGAGGGGAAATTATGAATCTTTTATAATTTAGCTATTAGTAAAAATCATTAAAGCAAAAAACAACTCAGACTACTTCCCTAGTAAATTCTATCAAACATTTTAAAAAATATATTAATCCTGTATAAACTCTTACCAAAACACTTTCTCAGCTTACTTTCTAAGGCCAGTATTATCCTGATACCCAAACCACTGACATCACAGGAAAACTGCAGACTGCAACTGCAGAGCCTCATGAATACTAATGCAAAAATCCTTAAGAAATCAAATTCAATATTAAAAGTAATATATCATGACCAAGTAGATTTTATCACAAGAAAGCAAAATTAGTTTAACATACAAAAATCAATGCAATTCACCATGTTCACAGACTAAAGGAAAAACTGTATGATCATTTCAATAAATTCACAAAGAAACATTTTACAAAATCCAACATGCATTCATGGTTTAAAAAAAATAAAGCGATGTTAACGAAAACCAACAGTGAATCTTAATGATAAAAAATTAAGTGATTCTATCTAAGATCAAATATTAAGGCAAGAAAGTCTGCTAACCACTTCTATGCAACATTATACTGGAGGTACTAAACAGTGTTAAGGTTAAGGCAAGATTAACGCAGACAGATTGGAAAGGAGGAAGTAAAACCATCTTTATTCACAGATGACATCATCATAGTAGTGGGAAAATCCTAAGGAAATCTACTAGAACTAGGAGAATGAGTTAATTTAGCAAGGCTGCAGTATATAAGGTCAATATAAAAAAATACCAACCAACTGTATTGTCAGCAACACACAACTGAAAAATGAAATTTAAAAAATTCTTTTTATTTTAAAAAGAATTAATAGATAAAAATTAAATACTTAGGAATAAATTTAGCAAAAGATGTACACAGTCTATAAACTAAAGACCATAAACATTACTGAGAGATACAGAAGAAAGGCTCAACAAATGGAGAAATATATCACATTCATGGACTGGAAAACCTCTTTTTATACTATTAAATTCCCCTCAAATTGATTCACAGATTCAAAATTCCAGCAGGTTTTTGTATAAATTGACAAACTTGATTCTAAAATGTACAATGAAACACAAAAGTCCTGGAACAGCTCATTTTTAAAAAGTAGAACTTCAAGACTTACACAATCTGATTTCAAAACTTATTATAAAAGCTATAGTAATCAACTGAGTAGTTCTGGCTTAAGGATAAATACACAGATCAGGCACAGCCAAACTTTTTCCATAAAGAGCCTAATGGTAGATATTTTCAGCTTTGTAGAACACAGTCTGTCACAGCTACACAAATCTATCTCTGCTGTTGTCACAGACAATTACCTAAAAATGAACTGACATGTCAATGTGCTTTAATAAAACTTCATTTACAAAAACAGATCACAAGCCAAATTCAGATGTAGACTTTAGTATGTTGACCCTAATATAAATAAAACAGAAAAGAGATTCCAAAAATATATCCATACTCATTGCCAATTAATTTTCAAAGATGAAGATATAATTCAGTGGAGGAAAACACATTCTTTTCGACATCTGATGCTAAAAAAAAAAAAAAACAAAAACCTGGCTATCTGCATATAAACAAAAATTTTTTGACTGTCATTCCATACACAGAATTTAATTTTAAATAAATCATAAATCTAAATATAAGAGCTGAAAATATAAATATACTAGATGAAAAAGTAGGAGAAAAATCTTTGTTACTCTGGGTCAGGCAAAAATTCCATATAGGACAAATATAGCCTGAACCATTAAGAAAAATATTGCTGAACTGTACTACTTCAGAATTAGCAGCTTCTGCTCTTCAAAAGCTAGTTTCTTTTAAAAATGAAAAGATGAGCCACAATTGGGATAAAGTATTTCCAAAATATCTAACAAAAGAAATTGGATTTGGAATATATTTTTTAAAACTCCAAACCAAAAACCAAAGAAAATAACCCAATTTTAAAAATTAGGTAAAAGATATGAACAGACATTCACAAAAAAATATACATGAATGGCCTGCAGGCACAAGAAAAGATACTGAGCATCACCAGTTAGTCATCAAGGACTATCCAGAAGAAAAAAAAAGAAACTAATCTTAAAAGATATATACATCCCAATATTCATAGCAGCACTATTTAAAATAGCCAAGATATGCTTGAAAATAACCTAAGGCTCATCAACAGATGACTGGATTAAGATGCTATGTATGTGTGTATGCATGCACTTGATGCAGTAAGTCAAAGATAAAGACTATATGGTATCACATATACACACATGGAATCTAAAAAATATGCATAACTGTACATACAAAAAAGAAACAAACTCACAGATACAGAAAACTTGTGGTTACCAAAGGAATAGGACAAATTAGGGGTACGAGATTACAGATGCAAGTTACTACATATAAAATAAACAACATGGATTTACTGTGGGGCACAGGGGCATCCATTATCTTGTAATAACCTATAATGGAATATAATCTGCAAAAATACTAAATCACTATGCTGTACACCAAAAACACAATAATGTAAATTAACTATACTTCAATTTTAAAAAAAATTTTAAGGTTAACATTAAGAAACAATAATAATTTAAAAAAACCCTAGTCTTCAGAGAAATTAAACTATAATTTTAACAAGGCAACCCTACATAGCCAATAGAATGACTATAATTAAAAACTGATAATACCAAGGGCTAGTGACTGGAATGCTCATACACTGCACTGGGAATGCAAAGTGGTACATCCTCTTTGGAAAACAATCTGGCTGTTTCTTAAAAACACAGACATACCACACAAGCCAGCAATTCCCTTCCTAAGTATCCACTCAAAAAAAGAAAAAAGAAAGTCATATCCACAGGAAAAACTTGTAAGAGGATGTTCATAGCAGTCTTAATCATAACCAAAACATGAGAAATAATCTGAACGTCCATCAGCTAGTAAAAGGATTAATGTCCATAATCAACAAATGAATAAATTCTGTATGATCATATTTTTATGAAATGCTAGAAAAAGTAAAACTGTAGAGTAGAAGAAAGCGGATCAGTGGTTGTCTGGGACTGGGGTTAGTTGGAGGAATGGAGTACATATGAGCACAAGCATGTGCAGCAATAAAACATTCTATAGTTTGAATGTAATAATAGTTACAGTACTATATATTTGCCAAAATTCACTGCATTGCACTTAATATGGGTGAATTTTATCATATGTAAATTGCACCTCAATAGAGCAGTTTAAAAAAATAAAATCAACCAAAAATATTAACAAAGGATGTAAGGATAAAAATTGTCACCTGTAAAGTAAAATTTAGCTGGTTTTGCTGACTCTCATCCCTTGGGAGTACTCAAGATGAGACTCTATGTTAAATTTTTAACTATAAAGTGACCTTAAAATAGGGTAAGTAGCCTTAAAATGAAGTAAATCATTATCATTGAGAGCAAAACTAGTTTGTGTGTTAGTCGCTCAGTTGTGTCCGACTCTTTGTGAGCCCCATGGACTAGCCCACCAAATTCCTCCAAATTCTTCAGGCAAGAATACTAAAGTGGACTGCCATTTCCTTCTCCTGGGGATCTTCCTGGAACAGGGATAGAACCCAGGTCTTCTGCATCGCAGGCAGATGCTTGACCATCTGAGCTACTAGGGAAGCCCTGAGAGCAAAACTGGTAAACATGAAAAATGCAAGTCAATTTAGGCTTGAGAAGAGAAATGGGAATTAAAAGTTCTTGCTAAGCACGTGAAAAGAGTAGAGAAGGCATAAGAAATACAACATAATGCAGGACTGGTAAGTGAATGACTTACCTAGAACACAGGATTCATTTTAAGAGTAGAAGAAATATATCTAAAAACACAGCTCAAGGGCAATATGCCGATCTGTCCTACAGTTTAAGAACTATCAGTTCACTAAAGTGGGCCTAACAGATCCTGAACAGCACCACCACCACCATGAAACAGTTCTGAGCAAGGTTAATCTAGCGAACTATAGCGAGCACACCTGAAAGTATAAACAATTAGGGAGGCAGAATACCATGGTGGACTGGAGTCCGACCAGAATTTGCTTGTCAGCTCCAGCACAAAAAACCCTGAGGAACTTACCTTCTGCAGGCCTCAGAGGACTACTGAGAAATGAGGGGACTGTTTAAAACATAGCAGGCCCTCAATGGATGTTCCCTCATCTCCTGCCAATCAAAAACCCCATTCACACTGCTGTAGTGATTCAGGATGTGAAAGTGACAATATGAACAGAGAAAAGGGGAGAGAGTAAATATAAAAAATACTTCAAAGATGATTCAAGAAAAGAGCGGGGGAAAGGCATGGAAGCAGCAAAAGAGTTAGACATGAGAAAATACTTCTATAAAAGTAAAAATCAGTTTAAAGGAGTATTTTTCTATAAGCAAAGAACAAACTACTTAAATGAAGTCAGGGTTTTATCAAAAGATTTATACATGCACTAATATAGACAAGGAACATCACAGAGAATTTCAACCTAATAAAGAGTTTACTCTAGGCTCATACTCCACTCCTTTAAGATCAAAGATACAACAAATCCTCTGCAAATAATATATGGGTAAGAACAGGAGTAATAAGCAGCTTTGATTCCTCATGGGGGAAAATGGAGGCAGGCTAAAAATACAGGAACATGGACAAAATTGTTCTGATTGGGTTGTCTGGCAAATCAGAAGACTGAACTGTTAACTTAGAAAAGAGTCTTAAATTTATATTCACAATGCACCCACCCTCCTCCAAAGGATCCATGTTTAGAATTCAGGATATCCATGAACTTAGATGGAAAAAAACTACATCTTTTCACTAACTTCTAACTTAAATGTATCATTTTCTTCAATTATGGATGCAGGCAAAAAACACAGCAGCAGTTGCACTGCCTTTGTCACCCACAAAAATCACAGATATACTCAAGACAACTTCCATTAATCATTTATAGCTACATACAAGTATTACTCTTCTATTCTCAAAAAGGAAGCAGATCATCTGGAAAGATGAAATGAAATTCAGAAAAAATGCTAATCAGGCACCTGATGTTAAAGAACATTTAGAAACAGTTTTACTTTAAAAATATTTTTTATTTTTTCTCTGGTAATAGTTAATAAAATACTTCCCACCATCATTTTTATCATTCTTTGCCACTGTGCTTTCTGCTTTATTATTTTCTTTTCTCTTTCCTTTTCAGATTTCTAGTAAGGGGGTTATACAGAATATCTGAAATAGTATGAAAATGGTAAATAATCCTAAGCAGTGGTTTTTGGAATGACATAAGATATTTTAAGATATGTTAAATTTCTAAAAACATTTAAATTGGTAGAGTTTCTAAGACATACTAAATTACTTCATACTATTAAAAGTTACTTTTAAAATATATATTTGTATGATACTAGTGAGCAAGTTACTCTAAAAAACAATAATGAATTTTTATTCACACATATGTTCAATAACTATGTTACTGAGAAAGAGGAACCAGACGTCAAATTGCCAACATTCTCTGGATCATAGAGAAAGCCATGGAATTCAAAAAAGACATCTACCTCTGTTTCATCAACTACACCAAAGCCCTTGACTGTGTAGATCATAATAAACCGTGGAAAGCTTTTAAAGAGATGGGAATACCAGAACATCTTACCTGTCTCCTGAGAAACCTGTATGCAGGTCAAGAAGCAACAGTTAGAACCCTGTATGGAACAACTGATTCATTCAAGGTTGAGAAAGGAGTACGACAGGGCTGTCTGCTCTTACCCTGTCTGTTTAATCCATACACTGAGAACACATCATAAGAAATGCCAGGCCGGATGAGTTACAAGCTGGAATCAAGATAGGCAGGAGAAACATCAACAACCTCAGATGCATATGATACCACTCTAGTGGCAGAAAGTGAAGAGAAACTGAAGAGGCTCTGGATGAGGGTGAAGGACGAGAGTGAAAGAGTCGGCTTAAAACCAAATATTGAAAAAACTAAGATCATGGCATCCGGCCCCATTACTTCATGGCAAAGAGATGGGGAAAAGGGGGAAGCAGTGACAGATTTCCTCTTGTGCTCTCAAATCACTGTGGATGGTGACTGCAGTCATGAAATCAGAAGCCATTTGCTTCTTGGAAGGAAAGCTATGACAAACCTAGACAATGTGCTGAAAACCAGAGACATTACTCTGCCATCAAGGTCCACATAGTCAAGGCTATGATCGTCCCAGTGGTAACGTACGGTTGTGAGAGCTGGACCGTAAAGAAGGCAAAGCGCCAAAGAATTGATGCCTTCACAAACCATGGTGCTGGAGTCCCCTGAATGGCAAGGAGATCAAACCAGTCAATCTTAAGGGAAATCAACCCTGAATACTCACTGGAAGGGCTGATGCTGAAGTTGAAGCCCTAGTATTTTGGTCATCTGATATGAAGAGCTGACTCACGGGAAAAGTCCCTGATGCTGGGAAAGATTGAGGGCAGAAGAAGAAGAGGGCATCAGAGCATAAGATGGCTGGATAGCATTGCCAATGCAATGGACATGAACTTGGGCAAACTGTGGAAGATGGTGAGGAAAAGAGAGGTCTGGCATGCTGCAGTCCATGGGGTCACAAAGTCTGACACAGTTGGGCAAATGAACAACAACAATGTTCAATAAATATTTATTGAGTATCTAATATGTGGCAGGCACTGCTCTCCAGGCACTAGAGATTCAGGTACAACCAAAACATACAAAAATTCCTGCTCACGAGAAGTTTGTATCTAGAGCAGGGAAGATGAACAGGAAACAAAACAAGTAAAATACACATTCTGTTAGATGATGATTCATCTTTTTTTTTTTTTTCTTTTTATTTACTCACTCAACTAACGCTTAATGATCATTTGGTTTATCCCAGGCACTATTTGGATCTAGGTTTCAGTGCTGAAAGAAAAGGATTTAATCCTAACCTTAAAGAGGAGTAAGGGTTCTAAAAAAACACTGGGAAAAGACAAACATTAAGCAAGTTGCTGAAGTAGCAAAACAGAAATTCTTATAAATACACTCTTTGAAAGTAACATAAAACTACAGTATCACTAGCAGGAAAATTAAGAGTAACTCAAGAAAGGAAGTAGAAAGCAAACTGGCCTACTTCTATTGCATTCCTGACACGGTAGGGCATTAACTGATAATAAAACTGCTGATGGCAGTACATTTCTTTTACCAAATGTTTTTATAAGCAAATGCTATAAATTATGTTTGACCCATTAACATTAATTTGTTTAGTCATTCAACAAATATTTAACTTCAAATATCAAACACTAAGAGTGACAGTCACTCAGCCATGTCCAACTCTTTGCAATCCCATGGACTATACAGTCCATGGAATTCTCCAGGCCAGAACACTGGAGTAGAGACTACAAACACAATGGTGAATAAAACAGACATGATTCCTGCCTTCATGGACCTTATAATGAAGCAAAGGGAGTTTTAATTAAGAGAAATATGTACAGAAATAAGTATCAGTTACAAATTACGGTAAGTGCTGTAAAATAAAAGTACAATTCCCAGGTGTAAGTTTAATAGAGATACCTAATAGAACGAGAGGTCAAAGGCGGCCTCTCTGAAGAAGAGTCATTTAACCTGAGACTTAAAGTGTAAGTCAAGAGTAGTAGGAGTACTTAAATATTTAGAAGAAAATATTAAAAGATTTGGGGATATACTTGAAAAAAATACCACTGGGTTAAAACAGAAGGAAAATGGTTGAAATTATAAGATAGCCATAAAGTAACATCTGTTGATTGCTGGGTGAGCAATACAACAGAGTTCATTACATTATTCTCTTCTTATATATGTTTAAATTCTTCCCAGACTTTTCTAGTTTAAAGTTAACTACCAAAGAATTGTAGGCAAGAATATTCTTGGCAAAGTACATGAACAAGGGCCCTGAAACAAGAAAGCAAGTCATGAGTTTTAAGGCCCAAGTGACTGTAACAGTTCTCAAAATGCAATCCCGAGAGCAGCACCATCAGCAGCAACTTGTCAGAAATGCAAATCTCAAGCCCCATCCCTGACCTACAAATCAGAAACTCTGGGAATAGAACCCAGAAAGCTGTGCTTTAACAAATCATACAGATGATTCTGATGCAAGCTCAAGACTCAGAACTACTACTGAGAGAAATTCTACAATAGAGGAGAATCAAACAAACTGTGGCTTAAAAGGGGTTGAGAGAGAGAGAGGCTAGTCATATAAAAGATTATAATCCATACTAAGAATTCTGGAGGGATTCCCTGGTAGTCCAGTGGTTAGGACACCATGGTTTCACTGTCAAGGGTATGGGTTCAACCCCTGGTCAGGGAACTAAGATCCTGCAGGCCACACAGCACAAACAAAAAAGAATGTTGTCATTTATCTTATATGCACAAGTACATGGGAGACCCATAAGGAGCTTCAAGCAAGGAAAGTATCAACTTTACATTTTTAAAAGGTTACCTGCCTGTGGTTTGAATAATCTTTTACTTCTGCCAAACACAGAGCAGAGGGAAGAGGAATTAAAAAGAGAGAGAGGAGAGGAGTGACCTCATGGAAGATTAGAAGATGGCAGAGTACGAAGTATGGCACTTATCGAACAACCCCCAAGGAACTGAATCCCAGCAACAAGTGAGCTCAGAAGTAGGTCTATATTAAGATGACTGAGCCCCATCTAACAGACTGATTGCAGTCTTGCAAGATTATCTACACTGCAGCATAATTAATAAGTCACTATATATTATTTTCTGTGATTTGAGCCATCTGTAACTCAGCAAAATGTACAGATGGTTATAACCATTCAGCACTTTCACTATCATATATGAAACTACAAAACTATAAAATATATTCTATATATAAATAATGATTTTATGTTAATTTTTATATATGAAACATATTTTATATATGTAAAATGTATAAAAATAAAGTATCTTAATTGCTTCTCTCCAACATGAGCTAGTAACTCCAAGCACAGAATACACTTCGGAGTTGGGTTTCTTACCAAAAATTACTTAATTCATATTTCACAAAGTGGTCTTAAGCATTTGAAATACATATTTTGTCAACTTTCTGTCAAATCTAATTAGGTTATCATTGCTTTAACTTTGAAATACACTTGACCAAAACTCATACCAGAAATAAAAAATTGTTTTCTTACTCTTCATTTGTGCTCCTATTGTTTTAATTAGCTTCAATCCACCATTTAGGGCTTCCCAGGTGGCACTAGTGGTAAAGAATCCACACAAGAGACATGGGCTCGCTCCCTGGGTAGGGAAGATCCCCTGGAGTAGGAAACCCAACTCCAATATTCTTGCCTGGAAAACAGACAGAGGAGCCTGGCGGGCTACGGTTCCAGGGACTGCAGAGAGCTGGACATGACTGAGCAACTAAGCACGCACAGCACAACCCACTGTTTGTTTCCAGAGATCTTTTTAACCCACCTGTCATTTTACATTCCCACGTACCGAAGGCAGGGTGGAGGATGAGAGGGTGAGGGGGAGAGAACTAGCAAGTAACATTCAAACACAATATACTGACAACCCGGGGATGGGCTGGGGAGGGAAGAATTGCAAACAATCTTGAATTGAATTCTAATCTTATAACAGGTTTCCTTGTCTTAGTGGACATAGCTCTAGCAGTCCTGAAACTGTTTTATGTGAGATACTGGAACTACCAAATAGATTAAATGTGCTGACACCGTTGAGCACAGGATTCTCACTGAGGAAAAGGTGTACAAATAGGAATTAAGGAAAACAGGGAGGATTTCCCTGGCAATCTAGTGGTTAGGATTCTACCAGTCCACTGCCAGGGCCTGGGTTTGATCCCTGTGTGAAACTAAGATCCTGCAAGCCAGATGGCATGGCAAAACAGTAAGAACAACAACACAACCAACATCCTCATCCTGATCATCTCTCTGTAGCTAGATGAAATTACTGCAATAACTTCTATTAAAAATGCCTTTTTAAAAAAAAAGGCAAGGAAGAACTAGTTGAGTTGGAGTAGAATTCACAATATCTAAAATACAAACCTTTCCCAGCTCTGGCGCTGAAAGGATCCAGAAGCAATGGGCACCAAGAATAATGAAGATATACACAGAGCCTGAATTCTGGGTTCCAAGCAGCATTTCCCAATAATAAGCAACCAGAACCCCTTGGAGAAGTTAATGTCAGATTCTTTCTTATAAAAAATGGCCAATTCCAAAGATGAATGGTGAAATAAACATTTGAGACTATCTTGCAATGCTAGAAAAAAATTAAGTGCTCAAAAAACCAACACCATCCTTTTGATATTGGGGCACACCAGGGACCAGTTTGAAGGTGTTCCCACTAACCAAATATGGGACTACGTGAAAAGCAAAAAATTCTTAACCCACTACTAAAAAGAGCTCATACTGATGAGTGCCAAGTAGGAAGATGATATCTATTAATATCAGATTAGATAAACACACAGATGAACAGAGATACCCAAATGTAAATTTAAAATACAGTTGGCCCTCTGAATCAGCCAATGCAGAATGCATGGATACTCAGGGCCAATGGTACTACACCATTTCACATAAGGGACTTCAGCATCCTTGGATTCTGGCATCCTTAGAGGGGGCTCTAGAAACCAACCCCAAAGACACAGAGGGAAGATTGTACATACATACCTATATACATACATACATAAATGTATACTGTAACATAAAAAATATTTTTGGTCCTGTCCCCAGTTCCTGGCACTGACCTCCTAAAACTTCTGGAATTTTCTCAGTGATAGGAGTGTCTTTTATCATTCATAACAAGACCCTTTAGACCCTACTGTGAGAAATGCTGCATTACAGTACATTTTATGTTATAAACGTATGCTCTGTCTGAAGGTCAGGTTATGCTAGAAATCATTAAACAGCTCCTAAAATGTTTCCTATTACAAAAGAAAATCAAATAAATACATTAAGTATAATTTTAAATTTGTTTACTTTTATAAATTTGAACACTAAAATTTGTTAAGTCCAAACCATGTAACAAAAGTCAAACTAAGTCTCGACACAAGCATTTTTCTATCAAAATATTTTTAAAATATTATAAAACTAAAAAACGTTTTTTCTACCTGTTTGTCTTCTCTTCATTTAACTTAAAAAGAAAAAATTACCCTCATATAACTGTAAAATGTATGTCCCTTCAAAAAGCTGCTTTATCATTCAGTGTCATGAAATTTTTCAAGGACATTATTCAGTACCTTCTCCCTGGAGAGGTTTTCCCAATATGAAGTTAGGCCACTTATCTCTTTTTCTTTCTCTGCCAACTGAAGCTGAGGAGAGAAAGAAATGATCATTAATTATTTTTCATCATCTACCCTCTTTTTACCCTTCAAGAGCTAGTTTATACCCTTCTATTAAAATAAACCCTATTACCATATCCATGTATTTCCTCTGGATCTTATTCTTTGATATCTCTGAACTTATCACTATTGTGTTTCTGATGTGTTTCAAGATTATTTTATTATTTTTATTTTGCCACTCTGCAGCATGCAGGAACCTGGATCCTTGATCAGGGACTGAACCTGCATGCCCTGCAATGGTAATGCAGAGACCTAGCCACTGCACTGTCAGGGAAGTCCCTGAATTACTTGTCATTTTTTATGAACGTGCCTCACTCTTAAAACTTCTCTCCTGGCTTTTATGAAATGGTGCCAACACTGTCATCCTCTAATCCTCTTTTTTAAAGTACACTTATTCACAGTTACAAGTATTCTCCAGTTTCTTCTTTGGCTTCTTCTCTCTGCATTCTTGGAAAACTCCCTTTCTTCTATGCCTTCAACTATCATGCTCATATGAATAAATCACAAATATTAACTTATGCGCCACACGCATTCTTTCCTAAGATTTAAAGCTTTCCTTGATAAATTCAATGGATGATGAATGGGGAAGGTACCCAAAAGAGGCAGTCCTTTATCAACTCATTCCAAGCATATCTGTACCTAATTTTCTTACCTTCAAAAATCCTTCCCACCTGGAAATCCTCTCCATGCTACCAAATTATTTTCATTAAGACCCACTCTGGTTGGGTCTCTTTTTCTCCTAGAAAATATTTAACAGCAAATAGCACCCACATTCCAAACAGTTCCCCCAAAATCTGGATTCAACCTATCTTTCACAATGATCTACTCCATCACAGATATTACCATATTAAAGACCTATTACTCAGGACTGTTACAGCTCCCAGATTATGCTCTCTACTTCTGACCTCCAAACCTATATTAATTCTTTTCCATCTGTTAGAAAGATGCTTCTTTCCTTTGCCATCTCTGTTATATCCTCCCTTCCTGTATGGTCTTTGAAAGGTCTTTGTTGTTGTTGTTCAGTCAGTTGCGTCCAACTCTTTGCAACCCCGTGGACTGCAGTACACCAGGCTTCTCTGTCCATCACCATCTCCTGGAGTTTGCTCAAACTCATGTCCATTGAGTTGGTTATGCCATCCAACCATCTCATCCTCTGTTGTCCTCTTCTCCTCCTGCCTTCAATCCTTCCCAGCATCAGGGTCTTTTCAAATGAGTTGGCTCGTCACATCAGGTGACCAAAGTGTTGGAGCTTCAGCATCAGTCCTTCCAATGAATATTTAAGGTTGATTTCCTTTAGGATTGATCTGATGTCCAAAGGATTCTCAAGAGTCTTCTCCAGCACCACAGTTTGAAAGCAAAGATTCTTCAGCACTCAGCTTTCTCTATGGTCCAATTCTCGCATCCTTACATGACTACTGGAAAAACCATGGCTTTGACTAGACAGACCTCAGTCAGCAAAATGATGTCTCCACTTTTTAATACAGTCTAAGTTTGTCATAGCTTTTCTTCAAGGCGCAAGCATCTTTTATTTTCATAGCTTCAGTCACTGTCTTCAGTGACTTTGGAGCCCCAAAAAAATATAATCTGTCACTGTTTCCAGTGTTTCCCCATCTGTTTGCCATGAAGTGACTGGACCGGATGCCATGATCCTAGTTTTTTGAATGTTGGGTTTTAAGCCAACTTTCACTCTCTTTTTTAACCTTCATTAAGAGGCCTTTAGTTCCTCTTCACTTTCTGCCAATAGGGAGGTGTCATCTGCATATCTGAGGTTACCGATATTTCTCCTGGAAATCTTGATTTCAGCTTGAGCTTCATCCAGCCTGGCATTTCCCATAATGTACTCTGCACAGAAGTTAAATAAGCAGGGTGGCAATGTACAGCCTTGAAGTACTCCTTTCCCAATTTTGAACAAACCTGTTGTTTCATGTCTGGTTCTCTTGCTTCTTGATCTACATATAGGTTTCTCAGCAGTCAGATAAGATGGTATGGCATTCCCATCTCTTCAAGAATTCCACACACACACACCCCCCCCCCCAAAAAAAAAAAGAATTTCCCACAGCTTGCTGTGATCCACATTGTCAAAGGCCTTAGCATAGTCAGTGAAGATGTTTTTCTGGAACTTCCTTGCTTTCTCCATGATCCAACAAATTTTGGCAATTTGATCTCTGGTTCTTCTGTCTTTTCTAAATCCAGCCTGCACATCTGGAAGTTCTCTGTTCACGTACTGTTGAAGCCTAGCTTGAAGGATTTTTGAGCATTACCTTGATAGCATGTGAAATGAGTGTATTTGCACAGTAGTTTGAACATTCTTTGGCACTGCCCTTCTTTGGGACTGGAATGAAAACTGACCTTTTCCAGTCCTGTGGCCACTGCTGAGTTTTCCAAATTTGGTGGCATAATGAGTGCACTTTAACAGCATCATCTTTTAGGGTTTGAAATAGCTCAGCTGGAAATCCATCATCTCCACTAGCTCTGTCCGTGGTAATGCTTCCTAAGGCCCACTTGACTTCACACTCCAGCATGTCTGGCTCTAGGTGAGATTACACCATCATGGTTACCTGGGCCATTAAAACATTTTTTGTACAGTTCATCTGTGTATTCACAGGTCTAGTTTCTCCATAATGTCTAACTCCTAAATATTCCATTGGAAACAGCCCTATAATACTTAAAACTTGTAGTTTATGTAGAACTTCATCACATTTTGCTCTGTCTCATGGATGTTTGTGTCTAAACAGCACAAAATAACAGGCAGGGCAGTAAACAAACAAATCAAGCACCTTTACCAGTTGTACAGCCATAAATATGATGTTTAATCTGAACATTGACTTTTATAATAAAATATTATTCATAAAATAAAAATTATTTAGCTGCGCATGGGTTTGAAAGATGATTACCTAGGTCATGAATGTGAAAGAATCGTATCACCATTTCGCATCCAGCATTCCCTACTAGATTATAAACTCTATAAGCATAGCATTGTGTCTTATTTATATGATCACCCACATAATGCAGAGTACATCATGTGAAATACCAGGCTGGATGAAGCACAAGCTGGAATCAAGACTGACGGGAGAAATATCAGTAACCTCAGATAGGCAGATGATACCTCCCTACTGGCACAAAGTGAAGAGGAACTAAAGAGCCTCTTGATGAAGGTGAAAGAGAAGAGTGAAAAAGCTGGCTTAAAACTCAATATTCAGAAAACTAATACCATGGCATCCGGCCGCATTACTTCATGGCAAATGGATGGGAAAACAATGACAACAGTGACTATTTTTTTAGGCTCCAAAATCACTGCAGATGATGACTGCAGCCATTAAATTAAAAAGACGCTTGCTCTTTGGAAGAAAAGCTATGACAAACCTAAACAGCATATGAAAAAGCAGAGACATTACTTAGCCAACAAAGGTCCATATAGTCAAAGCTACGGTTTTTCCAGTAGTCACGTATGGATGTGAGAGTTGAACCATAAATGAAGCTGAGCACTGAAAAATTAATGCTTTTGAACTGTGGTGTTGGAGAAGACTCTTGAGAGTCCCTTGGACTGCAAGGAGATCCAACCAGTCCATCCTAAAGGAGATCAGTCCTGGGTGTTCATTGGAAGGACTGATGTTGAAGCTGAAACTCCAATACTTTGGCCACCTCATGCCAAGAGCTGACTCATTTGAAAAGACCCTGATGCTGGGAAAGATTGAGGGCAGGAGGAGAAGGGGACGACAGAGGATGAGATGGTTGGATGGCATCACCGACTCAATGGACATGGGTTTGGGTGGACTCCGGGAGTTGGTGATGGACAGGGAGACCTGGTGTGCTGCGGTTCATGGGGTCGCAAAGAGTCGGACACAACTGAGCAACTGAACTGAACTGAATTAAGAGTGTATTGCTTGGGCTTCCCTGATGGCCCAGACAGTAAAGAATCTGCCTGCATAATCATTAATGATCAGAAGTAACACGTTTTGGTTATAAATTCTCAAACCTTTACATAAATTTTTTAAATTACTGATCAGTATTATTATACTCCCAGAAAAATACCAAAGCTCTAGAATAATTTCACAAACCATTTTAAGTGAATAAGGATTATGAAATGATCAGTTTTCATTTTAAAATCTAAGCATGATTTAGAGATATAATTTTAATAGCCATGTTGCTAGTATTAAATTAAATTGCTTCAGTCATGTCCATATGAATACACAAAATGAAAGCCACAAGCGCAATGCAAATGGGTAACCACTTTCTCAGTTCACAGTTAATGAATTATATTCAGCATAACTACCTAGTACATATTTATCTAGATTATGAAAATGCTATCTCAATTACCCATGTTAAAACTTTAGACTGGCAAAATTATAGGCAGCACTTTTCAGAAGTATCAGGTATTATGCTTCAAGTTATATAAATATCAAACTTACTTTGTAATTGTCCACTACTTCAGCTAGTTCTAGTTTTATGTTTTCAGCAATTTTCACTTGTTCTTTCCATTTCAGCTCCATTTTTGCAAGTTCATCAGCATATTTATTGCACTTTGTTCTCTCATCCTAAACGAAATTAGTATAATTACCAATAGATTTTAAATCCATATACAGCCAATATCTATACAAACATACTTGTGCTGAATGTTTACTCTAACACTATTGTAAAGGTATAAAAACTGAAAAAACCAAAATGTCTGTCATTGGAAGACTGGATAAATCATTTTATATTCATACAATGGAACAGAATGTATTTACTGAAAAAGAACAAACGGATCTACAAATTAACAAGGAAAAATGTCAAGATATGTTAATTGAAAAGATCAAGTTCCAAAACGGAATATACAGTATAATTCCATGTTTGCTTCAAAAGTTGTTTAACACAGTTTTATATGATATCTACGTAGAAAAAGATAAACAAAAAAATAATTTTTTTGGTTGCATTGCACAGCTTGTGGGGACTATCTTAGTTCCCCGACCAGGGATTGAAACCTGGCCCCTCAGTAGTGAAAGGTCAGAGTCCTGTCGACTGCCAGGGAATTCAATATACCAAACTATTAATAGCTCTTATTTCTGAGGATCAGGATCATAATGGTATTTCTTCACCACTGTTATTCTTTATTTCCATAATGCCTAATATGTCACAATAAACATAGATTACTTTTGCAAAGGAGGTAAAGCAAGCAAGCAAGCATGCATGCAAAGTTGCTTCAGTTGTGTCCAACTCTTTGTGACCTTTTGGACTGTAACCCGCCAGGCTCCTCTGTCCTTGGGATTCCCAAGGCAAGAATATTGGAGTGGGTTACCATGCCCTCCTCCAGGGGATCTTGCCAACCCAGGGACTGAACATGCATTTCTTATGTCTCCTGCACTGGTAGGTAGGCTCTTTACCACTAGTGCAACCTGGGAAGCTCAGGAGGTAATAAAAATCACGTATTTATAATGCCATTGTTTCCAGATACTAATTGGGGTTTCCTGACCAAGACAATGTCTAGGTAGATTTCTTAAACACTGCTCTTCTCTACAACTTAGAATGTTAAAGGAAAGGAGTTTTAAAACATGATGAAAAGGTAACTTGGCCAATTTCATTTTGAGTGTTCTGTGTAAGGAAAAAAATGTTTAAATATGCTTTATGCTAGAAATTCCCTAGTGGTCCAGTGGTTAGGGCTCCGTGCTTCCACTCCAAGGGGCATGGTTCGATCCCAGGTAAGGGAACCAAGATCCCACAAGCCTCACAGCACAGTCAATTAAAAAAATTTTTTAATTAAAAAATAAAGAAAGCAATATGCTTTATGCTTTGAGCAATAGAGAAAAAAAGTCTTTTCAACAAATAATGCTGGATCAACTGAATATCCTTACTATATATACCACAACTCACCATTCACAAAAATAAAATCGTTAACAGACTTAAAAGACTCTAAGACTACAAAACTTAACAGAAGAAAAAAATCATTACAAGTTCAGTTAGTAAATTTTTTCTTAGAAAATTAAAACAATACATAAAGAATAAGAATCTGTACTTCAGCAAAACTAAAACTTTTTCTAAAAACACCATTGTGTGTGTGTGTTAGTTGTTTAGTCGTGTCCGACTCTTTACAACCCCATAGACTGTAGCCCACCAGGCTCCTCTGTCCATGGGATTCTCCAGGCAAGAACACTGGAGTGGGCTGCCATTTCCTTCTCCAAAAGGAACTATAGAAAGAAAGTCAAGTCACTCAGTGGTGTCCGACTCTTTGCAACGCCATGGACTGTAGCCTACCAGGCTCCTCCATCCATGAATTTTCCAGGCAAGAGTACTGGAGTGGGTTGCCAATTCCTTCTCCAAAAACACTATTAAGGAAATAAAAAGGCAAGCCACAGACTAGGATAAAATCACACACATCAGACAAAGTATTTGTATCTGGAATAAAGAACACAACTCAGTAATAAGATGAAAACAATTTTTTAAATGGCAAAAAAATGAACTCTCATAATAAAAAGGAATGAATTACCAATAACAGGCAAATACATAAATAAATCTTAAAATAACTGTGCTGATAGGGGGCAGGAAAAGAAGAGCATATATATGATTCTATTTACAGAAACTATACAAAAGGTAGGCTAATCTACAGTGGCAGAAAGCAAGCCAATGGTTTCCCAGGAAAGGGGAGAGAGGGAGGGATGAGTTGCAAAAGGGTACAAAAAAAGATTTGAACGTAGTGGAAATGTTCATTAGCATGACCTTGTGATAGCTCCACAGCTATAAATACAGCAAAACTAAACAAACTGCAGACCTTAAATATGTGCAATTTACTGAATTTCAATTGTACTACAACACAGTTTAAAAAAAAAAACAAAAACCCTGAGGAAGTTTTTAGCTGGAAAAAAACATTCTATCTTCCTTTTGATAATACAATGAGGTTTTTTAAAATATTCATCCAAAATTGTCTCACTTACTGAAAAATAGTTTAGTCCCTTATAAACAACTATTTTGACCTCAAGGGTAATCAATCCTCTACAAAAGGATTTTCTGAAGCAACAAAAATGCTCAGCTTAAAGTCTTATTAAAGGATTACATTAAATTATTATTAAGACTGAAACATAAAATATTTTACGTTAATTACTACAGTGTGTTAAGTCATTTCAGTCCTCTCTGACTCTTTCTGACCCTATGGACTGTAGGCCACCCTCTGTCCATGGGATTCTCCAGGCAAGAATACTTGAGTGGGTTGCCAAGTCCTCCCCTTCAGGAGATCTTCCTGACCCATGGACTGAACTGCGTCTCTTATATCTCCTGCATTGGCAGGTGGGTTCTTTACTACTACTACCTGGGAAGCCCAATTACTACAGTAACGTTGGGCTAATACATGCACTCCATGGCTCTAAAAATTACCCCTCGCCTCTCCACATGTACAGAGAAACAAACACAGAAAAAAATATTTAAAAAACGAAAACCACATACTACACAAAACACCTTTTCCTCCCTTCCCCAAATCAGATACAAATGAAAAGCATTTTCCCTTTGTCCTTTAAATACTCCAGAGTGAATGCTACTAGGACAATTGCAAAGTTTAAACGTCTTACTATTACAGTTTAATAGAATCAAAATAAATAATAGTAAAGGCAACCATTCACTTGGTCAACATTCCCTTTTTCCACTTTACAAATCTTCTCACTTTAGGATGTGGTGAAAGTCTTTGCTATTATTACAGTATATGTAGAAAAAAAGAGTACTTTCCTTTTATGCAGTTCAGAGATCTTTCATGTATCCTTAGAAGACAGACAACATCCAACTGCAATTAATCCTTCGCCCATTATCAAGAGAAGGACATTAGGGGAACAGAAAACAATCACGATATCCCCCCCCCCCCCCCCCAACAATGTAACGTTTGCAGGATCTTGGATCCTCAACCACAGATGGAACCCATGCCCACAGCAGTGAAAGCACCAAGACCTAACCCACTGGACCACCAGGGAATTCCCTAGATCATGATTTTACATACATGCCTACATGAATAGGTACACAGAACATCCCCCACTTCAAAAGTGAAACTAAACATCAGGATACAAGTGTAAAGAAACTCTGGGAGCTTCCTTGGTGGCTCAGTGGTAAAAGAATCCACCTGCAAATGCAGGGGACACAAGTTTGATCCCTGGTGCAGGAAGATCTCAGAGCAACTAAGCCCATGCGCTGTAGCTACAGAGCTTATGCACTGCAACTACTGAAGCCCGTGTGTCCTAGAGCCACCCCCCACAACCCCTCCCAAAAAAACAAGAGAAAGAAACCAACTCTGGGATACCCAATCAAAACAATAAAGATAAGCTAAGCCATTACATTTGATAAATCTCTTCCTTACAAGGGAATTAGCTTACCTGCAAGAGTTGTTTACATTTATTATATTTTTCTGTTTTGTCAGCAATTTCTTTGGTCATTTCAGAGACTTGTCCCTTAGTTAGAGTGTCAAAATCTGTCTCAGCTGTAACAAGGCAGAAAATAAGATTACTAAAAATTACTTTGCTCTGTATATTAGCTTCCTGACTTGAGGGTCAATATACTGTGAAATAAATGGAATCCTAAAGGAGAGAAACATCTATTTTAAGACATTTCTTCCAAAACATCTATACACTAAGTAAACAAAGGAACAATATAAACATTAGATGAGAATTTCACGGTAGTTTGGCTAGAACCAAGTTCACATTCAATAAAAGAAAAAAAATGATTTTTAGCTAGCTAAAAATAGTTCTAAAATGCCACAAAATTGTTCTTTATTTATTACATAAGATATATAGGAAAGCCACACTCTTTGAGAAAAGATTTTAAGCCATTTTTCTAATCCTTCATACTATTCAGTAAGTCTTAATATAACACCTTTCTCGGTACTTCTATTAAAACCATATAGAAATGAAAGGCAGGATCCTATTTCCACAGCAGTTGAATCCAAACATTTAACAGTATACAAAACTTACATTTACTAAGTCTAAAACATCAACTGCCCCAAACATTACACAATTAAATATACTTTTATATACTCTAGTATTTATTTTTGTTATTGTGTCATCTTTAACATAAGGTGAAAAAAAAGACACTAGGACAAGTGAAAACCTAGAGTTAAATTTTCATGTTGTTCATGTACTCACTATGTCTTTCTAATCCATTCTAAAAGTTAATAAGCGAATAAAAATTTTAACTTATCCACCAACAGGTGTACTAACAAGGAAAGTACTCTAATGACGCAAAGCAGCCAAAACAAAAACAAAGCAAAAAAGAAATGTGACTAGAACTAAAGGGATTTTTAAGTTTCCCCCCACAGAAGTGTGCAATTAAAGTGTCATAAATGATTCAAAATGCCACAGATTTAGGGAAATATTAATTAAAAATTATTTTTTAAATTTGCTACTTTAGCTAGCTAAAATTAAAATTTCAATTCTTAGCTCTTTTCCTACAGACCAAATACTATAAGCATTTGCACTTAAAAACACCAGCTCGCTTCACTTGAGAACACGCTCACAAAGATAAAACATGAGTTCACACTCCTATTTTGTATATTCACCACATGGATGACTTTTAGACCTTTACTTTCCCTTTGCCTCAATCCCTGACTTACAAGAACTTTTTACAAGCTTCCTAAATTTCTTACACATGAAACAGGCAGTATAAACAAGCATAAATATTTTTCAAGGCAGAACACTTTATACAAAAAGTCTAAAAGATTTCTACCTGTAGAAGGTGGTGACTTTACATCCAGAGTAGAGGTAGTCGTAGCTGGGTCTGTGTTTATTGAGGCATCATTCACTTTCTGCTGACTCCCAATTTTCTTTGTGAAGACACTATTGCTATTAGCCTATTCAAAATTGTTAACAATCAACTGTTAAATGAGGTGCGTATCTATCCTTCCTTCAATAACTATGTATCTTATAAATAAATCCTGGAAGTCCACAAAGCTATTGCTGTCTTAAAGGTCAAAGATCAAAAGTTACACACATCCCTTTACTGACTAAATGTCACGAGAACATTTTATTTCTCCAACAAATAAAAATTACAAATTTTTAAAAAAATGTATCACAACAATATTGGGCCAATAATGTGACATCAAGCAGAGAGAAACTATATTCAAAAGGTATAATATTATAAGTCTGATTTTCAAACAAAAACATTGATGAAGGAATTATTTTACTGTGATGAATTATACTTACCGATTGGTCTGAAAGTTTATTTATTTGTTTTTGGAGCCTTTGGCATTCCTTGAATTTCTCTTTATAATGATCTGCTGCCATCTGAAGACGAAGTTTCAGATCCTCAACTTCTCTTCTCAGTTCATGTTCCAGTGTGTCAGTCTTTTCCTAAGAAACAAACTTTTTCTCTAAGAGAAACATAAAAATCTCATACCTCATAATGTGGTAGTAAATCCAACCTCATTTTCAATTTTTTCTCTCTTGACAATTAATGTTATTTTGGAGTTTTCGCTACAGAGTCACATTAGCTCTCCTAATAATTTCAGCTTTATATTCCAAGGACTAAGGTTCATTAAAGAAAAAAACTAGAAAACAATCATCTACCTCCTGAGAAGTAAGCAATACTCTGTTAAATAACCATAGTACCATCTTATGCTGCAAGTAAATAAGAAATTCTAAACAAAGCAATATATACCTGTTATCAGAGCAGTTTTTACTAATCATTAGGAATTTGCTTACAGAAAATTTTCTAAAAACTTGTATTAATTTCAACTGAAGAAGTTACAATGACTAAACAAAATGAATGGAAATTTAAAATTCTGTGACCAGGAATCTGACCTTAATTACTTCAGCATAACTCATCCTCTTTCATAAGCTTATAATGAGTTTTGGACCAAAATGGAAATTCAAAATTAACTGGCTTTACCTGATCTTTATTCACAGCACTTAGTTTAAGCTCTGCCAATGCATCAGTTAACTGCTTTTTTACTTTCTCATTTTCCAAGCGTGCAGTATGCAGATCTGCCATTGTTTTATCCCGCACATTTACAGCATCACTAAGTTCTTTAGCCAGAAAGACAACTTCTTGCCGAGTTGCCTGAATCTGTTCTTCGGCTTTACGAAGTTGCTCCTTTAAAATAAATGTATCTTCCTGAAGAAAGGCAGATAAATGTATTTGTAATTAAACCATTTAAGTAAAAAAACAGAAGCAGAAACGATGTTTATATTTATTTCAACTGATCTAAAATTTTAAATTAAATACTGCTTCTCTATTCATGACTAAGATGAAGTATTGTTGTTGTTTGTTCAGTTGCTGTAAGTAGGGTCCAACTCTTTGCAGTCTATGGGCTGTAGCACACCAGACTTCCCTGTTATTCACTATCTCCCAGAGTTTGCTCACATTCATGTCCATTAAGTCAGTGATGCTACCTAACCATCTTATCCTCTGCCTCCCTCTTCTCCATATATAAGTCTATAAAAAATCTGGGATATGACTTTGTTTTAGAGATCCCCATTTAGCAACCCTGTGCACTGGGTGTCAGTACTATGACTATATGTGTAATTCAGGACACTGAAGTACAGAAGTCAAGTAACATAACCAATGCTTACAGTCTTGGCTAAACAGAGACACAAATGGAGGCTTCTGTCTCTCAGAATCTCTCCAGCTAGAACTGCTAGCCCTCATTTTTCATAATAACTAATAACAGTAATTATAAAAACTTCATTGTAACTCCAAAAATTTTGGTTAAAAAAATGTTTCCTATGATCTAACCTATAATTAGCACCTTTCACCAAACCTAAAAGTATCTTTGAAAAGTTAAAAGTGCCACTTTCTGTAATATAAACAAGACAATACGAGCTCAATAAATCTAGCTTATTCCAACATTCCTCTTTATTCTAGAAATAAACTCAGAAAAAGTGCAACCTTTCTGTTTTTAAATTGTTAGCTCCTTAGAAGGAAATGTGTATGATTATTTATGTAATGCTAGGTGAAGAGAATCTTTCTAGTATAACATTAATAAAGCTAATATATGTTATCAGTTTCTATATGCCAAAAAGGGGAAAAAGCATTAAAAATATTTTCTAATCAATAAGAAATGAAAATATTTTAAACAAAAGAAAAAAGAAATCTGGAGAAAGGTATCAATTTCTTTAAATAGCTATTCTGCATAGAAAAAAAATGTTCAACTCATCAACAGTCCAAGAAGGTAAAACAAATACCATACCTCCTCTTTCAAACAAAGACTGAAAACCAATTAATACTGTAATATTTGGATGGTTTAGGAAAATTGGCACATCTCCAAATATGTGGGCTCATTATTATCTGCAAGTGATATAGCCTTTATCAGATTTTTGAAACATTCACCAACACCTTTGAAAAACACATGGCTTTTGATCAATTTTATTTTCATGAGTTCCTAAATACAGCTTTAGTTTGGCAGGATTAGTTTTGCAGGGATCAAGTAAAATATTAAGATTATGAAAAATTATTAAAATAAAAAATCTCTTCTCTAACAATATGAAAATTCTGTTATAAACTATGATATACCCTCCATAAAATGAAAACCTATGCAGCCATTACTAGCAGCAGTATATGTCATACACAGCTGATATATTAATTTTTTGGAAAGGCATTTGAATTAATTATGAAAATTTAAAAACTCAAACTGGCAACTGTACTTTGAGGAATTTATTCCACAGATTTATTCATGTGCCTAGATACCTGTACAAGAATGTTTACTGCATCATGCTTTTATAATACCTAAGAACTGTACACAACTAAAAAACATTACATACTATACAGCTAAAATAAAAAGAGAAATTACAGAGACTCCCCTGGTGGTCCAGTGGTTAAGAATCTGCCTTGCAATGCAGAGGAAGTGGGTTCAATCCCTGCTTGGGGAACTAAGATCCCACACGCCATGGAGCAATTAAGCCAGCATATGCCTACCACTGAGGCCTGGCACCACTTAGAAGGTCCTTGCGCCTCAATGAAAGAGCCCTCATAGTGCAACAAAGGTCATGCATGCTAAGAGTTGATACTGCAAAACAAATAAATATTAAGAAAATTGTTTAAAAAAAAAAGAGAGAGAGAGAGAGAAATTACAAAGCTATTGTTGTACTTTTTATTTTGGTCCGTGCAGCTTGTACGATCTGAGTTCCAGGGATTGAACCTGGGTTCCCGCCAGTGGAGAAGCGTGGAGTCCTAACCACTGGACCACTAGGGAATTCCCCACTAAGCTGTTCTAATGAATGAGGAAAATCTGCATGTGTACTCATACTGCAAGATGTCCAGACAGTCTATCAATTTTTAAAGTTTTTCTAACACTATATATAGTCACATTTTTGTTAAAGTATAAATATTACACAAACATTCAGATTTCTAGGAAAATTAGAAATTCTATAATGATATATCTGGGAAATAAGAGTTACTCTTATCTTGTACTCTCACATACTACTTGAATTTCTTTTATAACCATGATCTTGTATTGCTTTTATACTTTTAAAAAAGTTTTAACAATTAGGAGTCACTTTCTCCACATATTTTTACTCTTGTTTTTCCTCACAGAAGTCTTGCTTAAGTGGCATCTTCAGTTCAGTTCAGTCTCTCAGTCGTCTCCGACTCTTTGTGACCCAAGGAACTGCAGCACGCCAGGCCTCCCTGTTCATCACCAGCTCCCGGAGTTCACTCAAACTCATGTCCATCGAGTCGGTGATGCCATCCAGCCATCTCATCCTCTGTCGTCCCCTTCTCCTCCTGCCCCCAATCCCTCCAAGCATCAGGGTCTTTTCCAATGAGTCAACTCTTTGCATGAGGTGGCCAAAGTATTGGAGTTTCAGCTTCAACATCAATTCTTCCAATGAACACCCAGGACTGATCTCCTCTAGGATGGACTGGTTGGATCTCCTTGCAGTCCAAGAGCCTCTCAAGAGTCTTCTCCAACACCACAGTTCAAAAGCATCAATTCTTTGGCGCTCAGCTTTCTTCACAGTCCAACTTTCACATCCATACATAACCACTGGAAAAACCATAGCCTTAACTAGACGGGCCTTTACTGGCAAAGTAACGTCTCTGCTTTTTTTTTTTCTCCCCTCTGCTTTTTAATATGCTATCTAGGTTGGTCATAACTTTCCTTCCAAGGAGTAAGCGTCTTTTAATTTCATGGCTGCAATTACCATCTGCAGAAATTGTGGAGCCCAAAAAAATAAAGTCTGACAGTTTCCCCATCTAGTTCCCATGAAGTGATGGAACCAGATGCCATGATCTTAGTTTTCTGAATGTTGAGCTTTAAGCCAACTTTTTCACTCTCCTCTTTCACTTTCATCAAGAGGCTTTTTAGTTCCTCTTCACGTTCTGCTATAAGGGTGGTGTCATCTGCATATCTGAGGTTATTGATATTTCTTCCAGCAATCTTAGCAAATATTAAAAAAAAAACTAACCAGCAAACATACTTCTCACAATTCCATTTGCAATCTGCTACATTCAATACCCTGAAAAGTAACTAGGGTCTTAACCATTAATCCTAAATGTCATGCATATCTGATGTTTTAGGTATCACATTAACTATATCTGAGTGTATTCAATGGCAAACTACTGAAAACCACATAAAACTATTCCAGTTATAATGAGTAAATCAAATTAAATTTATACAACATAGTATTATATACCCAGTTTTTTTTTAATGGGAAGATCTCTATTAACTGATAGGGAATGATTTCCCATCTATATATAGTTCATTGAAGAAAAGCAAAGTGAAAAAGCATAAACAGTATCCCCTTTAAAGAAAGGGGGCTTCCCTTGTGGCTCAGATGGTAAAGAATCCACCTGCAATGTGCAAGACCTGGGTTTGATCCCTGGGTTGGGAAGATGCCCTGGAGAAGGGAAAGGCTACCCACTCCAGTATTCTGGCCTGCAGAATTCCATGGACTGTATAGTCTACGGGGTTGCAAAGAGTCAGACACAACTGAGCAACTTTCACTTAAAGAAAGGAGACAGAGAAGGGTATGTGCATGCACACACATGCACCAAGTTTATTTTTGTAAAAACAAACACAAAGAATATACTGGAAACTAATGAAAATGTTTTACCTATGGAAACCGGTAAGAAAGGGTTTTTATAATTTATTTTTAATTGGAGGATAATTACAACATCGTGTTGGTTTCTGCCAACATGAATAAGTCACAGGTATACATATGTTCCCTCCCTCTTGAACCTTCCTCCCACCCCAAGAAAGGGTTTTTAAGGAAAAGTAAATTTTTCATTTCATTTTGACTTCTGAATGATACAACTATTTTATATATTCAAGAAATAAAATTAAACAAAAGATTATGAGAATAAAAACAAAAAACTGAACTGTATTACAAATACATACATAAATGTTTAAAAAAATTAATTCAAGTAACTTTTGAACCTCGTACTCTGTATATACATCCTTACACCACATGCTGTGTGACTCAAGTCTGCTGCACCCAGAGCCCGTGCCAATATAGAGCTGGACTATAAAGAAAGCTGAGCGCCAAAGAATTGAGGCTTTTGAACTGTGGTGTTGGTGAAGACTCTTGGGAGTCCCTCAGACTGAAGGAAGATCAAACCAGTCAATCCTAAAGGAAATCAGTCCTGAATTCATTTTAAGGACCAATGCTGAAGCTGAAACTCCAATACTTCAGCCACCTGATACGAAGAACTGACTCACTGGAAAAGACCCTGATGCTGGGCAAGATTGAAGGCAGGAGGAGAAGGTGACAACAAAGGATGAGATGGTTGGATGGCATCACCGGCTAGACGGACATGAGTTTGAGCAAGCTCCGGGAGTTGGTGATGGACAGGAAAGCCTGGCGTGCTGCTGTTCATGGGGTCACAAAGAGTCAGACATGACTGAGCGAATGAACTGAACTCTCTACGTCCTTAGTGAAATATATTTTAAGATAAAATCTGGAAAGATCTTGAGTTTTTATTTAGCAGAGATACTGATGGAAATGGTGTTGAGATAATAATTCTGAAACTAATGGTGTGTGCAGCTAGTTGAAAAAGTTAGTTTTAGTCACTCAATTGTGTCCGGGACTCTTTGCAGGTCCATGGACTGTATAGCCCTCGGATCCTCTGTTCATGGGATCCTCCAGGCAAGAATGGAGTGAGTAGCCATTTCTTTCCTCAGGGGATTTTCCTAACCCAGAGATCAAAACCCGGGTCTCCTGCATTACAGGAAGATTATCATCCAAGTCACCAGGGAGGCTGGTCAGACAACATGAATAAATTTAACATTTGAAAGCTGTAGGGGCTTCCCTGATAGCTCAGTTGGTAAAGAATCTGCCTGTAATGCAGGAGATGGCAGTTCGATTCCTAGGTCAGAAAGATCCACTGGAGAAGGGACAGGCTACCCACTCCAGTATTCTTGGGCTTCCCTTGTGCCCAGCTGGAAAAGAATCTGCCTGCAAAGCAAGAGACCTGGGTTCCATCCCTGGGTTGGGAAGATCCCTTGGAGAAGGGAAAGGCTACCCACTCCAGTATTCTGGCCTGGAGAATTCCATGGACTGTCTAGTCCATGGGGTCGCAAAGAGTTGGACATAAATGAGTCACTTTCACTTTTGGAAGCTGGGAGAAGGTATACATAAGTATGGAAAGGAGGAAGATAAAGAAGACCCCTAGGAAGTACTGGATTTGAATTGGAGATATCAATATAAATTTAAGGCTTAAAATATCTAATTAAAGTACAAAGTAGCAAAAGAATTCAGTTCTTGGTTTCGAAATACCTTTCTCAAATGTAAAAAAAAAAAAATCAGGCTCTTTGGAGAAATTGGTAATACCAGATTTAGGTCTAAACCTAAAACTAAAACCTAACACAAAGTTCTAACCACAAAACAAGGAAGTATTCAAAGCATTAGGGGGAATATATCAGAAAGATACAAATGTAGGTCTGAAAAGGCTAAGCTATAGCTATAGGACAACTTGAGTACAAATAAGAATAATGATGTATAATGTATTAATATACTGAACAAAAAATAATCAAGGAGTCTATAGTGATTAAAAAAAAAAGGAACAGGACAAAAGGGAACCACATCATTATAAAAGAATACCTACTAATAAACATAGAGGGAATGACAATTTCTTAAATCACCACTTTGCAAACATTAATGTAATAACTGATACAGGTAAGGATCACTGAAGTATAAAAAACACTGGTCATAGAGTATTGCGGAGTAGGATGGTCACATGATCTTGAAGTATTATCCCACAGATTATTCAATAAATCACAAAGAAGGAAAGACACCAACGTAACGGAGAGATAAGCAGATGTAACTTTAAACAACAGGTTAAACCCAACATCAGAAAGAAAGGAATTGGTATTATATGACTTCTGATGTAACTGCAACAGAATGTACAAAACATCTTTTTCTTGCCAAAAATATCTAACTGGAATCTAGTCATGAGGAAACAATAGACAAAACTAGAATACAGGACTCTCTTTCAGACAAGTCTGAATTCTTCAAAACTATCAATGTCATCACAGACAAAAGGTATAAGGACACTGTTCTGTATTAAAGCAGAAAAGAACATAATAATAATCATTAATTTATGATTTCTGACTACCCAAGATCAAGAATTTGTAAAGGTTATACAAAAATATAAGTGGACAAATTTCAATGTGGACTAAAACTACATACATTTGCGTGCCTGTGTGTGTGCAGACGTGCTCAGTAGTGTCCAACTCTTTTGTGACCCCATGGATTGTTTTGCGACCCCACGGACCACCAAAATACTCTGGACCTGGAATTTTTCCAGGCAAGAATACTGGAGTGGGTTGCCATTTCCTATACTCTAGGGGATCTTCCCAACCCAGGGATCAAACCCACGTCTCGTGTCTCCTGCAGTGGCAGATGGATTCTTTACCACTAGCACCACCTAGGAAGCCCCATATACAAGTATGACTATTATCATATCAATATAAAATTTCTTAGGTGACATTTCTTAGGTATTATGGATCTACAGAAGAATATAACTGTTGATAAGAGAGACTTTCAAAAATATTTAGGATGAAATGTCAATGCCTACAACTGACTTTCAAATAGCTTGTAGGAGGCATATAAATGGGGGAGATAAAGGTGGCAAAATACTGAAGGATATATGTATTCATTTTTCTGTTCTTTCAACTCTTCTATAAGTCTGAACTTTTTCCAAAACAGAAGCTGAGGGGAGTAAAGAGTAAAAATAAAAACCATACTGTATACATTTAACAGAGATAATACTTTACAATCTTCAAATGCATATTGCAAAAGTACTTACCTTACTTGAGGTTGTAAGCAAGAAGGTCCTTTGCAGAGTCTCCTTTTCAGCCAAAGAGAACTGTAGTCTGCTAATTTCTTCTTTGAAATGAGTAATCATGTTTTCTTTGTTCCCATCTAAATTCTTTAAAGTCTGGACCTCTGACACAAGCTTGGTATTTTCTATTTCTGTATTCTTCAAATGTACCTGAAACAGTGATGGAAAATGTCAAAAATATTCTAACTCCACAGCCTAAGTTACTCAATAATTTAAAGTATCACTATTTATCTCTAACCCAAATATGATCAAGGAAAGACTCACTAAGCAAGGAGTCAGGAAAGCAAATTGTGCCAAATGATTACCCAAGTATATGGAAGCAGAACACAGCTTTTCCGAGTTTTGCTATTGCTGTTTTAGTTTTCCACAGAGATTAATTCTAAGGTCTAACATTACCTGATCTTTAAAATCTTCCCTTTTACTAATTTTACATTAGTTCTCTTTAAAATTACAAATGAATTTGGTTGTTCTTTTGGGGAAACGTGTTACAGGCACATTCATATATAAAGGCATGACCAGATTCAAGAAAAACAAAGTATTCAAGAACGATACCTTAAGCAATTAAATTTCTTGCTTATGGAAAAAGTACTGTCATTTACTTCCTATGTGCCTAAAAATACATTTATTAATTAACCCAACTATATTGATTTTTCCCAAGAACTCTGGCTGCTGCTATTCACAGTACATATGCAAATCAAATTCTATAACTGAAATTATAAAGAGTACACGTATCTTTAAAATTTAAACTGCATTTGAAAGTAATTTTTAAAAAAATACTGTATGCAACTGCATGCTGCAACTTTCAACTGCAACTTTCCTTAGATATCGGTATTATTAATATTTCCCTTTTTCACAAAATCTGTTCAAAAACCAAATATTGTATTTGGGCACTGCTCCTTAAAGAGGCAAACCATAAAATCACCCACCAGTGAGTCTTTACTATTTCCTGTTCTCTCTCTCTCACACACACAGACTCGCTCTCTCTCTTGCTCTGAGGATGGTTGTTCTAAGAAATAGAATGGGTATAACCCATAAACATGCAAAATGTTTCTATGTTCTGCAATGAGGTGCAGAGTGGACTCGATTTTTTTAATTTTCAAAGCAAAAATTTTTAAAGATTAAAAAAGAATTAACCACCCCCTAAAATAAGAGGGAAACAACTGTAGCTTTGTGGTATTGTTTGAAATAAGGGAGCATGATACCTCCAGCTGTTTTTCTCCAGACTGTTTTGACTATTCAGGATCTTTTGTTTTTCCAAACAGATTTTAGAATTATTTGTTCTAGTTCTGTGAAAAGTATCATTGATATTTTGACAGGAATGCACTGGATCTGTAGATTTTCTATATAATGTCATCTGCAAACAGCGACAGTTTTACTACTTCCTTTGCAATTTGAATTCCTTTGTCTAATCGCGATGGCTATGACTTCCAATACTATGTTGAATAAAAGTGATGAGAGTGGATATTTTTGTCTTGTTCCTGATCTTGAATAAAGTACTTTTCAAGCTTTTCGCCACTGAGTACGTTATGATGTTAGCTGTGACCTTGTAGTACATGACTTTTATTATGTTGAGGTATGTTCTTTCTGAAGCACTTTGTTGAGAGGTTTTATCACAAACATATGTTGAATTTTAACAATAGCTTTTCCTGCATCTACTGAGATGATCATATAATCTTTATTTTTTATTTTTTTAATGCAGTATATCACATTAACTATACTTTGTATACTACAAAGCTAGAGTAATCAAAACAGTATGGTAGTGGACAAAACCAGACACACTGATCAATGAAACAGAACAGAGCCCAGAAATGAATCCACACTTATATAAGCAATTAGTCTATAACAAAGGAGGCAAGAATATTACAACAGGGAAAAGAAAACTTCTTCAACAAGTAGTGTTGGGGAAACTAGACAGCTACATGCAAAAGAATCAAACCAAACTACTTTCTCACACCTTATATATAAAAATAAACTCAAAATGGATTAAAGATTGAAATGTAAAACCTGAAACCATAAACTTCTAGAAGAAAACAAAGGCAGTATATTGTTTGATATCAGTCTTAGCAAAAATTTTTGGATATGCCTCCTCAGGCAAGGGAATCAAAGGCAAAAATGGTACTACATCAAACTAAAAAGCCTTTCCCCAGAAAAGGAAACTATCAACAAAATGAAAAGGACACCTACTGAATGGGAAAAGATATCTGAAGTGATATATCCAACCAACATGGAGTTAACATGTAAAATATACAAAGAGCCCACAGAATTCAATATCAAAAAAACAAGCCTCATCAAAAAACAGGCAGAGAACCCAAACAGGCATTTCTCCAAAGAAGACATACAGAAGATCAACAGGCAAATGAAAACGTGTTCAAGATCACTAATCATCATGGAAATACAAATCAAACACCCCACCACAATGACACATCACCTCAGGCTTGAGAATGGCTACTAACAAAAGGACAACAAATAACAAGTATTGGCATGAATGTGGATAAAAGGGACCCCTCTGCACTGCTGCTGGGAATGTAAATTGGTGCAGTCACTACAGAGAAAGAGTAGCAAGATTCCTCAAAAAGTTAAAAAGTAGAACCATATGATCCGGCAATTCCACTCCTGGGTATTTATCCGAAAAAAACAAAACATTAATTTGAGAAGATGTAAGTACCCCTACGTTCACTGCAGTATTATCTGCAATAGCCAACATATGAAAGCAACCTAAGTGCTCATCAATAGATGAAAGGATGAAGAAGATGCTGTGTGTATGTGTACACACACACAGGTATATTACTCAGCCATTAAAAAAGAAAAACTTTGCCATCTGCAACAACATGGAAGGATCTAAGTGAAATATTGACAACTAACACTCACTATCCTATTTTAGAGTTGCTTAAACAGAAAAGGAGAAAAAACTCTAAACAGTGAAGATTTGTCTACAGAATCCTTTTTTAAAATGAAAGTCTCTTAGATAATTCCAAAAAAAAATTCTAAAATATGATCATCATTGAAATAAATTAATCCTCTCACTAACATTTATATATTCTAAAAAGGGGAAAATTAGTTGCACAAATCCTGATCAACAGGTATCTTATTACCATTAAAAATCTTTGACTTATTATACATTACCTGCTAAGTGTCTAAAACACCAGTAATTTAAACTTCCTGAAAACTTTTAGGGACTACACACAATGAGGTAGTTTTAAAATATATCCCTAAATTCTCTGATTCTCCTCTCTTAAAGAAGTGGAGCCTAATTCCCCTCTCCAGTATCAGCTGGAGTGGCTTGCTTCTAATTAGTAAGATAAAAAAGAAGTATCAGTGCACAACTTGCAGACCAGGTCATAAAATGCATTGATTTCCTCCTTGCTCTCCCTTGTATGGCTCACTCTGAGGGAAGCTGATTGCCATATTGTGGGGACGTTCAAGCAGCCACTTGAAGAGGCAACATTCCAAGAAACTGAAGAGCCTCCTGCCAAAAGTCATGTTAAGTGAGCCACTCTAACAGCACATCCCCCAGTTCTAACTGAGCCTTTAGCTGACTTCAGCCCTTGCCAACATCTTGATTGCAACTACACAAGAGACTCTGAGTCAGAACCACTCAGCTAAATTGCTCCCAAATTCCTGAACACTAAGTTTTGGGGCAATATGCTACACAGCAAAAGGTAACTAATAAAAATATAAGGAATAAATTACCTTATAAAGTTCCTTCTCATCCTTTTCTGTCTTCAACTGACATTCAAGTTGTTCTCTTTCACACTGTGCCTTTTTGAGTCTGTCCTTTAAACTGAGTTAAAGTCAAATAACATTAACATAAACAAAAACAACTTTCTTAAAACATTTTTAAAACATGAAGATGTTTTTAAAATATTAGAAATACCTGTCTAATTCAGTTTCTTTTTCAATTGCTTTATGAGTCACTGACACAATATCTTCCTCAAGCTGGAGAGCTTTGGACGTAGCATCATTGTATCTCTTCTTAAATTCCTCATTTTCCATTTTTAAACTTTGTGAGACTTCAGTAAGAGCCTTAGAAACAATAATAAAATATTTTGAGAAACAAACATAATCAGAAATAAAATTTGTGTATTTCTAAGAAATCTAGCCTTAAAATTTTAATCCCTCATTTGTCCCCTCCAAACTTTGTAAGAATAAAAACTAAACCTGAAATGGTAACATAGAATAAACTTTTTAAATACTCAACAATTACTAACTTTTCTCCTGGACTTTTCACACTCTGTGAGCTGATTTCAGGAATTTCTCCACCAGAGGGCAAGCAACGAAAGTGAGGAAAAAACTTGAAAATTAGTCACTTTGGTTTTTTTTTTTTTTACATCTTGCTTTCCACTGCTACTCCAATGACAAAACAGGTTTCATGATACTAACCAAGGTTAACACCCATTTCTTCTAGTGTAAGTCACTAAGCACCACTGCTAATTATGGAAGTACAATGGGTACTGTGCAAGTGTTAATTGCTTAATCATGTCTGAATCTTTGCAACCCCATTGACTGTAGCTCACCAGGATCCTCTGTTCATGGAATTCTCCAGCAAAGAATACTGGAGTGGGAAGTCACTCCCTTCTCCAGAGGATCTTCCTGACCTAGGCACTGAACTCTGGTCTCCCACCTTGCAGGCAGATTCTTTACCATCTTAAACAGATAACTAAAAAATTTTATCACATCAATTAAGACAATTAACTAACTTACAAGAATTTGATCAAGCCTCTCCCTAGGCTTGTTTTCTAATGTACAAAAAGGAGATAATAAGGCCTTTATTGCATAGTTTATAAAATTATGAGAATCAAATATACAGTGCATTGGAGGTTTCCACACAGTTATGAGAAACTATACAAACAACTAATAAAGTAAGACAAATTGTGCTTATTAGAAATTAATTTTAAAATTTTCTATTAATGAAAGTACTACCCATCAACCCAACAACAAAAACTAAAGAAAATCACCATTCTGCCAATTTAAATATATCAAATGTTATGAAGTATCTATAAGCCAATGAAAATATGCCATCTATAGTATCTACATGCTAATGAAAATTAACTGATTTTCATCAAGTAACAGCAAAATTTTTTACTTACAGGTAGAATATAATTTTAATTATCTTACTAGAATACGAAAATTATATTATTGCATCTAAGAACAACATAATTCATTAAGAAGCTTATCACAACAATGATCAGATACATTCTACTGGTTTGAATTTTGCTCAAAACAACTGCTTGCCTTACTGAATTTGCAACATATACCAAAGACTGTTATGAAAAACTAAATGCTATTCTGATTTCAATGCTGTAGTCCCAGAGAAAACAGGTAATATTTACTCCCTCACCTGTAACAGTTGTCACTATCCAATGATTCTTTAAAATTTGACATTTTCAGTATTTGTCTTGCTGATTTATAAGGAGAGGTTTCTAAACAGCTTTTTACATTTTTACCAAATGCTCTCTCTGAACAGGCTACAGATTAAGTATTTCTTAATTTCTCCAGGTTATTTCTTCCTAGGAAGAAAATTAGGTTGTCCAGAGGCAAAAACTAGTTTCTGATTCTGTAATTAATGAAGTTCTATAGTGGGTAAACAACATTCTTTTAAAAAAATGTATAAGAGAATAACTAGAAAAGATTCAAAAGCAACTAAATGCAAAACACAAACTAAGTGCTTATCTATGAGTCAGTTAACTCTACAGAAAGTGAGTCGCTCTTTGCGACCCCATGGACTATACAGTCCGTGGGAATTCTCTGAAACAGAATATTGGAGTAGGTAGCCTTTCCCTTCTCCAGGGGATCTTCCCAACCCAGGGATTGAGCCCAGGTCTCCCGCATTGCAGGTGGATTCTTTACCAGCTGAGCCACAAGGGAGGCCCTAGTTAACTCTATAGTGAATCACAAATTAATTCTAATTTTAGTCTCAGAACATTTCATGGTACCTTTAAAAACACTTAAGAGCTTCTTAGCTTCCAAGCACACTATAAAAGGCATAAAATACCAAAGTGGGGATTATTCTGCAGGCATGTAGCATTCACATATGAAAGAAGGATAAGCATTTTCAATGTGTCTAAGTCTTCCTTATCATGAAAATGACATCAAAGCCCTTAGTGTACATACAAATAACTAAGAACCATGCTTTAAAAAAAACTATATAGAAATGCACATGCAAAATATTTTTAAAAGTGTAAACTCTGCATCACAGTCTTCAAAAACCACTTGAAATTTGAAATAAATATTCATTTGGTCAGCATTTGCAAATTATGTCAAAAGAGCACAATAAACCTAATATTTAAACAGAGAAAACCTAAAGAGTAAGTCAGCTACACTATGCACCAAGAACAGTAACTACAAAGGCGGCAAAAGGAGATTAAGAGATTTGAGCATATCAGATTTATGCAGCAGACTTCTCCTTCTAAATTGAAGGATCACATCACCATGACCCACTGTTACCAATTCCCCTCAACTCTCAATTAATTCTCAACTAATTACCAGACAAAAAGACTGTGAAACTGTTAATCACTTATGTGATTCTGTGGCTAAACATCCACTAAAAACATCTTAAGTAACAATACATTTATTCCCATGTTAAAAAAGGACAAAATTAACTCTGACTACAAATAAATACATGTGAAGATACTGTGTCTTCACAGTATCACTGACAATTATCTAGAAAAAAGTATCATTTTTCTGGATTCAAACATATACAACAGTAAATTTTAGTAAATTAGTACCTGAATAATGGCAAGTCACTGGCAAAAGGATCATGTCACTTACGGAAATTGCTAGAAGAAATTTAAAATAAATCTGACTCATGTGATATAATCTGGCTTTTCTCAAACACTCTTTTGAAATCAACTAGAATACCAAATTCGACTGAAGAAACACTATGAGGGTTCCTTAAAAAACTAAAAACAGAACTATCATATGATGTACCAATAACATTCCTGGGCATATATCCAGAGAAAACAAATTTATAAATCAAAGATATATTGCACCCCAATGTTCACTGCAGCATTATTTACAATAGTTAAAACGTGGAAGCAACCATGTCCATCAACGGAGGATGGATAAGGAAGATGTGGCATACATACACATACATACAATGGAACAGCAGCCATAAAAAAAATGAAATAATGCCATTTGCAGCAACATAGATGGACTTAAGAGATTATCATACTAAGCAGACAGGAAATAAATTTATATGTGGAATGAAAAAAAATGACACAAATTAACATACAAAACAGAAACAGATTCAGACTTCAAAAACAAATTCAAGGTTACCGAAGGGTAAATGGTGGGAGGAGGGATAAATGAGGAATCTGGGATTGACATATACATACTACTATTTATAAAACAGATAATCAATAAGGACCTACTATATAGCAGAGGGAACTCTACTCAACATTCTGTAATAACCTATATGGGAAAAGAATCTGAAAAGAATGGATATATGTGTATGTGTAATTGAATCACTTAGCTATACACCTGAAGTTAACACAGCACTGAAAATCAACTATACTTCAATATAAAAATAAAGACTAAATATAAACTAATAAAAAGCTTAAAAATTCCACCTGTACAAGATGTACAAAGCTGGATTTCAGAAAAGGCAGACGAATCAGAGATCAAATTGCCAACATCCACTGGATCACAGAAAAAGCAAGAGAATTCCAGAAAAATGTCTACTTCTAGTTCATTTATACTAAAGCCTTCGACTGTGGATCACAACAACAATAGAAAATTCTTAAAGAGATGGGAATACCAGACCACCTTACCTGCCTATTGAGAAACCTGTATGCAGGTTAGGAAGCAACAGTAGAACAGGACATGGAACAACTGACCCGTTCAAAATTGGGAAGAGTACGTCAAGGCTGTATATTGTCACCCTGCTTATTTAACTCAGATGCAGAGTACATCATGAGAAATGCTGGGCTCAACGAAGCACAAGTTGGAATCAAGACTGCCAGGAGAAGTATCAACAGCCTCAGTTAAACAGATGACACCACCCTTAGCAGAGAGTGAAGAGGAACTAAAGAGCCTCTTGATGAATGTGAAAGAGAATGAAAAAGCTGGCTTAAAACTCTACAATCAACAAACTAAGATCATGACTTCTGGTTCCATCACTTCACGGCAAACAGATGGAGAAAACAGAAACAGTAACTGTATTTTCATGGGCTCCAAAATCACTGCAGACGATGACTGCAGCCATGAAATTAAAAGATGCTTGCTCCTTAGAAGAAAAGCTATGACAAATCTAGACAGCGTATTAAAAAGCAGAGCGATCATTTTGCCAACAAAGGTCTGCAGTGTCAAAGCCATGCTTTTCCCAGTAGTCATGTATGGATGTGAGAGCTGGACCATACATAAGGAAGGCTGAGCACTAAAGAACTGATCCTTTTGAACTGAACTGTCGTGTTGGATAAGACTCTTGAGAGTCCCTTGGACTGCAAGATTAAATCAGTGAGTCCTAAAGGAAAACAACCCTTAATATTCATTGGAAGGACTGATGCTGAAGCTCCAATACTTTGGCCACCTGATGTGAAGAGCTGACTCATCGGAAAAAACCCTGATGCTGGGCAAGACTGAAGGCAGGAAGAGAAGAGGGCGACAGAGGATGAGGTGACTGGATAGCATGAATGGAAAGGAGTTTGAGCAAACTCCAGCAGGGAGTTTGTGAGGGACAGGGAGGCCTGGCGTGCTGCAGTGCCTGATGTCACAGTCAGACATGACTGAGCGACTGAACAACGACAACCTTTACAAGAAAATACGAAATCCAAACGATTAAATTTTTTTGAAGTAGAAAAAGTATGGGGAAGAAAGGCTACAAATATATCTACAAATGTCTAAATTATTTCCTGAACATGTATACATTTCACAGACAAATAAATCTTAATGGTAGGCTTCATATACATTTTTAAAGAGACATAGAATAAAAAGAAAAAATTTAGGATAGCATAATTTTACTAACATTAAGTTGCTTTTTTAATTAAAATCAAATGATTTATGTATATACAGTCTAACAATTTATATTACATGTGTATATGCGACATGTTGTTACATTGGATCAATGGAACGGAACAGACAACACAACAATAAACCTGTGCATATATGTTCAATCAATTTACAACAAAGGAACCAAGAATATGCAATAGGAAGAGGGTACTCTCTTCAAATGGTGCTGGGAAAACTAGACAGCCAAATGCAAAAGAATGAAACTATACCACTGTCTTAATCCACACAAAAAAATCAACTCAAAATGAATAAAAAGACTTAAATTTAAGACTTGAAACTGTCAAACTCCTAGGAGAGAATACAGAGCATCATAATCTCCTTGACACTGGTCTTGGCAACAAATTCTTCGATTTGATACCAAAAGCAAAAATAAGTAAGCAGAACTACAAACTTAAAAGCTTTTGCACAGCAAAGAAAACTATCAATAAAATGAAAAAGCAACCTTCAAAATTGGAGGAAAATATTTGCAACTCAATTATATCCAAAATTATAAAGAATTCACACAACTCAATAGCAACCCCCTAAAAAACCCACACAATTTAAAAATTGGTGGAGGAACTGAAAAGACATTTTGTTCCGAAGAAAGCATATGAATGGCCAACAGGAACATGAAAAGGTGATCAAAAATCCCTGTCGAGGAAATGCAAATCAAAACTACAAAGAGTATCAGCTCACACCTATCAGAACGGCTGTCATAAAAAAGACCAGAGATAACAAAACACCGGTGAAGATGTGGAGAAAAAGGTACTGTTGTGTGCTTTTGTAATGTAAACTGGTGCAGGCACCATGGAAAACCAAGTGGAACTAAAATTATCATACAGTTCAGCAATCCCACTTCTGGGTCTGTACCCAAAGAAAATGAAAACAGGACAAGGAAGGTAATTTATCGGCACTCATGTTCACTGCTGCATATTCAAGATAAAGAAACAAGTGGGTTGAATGGATACAGAAAATATGGTACATAAATACAATGGAATACTATTTAGTCATGAGAGAGAAGAAAATCCTGCCACTTGCAACAACATGGATGGACCCTAAGAGCATTATGCTAAGTGAAATACACTAAACAAACACTACATGGAATCTACTTACATGCAGAATCTAAAAAAAAAAGTCAAACTCATAGAAAAAGAATAGAAAAGTGGGTACCAGGGACTGTGGGGTGGGGGACAAGGAGGGAGAGGTTGATAAAAGAGTACAAAGTTTTAGCTATAAGATAAATAAAATCTGAGGATCTTACGTATATTATTGTGACTATAAGTTAACAACACTGTACTGTATAATTGAAAGTTGCTAACAGAGCAAAATTTAAATGTTCTCACACACACATGAAACAACCAATAGGGGAATTCCCCAGTGGTCCAATGGTTAGGGCTGTGCTTCCACTGCAGAGTGCACAGGGGTTTGCTCCCTGGTCTGGGAACTAAGATCCCAAAGGCACACAGTGCAGCCAAAGGGAAACAAAACAAGGGATAAATATGTAGTTGAAGGATGTGTGAATTAACTAGATGGGAGGAATTCTTTCACAATGTATACATATTCAAATCATGATGTATACTTTAAATATCTTACAATTTTGTCAATTATACATGAAAATGAAAATACTCAGTAACACAAGTCCTATGAAACAAACTATTAAACATGCTCCAAGTAACACCTCTGTATTAATCTATACAAGAATATGAGATAATTCAAAGTATTTATGTTAGAAACAAAACATTATGAATTTCTGAAACTATTACATAACAAATCAGGGACAAAGTGAAAGTAAATGGCTTTAAAGTAATATATTATTGCTTAAATTATGCATTTAAAGTAAAAGCCTTTGTGTCTTTTCTTCTCAATAAAAAATCGGGAAAAGAGAATTAGAAATTCAATGATATCCTAACTTCAAAATTGGTTTTTAGCCATTTAACACATTAGGAGATAATATATATAAAAAAGCCACTTGGGCAATCTATACATTAAACAAACAGTTTAAATGCTTTAACTACCTCTGTCCAAAATCAGGTATCTAATGCAAGGATAAAGAAAGCCAAAAATATAAAGATGGTTGAAGAGGTCCACACTAGACAGAGCCATTATATGAGAGATCTTTCATGTTCTCTCACTCCTATACTCATGGTAACTCCCAAATTCCTGGTAATGTCTCAAGGTACACTACACCTTGTTGTTTACTAAGTCATGTCTAACTCTTTGTGACGCCATAGACTGTAGCCTGCTAGGCTGAAGTGGGTTGCCATTTCCTTCTCCAGGGAATCTTCCTGACCCAGGGATCAAACCCACATCTCCTGCATTTCAGGCAGATTCTTTACCCTACCTAATTTGTGAAATTTAAGAATCAAACAGTATGAATATAAACAAGAGTTCATAACAAGCTCCTCATATTGTTTAAGCAATATTGTTTGAGTACCACCCCAAAGAATTTGGTTTTAAAATATCTTGAAGGACGTCTTAAATTACCAATATTCAAATTAAGAATGTAATTTATTTTATGAAAACACTCAATTCATAGGGGCACCAAAAAATTATGAACTAATTAGAAAACTTTAACAGGGTCGCAGCCCATTTTAGTCCTATTTGAAAAACAGGATTCAGGAGCATTGGTTCTCTGAGCCTCAGTTTTCAATCTTCTAATTTCAAATATATATCTAGCACTTCAAAACAAAAACCAGAACACAATGAATAAAGATACAAACTGCTAATTTTTACATAAGTCTAATAAATGTAAAGTGAAAGTCACTCAGTCGTGTCAGACACTCTGCAACCATGGACTGTAATCCATGTAATTCTCCAGGTCAGAATAGTGAAGTGGGTAGCCTTTCCCTCCAGGGGATTTTCCTAACCCAGGAATCGAACCCAGGTCTCCCGCATTGCAGGTGGATTCTTTACCATCTGAGCCACAGGGAAGCCCAAAAATACTGGAGTGGATAGCCTATCCCTTCGCCAGCAGATCTTCCAGACCCAGGAATCGAACCAGGGGCTCCTGCATTGCAGGCGGATTCTTTACCAACTGAGCTATCAGGGAAGCCAATGAGATATCATTTGACATTAAAAAGAATGAAATACTGATCCATACTATAAAATGGGTGAACTCTGAAAACAGTGTAAGTACAAGAAGCTAGTTCCAAAAGTATACAAGTTAATGGTTTTTAATATATTTACAGACTTGTGCAACCATTACCATAACCTAGTTTTAGAACATTCATCAGCCCCAAAAGAAACCTTGTACCTATTTATGGTCACTGTTTTCCACCAGTCCCAGGCAACCACTTATCTAAATTTCTATCTATGGATGTGCATATTTTGTATATTGCATAAATTATCTATCTTAATAGTCCTTCAGATAGTCAGCAGTTTATATACTCATACTTCAAAGAGAAGCTCTTTAAAACTATTATACAAAGACTGGTTTTTAGAATTCACACCATGGATTTTAAACCAGATTTCACACCAGATTTTAAACAGGTGCCAAGAAACATCACGGATTTTATAAGTCACTCAACTAACCCAGGTTTAAAAGTTTCTGAGCTATTCTAACTGCCCAGCAGGCCTGCCTGATTAAGATGGGAACTATAATTTTGCAAGTAAAAAGCAAATTCATAAAGAACTAGAAGCCCCATGACTAGCAGCAAAGAGGAAGTTGCTCTCCTAGCAAGCATATTATTTTATCCCCAGAAATAAGCAACTGCCAAAATATAACTCAGAATTGTTTGTATATAACATTATACAAACATTGCTTTTAAAATCTGGGGAAAATGCTGTTGATTCTTACTCCTCTTGGATGACATTATTCATATTTTATTTATTCCTGATTATGAAAATTAATACAATATCAGCTGAAGTTAGTGAGAATCTATTATGCAACAAATATCATTCTAAGTCTTTTTGTCACCATTTTCTATAGAATAAATTTAAAAAAAAAAAAATCACTTCCACATACCTTATCTTCCCAAATGTATATTCCAATGGAAGAACAGCAGCAAGGAAGAAGTCCCCTTCATGATTAGTGACTGTCATCAAGATTTATGAGTTGCCATAAACTTCCAAAGATTTCTTCTGAGTACCTTAGCCACAATGTCCTACAAATGTTGCTTCATTAATTCCCTGACCTCAGTCTATCACTTTCTCAACCCAAGTCTGTCAGCATAATCTTTCTTTAGTCTTATCTATAGTGCTTAACTCCGTCACCTGGACAGCAGAGAGAACGTAAGACTGTTTAAATTTCAGGTAATACTCAACTGAACCAGAGAAATGGTCTAATGTACATGAGTAATTTCACACAATTGAAGGCCTCTCTTTCTGCCATTCCTACTCTCTGAATCATCCATTCTTCCCTTTGGATTTCAAGATGAACAGAGTCTAACATCAAAGGCCATACTTCAGGGTATTCTTGATCTCACAGGCTAAGTACAGGTTGTAGTGGCCATTTTGGAAAACTGCCAAATTCAGGTAACAGCAAGAGAAAGGTGTGCAGAATAAAAAAGGTTTAGAACTATACAAAGGACAGCAAGAGAGTTACAACAATTGGATTAAAAATTTACCTGGATGTCATAATAGTCAAGCTAGGCACATATAATGAGATTTTATTATATAACATTTATAATACTTGGGTATACCTGCTTAAAAAGTTCAAATTTAAAAAGTGGTTCCTTAGAATTCCCTGGAGGTCCAGTGGTTAAAAGACTCCGAGCTTCCACTGAGAGAAGTACTGATTCAAACAATGGTCAGGGAACTAAGATTCCACATGTTACACCACCCTCCTCCTCCCCACCCCCCCAAAAAATGGTTCTTTAACCAAATAGAGTATCTACCCCTACTGTAGGATACTCCTACTGTAGGACTGCAAGTATTCCCCAGGAATAAAATTTACTGTGTATTTTAAACTAAAAAGGCTAATAGTAATAAGCACAAAAGACTTTACAATGTTTATAAGGAGATAAGGAGAAGGACATGGCAACCCACTCCAATATTCTTGCCTGGAGAATCCCATGGGCAGAGGAACCTGGTGAGTTATAGTCCATTGGGTCACAAAGAGTCAGACACAACTAAGCTACTAACCCACAAGGAAATAAACAACTGTACACACTGCTTGATATTATGTTTACCCTCTAACTCAAGCAATCCTCAAACAGAATAAGGTTAAAGTAATCTTTTTTGTTTGAACCCTATCTGTATATCACCTCTGCTCAAGTGTACAATATACAATCACTCCACTAGAGTATAAAATGGCTCAATTAACAATTATTAAGCAACTGTTCCAGGTCCTGCTGCACAAAAGAATAATTGGGGGAGGGGGACAGAGTGAGAGGTTGAGACTGACATATACATTACTACATCCATGTAATGGCCTACACGGAGAGAACAATCTAAAAAAGAAAAAGTAGATATATGTGTAACCAACTAACACAACATTGTGAATCAACTACACTACAATAAACACTAAAAAAAAAAAAAAAAGAGTGGAACAGACTCCATCCTTAGGGAACAGGTCAATCCTGTCAATGCGTGTAAGCATTTCCAACTAGTAACAATGTAAGTGAGACTGTGATATATATACATATAACCATAATCTGTGCAAGTCTGTCAATAAATTTTCTTATGAAAATATTAAATAAACAAGTCAATTACTAGGTGACTGCTTTTTCCATTGTTTTTGACTATTGTCTTAAATCCATTTGTATCTCTAAATTACACTGTTCTACACTTAAACTTGTTTTCTTAGCTTAAGACTGTGCCAATTTTTTTTAATTAGGCGGCTTTTAGGATAATTTATTGCATTTCTCACATCAATGATTTCAGAATTATAATATTACATCTTATTTCATTGAATTCTGATTTTTAAAAAGTAATTTTAACTACTTTATTCTACTCTTCCCTTTATTCCGTGTTTATCATTCCTAACTGTTTTTCTAAGCCATCTCCCCAAGATAAATCACGTGTCTACAATTAGATGTAAAGCATCTAGTAACAGCTGTCAGGGACTATGTCATAAAGCCTGATACCAAAAGTCTCAAAAGTATTTAACCATTCACAACATAAAAGAGGCTGGGGCAGAAGGCTGACAGGATGTGACCTATCCTTGTACAAATATCCATCCAAATACATTTTTCGACATGGGATCTTCACTCATTTTAATTAGTCAGTTCCTGAAAAAAGTGGATTTCAGACAATATAACTCCAATCAGTCACATAGGACACAACTAACCTTTTGCTCTGCTTGCAACTGATCACATCTTTCTTTCTCATGGTTAAGTTCTCTTTCCATTCTTCCAACTTGTTCTCGAAGTTGTGTTGTTTCCTTTTCCAGAACAGCAATTAATTTTAACAGTTCTTCTTTTTCTTTCATGGTTTTCTCAATTTTCAACTATAAAACAGAAAACTCAAATTGTTTATAATCCTACAATATATTACAAATCCAGTTTTCCATTTCAAAAAAATAGTGAAGAAATCTGTAGAAGGAACTCTTACATACTATCTTCATATGAATCAAACTCCTTTGCCTTCAGTAAAAAAATCATGAATCTGTCAATGTACGGCAAAAACCACTACAATACTGTAAAGTAATTAGCCTCCAATTAAAATTTTAAAAAAAATTCATGAATCATAAATGTAAACCATTTTTGAATGGGCAAAGAAGAAAACATTACAAGAAGGGAGGTGTAGAAGTAATGAATTTTATTATGAAGTTGCCTGCTAATCACTTTTCAAATCAGTACTAAGGGTAATGATAACCCTATATGCAAAACAGAAAAAGAGACACAGATGTACAGAACAGACTTTTGGACTCTGTGGAAAAAGGCCAGGGTGGGATGTTTCGAGAGAACAGCATCAAAACATGTATATTATCTAGGGTGAAACAGATCACCAGCCCAGGTTGGATGCATGAGACAAGTGCTCGGGCCTGGTGCACTGGGAAGACCCAGAGGGATCGGGTAGAGAGGGAGATGGGAAGGGGGATCGGGATGGGGAATACATGTAAATTCATGGCTAATTCATGTCAATGTATGACAAAAACCACTACAATATTGTAAAGTAATTAGCCTCCAACTAATAAAAATAAATGAAAAAATAAAATAAATAAATAAATAAGGCATATTTAGTTTCATGAGTGCCAATTCTGGGCTGTTCTTATTTTGGCTAAAAGTCAGGGAGAAAAATATGTACCTCTTCTTGAATGGAAATCTATGAAAAGTGGCAATTCTGGGCTTTTCTTACCTTGGGTAATAATCAATGAGAAAAATATATACCTCTTCTTGAATGGAAATCCTTGAATTTATTAAGAACTTCCTTGTGTGTTACATAAGGCCTTCATCTATGGGATGACTATGAAGTTTGGGTTCTTTAAGGTCTTACAGGTGGGAGATGGGAACAAATGTATACCTATCACTGATTCATGCTGATATATGTAGAAGCCAACACAATACTGTTGTGTTGTTAATCCTCCAATTAATAATAAATTTAAATAAGATACTAAAAAATAAGTTTCTGTGTGTACAAAACAGCCTCTGTTTAGGTAAATTAAAACAAATTTTATAAGTAAATGAAAATTTTAGGAAAAAATGCAGACTTTAACAATATAACTGACTCTTACGTGAACCCTAATAGTTAACTTAGTTCAGGAACTCCAGTATTCTAAAAATTACCAAATTAAGGGACCTAAAATAGAAAATAAATAATATGGTCAATATTTCCCTTGCAGCAAGTAGTCTGATTCTTAACAGGGGAAGAAGAATGGAGACTCACAACAGAGGCATTATACATTTAGCTAAATAAAAATGTTTTCCCCCAGTACACCCCAAGTCAATTTTCCAGGGTCATGTTAACAAACTCTAATTATTTAAACACTAAAATGACTCTTACAAAAGCTAAAGAGCTGGAAAATTTTTAAATGCCCCATCTATCTCTTCCATCAAACTAAATGAAAATGACTAGAGTAAATGCCCTCAAAAGAGAAAAGTTTAGGTATTCACTGAATGTCTTTTTACTCTATTTTTTAAAAAAATTATTTTTGGCTCTAAACTTTCTGGCAGCTTAAAGATTCACCTTGACCCAGTATGACAGAAACATCATAAAAGAACTACTATTTCCCAGTGATTCACTTAATTGACATATGCTTTCTAAAGAGCTCACTTAATCTTAAGCAGAAAAAGCAGAAATTTTTAACTAAAATTAGATAAAATCATATAGAAGTCCAATTCCTGCCCCCAACTTTATATTCTGGTATCTTTCAAGCATACAGAATGGTTAGTATTTTACAATGAACCTCCATTCACCCATCGCCTAAATTCAATAATAATTATTTCACCATGTTTATTTTATAAATACATAGATATGTAAGTTTATGTATTTTTTATTTTTTTTGCTAAAGCATTTGAAACATAAATTCAGACACTTCACTCCTAAGTGCACAGGGCAAGCTATCACCTAATAAGTACAGTCTCGTATTTAGCCACTGCAATTATTATAGCTAAGAAACTTAACAATAATTTTCTCACACACAATGGGTAGTCCATACTTAAAATAACCCACACTACTCCCAAAATATCTATTTTTTAAATACCTAAGATCCCAACAAGGTTCACAAACTGAAGAACTATTACTGAATCATTTGTAATGCCAACAGTGCCCTAAATAATGTCTCACACTTGTACTAATTTGGTGCATTTTGAGTAAACTCATTAAAGATTTTCATGAATGTGGAAATTTAAAAGACTTGTCAAAAAATTGTTCAGATTACAAATACTTTATCTCAAAAACACTTACCTAAGAGACAGAAATTTAAATTTTCTGTATAAAGTACAAAGTACATTTTAAGAGTAGGAAAAAGAGAACTAAACTGTGCAATGTCCCAATTTACTTGGGAGCACAGAAGACAGGTAGAGACCAAAATGCCTGTTGCTTTTCTGTTGGAGGTCTTCTGAAATCAGGGTGGAATCAGGGTGGTCTAACAAGTATTCAAAAAACTCCAATATAAACACTGCATTCTTTGTAAGAGCTTGGCCTATTTCAGCATCTTTGACTAGCATTCAAATACCAGGCTAAAAACCTTGATCATCAGGCAGTCGTCACCACAAAATGTTTTAGTCACTCTATAAATGTTACATTTCTTTATTTAAGATAAGAGAGGAATTTCTGGAAGGAGGAAAGGAATATATGAAAAAATTCACAATAAAAGTTACAGGTTCCTTCTAACTTTCTTAGTTCAACTGTATAGTATCTATAATCTCGTCTTTTTTCTGCAGTTTGTTTTCGAAGGTAAATAAAATCAAAGACATGAAAGAGATTTACATATAAAAATCCATGTGAGTATAAAGAAGAAGTAATGACTTGCTGTAGACTAAATAGGAATGTAAATTAATCAAAAATGTATACTGAACCAAGTAAAGTATTTTTTCACACAAACTCAAGAGTAACATTCCAATTTGCTAGGTTTGGGGTAAAAACATTGAGAAATATCTTGAAATATGAATGCTGTTCTAGTTTTTCCTTTTCAATAAGTACTAAAAATTAAGACATGGCATTTTTTACATCTCTACACAGTAAATTTCCTTTGGTGCAATGACTCCAAAATATTAAATAAAAAACAGTTAAGAAGATTTTTCACTTTTTTTAAAATTATGTTTAATCCAGCTTATTCATTTGATCAGGAAAAGAAATCATTCTAAAAGTGCTCAACCTAAATTAAGAGACCGGGACACTTCACTGTCACACTTGGGACAGAGCATGCTTGGAGTATAGTGAAATAAGGTTCACATCCAATTACAGTTAGACTTACTGCTTTACGAGGGCTTCCCTGGTGGTTCAGACAGTAAAGAATCTGTCTGCAATATAGAAGACCCAGGTTCAATCCCTTGGTCAGGAAGATCCCCTGGAGAAGGGAATGGCTACCTACTCCAGTATTCTCGCCAGGAGGATTCCATGGAGAGAGGAGCCTGGTGGGCTACAGTCCATGGGATTGCAAAGAGTCAAATACGACTAAGCGACTCACACACACATTATTGCTTTATACTGCTTTCCCATCAGCTTCACCCCCACATCTGTACTATTCTACAATCAACAGATTAGGCCATCCCTAAAGAAGAAAGGTTAGGGTAAGGGAACATTAGGAGTTTTAGGTCTAAATTCTCTCAGTAATTACTTATTGCCAATCTATACACTATTCACAAAATACTAATAAGCCTAAGGACAGTCCCTGACACAGTGAAATCAGTAACATAATTGTGACAAATATTTAAGTATTTCAAAAACAATACTTTAAGTTCATTACTTAAAAAGCATTTGATTCCCAAGTTATACTCTTGGACAACCTGAAAATTCTTAAAATGCCAACCAACAAGAACTCTGTTTCTACTTGAGCAATGACTGATTTGTCTTTAAAACATTCACTATTTTAAAGCCACAGTTCATAACAAAAAATAAAGTTCATAATGTAAATTTATCAATCACCCAGTCACTGTTGGTACCTACCTCAAGAAGGCCAGCTTTTGTGGTCACCACCAACATATCAGAATTTCCTTCATCTTCCATAGTGAGCAGCTCTTCAACTGGAGAAGCAGCTCGAAACTGAAAAGGTGTACTTGCTCCACGAATTTCGCCCTTATGGGTAACATAACAGAACTGATAAAACTCTCCATCATCATTTGGAAGGTAATATCCTAAAAGGAGTATAAACAAGAAAATTCTTATTTATTGTTATAAAATTATTTGTATTTAACAAATCTTGCCATCTCCTCTTATTCTTGACCTTGTTTCTAGACACTCAAGATGTCTTTCTTTCCTCCTTCATAAATTGTCTATCAAAATTAGACTCTTGTTTCTTCCCTAAATATGCCCATATTTTTATCTTAGGTCTAAGATTATACTTTGAATATTCTTTCCCTGTATTTTCACTCAGATAAAACCAATTCACCTGGGAGAGTCAAGTATGTAGTTTTCAATGAGAAAGAGGCTGGAGGAGGAGCAATGCAAGAGTAAGCATAAAAACCTAGGAGGACTAGGGGTAGGAATATTATCAATTAAAGAAATGTTCCCTCAAATGACATTAATTAAATGCAAAGGAGATATATTAACAGAAGGAATATACCACACAAGTGAATTGTGTAGGGCAAAAAAAGAGGATGTGGTCTACTTGTGCAGAACAAAAATAAGCTTTGGAACCACAAGTATTTATTCTGGAATCCCAGCTCTACCACTAATTATTATATATTTAACCTCCCTGAGCCTGTTTCTTATCTGTAAAAGAGATCTGAAGCCAGCTACCTCAAAGCTTCAAAATATCATGGATTATGTACACCATCTAGCCCACTATCTGACAAATGTTTTCAATATTTGTTTCTTTCTTCTTTAGCTCAACTGCTACCCTCTTAAATTTTGCTGGATTACAGCTCAAAATTAATCTTTACCTCCTCTCCAAAGCTCCCATGGTATTTTTTACATGTAAAAAGGGGAAAAAAAGAAAAAAAAAAAATCAGGACTCCCCAGGTGGTCAAATGGCTACAACTCTGAGCTCTCAATGTAGGGGACTTGGCTTAGATCCCTGGTCAGGGAACTAGATCCCATATGCCACAACTAAATATATAGTATTTTGCAACTAAGATCTGGTGCAGCCAGATAAATAAAAATTGAATAAAAAAAAAAAAAATCCTCCACAGTATGCTTTGCATTACAATTACATATATGCTTTATTTTATAGACAACATCCATCCCTGGAGGAAGAAATGGCAACCCACAGAGGAGCCTGGTGGGCTACCGTCCATGAGGTTGCAAAGAGTTGGGACACAACTGAGCACATACACATAAATCTCAGAAATGTTGAGAGCAGATTATTAATAAATATCAAAATTCTGAAATCTCCCAGAATGACTTGAAAAAAGAAAGCATTCAATGATAGTGAAATGAAATACATAGATGAATCTATTCACCTTATCTTTAATATTGATTTCAACCCAGAAATCTGTATTCACTATGCCTATTATTACTTCATGTCTTGAAAATTTTAGACTTTATTACTATGATATCGATTTCACTTGACTTCCTTCTTTAAAAAATAGCTGATCTTTGTCCATGGGGGCAGGGAGGTAGAGAAAATATAGTATTAGCCTGAAATATCTGGTGGTTCTTGAAAATAAGAAAGAAGTTCTCAAAAAAACTCGGGGAAGAGGGTGTCAAAAACCACGGGAGCCCATCTGATAGAGCTTCCAATAGCCAAAGAAAGCTAAAACAATTTGAGCAACAAAAAAATGGTTACATTAGACTTTATCCCACAGAAGAAAATAAATTTCCATGAATCCATGGAGAAGAGGACAACTCTTCCTAACATAATAATTCCAACTAATAATGTAGAAGAAATGAGAATAAAAAGGCATCATCAGACAAACACAACAGTAATTGTTGTAGGTAAGATCCACTGATGGATACTAAAATTAATGGGTCAAAGTTTAAGGCGAAACATTTGCTTAACTCAAAGTTGCTCCCGGTAATACTCATTAAATTACAAAGAGAAAAATACTAACTTTAACGTAGAGAAAGCCAGCAGGTATCACCTTAATCAAGTGATCAAAACTAACATTACTAGAAATTAGACATTCAGACATCAAGTAATCTCTAGTACAATGCACCGAAAAGAATACATCACTTTAATGGTAATCTTCCTCAAAATGTATAGCCTCAATCTAATCACGAGAAATGATCAGAAAAACTCAAAATGAGGAACATTCTACCAAAACAAAACTGAAAATTACTCTTCAAAAATGAAAGGTCATTAAAAACAAGGACAGAGTGAGGAACTATCACAAACCGGAGAAGAGGAAGATGATATGACAACTAAATACAATGTGGGATTATGGACTAGATCCAGGAACAGAAAAAAGGAAAACTACTGGAAACACTAGTGAAATCTGAATAAAGTCTGTCTTACTGTAGTCAATAGTGTTGTACCAATGTTAAATTTCTGTTTTTTCTAAAATAAACGGTTATACAACATGTCAATACTAAGGGAAGCTGGCTGAAGGGTAGATGAAAATTCTATATACTATTTTTGCAACTGCACATCTAAACTTATTTCAAAATACAAAGTTATTTTTAAAAATAACAGAGAATTCCCTATGGATCCAGTGGTTAGGACTGTGCACTTCCAGTGCAGGGGGCAGGGGTTCCACCTCTGGTTGGTGAGCTAACATCCTGCAAGCCACAATAAATTTATCTAGCAATAAATTTTTGAAGTTTTTAAAAACTCCATCCTCTTAATACCTTCTACTAAATTTATTAATCCGTGGCTGAATAACTTTGCAAATGGCCACTACGTTTACTTTAAAAGTTTAAACAGAAAATGAAAATACAGTTTGACTAAGCAGCTCTGGTTTGGACATGACTGAAGCGACTTAGCATGCATGCATGCATGCACTGGAGAAGGAAATGGCAACCCACTCCAATATTCTTGCCTGGAGAATCCCACAGAGGAGAATCCACAGAGGAGCCTGGTGGGCTGCCATCTGTGGGGTCATACAGAGTTGGACATGACTGAAGCGACTTAGCAGCAGCAGCAGCAGCAAGCAGTTCTGGTATCATGGCATTAGAAATTCTACAAACTAGATATTCAAGGTCTGCTTTTTTTAATATCACAAAAATAACTCGCTAGAAAACATGGCTCAGGATTTCTCTGGTGGTGCAGTGGACATAGGTTCAGTCCCTAGTCTGGGAAGATTCCACATACCACAGAGCAACTAAGCCCATGTGCCACAATTACTGAACCCGTGCTCTAGAGTCCTCAAGCCACAACTACTGAACTCCGTGCTACAACGACTGAAGCCCACTCTCCAATTCAGTGCTCCCACAAGGGAAGCCAGCACAGTGGGAAGCCTGCACACTGCAACAAAGAATAGCCCCTCCCTGCTCACCTAACTAGAGAGCGCCCACACAAAACAATGAAGATCGGTACATAAAAAATTTTTAAATGGTTCAATACCATGTAAGATACAAAATATAGTTATTCAGAGTTGAAATTCAAAGCTACCTAGAAACAGATCTCATCAGATCAATAACACTGAAAACAGGAAAAAGTAAAAACCAAATTTCAAGTCAAATTTTATAGCAATCAAATTACAGTAAATAAATAAGGGTTCATTTAGAAAAACAATTATACCTATGCATATTTTATTAGTTGTTCTGAGTTTTGCATTCAGGATTCTCATCACTACTCCACAAAATGAGCAAAATTATCTGGATTTGCTTAAAATTCCTTCTACCTCTAATATTATATAACCAAGTTTTTCATGATTCTACCTTGAGTTCACTATATAACAAACAAGTCCTAGGCAAGCAGAAGCTTCTCTTTCTGAATTTCGAATTAAAATTATGATGAATTTTCAAAAACATGTAAATTAGCTCCCAAGAAAATGCTTTTACAGTGTAAGTAAAAATAAACTGGATGCATTTCTTTATTTTTTAAGTGCTTTTAAACTTTTTGCTGTCATAAATAAGCAAATTCATTAGTCACTATAACAAATTCTGTTAAGTTTCTTACTCTAAGAAAACTAGTCACATGAAAAATTACTGGAAATAAAGCCACAACTTTGCATAACAAATATCTCATAACAAAATTAGTTCCAATATGCACATTTGAATTTGATCATCTAAAAAAAGATAAATTCCTTAATCTAGAAAACATCTATGAGGACCTAAATCTTTGTCTTTATTACAAGTACAAATTTTATCCTCTGAATGTGTGTTTCCTGTCACAGTACATAAGGAAAGTTTTTCTATTAATATATATGCAAGCTATATGTGATCACATTGCCAACTGATAAACATTGTTAAATTTTTTTAAAAACAAACCACCAAAAGCCAAAACACTACCACCACCTAATGCTGGCAAAGACGTAATCCACAACAACTCTCTCTCCTTGCTGGTGGGAATGCAAACATTGCCACTTTGGAAAAAGTTTGATGGTTTCTTACCAATGCATGCTAAGTCGCTTCCATCGTGTCCAACTCTTTGCGACCCTATGGACTATAGCCAACCAGGTTCCTCTGCCCATGGAATTCTCCAGGCAAGAACACTGGAGTGGGTTGCCATGTCCTCCTCTAGGGGAAATTTAGAAAGAGAAGCTTCTCTTCCCATGTAGCACTAGTGGTAAAGAACCTGCCGCCAATGCAGGATCGAACACACGTCTCTACATCCCCTGCACTGGCAGGCGGTTCTTTACCACTAGTGCTACATGGAAAGAATGTATTTCAAAATATATTCTTACCATACCAGCAATCATATTCTGATATTTATCCAAATAAGCTGAAAACTTAAACATCCACACAAAAACCTGTGCATGGATGTTTATACCAGCTTTATTCACAACTGCCAAAACTTGGAAGCAACCAAGATATTAATAGACGAATGAATGAATAAGGTATTATATCCATATAGGTGACTTTATGTGTATTAAAATACTATACTGAGACAGTCCATTAGATTCCCCAGACCAAAAACAGTCCACAATATAAATAAGACTAAGAAAGAACTTTAATACAATCTGAAGTCAGTTCAATTTTAATGCAAAAATCACTCTGCAGCAAATTGTTACAGATTTCTAAGTAAAATTACTGTGTTTTGTTTTTAAAAAATAAAGCAACAGGATGTATTTTTTTTTTTTTAACGTAAGAAATCTGAAGGCAGTTGCCAGCTGGCCTTGATTTGGGAGCTCAGGCATGTCAAGACAAACATATATGGGCTTGTCTTGGCCTTCTACCTCATGGCCACAGGAGGGATGCTGGAGCTCTAGCCATCACCTTTGTGAACGTGGAATGTGGGGGGAGGGACAATACTAGGTCTATCTTCCTCAAAAGTATTTTTTAAACTCTGTATATAAAGCCAAGCTAAGAAAAAATGAATTTTGTATTACTCAGGTCCATTTTTATAGGCAACTTTCCCTATAGAATTTCTACTCTATAAATCCCATTAATCATCTTTGTGATTTTCATACAGAATATTTTTCTCACCTTTAATCTGTCTTACTATCTAGTATCAGTAACAGCATTATTTTCTCATTTGGAAAAAAGTGATCAAAAGACTTCAATGAAGAAATAAGGAAAACAATGTTTAATTGTCTACATAAAGTATCATGAGACCATCACTAGATATTTACATTCTATGACTTTTGATAAAGACAGACACTAATTCAACTTTAGTCACTGGACACACTTAAGCAGATAATCACACGAGGGTACAACATTTTTAATGGCAATAAAACATCTAATTTCATTGAGTTCTGTTTTCAGTTCTTACCTTGAAATGCTAACACACAATTGACTGTTGATCCTTCTACATAATGTTCAGGCATAGGGGACCATAAAAACGTGTAATAATCACGAGCAGTACTCCATCCAACCTAAAGAACAACAACAAAAAAGAAGATATTATAAAGTAAGTGGCTTAATATGAGTGATATCTTAGAGCATATTGTTTTTTACTGCATCCTAAAGTTAAAGCATGCATTAATATGTTTACAAATCATGGGCATTTTAACAAGCACTACAAATTTTTATTGTAATTCTTTATTAAGCTATAACCTACTGCTATAAAAATCTATTTAACCATAGAACTTCTATGTATTAAAATGCAATTTGATATCCAATTTCCCATGGAAAATCTTAGTACACATATGATAAAATATAAAAACTTACGTTTCATTTAAAATTTGATTTCACTAAACGTAAGTTTTTAAAAGTTATTTTATGCCTCAAATTTAAGTGTGTTTTTTTAATTAGATTTCTCCTTCTTCCTTAAATCCACTAATTAAATTTCACTAGTCTCTCATCTTTAGTAAGTCTTGCCTACAGGCATGGTAAATTTTGTAAAAATTTATTTTTACTTTTATTCCTAAGGTGTTCACACATACAAAATAACCACCTATATCCCATCAATCTCTAAAGTATTTCCAACTTACAACACGAACATATACATTACATATCTCAGTCTGTTATTTTCCAGATGAACTGTACTACGGTAATAATATTAGATATGTTTTAAACAGATACTAAATATACATTTGCCAGTATATCATGGCTTCCATGATGGCTCAGTGGGTAAGGAATCCACTTTCAATGCAAAAGACACAAGAGATTCGGGTTCAGTCCCTGGGTCAGTAAGATCCCCTTGGAGGAGGAAATGGCAACCAACTCCAGTGTTGCCTGAAAAATCCCATGGACAGCAGAGCCTGGTGGGTTACAGTCCAAAGGATCACAAAGAGTCCGATGTGACTGTGCACACACGAGAAATTATGCACCATCCACAGGGTTTGATTATACATATGTTCTGTAATTCTGATTGACCTAGGATTAGATATTCCAAACTTCTGAAGATGGAAGAATCTTGTATTACTATCTTTAGTCTCTAAAGGAGTGTTTTCAAACTGTAGGTCACAATCCAGTAGAGTAAGTGGTGATTCAATTTAGTAATTCATACCCACATTTATTTTTTAATTAGAAAGAATTAGAAAGCATCAGAGTGCATGAAGGCTAAGTATTGCTTCATGAAAACTTCTTTCAGTATGTATTTGCATGCAACTCTGCTGGGTCAAATCAGAGAATTTTTATTTATTTCTGTGTGTCATGGTCAAAAACATTTGAAAGAAGCTTAAGGAAACCATCATGTAATTTCCCTGACCTAAGGCTCAGTTTTTTTCCTCTCAGAATTATTAGAAGGATTAAATTAGATAATAAACATAAAAGCAGCACTTGGCAGAGTGCCTGACCCATGATGGTAGTTTTTGCAAGCACTGTATGCTGTAGTGATTAACAGCAAAGAAAATAAGGTCGGACTGCTGAAAAAGATCACTTACTAGTTATAAGATTTCAGACATTTTTTTTTTTTTTTTTTTTTTTTGCGCCGCTCTGGACAAGTTATTTTTGTTGCCTCCTCTTCAAAATGGAGATAATAGGGCTTCCCTGATGGCTCAATGGTAAAGAATCCACCCGCCAATGCATGAGACACAGGTTCAGGGAAGATCCCACATGCTTTGGAGCAGCTAAGCCCATGGGCCACAACTATTGAGCCTGTGCTCTAGAGCAAGGAGTCAGAACTACTGAAAACTAGACACCCTGAAGCATGTGCTCCACAAGAGAAGTCACAACAATGAGAAGCCCATGCACCGCAACCACAGAGCAGCCCCTGCTCTCCACAACTAGAGAAAAACCTGTGCAGCAACCAAGACCCAGCTCAGCCATAAAATACATACATAAAATGAAGATAACTAACACTCTCAAAGGCTTGTATGTATATCAAATGAGGCAAGCCCTGTAAAGACACTTGGCACAATGCTGGCACGTGAGTGTCCATGAAATGTTACCATTCATTAATACCCAAGGACACATAACCTATTAGGGACAGTGATCGTAACACTAAGATGTTCTGTCCCTCATTCCCTATCTCCCAATGCTTCTAACATCTCCTGAAAAAGAACACATCTGAAGTAGTCCCCAAAACATAAACCTGGTACAAGTTATACCTTGCATTCTTTGTCCCCATGCCAGTCCATATGCTAGTCTGGAAAGAAATACTATTCTAGAGCTACATCTTTTTTGAAAAACATCTCCCTAACTGAAGACCAGGTGGTTAGAAGACATGCTTAGTGAGCCATATATTTTTGACAGCAGACACACAGAACTGCTAATATCACAATTATATATACCTGATTCAAGAGGCACAGGGAACAGCAGTAATAAATACATTTATTGTTTTTGAAAAATACTACCCTTATCTTACAAATTAAGAAACTAGTAGAGGGCATGGACGAGGACGGCAGTGCTGTAGCTGTGGTAGAGTCCCTAGGGGGCAGTCCTGGAGGGGACGGCTTTGTCCCATCTGCTCTGGGAATCCAAGAGCATTGGGATGCTGTCTGTAAGAGAGAACTGCAAACTTTCCAAGAATACAGAGATACAGGAGAAATCTGGTTTGGAGAAGAGAGTAAAACTCGACTAATAAGGTGGATGCAAAAACACAAGATTCCATTGGATGCTTCAGTGCTTGATACCAGAACTGGTGTTTTCCTGGTTCAACTTGCAAAATTAAACAAGAATAACACGAAAGAAAAAAACGGTAAGTGTGTTCCCTTTAAATACGATTAACATTCTCGAAAAACATGTTGGTATTAATCATTAGTAAATTCTGAAAGGAAATGTAAGGAAGATCAGAAGGACAAGTTTATGAGGTAAAACTACAGGCATTGATAAATTCTAGAGAAACCACAAGAGAAAGAAACATTAGGAATGAGAGCACACAGAGAGCATTTGCATATATATAGAGAGAGAAGAGTGGGGATTGGTTTTGGGGGAGATGTAAATGGAGACAGACACAGGACATGAAGGAGGTAAGGCACTGAAGTAAGTTTGCTGATTATGTACCGATGAATACAAAACCTAAAAAACAGTTTAAAGATGAGCCTATGAATTTTTAAATTCTAGAAAAACATACACCAAACTTAGCAACACGTATTTCTGGGAAAGGTGAGGGTACACTTTGTAAGGGTATTAATTTTCTTTCTTTTGTATATACTATAATTTTCAAAAATCATTACAAGAGTAAAGGTCCTTCTTTTTTAAAAGGAAAGAACTGCAAAAATGCCTAGATACACACAGGGAGATGCAATGCTGATTCTAAGAAATATCATATCATAAACAACATAAATGTCCCTCCATGAGATAAAATGTTACAGAGCTACTTATTAAGAAAGTGGCTACAACCATAAGTGAAAAATTCAGGACATAAAAAACGTCATATACTACTATTCCAACTATTTTCAAAATATACGCATTCAAAAAAGACTGAAAGTATTCTCCCTTTAGTTAAAAGGAAAAAAAAAGGACTGAAAGGAAACACTTTTAAAACATTAATAATGGTAACCACTCCTAATAGGTAGGGAGACTAGCGTCTGATCCCTGGGTTGGGAAGACCCCCTGGAGGGCATGGCGACAGACTCCTGTATTCTTGCCTGGAGAATCCCATGGACAGAGAAGCCTGGCAGGCTACAGTGTCAAACACAGACTAAAGCAACTTAGCGCACAGGCACATAGCTGGGCAATGGGACTGCTGGTCATCTTAAATTTTTACCTTTTGCATCCCCTGTTTTGTTCCAAGTTTTCTAAAATTATGATAATTTTTACAACAGGAGAGTATTTTTTTATAAACAAAAAATAAGAAAGGACTGGAATGGAGACAGGGCAGGAAGACAGCAGAAGCAGAATGAAGACAAATATGAAAAGGAAAAGAGAAACAAAGAAGAGGGAAAAAAAACTTGAAACAAGATATTCAAGTACAAAATCATTGCTCAGTTTCACTTTTCATACCAGGAAATTAAAGTTTTTAAATCTGGTTGTCAGTAAGGATTCAGTGAGAATAGTACCCTACTGCGAAGGCTGGTTTTGCCTATGTGACTCTGGACAACATGACATAATCACTCTTGCACTCCCAATTTCCACAACTAGAATAGTATCTCTGAAACATGAGTATTGTTATAACTCCTTTACAGCTAAAAAAAAAGTCTCAAGGACCTTTAGTTTAAATTATTTTAATTATAAGTTAATTTAATTTGTACCAAGCATAACCTAAATATAAATAAATTCTTAAAAATACTTACGGTCAAGACCAAATCAAATTGATGGTAATACGCCCAGCGTCTTCAACAGTGATGAAGAGCGATACAGATATAGGGAGTATGCAGAAAGGGGCTATGAGCGCCACAGGGCGAGTCGGGAGAAAGAAGAGCGGCACAGAGAGAGACGGCACAGAGAGAAAGAGGAAACCAGACACAAGTCCTCACGCAGCAATAGTAGACGTCGCCATGAAAGTGAAGGAGGAGACAGTCATAGGAGACACAAGCACAAAAAATCTAAAAGAAGCAAAGAAGGAAAAGAAGCTGGCAGTGAGCCTGCCCCTGAACAGAAGAGCACCGAAGCTACACCTGCAGAATAGGCGTGGTCATGGCCTTTTGTGTATAGTAGTGCCAGAAGTAGATACTGTAAATCTTGTTCTTTTTCTGGATAATGTTTAAGAAACTTGCCTTTCATCTTGTTCTGTTAGTATGAAAAGTTAATTTTCTCTTCCAAAATAAAAGAGTGAATTTTTCATGTTAAAAAAAAAAAAACAAATATAATGGGACATATTAAATATTTTATTTCAATTAATGTTGGGTTTGATAATAGATATGACATCATGTACAGTTCTCAATCTTTTCCTGTATTTTTTTTTTTTATTTCAATCCTATCACTCATAAAATGCACACAGAACTTTTTAGGAATTCTGTTGTTAACTTTGAAAAACTAGATCTCTCACTTAACCAAACTGCCAAGAACAATTCTTGAAGTTTTACATGTGGTTCAAACATTAGCTCCAAAGTTTAATTTGGAGTAACCAAGACACTTCTTTCTGGACCTCAGTTCCCTCATCTGCAAAATGGTGAGTATAATGCTCTCATGAAAGATCTTTGCAAAGTATAAAGAATAAACAAACATGCTACATGTTTTAGTTATAATTTAATCAACACTAGAAAAGAGGGTGGAGAAGGAAATGGCAACCCACTCCAGTAATCTTGCCTAGAGAATTCTGTGGACAGAGGAGCCTTGGTGGGCTTGTCCATAGGGTCGCACAGAGTCAGACACAACTGAAGCGACTTAGCATGCATGCATGCATTGGAGAAGGAAATGGCAACCCACTCCAATATTCTTCCCTGGAGAATCCCAGGGACAGAGGAGCCTGGTGGGTTGCGTCTATGGGGTCACACAGTCGGACACGACTAAAGCGACGCAGCAGCAGCAAAGAGGGAGAAAAACTGAAGGGAAAAAATGAAAATCTCCAACCCAGTCTACATCCCTAGTCTGGCTTCACTCATTCCCCTACCCAACCTGGACTTCATGGTCAGTTAACCATTTCAGTAATGCACCTAAAACCATGCTAGTATCCTTGGCCCTCTTGACTTCTCTTTCCAAACTCGCAGTGTGAATAATACCCACTTTAGGAATTCACTCAATTCTAGGTGCTTAATCTCTAGACAAGCAAAACAGCTGCTCAACAATCTCCTGGTTAACCTACTCCCATTCCCCATTCTTCCACAGTAGCAAGACCAAATCTTCTCCATACTCAAGATCCCCACCCCTAGCCCCACTCCTCATGCCAACTTAGCACATGACCTTGCTCCTCCTCACTGAGTACATTTAATGAATGAGTTTCAGTCCCAATGCATTCAGTTAATTGCTGACAAACCTTATAGATGCTTCCTATGGATTATTACCCACAATTGATCCCTTTCTCAAAGGCTGGCATCATCTCACCTAGAAATTAAGATGGTCTAAACATTCTCTGTGCCTCCATTCTAATTCCAATTTATCTTATTCAGCACTGTAAGATTAAAGTTCACTTCTAAACTCTATTACTCTCTGCTTAAAAGCTATTCCTCAACTAAATACTAAAACAATCGACAACATGATCCAAACAAACTTTTCCCATTCATTTTCTAAAACTGGTACCTGTTCCAGGAAAATTAAATTCTTTAACATTTTCTGAAGCACACAATACACTTTCCCTTCATTCCTTCCCCTTAGAGTTACTATCTAGGCACTTTCTCCCTCCTGCCTTGTCAATATATCCATCAAAATCATTCTACACAGCAATATGCAGTACATATCAAGTACTTAAAAACATTCAATGCCATAAACATCGTAATTCCTTTTCCAAGAACTTATCCTATGAAATAAATGGACACAAAATTAAAAAATACAGTCTGTATTAAGCACTGTTTAATGGTAAATATTTATAAACATTTCCATTAATTTCACAATACATCAACAGCATGTGTGTATACTTTTTATAGACAAAGTATAATTATTATTTACAGATATATACCAATATGTTAACAATGCTTATTGCTAGGTCATAGTATTAAAACATGATTTTTTTTCCCCTGAGTTTTCCTGTACAGTTTGAAGTTTTTACTACATACTTAAACTTCCCACTGAGTTTTAAGTATCATCCAGGCAGAAAGATGGAAAGGGTACTTTACTCAAATTTATTTACTATTTATTTATGTAAGTACTGCTGCTTAAAGAAGAGTTAACAGTCCTTAGAGTGCACGAGAGACAATACATTAGCATTATGAAAGCCAAAAATAAGCAGGCAATGTAAAACAAGGAAGCTATAAATCAGGTATAAAGGAGCCCTATTTGGCACCCTAAGTTATTTGGTCTTGGCATTATCCCACAGAGCATGAAAAGCCATTTAAACAAGAGGAAGATATGTTCAGATTTTCATTTTCTATTACATATACAGCATTTTGAAGAAAAGATAAAATGGAGAAGCGGCATTAAGAATGAAAGCAGAGAAAACAGGAAACCTATTGCAATAGTCTTAGAAGGAGATAATGAGGGCATGAACTACACCAGTGATATTAAAAATGTGGAAATAGGCAGTAAAACTGACACAATTGTGTTTGGCTGGATCTGATGAGACAGTCATAAACTTTTGGTGTAAACAACAGGTTATTAAAAAATGGGAGGGGGAACCAGAAGACAAAAGTAAGTAGTCTGAAAAGAAAATGTAAAGGTTTATCTTCTTGAAATACGATTTATCACACATCAGCCGACATATGCAGACTTCTCACTGCACATAATGAAAAGTCTGCAAACTACTTAGCGTAACACTGAAGGTCTTCCATGGAAAGACTGACACTTCATCTCCCTCCACTTCACTAACTCATTCTCATTGCCTCTGCTTATGCCATTTTCCTGCCAGCAATGCCCTTTCTTCCCTCAATCTCATTTCCCTGCTCTATTCTTCCTTTCTGTCTCACTCTTCAAGAAAATACCAATTCTTAGTGTCTTTAACTTGTTATTCATCTCTTATGTAAAATTAAAAATGATACTGATTTCATAACAAGCTTACAATTAATGTATCTTCATACTGGATTTTGACAAGCCTAAAGAAAAGAGAGTAAATAACTCACCAATCCAGCAACGCCAAGGAATGAGAGATTCAAAAAGGTACTGAAATATCATTAAATGCCAGAACTTGGTTTTATCCCATACAGTTTTTCTGCCCTCCTCACTCTATTAGGCCAGACTTTCACTACTTGATACTCTCAATGTACCTAATTCTAGCAGCTACTTTTATTTCTTTCTACTTTACTATTTAATTTATACAGACCACACAATCAAAATTTCAATACCTAATGGTCCTGGTTTTAACAAGTCATATCTAAAATAAAAATTGCTTCTGAGGGAGAATCTAGAATAACCCAAGAGAAAAGTAAGTTTTACTACCTGTACATTTACAGCATTACTTTGCTCAAAGGACATTCTTATTTTCTGGTTCTCCATTACATTCTGAAGACTTGAAATTGCCAAAAAACTTCCACCACTATAATGATCATCTCAGTGTAATTTTCAACTAAATGTAACACATAATGGCAAAATATTAGAACTGGGACTCTTGCCATCAACGAATTTACTAGTCATGTAAAACAGAATACTCTTATTAAAGCACGGGACAATATGAGGAATATTTTAACAATGTGGGACAACAGAAAAGATAATAACACAGCTGTAGAGCTGTACAAAATTACAAATGACAAGACCGTAAATGATATAGCAAACCAAAGGAAAAGATCACTTTTTTTAAGGCAAGGAAAGGAGAAAATGGGAGAAGAAAAATTTGAAAAGAATTTTAAGTCAAACCATTTGATCACAGAGAGCAAAGTCTGGTGAACTGAAGTTCCTAACATTTGTTGTGCACTACCCTGCACTATCAAAATATTTCAAGCTTACATAATGTTTTATATTTGACATTTATAAAAATAATCCTTAACGTAGAGCTAAGACAAGTATAAACTAACTGTGACCCTCTTAAGAAGAAAATAAAGAGTGCCTACATGGAAGAAATATGCAGAAAGTTCTCTTACCTTGAATATACCAACCCAATCTTTTGGATGTGGATGGATATATGGAGTTAAAGTATAATGACATTCTAAGTGTGCATTAGGAAGATAACTCTTGGCCACATTTTGAAAGATGACATGGGCAAAGTTGGAAGTCTGCAATGGAACTTCTTGAAAGGATGTCATTGTGAATCTGAAACAAGTAAATTATACATATTTAATGATACCAACTAAGAAAAAACTCATACCTTGAGAAAATATATAGCTTTAAAAGTAAATTACATGGATATTCTCAGAGAATTATTGAAAAGACATACTTCTTAAATACAGGAACTCCTTTAGATATAACTAAATATAAAAACACAAACTGGGAAGTAATTAATTTATAAAATGGTTCAGAAAGTTACACGAGTTAAAAAAACTTACAAACCAAACTTTCACCTCTCCTGCAAAGCCTAGCCCTCTGCTTCTCTTGCAAACCAAAAGCAGTGTTTCTATGTTGAACCCCTGAACTTGCATCACTTTCCTCCCTAATCCAACCTATTGCATCCCTCCACACTAGGTTCTAGGCTCCTATAACCTCGAGCCTGGTCAACCTCTCTGTCATGCATTCCTGACCCACATTCATGATCCCCAGCTTTTCTGAACCCCAGCTACATATCAGAATCATTAGGAGGTCTTAGAAAAAGACAATGACTTTTTGGGACCTGCGCACTGCATGCAAGTGTGTGTATACGCATTTCTTTTAAGCCTCCCAAAGTAATCTTAATCCTGTATACAGCCAGCACAGAGAAATACTATTTAGACTCTGACTCAAACCATCAATTTAAGTCTCCATTAGCAGCCCTCACAGATTCCCAGACCTGGGCTGTCTTCCTGGGCTTCTGGTACACACTTGTTCAAATCTCTCAAATGATGTAAAATCTCAGTTGGTCTACTTGAAATAGTTCAGCCTATTTGTTCATCTCTACCTATACCAATTCTACCCTTTCATTCTATCTTGATTCCAGCATTACTGTACCCTTTCCATACAGTTACTGATTAAAAATAATGTATCTTTAAATATATAGTGTCAAGGAAATACATACTGTTGAGAATCTATTATAGATTCAGTGAGTGCTCACTAACAGTACTAGCTAGCAGATGAATGGTGAAAGTGGCCTATAAAAATCTTCAAAACCTAAATGTTTTCCATATTATTTGCTCTACTTGTGAGAAAAATGATACAATTTACTCAAAAAATCTATCTCTGCAGTGTGTCGGACTCACTTCAGTCATTGTTTCTACCATACCACAAAGGAAACAATGCCACTGACACTGTGGCACTTGCTTGAGTCATCAAAACAAGAATCTCTGTAATAATGGGAAAAACCGGGTTAAGACATTTGCTAACCAAATTATTCTAATTTACTTCACAAATCCATGAAGTTTCTATGGAAGTAACACTAATCACATTTTTTTTTCCAGCCACACTGTGAGGCTTGCAGGATCTTAGTTCCCGGACCAGGGACTGAACCTGGGCCAAGGCAGTGAAAGCATTAGAGTCCTTACCAGTAGACTACCAGCGAATTCTCAACACTACTCACATTTTAACAATTACTAAGAAGTCTTTATTTCTAGGAAGATCTAAGAAAATATGCTTTTCCATGTTTCTTTTGTTGATCTGAAATACTAGAGCTAATCTTTAAAATTCTGAAATAACACTTCAGAAACCTCCAATTTTCCTTTTGTATCTTCTCTGCTTCTGTTATGGTCAAGATACTGCTTTGTACTTATAGGATATACAATATACTGGACATCCCACAAAGAGACTGTCATTTGTGAACCTGAAAGCCACTGTGGCAGAATACCAGGCTGGATGTCTATCGGCCTTTCCCACCTGAGGTTTGCCAGGATTCTAAGGTAAAGAGAATGCATTCAATAGTAAATTTCCTATATCTCTGCACTAACAAAAAGGCTTTATTACCAACAACCCTGCTTCACAGAAAGACTTAACAGTCAGTAGTCTCCAGCTGGCAACCTAAAGTCTTCGGGAAAATGAAAAGGTAGCACAACACAGGAACTTCCTAAAGTAAGTGTTCATTACTTTGTTTCTTTGAATAGTCTGAGCAAATCTGGGCCCAAAGGGATTGTCATGATGTTAATGAAACCACTAATGATTATCTCCTTTCAAGTTCAGTGGCTTCCTAGGGGGAAAAAAAAAACAAAAACCCTTGATTCCAGTTTTGAAAAAATGTTCACTACGTGTTATAAAAAACCCATGAGAAAGATTATAGCTAAATTAACTGAACCAAACTCTTTTAGATACAACTACCAAAACTGAGACAAGTGAATCAGTAATGTTTTTCTATGAAGAAAGTGAGTATTTAAGTTTCTCTGAGGAAGATACTCAGCAAGAAGAAAACAAAGTTAGCTTAGGATGAGTTTCCCATGTTGTACATTAAAAGGCATTTAAGAATGAAACTTTTTTCCTAAAGTAAACTAAATCAACAAAGCAGTATATGTTATACAACAAGGCAGTGGAGGTTAAACTTTTGTTTAACCTCAATTACAAGAGCGTTTAAAAATCAATAATTAGACTTTTACTTCACTGAAAAGTTTTTAAGATATAAAATAGCATAAACGTATATACACATATGTGGGCGTCCCAGGTGGCTCAGTGGTAAAGAATCCGTCTGCCAAAGCAGGAGACATGGGTTCGATCCCTGGGTCAGGAAGATCCCCTAGAGAAGGAAATGGCAATCCACTCCAGTATTCTTGCCTGGAAAATCCCATGGACAAAGGAACCTGGTCTTTTATATTCCATGGGACTGCAGAAGAGTCAGACTCAACTTTGCAACTAAAACAACAATACACATATGTATTTATATATGTACATGTGTATATATGCTTATAAATGTATCAAAAGGGACTAAAAAGCACACACTAGTCTTTACTCATGAGAGCTATGTGTGAAAAGAGGACTTAAGAGAACTTCAACTTTTAACTCAATTGACTGAATTTTTACCAGTATACTGAATGTACTAGTTTCATTATTTTAAAGAAACACATTAACAAGAAATTTCATTTTTAAACCCTCTCCCCAAAATTCAAGTTTTTAATACAAAACTCTATCAGATATTAAATATATTTGATGCTTATAAATCTTTAGAGTAAGATAATTTGCAATTATCCCATTAATAACAAAGCTTCATTAATCTCTAACACTAACCTTTTTAAACATTTCATTCTGACTACAGAAATATTTTTACATGTCATTCCATTCTCATTACTTTTTTAATTTAACTTAATTCTAATATAACTTCTACTCATAAAAAAGTTAACAAGGATAAATGTTATCTGAATGTAACTACAACATGAATCAACCCATTTTAAACAGTAAAATACCTAATTCCCATACAGTTTATGTTTCATTCTTCACACAGATAAGAAACGGAGTGAAAAGATGGTAAATCTTTTAAAATCATTTAAAATTCACTGAGAATGTTAATGTATCACAATGATTCACATGCAGATTTACACACTCTGCCAGGTCACAGGCACACACACACAGACCAACATATACAGACCCACACACCATCCAGTGGGGAAGTAATGTGCAAAGTCACTGCATCACCTTGTGGTAGTGTTTGGGAAGTGTAGCTTCACTGACATCATGAGAAAAAGAACAAACTCAGCCTCAGCTGGAAAGAGGAAATACAATGCCTACCACAAAAGTAGGAGTAGCTTTACCATATTAAATTTTGTTTCCCATTCTCTATAAAGTACACCTATAGAAACATGGCAAACAAAAAATAAATAAATAAACCAAACCGGACTCAGCAAGAACAAGAGTAAGGGGGACGGAAAGAGCAAAGGGGATCAACTGTATGCTGGCAGATGGAAACTATAATTTTTGGTGGTAAACATGCTGTAGTGTATACAGAGTTAGAAATATGTTATACACAGGAAATTAATGTAATAAACCAAAGTTACATAAGTAAAAAAAAAAAAATACATGAGAACAGTTCAGAAAAAAAAAAAAGACATATCTGGCTGGGAAACAAAGTCTGAAATACTTTTACATGCTGTCTGCAGTGTCCTCTTCCCTGTTTTCTACTTTATTCACTAACATCTCTAGGGTTCCTTTTACATGTTATGCTGTAAACTTTACTCTGTTAAGTCTTTGGTCTAAAATCCAATTTTTGTTATTTTTGAGGACTCATCAATATCTAAGGAATAACAGACAATATGCAGTGGGCCCTCAGGTAAGCTAAAATAAATTGAGGGCGGGAGAATTTCATTGTTCATTTCTTCCTCTTGGAACTTTTTCAAGCCCAAGCCTGATTTGGCTTTTCTGGTAGCATTTTTCCAGTGACTTCTGATACTCATTTTACTTAACTAGCCCAAAATGTGTAAACCCTAATCAAATGAAGTAGGAAGTTGACTATACTAAGAATTTCTGTGCATTAAATGTACAGAAACTTAAAACTTTTTAATTTGGATATTTTATATAATTTGCTAATTCTAACACTTAGAATTCAAAAAGAAATAAGATAATTTTATTCTAGGTGATACTATTATTATGGTGATTGTATTTTTTTCAAAGTCCTTACCAGTTAAAGATGATAAATTATAGGTGAAATATCCTGATGTTCAGGATTTGCCTTAAAAAACTCCAGGGGTGAAAAACCAAGATTAGCAAAATAGTGAGTCCTTAAACTCTTCTCTTTTGGGGTATTTTGAAAATTTCCATAATAAAAGTTAGTAAAACCAAAGTAGACAAAGACTAGTAATAAAAACTCACATATGACCTTTTGCAATAAAAACACATTACACACAGTGGTTGAAATACTTAGTAAAAAAAATTTTTTTTAGTTTTCAGTAAATTATATATGAACTTTCAAACTTATCTCCAAACAGTTCTGGAAGAAACTGAGTATCTGAAGGGAAAAACTACAGCTAATATTCTAACTGCTTTCAATTACTCACATTTCTGCTCAAAGACTATCAGCTGGCTTACAGACCAGAAAAGAATTATCAGCGATCCTTCTGGAAGGCAGAAGCAAATCCACCAATTTGTCAGTTTACACACTTAACAGTCCTCCCAATCTCCAGAACTCTTACAGCTGAGTACCACTATTCATTACACTCTGCCAGGTGTCATGCACACCACTTAATTTTGTTTTAAATGGTGATTTCTAAAAAGCTGTGAAACTGACTTATTATTATATTAGAGGGCAGGGAATCTTTACCTTCCTGTAAGAGTTTGAGACAAACTAAACTTTAAAAGGCCAGAGGTGGATACAGCCAAAATTTTACTTAGTAATACAGAAATTCCAAAAGAATGCAATCCAATAAACTTCACATGTGAGGCAATACCCCCAAAGCAGTAAAAAGGGAACATGGTTAAGACCTTTCAAAAATATTTAACATCATTAAAAAAGGTCGAAACTTAACAAAATAACAGGTATTTTGGAATTCTAAGTAAAGGATATTTACCAGTTAATTCTACGCAAATAGCTGCAGCCATAATTGTATAAACAGGGGTGTGCAATTTAACAATGGAATGACTAGAAAACGTAATCAAGTATTCTTTGAAGAAATCAACTTTATCCTTGATAAGAACAAAACGAAGGCCCCTTTCCATACCCGAATAGCCCACTTAAAGATTTACATGTTACTCAAATAATCTCTTGAAACGCTTTTGGAATTGGGCTCCAAAATTACAATTAGTAATTCCTGCATGCGGCTATTCTACAACTAACGAGAGTTGAAAACTACGTTTTCCTGTCCCTGACACAAAAGCGATTCATAACTACTTTGTAAAACCTAAAATATATGTAGAAAATCAAATGTCACGGCGTTCTCAAACAAAATGATTACCAATAAGGTAATATGTTTAACACACACACGCATACTAATCTTTTAGCAAAGATTCCCCAAAATGACGAGCGCCTGTCGGGACTAGTCCACAACCTGCGGACCTCCGGGGTGTTGGGAGGGAATGTTGTGAAATCAGGACAAGTTGCCTAAGCAAAGACAAACAGGACTCTCCTCTACTAAGATTTAAGATCCCCTCGAGCACAAGGCGTGACAGTCACTTATTTATAAGCAGACAAGAAAAGCGTTCACTAACTCTACAACCCAAGTGATGTCGGAGATCTAGCACAAACAGCTAACTCCGCCCACGGCCCGCGGCGCACGGAGTCCCCGCCTCCTAATCTACTGGCGACTCAACCAAAACACTTGGGTTTCACTCCGCACGGGCAAACCTGAGTGTCCCATTTCGACACGACCTAGATGTTTTCCTAAGCTTACCTACCCCAGGAGCCCACACGCTACCAACGAAGCACTCACCCAAGAGTAGAGCCTCCGGCAAAGCACTTTCTTTTCCGGGGGTCTCTGGCTACTCGTCCCCAGCCAAAGGGCCCACATCTCACACGGCTCCCCTAAATCGCCAAGGCCTATCCCAGGGCCTCCCCAACGTGTGGGGCGGCCACCCGTCGCTTTTTCCAACTCCTCTGATAACCAAAGTTGTCCACACTCCCGTCACAATCACAGTCCGGGAGAAAAGATTTGTCCTCGAGAAGGAAAGCATCGTCATTCGGCAGCATCGTCACCACGGAGACCATTCCCGAGACTAGTCAGGCCCCTAGACTCCAGAACTGAGGGGCGTATCACGAGCCCCGACAGAGCTTCAGGGGACGTCCGCCCCACGCAAGGCGCTAGGGCGGGCTGGGAAAGGCGCTTACCGAGTGAGGAACTCCCGGGAAGTGGGGTGTGTTAAACAGGTTTCAGAGCTTCAGCCGCCATCAGCCTCCGAACCTCTTCCGCCACCACAGCCTCCCTCTACCGACCGGCTACACCTCCCCACAAGGCCAAAAGCCGGTGACACGTCACTTCCTCCCATGGACCCGCCCCTTCCGCCGCCGCCGACGTCGCGGAGAGTCGGTCGGGCCTAACCGCTGAAATATCAATCTGGTAGCGCCCGGCCGTTAACCACCCTAGCTGCGGACAGTAGACTCCTCGACCCTAATAAACCCGAAACGGCCTGTTCCCTAGGCTCTGCTATTCCTCCGCTTTCTTCCGCTTCGCCGCTTTCTCTCAGATACCTGTGGCAGCCAAACTGGATCCGTTTAGATAATGCATTTTTGACGTAACTTACCAGTTAAGTGGAAAGGGTAGCCCAGAGATATAGGGACTGGTGCCGTGTCATTCCCTGGATGTTTATAAATCTAAGCGAACCCAGTTATTCTGTGGCTCGGAAAGTAGACAGTCGTAGAAGCAAAGGAGGATCACGCGCCTGCGGCTGCTGCAGCCCCTCACTTCTGGGCGTTTTCACAACTCCTGGTGGTAGACCAGTCCGGTGCTTACTTAACTAAGGAATTTTGTTCTCTGAAATTTCGGTTTCTCCTAGGAGATTTTCAGTTCTACTTCTCTATGATTCTATTTCCTCTTGTTCCAGCAGTGACCTAGTTCTATGAGTTAACTGCTTTTGTTACCTGTTGCTCTGTGTGCGTGAATGTAGGTAGCCCTGTATTCTCTGTTCAGTTGTAATTTCTAAAGTCACTTTGCTATATAGTTTACCGCCTTAAAGAGTATTCAGTTTAAATCCTAACTCCATGGAAGCAAGTGCATTCTGTTCTAATTCCTTATATTCCTGTATTTCTGTAAAGCTCTTGATAAAATTTGCAATATCACCAGTGAAGAAGGGATAGTAAATGAGATCAAGTCAAATGTTGAAGCATCTCCTAAATTCACAAGATACAAAATCTTCTTCAGTATCCTTTACTTTCACATATTTAGGATAATGTCTGATTATCTGCCGACTGATTTGTTTCCTAAATATTGAAATTTTTGAACTTGGTGTGGTTCTGTATATCACACTTGATCATAGATTTCAGAAGAATCTTTACAGATAAGTACCAATCTCTTTTTGAAGATGAAAATCTTGTGATAATTTCAGTATTCACTGGCATTACTGGTAGCAACCTTCAAGTAGTAGTCTGTGTCTCTTAAGAAATGTAAAAAATAATTTTAAAGAAATGTAAATACAGCAGTGAACGTTACAAATGTAATTTTTCAGAAGTATCACTCTTCATATTTTTAATCACATGACTTATTTGCATGTATTACCACCAATTATCAGTTAATGAAGTCAGAAAAACAGCATGCCCACCTTTAATAAAAGCCATATTGGAAAGTACTTTTGTGTGTGTATTTTTAATTTGTTATTTTTCATAATTTCTTGAATTTTTAAACCTTATTTTCCCCTTGAAGGTATTAGTTCCACAGCTTTAACATGCTTTAATCCCTTTAATAATGATCCCAAGAATTTTAAGACAGTGTTTCTCCCAGCAGGAGAAATATATGTCCCTTCCATATTTAATTGAATTTTTAAAAATTAGCCTATTGTATGTATAACAGTGTACAAGGGACAAAAGGGATATATGGATCCACAGTCCCTTCATAAAAGGATTTGGGCCAGATAGAGTTCAGAATTCAAAATTTTTCAGATTTTAGAGAAATGTACCTATGTTACATAATATCCCATAAGGTGTGGGGCAGCGCTCTATAATCAAGTTAATTTTTTTTTTCAGAACAAATTATGAATATGACACCACTAAGTAGGAAAATAGAATGTATAGTCTTCAGATCAGGTTTTGCCACTTTGCCATCATGAGTTCAAGTCAAGTGTTACTGACAAATGAATTCAGGTCAGGATAGGTTTTGCCACCAAATGTTAAGAAAACATTTGATTTTCAAAGCAAAGAGCTTTCCAAAAAGCATTACAAAATAGTGAATGAGGGATTGTAAACCTATTCAAAGAACTATTGGAAAGAAACTCCCTCAGCACCCCGTGATGTTTCTGGAGCAATTACAATTTCAAGCACTTTTAAAGCAGTTGTGCTAACCTAGCACTAACCACCTAACCTGTGTTTTGACTGGGAAATATCTAAAAGACACTGTTCCTCTATTAGAACTTATGATAGCAAAGGGAAGAAAATAAATCCATGAAAATGTAGATGACAAAAGTATAAAATATAGTATAAAAAAGTATAAGATATTCAGAGTTGTTAGAACTCATTTGAGCCTTGTGTTAAACAATACACTGCTTCTGGTAGAGATAGGCCTAGACTATTAAGTATGGTTTTATTGAAGACATGGAAGAAAATTTCAAGTCAGGATATAAGGGACTGGGCAGAGGGGTCAGGTAGGGAGAGGATTGTTCAAATCATAATAATTCCTGTCTGTGGGGTACACAGTGCTGGGTACACAGTGCTTTCTAGTCACTGCAGAGGTCCTTAGGTGTTGTCTCGATTCCTCACAGCAACCCTGTAAATTTTTATCCTCATTTTGCAGGGGAATGTGGCTTCAGAAAACTGACTATGCTAAAGCCTTTGACTGTGTGGATCACAATAAACTGCGGAAAATTCTGAAAGAGATGGGAATACCAGACTACCTGACCTGCTTCTTGAGAAATCTGTATGCAAGTCAGAAAGCAACAGTTACCTGGACATGGAACAACAGACTGGTTCCAAATAGGAAAAGGAGTACGTCAAGGCTGTATATTGTCCCCCTCCTTATTTAACTTATGTGCAGAGTACATCATGAGAAATGCTGGGCTGGAAGAAGCACAACCTGGAATCAAGATTGCTGGGAGAAATATCAATAACCTCAGATATGCAGACAACACCACCGTTATGGCAGAAAGTGAAGAGGAAGTAAAAAGCCTCTTGATGAAAGTGAAAGAGGAGAGTGAAAAAGTTGGCTTACAGCTCAACATTAGGAAAACTAAGATCGTGGCATCTGGTCCCATCACTTCATGGGAAATAGATGGGAAAACAGTGGAAACAGTGTCAGACTTTATTTTTTGGGGCTCCAAAATCACTGCAGATGGTGATTGCAGCCATGAAATTAAAAGATGCTTACTCCTTGGAAGGAAAGTTATGACCAACCTAGATAGCATATTAAAAAGCAGAGACATTACTTTGCCAACAAAGGTCCGTCTGGTCAAAGCTATGGTTTTTCCAATGGTCATGTATGGATGTGAGAGTTGGACTGTGAAGAAAGCTGAGCGCCGAAGAATTGATGCTTTTGAACTGTGGTGTTAGAGAAGACTCTTGAGAGTCCCTTGGACTGCAAGGAGATCCAACTAGTCCATCCTAAAGGAGATCAGTCCTGGATGTTCCTTGGAAGGACTAATGCTGAAGTTGAAACTCCAATACTTTGGCCACCTCATGTGAAGAGTTGACTCATTGGAAAAGACCCTGATGCTGGGAGGGATTGGGGGCAGGAGGAGAAGGGGACGACAGAGGATGAGATGGCTGGATGGCATCACCGACTCGATGGACATGAGTTTGAGTAAACTCTGGGAGTTGGTGATGGACAGGGAGGCATGGCGTGCTGCGATTCATGGGGTTGCAAAGAGTCGGACACAACTGAACAACTGAACTGAACTGAACATGGATTGAAAATTAGAAACAAATAAATTCACATAGGTGTGTTATAGAAGTGTCATTATTGGTTTTGAAAGCATGTAAAATGAATTGTCTTCATCTTTTGAAACAATGGCTTATGTTGGTATTAAAGGTACCCATTGCTAGACACGATCCTTTCCTTAAAAAACTAATAGATATGTAAACCTTTGTTTTAAAAAGTGCTTTTAAAGACAAGATTTGAACAGTGGTAGATTTTGGATAAACAGAAAATTCAAACACTCTAGAGTGGTGTACTTCCTCTTACCCTATGCTAGGAGATAGTTGATATTTTCTCACTCCTTATAGTTTACCTATCATTACTCTCCCAAATGTTTGTATAAAACTTTGCTCCTTTGAGTTGCATGCCAACCAGTTAAACCCCCTCTCCCCTTGTTGTTGCTGTTGTCTGCTTGAAACAGGAGGGAAGGGGGCAAGGCACAATCTTGGAAAGCATGACATAGCCCAAGGACACAACATAAACTGATTAGAATCAAATGGGTCCAAGATGACAGACAAGCCAACTTCAACCTGACCTTGATTGTCAGTATATGCTCACTGTAACACATCAGGAAGCGAAGTGATACACCCAGAGGTGCCATGACAGTTCCAAGACTGACCATCAAAGATCAAAAAGTCAGCTGTGACTCAATTCCTGGAAATCTCCCCCCTTCCTGAAAATATTTGGAAAAATCCTCCTACTCATTAGCCTATGAAATTACCCAGCCTATAAAAGCTAACTGCACCACATGTAGAGGCTGCCCTGGCCTTCTGCAATAGCCCACATTCATCTGTGGGGTGTATGTCTCTCTAAGTAAACCCACATTCTTGCCTAATACTTTGTCTCTCATTGAATTCTTTCTGCAATGAGATATCAAGAACCTGAGATTCATTAGGTCCTAAAACAAGGTCTGTCATCTCAATTGGAAGACCTGAGTTGGAAGAACTCAGTTTTGACCGGGTTCAAGTTCCAGCCACATCAGTTCAACTCCCAAACAGGGTTTTTGGCTGGGCTACAGTCCTGGTGGCTCAGATGGTACAGAATAGGCCTGCAATGCAGGAGACCCAGGTTCAATCCCTGGGTTGGGAAAATACCCTGGAGAAGGGAATAGCAACCCATTCTAATATTCTTGCCTGGAGAATTCCACGGACAGAGGAGCCTGGCGGGTTACAGTCCATAGGGTCACGTAGAGTTGGACACGACTGAGTGACTAACACACAGTCATAGCACATTAGTTTAAGTCCCAATGTAAGGTAAACGGTTTCTTCAGTTCAGTTCAGTTCAGTTGTTCAGTCATGTCTGACTTTTTGCAACCCCATGGACTGCAGCATGCCAAGCATCCCTGTCCATCACCAACTCCCAGAGCCTACTCAAACTCATGTCCATTGAGTCAGTGATGCCATCCAACCAACTCATCCTCTGTCGTCCCCTTCTCCTCCTGCCCTCAATCTTGCCCAGCATCAGGGTCTTTTCCAGTGAGTCAGTTCTTCACATCAGGTGGCCAAAATATTGGAGTTTCAGCTTCAGCATCAGTCCTTCCAATGAATATTCTGGACTAATTTCCTTTAGGATGGACTGGTTGGACCTCCTTCCAGTCTGAGGGACTCTCAAGAGTCTTCTCCAAAACCACAGTTCAAAAGCATCAATTCATCAGCACTCAGCTTTCTTTATACTCCAACACTCATATCCATATATGAATACTGGAAAAAACCATAGCCTTGACTAGACAGACCTTTGTTGGCAAAGTAATGTCTCTGCTTTTTAATATGCTGTCTAGGTTGGTCATAACTTTTCTTCCAAAGAGTAAGTGTCTTTTAATTTCATGACTAGAGTCACCATCTGCAGTGATTTTGGAGCCCCCAAAAATAAAGTCTCTCACTGTTTCCCCATCTATTTGCCATGAAGTGATGGGACCGGATGCCATGATCTTAGTTTTCTAAATGTTGAGGTTTAAGCCAACTTTTTCACTCTCCTCTTTCACTTTCATCAAGAGGCTCTTTAGTTCTTCTTCACTTTCTGCCATAAGGGTGGTATCATCTGCCTATCTGACGTTATTGATATTTCTCCTGGCAATCTTGATTCCAGCCTGTGCTTCATCCAGCCCGGAGTTTGTCATGATGTACTCTGCATATAAGTTAAATAAGCAGGGGGACAATATACAGTCTTGATGTACTCCTTTCCCTATTTGGAACCAGTCTATTGTTCCATGTCCAGTTCTAACGGTTGCTTCCTGACTTGCATACAGATTTCTCAAGAGGCAAGTCAGGTAGTCTGGTATTCCCATCTCTTTCAGAATTTTCCACAGTTTATTGTGATCCACACAGTCAAAGGCTTTGGCATAGTCAATAGAGCAGAAGTAGATGTTTTTCTGGAACTCTCTTGCTTTTTCAATGATCGAACGGATGTTGGAAATTTGATCTCTGGTTCCTCTGCCTTTTCTAAATCCAGCTTGAACATCTGGAAATTCACAGTTCATGTACTGCTGAAGCCTGGCTTCGAGAATTTTGAGCATTACTTTACTAGCATGTGAGAGGAGTGCAACTGTGCGGTAGTTTGAGCATTCCTTGGCATTGCCTTTCTTTGGGATTGGAATGAAAACTGACCTTTTCCAGTCCTGTGGCCACTGCTGAGTTTTCCAAATTTGCTGGCATATTGAGTTCAGCACTTTCACAGCATCATCTTTTAGGATTTGAAATACCTCAACTGGAATTCCATCACCTCCAGTAGCTTTGTTCATAGTGATGCTTCCTAAGGCCCACTTGACTTCACATTGCAGGATGTCTGGCTCTAGGTGAGTGATCACACCATCGTGATTATCTGGGTCATGAAGATCTTTTTTGTATAGTTCCTCTGTGTATTCCTGCCACCTCTTCTTAATATCTTCTGCTTCTGTTAGGTCCATACCATTTCTGTCCTTTATTGTGCCCATCCTTGCATGAAATGTTCCCTTGGTATCTCTAATTTTCTTGAAGAGATCTCTCATCTTTCCCATTCTATCATTTTCCTCTATTTCTTTGCATTGATCACTGAGGAAGGCTTTCTTATCTCTCCTTGCTATTCTTTGGAACTCTGCATCCAAAGGGGTATATCTTTCCTTTCCTCCTTTGCTCTTCACTTCTCTTCTTTTCACAGCTGGAGTGGCAGCTGAGCGCACTGGAGCAGCTGTGAGGAGATACCCCACGTCCAAGGTCAGAGAAACACTAGCAATATGGTAGGCGCTAGAGCGGCCTCTGCACTTCACTGGAGTGGCTGTGAGGAGATTCCCCATGCCCATGGGCAAAGGGGAAGCCCCAGCAAGACGGTAGGAGGGGCGAATTCTCCTTTAGAATCAAACCCCATTCCCGCCAGAGAGGCTCAGAGGACTCAAACAAACCTTGTGCACACCAGGATCTAGGGACCCCACAGAGACTGAGACAGAACTGTGTTTGAGCGTCTCCTGTGAGGTAGAGGTCAGCAGTGGACTGCCACAGGGTCAGGGGCTCTGGGTGCACCAGACTTGGGTATGGCATAAGCCCTCTTGGAGGAGGTCACCATTAGCCCCACCATAGAGCTGCTAGAACTTACACAGGACTGGGAAATAGACTCTTGGAGGGTACAAACAGAACCTTGTGTTCACCGGAACTCAGGAGAAAGGAGCAGTGACCCACAAGAGACTGACCCAGACTTGCCTGGGAGTCTCCAGCGGAGGGGTGGTTCGGTGGTGGCCTGCTGCAGGGTTGGGGGCAGTGAGTATAGCAGTACATGCATGGGATCTTTTGAAAGATGTTGCCATTATCTTCATTACCTCCACCATAGTTTGGCCCCAGTAAATAGCTCCACCCATCAACAGAAAATTGGATTAAAGATTTACTGAACATGGCCCTGCGCATCAGAACAAGACCCAGTTTGCCCCTCAGTCAGTCTCTCCCATCAAGAAGCTTCCATAAACCTCTTATCCTTCTCCATCAGAGGGCAGACTGAAAACCACAATCACAGAAAACTAATCAATCTGATCACACGGACCACAGCCTTATCTAACTCAATGAAACTATGAGCCATGCTGTGTAGGGCCACCCAAGACAGATGGATCATGATGGAGAGTTCTGACAAAATGTGGTCTACTGGAGAAGAGAATGGCAAACCATTTCAGAATTGCAAACAGTTTCATGCTGATCTCCAAGTCACTCTACCTCATTCATTGAAGATTGCTACCAAGAGCACAGCCTCCCTTTCTATTCCAAGCCCCTCAGTGTTTATTTGGATGAGATTAAAATTAAAAGGGTAAGATCTTGACCTTAAAATTTCTTGAATCCCTCATCTCCAATAATCTCCTCCACTCTAGTCCAGATACCTATTTCCATGCTCAGACCTTGGGCCTTATCATCACTCATTCTTTCACCTTCATGATCAAGCATCCTGCTCTCTGATGACAACTTCCTATTCCTCTAACTTGCTTATACAAATATAGCCACTGTAACTATTTTCCAAAGACCTCAAGATCTCCCTGGTGGCTCAGATGGTAAAGTGTCTGCCTACAATGCGGGAGACCTGGGTTTGATCCCTGGGTTGGGAAGATCTCTTGGAGAAGGAAATGGCAACTCACCCCAGCACTCTTGCCTGGAAAATCCCATGGACAGAGGAACCTGGTAGGCTACAGTGCATGGGGTCGCAAAGAGTTGGACACGACTGAGCGACTTCACTTTCACTTTTTCAGGATCTCTTTATGCTTTCTCCTTTTAATACTTCCCTCATTATCCAACTCAGAGTCTGTGGACTATCATTTCATTAACATTTTTTTCCAATACTCTAAACACCCTTGATTTTTCATCTTGCAGATTTAAGAGCAATGTCCCCAAACAAACACATTTGTAGACTCTGTGGTCATCATATACTTTACCACTCAAAGTTTTGTCTGGGAATACTAAGCAAAACCTTTGAAGTTAAAATTGAGTGTTTTGAGAAGTTTCTTGCACTATCAAAAAGAGAAACTATGTAGTTTATGATTTTGAGAAACTATAAAATTTATGATATTAAAGAACAGAGCCTGCAGAGGTTTATACTTTAGTAAGACCTTTGCCCCATCTGGCTCCAAACAGTAAGCTTTGTTCCTTGTGCAAGGGAGAGGTCACTGGTATGTAAATAATCTCTAACCCTTCTTCCTTATCTTACTGAGAAAAGGAATTGTCAGCACAATACTTTGAATTCTTAAGGTACTTAGGTCAACAAGGTCCATTTCTCTGTGTTTTTCATCACATACCTTTATTTTTTTTTGAGTCACTTTACACAGCAATGATAATTAAAATCAATAAAGTTATTTTATTAAGTATTAGTTATTTACTAATTAATAAAATGTTACTAAGATCATCTTCTAAAATTTTCATTTTAGCAAAGTCTTAATCAAAGTTTTAGGCTGAAATGTGTTTTCAGTTCCACAGTTCCTGTCCCCTCCTGCCTTCTCAGGAACTCTATATTATCTCTCTTATAACCTAGCTCCATATCTCCACTGGATCTTTTCCCTTGTCTTTTCCATTTGCTGAAGGCTCTATAATGTACCTGCATGTATGCATACTAAGTCGCTTCAGTTCTTTCTGACTCTTTGAAACTCTATGGACTGTAGCCCTTCAGGCTCCTCTGTCCATGGAATTCTCCAGGCAAGAATACTGCAGTGGGTTGCCATGCCCTCCTCCAAGGGATCTTCCTGACCCGGGGATTGAACCTGCATCTCTTACCTCTCCGGCATTGGCAAGCAGGTTCTTTACCACTAGCGCCACCTGGAAAATTGTTTTTCATTCCCCAGCTTCACATTGCCCTCCAACTATAGCTTTTTTGTCCACCTCCACAGCCAAATATTTCACTAAAAAGAATTGTTTATATGTGACTCCATCATTTCCCACCTATCCTATACGCCACTTGTTCTGAATGCTGCTTCATCACACCAAAAAAGGTTGCATTAACATCGTAGTGTGCATAATGTGCTCCAGACAGGCAAGTCCACCATAATATTCATGCATGTTCCATGGATTCTAACCTGGTGCTTGCTCACATCCCGTGATTTGGCTATATCTCAAGAGATCCATGAAAAGGAATTTGAATTTTGCCTGTGATTGGAGAGTTTGGCTATTTATCTGATTGATACCCAGCCTGCTTCATAAAACATGTTTGAGAGGCCTAAAAATTGGGGTAGAGGATGGAATTTGGAGATTGTTACTGTGTAAATTATCAATTCATTGCCTCTTGATTCTAAATTTGCCCTTTTACCTGCTCTGTGAACATGCACTTGTGAAACTGTGCACCTCAGATGAAACTGTGCACAGAAACTGTGCACTTGAGCCTGTGGCTGGGGACTTGAACCCAGCCAGAATCCCAACTGGGACTTGAACCCATGGTCCTTAATTGAGATTGCACAATGGGTCTCAGGACTTAATGAACCCCAGTTCTTTATGTCTCATCACAAAAAGAAATCAGTGAGAGATAAAGTGATAGGTAAGAAGCGGGCTTATTTAGAAGGAAACATACTCCACAGACAGACTGTGGGCCATCTCAGAAGGCAAGAGACCCTGAAATATGGGATAGTTAGTTTTGGGGGGGCTGGATAATTTTGTAGACTACTGAGTGGGATGATGATTCCAACTATTTTGGGAAAGGAGGCAGAGATTTCCAGGATTTGAGCCATGGCTCACTTTTTGATTAGTGATGGCTGTCCTCCAACTGTCAAGGTGCTATTGATTAGGTCATGTAGCTTATGCTAATGTACTACATTAGCTCCTGCACCGCGCAGCCATGCCATGTGGGGCCACCCAAGATGGACAGGTCATGGTGGAGAGGTCTGACAGAATGCGTTCCACTGGAGAAGGGAATGGCAAACCACTTCAGTATTCTTGCCTTGAGAACCCCATGAACAGTATGAAAAGGCAAAAAGATAGGACACAAAGATGAACTCCCCAGGTCTGTAGGTGCCCAATATGCTACTGGAGATCAGTGGAAAAATAACTCGAGAAAAAATGAAGGGATGGAGCCAAAGCAAAAACAACACCCAGTTGTGGATGTGACTGGTAATAAAGGCAAGATTTGATGCTGTAAAGAGCAATATTGCATAGGAAACTGGAATGTTAGGTCCATGGAAATTGGAAGTGATCAAACAGGAAATGGCAAGAGTGAACATCAACATTCTAGGAATCAGCAAACTAAGATGGACTAGAATGGGTGAATTTAACTGAGATAACGATTATATCTATTACTGTGGGCAGGAATCCCTTAGAAGAAATGGAGTAACCATCATACTCAACAAAGGAGTCTGAAATGCAGTACTTGGATGCAATCTCAAAAATGACTGAATGATCTCCGTTCATTTCCAAGGCAAAATATTCAATATCACGGTAATCCAAGTCTATGCCCCGATCAGTAACGCTGAAGAAGCTGAAGTTGAATGGTTCTCTGAAGACCTACAAGACCTTTTAGAACTAACACCAAAAAAAGATGTCCTTTTCATCATAGGGGACTGGAATGCAAAAGTAGGAAGTCAAGAAACACCTAGAGTAACAGGCAAATTTGGCCTTGGAGTATGGAATGAAGCATGACAAAGGTTAACAGAGTTTTGCCAAGAGAACACACTAGTCATAGCAAACACTCTCTTCCAACAACACAAGAGAAGAGTCTACACATGGACATCACTAGATGGTCAACACCGAAATAAAATTGGTTATATTCTTTGCAGCCAAAGATGGAGAAGCTGTATACAGTCAGCAAAAACAAGACTGGGAGCTGACTATGGCTCAGATCATGAACTCCTTATTGCCAAATTAAGACTTAAGTTGAAGAAAGTGGGGAAAACCACTAAACCATTCAGGTATGACCTAAATCAAATCCCTTATGATTATACAGTGGAAGTGAAAAATAGATTTAAGGGACTAGATCTGATAGACACAGTGCCTGATGAACTATGGACGGAGGTTCATGACATTGTACAGGAGACAGGGATCAAGACCATCCCCAAGAAAAAGAAATGCGAAAAAGCAAAATAGCTGACTGAGGAGGCCTTACAAATAGCTGTGAAAAGAAGAGAAGTGAAAAGAAAAGGAGAAAAGGAAAGATATACCCATTTGAATGCAGAGTTCCAAAGAATAGCAAGGAGAGATAAGAAAGCCTTCCTCAGTGATCAATGCAAAGAAATAGAGGAAAATGATAGAATGGGAAAGATGAGAGATCTCTTCAAGAAAATTAGAGATGCCAAGGGAACATTTCATGCAAGGATGGAATGGAATGAAGGACAGAAACAGTATGGACCTAACAGAAGTGGAAGATATTAAGGAGAAGTGGCAAGAATATACAGAAGAACTGTACAAAAACGATCTTCATGACCCAGATAATCACGATAGTGTGATCACTCACCTAGAGGCAGACATCCTGCAATGTGAAGTCAAGTGGGCCTTAGGAAGCATCACTATGAACAAAGCTACTGGAGGTGATGGAATTCCAGTTGAGGTATTTCAAATCCTAAAAGATGATGCTGTGAAAGTGCTGAACTCAATATGCCAGCAAATTTGGAAAACTCAGCAGTGGCCACAGGACTGGAAAAGGTCAGTTTTCATTCCAATCCCAAAGAAAGGCAATGCCAAGGAATGCTCAAACTACCGCACAGTTGCACTCCTCTCACATGCTAGTAAAGTAATGCTCAAAATTCTCGAAGCCAGGCTTCAACAGTACGTGAACCGTGAACTTCCAGATGTTCAAGCTGGATTTAGAAAAGGCAGAGGAACCAGAGATCAAATTTCCAACATCTGCTGGATAATCAAAAAAGCAGGAGAGCTCTAGAAACACATCTATTTCTGCTCTATTGACTATGCCAAAGCCTTTGACTGTGTGGATCACAATAAACTGTGGAAAATTCTGAAAGAGATGGGAATACCAGACCACCTGACCTGCCTCTTGAGAAATCTGTATGCATGTCAGGAGGCAACAATTAGAACTGGACATGGAACAATAGACGTTCCAAATAGGGAAAGGAGTATGTCAAGGCTGTATATTGTTCCCCTGCTTATTTAACTTATATGCAATGTACACCATGACAAATGCTGTGCTGAAAGAAGCACAAGCTGGAATCAAGATTAACAGGAGAAATACCAATAACTTCAGATATGCAGATGACACCACCCGTATGGCAGAAAGTGAAGAACTAAACAGCCTTTTGATGAAAGTGAAAGAGGAGAGTGAAAAAGTTGGCTTGTAGCTCAACATTCAGAAAACTAAGATCATGGCATCTGGTCCCATAAATGGGGAAGCAGTGGAAACAGTAAGAGACTTTGTTTGGTGATGGTGAATCACTGCCTTCACTGCAGATGGTGAATGCAGCCATGAAATTAAAAGACGCTTACCCCTTGGAAAGAAAGTTATGACCAACCTAGGCAGCATATTAAAAAGCAGAGATATTACTTTGCCAACAAAGGTCCATCTAGTCAAGGCTATGGTTTTTCCAGTAGTCATGTATGGATATGAGAGTTGGAGTACAAAGAAAGTTGAGCGCCGAAGAATTGATTACTTTGAACTGTGGTGTTGGAGAAAACTCTTGAGAGTCCCCTGGACTGCAAGGAGATCTAACCAGTCCATCCTAAAGGAGATCAGTCCTGGGTGTTCATTAGAAGGACTGATGTTGAAGCTGAAACTCCAATACTTTGGCCACCTGATGGGAAGAGCTGACTCATTTGAAAAAACCCTAATGCTGGGAAAGATTGAGAGCAGGAGGAGAGGGGACGACAGAGGGTGAGATGGTTGGATGGCATCACCAACTCTATGGATATGAGTTTGAGTAAACTCCCGGAGTTGGTGATGGACAGGAAGGCCTGGCATGCTGTGGTTCATGGGGTTGCAAAGAGTCAGACACGACTGAGTGACTGAACTGAAGTGGACTGAATGTGTTACAATGAGCATATAATGAGGCTCAAGGTCTTAATGTAAGTCAAATCTTGCTCCATCTTGGACCTATTTGGTTTTAAGCACTTTTCATCATGTCCTATGGCTATGTCATTCTTTTACAGGTTGTGTCCTTCCCCCTTCCCTCCTATTTCATTCAGTTCAGTTCAGTTTAATCACTCAGTTATGTCCAACTCTTTGCCAACCCATGGACTGCAGCATTCCAGGCTCCCCTGTCCATCACCAATTCCCAGAGCTTACTCAAACTCATGTTTAATGAGTCAGTGATGCCATCCAACCAACTCATCCTCTGTTGTCCCCCTCTCCTCCTGCCCTCAATCTATCCCAGCATCAGGGCTGATGATTTTCAAATGTATCAGGTCTTTGTATCAGGTGGCCAAGGTATTGGAGTTTCAGCTTCAACATCAGTCCTTCCAATGAATATTCCGGACTGATTTCCTTTAGGATTGACTGGTTTGACCTCCTTGCAGTCCAAGGAACTCTTGAGAGTCTTCTCCAACACCACAGTTCAAAAGCATCAATTCTTTGGCGCTCAGCTTTCTTTATATTCCAACTCTCACATCCATACATGACTACTGGAAAAACCACAGCTTTGACTATATGGACCTTTGTTGGCAAACTAATACCTCTGCTTTTTAATATGCTGTCTAGGTTTGTCATAGCTTTTTTTCCAAGGAGTGTCTTTTAATTTCATGGCTGTAGTTACCATCTGCAATGATTTTGGAGCCCAAAAAAATAGTCTGTCAGTGTTTCCATTGTTTCCCCATCTATTTGCCATGAAGTGATGTGACCAGATGCCATGATCTTAGTTTTCTGAATGTTGAGCTACAAGCCAGTTTTTCACTCTCCTCTTTCACTTTCATCAAGAGGCTCTTTAGTTCTTCTTCACTTTCTGCCATAAGAGTGGTGTCATCTGCTTATCTGAGGTTATTGATATTTCTCTCGGCAATCTTGATTCCAGCTTTTGCTTCATCCAGCCTGGCATTTCACATTATGTACTCTGCTGCTGCTGCTGCTGCTAAGTCACGTCAGTCGTGTCCGACTCTGTGCAACCCCATAGACGGCAGCCCACTAGGCTCCCATCCCTGGGATTCTCCAGGCAAGAATACTGGAGTGGGTTGCCATTTCCTTCTCCAGTGCATGAAAGGAAATGTGAAAGTGAAGTCGCTCAGAGGTGTCCGACTCTTCGCAACCCCGTGGACTGCAGCCTACCAGTCTCCTCCGTCCATGGGATTTCCCAGGCAAGAATAATGGAGTGGGGTGCCATTGCCTTCTCCGATGTACTCTGCATATTAAGTTAAATAGACAGAGTGACAATGTACAGCCTTGACTTACACCTTTCCCTATTTGGAACCAATCTGTTGTTCCCTGTCCAGTTCTAAGTGTCTTTTCTTGACCTGTATACAGATTTTTCAGGAGGTAGGTCAAGTGGTCTGGTATTCCTTTCTCTTTCAGAATTTTCCACAGTTTATTGTGATCCACACAGTCAAAGTCTTTGGCATAGTCAATAGAGCAGAAATAGATGTGTTTCTAGAGCTCTCCTGCTTTTTTGATTATCCAGCAGATGTTGGAAATTTGATCTCTGGTTCCTCTGCCTTTTCTAAATCCAGCTTGAACATCTGGAAGTTCACGGTTCACGTACTGCTGAAGCCTGGCTTCGAGAATTTTGAGCATTACTTTACTAGCATGTGAGAGGAGTGCAACTGTGCGGTAGTTTGAGCATTCCTTGGCATTGCCTTTCTTTGGGATTGGAATGAAAACTGACCTTTTCCAGTCCTGTGGCCACTGCTGAGTTTTCCAAATTTGCTGGCATATTGAGTTCAGCACTTTCACAGCATCATCTTTTAGGATTTGAAATACCTCAACTGGAATTCCATCACCTCCAGTAGCTTTGTTCATAGTGATGCTTCCTAAGGCCCACTTGACTTCACATTGCAGGATGTCTGCCTCTAGGTGAGTGATCACACTATCGTGATTATCTGGGTCATGAAGATCGTTTTTGTACAGTTCTTCTGTATATTCTTGCCACTTCTCCTTAATATCTTCCACTTCTGTTAGGTCCATACCGTTTCTGTCCTTCATTCCATTCCATCCTTGCATGAAATGTTCCCTTGGTATCTCTAATTTTCTTGAAGAGATCTCTCATCTTTCCCATTCTATCATTTTCCTCTATTTCTTTGCATTGATCACTGAGGAAGGCTTTCTTATCTCTCCTTGCTATTCTTTGGAACTCTGCATTCAAATGGGTATATCTTTCCTTTTCTCCTTTTCTTTTCACTTCTCTTCTTTTCACAGCTATTTCTCAGCCTGTTTCATTAGGCCCTGTCAATATTTTTCTATTGCCAGCTGGAATGATTTGAGCTTTCAGCTGCAAGTGCTAGAGGGGAATTACAGGAGGAAAGGAGTCTGCTTCCTGGTTCCCATATACCCTCTCAGCAGGCTCTTTCAGATCATATGACTTTAGTGTCCTGCTTCTGCAGCCCACTCATCTTTGCCAGTGTCCAGCTCCTGCAGTGCAGGGGGTTTTGTCAGTTGATTCCTGCAGTGCATGGGAGCTGGTAGCATGCATTCCCAGCGTTCCCATCTGGGCAATGTGGAGGTAGAGTACCTGCAGTGAAATATTTCTTCATGAATAACTTTCCCCTGATCCTAGAATGCAGATTTTTGGAAGTTCCAGAAGCCGTATTTCCAGCAAGATGAAGAGGGCAGGTTTTCAGCAAGTTTGACATAGATGTACAGAAGGTAAATCTCTGGCAAGTTCCAGAGGGTGAATTTCCAGCAAGTTCTACCTCCTCAGCAACACAGGAAGTTCTCTGTGAGATTCTCTGTGGGACTTCTTCATTCAGCGACACATGGCCATGCCCTCTCCAAAGTCTGGGTTTCAGCCCTGAAAGTCCTCCTGCTGGAACATGTATCTCAGTCATGGGCATAGTGTCTGCTCCTTATATCTGCTATTCTTAGCATCGTTAGAGTTCTCCTTACTCCTCCTAACTCCTCCTAACTAACTAGCTTAGTTACTATGATCCCCTGTTATAGTTAATAATTATTTACAATAAACTTTCTCTATTCAAATCACTTTCTGGTTTCTCTCTACTGATTGGATAGAGGTTGATGCAACCATTATAACCTTTCCTTTAGTTTCATAGGCCTACACCATTTTTCCTTCTCCGTAAGTACTTCCTCAGTGAGTTAATTTAGTTCTGACCAGCTATCCCCATGTATCTCTTTGTTATACTGCAATTTTGGACTGCTACTTGATGTTAATTATGCATAGGCATTAGCATTTCTTCTGTAACATATAGTTTAGATTGTAGAATCCAATTAATGATGATTTATTGCTATTTAGCATTGGATTTCCTAGACAAAAGAAATTACTTTATTCCCAGAAGAGACCATGGCCATGCTGATCCTGCCATGAGGACAAAAGGAAAAAAAAGAAATTATTGCTAAGTATTTAGGCTGAGCATCTTTAGAAAGTGATTTACATTTTATTAGTAAATTGTAAAAATTGATTTTTGTGATTGGTTTGTGTGATGTAGCAACTTCTAACAAACTGATAGTCAACAAAATTCACCTTCCTAAATCCTTCTTTTTCCTTCCCCCCCTTTTCAGGTACCCTTCCTAGACTCAACAACCCCCACCCCTCAGGCAACAGTCTAATCAGGGAAAAAAAAGAAACTGATTGTCAATAAATTAATCTCTGTGACTATGAGAAACTTAATCCAAGTATGCTACTGCTGCTGCTGCTGCTAAGTCGCTTCAGTCGTGTCCAACTCTGTGCGACCCCATAGATAGCAGCCCACCAGGCTCCCCCGTCCCTGGGATTCTCCAGTCAAGAACACTGGAGTGGGTTGCCATTTCCTTCTCCAATGCATGAAAGTGAAAAGTGAAAGTGATGTCGCTCAGTCGCTCAGTCGTGTCTGACTCTTCGCGACCCCATGGACTGCAGCCTACCAGGCTCCTCTGTCCATGGGATTTTCCAGGCAAGAGTACTGGAGTGGGTTGCCATTGCCTTCTCCTAATCCAAGTATGAGATTCTCAAAATAAAACTTTTGAGCATGAAGTAATGAGCATGTTATAGTAGGTTTTTATGTACCCATGGGGGAGATTCTTTAGATAAGGGACCCTCCTGTGCTTTTTAAAATCACAGTTACACTCTTTTCAGGTGAATCTTCTTTTTTCCCTATCTTCTCCCAGCCATCACCTAATTTTCTCTTTTCCCTTCCCAACTTAATTTCTTTAAAGGCCAATCTATGTGACAAGATAATATATTTGAGATGCTAACCTACTTTTTAAACCCATTTTTCTCCTTCTATAACTTGCCAATTTCCCAAATCTTGCCTCCTATCAAATCTATAGTTTTATTGCCTTGGGGAGGGATATAGAAAGAAGATTTCTCTATTTGTTTTCAAAATGTCAAGCCTCCAGTTGGAAAGACAATTTAAGTCACAGAGAAAAATGGCTTGAAAAGGAGCAGAGGAATAAAATGGTAGAAGATCAGGTGGCATCTTCCTCCACCAATCTAGACATAGATTTCTCTGGACTGGAAAAGTGTGGAAGGGTATATCTAGGCGGACAAAACCACCAGTCCATCTAACCTTCCTGAGTCTCCAAATATCCCCTGCCCTGTTTTAGTACTGAGTAATCTTCCAAAATCCTGACACAACTGGCATTGATACGTTCAAAATAGAAATTGAATTGGTAGAATGTATCAACACTTTTTTTTTACAAACTTGAGTTTTGAGCTAATATTCATACCGTATGTGTTCATTAACCTTGCATCTCCACTTCTTCACTGACCATTCATTCCTCACACCATGGAGTATGCTTAAACCCCACCAGTCCACTGAAAGATCCCATGATAAGATCACCATAATCCTAAAATTTCCCAGCTTAGTTTTCTTTTTTTTTTTTTTTATCAATTTTGGCTCCTTTTTATTCAGGAAGCATACGCTAATTCATTTTATACATTTTTTTTTTTTTTACATTCCAGAAATAAGCGAAAATAGCAGTTTTAAATATGTTACAAATTTGGCTTTGGGGGCTAAATAAGCTTTTCGAGAGAGGACCAGCCAACTGACCTTTTCATCAAAGCACCAACGTATCTTCAGTCTTTTACCAAGCTCTACCACAGCTGTGGCCACCTTGGATGTGTTGTACATCCAAGCCACGTGAAAGCTGTTAATGGAGAGTTGCTGCGAGTCTCTCTGCAAGGCACCAAGAACAGACAGTTCCAGCTTGCTTTCTTCAGACAGAATCAAAATTTTGGAAACTTTTCAATTGCTCTCTCAAGTAGTGCTCTCTCAGCGTGAAGACTGCTGCTGCTGCTAAGTCGCTTCAGTCGTGTCCGACCTCTGTGCGACCCCATAGACGCCAGCCCACCAGGCTCCGCCGTCCCTGGGATTCTCCAGGCAAGAATACTGGAGTGGGCTGCCATTTCCTTCTCCACCAGCTTAGTTTTCAATTCTCAGATATTTTCAATTAAGAGGTTTTCTGGTTTTTTAGTATTTATGTATTTGGCAGGGTTTCCAAGGTGAAGCTAGTGATAAAAAATCCACCTGCCAATGCTGGATATGTAAGAGATGAAGGTTCGATCCCTGGGTTGAGAAGATCCCCTGGAGTAGGAAATGGCAAGCCACTCCAGTATTCTTGCCTGGAAAATTCCATGGACAGAGGAGCCTGGCAGCCCAGTCCATGGGGATCACATAGATTTGGACACAACTGAGCGACTGAGCACACAAGTTTATTTGTCTGTGCTGGGTCTTCGTTGCTGTGTGTGATCTTTTTCTCTAGTTGCAGAGAGCACAAACTACTCTCTAGTTGCTGTGCTCAGGCTTCTCATTGCAGTCACTTCTCTTGTTGTGGAGCACAAGCTCTAGGTGTGTGGGCTTCAGTTGTTGTGGCATGAGGGCTTAGTTGCTCCATGGCATGTGGGATCTTCCTGGACCAGGGATCAAACCCATGTCCCCTGCATTGGCAGATGGATTCTTAACCACTGGACCATGAGGGAAGTCTCAAGAGGTTGATATTATTATCATTTTGGCTGTTCCGCAGGGCATGTGGTATCTTATTACAAACATATTAAATGGTGACTTCCTTTGGGAAGGAGTGTGAGCTTCCCTGGTGGTTCAGATGGTAAAGAATCTGCTTGCAATGCAGGAGACCCAGGTCTAATCCCTGAATCATGAAGATTCCCAGGAGGAAGAAACGACAACCCACTCAAGTATTCTTGCCTGGGAAATCCCAGGACAAAGAAGCCTGGTGGGCTACAGTCCATGGGGTTGCAAAAAGCTGGACATAACTGACTGATTAACACACTGGGAAGCAGTGTAGCTTTCACCTTTAATAACATAGACTTCTATATCAGCTACAGAAGCAGTTGATTTTTGTTATTGTTCTTCACCAACCAATACCTGAACCAACTCACTATTTCTGGAGAATCCTTACCTAATGGAGCAGTCCAAGCACTCCATTATAGACATTAAGATGGAAGATTTGTGCTTTTTCAGACTCCCTTGGGCTCAGGGCATGGGTTACCCCAACCAGATACTTACAGAATCCATTCTGGCATAGCAGAGGCAGCAGCTTAGTGGCAGCTACATTCCGTCTCCAGAGGAAGACAAGGCAGCCATTGCAGCATCAGTGGCAGAACCAGCTGTGAGATCTAAGGGAACTGAGTGAGCAGTTCACAGGACATCTGCGACACTATGATTTTCAAGCCATCCCCAAATCTGTGAGCTACCCACTATCTTTTTCATAAAGACCTTTTTCCTAAATTAGCCAGAGTTGGTTTCTTTACCAGAAACTAAGGTCTGTACAGTCAAAGCTATGGCTTTTCCAGCAGTCATGTATGGATCCGAGAGGTGAACCAGAAAGGAGACAGAACTCTGAAGAATTGATGCTTTTGAACTGTGGTGCTGGAGAAGACTCTTGAGAGTCTCTTGGAATACAAGAGGTCAAATCAGTCGATCCTAAAGGAAATCAACCCTGAATACTCATTGGGAGGACTGACGCTGAAGCTGAAACGCCACTACTTTGGCGACCTTTGGTGCTGACTCATTGGAAAAGACCCTGATGCTGGGAAAGATCAAGGGCAGGAGGAGAAGGGGATGACAGATAATGATGAGATGGTTGGATGGCATCACCAACTCAATGGACACGGGTGTGAGCAAACTCAGGGAGATAGCAAAGGACAAAGAAGCCTGGTGTGCTGCAGTCCTTGGGGTCGCCAAAGTCAGATACAACTTAGCAACTGAACAACAACAAGAACACTGACGGATGATGTATTTGTGTATGTGTGAGTTTTTTAAATTGAGATATAGTTGATATAGCATTAATTTCAGGTGTTGGTGGAATACTCTTCTGAAATTTAAAAAACTTCCCAACTTTATATTATGAACAATTTCAGACATATAGTGAAGTTAAAAGAATACTAAAATGAATACTTGCATACCATTCACCCAGATTCACCAGTTAGTAATATTTTGTTATATTTGCTTTGTGTGTGTGTTTGTATTTTTTTGCTGAATGTTTGAAAGTTAGTTTTAAGCACTTAGGAAAATAATAATTCCACAGTATCCTCATATATCTGGCCACATTCAGATTTCCCCAAATATCCCGAGAATGCCCTTTTTACCTCTTTTTGCTTTTTTTCAAGCCAAGCTCCAATACAATATATTGTATTTGATTATGTCTGTCCCGCTCTTTAAAATATAACTTTAAAAATACACATGAATACACAGGCTTTGGTCCTTCTTTTATTGGTTTCTATGTAATAATTGAGGTGATAAATATGGGAACTATTGCTAATTAAGCACTATTCTGAGGCCAAGTTCTGAGGTGCTAGACAAAACCAGGATGAAGAGGTCTATGTCCCTGACTTCAAAGATGCAGGCCCTTTGGGTTTCTCCAAATGTACACAAGTAGTTGGTCTCAGTTTTAACCAGCTTAAGGAACAGATAGAGACAGGGAATGTCAGAGTTTATCATTTCCTAGGCTCAGAGCTACATTATAAAGTTAGAGAGCTGAGCAGGGCTGGTTGCACAAGTCCATCAATTTATCACCAACTGGGAAGTCCATATACGTGGTGTGTATAATCTACATATACACACAGCCTTATTTCTGGAGAAGGGAATGGCTACCCACTCCAGTATTCTTGCCTGGAGAATTCCATGGACAGAGGAGCCTGGTGGGCTACAGTCCATGGGGTGGCAACGAGTTGGACATGACTGAGCGACTAATAAACACACACAGCCTTATTTAATTGGTTTATCAAAAGCTATTTTTAATTTTGTAAGAAAATTGCCTTGTAGCCTAGAGCAATGACTGACACTGTGTCTTATCTGATGAAAGTAAGGTAGACATTTAGCAATTAGCTGGCTCATGTGATAAAGACACTTCCATTATAAATATATACCAAAAAAACAAAGTGTCTAAATGACAAGCTTATTTACATTGATTATATCTTCTGGGTGATTTATAAATCTTCATTAGGAAGAAAGTAAGCCTAGTTATAGATTTTTCTTGTCTAAAACTTATCATTAAAAATAATGAAGAAATTTCCTTTTCAGAGCACTTTTAATACTCTCCGCATGGGTCTGACACTGCAGACTGCAGTACAAGCACTGTCTTTGTCACACAGCTAAGGTCACATGTTGTTAACATTCCTTATTAAAGGAAAAGTCTTAATGTGTGTTTTTGATTTTCATTTCTGACACTTAATTAGAATACATGAAGTTACCCCATTTATATATTCCAAGAGCTGCCAGGACTCCTGAAACTCCTAGAAAGAGTGATGAAATTAGGGACTTTTCTCATATGAGGCCAAGTGTTATCAGACACATTAATTCCACATGTGCAGTTAAGCATTTGTGTACCTCCTTGTATGAGAAGAGTCTAAGTGAATCTAAAGGCGTGATCTTTGGCAGCTTTATACAACACGATGGGCATGAAGAAAAGTGTTTATAGAAGAACACATTTGAATTCCTGGTACCTCTCAGTGGGATCACTACAGTGTCAAACAGTAAAGGAATGTTTAAATACAAATGAATTATGCTTTCTCTGAATGAAGTCTTCTCTCTGGTGCACAATTACTGGATGTGTACTTGGGAGTTCCAAGTTCGAGTGAATGTTTTCTTTGTCACTTATGAGATTCACCTCACCTCTTGGCACCCATGATGCAGTAAACAACAGCTTCCAGATGCCCCAAATACGCCCCTGACAGTAGCCAGCAGATGGCTGTGAGGATGACAGACATAGTGCCTTCACAGACAGCTCCATCCTGGACTGGCTGGCTTGATTTTGCACTTATTTGATAGCCAATACATATAAAAGAAGCCATATAGTTTATATCTAAGATTTGAAATTTGAAGTATTTTCATAAGCAGTGATGAACACACCACCCAAACTTAAGAACTACTGGGTGGGTTTTTTTTGCATCTACTCATATGTTCCCCTCCAACCTCTTTCCTCTGTCTCCTCTTCAGAGATAACCACCATCTTCAATTTTTGTGTTTTATTTTTCCTATGCTTAAAAAGTAGTTGTGGTATGGCTGAGTCGCTTTGCTGTACCCCTGAAACTATTACAACATTGTTAATTGGCTATACTCCAATATAATATTGGAGAAGGAAATGGCAACCCACTCCAGTATTCTTGCCAAGAGAATCCCATGGACAGAGGATCCTGGTGGGCTGCTGTCCATAGGGGTCGCACAGAGTCGGACACGACTGAAGTGACTTAGCATGCATGCATGCATTGGAGAAAGAAATGGCAACCCACTCCAGTGTTCTTGCCTGGAGAATCCCAGGGACAGAGGAGCCTGGTGGGCTGCCATCTATGGGGTCACACAGAGTCGGACACGGCTGAAGTGACTTAGCAGCAGCAGCAGCAGCCAATATAAAATTTAAAAAATTGGATTGGGAATACATGTAAATCCATGGCTGATTCATATCAATGTATGACAAAACCCACTGGAAAAAAAAAAAATTAAAAAAATTAAAAAAAAATTAAAAAAAATAAAAAATAAAATAAAATAAATAAAACTATCCTGAACTTAAAAAAAAAAAAAAAATTTAAGTAAAGTAAAACTCATAACAACAACAACAAAGTAGTTGTGGTACATATGCATGTATCTTTAAACTGTGTATAATTTTGTTTTTCTCATTTTGTGTTTTATTAAAATATCATATTGAATTAGTCTTCTACAACTTCATTTGTTTACTCTTTTCTTTTAAACCCGAGAATGTGTTTCAAAGGTCCATCTGTATTGTTACTTGATGATAGCAAAGCTTATGAATTCACTCTAAAGTCCTTGGACATTCGGGTTCCTTAGTGGGTTTTTAATTTTATTTATTCATTTTTTTGCCATTATAAACCAGGATGCTATAAACGTGTCCGTTGGTAACAGTTATGGGTTCTCTGGGAATAAGGTCTGGGAGTGCCGGGGTGGGAGTGAACTGAGTCTCAGAGTATGAGCAAGTTCAATTTTAGAGGCTGGTACTAAACTTTTTCAAAGTGATTGTATCAATTCATATTCTCACCAGTAGCATATAAGAATTCCTGTTAATCCACATCCTCACTAACATTTGATATTTTCAGATCTTCTTTTTTACCAGTCTAGTAGGTATAAAATAATATCGCATTTGGGATCAGTTCAGAGCTTTCTTCACCTTGCCCATCCGTGATGACGTTCCAAGCCATCCCAGTGCTGTGGATGTAGCAAGAACTGAAGGAAGTAGAGAAAAAGTGGAAAGTCTCATATTGCACCACGAAGACCCTGAAATTTGTAGAGTTGATCCTTGTAAGAGCATTTCCCGTGAGACTCAAGGTATATAACATGTACTTTACTCATTGAATTAATATTTTCAATCTCTCCTACATGCCAGGTATTTTTCCTATAGTCAAGATACTTTCTCTAGGCCCAGGAAGATCACAGTGAATGCAACAGACAAGATCCTTGCCCTTATGGAGCTTATATTCTGATTGGGGAGGAAACAGACAATAAACAAATCCATATATAATACATAATATCAGAAAGCAAAAATCAGCTTTGGGGCCACAGGGCCAGTGCTCGATTCTATTCTCTACACTGCACCAGACACTTGATCTCTCTGAGCCTTAGTTTCATGTTTTACAAGCAAGGATTAGTATCTTGCAGGGTTATTGTGAGATTTAAGAGCTGGTATAGAAAGGTTCCCAATTTAGTGCTGATCACAAAAACTGGTGTTCTCTCCAGTCTGATCACTTTGATGAGTGTCTGAGAACAAAGAATTCAAGGACCTCAGGGGTGGGGCATCTCATCTTCTAGTTGGCTTCTTCTGGAACTGGACAAACAGGGCAATACTCCCCGTATACAAACAGAAACCTGTGCACCCTTGCCAGCCAGGATCAGCCTGTTCATTTTCTCCTGGTAACTAACCTCTGCTCATCTTCTTTCACTTACTTTAACTGGCTGAGACTTGTTATTTATTTATTCTATTCTTTCCAGCTACACTACCCTCCTTGCTATTTAGACATTCCAGATCACCTCATTTAAAAATTGACTTTAACAAACCAATTAGTGAAAATATATACGAGCCAGTATGGGGAAATTGAACACTAGTGAATATTGGATGATATTAAGGAATTGTTGCTAATTTGTGTGGTAACGATATAGCATCAAGTCAAAGTAAAGTGTTCGCACCTTTATAAATCCATACCGAATATTTATCTGATGTCTTGGATTTGCTTTCAAATAATCCAATATGTGGAGGGAGACTAGTAAATTGATTGGAAGTATAGAAGCAGGGTGATAGATACATGCAGTTCATTATGCAATTCTATTTACTTTTGTATATGCTTAAAAATTTCCATAATAAAAAGTAAACAAATGAGGTAAAGGTACTTCTGTCTCAGAATATACTTTGCATATGCTGCTACCTCTGCCAGGAATGATGTTCTTCTAGATAGCCACATAGCAAACTTCCTTGATTTATGCCAGTCTCTGCTCACATGTCATTTCCTCAGAAGGGCTTTCTCTCATGGAACATGGAGCCTCTTTATCCTGGAGATAATGTAACCACCCCATGCTTTGAAGAGCATAATTTTGGATTGCTTTTATAGTAGCAGTGTTTAGAGCAGAATTTAGAGCAGAATAGTATATAGAGCAGAATTTACTCTTAGCTCCTTATAGCTATAGACCCATGCTTCTCAGGACTAGGCATGCACACTCACATGAAACTGACCCGGCTACAGTCCATAGAACTGAGAAAACCAGAGTTCTGGCTTCATTCCCCAAACCACAGAGGACTTGCAGGATCCATGCTCCTAGTTCCCTTTGCCCTGTTTAATGTGACAACAGTGTCCTCCGGGCACTCTTGGCAGTCTTAGACTTCTTGTTCTTCACTGGCTCCCCTCCTGGTATTCTCCACATCTCTTTTAAGGTTGAGAGGAGAAATAGCTACTAAGTCAGCAGGGCTTAAAGCTGTTCATTCCACAAAGACCAGCCCACAGGCAGAGAGGGTAAACGCCAGCAGCAGAATCTAGATGTCCTTTTCACAAAGCAACAGATTTTGAAAAGCATGAGCTTGTTTGAGGATTTCCAGTTTAGCATATTTCTCTTTGGAAAAATAAACATACTTTCCCAAGATTCTAAGAACAATCTTATTGCAAACATAACTGTCGTTTTGTTAAGTCACTAAGCTGTGTCCGACCCTTTGCGACCCCATAGACTGTAGGCGCGCCAGGCTCCTCTATCCATGGAGTTTTCCAGGCAAGAATACTGGAATAGGTTGCCATTTCCTTCTCTAGAGAATCTTCCCGACCCAGGGATCAAACCCACATCTGCTGCCTTGGCAGGCAAATTCTTTACTGCTGAGCTACCAGGGAAGCCCAACCCATACGTACATGATATTAATGACTTTTCTTATCAGAACTATACTCATAACAGAATGTTATATAGCTATCGGGACAGTATCTAAAGAGAAAACAAAATTTTAGTTTTTTAAATTGATTTTTAATTGGAGGATAGTTGCCTTACAATGTTGTGCTGGTTCCTGCCATACAACAATATGAATCAGTCAAAAAGTATACATATTCCCTCCCTCTTGAACTTCCTTCCCACTCCCCCCAAATTTTAATATGAGAATGTTAAATGTAAAAAGTTTGTGTAAATAGTGCTAAATAAGCACTTTCATATATATTTGTTTAGCATTTGCTTCCAAGAAGATTTTTCTGCATACCAAACAGAACCATGATTAGATTCCCACATCTTGTTAAGGCTGACTAATGTGGACTCTGGCTTTTTTTGCATATAAACTTTTATGGGAGAAAGACTGGGATTCTGGGAAAGGCCTCTTTCGTGTAATAATGATGCCTTATTTTCAATAGCTTCCATGAGAAAGGAAGCACAGGACCAAAAATGCAGATAGCAAACAAGTGACCAACTTCTGCAACATACAATGGTAAGGCTAGTGGGGAAATGCCAGAGGCAACCGAAGGGGCAGGAGTGTGATCACAGTGGCTTTCAACCTCCCTGTAAGTGTCACACTTCATATTCAAAATGAAATCCTTTTCCACAGACACTTTGTTTGCAGGCCTTCCCTTTTATCTGCCAACTAATTCCTACAAAGAATGCTGAGCATGAAGAAACATCAAAAAGCAAATCCATGAAAGTTTGACTAAATAGTAAATAGTTCATCATTCTCAAGATATTTGACACAGAAGCATATTTTGTGCTTATCTTGCCCTAGCTTAGAAAAATTAATGCAAACTGTACATGTATATCTATCATGAAATATTTCAGGCATTCAAAGATATAAATAATAATAAATACCCACTTACCTTTAATCCAGTTCAAAGAATAAAATTTTATTTATCAATACCTGTGTAGGGCACCTATGTAACTTTTGAAGATGGCATTCCCTTTCCTACAGGAATAAATATTATTCTGCATTAAGTGTTTCATATCCCAAGTATTTCTTAAAAATTACATTTCATGTCAAACATGTGGAAGTTATAAACATATGCTTTCAATTCTAAAGCTCTAGGGCATTTTTGACATTGTGCTAAAAATACCTCTTATTGCTCTAATAAGTTGTACTAAAAATATTTTTAGCCTAACATGAAGATTTCTACAGTGTAATATTTTAAATAAGTCAATTGATAGTAAATATCTCAAGTTCAGCAATAAATGTAAGAAATCTGAAGACTCTGGATTAAATTTATAGTTTTTATTCTACCTTTATTTAAACTTGTTTTTGAAATCAGCCATTCAATAGTAGAAGGAGCTTGGTCAAAGTCCACAGTGTGTATAATCAAGCCAGAATGTAATACTTTAAAAGGACTAATAACTAAGAGTGTACTCTATGCTCTTTAAAGTGGATAGAATTTCCAGCGAACTCAGCCTTGTGCCTGACACTCCATGGTTATAATTAGGCATGTTTCAGAGTTGTATTAGTGCTTGTTAAGCAGCAGGGCACCATTTAATAAATTTCTGTACTGTTATAGTCATCCAACAGGCCTGTCTGCTACACACCAAGTACTTTTGCCAGAGAGGTAGAACAACTGACGCACTCAGAAAGGGCATTGTTTTCAGCTAGCTTGGTAAAACACGAATGGGTCAAATGAAGCACAGTTTATTCTGTAAAGGGTCAGATCAATGATGCATTGTTGGGAGTAGGCAGTGAGTCTAGTGACTTGGTTTTCAGTTCCCAGGACAAAGACCTTGTATTATTAATTCAAGTCCACAACCTTTTTTATCAGAAACTGAAATCTAAGGAACTCTGAAAGTTGACAATTTGTTCACAGCTCATTTGATGCCAAAACCTTTTAGTGATCTGAACTCATTTAGTGGCAAATCATCACCTGCACTGACATTAAATTATTTAAAGTCTTTATGTAAACCCGTTACTGTGACTATTTATATGTTTTACTGCAGAAGTATTAATGTACTTGATTAGAGGGTTTTGCTCCAGAGCCCCTGGGGGTGCTATATAATACATAGAATTACCATTTAAAAACCCCAAATCTTATGAATTCTGGAATTGGCCGTACAGGTTTAAAATTTGGGGTTGCTGAGCTATAATGGCTGCCACTGATTTAATAGCCACTATGGGCTGGACTGTCAGCTCTATTTCATTTTAGTTCCACATTGACCTACGATTGCAAGAAGCATAGTTCTGCACCCTTGTTGCGTTAAAACACATCGAACCTTTAATAAGATTTTTCCTGCTGCCTCTGATCACTGGGAAAACCCCAAAGCTGACAACAGTGTTAAAAGTGAGGAAGATAAGTGCTTGTACTTTCCACCTTCAGTTCTGAAAAACTCTTCAAATGTAGGCCCATGAACTTGCTAAAAAAAGGGTTAGATTGCTTCTCCAGCTATCAGCCTGTCACCAAAGAGTCTAAGAGAAATATCAGGGTTGTGAGTTCCTTTTCTCTACCATGCTTTCTTTCTGCTTCCTCTCTGCCCATCCCCTACCCAACCCAAGTGGTGCGTGCTGCCTGTGTGCTCAGTTCTTTCTGACTCTTTGCAATCCTAGGCAAATCCCTGTCCTAGAGATTATTCTGGTAAGAATACTGGAGTGGATTGCCATTTCCTTCTCCAGGGGATCTTCCCGACCCAGGGATTGAAGCTGCATCTCCTATGGCTTCTGCATTGGCAGGTGGATTCTTTACCACTGAGTCACCTGAGAAGCCCACCCAACCCAAGGGAGGAGGATACTAAAAAAACCACAGGGAGACTCATACATTTGGGAAGTGCCTCCAAAAAGAAGGGAGGTGATTTCCAGCTGAAATTATGATTATGCCCTGGAATTGATAATCTGCCCTCTGTATCTGTTTGTCTGGAGGAAAAGACGTTGGGTGTGATGACAAGGACAGAATGGATAGTCGAGGAGTAAACTGCTCCTTTGCTAAAGTAGTATAGCCGATGTACTCGGAGATGGCACTGTTTTAGACTTAGCATCAATTAAACTACAGTGTTTTTTTTGTTTTAAACTAGTCAGATTCCCAACAGGCATGGCAAGGATGTAGGGTTTTTCTTTGACCAAGTGTACAGTGAAAAAGATTATCAGGCTTGGGACTTTCCTGATAAGTGACGAAGTCTCCACGCTCGGTGACTTAAGACTCCACACTCCTAATGCAGGGGGCCCAGACTCCACCCCTGGTCAGGGAACTAGATCCCACGTGCCTCAATTAAAACTTCCTCATGTCGCAATGAAGACTGAAGATCTTGCATGCTGCAACTAAGACCTAGTGGAGCCAAATAAATAAATAGTTCTTAAAAAGATAGGCAGGCTGGAGCTATCTTGTGAGTACCCTACTGGAGAAGCCTCCTTGTGGGGCAAGAGGACAACCAGCAACAAGTTTAGGGTCATATGGGAGAGAAGAAGGAATTGATGGACTTCAACATACATCAGGCTAGTTTATCCCAAGTCAGAGGAGTAAAGAGTGGAGAGGTCAATGATGGAGACCCCAAAAGAACCCCTGTATGTGCTCCATTGGATGCCTGTTCCAAAGAGTACAGCCATAGTCAAGGGAGGACCATAGGTTAAGTAAGCAAAAGGCCATTTGCCTTCTTTCCCTTCTCTCCCTCTTGCCACCACGCACAGAGGAGCAAAGGACCCAGGAGTGCACGTGTGCACGTGGGACTCCCTCTCAGGCTCCTCTCACTTTGATATTCACCATTCTCCCCATGCTGCCTCCATCGCATTCCATCCTTTCCTCCGCCCTGACAGAGGAGTGTTGTTCCCCTCTCTGTGACTCAGGACTGAACAAAAGAACATTGTTTCTCTCTGCTCAGCAAAACAGGTTGGAATTTTCCAAAGGAACCTGACTGAAGACAAAGAGACATAAGCCCAGAAAACACAAGGCCTGATAGTCAGCCTAACAAAGTACAGGTTTCCAAACCCACAACAGCTAGACAGTGTCAGGCTTCCAACCACCGTGCTTACCCCCTCTCTCAGAGTCCTGCCCAGAGAAATTTGCTTCAGATCATCCACAGACATTCTCTGCAGACCTTTATCTGCATGCCTTGTCAAAGAGGGGTTTGAAATACATCCTAGTTGAACAATGGGTGATGCATACATAGATTAAGAAATAGTACACTTTCTTAGCTTTTGAGTCAGACAGACCTGAGTGACTTTACGAGAATTCCTTCTCTCTGAGCCTCATTTTTTTCATCTATATTGTGCATATTTGATATAGTTGTGATGTGCTCACATAAATGCTTGCATATGGTAAGTACTCAGAAAGCGTTTGCTCTTTTTACCATTATTCATTGTAGGAAAACAATGCTGGGCAGTTTCAAAACCAACCATCACTGTCTTCCTTCTCCTATATTTATGTTTCCTCTCTCCATTCTTTCTCACATACCTTCTACCCTCACAGAGAGACAAAGTTTATTTCCTCATACCTGAATGCACTTAACAAGTTGCCTTACTACTTTGAACAAACCAGGTCAAACTTATCAACCCACTCACAGGCGAAGCTTGGCTTCTTAAAGTTCTAGCTTGGCATCTAGACCGTGAGACCTTAGTATGACGACATATTGTTACATCCCAGGATTAGCTAACTATTTCCATCCATCTCTTCTCTGAAGGAAATCTTCATTTCCAAAATCCAGGTACTGGACTTGGTCAAAGTCAGCCACTCATCACACTTTCCCCCAAATGATATGGCTCATGTTTGAGCAGGTAAACCACACCCTTCTCATCTCCAGCCAGGTCTCAGAAAGATCCACGCACAAACTTCAGTACTAAATGACTAACAGCAAGTGCTTAATCTTTCCAAGCTTAGGTTCATTCTTTATGGAATTATAATTAGGATATCTCCCTAACAGTCTTTGAAGATTAAATAAGAAAATGAAGGTTAAGTACTCAGGGTGGACACTGACCCACAGTACCGCAGACACAATAAGTACTGGCCAACAGCATCATTACATGTTTATAATATCACAATTACCTCACATGATCAATTAAGTGGACAATTTATATCAAAAGATGAAAAGGGACTTTCTTTTACATAGTATTTCACCCACATAGAACCTACTCTGTATACCAGTGGCTCTCAAACTTGTGATTCATCAGTCACCTATTTACTCTGAACCCTGATAAACCTCCTACTCACTTTAGATAGCAGTCCAAATGACACATTTATGGACCTGGTTTCCTAATTATGGTCCATCTTTATTGCCATTTCCAATCACATGACTAAGCAGAGTTTCCCTGCGTTTATTATTCTTGGAAACCTGTTGGTTAAGGGCAAATAATTTGAACAACTATTAATAAATTTACATTTTACATTTATGTATTAGAGCTGGAACCCCCTTTGTTTCCAGCCAAAGTCCCTTCTGCAAAATAAAGCCATTTCTGCTGCATAGTAGGAACTGAAATATTTGTTAAATAAGTGAATCCACAGACAGAGGACAGCTAAATGCCCCTCAGGTTGCCATCTTGTCTGAACAATGAAAGGTTCATGGATAGCAGGTGTGGCCGAGTCTCTTTAAAATATACCAGTGAGATGCGGTGCATTGAGCTTCTGAATCTGACTCACCTGGTTTTGAAGTTTAGTTAGCTCTATGTGACGCTGGAAAGCAGGGTGAGAAAGAACAAAGAATAAGGTTTAAGCAGAACAATTGGGAGTCTCCAATGCATTTGCATATAATACCAGAGACTGAGAAGTTCGTTGAAATTCACATACCAGATAAGAACTAGATGGTCCCTGGAGTCCTTTCCAAATCTGAAACCTAAGGTACCAAAAGAATAAAGGTAGAAAAGGGCAGGGAGAGAATATGAATGTAAGGGAAAGGAAGCAGTCATAAAATACATAACTCTTAAACTCAGATTATTATTCATAACAAAACTACAAACAGAACCTTAAGGGATGCATGTGTTAATTATTATTTCTTGGCCATTATCTATGTGTAGGCAAGCCAATGTAGAACAAATCTCTATAATACCCTTTCCTTTGTGGTAGGAAAGTCTACATAAATCATGTACTGGGTGACTAGGGTCACAAGCACTGATGTAAGATTACAGGGACTCAGGTGATGCTCCTGGCAAATAACTGCTAACAGTTTTCTTTGGCAAACAGGAAAATCAATTGCATTAAACATTTTCATTGTAAAAAACTATTTTAATTATTAAAATTATAAATGATGTATATACTGTAGATAAAGTTCAGGTCCTCTCAGAAAACCGTCTCCATCCCCTCTCCCAGTCCTACTTCCCCAGAAGTATTCATTGTTATTAATTAAGCATGCATTCTTCAAGATTATTTCTATTCATTTATATGCATAAGAAAGATATAGTGGTGTTTTGTGCATGTGTCTAATATAAATTTAGTCATCAGTATCTTTAGACCTTCATAAGCATGAACTTTTTACGCATGAGACTCTAATGGCAAAAATTGCATAAATTATCCTCATTTGGCTTTTTACTTAATCTATATCTATGTAAAAATGTTAAGAATTTAGCATACTCAGGGTATGTGTATATTTTACACATAACACATGGATATTTACATTAATAAATATAAATACATTACATTAACCTTATGTTTCTCGAAGACTACGACTGATTTCCAATATAGCTCCAGGGAATGTTGTAAAGATTTATGACATAATTCAAAAAACTATTTCAGTGATTTAGAATGCAAAAGCTAAAAGTAAAACAGTAAGCTTTAAATGACCAAAAAAACACCTAGATGCATAAAAGCCATATATTGTCTTTAGTGGAAAACTGATTATTACTTAATAACCAGAAGGCCTGCATACAATCACAAAATACTTATTCAACACTAGAGAAAAAATATGTGGAGATATCACTTATTTCTCAGTTACCTACATAAAACTTTAGTTTGTCTCTGTAAATGGGCTGTCATTACATGTGGAATTTTATATTTTATAATAGGAAGATCACATTCATGCTCAATAATTTTATTTTAGCAGTATCTTGAAGCTTTTCCAGCCAAACACTGAGAATGCACTTCTGAAATGTATGATGAGAAAGTATCAAGGAATGATGAATTGATATGCTCACAGTTGGAAAATATTGCTTGTTGTTGTAGACTGTATTTACTAATAAATTGTGTTTTAAAGTCTGCAAAGTTTTTAGAAATGCAATTAATATGCACCTGAATAAGTATTCTAGGAACTCACCTGCACAACATTGAAAAATAGTACAAATAAAATACATAGTCAATGTAACACTTTATTTATATAACTCTACCTTATGTGTGAAGGCATCATCTGCCCTAAACATGGCTGGAATAGGCAAGGCACATTTATATCCAGCTAAGAGTTCATTCTTTCCCTACTTAATCATTCTGGTGAGTGAGCAGGCCACTGGAGATCATTCTGACATCCATAAGAACCAATTAGCTTGTGCCTTCAACATGAAATCTGCTGGTTCTGAGAAATCCTTCTAAGTAGATACCGGCTCCCAATCTCCTCTTGTAAAATGACTTTTCAGCAGATGGCAGTGCTTGAATCCCTGATGACTTTGTGAAGTCATTACACCAGCCCTAAATTGACATGTCTAGACTTTTAAAAATAATTAACATACAACAACATAGCATTGTGTAAGTTTAATGTGTTCAAGGGTGTTAATTTGATAATTTATATATTGCTATATGATTACTACCATAGCTTGAGCCAACACCTCTATCCCGTTACATAATTATCATTTGTTTTTTGTAGTGAGAACACTTAAGACTCTTAGCAGTTTTGAAGTATGTAATATAGTATTGTTGACTATAATCACTATGCTATGCATTCAGTCTCCAGAACTTGTTGTTGTTCAGTCAGCCAGTCATGTCGGACTCTACTCATCTTCTAGTTGCAAGTGTGTTCACTTAATACCGTATTTTGTATCTTATTTTATGAGAAATGATAAACAGTGAGTATGTTTAAACCTCTATTAAGCTGTTAACCACAGCTGAGCCTAAGCATAACTGATATAAGATTATAGATTGCTTGGGGTTAACTCAGATTTTCCAAGCTCACAAGGAAGATTCAATACTCCCAATGATATTTTCCATAATAAAGAACAGGCTATGAAGAGAGATACTATAAGACAAGGTGATTTAGTCAAGGTTTTATATTTACCCTCCAAATTAATTCAATAACAGTCTCAGGATAGACAGAACTGTCCTGAAGTCAACCCCCCAAAACATTTAATATCCTTTCGACATTTTCTTCTTCTGCCTAAACAAATAATTGTGATGCTTGTGAGAAACAGTAGGGTTTTTTGGCTAGGTTTTCTAGCTGAGAATACATGCAGAAGATTCCATTTGCTAATGTTCCTGAGATCAACTCAAAACCCCAGGTTTAAATATTTAATTTCTTGTTTTTTGTGATTATACGAGAGTGAATTGTACGAACAAAATGTGGAAGTCAATCCTGTTTTCTTTTTAATTTCTTATCATTACTTTTGGTGTTCTTAATAGTTTTGAATCTCATCTTTTCATATTTTGCATTCCATAAGCTATTTTATCCACAATGATAAAATAAACACATATCCTTTCTGAGATACACATTTTTATGTCCACAGACATTCTACTTTATGTTTGTAAAGGTATCAAGGAGAAAATTTGCATTTTTCTACATAGATTTTACTTGAATCTCGACAAATGACATGTACACTTTGGTTGAAGACTGCTTTTCTGTTGCAGCAAAGAAACTGGGTTGAGAAATAACCAAGTAGATACTATAAACTGTCTGAAAGGCAACTTGAATCATCTCAGAGCCAGTCTCTTTGTGTTGGCAAACTATATGTGATTTTGAGTAAATATTAGTTAAGATGCTTCCAAGTGGAAGAAAAGATAAAAGTGACTTTTAAAATAACTTATTTTTATCACACAACAGAAGTCCAGAAAGCTCTAAGCTGACTTTCCTGCAGTTTCTTGATCTTTATCCTCCTTGTCACAAGTTGGTCTCCTGGGCATCAAGCATCACACAATCACATTAAAAAACAAAAAAGCTGGGGATGAGAGGCAGGGAGAAACTTTTCTTTCTTTTCTTCTTTCCCAGAAATTCCCAGGAGACTTCCCCTTCTATCACAGGCCAGAACTGAGGTTGTAAGAGAGGCTAAGAATGCAAGTACTTGGTATTTTCTGCTCTGCTGTGGGAGACAGTTCTGCCAGCCAGGAAGACAAGGGAAAGGAAGTTGACCTTGGGAAGGCAGCCAACAGTGTCTGCTATGGGAGCTTATAGCTGTGGTCACTGCATGTGTCTTGCTAGTTTCTAACAGCCAATGAGCTAAAATACAGAGTATGCGATGTCCCAGGGAGTAGGAGGAAGAGGAAAGTGGAAAATACTTCACTGGTATAGAAAGGCAGTCTGATGAATTGGCAGCCTGCAAGAGTCAGAAAAGCGGTAAACTCCCCCTAATCCACAAAACCACTCAAGTCAGTAGAACAAATCAGTCAGAGTAATCAGCTGAAGGGGCTTCCCAGGTGGCAGTGGTAAAGAGCCCACCTGCCAATGCAGGAGATATAAGAGACAAGTGTTCGATCCCTGGGTCAGGAAGATCTCCTGGAGTATGAAATGGCAACCCACTTCAATATTCTTGCCTAGAAAAGTCCAAGGACAGAGGAGCCTGGGGGGCTACAATCCATAGGATCACAGTCAGACATGACTGAGCACGCACATGTGTGTGCGCACACACACACACACACACACACACACACAATCAGCTGAAAACTGAATACTAAATACTATACTGAGTGTTCCCTGGGAAATCTTTACTGGATCTTTCCCCCACTCTCTTAAGCATCACGAACATTGAAAGTGATTTTTCTGTTGGAATTTTCCCCTCTTCATGGTTGGTCTGGAAGTTTACTCTCTATTTGTTTGTTCACATATTTTTATTCACAAGTTCTCATGCCCTGCTGGAGGATCAGGTTCAGTAGGTAAGTTAGGAATTCAGTTAGAAATCCAGAAGCCAAGGGACAGAGCATAATATACTTTGTTATTAAAGATAATAATATGATATCTCACTGGCATTTATTAATGTGGACACCTTCCTTTACAGAATCCAAAGAATGATGCCATGCCAGAATTTTGTAAAACTCAGTAGAATTCCATCTGCCCAGCAGCTTCAATGGAGCCATTCTTGGTATTTCCATTAAAACAGAACAGTTAATGCATAGCCCTGCAAGAAGGGGATTGACTGGTCATTGTACATTGTAAATTGCAGACAAACATCTTTTGTTGTTGCTGTTAATAGAAACATGATAATAAACATTCTAATCAAATTTAAAAGGCAAGCATTTGAATACATTTAATTAGAAGGACTAGTGCATACTGCCACATCTAGTCAAATCTAGGGTTCCCATTTCAAGCTTAAATCATAAATGTGGGCATTATTGCTTTTTACAATACACCATTGATAGAACACCAACTTTAAAGCCAATTAAAGGTTGGCAATCTTCCTACCATTGGCAAAGTAACACTTGTTAACAGTTCCCCTTGTGACACGTTTCAGCATAATCACTGATTTCTGGAAACCTTATTTAGCACTTACGGATATTTTGAAATCTCTAATGAATTTCTTTTTATAGACATTTTTACATTTTACCCTAATTTTTTAAAGGTGTTCAGGTAGTTTAATTTTATACACTCAGATGGTGCATGTACCGAGATATTTATATGGGGAGGACAAAATGTTAGAGTGTAGAACTATACTCTATAAATATTGGTTTGCTCATATTACTCAGATTTTAATGGTTCCATTTCTGAAATCTAATTATACCCAAATTCATTCAGAAAAACTTCACATTAGAATCTGGATATGCATACATTGTTCTTTTTAAATAAATTACAAGTTGTCATTTAAGAATTGGCTGATAAATTTTTTCACAGTTATTTACTCCAAATAAGTGTTTTTGAGGCTAGTAAAACCTCTCTTTTTTTAAAATTTCATATGGAAATAACTTAACAAACTTGGCAAGGATGTAACAAACAAATGAGCTAAGAACATTCAAGTTATTTTAGTCTTGACTTACTAGCACTGAACAGAGAACTAGTTTTGACCAACTAAAGAACAGCTTGATTACATGCTATGCACATGCTAATGGGAAAATGAACAATAGCTAGTTCTCACTTAGGTTTTGTATTCTGGCAAGCTTCAAATAGATTATATTAATTCAAGATGACACAATGCATCCAGATACTCAATATCAGAAATTCAATAACATTAAGACAAAATTATAGAAGGCATCCTGATAGTTAGTATTAGAAACAGACAATATTGAAACAAAATGATACAAAGTATCCAGATATTGACAGTAGATTGATTCAGGTAGAAGTGATCTTCACAAAGTCAATAATCTTCAGAAGTTGCTTATATCTTTTTGCTTTTTGTCATCTGCATGAGTGTGCGCTTCATCGCTTCAGTCATTTCCAACTCTTTGCAACCCTATGGACTGCACCTGGCCAGGCTCCTCTGTCCATGGGATTCTTCAGGCAAGAATACTGGAGTGGGTTGCCATGGCCTCCTCCACGGGATCTTCCAGCCCAGGGATCGAACCCACATCTCCTGCATTGGCAGGCAGATTCTTCACCACTGAGCCATCAGGGAAGGCCCCCTGCTAGTTGTTGAGTAATATATTTTTTAAAAATCAGAGTAAGTTTAAAATTTAAACTTAAATTGCAATTTAAAAGTTCTAAAATGATGTTGATAGTAGTGGAAAATCAGAAACAACCCACATATATAAAAATTAAGGTTAGATTAAATAAATTATCTTTAAATTGCCATGGCAGGAACGATTAGTTGTCCACCCATGTCCATTAACCTTTATTTATTTATTTTGTTAGTAACAACCTGATTTCATTCCAGGTATGTAGGGTGGTAATGCACCCAGAAAAAAATCTACATTTCTAGCTGACCTGTGAGTTAAATGTAGCTTTGTGACTAAGTCCTGATTATCGAGGTAGAAGCAGAGCTGGACTTCTGGAAAGACTCCTTCAAAGCACTGATTCAGGAAGAGTTGATCCTTTTGCACTTCTCCCTTTCTCCTTTCTTCCGGTGTTGGACTCTAGCAGCTCACTTGGATCATGAAGTGACATTGAGGATGGAAGCCCCACACAGAGGATGAAGGAGCAAAAAGAGAAAAGAAATCCACATTTTGCAGACTTGGTGGAGCATGCCAGCTTCATGTGGAAAAGGAAATGGCAACCCCCTCCGGTATTCTTGCCTGGAGAATCCTGTGGACAGAGGAGTCTGGTGAGCTACAGTCCACATCGTCACATGGTCAGACACAACTGGAGCAAATTGGAATGCACACGTGCTGGCTTCATGGGCGTGGAAGCTGTGATGTTACAAAGGACCTTGCTCAGAAGGACTCTGCGTTGGCTAATTTCATATTGTCGCTATCCTGAAGTTCTTAATAATTGTGTCTGTGAACTTGTGCTTTGTAAATGAGGTCTGGTAGAATGACGGAGCATGTGTGTGAGAAGAGGGTTACATGCAGTATGCTTGGTTGCTAGTCCTTGTTGCCCTATTTGCATGAGCCCCATGAACTCAGAAATCCTGTGGTTCCACTAGAATTCAGCAAGACTCAAAATGAGTCCAAAGAAAGCGTGTTACATCTACAACTGATAAAGCCAGGGCCCTGAGAGCCCTTAGAGGTTACCTTTCTGGTATGAACCAGAACTTGCTACTTAAAAAGAAGGCATTGGCTACCTAGAAATATGAACACCAAGGATCCCTATTGTATTATTCCTTACTCATGTTATGTTGAAGTCATGGATAGTCAAGAACTTATCCTGAAAATGACATTGAAGAAAAAGGGAAGATAACCCAAAGTTCCTTTTCCTTTCAGTAGTTCATACTCATCAGTAAGCTGAAGGTAGAGTGTTAGTAGAAGCTGTGTGTATCAAGAAATGTAATAAAGGACTTCCCTGGTGGCTCAGTGGTAAAGAATCTGCGTGCCAATGCACATGATTTGATCCCTGATCTGGGAAGATCCCATATACTGTGGAGAAACTAAGCCTGGGCGCCACAGCTATTGAGACTGTGCTCTAAAACAAGAGAAGCCCCCACAATGAGAAGCCCCCAAACCACAACTAGAGAGTAGGCCCTGCTCTCTGCAACTAGAGAAAAACCCACACAGCAAAGAAGACCCAGCACAACCAACAATAAATAAGTAAATTATATAAAAAAGAAAGAAATGTAATGAAAACAATTCATTTCACTTTGAGCAACAATTTAAATGTTCTTATATTTACATTTCTTTTGGCCATGCAAGAAACTTGTAGGGTCTTAGTTCCCAGACCAGGGATGGAACCTGGGTCTAGGGCAGAGGACCTGAGCCCTAATCAGTGGACCACCAGGGAAGTCCCTTATATTTGCATTTAACTTGGCATTATGCAATATAAAGATGAAGGGTAAAATGCATAATAATAGCTTAAATTTTTTTAATCTTTTTGTTACTTAGGATGACTTTAAATAGAAAATAAAAACTCCATAAGAAATCAAGAGAGAGATCTCATAAGGAAACAATCTTTTGTGGGGGGATGGGGGGGTAGGCTTTATCCCAAGCTTGCAGGATCTTAGTTTCCCAACCAGGGATCAGACCCATACCTCATGGGGAGGAAGGAGGAGTCTTAACCACTGGACCGCCAGGGAAGCCCCCCCTGTGTTTTAGTACTTTTAATGTTTGCCCAGTGAGCAGCAAGTTTATGCTGAGACTTTGAGGTTTGTAGCAGAGAAAGGGCTTATTCATAACGCAGCCAAGTCAGGAGACAAGAGAACAAATCTCAAATCTGAATCTTAAATCTGCCTCCCTGAAAGCGAGGGGCTTGGGATATTTAAGGGGTAAAGAAGCAGGGTGGTCTTATGTGTGGGGAAAGGTGACTGGATGTAGGGATGAGATGAGATAATCAGCATTTTGGGCAGCCGTATCCAAGTTATATGCTTCTTCATGAGATACACATTTGAAAATGGGACATTCAGCATGATTTGAGGATGGAATTTTGGGCCCTTTGATATCCGACGGTCATTTATCAGATACTTGCCCAGGCCCAGTCTTAGGGCTGATGGTGTTAACCAGTCTCATTGGCTTAAATGGGACAAGAGTTGATGCCAAGTTTCTGAAAAACTTAAGTTTCTCGATTCCCTGTTACAGTAGCAAGGAGTTATCTATAGAGTGGTTAAGGAGTCAAAAATAATTAAAACAGTTCAGTAAAGCAGGTTACAAGCAGAGGGATTTTTAACAAGCTTCTCCCTTACCTGCTGTTCTATAAGACAAGCTCAAGAATTTGTTAGTCACCAGTTTCTGTTAACCCTGTGGGGCATGGTTTCAGAATTCTCTACTTTTTAAACAGGAGGACCACATTCTCAGTTTGAACTGGGCCCAACAATTATGTAGCCAGCCTTGACTTCTTGGAGCCACTTCACCATCTGTCATCTGCCTACTTTTGTATTTAAGTCACTATTAGTTTTTTATAGCCAAATCTAATGCTAAATGACACTTATAGTATACGGGGTAGCCACTAAATCACTGCTAGGGAAGAATATTTGATTAATGGGAAACCTTCCTTTCGATAGGTTTTTTAAAGTAGAATATGTACAATATGCAACTTAAAAAAATGCACAAACACATAAAACACACATAGAAATAAAAGACCAAAAATAATTATACTGAAATGTTCATAGTGTTTCTCTTTAGGAATTGGGATTATTGATGATATTTATTCTCTTATTGTGTGCATGGTTTTTCTGCATTTTTCAATTGTCCTAAAATAAATGTTGATTACTTTTATAAGTAGACAAAATATAGAAAATTTACAAATGAATCCTGAACCAGTAAAAAATTTACCATTAAATCTAAAAACTATGTGAAACTCAGCCTCATGTAGTTTTTTACAGTTTCCTTAATTAGGGACTTTTCAAATTATAGTAGTTATCCAGGCTGGTTTAACAACTGAAACAAAACAAAGTTATATAAAGAAAAACTAATTTCATCTCTCCATTCTATCCTTGCCATCTGTCTAAGTAAACATGTTAAAAGATTAACATGGGGAATTCCCTGGAGGTCCAGTGGTTAGGACTCTGAGTTCTCACTGCTGAGGGCTGGGGTTCAACCCCTGGTCTCGGAACCAAGATCCCACAAGTGGCACAGCGAAAAAAATTTTTTAAATAAATAAAATTGATATGTATCTTTCACAAATTATACAGTAGTGGGACCAAGCCTATGTGATTTGTTCATCACACACACACACACAGAGACACACACACATAGGCTGAAAAAGAGAGGGAGAGTGATTTTTGAGTTTGCTTGTTTTCTGTGAAACTGAATCCTATTATAAACATTACGACTTACATGAACTTCTCTACAAGTCAAAAGATATAAATTTAACTTTATAATTTTTCTTATTTCTCCATGCACACATAGAGATATATCATTTTATCTCCCACGTTACCCATTTCATTTTGGAGCTTGGAGGTGTCTTCTAAATGTGATTTCTTAAACATTCTATTATGCTGCAGAGGCAGGAGGTGGTTTAGGCGGGCAGGATTTTGCTTTTGAGTGAACTCCCTCCACTGATCTTGATCAGAAGTTCATCAAATAAATTTGTGTTTCCAAACAAAATAAATACCTTCCCCATCCGCGGGTTATCTCCTTGCCTCTACTTTCTCAGGCTGTAATTTATCTTGTATCCTACTACAATGTTCAGTCAGTCCCCTGGTTTGCAGTTTGCCTTCTGATGCATCCTCCTCTTACTCTTTAGAGAGAACCTAGATTTTGTGCTTTGAAGAAGACCACATATAGTTTAATATTCTTTGGTTTAACTTTAGAAGATTAGGGAAACCAGAAGTTTTCAATCTAGCAGTACTCAGTGAGGAATTAAGGGAATTTGAGGTGGGGAGAGAGGCTGCAAAAGAATTATCAATAGTCCATGTTGATACCGAAATGTAAGGTTATTCCTACAAAGAGAATTGCAAGGCATTGTCTCAAAACTGACCAATTTCAGACTTTGGGTGGACAAAGTCTTGGTGAATTCTCGGTGATCTTAACGTCGTTATTAGTAAGAGATGGTTCAAAGAAGATTCTGCTCTCACGTGGATGTGCATGTGCTTGCTTGCATACATGCTGGGCCACTTCAGTCGTGTACCACTCTTTGCGACTCTATGGACCATAGCCTGCCAGGCTCCTCTGTCCATGAGATTCTCCAGGCAAGAATACTGGAATGGGTTGCCATGCCCTCCTCCAGGGGATCTTCCCAACCCAGGGATGGAACCCATGTCTCTTATGTCTCCTGCATTGGCCAGGGGGGTTTTACCACTAGCTCCACCTGGGAAGCCTGTGCATGTGCTTACCCGCCGTTAAATCTATATTTAATCTGAGCTGGCCAAGAGTTACTCTATAAATCAATGGTTAGTTTATCATTTAAAAAAATATCACATACATAATTAGGTCTTTTCTTCTTGGTAACAAGCTTACCATTGCAATTATCTATGGATAATGAATTCACATCTTCTTGATTTTGCTTATTTATTACCTTCTCATTATTAACGCAGCTTCCCTGGTGGTTTAGATGGTCAAGAATCTGCTTGCAGTGCGGGAGACCTGGGTTTAGTCCCTGGGTCGAGAAGATGCCCTGGAGAAGGTAATGGCAACCCACTCCGGTATTCTTGCCTGGAGGATCCCATAGACAGAGGAGCCTGGCAGGCTACAATCCATGGGATTGTAAAGAGTCAGACACAACTGAGCAACTAACACTTTCATTTTTCATCATTAACAATTATTTGTCTTGCTCTGCAGTATCAGGTGATGAAACTAGAAAATGTTCCTGTCACAACAGGGAACACGTAGTTACCTTTTGGGGATTCTTTTCTTAAAAAAAAAAAAAAAAAAAAAAGGTGGAGTTGTTACTCCCAAGACGTTGAATAGAAAAAATCTTTTCAGGATATAAATGCAAAATATAGACGCAACAACCATAACATTGAAAATACTGTGAAAATAAGAGAAAGTAAGAGAAATCCTTCAAAATCTATAGCTATAGTATTTTTTTGAAAGCGAGATTTCTTTTTTTTTTTCCTTCTTTACCCAAGGATAGAGTTGGGCCACTTTGTTATTTTAACGGCTGTGCCCACAATCCAGATCCAAAATAAAAATTAAACAAAGAAAAATGAAATTAAAATTAACCCTCTACTCCAAATGCATATCAAGAATTTGCTATTTCTCCCCAAACCAAAGTTATGCCAGGCTAAATGTGGTGCTTAAAGAGGGCCTTGTCCTCAGGGACCAGGCTGGCCACAGGTAAGCTTGCACAACAGGAAGTTTGTCCCTGGCATACTCTCCAAACAGTTCCCTTTGCCCTTGGTGGCCACCTCTTCTCTTTCACCCTTGCTCTCAGGGGTCTCTCTGTCCTGGCTAGATGTTGCTCCCAGCTGGCTGCTAATTAATGGGTAAGAGGGTATTTGTGGAGAAAAGTGTGCTGCTAAGGATTTACAACTTCTTTATATGTTTCAACCTTTTTCAATTATTAGAAACAGGAAGGAAAATTTTGGTAGTAGAAAAACCATTTTGGCTCTGGGTCAGTAAGTCTGTCTGGCAATTTAATAGAATCAAACCTTAGTAATGAATTCTGCATCATATTGCGGTAAAAGTTCCTACGAGGTGGAAGAGGGAAGGTCAGAGTTAGTAGTGCTTTTATAATTTTGTTTTTCATGGGGTCCAAACAGTCATGGGATCCACTGGAGTCTGGAAAAATGGCTCTTTTTCTTCACTGATATTTAGTGGAGGAGGGAAAACCACCACCAGGAGAACTGTAATCAGAAAGTTTTGGTCTTATGGGGGCACAGATATAGACTTCATAGGCTTAAATATGGGGAAAATGGAGTTTAAACACCAACCACTTCCCACCTACAGCATAACAAAAAGGCTGAAAGATGGTGAGAGGGAAAGATTTAGTATGCCCTCAGGCCAAATTCTATATATAACTGGGAGAAACCCACAGTTGATTAGACTCAAGAGTAAAAAAATTAAATCAACAGAAGAAAAATGTTAGCTTAGTTAAGTATGAATTTTTACTAAGATGTTACCTTCTTTTACATCCTTCTTTTAAATGGGATGTTTTTCATAGTTAATTATAGCTGTAGTTAATGTATAGCAGTGTTTCCTAATGAAGAGTCTAAATTGCTTGAGGTGGTTGTTGGTTAAAGTGCAGATCTTCAAAACTCTTTGCATATGTAATCCTGAATGAAGTCTGAAAAACATATGGCCCCTTGAACATTTTACATTGATATCTAAAAATGTTTTATAATATCTTAACTTGAAACATTGCAAAGAATGTACTTCCTGGTATACTGTAATTTGAATATATACTTTAATTTTGTTTTTATCAAATTCTTGGGGCCGTAGGTTTAGCTCATTCAGTTCATAGAATAAGTCAAATATATGAATATAACACTTTTTAAAAAGAAGTCTATTTGTTTCTTTAATTTTGGCTATGGTGGGTCTTCACTGCAGTGTGGACTTTCTCTAGTTGCGGCCAGTGAGGGCTACTCTGTAGTTGTGGTATGCAGGCTTCTCTTTGCAGTGGCTTCTCTTGTTGCAGAGCATGGTTCCAGGGTAGGCTTCAGTAGTTGCAGCACACAGGGTTGGTAGTTGTGGGTTTCCCGGCTCTAGAGCACAGACTCAATAGTTGTGGTGCACAGGCTTAGATGTTTGTCAGCAGGTGGGATCTCCCAGGATCAGGGATTGAATCCATGTCTCCTGCAGTGGCAGGCAGATTCCTTACCATTGAGCCCCCCAGAGAAGCCCCGAATAAGACTTCTGAAGCCAGTCTTCATTGTCAACCCAATCAGCTAAATCAGAGTTACTGTCTTCTTTTCCCCCTGCTGTGCTGAGTCTGTTTTGCTGCATGGGCTTTTCTCTAGGTGCGGTAAGCAGGGCTACTCTCTGGTTGCAGTACGTGGGCTTCTCATTGCAGTGTCTTCTCTTGTCGGGGAGCACAGGCTCTAGGACACTCGAGCGTCAGTAGTTGCAGCTCCCAGGCTCTAGAGCACAGGCTCAATAGTTTTGGGGCATAGGCTTAGGTGCTCCACATGTGGGATCTTCCTGGAACAGGGATTGAACCTATGTCTCCTGCACTGGCAGGCAGATTCTTTAGCACTGAGCCACCAGAGAAGCACCTCTCTATCATTTTAAAATTTAAACGATTGAGATGATATCCTTCTGAAGCCTAATTCCATGTAAGAGAGACAGAAGACAGAGAGGTCATGGAGACTTAGCAAGGGATGTTATCTAGATAAAATAAGACTTTAGTACTTTTTACTGAGACTTTCTTTGCTTTTTGTGGGGAGGGGGTTAGGGAATGGAAGGATGCCGCCTCAGATGCAGTGCCTGTTTGTCTCCTTTTGAGTTGGTTCCAAGATTTTTATAGCCTGGAGCAATGCAGCAAGGTAAGACTCAGGTGGAGAGAGAGATGTGTCTGTCTCCTCTGAGGTGGGAGAGGTGAATGGCAGGCCTTGGGAGGGGGTTCTCAGGAAACAGACCTGTGGAAGTTGAGAACTGGAAATTGTGTTAAAACTATCCAATCACTTTATGTTTTGGAAAAGTTTTCTTACCTTAGGAGCATGAATACCCAGTTTGAAGTTGACTGCTTTAAACCTTTTTTGGAAAAGAACATGTGGTGCAAAGATTCAAGATACAGAGCCTGCCAATGGTGAGACACTCAGAAGCTCAGTAGGAAAAAGGACCTACTTTATCTATACTTCCTATTATCAGAACAGCTCACATTCCAGTCATATTTTGATACAGAATATAATCATATTTTTAAAGATTGGAGGATAATTGCCTTACAATGTTGTGTTGGTTTTTGCTATTCAACAACGTGACTCAGCTTTATGTATACATACATCCTTTCTCTCTTGAGCCTCCCTCCACCCCCCCCCCCCAACCCACCCCTTTAGGTCATATTTTGATACAGAATATTTAAGAGATGAAAAATCCTACACAGTATGAAATAATAAAGTTAGAATAGTGGTGAATAAATAGCAGTGAGATCATTTGCCTTTTTTGTCTCTGCTTAAGGGCTTTCTAGGTGGCGCAGTAATAAAAATCCAGCCGCCAATGCAGGAGATGTGGATTGGATCTCTGGGTCAGAAAGATCCCTGGAATAGGAAATAGCAACCCACTCCAGTATTGTTGCCTGGAAAATTCTAGGGACAGAGGAGCCTGGCAGGCTACAGTTCGTGGGATCACAAAGAGTTGGACATGACTGAGCACACACACACATGCATGCAAGTAGAATAAAGTATCTTTTGATTTAATGTTTCCACTGAAGGTTCTGAAGTATTGTGTCACAATAAGTGAAAATTTAAAGTAATACCACATGTCATAGGGTTTGAAACCCTGCAAAACTTGTGCCTCACTTTGAGAACACCAATTGTACAAAAATCTAAACTTCATAATAGATAAAATAATATTTCACAGAAATGCTTCAAAGTGAATCCTTCAGCACTACTCAGTGTTAAATATGTTTCCTTGTTGTTCCCTAGGAATTGTTAAAACACCCAAAAAAGGAAAAACTAGCCATGAGGAATGGTCAAATCTCTACCAAAAGTGATGTTTGTTGCTTTTGTCCTTTGAGCATTTCTGTATTTCATCTTTAGGGAAGATTTCCCCATTTCCTTTGGAGTTTTCTTCTTTTCTTATTCCATGCAGCTCTGGGTTGCCACCCATACTGCCCCCACCGTAGAAGCTGGTAAGTGATACAGGTCTGGTCAGTCATACTCCCATCCTCCTGACCACACACTGACCCAGTGGGAGGCACATGACCCAAGCTGGGCCAATTAGAATCCTTCCCTGGGATATTTATATGAAATTGGGGACAACTTGCCCAAACACAAAAAAGCTGAGTTTTTGTTAAATTTCTTATGGAAGATGATAAAGAATGGAGTTTTTCCATTGCGGTCTAATGTGGAATGAAACTTAAGAGGCCACATAGATACAGTGATCAGCAAAAGACAGAAAGATACAAATAAGTAAGGACAGCTTCATTATAGAAAGGACTTGGACTGGCATTCAAAGATTTACCTGCATCACAGGTAAATCTGAGACAGGGTGGCTCCCAGTGACTTAAGAATGACAGGGTTTAAAAACCAGAGGCCAACAAGTAGAACTTGCTGGGACAGATGCCCCTGGAAGGGTCTGTTATATAACTTTTAGCCAGCAGACTGTGCATTGGCTTGTTTGCGTTGATAGAATTTCCTGCGTTGGAAGGAACAGTGTGTGAAAGGGGAGAGGGATGCTAGGTTTGAAGAGGAGATATAGGCTGGTTTTCTGTAAAGCTTTGCATACCTAGGAGCAACCTGAGGTGCGGGTGGTATGTGTGGGGGTACTGAGGCAGTTGCGGTACCTATGTTTCAATAGTGCCACCATGTGGCTGTGATGTCAGCAACAGCCTAGGCCCAGCCTAATACGCCACCTCCTGGGTGGTGGAATTTCCTGCGTTATGTGACTGGGAGCGGCCCTGTCCCAGATTTACCTGGAATGTAGGTAAATCTTTGAATACCAGTCCAAGTCCTCTTTATAATGTAGCTGCCCTTACTTATTTGTGTCTTTCTTTCTGTCTTTTGCTGATCACTGTATCTATGTGGCCTGTTAGGTTTCAGAGATCAAATTGCCAACATCCGCTGGATCACTTAGAGAAAGCAAAAGAGTTCCAGAAAAATATTTACTTCTGCTTTACTGACTATGCCAAAGCCTTTGACTGTGTGAATCACAACAAACTGTGGAAAATTTTTAAAGATATGGGTATACCAGACCACCTGACCTGCCTCCTGAGAAATCTGTATGTAGGTCAAGAAGCAACAGTCAGAACTGGACATGGAACAACGAACTAGTTCCAAATCAGGAAAGGCTGTATATTGTCACCCTGCTTGTTTAACTTCTATGCAGAGTACATCATACGAAATGCAGGGCTGGATGAAGCACAAGCTGGAATCAAGATTGCTGGGAGAAATATCAATAACCTCAGATACTCAGATGACACCACCCTAATGGCAGAAAGCGAAGAGGAACTAAAGAGTCTCTTGATGAAAGTGAAAGAGGAGAGGAAAAAGCTGGCTTATAGCTCAACATTCAGAAAACTAAGATCATGGCATCCGGTCCCATCAATTCATGGCAAATAAATGGGAAAACAATGGAAACAGTGACAGACTTTATTTTGGGGGGCTCTAAAATCACTGCAGATGGTGACTGCAGTCATGAAATTAAAAGACGCTTGCTCCTGGGAAGAAAAGCTATGACCAACCTAAACAGCATATTAAAAAGCAGAGACATTACCTCACAAAGGTTCATCTAGTCAAAGCTATAGTTTTTCCAGTAGTCATGTATGGATATGAGAGTTGGACCATAAAGAAAGCTGAGTGCCAAAGAATTGATGCTTTTGAACTGTGGTGTTGGAGAAGACTCTTGAGAGTCCCTCAGACTGCAAGGAGATCCAACCAGTCCATCCTAAAGGAAATCAGTCCTGAATATTCATTGGAAGGACTGATGCTAAAGCTGAAACTCCATTACTTTGGCTACCTGATACAAAGAACTGACTCATTTGAAAAGACCCTGATGCTTGAAAAGATTGAAGGCAGGAGGAGAAGGGGATGACAGAGAATGAGATGGTTGAATGGCATCACTGACTCAATGGACATAAGTTTGAGCAAGCTCCTAGAGTTGGTAATGGGCAGTGAAGCCTGGCTGCTGCAGTCCATGGGGTTGCAAAGAGTTGGACACAACTGAGCGACTGAACTGAATACACCACCTTGGATGACCAGCTGAATTTCTGTTTTTTCCTTCTGTAAGTGATCTAAGTAGGTCAAACTTCTCAGTAACTGAGGTGTACAGATTTTGTATGGTGGGAGATGGGGAATGGTTAGAGTGTGGATTACAGAGAAAAATGATGCTTTCATGATATCAGAGAAGTACAATTTGGGTAATGAAAATAGAGAGGTCCTCATTTTGACCCCCTTAAGTGGAGTTTATAGGTGTCCTGGAGTTCCTGTGTGCCAGTTTGCCAGAGCTGGTTGTTAAATTCTAAGAATTTTGCAAGCTCATTGTTAAGCAAAAATATGAAAAAATGACTACATATGTCAGATTTAATGATGATAGATTTATCAGGAAAAGAGTTAGCAAAAGGGATGCATATCCGTTTGTCAAATCATAGTTCAGTTGCAACCATATGTTGGCTACAGATAGAAGAGTTTGGCAAACGTATTGTGTAAGAATATATTGGGTATATGACAGTTACAATAAAAGTATTGTAAATTTTATTATTGTTTGTAAACTTATGCTAAACAATCTCTATTTTATAAAAATTTATCATAAACATATACATATGCACACTTTTTCTCCTTCTCAATAAGTGAAGCAAAAGTCGCTCAGTCATGTCTGACTCTTTGCGACCCCATGGACAATACAGTCCATGGAATTCTCCAACCTAGAATACTGGAGTGGGTAGCCTTTCCCTTCTCCAGGGGATCTTCCCAACCTAGGGATCGAACTCAGGTCTCCCGCATTGCAGGCAGATTCTTTATCAGCTGAGCCACCAGGGAAGACCTGCTCAATAAGAGTTGACTATTATTTACAATCATACTATTGCTTATAGATTATACGTTTATAGTGAATTGCTAATAATTACAAAATATAAATAATACATCATTTCATTCCACTCTCACCCACTTAGTTCCAGAGCAATTCAGCTCTATCCTGAGTCATACTCCATCAATGCCACAAAAACTTCACTTGTTACCTATGCTTAATAGAATACACATTCAGTTGTTTCCCTGAGTACTTTGTTGGTAAAGGTGAATTCCTATGATATCTATGGTAATACTTTAAAACCATCCTGAAGTGCTTAAGTGACTAACATTTCTAGAAGGTGACATTTTATTTCCATCCACATAGTTTCAATTTATATAATTAAATAAGAGGTTAGATGTCATCATGAGTTACTTTTTCATAGAAAAAGTAGACAAGTGAATTCCTATGTATGATGACAATGAATAAAATTACTTTGAAAAATAAAAAGGACTAGGGAGAGGCTTCCCACTTGAATGGCAAATTGCACACATGTGTTTGCTCTGGATGCAATTAAAATAATAGTAAAAGAGCAAAAACTAAAAAGGGAAATAAAATCACATGAATGAAGACAATAGGAAGAGAATCACCAATGGATGAAATATTTTTAAAATTGTAAGAAAGTCAGAAAAGCGATGGAATCATGTGATGGATTAAACAGAGAGAAACAAGCCACAACCCAGATACAACCAGGAGGGGCTGCAATGGCTGTAGGAATGAATCTGTCCAGTAAAACCTCAGAGATTTTCTGAGGTTGGAAACTTGGAGTCAAATTGTCAAGTAAGCAACAGAACAAGATATGGTCATCTGTTGGTTTTCAGGGAGTTCATTCCAGGACCCTTGGGGACACCAAATCCACAGATGCTCAAGCCCCTTACAGTTGTCCCTCCAGAATGGTGGATGCCAAAACCACAGATAGGGAGGGCCCATTGTAAAGATATTCTAGGCCTCAGAAACTCCCTTTCTTAGGAAGTTACTTGATGTACTTGAGAAAAAAACAAGAGGCAGGGAAAAAAGAAAGAAAATGAGCTGGAGTTCAGAAAACACAGACCTAACCCAGGATTCAGGGAACAGAAATCCCAGAGGACTGCTAGCACTGCAGGTCTAGAAATGTCTTTCCAAATTAGAACAAGAACTCAGTGGGGGCCAAAAAGAATATCTGTAATAAGAAAAAAATACATTCCACACTGTAGATAGAATAAATAAGGTGTTGGAAGATATTTGGATATGGTGAAGAAGGTATATTCCTTTTCCCGAAAGAAAAAAAAGAAATTAAAAACTCCAGAAAAACTGAAATAAAGTTGTGGTCCAAATAGTAATCAGTCTAAAATGCACTATAATTTTGGGCATCTGGTAAATTACAAGGAAAAAGAATGTATTTGAATATGAACATCAAAAAACATACGCATTTTATATTTTAATAGCAATTACCAAACATCCCTTCTAAAAAGATTCTATTTTGGCAATAATTATTAAAATGTAAACTGTATACACTTTTTGACCCAGATATTCCACCCTAGGAGTTTATCCTCAGATTTATATTCATATCTTTGTTCAAATATTTAAGAATGTTCATTTCATCATTATTTATAGTGGCAAAAAATTAGAATTGGTTAAAGGAGTTATGGCATATCTATACAATAGAATACCATACAGTCTTTATAAAGAATGAAATAAATCTATTTTTATGATTTGAAGTAACCTCCAGGATCTAGAAAGTACAAAAAGCAAGACGTTAGAACAATGTATACATTGTGCCTCTATCTGAGTAGAAACAACACACACATTTATACATGTGAAACTTATTCTGTGGTCAACTCTGAAATGAGATGGACATTTTCTTTGTCTTTTTATGCTGCTTGAATTTCACCACATGCTTGCTTGTAAAAATTGTTCTTAAGCCTTAAAATATTTTGGTATTTTGAAAATGAAACAAAATAAAACTAACTCACCTTTTTAGTTAAGATATTTTCCCCCAAAAGTAACAGAAAATCAGACTTCACTTAGTTTTTATTGGCTCATGTAACTGAGAATTCATTGGTTCACATAATGAAAGTCTAGAGAAGGTAGGCATCAGGTTCAGTCTAGCCCAGCCTGCCAGAACTATTATTCTTCAGTTTGTTGGGTCCATCTTCACACTGGCTTTTCTCACAGCAAAATGTTGCCTTCATATATGCTTTCCTCAATACCCAAAGAAAGAGCATTTCTTCCTGTGATTCTCTCGCAAGAACAAGGAAAACTCTTTCTCAGAAGTTCCTTCATGTCTCTTCTCATTTCTTATCAGCACAAACAGGTTTATTATGTTCTTCCTGAACCGGTGCCTGGGGCCAGAGGAGTGCTGTGTACAGGCCAGCCTAGGCCTGGGTTCCAGCACCAGTAACTATAGGAAGGGACATGGCATTATCCTTAATTCAAAGCAGTTTTTCTCTGGAGCTGGGTGTGCCGGTTTCCCCTGACGTACATGAAAAGAGTCATACCGGTACCCCAATTAGGATGCTGTTAGGAAGGGGAGAGGGGAAAATGGAAATGGGTGTCTTACAGGAAAACTAATGACCATTACTCCCACCCTAATCTTCCTCAATGCTATTAGTAAAGCCTCTTTACTACTCCTTCACAAAATTATCCTAACTCATAAAATTACTGTCAAAGAAAAGTTTATCTTTTGCAGCAACAAAGTGAAGCCTGCCCATAATGGTCATGATATATCCTTTGAAAAGATATTACTTATGGGAAACTCTCCCCTTTGATATAGAATAGATCATTTGTTAGATTATTCCATTCTTTAGAATACAACCCTCGGGGAAATAGGACTATATCCTTCAAGAACATCAGGCTTTAAGAGAATATAGAATAAGCTTGTTATAATGTATGTACAATGATTATAAACTCCAAAGTGGAATTCATTAGGCTTAACTTCCCCTTACTACTGATTGGCTGCAAAGAAACAATGTAAAGTTTACAGGAAGAAACCCACAAAAAGCCTGACTAAACTGATTAAATAAGCAGCAGATATTTCCTTGCTAATAAGAGGATCAAGTTAAATACTGTGGACATTCTGTCTCCTCTAGAACCTAACCAATTTTGAGTAAATATTGGTTTCTCAAGGGAAGGGACAGCAATCCTGAACATTCTGGCTTATCTGCTTTTTGTAATATGCCTAGCAAAAGATGATATTTCTGAAGGACTGCAGAGTGCAAACAAAGCTGAAATTTCATGGGAATCATCTACAAAGCAATATTGTTTAGCCAGATTTCAGACTTCAGAGTCCAATCGTAGGTCTCAAAAAGCCTGAAGCTTCTCCTGAACTCATGAAATTCTTCTAGGTAGGTTGCTGGAGTGGTGATCAAAGTGAGTAATGGAGAATTACTTGGAGTGAAACCCATAATTGCAGTTGGTATTGAAAAACTGGTTGAACAGGATCAGAAAAGTTCCACAGTGTGAAGGTTGCTTTATTAGGGTTAACGACCCTATTAATAAGATGACCTAAAACTGAAATAGCCCAGTATTTGGTTCATGGTCTCTTGACCATGAGTTTAGAGGTGATGACAAGTAGACTTGGACCTGGATTTGAAATGCCTATGGAAGGATTACAAGTCTGTGCCCCACCAAGGGGAAAGAAATATATTCGGTGGTTTGTACTATTCCACTGCATTTTGCAGGTGTGTGATCCAGGGGCATCTTGCAGGTGCATGGTTGAGTGGCCAGTGCTGTGTGAGCAAGCACAGGTGATGTATAAACTTTTCACCAATAGCCCCCTCACTCTGAGGTGGACACAGAGAAAAAGGAAGGTTTATGATTAAATTGCATGACTAACAGGCTTAGGGGCAGGAAAAGGAATAATAGCTCCTTGGGGATCACTGACTTATCTTTAGGCTGACAGTATTCTTTGTCTTTGTCTGATTAATGAAAGAAGTTATGTTGCATATGGGACGATTAGAGTCCCTAATGAGTCAAATTAGTTCTCTTGAAAAGGCCCTAGTGGCCCTCTCAGCTTGCATCCTGGCACAGCAGAAAGGCCTGGATCCAAGGTTTGTCTACTGGGACATGTAACTGGCTATAGTCACATAGGATGTCTTCCTTATCCTCAGTTCACAGTGCTAACTGTCTGGGTGTTCCCAGAGTTCTGCTGAGCATGGACAGAGGCAGAAATTTCCTTTTGGTGGCAGTGGGTAAGGTTTACCAATTCTTTTGGGGTTGCAGGACTGTAGAGGTTTTTGAATGGACATTCTAAGATAGGGTAGCTTTCTACTCCTTGGCCTCAAAACACACTCAAACTTAGAATTAACCATTGGAAGAATTAAGCTTTGCCCTTAATTTCTAAGGGCAATAGCTGTTCAAGGCTTCATTCTGAACTTCCTAAGAGTGCTTGGTCTTTTTGAGATATGGCTTTAGGGGTTAAACATGAACTTCATGTGAGGAGTCACTTTTCTATTCTAATTAAGGTCATGTGGCATTGCATGAGTGGGTGCAAAGGTGCTTCAGTCATGTCTGACTCTTTGAGACCCCATGGACTCTAGCCCGCCAGGCTCTTCTGTCCATGGGATTCTCCAGGCAAGAGTACTGGAGTGGGTTGCCATATCCTCCTCCAGAGGATCCTCCTGACCCAAGGATCGAACTCGCATCTCTTATGTCTCCTGCATTGGCAGGGGGGTTCTTTACTACTTGCACCACCTAGGAGACCGTCATGTGGCATTAGTCTTTATGAAAATACTGAGTGTACATCAGGACACCTGCCCAGACATTTTCTTGGGACAATGGCATTGGAGGCATCAATCTCTATTACCCCTACTAAAAGGTAGAGTACATCACCACGTGTCTAGCCTCCTGACTGCTGGCCGTAGTCAGATTCCAACTGACCTCCTGGGCCTTCTCTTGAGCTGCACTGTCCAATACAGTAGCCACTGGGCACACAAGGCTATTAAACTTTTTTTTTTTTTTCATTGAAATACAGTTGATTTACAATGTTGTGTTATTCTTAGGTGTGCAACAAAGTGATATCATGGCACTGACTTTCCAAGACAAGCAGACACCTCAATGACCAGTCTCAGTCTTTCGTCCCCGAGATATCCTTGCCATGCCGTGGGGGCATCTGGAGAGCATTTGCATCTTGGCTCTACACCTTCAAGCATTTAACTCAGCTATGGACCAGGAGGTGTAGCCTTGGGCATCCCTTGGGTAGCATTTGGGAACAATCACCTCTGATCAAAACCCTCAGTGGGTTTTACTTCAATCAGGTTCCTGCTTGGTTTCCCATTTCTTTTTTCTCATTCACTGTCCAGTGCAGACCTTTGGACTTGACAGTAATGTATGGAAGCTCCAGCTTCACATTCTTGGCTTTCCCTCAAGGACTTTGGCTTCGACCTGTTTTACCAGGTCTTCTTTATTTGTATGCCACCAGTTATTAAAAAAAAAAAAAAAGAGTTAACATAGCAGACTGAGTGCTATCCTTTCAAAGCCCTCCTTACGAGTTTGGCCCTTGACTGATGTCTGGGAACCTGAACTTGGGAAAGATTTCCTCCACCCTAACTAATAAAAATGGGCTTCCCCAATGGCTCAGCAGGTAAAGAATCCACCTGCAATGCAGGAGATCAGGGTTCGATCCTCAGGTTGGGAAGATCCCCTGGAAAAGGGAATGGCAACCCACTCCAGTATTCTTGCCTGGAGAATCCCATGGACAGAGGATCCTGGTGGGCCCCAGTCCATGCAGTCACAAAGAGTCAGACACGACTGAGCACGCAAGCACAACTAATAAGAATGGTTCACTATACATAAACAGTGCTGTTTATGCTGAACACCTTCTGGAGTCTGGAATTTTGTGTTAGGCAGAGAATACCTTTGTGACCAGCTCCTAATAAAAACTCTGGGCACAGGGTCTCTAATGAGCTTCCCTGGTAGATAACATTCTATTAATACATGTGTAAAATGCTGGGCATTAAGCATGTCCTGTCTCTCTTCAAAAGCAGAGAATTCTTAGAAGTTTGCGCTTGGTTTCCTGTGAACTTTGCCCCATGTCCCCTTTATCTTTGCTATTTTGCTTTGTATCTTTTTGCTGAAATCAATCATAGCCATGAGTATGACTGAGAGGTGGTCTTGGAGACCCCATGAGACATGATGTACTACACAGAACCCCCTAGAGGAAGACTTGAATGTAAATGATTTTTGGTTTGATTTTCTCTCTTAAAGTGTAAGAAGTGGAATCTCTTGCTACACCTAATATTGCAAAATATGGTTGGGAGACCCAAAGCACGGAAGCTGAGGCTCATGGTACATGGAAAACTGGCAAATGATACAGATTTCTCAAAAGACACCCACTTGGAAAGGTACACTTAAGTGAAGTCATTGGAAGAAGGCCAAGGAAGCTTTGGAGGATTCAGCATGGCAGAAAGACACACAAACCAGAGGCAGGACCCTCCTTGAACAGAATCCAAGGCTATGTCCCAGAAAAGGGAATAGAGAGATAAAGGCTGGTTTTGTCCCAGCCACAATGACAGAGTAGGCTAAAACAAGGAATTCTGCTGAAACCAAACAAAACAAAAAACTAGTATCAGCACATGGAAAAACTTCTTTCTTAAGAAATACTATTCTTGATAAAGCTGCAGTCAGAAGTTATTTTAGGAACAAAACGTTCACAAATAGAAGATTAAAAAGAGGATAAAGGGAATTATCAAAATATTTTCATTTTTTATCCTAGAAAATGCAAGTTACTTTTGTATTTCTATGCTTAGGGTGAATTAGGTTTAGCACTGAATGTTTTTAAATTGTCAAATATTCAAAAATATACTAGGCCTCATTAGTTTTACTATCTCATAAAAAACAAAGATTTAATTTCCCAATAAGAAGGCAGCCTCTGATTTTTCAAGAGACATAATATGAAAATGGACTTTGGAACCAGATGCCTGCTTTTAGTTTTAGGTCTGGTTGCTAGTTATGTGTCCTTGGACAGATTAATAACCTCTTTATGTCCTAATGATCTTATCTTAAAATGAAAATAATAATTACAGTTACTTCATAGAGTTATGAAAGGGCACTTAGATTAATCTATATTAAGAATTCACAGTGCCTGGCATGTAGTATATGCTCAAGAAATGGTAGATGTTACTATTGTAATAAGATACACTCCTTGTGTTCTTAGAAAGTGAGTTACAGGATGTTCTAAATTCTTGAGGACTATAAAGATATGCCCTGTTAACTTGTAAATGAGATAAAATAAAACCTCTAAGAATTTAGCCATAAAATGAATAAAAAATGAATCACCCGAAAGATTTCTTGAAGGCACAGTGTAACCAGTTTGAAACCATTACCATATCTTAAGAACGTATCAATCAAAACGAAATGTTTGTTCCTCTGTGGGTGGATAGAACAGTAGTTCCAGGCCTTTAGGTTTTATGACTCAGTTTAAAAAAAAAAAGAGGACCCAATGAAGTGCTGCTAACTTTTCAATTTACCAAAGACGAGTGTGAAAAAGATCCACCAGTCTCTTGCCACCACCATGGCAGAAAGGAAAAGATGTTTTGCCATAAAAAATAATAAATACCATATTCTCAGAACAAACACAATTGTTCCCATAAAGGCCACTAATCCAGAGAGATATTATTTTCTTTTCTTTCAAAATAGGTGAAAATCTCATTAAAGGCAAGCAACACTCTCTTGGACTAGCCTTCGGGATAAGAAACAAAGAATCACAGAGGGAAATGTTGGAACTGCCCATTCTCTAGGGAAAAGGAAGTTTTAACATCAGTCTTTGACCTTTTCTTGGTCCCAGTTGCAATACCACTACTAATGTGAAGATAAACATAGGAGATTTAGGCATCTGATTTTGAGTACTTCCTGTCACTACAATCACAAAGGGGCATTCACTAGACAGTTGATTCATTGGTTTCTCCTTGTTTGATTTCATGTTCATGGAGCAACCTAAGTTCCATGTAGGTCTGCCAATAGGGAGAGAATATGTTGACTCCATGAGCCTTACTTTATTTATTTTTTTCTGGCCATGCCATGTGGCTTGAGGGATCTTAGCTCACTGACCAGGGATCAAACATGCGCCGTGGGCAGTGAAAATGTGGAGTCCTAGCCACTAGATAACCAGGGAATTCTTAACTCCATGAACTTTAAACATTTCTGGCAACTCACTGGAATCCAGCAACATGGGTGAATTTGGAGAGCATTACCCTAAGTGAAGTAAGTCAGAAAGAGAAGGAAAAATACTTTATGATATCACTTATATGTGAAATGTTAAAAAAAAAAACAGCAAACTTATGAATATAGCAAAAAAGAAGTGGACTCACAGATACAGAGAGCAAATCAGTGATTAACAGGAGGGTGAGGGAAGGGAGGAGGGGCAATACAAGAGGGGGGGAATTAAGTGATACAAACTACTAGGCATAAAACAAGCTACAAGGATATACTGCTCAGCACAGGGAATACTGCCAACATTTTAAATATCTATAAATGGAGCATAACCTGTAAAAATTGTGAGTCACTATGCTGTATACTTGAAACTTATATAATGTTATATACCAACTATACTTCAATAAAAGAAAACAAATGAAAACAAATGAAGTAAAAATTTCCTGAATTTACTTCCTGCTAATTTCTCCTTTCCTTCACAGGCCAAGTTTCCTGGGGGGGAAAAAAAGACAATATCCATTGTCTCTGTCCATTTTGCCATCTGTCATTGTCCCTTAGTGTATTGTGAGTTGGCCCTACCATTTCATTGCAAATGTTCTTCTTTACTAAAGGCAACAATAATTCTTAGTTGCAAAAGCCTACAAAGACTTTTCTCTGCTTATCATATCTCTTACTCGATAAGCACTGGCATTGGAAATATTTTTTTCTTTGAACTGTTCTATTTTAACTTCTCTGACATCTCTCTGTCCTCATTTCCTGTCTTCTCTGGACTCTCCCTCTTAGTCTTTATATGCTCTAATTCTTCTTCCACTCCCTAGAGTGTTCTCAGGATTTGTATCCACTCTAGAAATGTTCGGAGGGACCCCATCTACACTCATGACTTTCATTATCATTTATTAGCCCATGACTCCCAAATATATATGTCTAACCTCAATTCTCCATCTGGCCAACTGCCCCTGGACACGTCTACTTCAAACTCACAATAACCCGGTTCCCTATTGCGGGAAATGGCACTTTTGTCTAACCAGTCACCCAAGTCAAAACCCTAGGAATCTACCTCAATTATTACTTCTCTCTCTTTCTCTCTCTCTTTTTTTGGCTGCACCATGCAGCATGTGGGATCTTAGTTCCTCAAATAAGGATCTAACCTGTGCCCCCTGCAATGAAAGCAAGGAGTTTAACCACTGCACTGCCAGGGAGGTCCCTTTCTTTCAAATCTCCTTCAGTTTTCAGAAGTAACAGGTACTATCAGTTTCACCTCCCAGACATCTCTCCTACTTGTCCCTTTTTCCCAATGCCCATAGTCATTGCCAGCATGACTAGTTCCTGAACATCTCTCATGTCTTAGATAGTTTAACCTTATAAGGCAGCCTCTATCAATGCTCATTCTGTGGTGGAACTATTTGAGAAAATTAAAAAATAAAGGCAAATGCTCAATGACTCACCCCAGAAATTACTTTTAGTTGAGCCCTGGGCTTTAGTATTTTGGAAAAGTTCTAATATGCATTTGGGACTCCAAACCACAGCTTTATGGTCTTCATAGTTGAGTTGGACCATACAGAAATAATCTGACTAGGAAATATCAAAGTGACTGAAGGCTACCAAAATTATGTCATGGGTCTCTGGTAATTATAGCCTTAAGCAAAACTAAATAAACAAAAGTAAAGCCAAAAACCTCTGTTATTTTTGTTATAATTGATATATTGGATGTAGAATTAAGGTGATGCACTGCATCTTCAGTCATGAAAGGGTCAATAGGTTATACAAGCATATGACATGAATATTGGAGAATGCATGACTTGTTCAAAAGGCATTCTGATGCTAATTTTTTTTCTTCCTGATGCTAATTTTTAAAAGCAGCTAAGAATGGCTAAGTGACTAAGTTGTGGCCAGTGGGGAAGGGAAACTGTGGAATGGGGCTTATAAAGAAGAATTATGAAAATGACCATCCACCAGCACATACCTTTCCTTTACCTTTTCTCCTCCTTTTCTTTTATGTGGGACCACCACCAGCCACCTTGGATGGTGAAGTAAGCATGAAGCCAGAAACCAGTGGCAGACAGTAGAACAAAAAGAGGAGCCTAGGTTTTTGATAACTCAGAGTTGCCATAATGATCCTGGTTTGTCTATGTTTAGACTTCTTTTATGCGATTATAAACCAGACTGCTATCATTTGGCCTTTCTGTTTCATTCACCTAAACCTGATGCTGTTACAATTTTTGAAGGTAACTTTAGGTATCGTTTCTTAACCAAACTTTACTATTTTCTTGACTGCTTATTTATTGTTGTGGAAAAGAAAGGGAATGAGAGAGGGAAAGAGAAAGAGAGAACCTGGTAGTTCAGAGTGATCTGGCAAGACAGATAGTATCATTTTATGGTGGAGGTGAGTGAATAAGAAAATAGCTTGGAGACAGATGTAAAATGATTAGATAGCATGGGTTTTTTTGGGGGAAAGCTTTTTTCCCTCTCTCTCTCCCAGATTCTGAGGACTTGAATGTTAGATCTTTTTTCACATGGATCCCTGAAGCCAAGGTTTTGTTTTGTTTTTTTCAGTCTATTTTTCTTTCTGTTGTTGAGATTGGGTAATTTCTACTGTTCTAGCTTCTTGCTCACTGATTCTTTCCTCTATTCTGCTGTAGAGCTCATTCTTTGAGGGTTTATTTTTTCTTTCAGTTATTACATTCTTCAACTCTAAAATTTTCATATGTTTCTTTGTTATATCTTCTTCTTCTTCTTTTTTTTTTTACTGTGCTAATGTGCTTAGTCACTCAGTCATGTCTGACTCTTTGCGACCCCATGGGCTGTAATCCACCAGGCTCCTTCGTCCATGAGGATTCTCCAGGCAAGAATACTGGAGTGGGTTGCCATGCCCTCCTCCAGGGGATCTTCCCAACCCAGGGATTGAACCCAGATCTCCCACATTGCAGGCGGATTCTTTACCATCAGAGCCACCAGGGGAGCCTGTAAATACTGGAGTGGGTAGCCTATCCCTTCTCAGGGGATCTTCCTGATCCAGGAATTGAACTGGGGTCTCCTGCATTGCAGGTGGATTATTTACCAGTTGAGCTACCAGGGAAGCCGCCCCCCCCCCCCCCCCACTTTTTTTTCCATTTAAGGGTATTCTAACTGCTTATTGAAACATTTTTTGATGGCTGCTTTAAAATGTTTTTCAAATAATTTTAACTTCTTTGTCACCTTTGTATTGACATTTTCTTTTTATTAGTTTGCAGTCTTTCTGGTTCTTGGTATGATGAATAATTCTGATTGAAGCCTGAATGCTTTGGGTATTGTGACACGCTGGATCTTATTTTAATCCCCTCTTTTAGCTGGCTTTCCTGACATTGCTCTGGTGAAGGAATGGAGGGGGGCGTTGTCTTTGTTAATGCCAGGTGGGGATAGAAGTCTAGGCTCCAGTTTTTGCCTCTGTTGATGCCTACTCGGGGCGCGGGGCGGCTGGGGCTCCTCATTGCTCTTAAGTGGTAGTGGGAATTTCAACTCCCCACTGGGCTTCCACTGATATGCCCCTAGCCTAGAAGGGTAGGAGTGTTCTCTAGGTGGCCTCCACTGACACCATGGCAGTGAGGGGTAGCCTCCTTACCTCTGATGGTGGAGGAAGTCCAGCCATTCCACACGGCCCTTCTGACTCTTACTATCAGGTAGGGGTGGAAGGCTCACCACGTGGGTTCCAATGATATCTTGAGGACAGGGGAGAACGTGTGAATGGGTACTTGTTACTATCCAGCAGTGGGAAAAATCCTGGCTCTCTACTTGGCTTTCTCTGAAACACACGAATGGAGCTGAAGTGTAGAGAGATTGGGCTGTTAAGATGTTGGGGTGTCTCATTATGGCCTTGAGGGTGTGGAAGTTGGTTCCTCACCTAGCCTTTACTGGCGTGAGTGTGATTGGGGCCATAGGTTTTTATTATATGGTATTTGTCTGCAGTAGTGTGGTTATTCTCTAAAGGTTTCTATCTTGCTAGGCTGCCCCTTTTTTTGGCACTTTGGCTAACAAAAGTAGTATTTTACTGGGGCATTTGGGTTTGTGCTTCTTGACTATTTGGGGTTTCTGGTTTTGGGATTCTCCAGTACCCTGTATGTGATATAAAATGCTAAATGAAAATCCAAGAACTTGCCTCTGTGTACCTATTTGGATCTTGAGGTCTCTAGCTAGCATGCCTTCTTTTCTTCACTTTTCAGAGTCTTCTTATTGTTTTAGAGCAAGGACTTGTGTGCCCACTGTGCAGAAGACCAAACTCTGACAGTGAGTGTTTGCAGTAAAGTAAGGGTTTATTTGCTGGGTGCCAAGCAAGGGAAACAGGCAGCTCATGCTCAAAACACCTGAGCTTCTTGATGGCTTTCAGACAGCGTTTTTAAACCTAATACTTTTTAGACAGTATTAGGGGAGAGGGCTGTAGAATGCATAATCAACTTGTGGACCTTCACATTAGTTGATGGTGAGGGTGACGTTTCAGGAATCTCAACTTTCTGATTCCAACCAGTCTGGGGTCTACCTGCTTGCAGTCAGCACATAAGTCACCATCCTCTACCTGGGTGAGGGTCTTAGATTCTATTGAGCAACTCAGAGATATGCATCAGGTTGTTATCAATGTCCCATTAGGAGGGATTCCTGTGATTAATCATTCATTAACTGCTTGAGCCTGCTCTTTAGAACTCAATGAAGGCCATGGAAATTAAAGACTTTTTTCCTTTCAAATAAGAAATGGGGTACATGCAGGGGCTTTTGTACCTGGGAAGACCCTGAGGGGTCCTGATCAGTTTCAACTCTCCCCCCCACCCCCCCGCCACACTTTTTCTTTGACACTCCTCAATCTTGAGGGGTACAGGGGCAGGATAAGAAAGGGAATAAAGTTTTGGATAGAGAGATTAATCACAGACCTACCAAGGGAATTTGGTTTTAGAGGGACTTGGTTTCAATATGTTTATTTTAGACGTAATGTCCAGAGTTTTCAGTTGTACTGTGTGGGAGGAAAAGAGAAAAATATATCTACTGCATTTTTCCAGAGGCAGAAGTAAAGATCCTGAAATGCACTAAAACACAATTTCAAGCAAAACTACATGGCAGTGACTTAGGGAGAAGTTACAGGGCCTTTCCAACAAAAATATCAGGAAGGTAATCAAGTAAAGCCAGCCATAGGAGTAACTGTCTTTTCAGATACATTAAGATCTGTAAGCACCTTCAAATAGGAATAGTTACTTTAAAAAATCAAGGTGCTTATGAGAAAACTTCTATGAAAATCTCAGAGCCTTAATTTATGAAGCAAATAGGGCTTTTGAGAAACTATACTAAACTACACAATTTAGGAGTAAGGAGAAATTGTAACTTACCCCTGGTCCTAGTTGAGCAAGACAAATCAAACTTTCAATGCCATTCAGTCCCTTTTCAAAACCAACACATGCATTTTGTTTAAAAAAAAAATTAAAAAGCCCTCATGTGCAGCTTTAGGTCTGCTTCCTCTTCTTTCTGAGTTATTTCTTCTCTCCCTTTCAGTCCTAGGAGAAAGCAGTTCATAAGAGGAGACTTTTGTAAAGAAACATTCATTTTCTGAGAAGAGAGTCCTACAAACAATTTAGAGAAACAAGCACTGTACCTCACAATAAAAACAACAAAATCCATCTGATTGGATATAAAGTCTCAAGAGGACTGAGATATAAACTTAAGGAGTTGGGAGAGCAATTGATATGTGGGCCTGTTTCTAAATACCTCTGCTTTCCAGGCTCATATAGTTGATAGGCAGACTGCATGTCAACAATTATATAAACCTGTAGTGCTACATTGTTTGTAGCATTAACAATTGTAGTTCATTGTTTGCAGGAGGTCTATCCAAGCTGAAACCTAAATAAACCAGCAACAGATGATCAGGTAGGAAATGCTCCAGAATCTGGTAAGTAGATTTGGGTGGGGACCCAAATCTAGGAGACTGTCCCCATGGCTGAAATAATTTTTTTTTTTTCTTCCCTATCTTCCTCCTTTCCTTGGTTTTGGTTTGTGTGGAGTAGAGGGCTGGGGTGGAGAGAAAGTCAAAGAAAGGAACTGCTTCTCTATCAGTTACAAACAGGGATCTTGCACTCTGTACCAGTTTTTGGAAACACTGCTACCATGCCAAGAACCCTGAGAGAGCATACTTGGAAATCATCCAGTTCCTTTAGATAGATACTTTGAACTCCTGTGTGTGGCTGCAGTGGAGGTTAAAAAAAGTCAAATCTGTTGATTCTGCTACTTAGATCAAAAGGTTGGGTAAAAACAACCTAGGTAAGTGAATAAATAAAATGAATTCAGCAGAGTGGTTTTTATTGCCCTAGTCTGTTCTCACTCTCTTTCCTTCTGTACTGTGTGGTGTGCTAAGTCGCTTCAGTCCTGTCCAACTCTTTGTAACCCTATGGACTATAGCCTGCCAGGCCCCTCTGCCCCTGGAATTCTCCAGACAAGAATACTGGAGTGGGTTGCCATGTCCTCCTCCAGGGGATCTTCCTGACCCAGGGATGGAACCTGTATCTCTTATATCTCCTGACTTTGCAGGCGGGTTCTTCATCACCAGTGCCACCTGAGAAGCCCCCTTCCTTCTGTACTACTTTTCCATAAAAACAAAAACAAAAATAAACAAGCAGCAAGTCTTTGTTTTGAGTGTCCATGGCTCCCATACCTTCCATGGGGTCAGTGAGGAAGTGAAGCCCTATAATCATCGCCAAAGGTTTCAGAGATTCAAATATGTACACCAAGCACAGATAGAAGAATGAATAAATCTCCTTTCTGACACACAAACATACTTTCTGCACTTTCATTTGCCTTTCAGTTCAGTTTAGTTGCTCAGTTGCGTCTGACTCTTTAAGACCCCATGGACTGCAGCAAGACAGACTTCCCTGTCCATCACCAATTCCCGGAGCCTATTCAAACTCATGTCCATCGTGTTGGTGATGCCATCCAACCATCTCATCCTCTGTCATCCCCTTCTCCTCCTGCCTTCAATCCTTTCCAGCATCAGGATATTTTCCAATGAGTTGGCTTCTCGAACCAGGTGGCCAAAGTATTGGAGTTTCAGCTTCAGCATCAGTCTCTCCGATGAATATTCACGACTGATTTCCTTTTCGATTGACTGGTTTGATCTCCTTGCAGTCCAAGAGACTCTCAAGAGTCTTCTCCAACACCCCAGTTCAAAAGCATCAATTCTGGTGCTCAGCTTTCTTTAAACGAAATGGATGCAGAATTTTCAAACATCAGAGAAATATATGTTCGAGGAGCAAGTTCCTAGCAATTCTATACTTCGAAGAAAACAGTATTGTTTTCCTACAATTTTTCAAATTTATGGAGAAACTATTCGGCAAATTAAAATCAACTGAGTCTGATAAAGTTATTGCATTCATGGTAGATTTCTGTGCTTGCTTCTCAATGAATAGACACTAAAAACACAAATGCTAACATCAAGAGGCCCACGTTTTATTGAAGTTAAAAAGGGATCACTGTTTTTTGGAAAGCTTGGGAATTTCTGCTCTTGCTTAAATAGTGCAGCAGCTGCCGCGAGCCAAAGTTCTGTCCTTGTCTGCAAGGAAGCAACACGTGCAGTTACAACACTCGAAGAGGCGGTTCTGAGGGGCAGGTGTTGCAAGAAGGCGCTGAGTGACAGCCACCGCCTCCCACTCGCCCTCTGGGTTTTGGTAAACAAGGAGACTCCAACCCGCAGTCCGTAAATAAGGGAGGAACCTGGGGGCGGGGCCATGGAGGTATCCGCCCCCCTACTGGTGGTTCTCAAAGGGCGGAGAGCTCTGGGACGTCTGATTGACCTCCTTCCCTGTTTGTAAGGAGATTGACGGCGCTTGTCCCGCCGGGTCACGCCTCTCGGCTCCGTGCTCCTCCCCTCGTGGGTAGGTGTCCGCCCCGAGCGGCAGAGCGCGTGCGCATGCGGCCCCACGCCGCAGCCGAGCCCGCCCGCCGTACCACGCACCCTGGCAGTCAGTGGGTGAGCCGGGAGCCGCGGAGGTCACCGTGGGGAGGCGGGGCGGGGGCAGCATGGCAGCCTCCTTACGGCTCCGTGGAGCCGCCTCCGGCCTCCGGTATTGGAGCCGCCGGCAGCCTCCGGCAGTGGCCAGCCTTGCAGTGGGTAAGGACCCCGCTCCTTCTTCCCCCGTCCCTCCTCCAGTCGCCCGCTTCTAGCTCCCTGATCGCCGAAGAGGTTTTTTTTCACTGGAGGCGCTGCGATTAGATCGGGGCTTAAAACCCAACATTTTGCCTGGTTCCAAGGCCTAGGCTCTTCTGCGGCCGCGGCTCGCGCCCGCCAGTGCGTCTCCCAACTCTCCCCACCTGGATCTACATGAATAGGGTTTAGCGTCCTTCTGGGACTTGGTAATGCGAAGAGCTTGGGATAGAGGGAGGAGTGTTTGGGTCCGATTCGTGCTTCTTTGAAGTTAGGACTTCGAGGACAATTGGAGGCCCCAGCCTCACGGCCGACCCCGTACCCACGCTGGCGACCCCTGGCCTTGCAGCGCTGGCTGGCCTTTCAACGCCCCGGGTGGGCGCGCCGTCTGGCCGCAAGACCTGATTTTTGTTAAACTACCTTAACTGTTTCAGATGTTTTTACACAAATGGAGTCGGTACAGACCAGATGATCAGTCAGTCTTTCCAGCAAAGTTTTAAGTCACCTTTCGGTGGCCAGGAGGGCTCCTTGCCCTCCCCGCCAGCCCTCCGGCCCCCAAGTTCTCTGTAACTGTGCCACCTGAAGATGGCACTTCTGTCAATTTTATTAACCAGAATACTTTCTGTGTCCTTATAATTGTGGCCTGAAGCTATCCTGCTTACGTCCCCTTCCACCCTCCGTATGATTATAACTTATGGAAGCTAACCATCGATTTAGCAAGAAACAATTTTTTTTAGACCCACAGAGAACTAATAGTCTTTTCATTTTTCAGAGGAAAGAACCTAAAGCCTCTCGGATAAGTGAATTAGGATATTACAACAGGACCTAGAAAGTAGTCCTTGGTTCTTCCTGATTCCTGCATGTTTCTTCTACAACAGGATTCCTGTTTAATTGAAAAATTGATTGGTTTGTGCAGACACTGCCATTGTCTTCCTGTAAAAAATTTTAGTTTTGACAGTGCACTGTTTAACACGCTTATACTTGAGAGTTTTGAGAAAGCCTTGGTGTTAATTTTTTTCTGATCCTCACTGAAAAAAAAATATAGCAGGCTGAGAATTGAGTTCTTAACAGCCTCCCTTCCTATCCCTCAGTAAAAACCTAAGCAGAAGAGTGGATTTCCTCTCTGGTTTGAAAAAAGAAAGCTCCCTGTGATGAGAGAAAACAGATGTCTGATACAGAATCACAGTAATAAGATACAAACTCACAGAATTTGTCAAACTTGAGTGTAACCACTGCTTCATCTACATCTATTAAACTACAGAAAATGCCTCGCACATTGGAGATATTAAAAAAAAAGTCACTTTTCTGCAGTAGTAAATGTAGCACCAGTTTTCAGATGAATGTATGATTCTTTCAGTTTTGATTAGTCAAAGAAGACATATGTGCTGTTTAGTGGTTTTACAAGGTGTTCTAATGATATTTTAATGAACCCTTGAAGTACCTTTTAGAGTTACGAAAGTTCTTAAAATTCATGGAAGAGGAGTCAGAGGCCTTTGACTATAATAAATGCTTCTCTAGACTGGAAAGGCCTACCTTGAAACATTGATAGACTACTTTGGCATGTAATCTTGTTATTTACCCAAATACATTGTAATAATACAGATAAATGACAAATTTTGATTTTTTTTTTTTGGTGTGTGTGTGATGATTGTTTCAAATGCTTCAGTGTTCTTACTCTGGAATTGTTTTAAATGTTTTTGTTAATTTACTGCAAAAGTGTTAACTTTTTTGATGTTGGAGTCCTAAAAATTAGATGCCGGTTTGGAGTCTAGGGACATTAAGAAAAACAGCCAAGTTCAAACAGTAACATTATTTAGTGTGCTAAATTCTGTAGGCTCTTTGTCTCCATGGTATGTTTAACATGTTTATATCATATGGAGGGTAATATTACAAAGATCTGTACAGTTATTTACAGTTTGAAAAAAATAATATCTAGTAGTTACTGGTTAATAGCATATCTTAATTTTAATATTTAAAGCTTTAAAAAGGAAATAGAAAAATGAGAAGCATTAGACTAGCCATACATCACCATTTAATAAAAGTAAGTTTTGTGTTTTATCTTAAAGGGTAATTAAATTTAGTTTCAGACTTCTTTGTACAGACAAAAAAATTACAGATGTTGACCCTCTACAGCCATTGTGATTCACTAACAAGCATAAGTAAAAATAAATTTGTAACAGATCATCTTAAAGTGACCACCTGAGCAAAAGTAGAATGGGAAAATTAGCCAGAATTATAGACAGAAATGGGAATACACTTCTTTATTATTGACGCTGTGTGTGTATGAAATCTGCTTTTAAAACAGCATAACTTCTTGTGTAAATAAGACTAATGGCATTTTTTTTCTCTTTGCATTAGCTTCTAGGGTTGCACACGAAGCTCTGAGAAGCTGCACGTGACCTTGGGACCAAAAGTTGACCTTAAAATTGCATAAGGAAAATACAGTTGACCTTTGAACAAAATGGGTTTGAACTGCAAGGGTCAGGTTACAAATGGATTTGTTTTCAATGAATTTGTACTACAGTTGGTTTAATCTGCAGATTTGGAACCATGGATGTGGAGGGCCAACTACAAATTATATTTGGATTTTGTGAGGAGCGTCACAAAACCCCCACTTGTTCAGAGGTCAACTGTATTTCTAAAATAACTTGATCCAAATAATGAAGGCCTTTATAGAGTCACTACCCTTAGTCTAGTAATACATAGCAGTAAAGCAAAAGGAATGCTTATGACATAATATGTGATAAAGTAGGACACCAAGTTATATATACAACATGTCTCGTGATATAATTTAAAAAATGCATTCAGAAGACTGGTTCAGTTCCTCTCAGTTGCTCAGTCATGTCTGACTCTTTGCGACCCCATGAATCGCGCAGCACGCCAGGCTGCGATTCACCAACTCCCCGAGTTTACTCAAACTCATGTCCTTCGAGTCGGTGATGCCATCCAGCCATCTCATCCTCTGTCGTCCCCTTCTCCTCCTGCCCCCCAAGACTGGTAGGGCTATACAAAAAGCGAACTGGTTATTTTTGTGTAGTGAAATTAACTTTTTCCTTATGACTTTGTTAGTTGTTGTTCAGTTGCTAAGTCATGTCTGACTTTTTGTGGCCCCATGGACTATAGCACACCAGGCTCATCTGTCCATGGGCTTCTCCAGACAAAAATACTGGAGTGTTGCCATTTCCTTCTCCAGGGGATCTTCTCGACCCAGGAATCTAACCCGTGTCTCCTGCATTGGCAGGCAGGTTCTTTACCCCTGAGCCACTAGGGAAGCACCTTTTTCAGATTTTCCAGTTTTCTACAATGAATTACTTCGATGCAAGGAAAAAAAAAATTTTTGGAAATATAAAATCATTAACCTGTTACCAGTTTTTGCATTTTTATGCTTGGAGTAGCCTGATTTGGTTTGACAGTGTTAACAAGATATGGGTAATTTTGTCCATGTCTCATTGGAGAAAGCAGTCATAACCTGTAAATTTCCAGCTATCCATTTAAAGATTAACTTTGCCAAATTTTCTGGCTATTTCTTCCTCCTGGTTGCCACCTATGTCGTGGTACTGAGAATCACAGAGGTTTGCTGATTAGATATAATCGTTTCTTTAATCTCTGTTTCATCTCCTAGTACATATTCATATTTTTCAGAGATTCTCTAAATCTTTTATTCAATGTTATCAATCTGTGAACAGTCAGTTGCAGAGAGATGGCAGTACGTAATTGGTTTGGATAACTTGGAGCTTGACTCTAGGTCTGGGAGGAAAGGATATTGGGGAGTAAACCTGAAATGTTTGTTTAATGGTTGCTGCAATACAAATTAAATTAATTCTTTGCTGAATCCATTTTATCATTATCTTTTGTTTTAGCACTGATTTTTATCCCCATTTGATGAAACCTCTCTCTAGTTAGTAATTCATTCATGTAATATTATTAAACAAACTGTGTGTCACCAGGGCACGTTTTATTATAGAAGTAGTTATAAAAGTTGTTTTACCATATGCACATGCTAAAAACTCAAAAGGTGATAGAATGAAAAGTGAAATTCTGTGCCATCAGTCCAACTCTCTAGCTGTAACTGCTGTTTCTTATGTAGCTTACAGAAATTTGAAAGAATTTAATGCATGTGTATTTTTTTTTTACGGACTTCCTTGTGGCTCAGGAGTGTAGAATCTGCCTGCAATGCAGGAGATGTGGGTTTGATCCCTGCATCAGGAAGATCACCTGGAGAAGGAAAGGGCAACCCACTCCAGGATTCTTTTTTTTTTTTTTTTTTTTTCAGGATTCTTGACTGGGAAATCCCACGGACAGAGAAGCCTGGCAGGCTATAGTCCATGGGATCGCAGAAGAGTCAGACATGAATTAGCAACTAAACAGCAATTTCTTTTTTCTCCTCAAACACTGTATGTTACTACATATAATGTTCTGAATCTTACTCTTTTGCCTTAACATATCCTGGAGATTTTTTCCTTATACTTTTAGATAGATATACCATGTTCTTGTGAACATTACATAATATTTCATTGTGTTGATTTTCTATGAAATATTGAGGGCCCTGTTAATGTATATTTAGTTATATAAATTAAATGTCCTATTAATATGTATTCAGTTCGGTTTAGTCACTCAGTTGTGTCTGACTCTTTGCAACCCTATGGACTGCAGCACACCAGGCCTCCCTGTCCATCACCAACTCCTGGAGTTTCCTCAAACTCATGTCCATTGAGTCGGTGATGCCATCCATCCATCTCATCCTCTGTCATCCCCTTCTCCCGCCCTCAATCTCCCAGCATCAGGGTCTTTTCCAGTGAGTCAGCTCTTCACAGCTGGAGTTTCAGCTTCAACATCAGTCCTTCCAATGAACACCTAGGACTGATCTCCTTTAGGATGGGCTGTTTGGATCTCCTTGCAGTCCAAGGGACTCTCAAGAGTCTTCTCCAACACCACAGTTCAAAAGCATCAATTCTTCGGCACTCAGTTTTCTTTACAGTCCAACTCTCACATCCATACATGACTGCTAGAAAAACCATAGCCTTGACTAGACGGACTTTTATTGGCAAAGTAATGTCTCTGCTTTTTAATATGCTGTCTAGGTTGGTCATAGCTTTTCTTCCAGGAAGTAAGCGTCTTTTAATTTTATGGCTGCAGTCACCATCTGCAGTATTAGTTATTTATAATTTTTCTGTTGTTACAAACATTCCTATAGTAAATTACATTTTTGTGTTTTTCAGAGTTTATATATAGTAGGAGTCAGCACACTGTGGCCCAACAGCTGGACCTCTGTTTTTGTAAATAAAACTATATTGGAAAATAAGCACAGCCACTTGTTTCTATATTGTCTATGGCTGCTTTAAAACTGTAGTGGGTGAGTTGAATAGTTGTGACAAAGGCCTTATAGCCCCAAACTGAAATTGTTTACGCCTCACCCTTTAAGAAAAAGTGTGCTGACCCCTTACATATAGCGTATATTCCTAGAAATGAAATTACTGTTTCAAAGAGTATGCACATTTGAAATTTGAATTTTATAATGAGGCTCAAATGTAGATCTTTTTTTCAAATTGCTGCCTAGGGTTGACATAAAATACAATTCTACTGTGTACAAGAGTATATGTTTTTATCAGTCCTTCCTAACCAGTTGTGCGTTTTATCAGAGAAACACATTTGTCCAGCTGATAGGTGAAAATGATACTACCTTGCTTTGTTTGCATTATTCTAATTATGACAGACATTGAACATTTTTAAAAAGTTTTTTTTTGGTATTTTCTGTTAACTGTCATTTTGTGATTTTGGCATACTTTAAAACAATGGGTTATTTAAATTTTTCTTATAGATTTTAAAGTTATTTGCATATAAAGTAAAATAGCCCTATTTCTATCTTGTGTTTCAAGTGTTCTTCCTAGTTATTTGTGTTTGGTCATGTTTTTTATTTTTATTTTTTCGCATATATATTTGGTAAGTTTTCCCCCCTTGTTTTTGCATGAAAAATTTCAAACATAAAGTTTTGAAAGAATAATGCCACGAACATCTATGTACTCTTTGCTTAGTGTTAATGGTTGTTAACCTTTTCCCAGGTTTGCTTTATTTCTTTCCAAACATGTTCATATCCCACCTGTATTATTTGAAAGTAGAATGCAGACACAATGACACTTTCAACCCTAAATGATTCTGCGTGAATCTCTTAAGAACTGTCTCCTACATAACCAAATTACCACTATCTCAGACAATTAGCAGGCTTCCCTGGTGACTCAGTGGTAGAGACTCTACCTGCCAATGCAGGAGATGTGTGTTCGATCTCTAGGTCAGGAGGATGCAAAGATCCCTACGTCAGGATTGCAAAAGGAAATGGCAACCCACTCCAGTATTCTTGCTTTGGAAAATTCCATGGACAGTGGAGCCTGGCGGACTATAGTTCATGGGGTTGCAAGGAGTCAGACATGACTTAGCGACTAAACAACAACAACAAGGCAGTTAGAACTTCCCTGGTTATCATCCTAATGTACGGCTTATATATAAAATTTCATAATTTTCCTTAAATGTCTTAATGCTTCCCTGGCACCTCAGATCCATCCATATTTCACATGCTGGGTTTGGTTGATGTATCACTTTAGTTAATCTTTGGACTGAGGAATGTCTTCTCTTGGTTGTTTTTTTGTAAACATGTTGACTTTTTAAAAACAGCTTTATTGCAATATAATTGACCTACAATAAACTACACATATTTAATGTGGAGAGTTTGATGGGTTTTGACATGTATGTACCTGGGAAACCATCATGACAATCAAGATAGTGATTATATCCATTCATCCCTTTCCTGCCAATTTCCTCATACCCCTACATACTCAGGTTTCTATAATTGTATACTTTCACTGGCTAGATAAATCCTAGCTTGACGATCATTTTTTGTTTCAGTCCTTTAGAGATAATGCTCTCCTATTTTCTCACTCATTTTAATTCTGACAGTAAATCTGCCTTCATTCTTCTCTCTGTTCCTCTGTACATAATGTCTTTTTTCTGCTGGTTGCTTTTGAACATTTTGATTGTGACATGTCTTGTAGTTTTTTTCATGTTTCTTGTGTTGGAGTTCATTGAGCTTGGATGCGTGGGGTTTATGGTTTTCATCAGATTTGGAAATTTTGCTCATTAGTTCTTCACATACTTTTCCTGTCTCCACTTTGCTTTCCTCTCCTTTGAGGACTCCAGTTTTGTTGTGTATTTGGCTGGTTGAAGCTGTCTCATGGCTCACTGATGTTCTTTTTATTTTTAAAATTCTTTTTTCTGTCTCTGTGTTGTGTTTTGGATAGTTTCTGTTGCTTTGTCTTTTCTTCCATTATTTCTTCCATTATTACATTTCTTCCATTATTACATTATAATGAGGCCTACTACTATGTCCTTTTGTTACTATATTTGAAAAATTTTTCTTATCTGTATTTTCTATGGCACTGCCCTTTATTAGCTCTGAACTTAACTGTGGACTGAATGTTTGCAGCCCTCCAAAATTCATGTGTTGAAATCCTAATCCCCACTGTGATAGTATTAGGAGCTGAGGCCTTTGGGAAATAACTGGGTTATAAGGTTGGAGCCCTTATGAGTGGGATTAGTGTCCTAAACAGAGGCAGGAGAGCCCGTGTTCTCTCTCTACTCTCCAGAGATACAAGAAGATGGGTCATCTACAAGCCAGGAAGTGGGCTGTCACAGATACTGAATCTGTTGCCTACCTCATCTTGGACTCCCCCAGCTCCAGGTCTGTTAGAAATAAATACTTGTCATTTAAGCCACACAATCTATGGTTTATTTGTTGCAGCAGCTGGAATGGACTGAGACTTTAGACAGTCACTTTTATATTGGTCTTTCTGCCTCCAGTCTGCTCTTAACGGTTTATATTTTGTACACTGCTGCTCTGTCTCTCTCCTTTTAAAGCATGGGTTTGATCAGGTCATTTATCTCACTCAGCCCTTTCAGTAACTACCTGTTTTAGTCTGTTTGGGCTGCTATAAATAAATACCATCGACTGGGTGGCTTATAAATAACAGAAAACTATTTCCCACAGTTCTGGAGGCTGGGAAGTCCAGAATCAGGGTGTTGGTATATTTAGTGTCAAATGAGGACCCACTTCTTGGTTCAAGGACAGCCGTCTTTTCACTGTGTCCTCACATGGTGGAAGGAGGCAAGGGAGCTCCCTGCAGCCTCTTTTGTAAAGGCATTAATGCCATCCTGAGGGTTCTTCCATCATGATCTGATAATCATTGCCTCAAGGCCCCACCTCCAAATACCCTCACATTGGGGATTATTTTTTCAACATAGAAATTTTGGGGTTACCAAACATTCAGTCTGTGGTACCACCACTTTCTTACAGAAAGTGAAAGTGTCAGTCACTCTGGTGTCTGACTATGCAACCCCATGGGCTGTAGCCCACCAGGCTCCTCTGTCCATGAGATTCTCCAGGCAAAAACACTGGAGTGGGTTGCCAAAATACAGTCAAATTGTTTATAGCATACTTTGCAGCCATGTTATGGTTGCATTTTTTTCTTTCAATCTTAATCTTGCTCTTTTGTTTGTGTGTGTGTCCTGCAGGAAGAGTGGATGGCAGTTAAAAATGAAGAACCTAGAGTCAGATTGGCTGGATTTGAATCTTGGCATTACAACAACTTGAATCTGTGTGTTTTATTTAAACTAAGCGTCAGGGACCTGAACTGGAAGATAGGCTTAATGATGGGATGTAATGACAGTGCTATTTATAAAGTGCTTAGTACGGTGTCTGACATGTAATAAAATTGCCACAACTATTAACTTTTAGTATTCATTTTTTTCTTGGCTTTCCTATTTCCTTGCATACACTCATATGCATACTCATTCCTTTTTTGTATGGAATTCCCTTTGTTTCTACTCTCATTCCATTTGAAAGCCTGCCCATCCTAAAATACTCAGGTCAAATGCTGTTTTTTTGCAGGTTCTCCTTTAGTATCAGCATTGATTTTCATACTTGATCTTTTACTTTCATGTTGTAGTGTCTGTACCTAGTTGTCTTCCTGTGCTTTTTTTTTGTTTTTTATTAGTTGGAGGCTAATTACTTTACAATATTGTAGTGTTTTTTTGTCATACATTGACATGAATCAGCCATGGATTTACATGTATTCCCCATCCCGATCCCCCCTCCAACCTCCCTCTCTACCCGATTCCTCTGGGTCTTCCCAGTGCACCAGGCCCGAGCACTTGTCTCATGCATCCAACCTGGGCTGGTGATCTGTTTCACTATAGATAATATTACATGTTTCGATGCTGTTCTCTCGAAACATCCCACCCTTGCCTTCTCCCACAGAATCCAAAAGTCTGTTCTGTACATCTGTGTCTCTTTTTCTGTTTTGCGTATAGGGGTATCGTTACCATCTTTCTAAATTCCATATATATGCATTAGTACACTGTAATGGTCTTTTTCTTTCTGGCTTACTTCACTCTGTATAATGGGCTCCAGTTTAATCCATCTCATTAGAACTGATTCAAATGAATTCTTTTTAACGGCTGAGTAATATTCCATGGTGTATATGTACCACAGCTTCCTTATCCATTCATCTGCTGATGGGCATCTAGGTTGCTTCCATGTCCTGGCTATTATAAACAGTGCTGCGATGAACATTGGGGTGCACGTGTCTCTTTCAGATCTAGTTTCCTTGGTGTGTATGCCCAGAAGTGGGATTGCTGGGTCATATGGCAGTTCTATTTCCAGTTTTTTAAGGAATCTCCACAGTGTTCTCCATAGTGGCTGTACTAGTGTGCATTCCCACCAACAGTGTAAGAGGGTTCCCTTTTCTCCACACCCTCTCCAGCATTTATTGCTTGTAGACTTTTGGATAGCAGCCATCCTGACTGGCCTGTAATGGTACCTCATTGTGGTTTTGATTTGCATTTCTCTGATAATGAGTGATGTTGATCATCTTTTCATGTGTTTGTTAGCCATCTGTATGTCTTCTCTGGAGAAATGTATGTTTAGATCTTTGGCCTATTTTTTGATTGGGTCATTTATTTTTCTGGAATTGAGCTGCAGGAGTTGCTTGTATATTTTTGAGATTAATCCTTTGTCTGTTGCTTCGTTTGCTATTATTTTCTCCCAATCTGAGGGCTGTCTTTTCACCTTACTTATAGTTTCCTTTGTTGTGCAAAAGCTTTTAAGTTTCATTAGGTCCCATTTTCTTCCTGTGTTTTAAGCTTGTTGAAAGCAAGGACTGTATGTCATTTGTGTCTTTGATGGCATCTGGCATGGTACAAATGATTGCTTCATGTTTATTGAATGTGTGAATATATCATGGTTCTACTTTGCCATAGTTATTGTTTGACTTAGTTAAACAATAACTGTTAAAGTTGCCTGTTAAAGTTAACTGCATTTAAATAATATTTCTAGTTTCTAATGTTTTTAGTTAAATTATACCTTTTCAAGCTTAACACAGTAGTTGGGCACACTAGTTACTGGTGTTTATGAGAGTTCTCTTACAAAGTATACTTAATATCAAAATAAAAATTCAGTGAGGAGTCAGTTCTCTGTCATTAAACCCCTTGTGAACCAGAAAGTTAGGCACAGGACTCCTGTCATGCCCAGCATGTTAAACTCAGCACTGGTAAGGTGGTGATGCAGAGGAAGCACACCCATCTTTAATGGAAATGGTGGAGACAGACATGGAGTTCATAGGAATTAAACATGCTTCTGACCCAAGATGACCTCTTTTTCTTAAGCATTAGGGCTTCAAATAATCTGCTTTTAGGAAATCTCACTACATTGAGATTAAGTTGAGGGAAGAGCAGGGATCCATCAGTTGAGAGGATCTGAAACTTAAAAAGTGTTACTGTGATTAGTCAGTATACCCTTTACTAAACACTACACAGTTTTAAAACTGGAGTCCTTGAAAGAAAAAGAAATAATAAAGCTGGAAAATGATAGGAGAAAAGGCAAGTTGAATTATTTCGCTTCCTTCTTTCACTGGATTGTGAACTTTTGGAGGGCAAGGACCATATCTTGGTTGTGTCATAGAACTTCATGCAGTAAATACTTGTTGAATGGAGTAGTAACACCATCTAATGTGGAACTTCTCTGCTGTCTTGCAGAAAGCATTACCTTGAGTTGTATGCCCCAGTGTGATTTCACAAAGTCTTTTATGAAAAGGAAGAAAATAAAATCAAAAGCTGTATACAGATTTTTAAGAACAATTTTCTTTTTCTGTGAGTGAAAATGCCTCTTCTCTGAAAGTGCCTGGAGTTGTTAGCCCAAGGTCCTGAGACTGTTACTGTTGTCATGGAAAGCCCATGAAAGTGTCCCCCTGGTCTCTCCTAGACCCCGTTTATAAACTGGTGACTTTTAAGTTGAAATACATTCTTCTGGGTTTAACATTTTATTCAATTGTTTTTTTATACCATTGGAGGGAGTAGTTTCTATAAATGTGAAGGTGGGAAGCTATCTTGGTGCTTGTCCAAGATACAGGTTTTATTGAATATTTCCAGTTTTTTGTACGCATTTTTAAAGAGGATAATATAGATAAGAGAATTTAGGATACTTCACTTAACAGGCAACGTAAATAATAGGTACATGGTAACATTATTAAGTCTATTGTTAAAATAGTAAAGGGATGTTGTAGAGGTAGAAAGTAGAAAGGAGATTACTTAAAATTTTATGGTTATTCCTAGAGAATTGTATATTCAGAAGTTAGTCTGCCTGTACATTGTTGATATCTTTAAATGATCTTTAGCTTAAAATTCTCCTTTAAAAAGTTTTTTTAATAGAAAATGTCAAGATAACAATGACTTATTGAGTGAATATTTAAAATAAAACATTGTCTGCTCCTGTTAAAAATAATGTGTTGAAATCAGTGTGTTCTAGGTCAATGGCTTCTAAGACTCCAGTTGGATTCATTGGAGTCGGCAACATGGGGAATCCAATGGCAAAAAATCTCATGAAACATGGCTATCCACTTATTATTTATGATGTGTTCCCTGATGCTTGCAAAGAGTTTCTAGATGCAGGTGAACAGGTAAGGCGTTTTCTTAACTTTCTTTCAAGATATTGATGTTTAAAAATGTTTTTCAGACTTTGGTGTTTGACATTCAAGTAAGTAATAGCTGTTTGGAAGTATACATGATGGATTTGTAAAGTTAACTCATTGTTAATTTTATTTCTTTATATGTAGGATTACATATGTGTATATTATATAATATGTAAAATACATGTACACACACACATACACATGGGAGACTGTGTACTAGTAACCAAATTTAGAGGTTCCCCCCCTACCAAGATATAAAGGAAATTCTTCTTGTATAAGGTGTAGAGTGGTAACTGAGGGCTGGATGCAATCCCAGAGCTGGGTGAATACTAAAAAATACTGAGAAATATAGAAAAAAGTTAGAGAACAAATAAACTTCTAGATAACAGACTTGAAATAAATACTGAGAAGACGCAGTGTGTATGCAAAGAGCAGGTTTAGGTAACTTGGAGGCCGTTTGTAGAACTGGATATCCTCTGTCTCCTTCTCCCTTGTGGTTGGTGTGCCAGACGGGGGTGGCTGCAGTGTTGTGCGAGGATGTGTGAGTATCATGTTGGAACTTTTCAGGGTAGGGTTGTGGCTGTTTAGGCCCATATAGTCTCTGGATGTTGACAGTGTGCTACCAGTGCAGCAGGCTTACTGATGCTCTTAAGTAGCTAGGGACTTAGACTTGTTGGAGAGATTTGATCAGTTCTTTGTTCTGGGAAAGGTTCGCCATTACCATCTTCAAGGGTGGACAGGAGTTCCAAGTTGATATTCAGTCTGGGGTGAATGAATTGTTTTTTTCAGGAGATGAATATTACTTTTTGGAATAACACATCTTTGATGTTGGCACTTTCCAATAGTTTATGTATTTATTTGTAGAAATTACAATGGTACATGATCTCTAAACAGAGGAAATATCTATTAAATACAGAATTTAATCAAAGTAACAATAGGAAATTCTTTCGGCATTTTGGAGACTAATATTCCAGAAGTTTTTATGTGTGTGTGCGTGTTTATGAAAAATCCCATGAATTCCTCTTCCTCCCCCTTCTAGTGATAGAAAGGTAGAAATTGAATGGAAGCTGATTTACTGTGGACTGACAAAGCAGATGCTGAGGGCGTTTCAGATTGTTTCTAATGCCCTTACTCTTCCCTCTGTTCCTGTAGAGCTTGCCTGTGGAGAACTGAAACTTTCATCATCCCTTTGTGAATCTCTTTGCTGCTGCTTCCCAGATTGCTGGAGCTTTCTGATGCTCTGTCTGAATTGCCTCATACTCTGAAGGATGTGAGGCATTCCCTAACAAAATTCTGGTTTTTTTAGTGTTGCTAATTTTGGGTAGATGTGAAGGAAGGTCACCTTAAGAATAAGACTTATACTTGAGTGAAGGAGACGTTTACATTTTAAAAGGGAGAGAAAAACTAATATTTAATGAGTCCCTACTATGTGTCAGGTCCCTTACTAAATATTTTGTACATATTATCTAATTTTATCTTCGCAACAGAAGTATTTTCAGGAAACTGATGCTTGGAGAAGTTAAATAATATCCCCAAGTTTACACGGTGAGTGAATGGCAAGAGCCAGGATCTGAACAAAGATCCGTCTTTGACTTTGGAGTTTTAACTCTTTTAATTATATGACATATAGTCACTAACTAATGAAATTTATGTATGGGACATTTTTAAGTGTATCTGTGGTGTCTTCCTTGATGATTCTGAAATAAGCTACCTATTAACCTATCTACAACCTAGACTACTAGACAATAAAATGCCTAGATTTCTTTTGGATCAGATGATGTCAGGGCAGTAATGATTATATACCACACCCTACTTAATATGTTGTTCTCCACCCTTGAAATTTGTTGGAAGTAAATAATAGTTATCTATTATGATAGATTATATAGTTAGTGAGTATACAGTAGGTTGAATAGTAGCTCCCCGAACAAGTAACTTAGAAAACTCTTAAAAGAAAACATTAGGGTAAATCTTTATGACATTAGATTTGGCAAAGGACTTTTAGGTATGATACCCAAGATCATGAGCAACAAAATAAAAAAAAAAAAGACTTCACCAAAATTAAAACCTTTTGTGCTCCAAAGAACACCAGCAAGAAAGTGAAAAGATAACCCACAGAATGGGATTAAATATCTGCAAATCATGTATCAAGAAATACCTGGAGTAACAGGGAAATTTGGCATTGGAGTACAAAATGAAGCAGAGCAAAGGCTAACAGAATTTTGCCACGAGAACGCACTGGTCACAGCAAACACCCTCTTCCAACAACACAAGAGAAGACTGTACACATGGACATCACCAGATGGTCAACACTGAAATCAGATTGATTATATTCTTTGCAGCCAAAGATGGAGAAGCTCTACACAGTCAGCAAAAACAAGACCAGGAGCTGACTGTGGCTCAGATCATGAACTTCTTATTGCAAAATTCAGACTGAAATTGAAGAAAGTAGGGAAAACCACTAGACGATTTGGGTGTGACCTAAATCAATCCCTTATGATTATACAGTGGAAGTGAGAAATAGATTTCAGGGATTAGATCTGATAGACAGAGTGCCTGAAGAACTATGGATGGAGATTCGTTACATTGTACAGGAGGCAATGATCAAGACCATCCCCAAGAAAAGGAAATGCAAAAAGGCAATGGTTGTCTGAGGAGGCCTTACAAATAGCTGTGAAAAGAAGAGATGAGAAAGGTAAAGGAGAAAAGGAAAGATATTCCCATTTGAATGCAGAGTTCCAAAGAATAGCAAGGAGAGATAAGAAAGCCTTCCTCAGTGATCGATGCAAAGAAATAGAGGAAAACAATAGAATGGGAAAGATTAGAGATCTCTTCAAGAAAATTAGAGATACCAAGAGAACTTTTCATGCCAAGATGGGCACAATAAAGGACAGAAATGATATGGACCTAACAGAAGCAGAAGATATTAAGAAGAGGTGGCAGGAATACACAGAAGAACTATACAAAAAAGATCTTTATGACCCAGATAATCACGATGGCGTGGTCACTCACCTAGAGCCAGACATCCTAGAATGTGAAGTTGAGTGGGCATTAGGAAGCATCACTACCAGCAAAGCTAGTGGAGGTGATGGAATTCCAATTGAGCTATTTCAAATCCTAAAAGATGATGCTGTGAAAGTGCTGCACTCAGTATGCCAGCAAATTTGGAAAACTCAGCAGTGGCCACAGGACTGGAAAAGGTCAGTTTTCATTCCAATCCCAAAGAAAGTCAATGCCAAAGAATGTTCAAACTACTGCACAATTGCACTCATCTCACAACACTAGTAAAATAATGCTCAAAATTCTCCAAGCCAGGCTTCAACAGTACATAAACCATGAACTTCCAGGTGTTCAAGCTGGATTTAGAAAAGGCAGAGGAACCAGAGAGCAAGTTGTCAACATCTGTTGGACCATTGAAAAAGCAAGAGAGTTCCAGAAAAACATCTATTTCTGCTTTGTTGACTATGCCAAAGCCTTTGTGTGGATCGCAACAAACTGTGGAAACTTCTTCAAGAGATGACCTGGCTCATGAGAGATCTGTATGTAGGTCAAGAAGCAACAGTTAGAACTGGACATGGAACAACAGACTGGTTCTAACTTGGGAAATGAGTACATCAAGGCTGTATATTGTCACCCTGCTTGTTTAACTTCTATGCAGAGTACATCATGCAAGATGCTGGACTGGATGAAGCACAAGCTGGAATCAAGATTGCCAGGAGAAATATCAATAACCTCAGATATGCAGATGACACCACCCTTATGGTAGAAAGTGAAGAAGAACTAAAGAGCCTCTTGATGAAAGTGAAAGAGGAGAATGAAAAAGTTGTCTTGTAGCTCAACATTCAGAAAACTAAGATAAGGCATCTGGTTCCATCACTTCATGGCAAATAAATGGGGAAACAGTGGCTGACTCTATTTTTTTGGGCTCCAGAATCACTGCAGATAGTGACTGCAGCCATAAAATTAAAAGACTCTTGCTCCTTGGAATAAAAGCTATAACCAACCTAGACAGCATATTAAAAAGCAGAGACATTACTTTGCCAACAAAGATCCGTTTAGTCAAGGCTGTGGTTTTTCCAGTAGTCATGTTTGAATGTGAGAGTTGGAGTGTAAAGAAAACTGAGCGCCACAGAATTGATGCTTTTGAACCGTGGTGTTGGAGAAGACTCTTGAGAGTACCTCAGACTGCAAGGAGATCCAACCAGTCCATCCTTAAGGAAATCAGTCCTGAATATTCATTGGAAGGACTGATGCTGAAGCTGAAACTCCAATACTTTGGCCACCTGATGCAAAGAACTGACTCACTTGAAAAGACCCTGATGCTGGAAAAGATTGAAGGCAGGAGAAGGGGACGACAGTGGATGAGTTGGTTGGATGGCATTACTGGCTCAATGGACTTGAGTTTGAGTAAACTTCGGTAGTTAGTGATGGACAGGGAGGCCTGGCATGCTGCAGTCCATGGGGTCGCAAAGAGTCGTACACAACTAAGCGACTGAACTGAACTGAAATCATGTATCTGATAAGGACTTGGATCTAGCATGTGTAAAGAAGCTGTGCCACTCAAACAGAAGGACAAGTGACTCAATTAAGTGGGCGATGGATCTGAATAGACATTTCCCCAAAGAAGGTATTCAGACAGCCAGTATACACATGAAAAGATGCCAGTATCTTTCGTCATTAGAGAAATGCAATCAGACTCACAATGAGATTTCCACACCCCCTAGGTTGGCTAGAATCACAAAATCAGATGACAAGTGTGAAAAAATTGAACCATCACACACTGCTGATGAGAATGTAATTCTACTCCTAGGTATATGTGAAAGAGAATGAAAAACATGTGCCCACACAGGAACTTGTATATGAGTGGCACCATTATTCATTTATAGCCAAAAGACAGAAACAACCTAGATGTCCCATCAGTGATAAGAAAAATGTGGTATACCCATACGATGATATATTATTCCACCATAAATAGGAATGAAGCAGTGACACATGAAAATCCAGAACAGAGAAAGCTATAGAGACAGAAAGTAGGTTTGTGGTTGCCTAGTGCTGGGTAGGAAAGAGGGAGGCAGGCACAAGAGAGAGATAGCAAATGGATACAGGATTTTTTTCTTGAAGTGATGCAAAGTTCTAAAATTATGATGGTTGCACATATCTGCAAATACCCTGAAAACCATCACATTATATACTTTATGTGGGCAAATTATATATCACAATAAAGTTATTGGGAAAAAAGATAAATGTCCACTAACCCTAGTACTTTTGACAGTGACCTTAATTGGAAACAAGGTCTTTGCAGATGCAGTTAGGTTATATATCTTGAGATGAGGTCCTCCTGGACTTTGCGTGGGCCCTAAAGGCAGTGATGAGCATCCTTACAGAGAGACATGAGGGCAGGCTATGGCAGGTCCTTGCTGACTTCAGAGTTAATGGTGCAGCAAGCCAAGGAGCAGCCGGGGCTACCAGAAGCTAGAAGAGGCAGAGGAGGCTCTTCCCAAGGGGATAGCATGGTGGTGCCTCCACCTTGATTTTGTCCTTCTGGCCTCCAGAGCTGTGAGAATAAGGTTCTGTGTTTTAAGCCACCACGCTTATGGGAACTTGTTGCGGCAGCCACAGGAAACCAATACAGCAAGAATTTTGGGAAACGAACATGACTTTACCACTTAGTGTCAGCAATCCCAGGACAGATATTTAGTGTCTTAATCTCTGTTTCCTCCTGAGGATAATAATAACAACCTTTCTCAGAGAGTTGGTATGAGGCTTACATGAATTCGTATTTGTAAAAAGCTTAAAGTCATGCTTGGCATGGTAAGTACTATGTGTGTTAGGTCTAAGTTAGTTCCTAGAAGTCTCTGTTTCCCCTCTGCTGTGCAGAGCTGTTATTCCTTTTCTGATGCTTTCTATTCACATGACACTGTCAGAGTCTCTTACTTCTTTGTGAAGAGAAGTTACTTTGATCGCTGCAGATTAAGGCTACTTAGACTCTCCTAGCAAAACAAGGGATAGGACCTTCATTTATTTGCTACTTTGACTGATGTTTCTTGAGTACTTTCTTTGTGCTGGGTGTGGGTATTATAGCCTAGAACAAAACAGTTACAATTTTGCCTTTGGGGACCAGCAGGAGGTATTAGATGATCAGATCACACAAATATGTGATTCCAAATTTTGATGTCAAAAGAAAAAGTAGCGTCTCCTCAGTTTTCAGTAAAAAAACCTGCATTACATTGGGTGAGAGGGTGGTTAGGGCTGTTCTCTGAAGACTAGCAGTGTAGGCAGATAGCGCAAGAACAAGCAGGATTTATCCAGATGAATAATGGGGACAAAGGCGCAGTTTTCTTTAAAAGTGGAAGGCTCTACAATGATGGCAGTATTTTTTGTCAACAGCAGTTCACCTAGTGAGTGTTGTTACTTTGGGTCTGAGTAAAGCTGAGGGTAGAGGGAAAAAATAATAATAAATAAAAGTGGAAGGCTCCCTCTCTAGTTTCTAGAGATTTCTAATTAGGTCAACAAATAGAAATAGAGTACCAGTATGACTCAATTCTCAAGTCCTTCTTTGGAAAGACTGATGTTGAAGCTGAAACTCCAATACTTTGGCCACCTGATGCGAAGAGCTGACTCATTTGAAAAGACCCTGATGCTGGGAAAGATTGAGGGCAGGAGGAGAAGGGGACAGCAGAGGATGAGATGGTTGGATGGCATCACCGACTCAACAGACATGAGTTTGAGTAAACTCCGGGAGTTGGTGATGGACAGGGAGGCCTGGTGTGCTGCAGTCCATGGGGTCGCAGAGAGTCGGACACGACTGAGTGACTGAACTGAACTGAACTGAACCAGTATGTCTAGCAGTCCACCTAGTGCTGTGGAGAATAAAACAGGTTGAATGTGGCAATGTTTTAGATGTGTCCTAGGTAGCCAGACTAAAATTAGGAGGGAGTTTCTATTAAAATTGCGTTTTGCCAATAATGAAGTGCTGAAGCAGGTTTTGAGGGGAAAAATAATAAGTAACTGTTAAGAGACATTTCATTTCTGATAGAAAAGTACATGAATATTGCTTTTAAGGTTTGCTGGCCTGCAAACAGAAATGCTGTAGTCTGAAATGAAAGTCATGTAGACAAGATCTCTCAGACTCCTGAATAGAAATCAGAGGATTCTAGGGCACAGGCTCAGTCATTGGATTTCCCTTCTTTCTGTCTTCCTTGAGATAAGTGGGTATGAGGAAGGAAAGAAGTTGGGTTCTGGGTAGCTGCCCCTCCCAGATTAGTGAATAGTGAAGACATGTCCTAGCTTCATGCCTGCAGCTCCCACCCCTGACTGCTGCACACAGCGGGAAAAGTTCTGTGGATGCTCCACACTAAGGTGGCAAGCCTGGAAGGCAGGCTCCTCTTTTCCCACATTCTATCTCTGCTTCCCCTCAGAGTCTTGACTCTAAGGAGTCCTGTGTGTATTGATTGTAACAGCAGTGGAGGGCAGGAGGACATGAAATTTAGATGAATGAAGGGAGAAGGGTGAAAAGTAAAAAAGCTTTGGGCCTGAGGGGGAATAGTTTGTCATAAATATCATAAAATGAAAACATTTGTTGATAAATGATTTATGCTAGCAGCTTAAAAACCATTTTGAACAGTGGCAGTGTCATTCAAACAAGTATGATTTCTTAAGAGTCCTACTTTAAAAGATAATGTTAATCTGGATGAATGACTTCTGATATGTTAAAATGTCAGTATTATTTCATAGCTATATTTAGTTTTAAATGTTTGATAAAGGAAAAAGTGAGTTTCATTTTACCACTAAAAGATGAAGATAAGACTTGGGATTAGATGGGAAAATACAGGTGAAAACCTTGAAACCTCTGCCTATTGTCCACAGTAGTACAATGGATGGATTAAGAATTAAGAATTCAGAGTATATTTGAGTTGGTGCTTACATTTTAAGGACAGATGTCCCTTTCTTCCCTTAATGTTACTATCTCAAGGGAAGTCCATGAAATGGCAGCCAAAGGAAACGTAATTTTTTTCCCTTAAAGTTTGTGGAAAGCATGGCTAGTTGATTTCTAATGTCAACTGTGCTTTCAGTAGGAAATATGCGGGGAGAGAAAGTATCAAACTAGACATATCTGGAGGATCAAAAAGCAATCACCTGGATTTAAAGATCTTTGAATATCTCCTTGGAGAAGTGCTTTTTCAATTTTTAAAAAGCAAAAACTGAGAATTTGTTGTTTCATGTAACTGAAGAGTTGGGGAGTGGCCTGAGCCTAAGCACAGCTGAATTTTGGGCACAGATGTAAGCAGATCCATTTCTGTCTGTATCTTGGCTCCCCTTTCCGCAGGCCAGCTCCTCCTTCCCCTCAAGGTACAAGGTGGCCGCCTGCAGCTCCAGGTGCAGAAGTGCTTTGGATGTGACCACCCTGGAGAGTTTCCTTCCAGCTGTACCTAGTAGTGAAAAACACTACTGGGTTATGAAGGAAATTTGTACATTTACATGTTAACGAATTCTATTGGGACATTTACAACTGGTTTAATATGTTATTTGTGGTCATTCCCATTTAAAAAAAAAAAAAAAAACCAAACCTATGCCTTCCTCTTGCAGTAGCCCTTTGTTATGTCTTTATTTGTTGGAAACTCAAGTTTAACCTGGGCTTCCCTGGTGGCTCAGCTGATAAAGAATCAGCCTGAAGTGCAGGAGACCTGAATTCAATCTCTGGGTTGGGAAGATCCCCTGAAGGAGGAAATGGCAACCCACTCTAGTATTCTTGCCTGGGAAATCCCATGGACAGAGAAGCCTGGAGGGCTACAGGTTTAACCCTAATTGCATCTTTGCAACTTATAGCATCTATTATAAGAGTGTAACCCTGGTAATTGTCAGCCCTTTGCGTTTTAGAAATTATGAATCAATAAATGGTGAATGTAGTGGTTTAAAAGCACAAACTAGGAACTTGACTGTCTGGTCTCAAATCTCAGCTCTGAGTGACTTTAGTTAGACAGATTAACGGCTTTCTATCAATACTTAAGTGTCTCATAAAATGTCAATAGTAATAGTACCTTCGTTTTAGTCCTAGAAAACCTGGCACATAGGAAGTGCTATTATTGCTGCCGCTGCTATTACTACTCTTATGGTTGTTGCTTTAGGATCTATACCGTATTTCTCCCAAATCTTCATCCCCAACATCGCACATAGAAGTGCACCACTGTCTTGACTGAGTCACTGAGTCCAGAGTTGCTTGGAAGAGAATTTAGACATGTTTTTGAATCAAAGAATGATGATAAAAGTTAAAACCAAATTAGGAGACAAAGAGGAATTTGACCACGTCCCTGCTTAAAAATATATTTTGCAGAGTCCCTTGTGTCCTGGACACAGAAGATACCAGTTTCTCTTTTTAAGCATTAGTATCAAGGGCATGTGACTTGTGCTTTATTTTCATTTTCATTGTCTAGGAATTTCCTTGGAGATGCCTCCGATCGGTGCCAAAAGTCTTGAGACTTATGCACCATTTCTCTATGAGTTTTCCGGATGAATGAGGCTTAATTGGATTCTAAAAACTTGGAAGCCATCTTGTTGTTCCTAGGTTATAAGGCTGAACATGTTTGGTTAAGAAAGTCTCTTGGGATCTAATCTGGCATCCACTCAGGTCTCATTAAATGGGAACTTTAAAAGCCTCTTGCTGAGTGGGCTTCATCATTGTTGACCAAATGTTTCAAGATGTAGGCACAAACCATTTCGGTCAGTTTTTTTAAGGGTGGTGCAATTTTGAAGCAACAATATGCTTTTCTACTTAGAAAGATGAAGATACACAGAGTGGCATGTTAACCAAGGTCACGTTCATCTTGTTTCTTTGCAATTTCTCTGTCCCACTTAATTTATTTGGAAGCAGTGCTAAGAGCTTGACTTATGTGACTGGTTTGTCTAGAAGAGACAGATTTTTCTCTTTATGTAAAATAGCTAGGTTAATTGTTGTCTCCTTCCACTGATAACGTAAAAAGGAAATGTGAATGTAATGTAATGTGAGATGTAATGTAAAAAGGAAAGTAATGTAACTATAGAAAAAATCTGCAGTTACTTCAGATTGCTGTGGACCCTGATGCCTGTCATCCCCTGCCCCCCCCCCCCCGCCCCGACCCAGCAAAGCAGATTTTGTCTTCCATCTCTCTAGTCATCTACTCTTTATAATGTACACCTGCCATTGTACTTACTAGCATATGGATGAATCTGATTGCAGAAATTCTTAAAAACTAGATATTTTGAAGGGAACCAATCTCCTGTAATTAAAATTGAGATAATGGAGAAATTGTTGTTGTTTAGTTGCTAAGTTGTGTTTGTTTTGTGACCCCTTGTACTGTAGCCCACCAGACGTCTCTGTCCATGGGATTTCCCAGGCAAGAATACCAGAGTGGGTTGCCATTTAGTAAGGTCATCTTAATTCACAGTGGTGTAAGAAGGAAGCAGTTGGAATTGTCAAGAATTTCTGGAATGGGCATGACAGAGCAAAGCCACGGTCCAGAGTCAGGCCAGATCAGTGACCACCCACACATGTGGAGGTGCATAAGAGGCCTGAGTCACTGCAGATGCTTCCTATCCTATCAGTCCCTTTTCACAGAGGCAATACCTTCCTAGAATTTAAATTTACTCAGTGTGAAACAATTTCCTTGCCAGAGTTTCCTTTCTACTTTGGAGGTAGAAACCCTTAAAGATAACACAAGTCAGTTTTCTTATTTTGTAGGTTCAGAAACTGAAGTCAGAGAGGTTAAGTGATTTGCACAAAAGCACACGTGACTTAGTGGCTGAGCTATAACTAAACCCGGGTCTCTGCCTTCTAAATTAGTGTTCCTTTCACTGATCCCTGCTGTCTCTCTGTGCTTATCCATTCAATTAGCAAATGTAATTGAAGGGACTCTAATTAGTTTGGCTCCTAAAGGCTTTTGTGGTTAGTGTCAGATTGGCAATAAGGTTTGCTTTTTCCTGCCAGCTTTTGAGTCGTGGCCAAATTTTGTTAGTCAATTATTTCAGAGTCTTGAAGTCATCACATGGAAGGCAAGATGATTTGAATAACTGGACACACATGTCTGTCTTATCTGTCTAATAAACATGCCTTTTCTGTAGTGCAAATTAGAGACTGTTAGAATGTACCGAATGTATATAGTCATTAGATATGGAGCAGTTGTGGCCAGTAGAGTGGTGACATTCCAGCTATCACTATCATTGTGTGTTTTTTCCGGACCTGTGAGCTTTGACACTACTCTCTTATATAATTGAGGGGTTAGCAGTACTCTGGCAACCCAAGCGTCCCAAGAAGCAGATGCTAAGGATGCAGGGGGCTGATTTGCCACCCCATGCACTTGGCAGTTGTATGAATTGGCAGTGCCAATTCATGAACATGAGAAGCTTGGAGGTGTGAAGTATTCCTAGATCTGTGAGCTGATCGTCGGGGTCCCTGAAGGCACGTCTCAAGGAGCTATCTAGATGGAATTGAATTTCCTTCAGTGGAAGAGACTCAATTCCTAAGAGAAAGTTCGAAGTTGACTCTTAGACCTCAGGGCTGAGGTCTTAGAATACAGTCCCTGAAAGATCAAGAGAGATGGAGCTGCGTAGAAGGAAAGGCCGCTGAAAGGTACGCCACCATTTCCTCTGCGTTTATTACATCATTTAAGTAGGGTGAGTAGGTGGGGCTCTGTCCATGTAACCCATATTCTTGACACAGTCCAGAAGTAGAGAATCACATCTCCTACAACCTTTCTTTTTCTTATCGTCTCATCTTACTGAACTTTTTTTTTTTTTGCTTGAATAAACTTAGAATTGTTTGCCAGGAAATAGTTGCCTCTTTTCAAATCTCAGTATTTGTTTGAGTGTAGGAAAGATTTTCACCTAACTTAAGTGTTTCTTTGTCATTGGATGGAAAAAATTTTTTTTCTGGAATGAAAAAAAAAATCCCTCCTATATATCAAAATATACATGTTGTTGAATGTGCCACATTGTAGACTCGAAAATACTGTGTTGCCTTTAGGATGAGAGAGACTATATTTTTTCTTTTCTTTTGGTTTTTAGAGTCTGTGGTATTTCACTTAATGTTAACACACAAAGTGACAGGATACTTGATTGTCTGAAATTTTGAAGTACAATGTACGAAATTCTGTTAAAACTTCCTTTATGTAGACTTTGATTTAGAAGCTGGTAGTCTCTTATGGAAAATTGAAATGTAACTGCTTCTAGTTCATAATATTTAGATTGCACGCTGTGTTTGGCTTCTCATTCTTTCATCAGTTGAACATCAAAGACAAAAAGAAAACGTTTTGTATACTTCCACTGCATGAAAAACAGAGGCATTCCCATTCCCAAGATACTTATGTGTCAGTTCACATTTCCTTGTAGAAAATATGTTTGCTTCTAATGCATAAGTAAATCATCCTATGGAGAAATCTTTGATTATCCTGTTGATAATAATTTGTCTTTTTGTAAAGAGAGAAAAAGCTTTGGACAGGAACTTTTATGACAGGGTGATGGATTCTTTCTGTTAAAGGAGAGTTTTAGTCAAGAAGTGATTTCCTGGTCTCTTTTGGCCTCTTTGGTGGCTGACCAGCTGGTCAGGTGTATCGTGGTGTATGGATGCGAGAGAGCAGAGGATGTGGGGGATGTGAGTGAGGGCAGATACATCCACGCTTGTATGCACGTACGTTCAGAGGATGGACAGAGCAGCTTTCCTGTGTGGTATGCTCATGGTCATCGTTAAGGCAGAAGTCAGGGCTGCAGACAGGGCATGCCTCGATGCCTGTCGGCTTGTCTTCCTTGTGTATGTGGTTTCCACAGGAGTCCTGGCAGCTCAAGCTCTCAGACTTTCATGGTGGTCTGAGTCAGTGCAGGGCATGCGTGTCCTTGTTCTGACTTTAATGAAAAGGCTTATTATTTTTTTTTTTTTCCTCTTGAAAATAGAGGCTGGAAGATAGTGGTAATGGGGGCTTGAGAATTTTCTTGGGGATTTTGCTGCTCATGAAATAACTGGTGAATCCTGGACTTCAGCTAACAGCTCTGTTATACTAGAATGTTTTTCTTAGAGCATCTACCAAGAAGTATGCTGTTTTAAGGGTCCAAGTTGGAGGAATCCATGAGAAGTGTGTCTGTTCCCAGGACTGTTGGGTTTTGCCCTTTTCCCCCTCAACTCACTTCACACTTTTAAAAGTAAACAGTGGATGTGATTCCATAGAAACTGCATCTGTATGTGTGTAAGGAGTGGACTCTCTATTTTAGGCAGTAAGGTTTTTTTTTTTTTTTTGTCATTTGAAAACAAGTATTGGTTTTTATTCACTGTTAATATTATAGGCATGCATAAAAAGTGGGTCCAACTTGTGCGCTAGAAGCATTTGATTTAAATAATGTGCCTTTGCAATTTTTTTTAAAGGTAGTGTCTTCCCCAGCAGATGTAGCTGAAAAAGCTGACAGAATTATTACCATGTTGCCCACCAGCATCAATGCGATAGAAGCTTATTCTGGAGCAAATGGAATTCTAAAGTATGTATTTCTCAACTACAGATAATGTTCTTTCTATGGTAGTTTATGAATTTCACATTTGTTAGAACAGTTGTGAAATTACAGTTATGTTTGTAAAGTCTTCTTGTACTGTTTTCTTTTGTCTTAAAAGTGAATGGTGTGGTTTCTCTCTCATTGTAAAGGGTTTATTTTTTCGCTGAAGTCAAGTATGTGACTTTTGGGAATGAATTTTTTTGTTTCTCTTCCTTTAACTCTTGCGTTAAACTTACACTTTCACTGGTAAGCTGTTTTAAGAGATTTTTTAAAGCTTGACTTTAAACTGTACACAAATGTTACAAGCATACTTTTCTTATGGTTTATAGAAATTCAGGAAAAGATTTCTATGAAAAATAAAACCAAGCATTGGAAAGAACACTATTATTTAAAATTTATTGTGAAATTAAGTTACTGTATGTCCTATGGGTTAGTACATCTGTAGTAAGAACTTTGAGAAGCTGGAATGAAAGATTAGCAGTAGCTCCCTGATTAATATATAATTTAGGCCAGCATTTCCTACCCAGTGCCTCGCTTCAAGAACCTTTTGGTTAATGGTGCCTGCTGCCAGACCCTTGTGGTTATATTAGGATGGCAATGGTTGAATTCCCAGTTTAGTTTTCTGGTCTTACTGATTCCTGTACCTAACTTGTTTTGTTGTTGAATTTTAGCAGAGAGCTAGAACAAACTGGTAGGCTCAGTAGACACATGAAAGGCTGAAAGAAAGGGTTTTGATTTCATGAAACTGTAATACATGGAATGGGAGCTTTTGGGAAATGGAATTGCCTTGGAAAACTAGCAAACTTAGAAGCAAAAGACACTTGAATATTAGGCAGAAAACCGATAAGATAAATGTTTAGATTTCAGAGAAGGTTGAAAGACACTCATTTTGGATGAAGCCCTCAGGCCCTCAGTGTGTGTGGTCCTGAGTGACCTAGCTGTGTCATTACCTGGTCTGTTCCAATTACGGCCCTGCTTTACCTCTCAGGGAAAAGTTACTAAAAACTTGGTGTAGACAAAATCCTATGTTTATTAATATCCTTTATTAGGAATATGGTGGCCACCAACCAGGGTGGTTTTGTCTAGGGAGTGCTTTGAAGGAGTTTGGCTTTACATTGAACTGTAATTTGCTTCTCATGGGTGGTTCTTTATTTTCTTCTGGGTCAGGATCACTTCCCCACACCCAGTTGCATGTGTAGGTTTTGAGATGATTTCCCATTTGATTAAAGATTTAAGATCTTAAAAATACTAACATCACACACACACACACACACACACAAAATACTAACATCACAGAAGACTGGTAAACTTAATTCTCATATTTTAGGGTATATACATCCTGGAGTGTGTCTATAATAAGGTATGCTGTTTCCTTTCTATGGAACATACTCAGTTACTGCACTTAGACCAGATCAATTCGTATATCAAAAATTGTTGCTTAAAGCATTTTATGTGCTATTTTTTTCTGTAGAAAAAAATTTTTTTAATGGTTTTAGCAGTGATTTTCTGTTTCCCCTTTAATATTTATATTTATTCAGTTTTAATTTTTGAATCATAGTTATGATTAAATGTCTTGTGGGTTAGTTTATCTGTAGTAAAAACTTGGGGAAGGTTAGCCATAGCCCTTTAAAAAAATTATAATTTAGGTCTATAATTAAATTATAATTACAAAATTATAATTTAGTTAGTTATAATTAACTAATTATAAATTAGTTTACAAGCCAGTGACAATAGCATAGATTATATACTGTAAGGGAACTCGACAGGTATATAGTCTGTATTTAGAGTGCAAACAAAACTTTTACTTTAAAGTGAAAGTGAAGGTCACTCAGTCATGTCCGACTCTTTGCGACCCCATGGACTATATATACATAGAATTCTCCAGGCCAGAAACTGGAGTGGGGCCTTTCCCTTCTCCAGGGGATCTATCCAACCCAGGTCTCTTGCATTGCAGGCGGATTCTTTACCAGCAGAGCCACAAGGGAAGCCCTTTACTTTAAGAATGCCATTTAAATATTGATGTAAAATATGATATATGAAAAGACTGCTTCCCCCTTTTATCAGTGTATGTATATAAATTTACCATAAAGAACAAGAAGACTCTTTGAGATTTCTAGGTCCATTCCTATATTTTCCTTAGTATCTGTTTGATATTTTATCTTTACAAAGTTACAATTATTAAAGAATATACCATTTTAAGGCAAATGGCTAAATTTTAATTGCTTATATTTTTTCTACCTAGTGGAAATAAAGTGGATAAGTGAAATTTGCAATATGGCTTGTTAAAAACAAGTAAATTACTTTTTAAAGAGACCCAGCTATTTTACAAACAAAAATTTAAATCTTACCAAATAGCCCCTTTAAAGTTAATAGGTGTTTAAAATTGCTTACATCTTAGCTAACCTACATTATTATGGTTAATGTGTATTTCACGTGAAACCAGAATTTATACCATGTAGTTTATTAGGTTACTTTGGTTTATTTGAAATAGTTTGAGTTTACTTTGAACTGTAATTGATCTGAAAATGAATTTGAGATTTTGAACCAGTTCTAATAATGAGCTTTTTAAAAATATAATTTATTTTTGGCCGCTCTGGGTCTTTGTAACTGTGTAGGCTTTTCTCTAGCTGCAGGAAGCCGAGGCTGCTCTTCGTTGTGGTGTGCAGGCTTCTCATTGCGATGGCTTCTCTTGTTGCAGAGCACAGACTCAGTAGTTGTGGCACACAGGCGTAGTTGCTCTGCGGCATATGGGATCCTCCCTGATCAGGGATCAAAACCATGTCTCCTGCGTTGGCAGGTGAATGCTTTACCACTGAGGCACCAGGGAAGTCCCTCATAATGTTTCTAATATTTACACCAGAGACTTCCTTGATATCTGGCAGCTTTTAGCAGATTCTGATTCTATAAGTAGTTGCATGAAATACTTATTCAGAGTTGTAAACTATATTTTTAAAACTATAAAACTGTACTTTTTAAAAAACTATATTTCTGTTTGTTTACTTAGAAAAGTGAAGAAAGGCTCACTATTAATAGATTCCAGTACTATTGATCCTATGGTTTCAAAAGAACTGGCCAAAGAAGTTGAAAAAATGGGAGCAGTTTTCATGGATGCCCCTGTTTCTGGTGGTAAGTGGTAGCTGAAATAGATGCACACCTATTCTGTTTGTCAGAAGTAACAATTACAATTTTGTGGTACCCAAGATAATCCAATTATTTTTAGAGTTATTGAAGATTCTCAGTTTCCTCATTACAAATAAAAAAAGCAAAACTGACATGTTGTTTAGCCCTCTCCAAATACAATGCTTGTTCTAAACTCAGATAAAAGGATGTTACAGCTTTGAAGAGCTGTGAATTTTTTATCTAGATTGCTGTGGGTAAGGCTAGATCAATTGCTAGAAAATCTGAACTTTTCAGAAGAGATTCAAGAAATAATTAGCCTGAAGAATCTTGTAACTATTAAAGAAACTGAAGAAGTAGCAAAAAAGAGAAAATGATTTCATGAGGAAAATACTAGGCCCAAGTGATTTTACCAAATGTTACCAGAATTTCAAGGAGCATACCATCTCAACTTTATATGAACTTTCCCAGACAATAGAAAAGAGGAAATGCTTCCCAAATCATTCTATAAGATGTGTATAACTCTGATAATTAAACCAGTTAGAAACATTATGAGAGAGAAAAACTATAGGTCTACATCAGTCATGAATATAGAAGTAAAAACTTTATAAAGTACATTAACAAATTAAATACAACTGTATGAATGAGATCAGGCACTGCAACCAGGTTTGGTTTATCTCATGTATGTATAGATAGCTTAATATTAAAAAATCTATAAATAAATTTCAAAATCAACAGCATCTCAATCAGAGGACAGGGAGCTAATAAAATTCTAAAAGCTTAATATTATATAAAATACTAATATGGATATCTGGGTATTTTGGAATGGCAGGATTATGATTTCCTATAATTTAAAAATTTTCCAGAGTTACTGTGTAATCAAATATATATCCACATACACATACATATGTGCATACATATATACACATACATATGTAATTATAGCAGTAGACAATGGAATAACAATTTTATTCCTATTAAACTTGATTGTTGGCTTTGGAATTAAAAAATAATGAAATATAATAATTTAAATCAGTTTCTTTTTCATAAAGAACCTAGTGGGCTTGTAAAGGAATCTTATATCCCAAACCCTTTTGATTATAGAAAGTGAAAGTCACTCAGTCATGTCTGACTCTTTGCAACCCCATGGTCTATACAGTCCATGGAATTCTCTAGGCCAGAATATGGAGTGGGTAGCCTTTCTCTTTTCCAGGGTATCTTTCCAACCCAGGGATCAAACCCAGGTCTCCCGCATTGTGGGCGGGTTCTTTACCAGCTGAGCTACAAGGGAATCCCAAGAATACTGCAGTGGGTAACTTGTCCCTTCTCTAGTGGATCTTCCCATCCCAGGAATCCAACTGGGGTCTCCTGCATTACAGGCAGATTCTTTACCAATGAGCTCTCAGGGAAGCCCTTTGAGTATAGGTGGAGGTATAAATAATTTTTAGCCCCTATAATTGTTATATTGAATCATTTAAGTAGGATTTTAGGTGTAAAGATTTATAATGTGGTATGGATCTTTGATTACAAAATACTAATAATCAGTTTTAAGCTTGGTATTGAAATTTATTTATAGAATAGATTCAGTAAATGAACAGTTCTTTGTTCTTTGAGTGGTTCTGTAATTTAATTTGACAATTGCTGTGGAACATTATCAGTTGATCTTATTGATTGATCTTCTTTTGCTTCAAGAGTATAGCCTGAAATTATCATTTGATAATGAAAAATACCAACTTGATTTTTTTTTTCCAACTTGATTTTTAAATGTTATTTTAACCTTTAAAATACAGTCTTTTTTGTGATAAAACTTTGAGATTACTTTTCGTCCTTATCAAGTTATTTTTATCACAGTTTTGTGGTTTTAGAGTATAAAAATGCTTATTTGTAAAAGTGAATTTACTTCAGTCTGATCTGTATTACAGATTGAAAACTTTGTGTAGAGATGGTTTGTGATAATTTGTTGCTTGACACATTATCATTATGAGATTGGCCAGCATATTATAGAAACTTATGTTTGTCTTCTCATAGTTAATATTTTTATATTTTTTACATGGGTTAAAATTGTCTACACTTTCTCAGTTAAAATAGAGGGAACTTTCTGTAAGTTAGAGTTAGCAGGTTTTAAAATCATTGTATTTTAACTGAATAAAATTTAGGAAAAGGGATCTGGGAAAAGCCTGGGTTAGACACCCAGATGGGCTTACAGTTTTACAGAGGTTCTATGTTTGTCAGTCCTAAAACACACATTATTTGAGGTAATTTTCATAAAATCTTAAAAAAAAATTTCCCCCATTTTTATCCTCCTCCCCCCACTCTTCGTTTGTTTCTTATCTTAGGCTTAAAAAATGCATTTTTATGTAATTATATAGAGGTGTTACCTACAAATACAGTAGTATTCTGAAAATTAAAATGGGAACACATTATACTCCTTATTCTGTGGTTAGCATTTTAAAGAGAACCTTTTTTAAAATCCAGATGAAAAATTTGAAGTTGTACAGATTTTTAAGACAGTGATTTCTTCAGTCCAGCCCCTTCTTCTGCTTTCTGCTAGCTTTTATTCAATTTTACTTGTTTCATATGATTTCTTTTTTAAAAATCAAAAGCAAATTGATGCTTAAACTGTTGTAATTATCATCCTGAAACCAATGTAAATAACTGTTATATGCTTGTGCAGTTATCACTTTGTACCATAGATACTACTTTATAAAATATTTTGACATACCTCAACCGATTTTGGTGCTTCCTTTTTTAACTTCCCCAGCCAGGGATCAAACCCTTTGCCTCTGCAGTGAAGGCACAGAGTCTTTAACCACTGGACCACTAGGGAAATCCTGGTGCTTCCTTTTGAAGCTGTGAAACTGTACATGCCTTTATCAAAGCCCATATTACATTATATTTATAGATGTTGATTCTCTTCTTCCTGTAAAGCTGAATCTTTTTGAGTGCAGGGAGTAAGTTTTTTCCCCGAATTTTTATTAAATATGAATTTATATATAAAATATTTATAAAATTATAAAGGTACAAACTATAAGTACACATCAGGCCCATGTGTTCCCCCCTCCCAGTTTAAGAAATAAAGCCTTACTATTACCTTTGAAGTTCTTACGTGGTTCTCCTACTCTTTGTCCTATCTGGGGTGGCTATTAATACTTAATTTGACCTTTCTGGATATTTAAAGAGAGGGTAACGCCAGATCTGATTCATACACCTGATTCTAGGCTAGTAAAGGATTTTAAATTCTGGAAGTGGAACATTTATGTTAAAGATTGGCTGGAAACCTTGTAGATGATTCACAGATCCAAGGAGAACCATTGGAATTTGGAGTTAGATTTGACTATTCTGTAGTAAATACTCTTTAAGCAAGGAAGAAAGGAAATTGGTTAGTTCATATAATTCTACCACCTTTGGTTTCATTTTCTGTTGTACTTCTGTTGATAAATTGAAAGACCTTCACTTTTACTTTTAAGTTCCAGGGAGCCTGGAACTTAAAAGTAAAAGTGAAGGTCTTCAGTTTTTTCTTCAGTGGAATGTCTTATACTTAAATTATTGTATTTATATAATTCTTACAGTGTTATATACTGTTTTCTGATCATATATTCTAGTATTCTCTTTTATGCTGACAGGACCTTGATTGCAGGGGACTTGCTTCATTCTTCCTTTTGTGCAATAAACATTTATTGAGTACTTGTTATGTACTAGGTATGTTCTAGGTACTAGAGATAGAGCTTTAAAGATCCTCAACATCTTTTGTCTTATGGAGCTTATGATTTGATCGGAATAGAGAGGATAAACAAATAAGAATAATTTCAATAGTAAGTACTGTGAAGAAAAAAACAGAGAGTAAGCATTTAAGGAGACAGACGAAGGGGAGGGCCCTTTTACATCGAGTGGACAGGGAACCTTCTCTGGGGAAGTGAAATTTAAGCAGAGATCTGAGCGCATAGGTCCAGGGGTAGACTGTTCTCAGTGAGGTACTCTGTAAGGGTTTTGAGGCATGCACAAGCTTGGTATGCTTGTGGAACATTTCTCTTTGTATTGCTAGGACTTCGCAGGTAGTTTCACTTGGAGTTAGTTAAACTGGATCACCTGTATATTGAGTCCCTATGTGTCTAATGCCATGCCTTTGTTTAACAGTTTGTTCATCACAGTAAAGCTAACCAGGATCTCTGTCTGTTAGCCATGACACTGGCCTCATAAGTATGATGCCCTAATCTATTTATCTGTTTTGTGTAAATCATATCTTTGTGAAAGTTGTAATCCTTTAATGTGAAATGTTGTTTAGTGACACCGTTTTGGACACATGCTTTTTTTTTGCGGGGGGTGTGGTCTGCTACCCCAGAGTTAGTTCCAGTTTGATCAGCTCTCTTGTATAATGAATACTAGATATAAAGCAAATTAAAAACTATTGTTTGTAATCGATATCTAAATACTGTTCTTTCTGTGCCAAGGGCATAATTATAGCATTTAACTGTGCTTGAATAATGGAAGAACCAGATCATTGATTGCATAGTATGTCTGTAGGTTTGCACAGAAACCTTGAGTTGAAGTGACTCTGAAATGGCTCTTGTAGATAGCCCAAGTCTTTCTGTGCTGGCCAGCCTCATTGATTTGCTAAACTGTGTTGCCCTGGTTAGGATTAATGTCAAAATTAAATAATTGAACTTGTGTGTATGTGTTTGTATAACAGTTCCTGACCAGGAAACCAGATTTTATACTCTACTTGGCTGGGTTAAATTTTAGTAATTTGTTTGAGATATTCTTAGAATATGGAATAGTAAGCATAAGACCTATTAAGGAGTTTCTCTTACAGTGCTAGACTTGCTTGCTTAATTCTTCAATGAAAGTCTCACATAGACTCCATTATTGTTTTTAAAATCAAATGTACAAGTCTTAGCCTTTACCACTCACTGAATTGGATACCTACTGTTTTTCCACTCGACCTGTATCTAATTTATGGTAAAGGGAGCACAAAAACAAAATTTATTTACATTTTGGCACCTAACACCGTTATGGTTAAGGGTCTCTTGGCATTTCCATTAAAACATTTTCTTAGGTTTATAGCTTGGCAATTTTACTTTGCTTTGGGCTGAAACATTGCTATTTCTGTCCAAAAGCAAATTCTTTTACCAGATTTCATATAACTTAATTTACTGTGGTTTGTAATGTGTGTGTGTGGGGGAAGAGCTATCATAGGAGGTCTTTGGTGCTCTCATAAGCTGTTTGATTATACAGTAGTATTTTCTACAGTATTCATTGTTGAATTTTAGTCTTACCTCAGTAATATTGTTTTTAATGTTTTGAAATCAGTTGGTTTAACATGACTCAGATAATTCATTTTCATGGGTTCTTTCCTTTAAAGAATTGTATTATTGTGATGATTTTTAGTTCTTTTAAAATGATCAGTTTCTATTTTTTATTATAAAACTTAGAAGTACTTTGTGGCATTGACTTCTGTATCAGAGACTTGGATTAGTCTATCTTAAAATGCTAAAGTAAGCCTCTCCTTGGTCTGATTCAGTGGCATTTAAAACTTTAGTAGAAACTCAAATAATTAAATTTTTCTTTAACTTGATTTAATGGACAAATCTATTTCTTTAGATATGACATAAGATTCATCAGTACCAGTATACCCAGAAATGAGTTAATTATGTTATCCATTTACATTTACCCATAATTTTACTTATCACCCTGTATCCATTAAGTATCCCTTCTGTCTCTGGAGAGTACATTTTGCCTGGGATTTTCTCCAGTTTGCACAAAGTGGTTCAGAGACGTTTGGTAAATAAATTCCAAGGATTTCTTTGAAATTAGTCCCAAAGAAGAGGTGCCCATAAAAGCGTCTTTTTACATTCTTTAGCATGTCTGAAACTCCCTTACAACAGTTGTTGTGGACGAGAATCCCTATACAAGGTGTTAAAGAGTTCTTAACATGTTTAGAGAAGACTGCTGACTCACTGCCCAAGATAACGTGGTTGAGGCAGTGTTAATAATTTGTCTCCTAAGAAAATAGTGGAGGAGTGGGGTAGAGGATGCAGGGTGATCACTGAATGAAGTGTTTGTATTATTACTATCAGTTATTCTTGGTAGTAATTATTATTGCTAACAGCAACTTAGTTTATTTCTAAGAATTTACTCTCTTGCAGTTTGCCATTCCCTCATCTCCAAATCTGCAGGCCAGATTTTAACTGCATCTCAATTTCCAGTCAAGTAACTATTACCAGAGTTGCTCTTGCTAGGCCCTGTCCTGTGGTAGAGGGACACTGTGTTCTCTTCACATGGTTCTGTTGGAAAGCGCATGGATAAGGCAGGGGTCCTGCCTCAAGTAATCCTGGGGTATTTTTAATGTCCTTTAATTGCCATTCAGGATGTAAGTCAGACCAGACACAATTGGGTCTGGTCACATAGTTTAGAACTGCCTAGCAGTGTTTATATAAAGGTGAAATAGATTTGGTAAATAAATCTAAGTCTATTAATTGTATATAATTTATTTTTCATTAACATCTGTTGATTCCTTAGCAGCATGAAATTAATTCCAATATCCCTGATGTATTATATGTCTTTATTTTGTTTTGCTTGTGATCCCGGGATAGCTATTGGGGGGAAGTGAGAGGAGGCAATGGAATTAAGAATTTGACAAGGGCTTTGTCATCACAATCTGTTACCAGATTTATTTGCAGTTTTATAGTTGTCTGATTTTCTTAAAGTTTGATGATAGCAGCCGATGAAAAAATATATTACATTGAATTTAATACCTTCTCTGTATATATTTGGCATACAATTCTATTTTATTTTACATTATTTGGGATATTTTAATTGTGAAAAATTTAAATTTACATGCACATTACTTGGTAGCCATCCTCCCAACATGGCCAATGAAGGTTTGATAGCCAACTCACCATCTCTCTGCTCCATTAAGCAATTTAAATCGAGCTGAAGGTAGAGAGTTTTTGTTGTTACTTTGTGTTTAGCTAAGGTTAAATCCAGCAAGGGAGAGGTATGGAGTCTTTTCTAGAGTATTAAGAATTTTAAGATTTGCACCTGATGTCTTTAAAAATTAAATTGTTGACTATTAGTTGTGGTCTTCAGAATGTTTATCCATTGCAGTCTCTAAGACAGCATTGTTCTTATGGAGTTGTGAAACACAGTATGAAGCCAGTCATACAAGTGGTTTTTATCATTAATTATGTTTCTTTTCCACTAATTCTTATGTGTGAGGGTAATACTTGTTTTCAAGTGGCCAACATTTTAATGTACTATGTACATATAGTAAAACTAGAAAAATAATCTTGGCAGACAACTGAAATAGTTAATTTGCTTTTCTAGCCAAGATAGGTTTATAAAACTTTCTGAAAATTAAGAAATGAGAGAATTTTTCTTTGCATTAATGCCACATTAACCCTTTACCTTAGGCTATAAAAATTTTCTTGCAGCGTTTTTTTCATTAGATAAGCGGCTAGAGGAAGAAGGATAGTTGATTTATTGTAATTGTGAAATATCTGCAAACACTCAGATAGTTGAATTATTTTGACATAAAATCCTGAGTAGAGATGAGATTTTTCTTTAAAAGTAAATGATAATTTTGAGAATGAAATAGAAGCAACAGTATAGTTATGGCTTTGAGATCTGTAATCTTTAGTAGCAAACATCTAAAAACAGCATTTAGAAATTTTTGATGGTATCTTATGGGCTTTAATTGGGCTGTACTTTTACATTCTTACTAGTACTCGTATAAAATCAACAACTTTTCATGATCGGGCATTTACATCTTAAATCTTACACCCTGCTCTGTTGGGAACTAGATCTGGCAACACTGAGTATCTTGAAGTTAATAGAAATAGCCTACTTTTATACAGAAAAGTTGCTTTATGTAATATTCAAGGGCTGGTGGACAAGGGTGAGAGTGAGGGTAGAGGGAGGCTGGGTGGGTGCATGTCGGGGATTGAGAAAGCTGACATTGTCCTTACCCATTTTAGCTGGTAGTTTGGAATAAAACTGCAGAATTAAATTTTTTGGAATCGTTACTACCCCAAGTGGGAATGTAAACTATATTGAACACAATTTATGTAGCCTGTTAAGAAGTCAACTGAACACTGGTTAATTAGTTTACATTATTACATCACTTCTAGTAGAGACTCGAACTGGTACCGAGTAAGAGGAGCTCTATCAGGTGAGCTGACTGCTACCCATATGGGGCTTTAAGATAATGATGAGTTTAAATTTCCTCTTAGAGCTAAGTGAGAATAAAACTGGAGGCAATAAATACTCTGGGCCAAAGCCATTAAATGAAAAAGCTGGGAATTCTCCAGCTCTTGACTTAAATTGTTTGTTTATCAGCTGGCGCCTAGTCTGGAGTCAAGAGCTGGAGATTTCTATCTGTGACAGAACTTTGAAACTCTTGCAGGACACTTTCATTTCAACTTAAGGTAACTTGAGTTTATAGCTTTGGCTTTAAAGATTACTAATGATTTACTCATTTCCTTACCATTTAACCAGAGTGGACTTTTTCCCAGGAAGGGATCTGTGTTTATTTAGGGCCTTTGTCTGCGGAGGGATTAAAAGGCAGCCCACCAGCATTGTGAACTTGATGGTAATAAAAGGTCACCAAAACACACCATAAAAACATTCTTACCATGGAATTAATTATACAGTGTAATTTTACAAAGCCATTCGGTTACTCCATCCCTACATCCCCAATTCTTAAGTATTTCATCTTTTAAAAATTAGAGCTTTGGTAGTTGTAGGTTTTTGAAAAAAGAAAAAAATGTTTGGCTTCCTTTATGATATTTAAACACTAAGGATATTGTCATATGCAGTTAATTGCTTAAAATTTTTAAAGTTTTAAAATAAAAATTAGTCATTATTATTAAACGGCAGGATGAATAATTTGTTTCGGAGGAAGGCAGAGTAGCCTGAAGGGGTGGGTTGGTGTTTTCATAGAATAGCTCAGTTTCTAAAAATCTAAGCTTCGTTAAAAAAAATTTTTTTTCTGTGCCACCAGGTGGCATTGCATCCAAACCTGCTTGTGATAAAGGGAGGATTTTAAAATCTTCTTTTTTGTTCATGAGAGGTCATAATACTTTTTCTAGATTTTGCTTTTGAAGTTAGCTTAAAAATACATCTAATATCAAGGTTGATTAAATGTCACTCTCCAAAGAACTGAAAAGATTTCTGAACTGCAAGTATTTGCATTTAGGTGGTTAATACTGAAATGAAAGTAAATTAAAACGTTGAGACATTTGTAGAGGATTACCTTTTTTTTTTTTTTTTTTAATAAAATGAACATTTAACAGTTGGGTATTTTTTTGGTTTTGTTTTACTTGTCTAAACCCTGGAGAGGGGATCCTGCCTATGAAACCCTCACAAATGTTGCAAAAATCCATCCGCCCCCTGCCCCACTGTGGCAAATCAGTGCCCTGCTCCCCTCAACACCCAGCCCAGGCCTTGTAAAAGCGGTGTCAGCAGGTTTCACTGTATGGGAATTTTTAAAAAGAAGGAAGGACCTCTGAAATGTGCAAGTTGGTCCTGTTCACAAGCCTAACTATGAGATTCATTAGGCAGTTCACGTTCATGTCTTAAAAGCTGTTTTTGGGAAAGTAAATTCTTGCAGTTTCCTGTACTGGTTTTGAGGGAGTCTTTATAGTCTTTTGAGTCAGCCCATTTTAAGAAAGTGATAATGTAAAAGCAGGGAAAAAAAGACTCATTATAAATTTTAATAAAAAAGATTCTTTCATTAAAATATATTAATGTTCTATTTTTATGAACCCATATATAAGTTAATAAACTCTTCAGAAAAAAATTGTATGATACAAGTATTCAGGTGCCACAGTATTTTGTCAGAATAAATAAGGTTCAGTGTATTCTATTGATTTTTATCCTTTTAAAAAATGTGTTCACTGTACAGAGCTATGTTTAATGCTTAGCTTTGATTATTTATTAAAATGCTTTATGAAATGTTACTCAGTTTATATTCTCACCTCTTCCTCTGAGGCTCCTTAGTGTGTACAGCCTGATTAAGAAATGTGTATGTTTTCAAATTAAGTGTTTGACCTCCCACTTTGGTGTTCCTTCTTTTATATATACACACACACACAACACAACCCTCTCCTCCCCTATATTTTGAATAACTTGATTGTAATGTGTGTTGTACTAAAAATAAATACATGGAAACCTTCAGTATTACCAAGAATACTTTGTTTTAAAAATTAGGAAAATTTCGTATTTGAAACTTGACAAAAGGTGTGCATGACACTTAACGCTGAATATTTTACTTTTAAACTTGATACAGCAGTTTGCTTCTTGGCTTTGTTGTATGCTGATATTTCTACTTATTTAACATCAAAAAGCTGTAGTGGTTTTTCTTTATAGATTGTGCCTGTGTTCTGGAATTGCCTCCTGCTGTCCATGAATTGCTTCTTGGTTTTTTTTGTTAGAATTTCTCACCAGGGTTTTTGTGAGCTATGTAGCCAACCTTAAGGGGGGGCAGGGAGAAGAATTTGATACAGTAGGCTGGATTAGTAAAAATTATACTATTTATAATTATAATTGAGTCAGCTTCCTGACTCAGTATATCAGTTTTATGTAATAAAAACAAGCACATGCAAATCTCCTGTAATAATATGCATATATAATTGCCTACAATGACTGTTTTTTTATTTCTAAAATATTAAAATGACTTATTTTGTGGAAATTGTAGAAATCTACTTTTTCATTAAAAAATGATAGAGAAAAATCCTTACTCTTAGGGTGTGTGTAATTTAGTAACGAAGCATTAAGAGTTTGGCTTCTTTCATTTCAGTTGGAAATAGTATTGGTGTAAGTGAGTGTTGCCATGGGAACCTCCACATAGATATAAAAGGCAAGACTGTCTAACTGGAGGAGGAGGGGTGATGTTCTCAAATACCACTGGCTTAAATGATCTATTTTATGTATATGTTGGGGGTCTAGAGGGAGCTAGGATGAGAAGAGAAGAAAAAGTAGTGTAGAAAGTAGACATTAAAGTTAAAACCATGTACTCATACTTTTGGAGTCTCATAGATGGAAGTGTTTTAAAATTTAAATGAATGAAATGTGATTCCTAATTATTTGTATCATTTGCGTATGTTGGGGAGTGTCTGCATATCTTATTTTTAAATTGTATTGATGGAACATGTTTAACTTGTTTGATTTTAGATAAAATATTTAATTCTGTGAAATTTTCTTGGTTGGAAACTGAGGATTTCAATCTCTGAGATAGCTTTAATTATAAATTTTATTAAAGAGTTTAACATACTTAATTTTTTTCAGATATCTGAAAAAAAAATTTTTTAACTGTAACTTTGCTGACGAGCAGACGGTTAATGGGGGCTTTCAAAGGAAAACTGACTTTTAGACTTCATAGTATTTTTAATATTAGATTTTGAAAATTAAAGAATTTTTTGCTTTTCTATAAATATGGGTCAAGGAAATAATGATTTACTGTATTTACATGTATAATATTGTATGGTTTTCTAAAATAAAGAATGAAAATAGCGAAAGCAAGCATCAAATCCTTTTATATCCTCAGGAGCACATGTAGCTGCTGACAAATAGGTTTAGAGAACAGCCAGTTTCACTGTTATGTAATGGTTTTTGTTTTTTGTATATTTATGCTACAAAAACCAGTGAAATTGTGCCAAACAGAAGTTACTGTGGTAAAATGCAACATTATTATTGCAGTTTTAACACTGTGGATTCTGGTTGTCATGTATGCGTGTAAAAAAAAGACTAGACATTAACCTGACAAAAACTGTTTAAGCTTACCTTTTTAGTCTTTCCAGAGAAAAAGTAAAGCTGCCAAGGTAATAAAACATCCGGAAGTTTTTAAATTAAAAAGAGTAATTTAAATTTTTTAAAAGGGAGGGGGGAAACAGGAGAAAGAGGGTTAAGACCGCACACTGCTCCCCAGGCCTGGCCGAATCTGATGTAAATTAACCAGCAGTGGAAGTGTATTGTTCCCAACTCCACACAGACAATGCTGGCATCTCCTGGGGGTGGGTGGGGTGGGAGTGGGGGGGTGTTGAGAAGTGAAATGGAATGCGAAGAGTTCAGTCATCAGTGGATTCTGTGGCTTAGAAAACCACGGGGTTGAGAGTAAAGAAGGAGAAAGTGTGTTGGCGTATAAAATTAATCAAGGGAAACGTTCAAGTGGTGTGAAATAGTTCATAACTGTGAGAGAATGTTTAGTTGTCCGTACGCGTCAGTCTTTTTTTTTTTTTTTTTTTAAAGAGATTGCATGAGGCCCTTAAACTGTAAAATGTTCAGCAACCAAGATACATCATGCTCACTTTTAGGTGTACTTTTGGCCTAGAGTGTCGGCTTAAACTTGATTTCTAATACAAAAAGATGAAGAAAAACTTTCTTGGAAAAATAGATAAGAGCGATAAAAAGTCAATTTTGTTTTAAAAAATACTTAAGAAAATGAAAGGGCAATACCATCTATGTTGTTTTTCTGTTTCAGTTTGTCTGCTGCCTCCCTTCCCCCTCTTTCTTAGAAAAAATCTGACAATTTTAATGGAGTGAAGCGTAATGAAGTGGAAAGCACACAGCCTTATCAATAAGTGGATTCAAAATATATTTAACCTCCTTAAAATTCATAATACAGAAACTTTTAGAAGGCAGCTAATATTTATTAAGTACCTTTGGTGTGTCTGGCTATCATGCTAGGTGGTTTGTGTATTTTAAATCATTTAATCCTTATAGCAACTTCGTGAAATGCAAGCTGTCCTCTTTTTTTTTTTTTTAGTGTGAAAGTTGAGGCTCATTTTGGAAGGTGTGATATGACAAACTGGAATTATTATAAGAATTAGCCTGATATATCAGGCTATATATCTTGCTATAGCAAGAAGACATTTTAGGTAGAGGGTTTTATTATGAAAGGAGAAGTACTTTCAAATTTGGAATTTCTTTGGTTGCTAGAATAACAAAAAGGCTTTTTTTTTTTTTAAATTAAAAAAAAGAAATCAACGAAATACTTTTTCACATTCCATTGATATCACCATTCAATGACTTCCCCCCTCCCCCTGTCACCCCAATATAGAAGAAATTATTAGAAAACTTCGATTATTTATTATTTTTTTATTTTTTTAAACTTCGATAATTTAAATCAGTTTTGGTTTTGGTCTTCTATGCTTGAATCTAGTCAATGACAAGAATAAAAGGGACGAGAAAATGCAGAACCAGAAGTGAAAGCCAGAAGTTTTAAACCCTCTAAAATAACTTCCTTGGAAAGAAGATGAAAAGATGTCAGAGGGTATCTTTTTAGCTATGTGGTTGAAGTATGAGTACACAGAACAGTTTGACATACGTTTACTCTTTTAACTTGTGTTTTAAATTTTTATTTAAAAAAATAAATTATTTATTTAAGTGTACTTTTACAACTTTTTAATCACCAAAAATTGGCCTTTACAAAAATAATGTTTAACTGCATGTATACCATTTTTAGTATGTTTATAGTATTCAGCATTAAGCCTTGCAATTAACAGTGTATCAAAGTTTATTGCTCAATAATAATAAAGTACAGTATTTAGTCTAATTTCACATTACAGCTATCATCATGTGTTTTACTGAAAGAATTATAATGTATTGGGAGTTAATGGTTTTTATCCTGTCATATTTTTATACCCTCTCAATATGCACAGTTCTTCAGTCATATTTTAAAAAAAATCTGTCCCAACAGCTTTTGCAGAAGGCCTTTAAGAGTCGTGTGTGGTATGTGAGTGTGTCTGTCTTTCAATAGTTTTATTCTGATTATTGAAGGTACTTTCTAAACATAATTCATATTAGTTGAAAAAAGAGAGATGCACAAACACACCCATACTCCTCATAGCTTAAGTATAAAACATAGATTTCATCAAAAGCTATAGGAAAATATGTTTATTTTGTTTTACTTTGCTAATTTTTCTTTGAATTTTGTGAAGATCAAGTATGTTGAAATGTGATATGCTAGTATATATTTGGAATACAAACTGGACCTCACCTAATCTCTTTTTTTGCATATACTAAGAGTGAGAATTTCAAGTGTGATACGTATGGTTTCATCCTCATAGATCTAGCTTCAGGCATGATTGGCAGCAGTTTGAAAAGAATGATGAGTGCACCCTTCTTCCCCTTATCCTGGTGTGTTCAACGGGAAAAAAATAAACCAGCATTCTTGTTACTAACAGCTCAGAACACTGAAGAAGAGTATTGTGGTCTTCCCAGGTTATTTTGGAAGTTATATATGAAGCTTCTTTTATTTCAGTTTGTTCTTATTCTAAGGATTATCCAGTTCTCCCCAGAAATGCTTACAAGATGGATTGCTGTGAATATGAAGAATAGAAAAGGCAGAGTAGAGAATACTGGCAAGAAATTTCTGGAAAAAAATTTTTCTTAAGGATAGTTTGACCCTGATCTTTACTGGGGTGAAATTCCAAGTGAATAATTATTATTGCTGGTCAGAAAATTGTCCAACTGGATAATGATGAAAACTGAAAGTTAGTCACATGTTATTTTTTTGTGGTTTTGCTCTTTTTTCCTATTGTGGGTTGTATTGGAAGGGACCTTTAATGGTTCATCCGATTATGGCAGGGTCAAGATTAGCTTTGCCCTCTTCAATCATGTTATCTTTTCTAACCAAAGTGGCTTATGATATTGAGATTCTTCATGGAAAAAAAAATGAGCAATTCTTGATCTTTATCTATGCATCAGTTTTAAGTGGTGATATGTTTTTTGAAGATGGAGGCTATGACTTTAAACGAATGAACTGCTGTTATTTCAGGAAGTATGCTAACGTGAACATAGGACAGTGTTTTCGTAAAGGGGAGGTGATATGGGAAAACTAGTATTGAGGTAAGGAATTGTATAGAACCTACAAGAACAATACCTATTCTGTTTTGTTGTTGCGGTGAGAAAACTAGGGCATTTGTATATCTTACCAATTATATGTAGATATAAAGTTAACAGGAGCAAAACAGTTTTGAAATAGTAATTTTGATGTCCACCCCTTATTAAGTATATTTGCAGTACAGTTGAGCAACAGAATAAACTTCAAATAAAATTCCAATATAAGGAATTGTTGACTTTTAATTTGTCCTGTGTGTCATGTGGGTATGAATGTCACAACTGGGGAACAAGTTTTGGGAAAAGATACTGTGAAAATGAGCTGTTTGTGGTTTCACGACCTAACCATTTACTATTTCCCGCTTACTTTCCTTTGAGAATCATAGATGTGTATGTGTGTGGATATGCATCTTTATCTGATAGTTCTCCCTTATCCTGCCAAAGCAAAATTTTAACATCTAAGAAGTAAGAGGTTATTTTTCTATTATGCGCTCCACATCTTATAGTAAATTAAGCCCTGAATTTTTTTCCATTGGCAACAAAAATGAAGGTGATATACCTTCCTTTTACTTATTCTTGAATTTTAAATGTTCTTGAGTTTTTTATATGATGATACCACAATGTACACAAAGAAAGAAGCAAGCATCTGTTTATTTTTCCATATAAACCTTTTTTGAAAAAGAAAAAAACTTAAAACTTTCCTTAAAAAAAACTTTTCAATAATTGCCGTTTAATTTTATTTACATTCTTATCCTTTCTCCTTAATTTTAATCATAATTTAAAAAGCTAGTAAACAGTATAAATGTAAAGAATTCAAAAAGTTTAGGATGAAAAATTTATCTGATAGCATCTGGCTTTTTCCTGTGTTTTCTACTGAAATTTCTTAAAGCTCTTTCCTTTTAACTGTGCTTTAAATTAAACCTGAGGAAGGCATTTAATTAACTTTTTCCTTGGACCCCAAACCAGAGCTTTGACTGTTATTGGTGTAGATACTCCTATCTGAACACAGATCTTTGAATATGGTGTTTGTGTTCGGAAGGGCTCCTCGATGATTCCCTCTCAGTAATAATCTAAAATGGGTGGGATCAGTCTTTTATTCTCCTAAGGTGTTCTGCACCTAACCTTTGACAGGGGTGGTTATGTTATATATGTCCAGTTTGCGTTGTACCCACTCTGTCTTGGATATGCTCCTAAGTGGGCATAGTTTTTGCTTTTCTTTCCAGTGTTCCTTGTACGTAATTACTGAAATGAAAAGCTTGTGTGGGAAAGAAGTCCTTGTTTCCTGTCTTTGTTGGTCCTTGTGGGTTCCTAATCTCCTAAAAGCCTTGGGATGTGGATCTGTACATCACAACTAGGGGTGGGTAGTTTTTATGGCGAGGAAGAGGGGAAAAGATAGTATTGAAGCAATTCCTGTCTAGGTCTGCAGAGCTCAGATTGCATTTCTCTTTCAGTGGTGTTAGGTTTATGGCCCCTTTTTTGGAAAGTGCTGTTAAGTGTTTGGAGACCTTTATCTTCCTCTGTTTTGTTGTAGCAGATGGAGTTGTCCTCTGGTGGTTTTGCTAGGTATGATAAATGTTGTACTAAAACTGCTTGGTGGAAGTTTGATCTGGAAAGATTACTATTTGTTTCAGTTTCCTGAAGAAAATGGAATCTGAGTATTCAAACTGTTGAATACCAAGCCTGTCAGCAGATCAACAACAATAATGCATGCTTCTCTTTGATTCTTGTGACTTTTCCACCCTCCCTTAAAAAAGAAGGTTTAGGAATAAAAGCTAGAAATGATGATCAGTTTTGTCTGAAGTAAAGTAAGTGGGAAAAATAGTCAAACTTTTCTTCTCAGAGCCTATAGGAAGAGGTGGCTGTATAATGAAGGATTGTCCCTATTTTATAAAAGAAGAATGAATGCAAAGCAGTTGTGCCTTTCTCTTGTGTTCACAGAAAAATTATTCACAAGATAGTGTTGAAGTCTTTTATAGCATAGCTACCTTAGTTTTAGTGTTAAAAAGACGTCCTTGTGCATGTTTCTAATATTCTAAGAGGCATTTCCCTCTTCGGCCACGACTTTTTTTAGTTTAATTTTGATTAATACAACTAGTAGTGTTTTTAGATAATTGTGTAGTTCTAGCTTTTATGCAAATCTGATCTGTAATATATCTACACTGGAGTTGAAAGATACTGGCTACCGGACCTCACTGCTGAATTGAAATAAATTTTCATTGATTGAATCCTTCTTATAATAAACTTGTTCTAAAAACACATAGGCGATTGTAACCAAATGACCTGACATTTGAAGAGTTTCACTGCTGAGGGTCTGAGTTATATCCCTGGTCAGGGGACTAAGATCCCTCAAGCAGTGCAGCATGGCCAAAAAAAAAAAAAAGAAAAAAAAAAATGAAGGTAGTTTATTTCTTTCTTAGATGATTCTCACTCTAGATTGGCTGTGATCAAAACTGGGAGTAAAGTTGAAGCTTCTATTGAGTCTTTGGGGGCAATTTGCAAATTATTATTATCCTCATGTTTCAGTTATTTGCATTAATACTACCTTACATTGATAAAGTTAAACATAGATAGTAGTTTTTAATCCGAGACTCCCTGTTCCAGCTCTTTTACCATTTATGTTCTACCTCTTAAGTATTCATAGCTTCAGTAGTCAGGAATAGCATAGCAGAGCATAATAGTAAGAGTATCCACAGTCTTAAGCCCCTTTTTTTTACTGGTGTTGGGGGAAAGAAGCAGAATACTGGGTGGTTTCAGTGGTATCTGAAGTTCACAGAAGTCTTTATCTGTGGTTACTGCTTCTGAAGTAGAGGATGCAAAAGGGACCTCCCACCGTGATATACCTGTTGGAAGATTATTGACTCACAGCATCATATTTTTCCTTTTACTGAGATTGCTAGGAAACTCAGAGATAACGTACCCAGTAGTAATCATTATTTTCCCCAGCGTGCTCTTCCACATGGTTTCCATTCTCATTTGTAGCTTTAACTTAACACATATTTATTTAGTCCCTACTGTCTGCTGCTAAGCACTGGTAAAACAGTGGTGAACACGAGAGACCTGTTTTCCCTATTCTTAGTGCTTAAGATCTATGTGTTTGTATCATCTTACCAACTATCTCGAATCTTTTTTGGGAGTAAGGATATGAGTCATAAATATGGACTCATAAAGACATGAGTTTTCTTATCACTTCTCTCTCTTTAAAATCTTCCTCTGTGTACTTTTATTCCTGCCTTGCTTTCTATTTTTTACTTATTTTTCATGTTTTTTAAAACAAAATGACTCCCATTTCTTCCTAAAACTTCTGTATATTATAATTGAAGACTGCATCTTAATATTTAAAAAATATTTTACTGCATGTATATACATCTGTACACTTGTTAAAAAACAAAATGGGATTTTTTTTGCAATTTTTAAAGTTCCATGTAACTAATCTTTTAATATGTAATAGATTTTATTTTACACTTTAGTTACTACAAAGTATTCTATCATGTGGACAGATTTCTGTATTATGAAAAAGTTACTCTGAATATTCTTGAACATAGGTCTTTTCATGTATATGCAAATTTATCAGAGAAATTCTAAGAAATGGAATTGCTGGGTCAAAGAGTGTGTCTTTTCAGTTTTGCTAGACACTGCCAGTCTTTTCACCAAAGGTGTACTTCCACCAACAATGTAGGAAAGTATTTATTCTCACACTTGCCAACACTGTCTTTACATTTCCTTTTTAATCTAATAGTTTAAAATATCATACTGTGGTTTTTATCTTTTTTTTTAAGTTACGAGTTTGAGCATTTTAGGAATGTTCATTGACCTTTTATTTGTTTTTCTTTTATCCAGTGATTGCTTCTTCCTGTTCTTTAGACATGTTTTTATTGGATTCATTCCTTCAGCAGCTATCTGTTGAGTACTTAGAGGGTACTGGACACAGTGCTAGGCATTGATCTTTTCTAATTGATATGTATGAATGTCAAATGCTCATTCATTTATCCAGCAAATATTTACTGACCATCTACCATGTTTTAAATACTAGTCTAAGTCTGGGAATACATAATTGAGAAAACACACACAAGCACTCACATATATACACTCTCTCAGAGAGGCTGTATTTTTAATGAGTGTGAGTATGTGTGGGGAGATATGTTGTTGTTTTAGGACTATATATCCCACCAGGCTGGTCTACCATGGGATTTCCCAGGCAAGAGTACTGGAGTGGGTTGCCATTTCCTTCTCCAGGGGATCTTCCTGACCCAGGGATCGAACCCGTCTCCTGCACTGCAGGCAGATTCTTTACCATCTGAGTCACCAAGGAACCCCATAGGGAGATACATATTTTGCAAATATCTTTTTCCAGTCTGTCCTTTCTTTATTCATTTTGTTTATAGTACTTTTTGAAATACAGAAGTTTTGAATTTATATATAATTGATTTTTGTCAATATTACCTGTGGCTTCTGAGTTTTATGCCCCATTTCTTTTTCTTTTTTCTTTGCCACACTCCTTGTGGGTTCTTAGTTTCCTGACCGGGGATTGAACCCGGGCCCTCAGTAGGGAAAGTGTGGAGTCCTAACCCCTGGACTGCCAGGAAATTCCCTATGTCCTTTTTAAAAAGGCCTTTCCTCTCCAAGATTATAAAAATTTTAAAACAATTACACATTTCTTTTAGTTATTCTATGATTTCCTTTTTAAATTAAAGAATTTAAATCTTTGATTCATTTAGAATTATGGGGGAGATAATGAGGGTAGAGATGGAGATTACAGTTTTTTTTGTTGTTGTTAATTCACTTAATGAAAATTCATCTTTCCGCATTAATTTCAAATAATCTTTCTGTCTTGAGCTCTGTGCACTCTTCTGTTGATACCTTACTGTTGAGTCTTTCCTAGGTTGGACATTTAACTTTCTGTTGCTTTATTTTTCTATCTAGGAGGTTAGTCTTTCACTGGTCTTTTTTCCCTTTTAGAATTGTCCAGACTACTTTTGCCTATTGATTGTTTCATATAGACACGAGTGGCATTTTACTATGTTCCTCGCAAAACATTCTGTTATTATTTTGATTGGGATTGCACTGTTTATAGAGGAATTTATGAAGAAATTGATATAGTTACAAAGCTCGTGGAGAGTAAGATTTACACGTTATTGATTTCTTCTTTTATGTCTCTTATTAGGATTTTAAAGTTTTCTTTTTGTACGCCAAATATTTCTTGTGCAATTTATTTCAAAGTCTTTTTATCTTTGTTATTTTTGTCAGCAAATATGGAGCCCCTTCTTTTTGTATATTTCTAACTTGTTAATAAATATGACAAATATTGATTTCTATATATTAATTTGAATTCCATCTCCCTTTTGAATTCTCTTACTGTTTCATCAAATAGTTTTTCAGTTGGTTCTTTTGGGTTTTCTAGTTCTAAAATAATAATTTTGCTTCTTTTCCAAATTTCAGCTCTCTTTATTTCTTTCATAACTAATGACACTGGTTAATTCTTCCAGAACAGTTTTGAATAGCAAAAGTGTGGTAACAAGTACCCTCATCATGTCTCTGACATTAATGAGAAGGCTTTTTTACATTTGATGGTAAATAGAGTGGTAGCTTTTGGTTTGAGGGAGATTGAAAAAAAATTGTTAGGAAAGTATTCCATTACTTTTATTTTAATGGGTGTTTTCATTATTCATTCCCTCAACAGATATTTATTACATTTCTAGTATGGGTCAGACACTTAACTTTGGCACTGGGAAGTGAGCAGTCATAACCAGTTCCTGCCCTCATGAAATTTATAATCTAGTTGAAGAGAGACTGATGTTGGTCATCTAATCAAGAAAGTGGTATAGTATTCTTAGTAGTATGGTACATTGGAGATACACTGGGCTATGGAAATATATAAACAGGGAGATTTTCTTGTTGGAGGAAGTAGCTTCTGATTTGTGATCTTTGATAAGTAGGCACGGGAAGAAGATTCCAAGCTGAGGGTGGGCACATTTGCAGGGAAGCACAGTGTTGGACAGTGTTGAAGAGAGGGGTCAGGGGTTAACAATCAAGACCTTTTCAGTGATGCTATTCATTTTATTCTGTATGCTAAGGAGAATGGAAAGCCTTTGAAAGTTGTAAGCAGGGAGGCAGCATGATTGGATTTGGATTTCTAAAGGATCACATAGTTATAGTGTGGAAAATATTAATATTTTAGAGGCAGGGTGAGGGTCAAAACTGGGAGACTAATTGGGAGGCTATTGCAGTAGGCCAGACACAGGGGGACGGTACTTTGAGCTAGAGTTGTGGCTGTGGAGTTAGAGAAAATGGCAACCTAATTGATTGTTTATTTGGTTGTTTTCCTAAAAGTAGCTTACATTTAGGCATTACAAGGAGTCAATGTATAAAATTCACCAAGAATAACTCAGAGGATTGGGGGAAGCCAAGTGGAGGTGCAGCTTTTGAATAAAAATGTTTGTCCCAGGAGTTGGTTTTAATTGTTTCTATCCTTGTCCTCTATTTCTTTCTATCTTTACTCTTTTTGTTTCCTGATCTGAAAATCCAGGCTCTTTTCATCAGATTTCTCTCCATTCTTAAGCATTTTTTATCCAGCAAATTTTATTGAGCATCTCCTCTGTGTTGTGTTTTCTACTGGGTGCCGGGAAAAGAGATGACTGTATAATGTAATAAATGAGGCAGATGTATATTCATAAAACAACAAACAACATACTGTACCAAATGTAACATACAAAACATGCAGAATAGAGTTATTGATCCTTTGGGGGGCATCTTGTTTTTGGTTTTTTTGAATAGGGGAGGTCTAAATTACATTTTAAAAGATAAACAGAAATCTGCCAGGGGGAGGACAGGCAAAGGGAATATAGCATGTGCAAGGACACTGAAACTTGAAATAGCACAATGTTTTTACTGAAATGTGGCAGTTTGACATTTCTAAATTTTGGTGTTGCTGGTTGTAAATGCAGGGGAAAGTGGCAGGAGATGAGATGGGCCAAATTGGCAAGACGTTCACCATGAAGTTTCTTCCAGAATCACTGCATTCAGAAAAGCATTTGTGTTGACTGGGAAGTAAACAATGTTTTGTTTTTAAAAGCTTATGACTTCATTTAAAAAATGTCTTCTTATCTAGGCTAACAAGTTGTGAGACTGAGTTTCAAGAGAGCAATAGCATATTTTGTAGAAAATACTATCTTTGAAATTGCCTTACACTATGTAACCTATAAATGCTTGCAGATAGTAAAACTAAATAGTGAAAGAGCCTATGTTGTTCACTGGAGGCATTCAGAACTTGCAGTGGCTCAGTGATATCTGAGTGAGCTGAGAGGGCTGAGGTCCTCACCAGACACTTTCAGGGAGAGACTTGAGGCTTGTGAAGAATCTTAAATGATAATTTTGATGGTACTCAGTTAATCAAATTTGTGTAGTGCTTCCACTCAGAAAAGATGAAAGCAAAGCTTATTTTAAAAAAAATTTTAACCTTAAATAAGACCATTCGATACCAAAATATGATAGTGTTATCATTTAAGTCACTTATGAAAAGGAAAACTATGGCAGTTCCCTTGCAGTATTAGCACTTTTCCTGAGCTGTTTTCTCCTCCTGTTAACCATTTCTCTGTCGCTTGAGAGAGCTATTCAAGTGCTGATACTAGCAGAGTGCCTCAGTGAAAGGCTGGAAATATAATTTCACTTAACTGTTGCTGGTATGTTTTCCAAATGTGATAAGAAGGTACTTTTCTAATTCTAGGTGCTAGTATTATGCCCAGACTTTGAAGAAATTGATATTGCTAGTTTACAGAATTAAGTGAGATCCTTATCTGGGACTCTGAAGGAATTAAGAGATACTTTGAGAACGCTCTGCAGCTGAGGTGTAGATAGAGGTAAAGCTCTAAAGGGATCAGATGGGTGGTAGTTAAGTAATAGCAGATGTTCCTTTTAAAATCTGCAAACCAGAGGTCTGTTATAGTTTTTGCTGACTTGGTTCTGTAGGAAACCTTTGACTTGTGCCTTATACTTCTGAAAGAATCAATAAGAAACTATTCAGATGTTTGGAGACAAGTATTTTTGTTTTGTAGATGGTTTTGCATACAAAGGAAATTCTAATTTACCGTAGTCTAGCACCAGAATATTTAATTAAGGAAGAAAGAGAGTTGGGCATAGTGAAAAGGACAATTATGTTAGGAATCTGAAGACAGGTTTGAGTTGCATTGTTTCCACCACCTGTGGTGTAGCTTTGGGAAAATTACTTGACTTCTGTGAGCCTTGGCTTTTCTGGGTGTGTATAAAAGTGGTGAGAGTACATATATGCTATTTTGAGGTTTAAGTGAAATATTGTATGAAATGAAAACCTTATTAATTGGTTCATAAAACCATTGAATTTCCAGAGTGAGCATATGCCATTTTATGTCTGTGCTTCTTGTGAAATAAAATAATGATCAAGCAGGGTAAAGCAGTAAAAATAGAGAATATAATATGCTTTCATTTTTAAGTTTGTTAAATGCTTTTATTTTTTGGCTGTGCCACGCAACTTGTGGAATTAGTTCTCGACTAGGAATTAAACCCGGGGCCCTCGGCAGTGAAAGTGAGGAGTCCTAACCACTGGACCACCAATGAATTCCCTATAATTTGCTTTCAGAGTGTTGATTCTTCAGATGTCATTAAGGAAATGTTAGTAATTTCTAGAAGCAAAACTAGAGAATTATAAATTAAATCATCTTATCAGATAACAAGATGATTTTGAGATATATTTTAAAGTACTGTATGTTTTATTATATATATTTTAAATACTTATATACTGATGTAAAAATACTGTACAACTGATATTAAAAATACTATATATGTATATAGTTACCAAAATCTCTTACCTTGTATTTATCTTGGACCATCTTCCCTTATTTCTTTACTTGCTTAGAAAATGAAGCAAAACAAACCAACAAAAAAACACCCTTCCTTCCTTGTCTTTAGGCTTTAAACCTGAAGTGCATTTTAAATGTGGTTTGTGTCTGGCCAGCAGTCTCTTCATTCTTTCAGTTTTGCAGTCAATAGTAAATTGTTGTTTTCAGAGTACAGATGCTAAATATTCCTGTGCTAGAAACATTCCTTGGGGACTGAGGTCCAAATACCATTCTGTCACTCTGCAATATCTGTTTTAGCTAAATTTCTGTTGGTATTTGTATCATTGCGTGATTCATAAACAGACATTTCCTTAGACCCTCTCCCTCCTGAGCTGCCATACTCAGACCATGGAATCTGCTCGTTTGGAAGTATGACTACTTGATATGCTCATCTCTCTCTTACCCTCTCACTTGTTTAAAATGTCTGATTTTATAATGATGTTACTTGGGTGAGACTTTTTGAACTGTAGCTTTAGCCTGGTGGGAATCTTTTCTTGGGTGTTTTTTGAAAGGGTTAGAAATAGTTAAATGCTCTTCAATGCTCACACCCCAGATGATTTTCAAATTGTTGGTTGGTTAAAAAGAGGTATTAAAAGAGAAAGAAACCAAATTGAAAGGAGAGATGAAAAGGGTGTAGGCAGAGGAGGGGGAGGGTGTGCCTCTTTGGGGGGGTGCCTAGCTGGGGAGGGGTTGTAGGGGAGGGATGAAAGTAGACAAGGCAGTGAGCCCTCCACATGAACTGTACCTGATGAAATTTGTCACTTCTTTCCTTTTCATTTAAAAATGACTATTAGCCAAAGTACCACTACAGCATTTTTCCTAATAATTTTTTTTTTTTGGCCCAGTATAACTTCTTATACTGACTGGATTTTCTTTTAGGTCATTAAGATTTAAATTTCGTATCTCTAGTAGTAAAATCATCCTTGTCAAGTGTAGGGAGGCTGTAGCTTTAACACCACTTCATGTCTGATTAGAAGGTTCCCTTTTGTAATTAATTTTCCTCTGAGTTCTTTGTGGAGCACCGTAGCCCACTGCAGAGAGGTTAGAATACTGTGGACTTTGGCTGTTCAGCTTTAATGATACAAGGGAATAGCAAAGCAAGAATAAATGAGGTACTTTTTGGTGAGCATAAAATGTACACTGACTGTCAGTGTGAGCTTGGTTCTAGGAGCAGTTAGCCAGCAGTAATAGGGCACACTTGAGTAATTGAATTTGCATAACAAGGCTTGCCGAAGAGATCTGACAGGCACAGAGATTTGTCTAGCTAGCGAGCTCCAGATGGACATGGCCGCGCAGCAGCTGGGCGGCACGTTGCTCAGCATGGACAGCACCGCCCAGACTGGCAGCTGGACCCTGGCGACTGCAGGGCTGTGGCAGGCCAGCTGGTGGCTTCTGACAGCCCGTGGCCCTGTTGGAGAGCCTTTTCATAATGGCCTGTCAGGGTATGGGACCTGCAGGGACCGGCAGGAGAATGTCACAAGTCACCAGTGAGGGTTGTTAAGCTGAAGAAATCTGTCCTAGGGAAATGGAGGTGGTCACCATTGCAGCCCCAAAGCGAATGCCTTCCAGAGCCATTCCCCTGCTTTTCGAAGAGGACAGGCTTTCTTTCTTTCTTTCTTTCTTTTTTTTTTTTTAAAACACATTTGCTCCAGGCTGCGGTCATTCTGAATTATGTCATATTCTTAAAACCTTGAAACCAAGTTGGCCACCTTCCTGAGAGCACATGTTGACTGTCAGTTGAGATGAAAGAGAACATTGTTTTTTATGTTTTCCCCTCTGTCTTTGCATACTTGCCACCAGGGCATATTTGTTTTGGGGGGAAATAGGTGATAGTTTAATGATCTATCTTGGATTTATTGCTTATAAAAAAAAAGCGATATATTTTAAGAATAAGCTGCAGAGAAGATGAGTGAACTGGTGTGAGGTCAGTTTGTTCAGGCCACTCCCTTCCTGTGTCCAGGTGAGCTGCATTTATGTAGAAGAATTATATAACCACCTGTCTTCTTAGATTAGAATGAACATAGAGGAAGGCCAACTCTGTGCTTGCTATTAATAAAGTTTACATCTGTAGTTTAACACTTTCACTCTAAAAAATCATATAACTAGACAATACAACCTTTTTTTTTTTTAAGGACAGGAAAAGTCAGAAGCGTTTTTCAGTAAAATGAGAAATTTGCTGTTATAAGCCCCAGGCTCTTGTACTTTCAGTACAACCAAATTCTAATGAAACAACACAATTCATACTGGAGCACCTCGGGCTTTATGGTAGTAAAAACAGTTCAAAAGGTTACCGTTTTAACCTTCAAATAAGCAAAGATACAAAAGCCTGTTTTTAGCCAAGACAGAGGAAATATGAAGCCTCATTGATTGCTGTTGGGGATGGAAAATTATTACAACCAATTCAGACAGCAATTTGGCTGGATGCATCAAAAGCTTTAAAAAAATTACGTAAAATAATTTATCTAGTAATTCTAAGAATGTATCCCCACAAATTGAGAATGTATATGAAGGTTTACCTTTTAGAATGTACGTTTAGTGTTGTTCAGAACACTGGTTCTCCGTGTGCCATCCATGGACCCTCAGGGTGGCCATGAGGTCAGTATTATTTTCATACTAGTACTAATAATATTGATTTAATACTAATACAATGCAAAAGGAATTGTGGGTGAAAGTGTTGGCCCCCAACATGAATCAAGACACTGGCATTGTGTTCTTCGTTGCCACCTGCATGCAGTTTTACTTAAGAATGGCCTTGAAGCAATACAAATTAAGTCTTGATCTTTGAATACTTTTTTTTTTTTAATAATCTGTGTGATAAAATGAAAAGCATGCATAAACACTTCTGCTATACTAGATTGTTTTGAGGAAAAGTTCTTTTGTGATTGAGTTGCCAGATGAACTATATGCTTTTCCATGGAATATCATTTTTATGAATGACTGACAAGACATTTTATAGAAAAAGCACAGAGTGAGCCTGTTACTTCAAATATTTGTTGCCAATAATAATATTGGACCTTTCAAGCAAAAATCTGAATTTTAGAAAGCCTGATTCTACAAGCCTGACAGCTTTTTAACACTAAAGACTATTATGAAGAGGTTTGTGGTGCTGTTAAAGAGTGTGAATTTCTAATATTGTATATTGGTAATTTGAAAGATATGTGTAACTCATGGAACCCTTATTTTCCAAGATATCTTTATATATTGCTACAGAACTATCCTAAGTAAGAGGTGTGTTCAAAGTATAAAGTAGATAGATTTTAATATAACAGACTGAAAAAAGTTCATTGGTAACAATTTTAGATTCCACCCTGCAGCTGGGCTTTAATAAACTATCAGTTTTCAAAGTTTTGGTTTAATATCAAAGAAAAGTATCTACAGTTATCTGAAAAGATTCTTGAAACACTCCTTCATTTTTCAACTTCATACCCATGTGAAGCCAGTGTTTCTTTATACATATCAACCAAAACAACATGTATTTGCTTCTGCACTCAATCTGGTATGAAAATCCAGCTGCTTTCTAATCAGCTAGATTTAAAGAGATTTGGGAAACTGTAAAACAGTGCTACTCTTCTCACTAAATTTTTTTTCGCTTTAGGAAGTCTTGTAATTTTTCATAAAAATGTTAACATTGTGTAATGGGTTTATTGTTTTAAGTTAATAAATAAATACTCTTACATTTTTTCAATGTTAATTTCTAATGTAGTAAGTTCCAGTTGATATAATCCACCTAAGCTAAAGATCCACAGTAGTTAAGACCAGAAAGTTTAAGAACCACTGGTTTAAAATAATGACTACTTGGAAATAGCACAGATGTCCAATAGGAGGGAATTGATTAGATTGCATAAGATGCGTCAAAATGTTAAATATTTGACCTGAAAAAATTTTACAGTATTTTGTTAGGTAAGAAAAACAGGCTATAAGATAATATATACAATATTCCATTTTTGTAAAAAAGTAACATAAATGTATGTTTATATCAAATTTATTCTATAACACTCAGGTATGAAGCAGTTTTCATTGGGAAAGAGGGCAGAAAAAGTTCTTAAAAAGTTGTAAGAATGTTAAGGTGCATCATGAGATACTGTTTCCTCCTGGCTTTTGATGAAAACATCTTGTTCTTTTCTAACCAGCTTACCTAACCTGAATATTTCCCCCTTATCTTAAAAATCAGGACAATAGCTACCTCTTAGCTAGTTGAAAGAATTAAGTGAGGTCATAGTACCTGGCATATGATAGTTGTCCCATATATATACTTCTCTCTAACATTTCTCTCAGTTCTAAAATTCTGTATGGTAGCAGTGTGTCTGTGATATTCAGTGGCTAGTAAAATATTCCCTTGAAGTCAAAATAAGGGTCCTTTGAAAACAAGAGCATTTCAGGTGACTATCATCTTACTTCTGTGAAAAAAATTTTGGACTAATAGCCATAATACAAAAAGTAAAGAGCCCCATACACATGCTTTTTGGTAAAGATGGGTATGAGAAACTAGTATTTAATGAGCTGCAGATACCTAAGTCCCCAGCCAGGTACTTTTGTAAAATAGCTGGATGCTTTACAGACATTATTGCATTTAATCCTCACAACAGCCCTCATTTTACTGAGGCAGAAATGGTCAAACAAGAGATGTTACAGAACATGTCTTTAGTCATTTGTGAGGGTGGAGTAAATTCAAACCCACGTCTGGCTGACCATGAGGTTTATACTTTGAACCCTATAATATACTGCCTTTGATAAAAGAGACGTGAATACAACCAGATGAATACAAGGAACAAGCCAGCGCTGCTCCTTACTCTGGGAGATTCTGAAGTAGGGGAAAACCTGGATTCAGGTTTATAAACTTCATGATCTCTGAGTCTCATTCCCCAGTGTTAAAATGGCATATATAAAACACAGTGTCTGATATGTCATAATCATTGAGTAAATGGAAGTGAGTTGTTATAACTGCATGACCAAGCCAAAAGTTTGGGTTCCTGACTATAAGATATGAAAAGAAAAAATATCACTGTATGTTCATAATCCCTTACTCAAAACTCTAGGAACCATATGAGTTTTGTTTTAAATTTTTTAGGAAGACAGTACCATACACTTACCATATATCATGTAACATCCCTAACAAGGTCCAGGGCCACCCTTGGTAATCAAATACATTAATTATTTCTGCAGTGAAATATGTGATATTCACACTAAGCATAATTAATACTATTAATATAAAATATAAAGACTATGAATATGTAAATAACCTATGTCAGTTCAGGTTAAGTTTTGATGTCAAATGAGTGAAGAAAATAACCTTTTGCTTTTAGAAGTTTTATAGAACAGAGTTCTAGGGGCGGGATTATGGATTCAGAAAGCATACAATATAATGTTTCAAGAGAAAAAAGAAGCCTAGACTTCTTTAGCAACTGAGGAACAGATAGTCAGATGATTGTTGTGTTCAAAAGAGACTCTACATATTAAGTCAAAAGCAATAAGTCCTTTTTGCTCCTAATCTCAACTACTAACTGTATCCAAGGAGAAAAAAAACATGCATCTCCTCTCATATAAATATGCTTCATGTTAAATGTTGGGGACAGAATCAAGTCCAATATTTCATCTGAATGATCTGCCTTTATCAAAGAAACCACAAAAAACCAAATCTATTTGCCTTGCTCTCTTCTTCCCAGATGTCTTCTTGTAATAGAATCTCTTTCTGTCTCTCTCTTTCTTCAGTGAGAGTGGAAAATTGATATTCTGGGTCTTGGTCTTCAAATATTGAAAGTTCAAGTCGCTCAGTCATGTCCAACTGTTTGCAACCCCATGTACTATACAGTCCATGGAATTCTCCAGGCCAGAATACTGAAGTGGGTAGCAGTTCCCTTCTTCAGGAGATCTTCCCATCCCAGGGATCAAACCCAGGTCTCCCGCATTGCAGGCAGATTCTTTCCTAGTTGAGCCACCAGGAAGCCTTTCAAATACTGAAAAATTTGCAAATACTACATTCTCCTGAACTGTGAAGGAGACTAACATTATAGGTTATGTTTGGTCATTCCCAAACAGTGGTATTCAAGAAATTTGCCTTTTGTAAAAGAAAAAGAATTGAGTAATTTTAAAACAAGGGAATTTCAAATGTTGAGAAGATAAGCAATATAGTTACTGACTGTGCCCGATGGAGTCAGAACTGAGGGAGAATCATAAAACATAAAACATAAAATATCCTTTATCCCTATCTTCCTCCAGCCCTCACTTTTCTTACTCAGTTTATATTCTGTGGTACATGATTAAACGTCCCTCTGTTGAATTTATTCCATCCCTATTCTGCCCTTCATTTGCCCTTGAGGAGCTGAACATGCTTGGAGTAAATGAATGCCCATGTTGACCTGGTTTCACTTTTAAATTATCACTAATCTCAAGTGGGCCCTTAAGACTGACAGTTTTTCATTTGCTTAATTCATTCACACTTTTCATCACCTAAATATTTCTTTGATAGCTTCTGTTTTCTCTTCAGACCTCTAGGACCCTTCCCCAATATCATCTCGTGAGCTTCCTTCTTAACTTTCACTGAGGAAATAGACAGTCGTCAAAGAACTTCCACGTGATCCCAGCACTGCCTCTACTAACCTCCATGCTACTTGATGCATGTACTCTGCTTTCCCTCCTGTCATTGAATGAGCCCTCAGGCCTTTGCCTAAAGTTGACCTCTGTACTTCCGCCCTGATTTCTACCCCTCTTGCTTTCTCCCCAAGTAAATCAGAATCTCTAGGAGCTGTTCTTTGCAGTTGGGGTTGAGAACTACTCTTAGACTATAAGCTCCATGAGAGCAGATATTTGTTCGGTTTTGTTTAGCGCTTGTAACAGTACCTAACACATAGTAGATTTGCATCCGTCTATCCATTGTGTTGAATGGATAGATGAGTGAATGAATAAATTTTTCTAGAAAGAAAAAAGATATAAATTGTAAGTACTGAAAAGGACAAAACATACACACCTAATAAATAGGCTTTCCCTGTGCTTTATAATTAGAAATTCAGATCTGTTCACCAAAAAAATATTAGTTTAGTGAGGTTTCTAATGAGTTCCTACAAATATGCTCATTTGAATTTTTTTTCCTAGAATTTGTTTTTTGCAGGTAATTCTAGTTATTTGGATATTTTTTGGTTACTGAGAGCTGAGGTTTTTCTGATACATGAGTGCTCAAGCTTTTTCATATGGATTTCATTGGTGGCAGTTTCACAAATGAGTGGATCTATTTAAATCCAAACCCCTATTCCTTTTTACCTAGTACTGCTGCTCAGAAGACCTCGCTTAGAGCTCCATCACTTTTTGTCTTCTCTTAAGGAGACAGATTCTCTTATGGCCATAAAGTAATTGATTGCATTTCTTCTTTTCTTTTTTTTTAAGCAAAAAAAAAAAAAAAGTTTAATTGTGGTTAAAAAAATCTAAAATTAATAAGAGTTGGTAATAGCTTCATTCACTAATTAATCTACCTACCCAGCATTTACTGAACACCCACTGTGGACAAAACACTAATCCAGGCACTGGAGACCTTCTAGATGAGAGAAACAGTAAGGATAAACCTTCAAGTGTAATTTAAATGATATAAAATTACATTAAGGTAAATGTTATTAGATTGTGACAGAGATCTTCATTCAGTTAAAAATGAAGAAGTATTCTGTATTGGCTTTGAGTGTAATTGATTGCATTTCTTTCTTTAAAATGAGAATAAGAGTGTTTATTTTCATGATAGCTCTATTTCATGAAAAGTCATAGGAAAAAGCCACATATGTTTTAATTTGGCTCTGTATCTCTTTTCTCTAAATCGTAATTTATAGAAATGTGGCTCTTCAGACTCCTGTGTGTTTTCAAAATGTACATGAGCAATGTACAATTTGTGTGGAGTATGGAAGTAAGCATTAGGGATGAGGGAGAGATGGTTAGATAGCATCATCGACTCAATGCACGTTAATTTGAGCAAACTCTGGGAGATAGTTGAGGACGGAAGAACCTGACATGCTGCAGACCATGAGAAGAGTCAAGCGTGACTGAAGGGCTGAGCAACATGGCAAGGCATTGTGGATTCCATGGACCGTGACTCAGTAGCATAGCGCTGTGTAATAGAAACAGCCCCCGAGCGCTGCTTCCTCACAATCGAATAATTTTAGGATAATTATACCAGCTTCTTTTTTTGGCAGTTGAATTTTTATTTGTAAAACAACCTTAAAATGAAACTCACGTAATTTTTATATGTATGCCCTGGTAGATAGTCTAGAACAAATCCCGTTGGTGTGGTTAGTCATTTACTTGGGAAGCTATTGCCAGGGTGGACTCAGCGCTACCAGGGACAGAAAGCACATATGTAAAGCTGACTGTAACAGTGGAGATACAAAGTGACTCAGCAATATAATAGTGTAAATGAATGAGGGATTACTCCACTTGTAGAGGTTTGATGCAGATGTTTCAGGAAAGTATCTTTGGTAAATCAAGGTGCAAGTATTTCTCTCTGTTGGTCGGTCTTTAGGTCAGAATTTTCCCTCTGTCACCTCCTGCCTTTTTAAAAGACAGTAAAAGTAGAGTTTGTGAAACATTTCTAAATAATGAGTATACAAAGATGCCATTTATAGGTGGACTAGTGCTATTATTCTATTTTTTCATTTTATTGGAGTGTAGTTGATTTACAATTTTTGTTTTTATTTTTAATTTCAATTTGTAGGCTCTTCCCTTGAGACTTTGTTCTTTTTTCTCTATTTTTAAGATTAAATTTATGTTTAAAAATTTTAATACTGTTGTGTTGGTTTCTGCCAATAGCACAAGTCAGACCTATTTATACATACATCCCTTCCCTACCCCCATTCCATCCCTCCTACTCTTTTTGGCTGAAGCATTTACTTCTATCTAAAAACTATTAACATAAATCTCCTGAGAACCAAGACATGTTCCTGTATAACTTCAAGACTGCTGTCACATCCAGGAAATTTAACATTGATTCAGTATCATCTAATGTAGAATCCATATTCAGGTTTTCTCAGTTAGTCCCCAAATAACTGGGCTTTTCCTTTTCTGTGATCCATATTCTGATAAAGGTTCATGTATTATGTTTGGTTGTCATGTTTCATCAGCCCTCCAAATTTTTCCTTTAAAAAAATCTTGCATGATGTCATTTTTGGAGTCTAGATCAGTTATCTTATGGAATTTTTCTCATTCTGAATTTGTTTCCGTATTGATTGATATAAGGTTAAACCTTTTTGGTTACCATACAGAGCTTGATTTTTTTAAAAAAGTTGGCATTCACTTGTAGAGAATCTTGACTTTTTGCCTTTCTCAGATGCTTTCCTTGAAGTCTCAACCAGGTATAAAGAGGCAGTTCAATTTGTTTTTTTATTGTAGATATTGAAAACCTGCCATATTGTAATGAAGAAAAAAATTTTTAAGCAAAACTCAGCTGTCCAATTTATGATCTAATGAGCCTTTCCAAAACCTGATGGTAGGGTGTTTGCCTCATAGAAATCTTAAAAGAGCAGCATTAAATATTCTTCTGAAATTCAAAGCTTTCAAGCTTACGTCCCATCAAAAATTCCCATTGTGTAAAACAGAAACAGGCTGAGTTGCAGGTGGATTACTGAAATAAAACCAACAAAGTGAGTATTTCGTACCAGCTCTCTTGTGCCTTATGCTCATGGGAGGAAATAGGCATTCCAATAACTGTGTCTTTAGGTTATTCTGAGTTTATCTCTGGTTTAATTTAGGAACTTGTATATAAGTAGTAAGAGTTTAACAGTGAACTTTAAAACCAAAATGACATCTTACTGTAGCCCTGGTTTATAATGCTATCTAAGAAAATAAAGCAAATATTTAAAATAACATATATTGAACTTATAAAATCAGGCATCTCCAAAACAATAGTTCCCACAGTTGTAACAAATGTTTATATTTAAGTATTGTCTTCAGCTCTTCCTTTTTCAGAACTCTTGACAACTTTCACTTAGTAAATTTGCATACCAGATTTTCTAAAAATACTGTTTTCATCTAAAGATTTGTTTTCTGTATGTTCATACTAAAGAACAGTGGATGTTAATAACAGGAGTAAATTCCCCCCCACCTTTTTTTTATTGAGGTCAGCAGTGTTTAGATTTATCAGGTTGACATTTCTTGCTGGTGGGTCATGAACTGTTGATAATAGCATTAATGGTGATTCGCTTGTTGCAGAAGGTACAACTCATTATCCAGCTACTGTATTAAATCATCATGGTACCCCCACATCCATGTGTTCTGTAGAAATAGAAGATGAAGAAGTATATATTTCTTTTGTTTGCATCTTAAATTTATTGGAGGCTTAATCACGTTTTCTATGGAAGCTGCAGCACTGCCACTATTTTAGAGGACTAAAATGCTCTGACTGATAGGGGGAGATGAAGGGGTGTAGAATTTTGTAAATAACACACCCAAAGTTTTCTTTTCATATTGTGAACCTTTCTGAAAACTTGTTTGAAGAATGAGTATACCTGGGTAGCAAGTAATAAAAGCAAATGTTTACAGACTTGTAAGTTGGATTTAATTTTAAATTATAAGCATATGAATATTTTTAAAAGATATATTCATTTTAAGGGAGAGATGATACTTGGAAAGCTCAGTTACATACTATGGGAGTAAGATTTCTTGAGAAGTGTCATTGTTATAAAAAACCTCTTTTTTTAAGAAAAAGGCTAGATTTTTAAATAGCTGCTTGTCAGCTGCCTTTTAAGATAAACTTCAGTAGTTTAGTATTCAATGACTCTGAAGTTACAAGTCTCTTTGAATTTTAGATTCAAATGTGTTTTAATTTATACATATAATATGCACATTAATATACACACGTCCCGTGTGTATATAATAGGCAGTGAATAGTAGCATGACTCTTGTATTAATCTTGACTCAGTTTCTGATTGGATAGTATAGAATGAGTGAATTCAGTTTCTAGTTATTAATAAAACACCCCAAACACCCAGCTCAACGGTCTTATAGATAGGTGCTCAGTAATAATTTAATAATGAATATGTGTCATTTGTGCAGAAGCAGAACTTTTTTAGCACTTTGTATTTGTGACACAGAATGTATCTTAAGGAGGTAAGGTAACAAATATTTCCTTTTATGGGGAAAAAGAATATTAACATCTTCAAAGTAACAGCCTTATTTAGAATAAATAGGTTCTTGCTGACTCAAAGAGAAACGTAGCATTAGAAAATTACAGGCCACTAGAGGTCACTGTTTAGTAATCAACTTTTAATGAACCAGAACAGTCAGGAAAGCCAATAAATTACAGTGTGGGTTTTTCTAATTATGAATTCATATTTAATCCTTCAATGCCAAGTTAACGGTGGCAGTGGTTCTATGTATTTTGCATATGTGGTTATGCTAATATACTATTATATTTCTCAGATGCTGGTCCTCCATCATTAGAGAAGTATTGCCAAAGGCTTTGTTATCTAGTCTTAATTACTAATTACGAGATGTAATTAACTTTGTTACCACCTTCACCTCTTTCGTGGAACAAAAAGTTCTTTTGAAAGGAAAGTTTCACTGTAAATGAAAATTACATTTATGTGATCACAGGTGTAATGGTTCTGATCCAGTCCACCCTCTCCCCTGTCTAAAATCTTCATGCTTCATTCTTGGTTTCTCTTGATCCCATTTCTGTTCTCTGCTCTGTCTAACCTGGTTTCTTTCCTCCCTTCTTTGGTCTACTTTATGTGAATCAGTTGCTTGATTAACTCAGTGACTGTTTACTCTCAGGCTTTCCAGCCTTGAATTAGTGAGGAGTAGAATTTGACTCTTAACTGCATATGTCAAACGAATTCCAGGGTGGGTGACTTGGACCCAGCAAACCTGCGAAGGGAAAACCACATGCGTGTGAGCAAGTGTGCTCTGCTGCCGCCAGTGCTGCTCCAAGCAGATGTCTCTCGTCATCCCCTCCAGCCCAGGATCCATTCAGGAAAAGGCAAATTTCCTTGCTCATGTGATATAAATTTGTTTTCTTCCTTAGAGACTAGGCTGGTTGCCCAGGAGGAGGCCTCTTAAGCATAGGGAGAAAACTGGAACACGTGCAGATGTGTTTTCTGTTCTTGAAAACAGTTTTGTGCGTTCTGCCCAGAAACAGGTACATCAGTACTTTGCTACTCAGACTTCCTCTGTTTCCTGTTGCCTTTACTTGCCCTGATGCTGGGCAACTGCTGGGTGCTCGGTATCCATGGGGGATTGGTCCCAGGACCCCCTGCGGGTATCAAACTCCTCTGTGCTCAAGTCTCTTATATAAAAGGCATAGGACAGTCGGCCCTCGGTACCTGAGGTTCGGCATTCACAGGTGGGAGGTGCCCCCTGTTTCCACTCAGAACTCTCAGGGTTGCTTCAGTCTACGCAAGGCGCACGCAAGGCACGTACCTGATACATTGTTCACCCAGCCCAGCCTCCTCAACCTGCCATTCAAGGCTTTCCACAGTCTGGAGCAAGCTAACTGTTCTACTCTTGTTTCTTATTACTTCTCTTCACATGCCTTAACTTCTAGCCAAACTGAACCATTCACAATTTCTTATGTATTTTATTTACTCAAGTTTCTATTTCTTGTTTATGCTTTCTTTTACTGCAGTTTTCATCTCTTCCTCATTTCCTATCTGTCAGACAATAAGCCTGTCAGACAATAGGTGCTACCTTCTGTGATATTCTCCTTCAATAGTGGTGAGCCTTCCTTTGAACCACCATAACAGGTAGGACACTTCCCATCGCACCTTGCATTGTAATGGCTTGTGTACCTGTGTTCTTGCCTTGACTCAATATTGCCTATACCCAATATAGAGTCATTGAAGAAAATTCTTGGCAAATAAATCAGAAACCCTAAAATACAAACAGTTCTTTGTTCAGTACAAATAGTCCTTTATTATATCACTTAAGGGAGAGGGAAATGGAAATGTATTTTATACTTTAAATGATTCTCCTCATATTTGTATAGCTCTATCTTGAAGAGATTAAGATTATTTGCTTAAACAGCTACAATTTTTTGTGGTTTTATAAAAATTTGTAGAAGTAGGAGGATATATGAATTTTGAACTTGAACCAGCTCTTTTCAGTTAGTCTTTCCAGTGGCTGAATACATATATAAATTGCATATTATTAGAGAAATAAAGAATGCACTTTATTATGATAGAAGCTAACTTGCAGAGTGTTTGTTTATAACAAGGTAAAATAAAGTATTGCCTGCTTGAATTTGGAATATACTTTTTCTTGGAAACAACATTTTCTAGTATATTTAGGTCCTTTTTTCTATCAAATGTAGTCAACACAGGATATTCCTAAATTATGATAAGTATCATGTTTCTGTGGGAAATGATTTCAGAGATCCAGCTTGGAATGCCAGCCAGGATGCCAGCCCTTTTTATTCTTTAAGAAAATCAACTTACTGCTTCTTCCTCCTCTTTCTAGGTTGTGGGCTCTAAATTTTCCTGTGGGATTCACTTACTCTTCTAAAATTTCAAGTAGCTCATCTCTGAAATGTTTTCCTAATTCTGTATTTCCATCACAGTTTTTTTTTTTTTACTTTCTGGACCTGCATTTTTATTTATTTAACTGCTTAAGTTAAAGTCTTTTTTTCTAAGTCAGGCTCATCTTTTCTATAAAACAAGTTCTTCCTCTTGATTTCTATTTATAGTGTGCTGCAGTTTCAAAATTTTTAAATTTTAGGTTTAGACTGTGAGAACAGCACTGTCCAATAGAAATATAATGTAAGTCATATGGGTAATTTAAAACTTCCTAGTAGTCACATTTTAAAAGTGTTTTAAAATACAGAAACAGAATTTAATAATGTTTCATTTAGGCCAGAATATTTAAAATATCACCATTTTTGAAACATGTAATCAATGTAAAAATTATTGATGTATTTTTACATCCTTTTTTTCCATACTAAGTCTTCAAAATCTGGTGTTCATTTCACACCTAAGTACATTAAGAAAACAATCCCATTTTAAATTGTTTTAAAAAGAATAAAGTGCCTATCACTAACTTTAATGAAGGTAAAAAAACTATACACTGAAAACTCTTAACACATTAATGAAAAAAGTTGTGTATGTGTTAGTCATTCAGTTGTGTTTGACTCTTTGTGACCTCGTGGACTATAACCCACTAGGCTCCTCTGTCCTTGGAGTTCTCCAGGCAAGAATACTGGAGTGGGTAGCTACCCTCTTCTCCAGGGGATCTTCCTGACCCAGGGATCGAACCTGGGTCTCCTGCGCTGGCAGCAGACACTTCACCATCTCTGAGCCACCAGGGAAGCCCAGAAGTTGAAGAAGATCCAAATAATTGGAACAATATTCTATGTTCAAGGATTGGAATAATTATTATTGTTAAAAATGTCCATATTACCCAAAGTAATCTATAGATTCAATTCCAGCCCAAATTCCAATAGCATTTTCCATAGAAGCAAAACAAGTAATCTTAAAATTTGATGCTGTGGCTAAAACTCCAAAACTTTGGCTACCTGATGTGAAGAGCCAACTCATTGGAAAAGACCCTAATGCTGGGAAAGATTGAAGGTAAGAGGAGAAGGGAATGACGGAGGATGAGGTGGTTGGATGGCATCACCAACTCAGTGGACATGAGTTTGAGTAAGCTCCAGAAGATTGTGAAGGACAGGGAAGCCTGGCATGCTGCAGGCCATGGGGCTGCAAAGAGTCAGACATGACTGAGCGACTGAACAGCAGCAGAATTTGTCAGGGACCACAGAAGACCTCCAGAAGCCACAGCAATCTTGAGAAGAACAAAGCTGGAAGCATCACACTCCGTGATTTCAAACTATTACAAAGCTGTGGTAATCAAAACTGTATGGTATTGCCATAAAAACAGACATACAGATCAATGGAATAGAATAGAGGGCTACTATCTTAACACCATAGACAAAAGTTAACTCAAAGTGGATTAAACATTTGAATGTAAGAACTGAAACCATAGAAGTCCTAGAAGAAAACATAGGCAGTAAGCTCCTTGACATCAGTCTTGGTGATTTTTTTTTTTTAAAGGATCTTATTCCAAAAGCAAGGCAATAAAAGTAGAAACAAATAAGTAGGACTATATCAAACAAAAAAGTTTCTGCACAGCAAAGGAAGTCATCAGCAAAATGAAAAGGCAATGAGATGGGCATGGAAAAAGTAACCCATTACAATGCAGATTTATAGTTGCTGTAACAGTTGTATAAGCAAGTTCCATGATGAGATGATATCGTTTGGATTATATGTATTTATCAGATTGGATAAGTTCAAGGTCAGTTACTTTCCTGAGCTGATGAGTGTTACCATGTATTTTATAGTTGGATGAGGGTATTTTAAGAAAAAGAGATCGTTTTGAAGGTTTGGAATTGCAAAAGGGGATGGAGTATTTAAGGACTATTAAGGGAGAGTTTCTGAAGTTTTAATTGTTTCAAATTGACCTGCTTATTATTTTCTGAACAGATTCGTACTTTTATACCCTTAAGTATTTGCGTTTGTAGTTCACTGCTTCTAGAATTTCTCTCTTTGCCCCAAATCTTTCCCTGCTAGCATATCCTAGTCTTAATCATCTTTCATGGCCCATATTGTACTGATCTTTTTAGTGAAGATTTTCCTACTCTCTTTTCCTAGTTTTATTCCACAAATGAATGTGACGTTTCCTTCTTTTGAATTTTAGACATTTTGACTTTTCTTATGGCAGTTGTCTTTGTATTAAGATTAATTTTATAATAGAGTAACTGTTGGTCTGGATCACAGAAATTAATTTGAGCAAGAATTGGGTCTTAATTATTTTTTTATACTCTGAAGAACCAAGGGTGAATTCCTACTATGTAGGAAATATTCTGTAAGTATTTGATTTGTATGTAATAAATATATTTTCTGAGATGTAAACCAAACAAAAACACAAAGTAATCTAGAGATTCCCCAAACCTAATATTTTCTTTTAGATTATTTTCATGAAAAATATTCATAAATTTGATTGCCTGCTATACCTGGATAAAATTTCTTGATTTCACTTGTAAAAGTGGATGCCGTAAAAGCAACATTCTGTTGTAAATTTTTAGTGTAACACAGGTGCTAATGGTAAAGATAAAACCTTTTTTGTTATCATAGAAGAGTTAAAGATGGCTCAGCATAAAAATAACATGGAAATCAGTCATGCCTTTGACATTTAAGGACATGTTCTGTTTTCTTTTTTTACATATCTATCTGCTTCTTCTGGCAGTATAGTGAATTAGGTATGTTAAAATAAAACACCTAGGTACAGGATAAATAACAACAAACATACTTTTAAATGCATTTCAGATACTTCAAAAAATAAGAGAAATCCTCAGTGACCAAATAATTTAATAATACAGGCATATCTCCGAGATACTGCTGGTTCAGTTCCAGGCCAGTGCAATAAAGTGAGTCACATGAATTGTTTGGTTTTCCAGTGCATATAACAGTTATGTTTATAGTATATTGTAGTCTGTTAAGTGAGCAATAGCATTATGTCTAAAAAACAATGTGCATACCTTACTTAAAAAATACTTTATTGCTAAAAAATGCTAACCATCATCTGACAACATAGGGTTGCCATAAACCTTCAATTTGTTAAAAAAAAAAAAAAAAAAAACAACACCTGCAATATCTGAGAAGTGCAATAAGCAAAGCACAATAAAACAGGATATGCCTGTAACCTGAAGTCAGAGTAATAAATCCAGAAGCTTTGGCTGCCCTAGAGGCAAATGTTGATTTCAGGAACCAGGAGCTTTAGGGATTAATACTGATGAATGAAGAATCAAAGCATAATGGGAAACTAGGCCTTGTGCTCACACCAGTTCGGAAAGCTGACCCCTGCCTCATAGTCCCCTACTTCCTAAAAGTCAAAATACCCAGAAGCTGTATCCTCTGGGAAAAGGGTGGTCTGTGGATAATCTCCCTGCTGATAAAGTAGATTTAAAGACTACTGGAAAAACCACACTATCTATGGTGGTAACCGTGAACTTCCAAATGTTCAAGTTGGATTTAGAAAAGGCAGAGGAACCAGAGATCAAATTGCCAGCATCCGCTGGATCATCAAAAAAGCAAGAGAATTCCAGAAAAACATCTGCTTTATTGACTACGCCAAAGCCTTTGACTGTGTGGATCACAACAAACTGTGGAAAATTCTTCAAGAGATGGAAATACCAGACCACCTGACCTGCCTCTTCAGAAATCTGTATGCAGGTCAAGAAGCAACAGTTAGAACTGGACATGGAACAACAGATTGGTTCCAGATCGGGAAAAGAGTACCTCAAGGCTGTATATTGTCACCCTGCTTGTTATTTAACTTACATGCAGAGTACATCATGAGAAATGAATGAACTTGGCTGGATGAAGCACAAGCGAGAATCAAGATTGCTGGGAGAAATATCAATAACCTCAGATGTGCAGATGACACCACTCTTATGGCAGAAAGTGAAGAACTAAAGAGCCTCTTGATGAAAGTGAAAGAGGAGAGTGAAAAAACTGGCTTAAAACCCAACATTCAGAAAAATAAGATCATGGCACCTGGTCCCATCATTTCATGGCAAATAGATGGGGAAACAATGGAACAGTGAGAGACTTTATTTTGGGGGGCTCCAAAATCACTGCAGATGGTGACTGCAGCCTTGAAATTAAAAGATGCTTGCTCCTTGGAAGAAAAGCTGTGACCAACCTAGACAGCATTTTAAAAAGTAGAGACATTACTTTGCTGACAAAGGTCTGTCTAGTCAAAGCTATGGTTTTTCTAGTAGTCATGTATGGATATGAGAGTTGGGCCATAAAGAAGGCTAAGCACCTATGAATTGATGCTTTTGAACTATGTTGTTGGAGAAGACTCTTGAGAGTCCCTTGGACTGCATGGAGATCCAACCAGTCCATCCTGAAGGAGATAAGTCCTGGGTGTTCATTGGAAGGACTGATGCTGAAGCTGAAACTCCAATACTTTGGCCACCTCATGCGAAGAGATGACTCATTGGAAAAGACCCTGATGCTGGGAGGGATTGGGGGCAGGAGGAGGAGAAGGGGACAGCAGAGGATGAGATGGTTGGATGGCATCACCGACTCAATGGACATGAGTTTGAGTAAACTCTGGGAGTTGGTGATGGACAGGGAGGCCTGGCGTGCTGCAACTCATGGGGTCGCAAAGAGTCGGACACAACTGAGCGACTGAACTGAACTGACAGTTTGCATAATATATCAGCCTCCCTCTCCCCGCCAAATCTTTGTAACAGTAGATCTGATCTCAGGTATAGTGTTCAAATTTAAGCAAGTAACCCAGTTGGGGAAACACTCAAACAATAAGTTTGGTTTCTGAGTTGGTAAGGCTGGTAGAGCCTGTCAGCCACAAAAAGAATGAAAATCTCTCTGGAGAAAATCACCCTCAATCCAGACCTCTTGGAATTCACACGTATTCAGCTTAGTAAACACAGGCTGACAAAAAATACATATATCCAAAACATAAGGAAAGTTTCCAGCACAAGAGTTAACAGAAACAAACAAATCCCTAAAGCTCTTGGTCCTGAAGAGCTACAGATACTAAAAACCCCCAAATAGAATATATAATTACTATATGTAAAACAATTTAAAATGGCAAACATAGAATTAAAAATAAACGAACAAGGAACGAGAGAGTATCAAGAAGGACCAACCACTCAAATTTGGAAAAAATATTGAAATGTTAAAGTTAATAGATGAGTTAAGGGCTTTTGGGAGAGAGCTGAGAGAGAATTAGTCAATAGGAAGAGAGCTCTAAAGAAATCACCCAAATGTATTACAGAAAGACTTGGAGATGAAAAATATGAAAGGAAAGTTAAGCGGCATGAATACATGAATAGAAAAAGTCAAACATGTGTCTGATTGGAATTCCCAGGTATAATCGGGGAAAATGGTCTAAATGATAATGCCTAAGAATTTCCAAGATTGACATAAATCCACAAAAAACAGGAATCCACCTAAAACCTCTCCCCACCCCCAGATCTCCCAGCCTGGATTCAAAGACCCCTCGAATTCTGAAGCTGTGCATGAATACAAACAAAAAGAGTTCTGAGGAAAGGGTACTTTCTAGTCCAAGGAGCAGAAAGAAAGGCCCCATGAAACAGAGAGGAAGAAATTCTTAATTTTTTTTCCTCCCAGCTCTGCCACTGTAAGTCCAAAGAGTGTGGAAAAATTCCCCTTGCTTTTTACTTTCTTTATTCTTCTGCTCCTGGTACCCAGAGACAGACCTAGTTGTAGGAATTGCAGGACTTTACAGCTGGAGGACCAGAATAGGGGGAGGATTGGTAGCTGGGATGGGGCTTCCCTGATGGCTCAAGTAATAAAAGAATCTTCCTGCCAATACTGGAGATGCAGGAGTTGCGGGTTCGATCCCTGGATTGGGAAGATCCCCTGGAGAAGGAAATAGCAATCCACTTCAGTATTCTTGCCTAGAAAGTCCCATGGATAGAGGAGCCTGGCAGGCTACAGTCCATGGGATTGCAAAGAGGTGGACACAACTGAGCACCCATGCACATAGCCAGAGGACCAGAAGATGGAGAAGATTGGAAATGGGGGTACTGGAGTGTCAGTGAGTGGGGGCTGGTGGGATTTCACAGGTAGGAAGGGACTCAAGAAAAAGGGATCCCTTAGTGTTGTGTGCACTTTTGGGTCCATCCCAGGGCCACACAGCATGGACCTCTCCCTAAACAGCATACCAAAAAGAACTTAACTATGGGGTAGACAGACTGGCCCCTGCTGATGCATACGTAGTACAATTCAAATATCACCACTGAGACTGATAACTGAACTGACATTGAAACCACAATGCACGACAAGTAAATAGCAGTTTGCAGCTTGACCCTTACCTGGTCAGTTGTCTGCTGAAGCAGACAGACGAAAACCAAAATGCAATGTTCTTCATGGAATTTGAGCAAGACCCAGAGTCTCATAGCATGTAATATTCCAAATGTCTGTGATACACTGGAAAATTAACTTGACATAGAAAGAACCAGGAAAATCTGAAAAATTCTCGAGAGAAAAAGACTATCAAGATGCCAACTCTGAGATTACCCAGATGTTTCATATCAAGCAATGACTTTAAAATAGCTATCATAACCATGTTCCAAGAAGTATAGAAATAGAAGCTATAAGAAAGAACCAAATTGAAATTTTATAACTGAAAAATACAATAACCAGAAATTTGAAAAAAAAAATCACAGAAGGTATTTAAAATGCAGAGTGGATATGACAAAGGTAAGAGTCAGTGAATTTGAAGATAGAAATGACATGAATGCAAATTATTCATTATGAACAACAGAGGATAAAAAGACTTTAAACAATGAACAGAGCTTCAGGATCCTATCAAATACCATCAAAAGGTGTATGTGCTGTTGGTGTTCTCAAAGGAGATGAGACCGTGTGATGCAAAAAAAAAAATGTTTGAAGGAAAAAATGACTGAAAGTGCCGCAAATTTGACAAAAGAAAATCTTGTAAATCCAATAAGTTCAGCGAACCTGAAACAGGATAAACTCAGAGAGATTAATGCCTAGATATATCATAAACAAAACTGCCAACAATCAGAGAGAAAGAAAATTATCTTGAAAGCAGCCAGAGAAAAATGATGCATTACAGGGAACAGTGATATGAGTGACTTTAGAGAAACCATGAAGCCCAGAAGGCAGTGGAACAACATTTTTAGTACTGAAACCAGAATTCTATATATGGCAAAATATCTTTCAGGAATGAAGTGAAATAGAGACATTTTTAGCTAAAGGAAAACTAAAAGACTTTATCTTCACCAGACCTACTTAAAAGACATTACATACTGCACCTAATAAAATAACCTTAAAAATTTATAAAGCAAAAAAGAAGACAACCATAGGGAGAAATTGATAACTGTCCACCATAATAGTGAGACATTTCAGTATATCTCTTTTAAACAATTGATGAACAATTTTTAAAAATGCAGTAATTTGAATAGCACAATTAACAAGTTTGAACCTTATACCTAGAAATTGAAGAAATGTATTTCTTAAAACATATGGAAAAAGTATTAAAAATTGACCATGTGTATAAAGGAAGTCTATATAGCAAGTCTCCAACTCCAAAGAATTTATATCTTATAGATTTCATTGTCTAACAGCAATGTAATTTAATGAGATATGAATAGCAAAAATAATTTCTGTACATTTGAAATTTAAAACCACATTTCTAAAGAGTTCATATTCTTTACTCAAAGAAATCATATGAGAGCAAAAGAATAGTACTCAACAATAAAGAAAAAAATACATTCAACTGGGATGCAGCTAAAGTAGGATTTCTAGGAGAAAGCAAATTCAAATTTTGAATAAATTCTGAAAGTATATTAAAAGGAAGCAAGCTGAGTATAGGAAAGAGCTCCTAATTTTTTTTTTCATTTTCAAAGCAAAAATAAAACACAGTTTGAAAAATGAAATTAATTTAACAATAGCAGAAAACAACCCACTTTTAAAATGGGCCTAGGACTTGAGTTAGACATTTTTCCAAAGAAGGTATACAAATGGGCAATAATCACATGAAAAGGTATTCAGCTTCACTAATTAGGGAAATTCAAATTAAGATCACAGTGAGATACCACTTCACATTCATTATGATGGCTACTATGGAAAAAGCAAAATGACAAATGTTAGTGGGAGTTTGGGATTGACATATACACACTACTGTATATAAAAATAGATAACTAATAAGGACCTACTGTATAGCATAGAGAAATACTTAGTGGTCTGTGGTGACCTAAATTGGGAGGAAATCTGAGAAGGAGGGGATATATGTATGCATATAGCGGATTCATTTTGCTGTAGAACAGAAACCAACACTACATTGTAAAGCAACTATATACTCCAGAAAACATTAATTAAAAAAAAAAAAAGAACCACAAACACAAGATTATTTTAGAAATCACATCACAGGGACTTCCCTGGTGGTATAGTAGTTGAAAAATCCACCGGCCAATGCAGGGGATGCCAGTTTGATCCTGGCCGGGGAACTAAGATTCCCACATGCTGCGGGGCAGCTAAGCCCACGAGCTGCAACTGAGCCTGTGGGCTCTGCAGCACAACTAGAGAAAGCCTGCACATTGCCGTGAAGTCCCAGAGCAACCAGTGTGTGCGTGTGTGAATATGTGTGTGTGTGCACGTATATGTGTGTGTACACATATGTGTATGTGCGTGCATGCCTGTGTGTGTATCGAGCTTCCTTGGTGGTCCAGTGGCTAAGGCTCCAGGCTCCCAATGTAGGGGACCTGAGTTCAATCCCTAGTCAGGGAACCAGATCCCAAATGCCACAACTAAAGATTCCACATGCTGCAACTAAGACCTGGCATAGCTAAATAAATAAATAGTTTTTAAAAAATCAAACCAAACTTTAAGTATTGATTGTTTAAAAAAGCCTGTTTTTGTGTGTTTAAAAAGTAAAGCTAAAAGTGGACAGTAGTAAGATTTGAGGTACGTGTGTAGTGAGGGAGCAGTGTCCTCTGCCACTTAACACTCATTCAGCCGGTGAGTGTCCTCTGCCTTGATGCATGCTCAGGTTCAGCATGATGTTTGAGAGGAGAATAGCAACACTGAAAACCTGTAGGTTATTGGAAAATGTTATAGTTAATTTTGTATATGTAAAATTTTTAAGGACTATCATTAGAAGAATAGAAAAGTGATTCATAGCTTCCAAAGCCCACTGGTCAGGGGAAAGATCTTAGAAAATGTTTATCAGTCCAACAGGAGGCAAGAGAATAGGAAGAAAGTAATTTAAGGAAAAATGAAAGTAAATAACAAAAACCATGTTAGGAATAAATCTAACTGTAATACATATAAGCTAGCTAAGTTCATTTTTCTTGAGATTGTCATTTAAAACTTCAGCTGTCTACTCCCTATGAGAGACATATCCAAACATCTTTTTTAAAAAGGAAAGAGGGAAAAAAGGAAAGAAAGAATTCCCTGGCTGTCCAGTGGTTAGGACTCCCAGCTTTCACTGCAGAGGGCCCCAGTTCAATCCCTGGTTGAGGGGAACTAAGATCCCATAGGCTGTGCAGTGCTTAGAAAGCAAGAAATAAAAGCTATGCAAAAAGATTAAACATAGGGGGAGAGAAAACACTGAGAAAATATTAACCAGAATAGAAATTTCAGATCAGAATTAACAAAAAATAGGAGCTGGATATAGAAAGTTAAAAAGAAGTCAGATGATTGAAGTAGCATTTCCTGAGACAGCTCCTGAGAAAACTAATTCTGAGGAGATTTCTTTTTTTGTATTCAAATAAATTTGAGAAATGATACATTTTTTTGGGTCACCATTTTGGAACTATTCAAGGTGCGTGTTTTCATATTAAAATAAGCCCTTAAATTCTTAGTTATCTGTTTAACTTTGTTTAAGCCAGTATGTGTTTGACCCTAAAGCTTTTAATTAGTTTGAGAGATGGGAGTCAGGGGGTAGGAAATTTATGGGATAACTCTCAAATTGAAAGAAAAGCTTCAAGAACCAGGGTTTTAGTGACTAGAATTGAGCAGCTGATGCTGCTGAAACACTCTTTATTTGTCTTTATTATCTGCTAGTTTTTGCTATGCTCTTTTGCTTGTTGGCCTCATCATCTTTTACTGCAGACACTGTCCATGTAGGCCTTCAGCAATCTTAACTTAGCAACCTAGGACAGGACTCTTGGTTTTGTTGAATTTCCTTGTACATAGACTAGGTACTGTTTCCTGAGGATGGGGTACCTTTATGGTCTATGAACACAACCCTTTGGCCAGAGAGGAGGATTTGTTAATAGGAGAATGGGAAAGCTTACAGGGGCCAAAAACAAAACCATATCACTAAACATTCAATAACATCCTGTAGAAGTAGTATTCTGAGGAAGTGGCCTTGAGAAATACTGCCAGGGATTTCTAGTGTATATGGATAGTGTATACAGATAGTCAGAGAAGGAAATGGCAACCCACTCCAGTATTCTTGCCCTAGAAGATCTCATGGACCAAGTCTGAGCCTGGTAGGTGACCGTCCATAGGGTCTCAAAGAGTCGGACATGACTTAGTAACTGAGCACATGTACAGATAGTAGTTATGTCTACTGCGAAAGGATGCACAGAAGAAAGAACCAGTTTGGGGTCTGTGTGAGAGGAGGGTTGGGAGGACAAAACATGCTGAGCTCGTTGTTTAGTCGCTCAGTCATATCTGACTCTTTGTGACCCCATGGACTGCAGCATGCCAGGCTTCCCTGTCTTTCACCATCCCCCAGAGCTTGCTCAAACTCATGTCCATTGAGTTGGTGGTACCATCCAACCATCTCGTCCTCTGTTGTCCCCTCCTCCTGCCTTCAATCTTTCCCAGCATCAGGGTCTTTTCCAGTGAGTTGGCTCTTCGCCTGGGGTGACCAACGTATTGGAGCTTCAGCTTCAGCATCAATCCTTCCAATGAAGAACTATTCAGAGTTGATTTCCTTTAGGACTGACTGGTTGGATCTCCTTGCAGTCCAAGGGATTCTCAAGAGTCTTCTCCAACACCACAGTTCAAAAGCATCAATTCTTCGGTGCTCAGCCTTCTTTATGGTCCAACTCTCACATTCATACGTGACTACTGAAAAACCATAGCTTTGACTATACAGACCTTTGTTGGCAAAGCAATGTATCTGCTTTTTAATACACTGTCTAGGTTTAGCAGAGCTCATTAGACTGGACATTATTCAGTTGTTGTGTTTTGGACTGGATGATTTGGGGGCCCAAGGACTATAACCCTGTCTTGAAGTTGCCTTGCCCAGTGCTGTGGATTGCAGTGGGAGTTCAATAAAGCTGAGTGGATGTGTGAATTAACTGTGATTAATTTGTCATTTTCGCAGATTAGTAAAGTTGGAGATGAGATTCATTTTATAGAAGAGGGCACTAAAGTCCAAAGTGGTTGATTTGCCCAAAATAGCACTGTCCTGTCAGAACTGGCGCCTGAACATAGGTCTGGTGTGTTTTCCCAAGGCTGCTGTGTCCCCCTCTGCAGGTTTGTCCCCTGCTGAGGAGACCTGAATTGGGGCTGAAATTCTGTTTATCCTCCACATGCCAGACTTGGTGGTCTCACCTCCTTCTGTCTGTTTGGGGTAAAGCCTTTTTCTGATTTGTTCACCCAAAGGGGCTGCCCTTTTCTGGGCTCTTTTCCCCTGAAGGGTTTTTACAGTTCACACAAAGGCAGATTTAAAACCCTCTTCTTTTGGCCCAAATCTGGTTTCATAATTAGGCAAACCGGATAACCATCACTCTGCTTCTGAGTAGTAGTATCCTGGGATTATTGCCTTCTCCTGAATCTTCAAGGCATTTCGCTTTGCTTTATTGTCTCTCCTGTTTTGCGTACCTACTCTTTACCCCAACCATGTCAAGACAGTAGGTGCTATTTTTATATACAACAGCATGTATATATGTGGCATGTATAACATACTGGGTTTCCCTCCCCCACTCCCATGTTTATAGTTTAAGTACCAGGCCACATGGATTTAAAATCGTTTGCTTCTTTAGTTTAGCCTATGCTTTTAGTTTAACCAGTTCTTGATCTTAGTTTTTGTGCTTTGATTAGTCTCCTTTTTCATCTTAACTGTTGGGTGACCTCTTATCAGAATTTGTGCATTTTTCTTTGGGGAGGCAATTTGGCCTAGTGAAATGAGCATTATACTGCAAATTAGAGGATCCTAATTTTACCCATTTGGCTCAACTATGTACGTTTACTTATTTCCTGTTAACTGTTATGTGTTTTTAAAATAGACATTATAAGACTAGTATGACTTTCCTTAGTTTTCTCTGCATAACTGCAGTAATGATTTGTAAAACCCTCTACATAACTGCATTAATGATTTGTAAAACTCACAGTTAATAGCATATCATTGAAACGCTCTGTTCTTTTGCAGGATGTGAGAATATCAGAATTGTTGTTGTTCAGGCACCAAGTCATGTCTGACTGACTCAGTGGGCTATAGCACTCCAGGTTTCTCTGTCCTTCACTATCTTCTGGAGCCTGCTCAGACTCATGTCCATTGATGTTATCTAACCATCTCATCCTCTGCCGCCTGCTTCTCTTGCCCTCAATCTTTCCCAGCATCAGGGTCTTTTCCAATGAGTCGGCTCTTCGCATCAGGTGGCCAAGCACAGGAGCTTCATCTTCAGCAGCAGTCCTTCCAATGAATATTCAGGGTTGATTTCCTTTAAGATTGACTGGTCTGATCTTGCAGTCCTAGGGACTGTCAAGAGACTTCTCCAGCACCATAATTTGAAAGCATCAGTTCTTCGTCACTCAACCTTCTTGATGGTCCAACTCTCACAACCATACATGACTACTGGAAAAACCATAGCTTTGACTATATGAACCTTTGTCAGCAAAGTGATGTCTCTGCTATTTAGTACACTGTCTAGGTTTGTCACGTCCAATATGGTACTGGGGAAGAGCAGAGAAATAGCTCCAGAAAGAATAAAGAGGCTGGGCCAAAGCAGAAATGATGTTTAGTTGTGAATGTGACTGGTGGTGAAAATAATGTCCAGTGCTGTAAAGAACAATATTGCATAGGAACCTGGAAGGTTGGGTCCATGAATCAAGGTAAATTAGATGTGGTCAAGCAGGAGATGGCAAGAGTGAACATTGACATTTTAGGAATCAGTGAAATAAAATGGACGGGAATGGGCAAATTTAATTCAGACGACCATTATATCTACTACTGTGGGCAAGAATCCCTTAGAAGAAATGGAGTAGCCCTCATAATCAACAAAAGAGCCTCAGAATACCACCAGTTAAAAATTATTTTTCTTTGCCTTTTATTTTAATTAATTTACTTATTTAGTATAATTTTAATTGTTGTAAATGCGTATAACATAAAATTTACCATCTTACCCAAGTTGTAAGTGTAAATTTCAGTAGTATTTGCAACCGTCATGGTCACTGATCTCCAGAACTCTTTTCAACTTGCAAAACTGAAGTTCCACACCCTTTAAACAGCAACTCCCTATTTCCCTGTTCCCCTTGGAAGCCTATCTCCTTCCTTTCAGTGTGAATTTGACTGCTCTGGGTACCTCATACAGCATTTGTGTTTTGGGGACTGGCTTATTTCACTTAGTGCAATGACCTCAACTTCCATTCATGTTGTAGCATGTGTTAGAATTTCTTTCCTTTTTTAACCTGAACCATACTCCATTGCATGTCTGTACTGATTCTTATTCCCACCAACAGTGTTCAGGGGTTCTAATTTCTCACATTCTGACCATTGCTTGTTATAGTTCTGTTTTGTCTTAGAGTAGCCATCCAAATGGATGTGAGGTTTTCTTTGGTATTCTTACAGAATGAATTCTGATTCACATACACTGAGCTAGACCTGGGACTGACAAGTTGACTTCGTACTCAGCATCCTGAACAAAATAAAGTGGCTGGCTGTGAGTGTCATCAGGAGGTTGTTTGTATTAAGGGGGGAGGAGGGAGAAGGCTGTCATCTGTGATAGGATGATGTATATGGCTTATTCTGTACTTTCAGGAAAAAAAAAGAGGTAGGGCAAGAAGCATTCCTTCCTGCCATGTTTCATTCTCATGAAACCAGGTGAAGAGTTCTCGTACCACTTACATGGTCAACATTCACTAGTTGCCTTGACCACATATTTGGTCTCACAGTATTCAATAAAAGTTTTCTGCAGGTTTTAGTACTTGACCACAAATATAATAATTTTTTATTACTTCCTATAGTATTGTTTTTCTACTCAATAAGGAAATAATAAATGGGATCTAAACCCTGTGTAAACTGCAGTATGTTCTTGATCATCATGCAGATACGATAATTACCCTTTCTTACTATGGTGCTATGCAACATTGAAATGGTGGCAAAAGGGTGCTGAAAAACCAAAGGGCTGGAAAGCATGGCAGAGTGGACTGAGACCGGCATACACTTGGAAGCGCCACCTCTTCAACTGTGCCTGCCCCTCAATTCCAGAGGCCAGAGTCTCAAGGAATTCCCAGTGGGTCCTGGAGACTGTAATTCCCAGTTAGCTGAGGGTAACTTATTAGCACAGCTTTCTCTTAATCTTTAGTTTCTATCCTGAGTTGGGTCTGATTTGCTTCCAGATTATTACCTGCCCTTTAGCTTTTTCCTCCTTATTCTCTACTCTCCTTTCTCTGTCATTCGTCACTTCTTTTACCTTTCCCCAAAGTTAAACAGAACTCAGGTGAACGATCAGTTGTCTATAAAATAGAAGGTGGATGAACATGCTTGTGTTACTTCTCAAGCAAACTAGAGAAGGGAACCACAGAGGTTTGTGAAATACGGCAGTGATTGGATTACTCAGAATTTGGCTTGTTAGCCTTGCTATACTTTGTGATTGTTAATGCTGAATGCAAGGAATGTGTAGAAAATACACAGGGAAGAATCTGACTCCTATCACAGAAAACTGTTGCAAATTATGCTACTTCTAAAGAAAGCAAAACAGAAGGACAAAGGCTGCAAGCTGTTTAATACAAGATTTCTTATTTGGCTTTTAAAAGTGATTTTTTTTTTTTTTTTTTAAGCTGAAAGACACGTTATCTGCAAGATGGAGTTTTGAAAATCACAATCTCTGAAGACATCATTAACTTTCTCCTTGGGCTCTCCTTGGGCTCCAGATATGTAGCTTTTAGGAGCCTAGAGTTTCATAGCAAATCCAACATTATGCACCATCTTGATCTGGGGTGACTGTCAGAGAAGTGGTTTTTAAAGTGATTTTCAAAATAAAAGCAAACCATTTCATTCTCTGATTTACCCCCACCCTATAAAAATCCCCACTCTGTGTGATGGCTTCTGTACTGTGTTGGTCCTGAGACCAGCCCAGCTCCATGCGGGATGTTCTGTTGCTCTTTCAGCATAAGCAGGTCTATTGTGATATTTATCTGAATTCAAACAAGGCTAATTAAAAGAGCTGCTGACAGTTGTTGTGATCTGACTTTGACTGCAGCTTGATGGTCATTATGGGTAAATAATGAACCAGGTCTGCAAATGTAGCAGCTGCCAACTTGGGATAGAAGAACGGCTATTGCTTCCAATTTAAGGATCTATCGACCGCTTCCCTTCTCCCTGCAGATCTTCTACAGAAAACTAATGTTTTCTGCTGCCGCGTATTGTGGTTTCAGCTGTTTCAGATAGAGCCTATAATTTCCTTCTTTAATATTTAACTTAGGACATTATTAGCTTTCAGAGTTAACAACTTTTCTATTTTGAAGAAGTTCAGCTTTGTCCTTGTGTGTGCTATAACTAGCTAACCAGCTGTAGTTTATTTGTATGCGTTTAATTTGTATTATGTAGGAAAGAGTCTGAAAGAGCAAGGTACAGCTTTATGAAGATGTTTCAAAATCCTACGTAAATGGTTTTTACTTGTTTTTTTAAGAGAAACATGTCCCTTGCTTTTGTTTTCTTATAGATGGACACCTCCTGCCAAACCTGTTTCAGGTTTTGTTCACTGATTCAGTGACTTATGAAATATTTTGATACACAGCTCCATTTATCAGTTCAGAGGAACTGCAGTGACTTACATTAAAATGTGATACTGAATATATTGCCACTGTATCATGAACTTTTCCTTGTACTATTAGCACATCAGAACAGGTGCATTAAAGGTAAGAGAGAAACACATTGCGTTCATAGATTGATGTACTCCCTTGAAGATTTCCCGCACTTATAAAACAGGGCCTCTGGATTTGAAAGTCACAGTCTAGAATTTAACACCAGCTAGTACTTAACAACACACCCTAGCATTTGTTCACCTGCCATGGAGAAGGCTGTCTGCATTATGTAAAGGCTGAGGAGACACTGGTGCTTTGTGCATAATGCAGCAGAGCTTCAAGATCTTGCTGGGAGGAAATGATCCCAAACATGCCCCTGAAAGACAAGTCTTATTTTGAAAAATAATGATGAAAAATTGCTTATTTCTCCATGTATTTGTGTCTGTGTTTATTGCAGGAAGAACTAAACTTCATTTATCCAACTCCAGAATAGTGCAGTGAATGTTTCTGCTTTTCTGTTTCCAGCTTGGATAATGCCAGCAATAGTGTTAACAAGGGGTTATGTTATGCTGGCTTATGTTAAACCAGATCACCCCCTAACATGTGCAGAGCCATTCATCTGTGTCACCAAAACCCAAGAGGACATCTGACATGGGCTCTGAAACAGAAACAGTGATCACTTACAAATCAAACATGGCACGCTCTAAACTGATTGTGCACGGCAATCTTTTCTAGAAAGGACAACTAATTGAACATGATAAAGTGTAAAGTTAATTAACACCCTTAAATTTGTTGATTACTTTCACGGGATTATATTGTTCGTTGAGGAGCAGCTTTCTGTCCCAGCTGTCGCCTTTTTCAGAGAATGTCGCTGGTAAACAATAGAGACACCATAACAAGTCGTAAATGGTCCCTGTGACAGCAGCCCCTTGTGAGGCTGCATCTGTAGAAAATGATTAGAACAATTGCATTTTAAAGACGGCTCACATTGCAGCCCGAGTCCCATTGGTCCTCTTCTTGATCTCGTCTGATGGCAGACTGGTTAAAACATTTAAGTTCTTTTGAGTAAATTAAGTGATTTACTACATTTTGCTATATATCAATGAGAATGCTTTGGTGGCAGGATTTTTACAGTATTGAAGACAAATCTAACTCGATTGTACTCTTTAGATTGCCATCTCTCCCTTCTCTGGTTTTTGAAGATTTCTTTCTAATAGCCGTTGGATTGAAAATGACCTTCTTATTTGTGACTTATAAATGGTTATTCTAAGTTGTCTATGCTTGCATAATAGTTTTTTTATTATGAGCTGAACTCTTGGTTCAGCTTCTCATTAAGGCTAAATTCCGTATTTCAGTTCTTTGCTGCTGGTAGGCCAAAGACTTTAACATGTTCAAAGTGAGTAGATTTACTTTGTGTTATATTTGAATTTTTTGTAACACCAGGGTAGAAACTGTGTTCAGTATCTTTCCAATGTACTCTTTCATTTGAGTTTCAAATTTAAGTATGGCAAGTGTTTTTATATCACCATTTTCGGATGGAGCAACTAAGATTGAGAGGTGTTGTAAGTGGTCCAAGTGGTGTGACTCTCACTCCAGGTCACTTAACGCAGATCACATGTTCATTTTTCAAGTCTTCATGATAGTATCTCCATACATGTATATTTATGTGCATGCATATTTATTCAGCAATAAGTGAGAATGCCATTATCACATGTGGAGAATCATGCTATTCCAAAGTGAAAACATTGTGTTATTTAATAAGTTAGAAAACATTGTCTTAGTATTCTTGGTCATTTTATTAATCATTGATTTCTTTTCTGCTTACCTCCTAAAAAGCCAGGGATCATTTATCAGACACATGCTGGATGCTAAGATTCAAACAGCTCATGCCCATAATAATCTTATCAAGACCCCAGAAACATCATTGATTAGTATCAGTGCTTTATCAGAGATATCACTAGGAATGTCACAATCATTGAAAAAGGAGGTCATGGTCATTCATTCCTTCTCAGAGTTAACCTGAGATGAATCTTTGTTTCAATATTTATTTCATTATTTATTTATTTGGCTGCACCAGATCTTAGTTACAGCATGTGTTCCCTGACAAGGGATCGAACCCAGGCCCCCAGCATTGGGAGTGCAGAGTCTTCGCCAGCAAACCATCAAAGAAGTCCCCTGAGTCTAGAAAGAAAAGCAGGAGTTAGACAAAGAAGAAAGAGAAGGAAATTTCTTAAGAAGGAATGCCCAGGAGAGGCATGGATGCATGAAAAGCCATTGCACATGGCAGCCACTGAAAGGGTTTCCAGTATGCATTGCGTAGTGCATTTTGTTGCAGGGATAGGTGAGGAAACCAGAGAAGTGGTTAGAGTTCATTAAAAAGAAAAAAATTCAGAAACTAGTTACGGAGAAAGAAGAGAAAGAGAAAGTTATTGCTTCCTGTAACTAAAGAAAAGGGGGAAGATACAGTGAATTATGAAGTTCTCTTTTTTGCAGAAACATAAACATTTAAGTACTTCAGAAAAAATAGCTTTTCCTTAATGGAAAAAGAAACTGACACTATATAGAAATAGTAAGGAATAGTTATTAATGTCTCTAGCTGCTGGTTATATTCATGTTGATGCATGACTTGAGACTTAAGCCCGTTTTGGTTCTTCTGTCCAAAATGCCAAAGATTAGAATAAACAAATATTAGAATGAGGTTATTAATATTGACTTATGTTACAGGTACAAGACTAAGATTAGCCTGTAAAGGATATAAAGAAGGAACTGAATTTTAGCTCAGTTTACCTTGAAAAAATTGTCACTACTATTTTGTAAAAATATGAAGAACACTTTCCATTACTTTATTTACTGTCTCCTGCATAAAGTTCCAAATGATAATATTTTAAGCATGTAACTTAGTTCAAGGAAAAGTTATATTTTCCTTGAGACTGCTTTATTCCTCTCCCAAATAGGATTTGCCGAAAAGAAAGAAAAACAAAAGCCCTGATATCTATATTTGAAATTCATTGTGAAATCTTACGGTTTCATTTTGGTATTTGTTCTTAATTCTCATTTTCAGTTTTCTGATTGTTTCGTTCTACTAAGCAAGCTCAAATCTGTTGTGAAGAGAGGTAGGGTATTATGTGCATTTAGATAACAGGCAGAACTCACTGTTTTATATAAAACAAACAAAATTACATGCTCAAGTTACTTGAAACTGCTCTGAACACAATTTACAAATGGGTTCAGAATACTTGTATTCTTATCAAAGTTTTCATAAGCCTACCCACAGTTGACAGCAAGACCATTCTGAGATCAATTTCTTATTTGATTTTCACTCTTTCTGTCTCTGAGAATCAGTGTTCTTTTGATGATGGAGGTTAAAAAGTAGAAGGAAAGGGGGAATTGCTGTTTGATGGTGATTGTCTTCATCCATCTGACACGTGGTATGTGATGCTACCTTTTGGCATTTACTTCTGAGTATGTGTCTCTTTTTCCTAATTATTTGTTAGACTTTTTGAGAGCAAAGACTATGTTTTATACCTATCATGACCTTACATTTTGGACTTTCTGGAACAGTTGTGTTTCAGATATTCTCCTGATACCAAAAAAGAGGTCCCAATTTTTCATTTAGAAAATATGCTTACTCCTTGAATCTTTGTACCTAGCACCAAGATCTATCAAGCTGTTAGAAGGACTGATAGATAGGTCCTGCTGATATTTTCTTCTTCGAACTTCTTGCATTTGTGTGTATACCTCTCCTGTAGCTTGCATCTAACAGTCTTTTATTATTTATATTTGCATTTGTCTTACCTCTTCTCCTGTCTCCATCCACATGTACCCCCACACTGCCACAAACACTGGCTGTCAAACTCCTTGGATGCAAGGACTGTGTCTTTGCCATTCTTGGTTGAGAACTACTGAGGAATGGATTTCGGATGGTCACATTTTTTTTTATGTCAACTATAAGGAGGAGTGGAAGGAAGGAAAGAGGGAAGGTAGTTTAGATAACGGAGGCTCCCTGTGATGCCTTTTTTTAAAGGGGAGGGGTGATTTAGGGACTTGGATTAAAGTGCTTCTCCACTGTAAGGTTGATTGAAATCAAACTGCTACCAAGAAAAGTGATAGATATCTATCACTTTAAAAGCAGGGTAGTCAGCCACCCATTTTGAATGGTTTGGGCATTTGCCTTTTCATTTGTCTGTACCAGTGCATTCAGTTTTTCTGATCCTAGGGTCATAGGAGAGAAACACAAATGACATCATCACAGGAAAGTGTTAGATAAACCATCAAAGGCAACTACAAGTCTTTAGGCTTGTCAGATTTAATTACTGTAGTTACATGAAAAAATTCATTTTTTAACTTTTCTCTATTCTGAAACTTTTTATATATTATTTGCATAAAATGAAACCTGCTTCACTTTTGTGTGTTAGTATGATGGATGTGGGAAAGTGTATGTGTATGAGCTGGAGAATCCAAAATTACAGAATTTCAAAAGCTTAAAAGTAACTCAGTGATAATCTTGTCTAATCATCTCACTTTAAATGTGAGAAAACTTGTAGAATGACAAACGCTGTGTGTGTTTCCGGGAGCAGCTCTTGCATGACTGTAGTCACTAATTTCCTGGTTCTCCCTTTGCCCCTTTCTCTTTCTGGAACACATAGTGTATTTACTAAGCATCTCTTATGTACTGGACCCTGCGTATACAGGGTGAATAAGCCAGAGTTACTGCTCTCCTAGAGCTAATTTTAATGTGGGGAATTCAGATCAGAAACAAATAAATAGAGATGTTAACATAAACAGATGGTACTCAGTGCTGTGAATAAAATGAAATCTGGAAAGGGGATAGAGAGTGGCCGGGTGCCATTTTAGATGGGTATGTTACAGAGATAGGGAAGGCCTCTCTAAAGAGGTGAATTTTGAGAAAAAACCTGAATGATATAAAGGAAACAAGTATTAAATACCTAGGAAAAGAACATTCCAGGAAGAAGGACTAGCAAGTGCAAGGCTTTGAGAAGGGAACTCACTTGAGCTGCTTCAGGAGCAACAGGGAGGCCAGGTGCCTGGAAAGCAGTGAGTGCTGAAGAGAATGGTGTGAAATGAACTAAGAGAGGTAGCCAGGGACCACACCGTGTGCTGCTTTTTAGGACTTTGGATTTTATATTGAGAATGATGGGCCACTTTGGAGGCTTGAGAGGAGGGAGGAACCATGAACAGGGGCTCTACTTACGTGCAGATTTTTTTCAGTAATAAGTATTTCTGTACTATACGACCCATGATTGGTTGACTCTTTGGATGCAGAAGGCTGGCCATAAATTAGACTCAGATTTTCAACTGCATTGGGGTGGGGGTCAGTGCTCCCCATCTCTGTATTATTCAAGGGTCAGCTATGTTTTAAGAAGGATCCCTCTGACTGTTGTATGGAGAATAGACTTTAGAGACAAGAGCTGAAGCGAGATCAGGTAGGACCTGGCTGTCACAGTAATTCAGGTGAGAGATAGTGATGACTCAACCCAGGTTTGGTGATGGTTAAGGAGAGAGGGGGCTGGTTCACAAGTGTATAACTTAACTTCTTGGGATCGGGAGCACATGTTATTCATCTGTCACCCTAGGGCTTAGCACAGGGCTTGATTCTTAGTAGGTTAATTTTGTTGAATGAATAAGACCAAACAAATGCAGCTTTCTTGTCACTTTCCAACATTGTGTTGCTTTTGAAAGATTTTACAAGAGGTCTTCACTGTAATCTTAATGTCACTGGCTATGGACTACTTTAGTAGTTCTTAACTTCAACCAGCCTGCTTCCATTATTTATAGAATTGGCTCAAGCCAGCCACTATTTAGCCAGAGAGGCTAAAATTATACTAGAGCAGACAGCTTAGATAACCAAATAGGAAAAGACTCAAGATATTATATAGGTAAAGATAAAACCACTCTATGAAAAAGCTATTAATGTTTTCCTATTTTATACACAGAACCTCAGAGAAGTGAAGTAATTTGTTTATATTTTGTTTATAATAACAACATAACCAGCACATCCCCAAACCAGGTATTTCATCTCCAGATCCTTTACTGTTTGTACCATGCTCATAAATTAATTTACTGAACAACTATCTGTTGAATGTATCAGGCACCATGATAGATAATGGAGTGCTGACATAAGCATGACCCAAATGCTCCCCTTGTAAGTGGTTTATGCTGTCATGGAGGAATCAGGTAAGAAAGTCAAAGGTTTTAATAAGGTGTATAAATGCTGTAATAAAATTAAGCATAGGACATATTTCAGTTTTGTATGTATAATACAATTACTAAAATACAAGGTAAAATAAATACTCCCAGTAGTCTAGCAGCTGCCTAGTTATATATTCGATGTTTTCCTATTTTGGGGAGTGGATCTGATTTAAAACGCATGGCAGAGTAATTAAGTTATTGTTTATTATTCATAGACGTAAAAATGTGTGCAATGTCTTCTGAAATCCATGAGACTGTCTTATACAGCTTTAGAGTTCCAGTTGTCTCTATGTTATTTCAAAACTCGAAATGGTTGCATTTATTTTGGGATAACTTCAGTTCAGTCACTCAGTCATATCTGACTCTTTGCGACCCCATGGACTGCAACATGCCAGGCTTCCCTGTTCATCACCAACTCCTGGAGCTTGCTCAAACTCATGTCCATCGAGTTGGTAATGCCATCCAACCATCTCATACTCTGTCATCCCCTGCTCTTCCTGCTTTCAATCTTTCCCAGCATCGGCGTCTTTTCCAGAGAGTCAGTTCTTTATGTCAGGTGGCCAAAGTATTGGAGTTTCAGCTTCAGCATCAGTCCTCCCAACGTATATTTAGGACTGATTTCCTTTAGGATTGACTGGTTGGATCTCCTTGCAGTCCAAGGGACTCTCAAGAGTCTTCTCCAACATCACAGTTCAAAAGCATCAATTCTTCGGTGCTCAGCTTTCTTTATAGTCCAACTCTCACATCCATACATGACTACTGGAAAAACCATAACTTTGACTAGATGGACCAGGTCTTAATTTTGTCATTGCAATAGGACTCGGCTTGATAGTAACATATGGTTAAAGGAATACATGTGGAAAGTTAGAATGTGGTCCCAGGGAATGCCAAAACTTTAGAATTACCCAGTTTAGTCAGACCCTTAACATTGGAATATAGACTATGATGAAGTCGGAAATAATTACATCACATAATGAGAGAAGGAAAGAGTGGAAATACCACAGACTTACAAATTAAAAGATGAATTATTCTTTCTTTTGTGGTATTCTCTTAAGTAACTTATTTCTTCTTTTTGAAATATGTGTTTGAACAAGTGAGAAAGTACACCTGTCAAAAGATTAACCAGCTGAGAACCATTGTCAGCATTAATTTTCCTTTAATAAATGACTCTCTGAAGCTATTTAGCAGCCTGTAATCTAGATACAAAGCTGTTGACCTATGATGGATAGTGCTGGGTTTGTTTGTAAGCTTTGACTTAAATCGTCTGCTTAATTTCTCCTGGTCAGATCAACAGGATTTGGAGTAAGGGTGGTTATGTGGTTTGAATTAAAATAGCCATAGAAATTGAGCAAAATGATTGTAAAACATTAATGATCCACCATCTTGGTGAAGTAAATTAGAAACTAACAAAATGACAGTCACTTAAACTTCACCATTATCAGAATGTTCAAATGACACAGATAAGCTAATTAAAAGCATTTGTTCTAATTGGGTTTTTGTACATAATCAGTTCCATAGTGTGTCTGAAAATATTGTGAAATAATGTAATTTAACCATATGTAAGCATCTCAGACTTTCATAGCATGTGGGCACTTCCTCTTCCAAGATTGTTTGGCTAACATAATGCTGACTTCTCTTCCTTTTAATAATTAGTTAAAAATAGCATGAACTGTAAAATAGAAAGGCTATCAGTTTGTGAAATGTTCACAATTAGAATGAAATAAAGATCCTCATTTGGCTTTTTATGTATAAAACCTGTATTTCATTGAATAAATTAAATTTAAAAGTAGGCCATTACTTGTAGCTGTCTATTCTAATAGCCAGGTTTGATACATAGCACAAATAGTTACAGTTTCTTTATTCCTAGCTATACTATAAATAAGTTGTAAAGACAAAAATTGTACTAATATAGTTCTTTCACATACTGCCCTGGTTTTGAACAGCAAAACCTAACCTGAAAATTATGAATTAAGATTTTTCTAATGCTAAAAGCAATAAATAATACTCTTGGTTTTATTTTATAGTTAATAATAATATGGATGAGTGAAGCTCCCCCCTACTTCCTTTTTAAGACAAGTGTCAGTTCAGTTCAGTTCAGTCGCTCAGTAGTGTCTGACTCTTTGCGACCTCATGAACCACAGCACATCAGGCCTCCCTGTCCATTACCAACTCCCGGAGTCCACCCAAATCCATGTCCATTGAGTCGGTGATGCCATCCAACCATCTCATCCTCTGTCGTCCCCTTCTCCTCCTGCCCTCTATCTTTCCCAGCATCAGGGTCTTTTCCAATGAGTCAGCTCTTCGCATCAGGAGGCCAAAGTATTGGAGTTTCAGCTTCAACATCAGTCCTTCCAATGAACACCCAGGACTGATCTCCTTTAGGATAGACTGGTTGGATCTCCTTGCAGTCCAAGGGACTCTCAAGAGTCTAAGCCATATTTTCTGTGCTGAAGTAGAAGTTGCTTCTCCAGTCATTTCCATTAGTGAACACACTTCAGACCTTTGAGAGGCTAAGGAGTGGCCACACCATTGATAAAGTTTATTTCTTCTTCCCGTCATATCACCAGGAATGAACTGCCCGAAAGGTGTATAGGCCTACCTTGTTATATTGCTCTTTACAAATATTGGGTTTTTCCATTATACACAGAATGGGTACACAGCAAGGTCCTACTGTCTGGCACAGGGAACTATATTAAATATCCTGTGATAAGCTGTAAAGAAAAAGAATATATGTATGTATAACTGAGTCACTTTACAGCAGAAATTAACAAGACATTGTGAATCAACTGTACTTCAATAATAAATAAATTAAATATTTATTTAACAGAAAGAACCAACATGGTGGTAACCTTGATGTGTCAGGTGATACTTAGCATTTTTAACAATAAAGAATTTTTAAATTGTGTATGCATTGTTTTTATAGACATAATGCTATTGCCCATGTAGTAGAGTACAGAACAGTGTAAATATAACTTTTATATACATTGGAAAATCTAAATATTCATGTGACTCTCACCTGATTACAATATTCACATTACGGGGGTGACCTGGAACTGAACCCACAGAATCTTCAAGGTATGCATGCTTATATAGCAGGAGGAAAAAGAAAAATCAAGTAATAGCTAGAAAGTGCACATCAGAATAATCAGTCTAACTAAGCAATTGTTTTCTTTACCTTAAAAAAGAATGTTTCCATCTGAAATTTCTGGTTGTTTATGGGAGAAAAAGACAAGTCCCTCTCTTTGTCAATCTCATTTGTAGTGTGCAGAGAGGGAGTGAGTGAACCAGAGACCCCAAATCCAAACCTGGGCAGCTGACCCATGGCTGTTCCCAGGGCACAGATACTGGTCAGGGTACAGGTCATCTTTTTCACACACTATTACTGAATAGGTTTTTCAGGAGAATAAGAGATGCATGGAAATAATAAAATTCACATTTCAAATTCCCATGGTACTCCATGATCCTGCAAAAAAACTTGAGATGAATTGAGTTCTGTGGGTTGCCTTTGGCTTATGAGTAACCTTCTTAATACTTGACAATTAAAATATTCCAGGAGAGATTTATGCTTGACACCAATATAACTTGGATTTGGTTTGGAATTTTCTCTGATTTTATAATCTACTTAAACACTTGAAGAAATGTATCCCTCTGCTTCTGTCCCTTTACCCCCAAATCATTCAGGTGTGGGAGCCGCTCGGTCGGGGAACCTCACATTTATGGTAGGAGGAGTCGAAGAAGAATTTGCTGCTGCCCAAGAGTTGCTGGGGTGCATGGGCTCCAATGTGGTGTATTGTGGCGCTGTTGGGACAGGGCAGGTAACGTTTTCATATCATTGACACTGATTTGATGATGTAAAATCAGCTAATGTTCATTTTTCTTTCCTGACGACAATCTGATTCTGCCTTACTCTGTTCAATCTGTGGATTTTTTGTTTGCTCAGATTTTCTTAAATTAATTTAGAAAAAATTAGTTTTCCATCATTCCTACTAGAAGTAAGCAGAGATCAGCCAATTAATTTAAAAAGATGCCAAAAGTTCCTTTATTTCAGACTTTGACATGTTTGCCCTAGCGACCACTGAAATTATCCTTAAAATGGCTTCTGTATGAAGTGCTCATGTTGTCTGATTTGCTGTTATCCTCCCTCTAACTTTGTAATTGCTTGCCACAGCTCTCTTCTTAGTACTGTTGGGTAGAAGTAATGTATGCACTTTAACTTTAAAAAAACAAAACACATAATTTTCCTTAAGAAATGTGTTATGTTACTCTTCTAATCAGACAGAGGTGAATGATCACATTGAATCTGGAAATCAAACAGGTTGTCCCCCTCCCACCCAACACTCTCACTCCTTTCATGCTTTGTCCTGGTCACTAGTCCCTTTTTTTTTTTTTTAAATCATATTCAGGACTCTTCTATGATCCTAGATACATCTGTTGTCTCCATTCCCTTATCCAGTCAGTCTCCAGTTTCTGATTCTGGCTTCAGTGGCTCTCACTGTTTTCTCTCTAGTTCATTGCACACATTACCTGGTCTGGTCTTTCGTTGTGTCATGCCTTGTTTACTGCTCGCAGGGCCTAGTGGATCTCTGGACACTGGGCTTACCCCTCTACCAACCCTATAACCAGAACCAATCAAGATGCTTGTGTCCTTGTAGAGTTCCCAGTTCTGACACTTTGTGTAGATCTCGTTTCCTACCATGTCAAACTCGAGGACACGCTATTCTAGCTTCCGTAGCTCTTGACCCAGTCTTAAGCTGTCAAACTTCTTCCCAGTCCTTAAAACCACTGCCCAGGAATCCGTTTGCTTACTGTTCTCAAGAATATCCCATACTCTTATGTATTTACTTCTTCTCCTGGTCTCCTCCTTTCCCTCCCTTACCTATTTAAATCCTGCCAGACCTTCTGAGAGATGGTTTCAGGTTTCACTTCCTCTCTCCTCCTGCCCTCAGTGATCTGGTGTCTCTGAACTCCTCCTGTCTCTGTCTACAGCTTCTACCGTACAGTTTACCACGTAGTTGTGTTTGCTTGTTCACTGCCCTTTCATTCAGTGTCTTACTACTGTTTCCCCGGTGAGGATGTCAGCCCCATTCCTGAAGGAACAGTTGTGCCACATCAGTCAGTATTCCCTGTCGTGCCTGCACCCATGAAGTAACTCGGTCACCTACACTTCACGGTTCTTCCCTGGTGCAAGAGACACCCCCACCCCTACCCCTGTCAGCTCTGGGAGCTTGTGTTAGGCTTGGAGGGAGGTTTGCAGCACCAAATGCCTTTTCCTGTTTGAGAGAATCAACAGTTGAATGCTGTTACTTTTAGAAACATGTAGAATTGGGTGAAGAAATCTTCCTGTGAGTTATAGCTTGAAAATAAATATATTTAATATGTACTCAATTTATTTTCAGGCTGCGAAGATCTGCAACAACTTGCTGTTAGCTATTAGTATGATTGGAACTGCTGAAGCTATGAATCTGGGAATCAGGTTTGTTGAATACATATACTAACAATTTTTATGAGCTTTCCGATTTGATTTTCTGATGTTGAAAACAAATGTTCATGAGAGATAAATGAGTTGATCCAGGAACATTTTGAAAGTATTTCATTATTGAACTTTAATAGACTTTGCTTATTGGACAACCAATAGGACCCTGGAGAGCATGAGTACTCTTTGCCCTAAGCCATAAAATGCGTTGTGCTATTTGAAGTTACATTATCCTTTTTACATTGGGAGCTCCATTTCTTCTATTATGTCACAATGTAAGAAACACTTTTACTATAAAATTTAAACAGTCTTTGGCAGTGTAGGACAAATTTTTATGAAATACAGTTTTAATGTATAGTGAATTCAAGTGTTAGGCTACCATGTGACTGGTTTTATGTATTTATTTAAAATATAGTCCCCAGTATCTACACTAAAAGGACTCTTGGTTATTTATTCTCAGGATAAACTGGGTGGCATTTATAAGACTACATAGCATAACTCTTCATTTTAACTTGCCTAGGGTTTTACATTAAGGTTTTACATTATCCTTACTTTACATTAAAAATGTATCTTTTCATTGAAATAAAATGGCATTCATACTTTGCTGAAATTGATTGAGGAATTCAGTTTTTCCTACGATGGGGATCATCCTTTAGAATGCTTAAGGTTAATGGCTTAATTTTAGTCTTTAATCTTTTGGGTTAGGAATTCTAAATATGATTAATCACCTAATTAATTTTTTGGATGTTTTGTATTTCATGAATATAATATATATTTCTTATTTTAGAAAATGCTTAATGAGAAAGATGCTTTTATTCAGGTGTTTTCTTTATACTTCCCAGAACTGCTTGCCAAATATATTACAAATCAGAGTAGTGTTTCATATCATAGCTTTTGATAAAAGTAATAAAAGAGCCAAAGTACTTGAGATATTTTTTAAAACACAGTAATGGATTCACATTTCCTCTTAATTACCATATCAAGATGCTGTTGTTTTATTGAATTGCCCTTGTCTCAGATGTTAAACTATCTTGACCTATTAAGTTGTCATGTTGTAATTGAGATAAAAGAGGAATTTGCTTTGCATCAGTGCTAATTGGTTTATCAATATCCTGTACCATTTACATTTTAAAATTGAATGTCTGTAAGATGGTAAGGCATATCTGTACAAAGTCTTAATAAAACTGGTAGTATATAGGAAGCTTTTCAGAGTGTTGTGTGTGTAATGTAGCTAGTTTAGGCTATGGGTCACTTATCATAATTGGAAAACTAGTTACTAGTAACTTATTTTCATGTCCATTCTTTAGACTAATTTTATGAAGGAAGAAAATGTAAATTTCTGGAACCAAATTGCATACAAAATTAATTGGTATTTACAACAGGATTAGAGTATTAGTATGCATTTTCAGCTTTAGAATTTTATTTTCTGTTTTCTGGATATAAATGAGTATATAATTAAAAAAGTAAAAGCCTAGATTACACTATACCAAAATTTCCCTCTATTTTTGCCAATTTATTTTATATTCTGCCTCTTACATTAAGCATCACTGGATCAGAATGTTCATTAGGCATCTTATAGCATTCCTCAAATGTTTCTCCTAGCAAAACTCTTATTAGGTGATCGTTCTAAAATGAAATTTTTGTACAGTAAGTGCTTATGGAAGTCTAACTCCAAAGGCCAGCTAATAAAGAGTAGTATGAAAATCAGTTGAATAAAATGTATACATTAGCTATTAGAGTAAGTTTATTATCAAAGAGGAAAACAAAGTGATAAAATTTCAAAGAAGTATTAAGAGCAAAAGCAATAAATCTTTTATCATTGGCCTTGATTCACTATGATAAAAACAATATTTGGAAAATATTAAGCTTTCAATGTTTAATTTTTCCAAAACTGTATATTACTGTTATTGATGTATATGTATATAAATAAAATATTTACATATGTATATACACACATACACATATGTCTGAATTCAAAGCAGGAATTCATTATTTTTACTTATGTGCTACAATATTAATAATCTGTAAGTTTGTGGTACTCTACATTGTACTAATGAATTGTTTATTTTCACAACATTAGGATTTTATCAGTTTATCTTACAGAGATTCTCAGTGGTTTGAAAGTCCTAAAAATGATTGCTTCGGCTATTGTCTTTTCTCCATGGTTTACAGACATGGTTTAAAATGACAGGATTGTTCTCTAATAGAGTATAGAGAGCGGCCACGATTTATTGAGCTTTGCAAGGTGAAAGAGAAAATTGGCATCAGCAAGCATAAATTCCCAAGTAGTAAATTCCCACAAAGTACTATAGCATCAAAGTGGTTCAGCCACATTTATATTCTGTTCACTCTGAAGTGAAAATTTTCTAGAGCATTAATGTCAACATTTACAAATTGAGTCACTTGTTCCTATGAAGTGATCATTTCTGATTAATTTCATTCTCATAAGGCAGTGTTTTTTTCTGGAACACTGACGTTTCCCTTTTTTAAATAGAAGAATAAAACCTTATAGTTTTAAACTCTTATTGACCCTATATGATCTTTTACAATGAATGTTTATGGATGTCAGTGAAAGTTTAAATGCTATAAAAAAAAGTAAAGCATAAAAAGCATTGGTATACAACATATTTTGAGATTCTTTTTTACTGGACCTTTCTGCCTTCTAATTGGGTTCTATTTAGGACTCAGAGCATAGTTTTACGGTACTAAAAATGCCTTATGTGCCTTAGAGAGATTTTGTTCCCATGCACCACGTAAGAATAAGGTTGGTAATGTGAGTTTTGTTGTTTTGTTTTCATTTTTCTTCTACCAGAAATTGTGTTTTTGTTTGGTTTTCTTTTTTTTTTTTTTTTCCCCCAATATGGGTAGTGTAACAAGTTATTTGCATTACCACCAGGGCCCAGGGCCCTCTAGCAACAGCCATATTGTCTCCTTCCACCAAAAGAAGCTTAAAACAGTTAAACTTCTGGAAGGCTGTTCAAGTTGAAGACTTTCCCACTAGCATAATTTTAGCTTCTTGGCTACTGTCCTGAGGTGGTGTTGCCTTTTTGTTTATGTGATGACTGAAACCTCTCAGTTGTACACCCTAATAGATAAAACATATGGCCAAAGGTTTATAATAAAGGTTTGACCAAATTTCTTACTAAACTGGTAAGATGGTCGTCATGATGGCTGATTATGTGACTACCCATATGACCTAGTGAGACTCAGGGTGGTGAGTCTGGGTGCCTGCTGATGACCACATTCCAGCTCTACCACCAACTTAAACTTTTCTCATCTATAAAATGACAAAAATAATAGTATCTATCCACAGTAATAATAGGATCTGTTGTGAAAAGTGCAAGTGTTAGTCACTGAGTCATGTCCAACTCTGTGTAACCCATGGACTGTAGCCCTCCAGGCTCCTCTGTCCATGGAGTTTCCCAGGCAAGAATACTGGAGGTAGCCATTCCCTTCCCCAGGAGAACTTCCCAGCCCAGGGATTGAACCCAGGTCTCCCACATTGCAGGCGGTTTCTTTACCATCTGAGCTACCAGGGAAGCCCTGTATCTGTTGTGAGGAGTAAATAAATTCACCCATGTCAGTCTTTTAAAACAGTTCCTGAGACATAGTAGGTGCTTAATACATGGTAGTTATTGACGTGATGGTGGTGGTTAGTATTTGAATTGTACGTTAACATTTTTTCTTCATAATGCTTCTCACTGGCTAGCATTATATATTTGTTTGTTTGTTTGTTTACTGCCTGTCTTCCCAACTAGAATGCAGGTTCTCTGAGCTTTGTCTGCTCATCCATGGCACATAGTAGGCACTCAGGGAACATTTGTCAGGTGAATGAAGAGGAAAGAGTGGGGGAGGTAGGTAAGGCTCTTCCCCCTGCCTTAGGTAAATGTTACTATGTGGATTTCCTAACTGGCCCACTCTTGGAGGGCAGGTACAGCCTCTCGTTAGCTGGCAGGTCTGCATAAACTTTGGTGAATAAGGGAATGATTGATTTAAATTGACCTAGTCTTGGATGTTTCATTTCCAGATCGGTTCCTGTGATACAAACATCTCAGTTTAGGGACATGATTTGCTGTGTTCTTATATAAACCAGACAGTATAGATACTTACAGAGACTATAAAGTGAGCAAACTTTTTTGGCCTTTAAAAGCCTTGGTTACAGTGAAGGCAAACACTTGGCTTCTCTTGAATTTTTCTTACAGTTTATGCATCATTTTTACTTCTCTCAAAAGTTCATTTCAAATTCTTGTGTTTTAAAGGTGAGTAGATTTGACACAGTGACGTTTATTTGAGTTGCATTATATATGCGGTCAGAGCAATGAATTCATTCTCTGTTTATATCAGAGAACATTCCAGCAATTGTAAAGCCACATGCATGCACGCGCGTACTCTCGAACCACATCCAGTGGCAAGTTATTATGGGGACTGACAGACTGTCATCCTTTTGATGGCTTGAGCTGTATATCTCCTGAACAGCAATGGGGCTCTTATGCAGAAAGTATCATATGTTCCCAGCCAATTTACAGGGAAACAGCAATAACATTTTATCATGGTTGAGAGCCCAGTAGCTGCTTCCTATTAAACTTGCCCTTTCAGATACCTGTCTTGGATTAATTTGTTGATTTCAAATGGAAACTCAGTCTTCTCCAGTGAAGCATGACGTTCTAGGATAGACTCCCTGAATGACAATTACTGTGTATTCTAGCTGGTTGCAGACCATTACAAGCCTTGGGCACAGTGGAAGACAGAGGACTTCAGTAACTGATTTTAATATCATGTCTAATTTTAGCTGTCAGTTATATATATGCCAGTGAAAGAATCCTCAGAAAGATGAAATGCAAAACACTTCTAACTTGCTCTTTTTAATGATACACTTTGCTGTTGGTGGGGGGAGTGGCTTGGGGAGGTGCAAAGAGGGAGCAGCCATCTCCTAAAGGGTATCAGCACGGTGGGGACGCATCACATTTGAAAAGTGAGCAAGTAACAACTGTCACCTCATTTTTTGGTGTGCCCCTCAGGTTGCTTCTAAATAGTAACATGTTCACCAAAAAGAGTTCCATAAATCAGTGCCGGTATTTTTCCTTGAACATTCAAGCAAAATGAAAGGTAGGGTTTTACAACAGATAATAAGCTGTGCTCCCATTTGGTGAGTATTATAGACAGAGTATGAATTTCTTTAGCAATAAAGAGCATTGTGAGGCACTGTTGAGTCCAGCCTGGTCAGCAGGGGAGTATCTCTGCTGCTCAGAATGTGATGAGCCATTTTAAAAGAAAATTTAAATTAGGAAGCCTGAATTACATTTCAAGTGGAAGGAAAAAGCAATGTTTTGGAGAGGGGGTCTTTAAAAATATCCCCTGCTCATAGAACACAATATTTGTGCTTAGAAAATATATTTGCAGTTACAGCAAATTGACTAGTTGTTCATTTGTGACTTTATTTTCCACAATTATTCCCTGAGTGCATTGGCTTTGGGTCATCTGCTACCATAGCACCCTGGTAGCCTGGTTTTATTTAAAAGAGAAAGAAAATGTCAGTAGCAAATTATACATGTAACAAACTTGGATCTTTATAAAAGAATGAGTGAAACTGTCAGGTTACTTTCCAGCAGAAAGTATTTGTTACAATCTTTTAGTAAATCTTTATTTACTAAATTTATTTACTAAATAAATCTTTATTTACTAAATTTAGTAAATTTAGTACTAAATTTAGTACTAAATCTTTATTTACTAAATTTACTACTAAATTTAGTACTGAATTTATTTACTAAATAAATCTTTATTTACTAAATTTAGTAAATCTTTATTTACAATCTTTTAGTAAAAACTGCTCACTATAACATGGCCCACTATGTGAATTCGTGTAGATGGCATGCCATATTGTATTACTTGAATCACAGTTGCTCCTTGAAAGTCTGATTACATAACAATTGTATTATGTGGTAAGTCCTTATCCATCCCAGGTATTATTCCTCGACCCCACTTGAGCGTTTGGAAAAAAGGTTTTCCTGGTTGTTATATTCTGCCCTGGAAATAAACAGATATATTTCAACACACAGGTAATAAGCAGCATGCCAAAATACACAATTCATTTAACATTTATATGTCTCTTTTTAATCTTTTTTTTTTTTTCCATTCTGGAACGGATTAATTTTAAGGAAAAGTAGAAGGTTTTATTTGAAACTTGATTAAAAGATATTTAGCAAAACTGTTCTTCCCAGACTGCACTAAGATACTTGAAATCGAAGTAGTACAGCATTTTAATTCTTTTTTTTTGTCCACATTTGAACAGCCGTTTATGCCATTGGCTCAGTGATAGAACAAATGATGTTCCCGCTTGGGCAGGCTTTGTTTTATCAGGATCAGTAACCTTATCAGCAGTTGACCCAGAACTATAATGCATGCCTCTGAATAGATAGCATATGTCACAGCTCTATGCAGACTTGCTTCATAAGCAAGATGGTCTAATGAAGATTTAATAAATAAGGAAAAGTTTACAGCAAGAAATGTCCTCTTTTATAATAATAACTTCTCATAAGCTCATTTTACTGCTCATGACTCATCTCTTGCATTTATTCTCATAAAAGCTAAAAGAATAAACATACACATAAATGATACATAGACTCCCATGAAACGTAGCTTATCTGTCAGTATTTCTTTCTGAAATATATCATTTGTGAGTAAAGACTGTAGAATTTAGATGATCATCTTGGCTTAAGGTTCTTAGGCGACACATAAATGCAATAATGTTCAAAAGACTAGAAAACCTATGTGTATGATAAGCCAGCAACATTTTTTATGCAATTATATATTGTTTCTTAAAAGCAGGGTAGCGCAGGTGTTCTCTCAGTGTAGTGTCCTGGCTCAAAAGTGTTTCTTCACTAGCTTTTAACACCCTATAATTTAAGATTGGATTCTTCACTCATCCATCTGCTTTGATTTTTGAAGACATCATAAATGGAGAGAGAAGATGGAGCACCCTCAGACATAAATAAGTCACATGTGACTTGTACACTTTGACATTTAACACTTCTTTCCTTTGACCTTTGACAGGTTAGGGCTTGACCCAAAACTCTTGGCTAAAATCCTAAATATGAGCTCAGGACGATGTTGGTCAAGTGACACTTATAATCCTGTACCTGGGGTGATGGATGGAGTTCCCTCGGCTAATAACTATCAGGGCGGATTCGGAACAACACTCATGGCAAAGGTATGGGAAATGCAGTCACTACCCAAGAGAGTGGGGAAATGTTTAATGGTCTCTTCTTCTCCTTCCATCTTTCCCTCTATCATTCTCCACCCACCCCCTCTTGCTACTACCTCCCTCCCTCCCCAGGGCTCACCACCCCACCCCACCCCACCCCACTCCCACTCCTCCCTGCTTGTAAGAAAGCACACGTCTATCCTAGAAGGCAGATGACTAAAATAGCGACTCACTCACAGGAAATTAGTTCAAACTTAGCTTGGATAAAAACCCTTATCTTTTTCATGTTTAATCCTGGTCTTTTGGATGAGAATAGATTAGGATGTTTCTCTTGTGTTTGGCTTTGTTTGTAATGTGAGTCGGTAAAATTTTGTTCTTCCTATAGTTCATAGTCTTCTTGTTTATAGTCATTTACCAAGTCCTTAGAAATGGAAGCAGTAAGCATTTTCTGATGGCTAATAATATAATGACATTAGATGTACATATCACAGAAGAGAGGATCTTTCTCATGATACTAGATTTCTAAATACATCTTCCTGCTTTAAGAATATGAGTTTACGTGTAAAGTCATTTGAAAAGCAAATTATCAGCCTTCTCTCATTTGTGATTTCAACGTTAGAAAATACTTTTTAGACAAACAGTTTCAGATTTTTGTGTAGTGCGTTCCCCCCGTTCTCACTCCCCACAACCCTGCCCTTTACTTTTCGACCAAAGTAATAGTACGAACACTTGGATATGGTGCGCATGTTACCCTCGCTCATTCCCCACGATGTTCGTGCATTCTGCTTCTCTACTGTGCCTTGACTTTGTCCACTCGCCCTCTCCACCACCTCCAGGACCTTGGCTGAACCTCATTTGGATGCTGTCACATCAGCCCTCCTTGCCTTTCATTCTCATCTTCCCCAGTTCATTTTCCATGACATGGCAAAGGGTGGGCTTCCTAAAATGTAAAAACCTGATTATGTCGTCTCTCCTGTTAAGTCTCTTTCGTGGATTCCAGTTACTTGTAGGTTAAAGTCCATCTCTGCACGTTTTCTTAAAGGCCTTTGCTCTCCTCCCTGACTCATCTCTGCTTCCCACTCCCCTCCTTTGCTTTAGCCACATGGAACTCATTTGGCCCCTTGTTTTCCCTCCTTGGCCGCCCTGCGCCTGGTCCACCTCAGGCCTACCTCAATGCTTCCTCGCCCTCCAGCCCGACCCCTGGCACATTGTCAGCTCATTTGAAATATTTATTGGGTGAAACCAGGTTTGAAACTATGTTTCTTATTTTGTGGATTTTGTAGTTTCATTTCTCCTCATGTTTCATTTAAGAAAATACTTATTTTTATGCCAATCTGTACCTTGTATTTTGGCTTGCATATCTTCCACACAGGCTTTTATTGATGTAGTGTGCTGTGTTACTTTTATTGGAGAAAGTAGCTCCTTAAGTGGATTGTTTTCACAAAGCTGCAGGGTCATTTATCAGGACACAGAAGAGTGAAAGAATCACATTTATGCCCAGTTTGCTTTATGTATCTGTGTGAAGTAGGTTGTGACCTGTTAGCTTGTTTGGTTTCTCAAATACTGCTAATGGCTCCAATTGAAGAAGCAACTAACAAGTGACCTGTAAGCAGTGCTGGCTTTATTTTGGGACTCTCAACTGTAGCTAACCTGTGTATCACACCTTTCCTTCCCCCATTTTCTCCAGTGCCCCTGCCCAGGAAGAATCTGTCCCTATTGAGGTCCTTTAAAATTATTTCCTTGATAGTAGAAGATAGCATAAGACAATTCAGTAGTAAAACATATGAACATTGTTCTCTTTTGCTCTTGTTTTCTCTGTAAAATGCAGTTGTCATTTCCCTTACAAAGAACAAGACTTCTGAATTTTGCTTACAATGAGAGAATTTACACAGAAATGCTTTCATCACCTCAGAGGGCTGTTAGTGAAACCCACTATAGATGTGTGTGTATATGTGTCTCACACTATAGATGAGACTTGTGTCGAGAAATTGATAGAGGTTAAAAAAATCCCCGTGAATGCTACTGATGAAAGCAATCATACCTGCTTGAGCAGATGAGGCTATTTGTTGTTGTTCAGTCACTAAGTCGTGTCAGATTCTCTGTGACCCCATGGACTGTAGCATGCCAGGCTCCCCTGTCCTTTACTATTTCCATGATTTTGCTCAAATTCATATCCATTGAGTCAGTGATGCTATCTAACCATCTCATCCTCTACTGCCTCCTTCTCCTTTTGCCTTCAGTCTTTGCCAGCATCCGTGTCTTTTCCAGTGAGTTGGCTCTATGCATCAGGTGGCCAGAATATTGGAACTTCAGCTTCAGCATCAGTCTTTCCAATGAATATTCAGGACTGATTTCCTTTAGGACTGACTAGTTTGACCCCTTGCACTCCACGGTACTCTCAAGAGTCTTCTCCAATGCCACAATTCGAAAGTATCAATTCTTCAGCACTCAGCCTTCTTTATGGTCCAGCTCTCACATCTGTGCATGACTACTGGAAAACCATGCCTTTGACTGTATGGACCTTTGTCAGCAAAGTGATGTCTTTGATTTTTAATATGCTGTCTAGGTTTGTCACATCTTTCCTTCCAAGGAGCAAGCGTCTTCTAATATCATGACTGCATTCACTGTCTACAGTGATTTTGGAGCCCAAGAAAATAAAATCTGTCACTGTTTCCATTATTTCCCCTTCTGTTTGCCATAAAGTGATGGGACTGGATGCCATGATCTTAGTTTTTTGAATGTTGAGTTTTAAGCCAGCTTTTTCACTCTTCGCTTTCACTTTCAAGAGGCTCTTTAGTTCCTCTTCACTTCCACTAGCCCTTAGAGTGGTATCATCTGCATATCTGAGGTTATTGATATTTCTCCCAGCCATCTTGATTCCAGTTTGTGATTCATCCAGCCCGGCATTTCACATGAAGTACTCTGCATATAAGTTAAATGACTAGGGTGACAATATACAGCCTTGTTCTACTCCTTTCCCAGTTTTGAACCACTCAGTTGTTCCATGTTGCTTCTTGACCCACATACAGGTTTCTCTGGAGACAGGTAAGGTGGTCTGGTATTCCCATCTTTTTAAGAATTTTCCACAGTTTGTTGTGATACACACAGTCAAAGGCTTTAGCATAATCAGTGAAGCAGGAGTAGATGTTTTTCTGAAACTTCCGTGCTTTCTCTGTGATCGAGCAAATTTTGGCAATTTGATCTCTGGTTCCTCTGCTTTTCTAAACCTAGCTTGTACATCTGGAAGTTCTCAGTCCACGTACTACTAAAGCCTAGCTTGAAGGATTTTGAGGATAGTCTTAGTAGCATGTAGTAGCACTCATTTCAGTGAGTGCAATTGTACAGTGGTTTGAGCATTCTTTGGCATTACCTTTCTTTGGGATTGGAATGAAAGTTGACCTTTTCCAGTCCTATGGCCACTGTTGAGTTTTCCAAATCTGCTGACATATTGAGTGCAGCAGTTTAACAGCATCATCTTTTAGGATTTGAAATAGCTCAGCTAGAATTCCATCACTTCCACTAGCTTTGTTTGTGGTGATGCTTCCTAAGGCCTACTTGATTTCATATTCCAGGATGTCTGGCTCTAGGTAAATGATCACACCATCGTGGTTATCTGGGTCATGAAGATCTTTTTTGTGTAGTTATGTACATTCTTACCACCTCTTCTTAATCTCTTCTGCTTCTGTTAGGTCCTTACCATTTCTGTCCTTTATCCTGCCCATCCCTGCATGAAATGTTCCCTAAATAGCTCCAGTTTTCTTAGAGATCTCTGGTCTTTCCCATTCTGTTGTTGCCCTCTATTTGCACTGTTCCTTTAAGAAGGCCTTCTTATCTCTCTTTGCTGTTCTGTGGAACTCTTGATTCAATTGGATATGTGTGTGTGCTAAGTTGCTTCAGTCATGTCCAACTCTTTGTGACCCTCTAAGCTGTAGCCTGCCAGGCTCCTCTGTCCATGGGATTCTCTAGGCAAGAATACTAGAGTGGGTTGCCATGCCCTCCTCCAGGATATCTTCTCAATCTAGGGGTTAAACTTGTGTCTCTTTTATCACCTGGGAAGCTCTCAGTTGGGTATTATCTTTCCCTTTCTCCCTTGCCTTTCACTTCTCTTCTTTCCTCAGCTATTTGTAAAGCCTCTTTAGACAACCACTTTGCCTTCTTGCATTTCTTTTTCTTTGGGATGGTATTGGTTACCACCTCCTATACAGTGTTATGAACTTCCGTCCACAGTTCTCAGACCCTCTACCAGATCTAATCCCTTGAATCTATTCATCACCTTCACTGTATACAATCATAAGAGATTTGATTTAGGTCATACCCAAATGGCCTACTGGTTTTCCCTACTTTCTTCAATTTAAGCCTGAATTTTTCAATATGGAGCTCACAATCTAAGCCACAATCAACTCCTGATCTTGCTTTTGCTGACTGTATAGAGCTTCTCCATCTTTGGCTGCAAAGAACATAATCAATCTTATTTTTATTGACTCTCTGGTGATGTCCATGTGTTGCTGGAAAAGGGTGTTTGCTGTGACCAGTGTGTATCCTTGATAAAACTCTGTTAGCCTTTGTCCTGCTTCATTTTGTAGTCCAAGACCAAACTTGCCTGTTACTCCAGATATCTCTTGACTTCCTGCTTTTGCATTCCAGTTCCCTATGATGAAAAGGACATCTGTTTTTGGTGTTAGTTCTAGACGGTCTTGTAGATCTTCATAGAACTGGTCAACTTCAACTTCTTCAGCATTACTGGTTGGGGCATAGACTTGGATTACTGTGGTGTTGAATGGTTTGCCTTGGAAGCAACCCAAGATCATTCTGTTGTTTTTGAGATTGCACCCAAGTACTGCATTTCAGACTCTTTCATTAACCATGAGGGCTACTTTATTTCTTTTAAGGGATTCTTGCCCACACTAGTAGATTTGGACTCTTTCATTAACCATGAGGGCTACTCTATTTCTTCTAAGGGATTCTTGCCCACAGTAGTAGATATAATGGTCATCTGAATTACATTTGCCCATTCCCACCCATTTTAGTTCACTGATTCCTAAAATATTGATGTTTACTCTCGCCAACTCCTGCTTGATCTCGTCCAGTTTGATTGACTCAAGGACCTAACATTCCAGATTCCTATGCAATATTGTTTACAGCATCAGACTTTACTTTCACCACCAGGCACATCCACAACTGAGTGTTGTTTCCACTTTGGCCCAGCCACTTCATTCTTTCTGGAGCTATTAGTAATTGCCCTCCACTCTTCCCCAGTGGCATATTGGATGCCTTCCGACTTGGGGGACTCCTCGTTCTGTGTCATATCTTTTTTGCCTTTTCATACTCTTTGTGGGGTTCTCTCAGCAAGAGTACTGGAGTGGTTTGCATTCCCTCCTCTAGTGGACCACGTTTTGTCAGAACTCTTCACTATGACATGTCCATCTTGAGTGGCCCTGCATGGCGTGGCTCATAACTTCATTGAGTTATGCAAGCCCCTTCACCATGACAAGGCCTTAACTTACTAGGAGATATTTTGCTTGACTGCTATTAGATCTCATTGTGTAGGGGGAGATAATGTTAGTGTGTTCTTAAAGTAGAGGCTTATATGTTTCTAGGTCTTAACATCATAAAATTCTAATATAGGGTGTGTATATAATCAGACCATAATTAGAACATCCAAAAACTCCTCAACCTAAAAGTCTGTTTCTGATGGCCTCTAAGAAACAACTTATGGAATATCATGACCACTCTCGTTACTTATTTAATGTACCTGTCTCCTTGTAAAATGCAATGACTTGGTCCTTCATTAATTTGTTGAAAAGTTTTGCAATTGTTTTATTTTTTCCCCTGAACCACCCACTGAGCTCATGAATTCATAAATGTTTTTATTTGATTAGTGAAGTGGGGCATTTGTTTGTTTTAAATTACACGTTACAAACTTCAAAAGATGCCTTCTTTTCTTACATTTCAGGACAGACAAGCCACTTAGAGTTTTATAGACTAAATCACCTTTCTCTTTTTAGAATGTCCGTCCTCTGAGGTAGGAGCCAGCAAAGCTATTTTAGCTTCCTTTTTTTGGTTTTATTAGCTCTTATTTGGAATATTTACTTGCCCACTTGAAAACCTCTACTAGACTTTCCTTCTCAATAATGTTGTCTTCTCCTCAATATGTTATGTTTACTCTAAGTTTTTATATTCTAGTTATAGTTCTAGGTTAAAAATTACAGGCAGTCTTTCTATGTAGATTTTCTCTCTGTCATTTTTAAATAAATGCATCTTGCAGATGTGCAGCAAAATGATGTTGACAAGAGGCTTGTCTGCTTGTCTGTGTATAAGCAATAATGTAGCTTTTCCACCCACATTTGTTAAATGTGTGGGTAATAATTAACCTTGCTTTTTAGTGGAAGCTATAGACAAGTTTTAGGTTAAGTAGATTTTTGAAATCTATGTGTTTGTATATGAAAAATATATAAGTAAGCACAAAAACGTGTTAACACGTATAGCATCATACATATCCAAGCGGCTAGAGATTTAACCCATTCTTTAAACTTTCCTTCTTTTTTCTTTGAGTCATTTCCTCCTTTGAGTGGATGGTATCCATAACTGCTCATTTATCAAGAATGTTCCTCAAAGAGTACAAATGGTCCTGATCTTGCCTCTTGTCTTCCTCTTTCATTGCTTGTTGACTTTTCTGTTGATGAGGAAATGAGGATGGTAATGGTAAGAAGGCAATCTAGTTGGTTTTGCCACTTATGCAGCTCTTATATAATCACAAATAAAATGAAATGTGGGGAATATTGTTTCAATTATCCATGCCTTCATTGTCTTCCATTTACCCTACATATTTCAAGGTGGGACACGATTCTATTCTTGTAGTAGAAGATACCATTCACTACAGTTTAACTATAAAAAATTTATAATGTTAGCTTTTGTCTATCTTTAAACAATCATAAGTTTTCCAAAACTCTCAAAATGAAGCATTAGCTCTCAGAGATGTTAAAGGGTTGATGTGATGCTGACTGTCCATTGCACTTGAAAGAAAATCCAGCCTTCTCACCAAACATCATAAAGTTTTCTTATTCCACCTCTGCCCATCCCCAGGTTCATTTCCCTCCCAAGCACCTTGCTCACTCTAGTTCAGTCTCATTGGCCTTCTTACTGTTTCTTGAACATCCAAGCTATGCCTCCTGCGGGGCCCTTCCCTTGCTCTTCCACCCACCTGAAACTTCATTCCCCCAGCTCTCCAAACAGCTCACTGCCCCCTCACATTCACATCTTAGGTCAAGTGTCTTCACCTCGGGAGGTCGTCCCTAAACATCTCATCAATCAGAACTCTCTTCCTTCCACTCTCCCCCTTGCTGTGTATGACTTCCTGACCCCTTACCCTGCGTATTTTTCCTCATCACTTGTCATTATCTGGAAGTTCAGCAGTTGTTTTCCTGTCTATCTTTCACACTGGACATTAAGTTGCTGAGAATAATGACTTGGTTTTATTATGACCACCTATCACCAGCACTTAGAACAGTGTCCAGCACACAGCAATTTTTAAATATGTGTTGACTAAGAGATTGAATGGATATTTTCATCATTGATAATTTCATCATGCTTAATTTCATATTGGGGTTTGTCTTAGGCTTACAGGCTTCTGCAGATGTGAAAAAACATTTCTCTATGTGGTCTCATCTGGATGGGAACATACCACAAAACAGATAGGTTTTGTGGAGGAGTAGAGAGGACACTCAGAAATTAAGGTTTGTCTCTGGAGTAGTTTTGTAGCTATAAGATAGCACTTATAAAATATTTATACACACACACACATACACATATAACTTAACATCATTCTTGTAAGTATCTTATTTTTTCAGATTTCATTTTTTCTTCTTTGAAACCCAAGCATTAGGAGCCACAATTCCGAAGTGAGCCTTAACTGCACAGCCTCAATGTATTCCCTCCACCCTTGTTTGATTTAGGATCTGGGATTAGCACAAGACTCTGCTACCAGCACGAAGAGCCCAATCCTTCTGGGCAGTCAAGCCCATCAGATCTACAGGATGATGTGCGCGAAAGGCTACTCAAAAAAAGACTTCTCATCTGTGTTCCAGTTTCTACGAGAGGAGGAGACGTTCTGAGTTTGCCCTTTGGCTGTGGACACTGTTGGAAACCATACTCTCTTGGAGCCCCTTATAGCTCACTCCACAAGTAAATGGGCTTAATCAGAGGTCACCTGTCTGCTTTTGATTGTCTGGGTCACAATAAACCCTAGGATTTTTCACCCATTTTTAACTGCTTGTTCTTTTTATCTATTTAGCAAACACATATTACCTGAATTTTTTTTTTTTTCCTTTTCTGCAAGCCACTGATGGTCTCTGCTAGCTAGCCAACTGACCTTTTTCAAAAATTTGATTCCTGAGCATCTTCAGCTGAAACATTGCCTACTTCAATCAGGATGTTATTTACTCCACTTTTCACTTTCACACTTTCACAAATAAGACCAGTTTTTTTCAACAGGATAAAACCTATCCTCAAGGAAGGAAAAGAAATTGGTATGAGGAAACGAGTTAGGGAAAGGGGAAGTATAGTGGATTACTCCCTGTGTCCCTCAGGAAGTTTGTCCTGTTAACCCAGTGGTGGTGGTCTTGCATTCTGAGGTTATGGTTTATTTTCCAAGAGTTGATAAAGCAAGATAACACCTTGCTGCATGTTATGTAAATTGGACCCTGTTACAGTATCTTGGTGTGTCCCTCTTGTAACAACTCCCAATACTCAGCAGACTTTTTTTTTAAATATATTTTTGCTTCCTTGTACATTCTTACTACATATTTTTTGATTTCAGAAGAATGACTTCTTTAGAACTGTTTCAGAGCCAATGATATGCGCTTTAGATGATTATTACATTATCTTAAATATAACCATATTATTTTGAATTCAAATAAATTTCTATGCTGATAATACTTCCTTGGAGTTTTTGTGTCTTCCTAACCTTTTTGGTGAACAGTCAAATGACCTGACAAATTGGTGTTGTAGACTAATGGGGAAAGGATGGGACAAAGGGAAGTGAGGGGAGGTCAGAAGGAACTGAGTGTGAACTGGCCAGTGGGCAGCCCTCATCCTGCTCCTCTGCCTGTATCCTTATTGAGTCTTTGTTTGTTTTCTGGGTCGTGGGTGCTATAGGAATTTGGCCTGCAATAGATGTAATTATGTCCTAATAGGGAGCACAGTTGCCTTTTTTCCCCACCACAGCCCCTAGAAACACTCCAGGCCATATACCTAGACACCAGATTTAGCAAAAGTACTGCTACTTTAATCATTTTCCTGGTGATCAAAAATTCCAGGCATTATTGTTAAGTGCTAACGCTCCAGTGATGAGCAAAACATAAAATCCTGCCCTTGTAGACCATAAATTCTGGTGTCTCTTAGATGTATATGTGAGGAGGTGTGAGAGACAAGAAATAAGTGTTCAATGTGTATGTCAGGTGATAATAAGGACTAAAAGCAAAAATAAAGCTGGGTGAGGGTGATGGATGGAGAGTGTCGGGCACCTTATTAGGCAGGTAAGGGCACTGTGGCCTTTGAGCAGAGATAGGAAGGAAGCGAGGGAGGAAGCCATATAGATATCTGGGAAAAAAACATCGTAGGCATAGGGAACAGAAAGTGCAAAGGCCCTGAGTTAGGACAGCGTAAGATATATGAGGACTAAGGAGGCCAGAATTGTGTGTCATAGATTGAGGGAAACCAGATCGTGTAGGACCTTGGAGGCTATGTTGGGATGGTAGCTTTTGAGTGAAATGCAGCATGTCAGTTAGCAAAAGCGAAAGGTAACCAAAACACTGCCGTCCCAAGTTTAGTGGTTTAAAACAACAAGTGTTTATTATTTTTCATGGTTCTCAAGGTGGGCTATGTTATTCTTCCGACTGGGCTAACTCATTTGGAGCTGGCAGCTGTGGTTTGGTCTCACGTAGCAGGGACAGTTGGAATGATTGATGCTCCTTTCCACATGGTCACTTACCCTTTGGGAAGATCCAGGTTTGTTGACCTGGTGGCAGAATGTTCCCAGCGGCAACATAGGACAAGTCCCAGTGAACAAGCTTTTTTCAAGCCTCTGCTTGCTTTATGGCTGTATTGTCCCATTGGTTAAGGCAGGTCGCCTAGCGAAGCCCCGAGTCAGTATGGGAGGGGTTGCATAAGATGTGGACACAGAGAAGGGGGCAGTATGGGACCATTGTGCAAACAACCTAATATCACAGCCAGCACATGAAAGATTTTGTTCAGAGGATCTGTGTGTTCTGACTCACTTTTTAGAGGGATCCCTCTGACTGTGGTGTGGAGAATAGACTATTGGGGAAAGGGTGCAAGCAAGGAGACCAGGTAGGCAATGGTAATAATCCAGGTGAGAAATGATGGTGGCTGGGACCAGAATGATGAAGATGGAAGAGGCAAGAAGTGGTCAGATTCTAAACATCAAGATGGATGGGGAGAGTGAAAAGGAGTCAAGGATGACTCCAAGGTTGGTGGAGAAGGTGGAAGAAAGGAGTGACCATCTACTATGAGAGCAAGATTGTGGGAGAAGAATTTAGGAAGGATTGGGAGAGGTATAGGAGAAAAAATCAGGAGTTTAGGATAGACATCTAAGTGGAGAAAAAGCAGGTCCAAGGACCGAGCCCTATCTTTCTCTAGGCTTTAATGGTTGAAATATGAGGCAGAAATAGCAGATGAGACTGACTGGCCAGTAAGACGGGAAAAAATGGGAGCACTGTCCCAGAAGCCAAATGAAGACTCACTATAAGGGGAGAATGTGCATTTGTATCAAAAGCTACTGACAAGTTGAGTAATATAAGGGATGAGAATTAGTCATTTGGATTTGGCAAAATAGAAATCATTGTTGACTCTGACAAGTGTTTTGGTGGAGTGCTAGAAATAAGATTGGGAATGGGAAGAGAGAAATTTAAAGAAATGAATAGAGACAGATTTCAAGTTTTGCTGTAGAAAGAAAACAGATAAATTGGTTAGATACTAGTAGGGAACATGAGGTCAAAGGAAGTTTCATTATATTTTTAGGATGGGAGATGTTATGGGGTTGTGCTGATGGAGGTGGAATGATCACAGAGGGGTGAGTAATGACACACAAAAGAAGATACTTGCTAAGTGGTGTGTTTGAGTAGTGAGAGGAGAAGGGTAGAGGCATGGATGGAGCTTTGAAAACTAAAAACCAGCACAAAAACCATGTGTCAAACTGCCATCATCTTATATGAAGGATAGAGTAGTATTCCAATTAAATATAATTAAAAATTATACTTCTTTTTTCCCAACAGAATAAATATTAGTGCTGGAAAGGACTTCAGTGACCTGTAAGCGTTAACCTGTATCAGTCACCCTCCTGATCATCAGCTTTCTCATCTACAAAGTTATCAATAGTGTAGCTTAATATTAAATGCTCTTTTAGAAACTTGAAACAAAATGTGAGTCAAGGACAATTGCAAGTTTTAACAAGCATGCAGAGGAAGTAGAACCCTCATAACATTGCTGCTAGGACTGTAAAATGGTGCATCCACTTTGGAAAATAGTTTGGCAGTTCCTTGAAAGGTTAAACATGGAGTTACCACATGATCCAGCGATTCTGCTCCTATAAAGTGCTCAAGAAAAGTTAAAATATACACCTCCATAAAAACCTGTACAAGAATGTTCATAGCAACAGTATTCATAATATGCAAAAAGTGGAAGTAATCCAGACATCCCTCAACTGACGATTGCATAAATGCATCGTGGTATATCCATACTGTGGAAGACTGGCCATGAAGAGGAATAAACTACTAATGCACGCGAATGTCAATCATGGGGAGTCTGAGAAACCTTGCTCAGGTATTCCACAAATACCTCAAATTCAGTGTATCAAACCTGAGCTCCACATCCTCCCCTATTGACCTGCTTCTTCTCCTTGTCCCTGTCCATCCAGGTTCCCTGAAAGCATCCATGAGGCTCTCTCCTCCACCCATTCTCCAAAGCAGATTCTAAATCTCTCGTACCTGCTTCACACCATCATGGATTAATGTCTAGAATACTTAGGTTTCTTTGTGGTTGCTTCTTTTTTTCCTAAGAACTTCTCAGAGGTATAACTTACATACAGTAAAATTTGCTCAGTTTAAATGTACGATTTAGTGACCCTTAGTCATTACCACAATCCATCCAGTTTTCCATCACCACCACCCCCCAAATCTTATTTAGTCACTTGCCATTCTCTTCTTCCCCTAACCCCAAAGCTCTAAGCAACCACTCATCTTTCTGACTCTGTAGACTTGCAGCTGCTGCTTAGCCACCAATCTGGTTCTTCCCCAATTTGTTCCCCCACGGCAGGAGAAGTGGAAGTCTAAAATTCCCCTGCATAACACCTTTTGTGGCTCAGCTGGTAAAGAATCCGCCTGCAATTTGGGAGACCTGGGTTTGATCCCTGGGTTGGGAAGATCCCCTGGAGAAGGGAAAGGCTACCCACTCCAGTGTTCTGGCCTGGAGAATTTCATGGACCGTACAGTCTATGGGGTCACAAAGAGTCAGACAGAACTAAGCGACTGTCCCTTTCACTTTCGCTTTAACACCTTTTGGCCTCAAATGCAGCCTGAACCCCTCGGCGTGGTATTCAGGCCTTTCATCCTCTGGTTCCTGTCTTACTTCACCAACACTGTCGCCCTTTGCTTCCTCTGTGGCACCCTGTGGGCCCCGCTTGTGAACCATAGCACTTGCCATTTCCCATGCATGCCATGTTTCTCACACCTCAGGACCTTTGCACATGCTGCTTCCTTCACCTGAAATACCCTTCTCCTACACTTCTGACCCACTGCTCAGGCACCATATCATCTAAAAGGTCTTCTTTGGCCACCTCAGGCTGAGTCATTTCCCCTCTGTTTCTATAGCTCTTTGTTGATCCAGCCTGCATCATAGGACTTTCCTCTTACATTATGTTTGCTGGTTTGCTCATCTGTCTTCTAAACAGACTGTGAGCTCTTTGAGGGCAAAGAATGTATCTTATTCAGCTTTGAGTCCCTGTGTTGAGGTCAGCAACTGGCATCAAATAAGAGCTCAATAGAAGACCGATAATGAGTGGAAAGCAGCGGCACTGCATTTGTGTTAGGTTGACTATGATCTGCGTGAACTTTTTCCTGAAAGATTCTTCCTTGGCGGATCAAGTTTATTTTCCTTTGGATTGTAAATGATGCGGTTTGTTAGACACTTGCAGAGTGTGGAACTTTCACTAAGTTTTCTTAGTCAAAAGGTTAGCTTATGACGTTTGACCTAAGAACTTGTGCAATCAAAATACGCATTTTTGGTAGCAAGCTTTAGTCTTGTTAACGTACTTTAAACATCAACTTGCATGCAGATAAAGCATGCACATATTCCACCTTATGGAGTACAGCAGTTCCGAATGTGATCTTTTATATCATGCAGCCTAGACCTTGAGGCATAAGGTGAATTTCATAATAACACAGGTTTGATTTATTCAAGGGATCCTTGAAGAGTTAGGTGTTTCAGAGACTCTTTTGCTATCCTAGTGATCTGAAACCATGATGAGAGAACATATGCAAGGCCACCGCTGGGTCCATATTTAAGGGAACCCCAAATGGTCTGGGCCTACCCTTGGCCAATCTTCTCATTGCAGGGATTTTGATCTTGACTTGTTTTCTAAGCACTCTGAAATGTGTGTGATCTATCTGCTTCCTATGGGGGTTAGAGGAGAAAGGGCAGAGAATGGGGTTGCATTATCCATGTGCATAAATCCTACCCAGGCTACTGTCAGAAGCCTGCTGCTGCTCAGGGAACCTTCACAGGTTACCACCAGCTTCAGCCATGGTAACTGCCCCCTTGAGCATTCTCAAACAGCCAACCAATGGGGAGTTGTCTGCCTGAGTGGGGTTTTTAGCCATCTTTCAGTTCAATTGAAGCGGTAGCTTAAGGACATCACAGAGATTTGTAACATTCCATGCAAGGTGTCAGGCCCATAAACCAGCATGTCTATCGCGCCGATGCGCACGGGGAATCATCTCTCGTCGGTGGCAGAGATTGAAGATGACCTTTTACTATTTAATTGTATTCATCATTTAATAATTCAAGAATACCTAAAAGGGATGATGACTTCTTCATTCAGACTAGAATTCAACTCTTTGAGAACATTAATAGGAAAATACAATAAAGCTGAAGCACTTTGCAAGCAGCCTGTAGGGAGTGCCTAAGTGTATTGTTTCCCAGAGCTGCCCCTGGCTGGCAGACAGGAGACCTGGGTCAGCATTCACCTGTCCAGCATCATGGTTCAGTTTCCTTCTCTTTAAAATGAGGGCATTGCGCTGATCTCCAGGGTTTGTTTTAGCTTTAAATTTCTGATTCCTCTTAGTTAAGGGTTTAGGAAAATGTAAGGCACGTGCTTCTGACAGTTTTTGGACTCTGTCTGGTCAGGGATTATTTATTGCTCATATAGGCATCTTATTTATTAGGGTTTTTTTTATAGCTGGGAATAGATTCAGAGATCAATACATTTTTATTAATGATAGTCCGTCATGCCTGGTAAAGAGATGGCAAGAGAGCTCATCGAGAATGAGCCCCTTGAATAAACCTGACACCCTGAGCTTAGCTCTGAGCTGCATTTTGGCAGGCCTCTCTGTAAAATAATGACATTGGCAGAGGGAAACACTATGGAAACCTTCCTTACAGCCAGACTCATAAAATCAAAGGGCAGATTTGGGGTGTGTTTCTCAGCCTTGGCTGTATATGCAAATCCCATGACTTTTTGAGTGTAGCATTTTATCTTCAAAAGGACAAAATTTGGCATTTGCTGTGGTCATTAAAAATGATAAATGCCTAAAATGCTTGAGCGTTGGGATTCTTGTAGGTTAGAACAAATATTGTTTCAGGACCAGACGATACCCTACAATAGAAAACTTCTCACTGAAGTTGTCAAATCAGAAAATAAAAAATCCTCCATTATTTTCCCTTTAAGTCAGAGGATATTGGGCATAATTGTTGCCACTTCTCCTTATAAAAATGAATGGTCTGGGCCTTTTGGAGGTAGATGATGACTCCCGACTCCATGAAGAGATAGCTTTGTGCCCTGAAATGGTTAACTTGCCTCCAGATGGTGCTTCTCAGCCCCTCTGAGCACAGCTCAGATGATATCAAATTCACTGTTCTTTCACATTTGTTTTGTGCCTGTTGCACTCAATTTTCATTCCATTTGTGGCTAGAACTTGAAATATTCTATGGTAATTTTAGACAATTTGAAGCCTTTCTCCAGAAATTTCACATTTGAGTTCCAATCTCAGAGACCCTAAAGAGCAAATGTAGCTTTCATTCCCCTCTCCTCCTTTTAATGACCTTAACCCTGACCCCAAACCTGCTCTCTATAAGTGCCAAACATGATTCATTCTCCTTGCTTGATTTAGTCTTGCCTCTTTAATGAGCCAAGATGACTAGGGAGACCTGATAGCTTATTTGTGCTAATGTAAGTATGCTCTACTAGTTAACTCCTAACTCATTTATTTGTCTTTTACTCTTGCCTAAAATTGGCCCTTTGTCTCAGAGATGAAAAGTCCGTATTTTAGACAAGGGAGATGCAAACAGTTAACGTTAACAAGCAAGTCAGGAGACAGACATTACCCAGGAATGAAAGATAAAGCAAACTGCTCAAGAAGGAGAGAGTCTTTGTATTCTGTGCCTCTGCACACAAATATGTGTACTGTGTTATAGATAACAGTGCAAACGTTCATTAAGAACATAGTTTATTGTGCAGTTATACCCTAATGCGCTATTTTGCAGAACCAGTTTCCTCTTCTGAGTTGTAGGAGTCATAATGTCTTCAATAAAAATTTTCGTGCTTGAGGCTTTGCTGTATGAATGTCTTATTTCTCCAGTCTCTCTAATGTAATTTCTGATCCTGTCTGTGTGTGCAGGAATTTTTTTTTTGACATGGTGTTTAATGCATGCTATCTGATTTTTTTTTTTTTTTCAATGTTGCAATGGCAGACCTGGGCCATCAAGGACGCTTAGAAAGTGATAAGCACGAAGAGACTTTTAAAGAGATTTACGATGGGTTTAGTTTCTCTGTTGTCTGCCTCTCCACTTTCAGCCCAACTCATTTGGGTTGGTTGGGGTCTGACCGTGGGGTTCTGACAATGTGTTTTTATCCTTGTGAATTTATGCTTGCTTCAATGTCTGGAAAAAAAAAAAAAAAACTCCACTATTAAAAACTGATATGACTTTGAACAGTGGCTTGATCCCTGATTATGGCCTCTCCCAGCCATCCCATTTAATTTCTGGCTGGTCCAACTAGTGGCGTTAAAAGCTGCCCCTTCCGAGGTTGCCTGTTCCCTGAGTTGCACTGCACTCATAGCAGTTAGTCTGGCCCCTTTTATAGGTCAGTGACACCCTTGAGCTTGTATACCCGTGTCACCACAAATCTTAAAAGATGCAATTTTCTTGGCAGCTTCATCCTCCTAAGATGAATTGGAGGGTGGGAGTGAAGGACAAGGTTCTAATCTCCCTGTTAGGACCAGGGAGGGCAGACACGCCTGTCCTCCCTCACATGGGCCCCAGGGAGACTGCTGGCTTGAAGGACTCTCTGAAAGAGGGATTTCCACAGTGACTACTCACACACTGGCATTTTTGGTTTTTGAAAACAGTCTGTTCTCTTCTCTGTCTGGTTGTGCTTCTCCTGGAGCAGTACCGATGGCATCCCTCATCCATGGTACAGCTTGGTGTGCTTGTTTTCTTTGGAAGAAATAAAATTAAAGCTTCAAAGAAAATTCTCCTTAAGGCAGTCAAAGAGTTATCTAATCTCCAGCTCTTTAGAGTTGGGGAATCTTTTCTTATGTTAGCCCTGTTATACCAGATGGTTTCCTCTTAAAAAAAAAAAAAGAAATCATAAATGAATTCTGCATGGTCAGGTATTGTCATCTTTGCGGAGAATTTTCTTTGCCTAATGTCCTATCTGATGGGCCATTCTATGTATTATATGCTACATAATCTCCACAAATGTATACTGTGGTCTATAAAACTGCCATACTGTTTTCAGAAACGAGTAATTCACAAAGTAAACCTGAGACAGTGCTGTTAATAAACACAAATTGCAAACAAGAAGGTAGTAAGTGGAAATAATGCACTCATTTAAGAGTAATAAAGCCTTTGATCTTACTTTGAAGGAAAAAGTCTATGTTTAAACTCCCCATTCAGGGACAGCCAGATGCCCATAAAGAGCAGTGCTTTGCTTTGATAGAAAATCACTGAGGCCTGTCTAGCAGGTCTGGTTTGTAAACAGATTAGTTAAGGGCTCATCAGGACTGATTTGCATAGGATTCAGCAAGCCCCAGTCACTTTTTCAACCTTAATGAGCAATGCTGTTTCCAGGTTGGAAATTACACCGTTTTTTTAAAGCTAGAAATCTTAGGTAATTACTTTGTGGGAAAGGAAAAGAATATTCATATAAAGTGAACACTTGCTGTCCACAGCTAATGGGAAAATGATGACCTAAGACTTGTTTTGCTTGCTCTAAATCGTGAAGGGTATAATGAAGGACATAGGTTATGAGTTTAAAATTAGGTTACAAAAAGGTTTTCCTCCCTTTCTATGTTATTTGAGAGGTAAAGGAGGATTAATCTGAATTATCACAGAAAAGGTAACATTGGACTGCAGAATCAGACCACAGATATTTATTTACCTACCCATGTTTCTGAAGGACCTCCTTGGAGCCAGGCTGTATTCTATGGACCAGGCTTCCCTCCACCGGTGCTCAAGGCAGACAAAAGCCCTGATCCCATGGAGCCTACCTTCCAGAGCCTACCATTATGGAGAAATGGGAACAGTAGAGGAAAAGAATTGGGCCAGTTTAAGCACACGTTCTAAATAAAATATGCTAGTTAGCAGCCCTCCGCTTGAGAGGTGGGCAAGGCTGATATTCCCAGACAGAAAAGATCCTCTGATCAGTATAACTGCATTTTTACTTTTGGTTTTCAGAATAATAAGTAATTACCTTGCTATCAGTAATCAAGAATATCTTTTGGAGTGAAGAAATTGTCAAAAGAAAACCTTTGCTTACTCTGATCCTTGAATAGATAACAAATGGGCAGCTCAGTAGAGACAAAGGGTAACTTGGAAAATAAACAGTCCCTAAAGAAAATGAAATGATATTGAAAGTTTTCACCTGCGACCTTCCAAAAAGGCAGTGAATTGATGGTGGGTAGTAGTCTATTTCTTTGGCTTGCAGCAGCATCCTTATTCTTATGAGAGATGTTTGTAAGCATTGTAAACGTTGGCGACACTAACTTGCTTAGTTGAGAACTTGAGTTTAAATAATAACCTTCAGCTTTTGTGTCTGGCCTTGTCAAGGCCAAGGACCTCAGCCTTACCCTGCTTCCTAATCAGCACACTCCTATAAATGTCACCTTGGAGACATTCCACTCTGAAAAAAAAAAATGGTCCAGCTCTGGTAAGTGTTAGAAGAGAGGCTGGGGACAATTTCATACTGACTTGGCCAGGACTCCAAGTCCTGTCCAGCTAATTCAGATGGATGGAGGGTGTAAAGGGAGGCCATGCCCTCTGTTTCTCCAGATGGGTTTGATTAGACTGAGGAGGAAGAGAAGGTCTTGTTGAGGTGCCTGCTTGTGAAGACTGCTAGGGAGATGGTTGCAGGGCAGTCCAGCTGAGGCCAAGCAAGACACCTGTACTTCTTAGAAAAGCTGGCTTATGTGCATTCTCTATCTCTCAAGGGAACATATATGGGGCCTTGGAAGGCCTTGCGGTTCCCCCTTTCTGGCACCTCCATCCCCCATACACACCCCCACAGTATTCCTTCATAGGAAGAGTCTCCCTCCAGCCTGCCCCTTTCTACATCTCATCTTCCACGTGGGAATATACCTGACAGCCTCTTCCAGGCAGGTGTGCTTGTCTGAGAGGAACCCTCTACGTGAGCACTGATAAGAAGGCTCCAGGAAACTGACTTTCAGGAGTCTGGGCAACGCCTGCATCCTAGACGCCCCACAGTGGGAAGCCAGGCTGTTCCCCTTCCTCCTCCCCCTCTTCTCTATAGACATCACTCTCCAGTTCACTTCTTCCCGGCTCAGGCCAGCCTGAGGCAGACCAGCATGGCTAGTGCCAGAGCAGACGTCCAGATGGAGCTCCAAGCGGGCGAGAGCCATTGTTGTCATGTGTGTCCCAAGCATCCAGTGCGGTGCCTGGCACACAGTATGGGCTCAGTAAATACTGCATCTGTAGAGAGAATGAATGAATAAATGAACGAATTGCTGAGATACCAGTTTTCTGTTATAAGCATCCCCAATTTTTATTAGTAATACTCTGACACTCGCCCTTGTTTGGCTCACCAGGAACAGAGCTGAAGCCAAAGCTCCCGTGGGCTCTGCCACTGTGGGCTCTGAGCAGGAGCGATTGGAGGGAAGGGACTGGCTGCAGTGGGGCTGGTTTGCCCGGTCTCTGGAAGCCTCGGGGTACTGTATGGGTGCTGCCCCATGCCCAGCTCCAGAAGCTCTCCTGAGTTCGAAACAACACTTAGCCCCTGTTTTTAAGGGCCCCAAGGCCAATTCTACGGCATCAGGAAAAGCCCCTCTAAACAGCCAGTTACACATGTAAAGCCACTAGCACAGGCTTGGACCTATAGCAGATACTCAGTAAATGTCCCAGAGTGACTTGTGTCTGGATGTTGGCAGATGAGCACTTCGACTGGTCATAGGCCCATTAGTCTGCAATGCTGCTTGGCTAATCACCAAGCTTAGGGGACACGGAAACCCATTGTAGCAGAAAGCCAGCAGCTTTGCTTAGTCTCTTTTTCCTGGGTTCACATACATGACTGAAATAGGTTTAAAACCCCATCTTTGTTTTACAAACTTATAATCTAACTTTTGAAAATAATGATGGGGGGAGGAGCCAAGATGGCGGAGGAGTAGGACGGGGAGGCCACTTTCTCTCCTACAAATTCATCAAAAGAATAACTGAACGCAGAGCAAACTTCGCAAAACAACTTCTGATCGCTAGCTGAGGTCATCAGGCGCCCAGAAAAGCAGCCCATTGTCTTCGAAAGGAGGTAGGACAAAATATAAAAGATAAAAAGTGAAACAAAAGAGCTAAGGCCGGAGATCCGTCCCGGGAGCTCTTAGGCGGCATTGCTTGGGGTAGGGTCCGGGCCTGAGTGCCCTGAGGACAAGCGGAGGGAGCTTCTGTGAGTTGCCAACTTGAACTGTGGGAGACCAGAGGAGAGAGAGTAAATTAGCCGGCCCGAACACACTGCCGGCCGTTCGCAGAACAAAGAGACCGAGAGGGTCCAGAGAGGAGCTCGCAGGCTGCGGACCGGCCCAGCCCCGCCGGAGGCAGGAGGCAGGGGGGAGGGGAAGGTCGCTGCGAGACACAGGGCGCAGGCGCCCGACCGGCGCGGGCGGGGACTGGGGCTGGGGACGCGGAGGGCAGAAGGCACGCGCACCCGACTGGCGGCAGCGGAAACTGAGACTGGGTCCGCGGAAGGGAGGGGGCGCGCCACACCTGGGGAGAGTGCGCCCACCAAGCCCCTGGCTGCCTGGACCGCTCTGACGGGGAAGGCACTGAGAGCAGGCGCAGCTTTCCCCTCCGCGCTTTTGTGGAACACCCGAGGGCTGGAACCTCGCGCAGCGCGGGGCTTGCTCCATATAGAACAGCCGGGAGCCTGAGCAGCGCAGAGGAGAGAGCAGCGTCAGCCCCTCCTGGCAGCCCCAGCCCATCCCGCGGCGCAAGCCCCGCGGCGCAAGCCCCTCCCCCAGAGCGACGGAACTAGCTACCTGAATAAGAGTCCACCTCCGCCCGCCTGTGTCAGGGCGGAAATGAGGCTCTGAAGAGACCGGCAAACAGAAGCCAAATAAACAAAGGGAACCGCTTCAGAAGGGACTGGTGCAACAGATTAAAATCCCTCTAGGAAACATTGTCTACACTGGAGGAGCCTGTAGATATCGAGAAGCGTAAGCTGGAACGAGGAGCTATCTGAAACTGAGCCGAACCCACACTGACCGCAACAGCTCCAGAGAAACTCCTAGATATAATTTTACTTTTTTCTTTTTTTTTTATTTTTTTTTATTTTTTTTTTTATTTTTTTCTTTTTTATTTTTTCTCTTTTATTTTCCTTTAAAATCCCCTATTACTCCCCCATTACTCCTTAACTTTCATTTCCATAGACTTTTACGATTTTTTAATTAGGGGGGAAAAAAAAAATTTTTTTTTCCTTTTTTTTTTTTTTTCTTTTTTTTCTTTTTTTTTTCTTTTTCTTTCTTTTTTTTCTTTCCTTTCTCTCTTCTATTTTCTATTTTTCTTTTTATCTTATTTCTTTTAAAGTCCTCTAGTACTCCTCTACTACTCCTTAATTTTCATTTTCAATACACTATAACCTTACAAAAAAAAAAAAGAAGAGAAGCCCTATTTTTAAACCGAAGATTATTCTCTCCCAATCTTGACTCTCTGTTTTCTACCTCAGAACACCTCTATTTCCTCCTTTCCCCTTCTCTTCCCAATCCAATTCTGTGAATCTTTGTAGGTGACTGGGCTACGGAGAACACTCTGGGAACAGACAGCTGTGTAGATCTGTCTCTCTCCTCTTGAGTCCCCCTTTTTCTCCTCCTGTTCATCTCTATCTCCCTCCTCCCTCTCCTCTTCTTCATGTGACTCTGTGAACCTCTCTGGGTGTCCCTAACGGGGGAGAATCTTTTAGCCATTAACCTAGAAGTTTTCTTATCAGGGCTGCATAGTTGGAGAAGTCCTGAGACTACAGGAAGAATAAAACTGAAATCCAGAGGCAGGAGACTTAAGCCCAAAACCTGAGAACACCAGAAAACTCCTGACTACAAGGAACTTTAAGTAATAAGTGACTGTCCAAAAGCCTCCATACCTACACTGAAACCAACCACCACACAAGAGCCAATAAGTTTCAGAGCAAGACATACCACGCAAATTCTCCAGCAACGCAGGAACATAGCCCTGAACATCAACATACAGGCTGCCCAAGGTCACACCTAACACATAGACCCATCTCAAAACTCATTACTGGGCACTCCATTGCTCTCCAAAGAGTAGAAATCAAGTTCCACGCACCAGAACACTGACGCAAGCTTCCCTAACCAGGAAACCTTGACAAGCCAATCGTCTAACCCCACCCACTGGGTTAATCCTCCACAACAAAAAGGAACCACAGACCTCCAGAATACAGAAAGCCCACTCCAGATACAGCAATCTAAACAAGATGAAAAGGCAAAGAAATACCCAACAGGTAAAGGAACATGAAAAATGCCCACCAAGTCAAACAAAAGAGGAGGAGATAGGGAATCTACCTGAAAAAGAATTTAGAATAATGATAATAAAAATGATCCAAAATCTTGAAAACAAAATGGAGTTACAGATAAATAGCCTGGAAACAAAGATTGAAAAGATTCAAGAACTGTTTAATAAAGACCTAGAAGAAATAAAAAAGAGTCAATTAGAAATGAATAATGCAATGAATGAGATCAAAAACACTTTGGAGGGAACCAAGAGTAGAATAACGGAGGCAGAAGATAGGATAAGTGAGGTAGAAGATAAAATGGTGGAAATAAATGAAGCAGAGAGGAAAAAAGAAAAAAGGATCAAAAGAAATGAGGACAACCTCAGGGACCTCTGGGACACTGTAAAACGCCCCAACATTCGAATCATAGGAGTTCCAGAAGAAGAAGACAAAAAGAAGGGCCATGAGAAAATACTCGAGGAGATAATAGCTGAAAACTTCCCTAAAATGGGGAAGGAAATAGCCACCCAAATCCAAGAAACCCAGAGAGTCCCAAACAGGATAAACCCAAGGCGAAACACCCCAAGACACATACTAATCAAATTAACAAAGATCAAACACAAAGAACAAATATTAAAAGCAGCAAGGGAAAAACAACAAATAACACACAAAGGGATTCCCATAAGGATAACAGCTGATCTATCAATAGAAACCCTCCAGGCCAGAAGGGAATGGCAGGACGTACTGAAAGTAATGAAAGAGAATAACCTACAACCTAGATTACTGTATCCAGCAAGGATCTCATTCAGATATGAAGGAGAATTCAAAAGCTTTACAGATAAGCAAAAGCTGAGAATTCAGCACCACCAAACCAGCTCTTCAACAAATGCTAAAGGATCTTCTCTAGACAGGAAATGCAGAAAGGTTTTATAAATGTGAACCCAAAACAACAAAGTAAATGGCAACGGGACCACACCTATCAATAATTACCCTAAATGTAAATGGGTTGAATGCCCCAACCAAAAGACAAAGATTGGCTGAATGGATACAAAAACAAGACCCCTATATATGCTGTCTACAAGAGACCCACCTCAAAACAAGAGACACATACAGACTAAAAGTGAAGGGCTGGAAAAAAATATTTCATGCAAACGGAGACCAAAAGAAAGCAGGAGTCGCAATACTCATATCAGATAAAATAGACTTTCAAATAAAGGAAGTGAAAAGAGACAAAGAAGGACACTACATAATGATCAAAGGATCAATCAAAAAAGAAGATATAACAATTATAAATATATATGCACCCAACATAGGAGCACCGCAATATGTACGGCAAACGCTAACAAGTATGAAAGAGGAAATTAATAGTAACACAATAATAGTGGGAGACTTTAATACCCCACTCACAACTATGGATAGATCAACTAAACAGAAAATTAACAAGGAAACACAAACCTTAAATGACACAATGGACCAGCTAGACCTAATTGATATCTATAGGACATTTCACCCCAAAACAATCAACTTCACCTTTTTCTCAAGTGCACACGGAACATTCTCCAGAATAGATCACATCCTGGGCCATAAATCTGGTCTTGGAAAATTCAAAAAAATTGAAATCATTCCAGTCATCTTTTCTGACCACAGTGCAGTAAGATTAGATCTCAATTACAGGGAAAAAATTGTTAAAACTTCAAACATATGGAGGCTAAATAACACGCTTCTGAATAACCAACAAATCATAGAAGAAATCAAAAAAGAAATCAAAATATGTATAGAAATGAATGAAAATGAAAACACAACAACCCAAAACCTATGGGACACTGTAAAAGCAGTGCTAAGGGGAAGGTTCATAGCATTACAGGCTTACATCAAGAAACAGGAAAAAAACCAATTAAATAACCTAACTCTACACCTAAAGCAATTAGAGAAGGAAGAAATGAAGAACCCCAGAGTTAGCAGAAGGAAAGAAATCTTAAAAATCAGGGCAGAAATAAATGCAAAAGAAACTAAAGAGACCATAGCAAAAATCAACAAAGCTAAAAGCTGGTTTTTTGAAAAAATAAACAAAATCGACAAACCATTAGCAAGACTCATTAAGAAACAAAGAGAGAAAAACCAAATTAACAAAATTAGAAATGAAAATGGAGAGATCACAACAGACAACACTGAAATACAAAGGATCATAAGAGACTACTACCAGCAGCTCTATGCCAATAAAATGGACAACTTGGATGAAATGGACAAATTCTTAGAAAAGTATAACTTTCCAAAACTGAATCAGGAAGAAATAGAAGATCTTAACAGACCCATCACAAGCAAGGAAATCGAAACTGTCATCAAAAATCTTCCAGCAAACAAAAGCCCAGGACCAGATGGCTTCACAGCTGAATTCTACCAAAAATTTAGAGAAGAGCTAACACCTATCTTACTCAAACTCTTCCAGAAAATTGCAGAAGAAGGTAAGCTTCCAAACTCATTCTATGAGGCCACCATCACCCTAATTCCAAAACCAGACAAAGATGCCACAAAAAAAGAAAACTACAGGCCAATATCACTGATGAACATAGATGCAAAAATCCTTAACAAAATTCTAGCAAACAGAATCCAACAACATATTAAAAAAATCATACACCATGACCAAGTGGGCTTTATCCCAGGAATGCAAGGATTCTTTAATATCCGCAAATCAATCAATGTAATACACCACATTAACAAATTGAAAGATAAAAACCATATGATTATCTCAATAGATGCAGAGAAAGCCTTTGACAAAATTCAACACTCATTTATGATTAAAACTCTCCAAAAAGCAGGAATAGAAGGAACATACCTCAACATAATAAAAGCTATATATGACAAACCCACAGCAAGCATAACCCTCAATGGTGAAAAATTGAAGGCATTTCCCCTGAAATCAGGAACAAGACAAGGGTGCCCACTCTCACCACTACTATTCAACATAGTGTTGGAAGTGCTGGCCACAGCAATCAGAGCAGAAAAAGAAGTAAAAGGAATCCAGATAGGAAAAGAAGAAGTAAAACTCTCACTGTTTGCAGATGACATGATCCTCTACATAGAAAACCCTAAAGATTCTACCAGAAAATTACTAGAGCTAATCAATGAATATAGTAAAGTTGCAGGATATAAAATTAACACACAGAAATCCCTTGCATTCCTATATACTAACAATGAAAAAACAGACAGAGAAATTAAGGAAACAATACCATTCACCATTGCAACAAAAAGAATAAAATACTTAGGAGTATATCTACCTAAAGAAACAAAGGACCTATACATAGAAAACTATAAAACACTGATGAAAGAAATCAAAGAGGACACAAACAGATGGAGAAACATACCGTGTTCATGGATTGGAAGAATCAATATTGTCAAAATGGCTATTCTACCCAAAGCAATCTATAGATTCAATGCAATCCCTATCAAGCTTCCAACGGTATTTTTCACAGAACTAGACCAAAGAATTTCACAATTTGTATGGAAATACAAAAAACCTCGAATAGCCAAAGTAATCTTGAGAAAGAAGAATGGAACTGGAGGAATCAACCTGCCTGACTTCAGACTCTACTACAAAGCCACAGTCATCAAGACAGTATGGTACTGGCACAAGGACAGAAATATAGATCAATGGAACAGAATAGAAAGCCCAGAGATAAATCCACGAACCTATGGACACCTTATCTTTGACAAAGGAGGCAAGGATATACAATGGAAAAAAGACAACCTCTTTAACAAGTGGTGCTGGGAAAACTGGTCAACCACTTGTAAAAGAATGAAACTAGAACACTTTCTAACACCATACACAAAAATAAACTCAAAATGGATTAAAGATCTAAATGTAAGACCAGAAACTATAAAACTCCTAGAGGAGAACATAGGCAAAACACTCTCCGACATAATTCACAGCAAGATCCTCTATGACCCACCTCCCAGAATATTGGAAATAAAAGCAAAACTAAACAAATGGGACCTAATGAAACTTAAAAGCTTTTGCACTACAAAGGAAACTATAAGTAAGGTGAAAAGACAGCCCTCAGATTGGGAGAAAATAATAGCAAATGAAGAAACAGACAAAGGATTAATCTCAAAAATATACAAGCAACTCCTGCAGCTCAATTCCAGAAAAATAAATGACCCAATCAAAAAATGGGCCAAAGAACTAAACAGACACTTCTCCAAAGAAGACATACAGATGGCTAACAAACACATGAAAAGATGCTCAACATCACTCATTATTAGAGAAATGCAAATCAAAACCACAATGAGGTACCATTACACGCCAGCCAGGATGGCTGCTATCCAAAAGTCTACAAGCAATAAATGCTGGAGAGGGTGTGGAGAAAAGGGAACCCTCTTACACTGTTGGTGGGAATGCAAACTAGTACAGCCGCTATGGAGAACAGTGTGGAGATTTCTTAAAAAACTGGACATAGAACTGCCATATGACCCAGCAATCCCACTTCTGGGCATACACACTGAGGAAACCAGATCTGAAAGAGACACGTGCACCCCAATGTTCATCGCAGCACTGTTTATAATAGCCAGGACATGGAAGCAACCTAGATGCCCATCAGCAGATGAATGGATAAGGAAGCTGTGGTACATATACACCATGGAATATTACTCAGCCATTAAAAAGAATTCATTTGAACCAGTCCTAATGAGATGGATGAAGCTGGAGCCCATTATACAGAGTGAAGTAAGCCAGAAAGATAAAGAACATTACAGCATACTGACACATGTGTATGGAATTTAGAAAGGTGATAACGATAACCCTATATGCAGAACAGAAAAAGAGACACAGAAATACAGAACAGACTTTTGAACTTTGTGGGAGAATGTGAGGGTGGGATATTTCAAAAGAACAGCATGTATACTATCTATGGTGAAACAGATCACCAGCCCAGGAGGGATGCACGAGACAAGTGCTCCGGCCTGGTGCACTGGGAAGACCCAGAGGAATCGGGTGGAGAGGGAGGTGGGAGGGGGGATCGGGATGGGGAATACATGTAAATCCATGGCTGATTCATATCAATGTATGACAAAACCCACTGGAAAAAAAAAAAATAATAATAATAATAAAAAAATTAAAAAAAAATAAAATAAAATAAAAAAAAAAAAAAAGAAAATAATGATGAAAGCCATCCTTCATTCCACTCGTCTTCTGCACCTTTTAACACAGCAACAGTGAGACAGGGTTGTTGGGCCATAAAGAGGTCAGGTCTGAGTTTGAATCCCTGCTTTACTGTCTCCTGGTGTGTGGCCTTGGAAAGGTGACAGCCTCCCTCAGTCTCCATTTTCTCATCTTAAAATAGGGATGATAATAGTACCTACCTCATGGGCCTGTTGAAAGGCTTTAAAAAGACAAGATATGTGCAGTGCATGGCACAGTGCCTGCCACAGAGTAGATGCTTTGAGCCAGTCATTTCATTCCTAGGAATGCATCTTAAAGAGACAATGAAGCATTTGCGTGTTTCAGCACATAGATATATATTTATAAGCATACCCCTTCATCTTAGCTTGTTTTGTAGTATTGACAAGTCGTTCAGTGCCTTGTCTGTATCATAGTCTTCCTCAGGTTCTTTCCAGTCAAGCTTTGCCAGGCCTAGAGTCAGCTGGTGAAGAGATTTGGCTTTGGAGATGCGAGAAACGTGTGAAGAGCTACCACAGAATTATAGGAACCTCTGAATGTTCCCTACATCTGTTAAATTGTGAACAGAGGCACAGCACAGCCAGTGAAGCTTATCCATCCGTCTTTGCTTCTAGCTACCTATAAGCCTCCTAGTTACTGGAGAGAAAGTACAAATGACTGTATTTAGGCAGACAAATATGATCCCAGAGTAAATGATAGAGCTATGGAAACTAAAACAGAACTGCTGTGTGGAGGCAGGAGAAGGCAGGAGTCAGGAATAGGGGAGAAGAGAGCGGTAAAGAGAGAGCTGCCTTTGTCTGGCATGATACCTAGAAAGGGGATGAGCAGTGGCCTTGGAGTATGGCAGACTTGTATTGGAACACCAGCATTGCCAACAATTAGCACGTTAACATTTCTAAAGTTAGTTTTCTTAACTTTGTAATGGAAAAGCAGTTCAGAGGGCTTTGGGGAGAAATAAATGAAACAAAAGAGTATCTATAAAGCATCTGACCCATGGAAGATAGTCAATACGATTCAGTTCCATTTTCAAATATTTTGTCCAGTTGTCTCCTCAGGAAAACTGTGTAGTGTACAAGGTGCATTGATTTCAAATCCAGAGGACATGATCAATGTAACATCTTTAAAATTATTTTATGCCCCAGATGTGAAAGGTCTGGTTTATATAGTTTGTATACTTTTTCATTATCTTAGTAAGATTTTAAAGCATTTACCCTTGTACCAACCTTATTGATTAAAGATCCTGTTATTTATTGATTCAAAAAGTTGGTTGAGTAGTGAAGAAGTAGATTAGTAAGGCCAAGAGAAGTAGTTTAAAAATGTGAAATGTGGTGCTTAAGCCTCCAATACACACTTGTGTTTATCGTCATGGTGAGCTGTGTTCACATGTACATGTACTGCTTGACTGACAGAGGGCTTTGAAGTTTACTCAAAATCCAACTAAAAAGGCTGCTCAGATTAGGGGTGGGGGATGGCATAAAGCCTGCTTTTACCCAAATGTCCCGTGCAGATAAGCACCAGGATACAGGGAGAATAAGAAACGGTCCTCTCAGCTTGAGACTCCTGTTTTACTTCGTTCTGTCCAGAGTAGTTGCTTAAGTAATTTACAGTTTGGAAAGCTGTGATCACTCTACCTGAAGCACTAAAAGTTCATGGTGAGGCTCCCAGCTTATCACAGGCAGTAAATGCTCAGAAACCATAATGGACTAAAAGACTCCTTGCCCAAGATTCTCACCCAGATGATAATACCACTGAGGCAAAGCCCTCCTTCTCCCCCCTTCAGATAAGTAAGTGTGTAGTCTACTGGGTATTTTTAGAGCTCACATATTTATATTATGCTTTTTTATTTCATTAAACCAGCTCCAAGGCTGGCTTTCATATCTTCAGTAACGTGCCCCTTTTCTTCCTTGTACTTCCCATCTCACTATTAACCTCTGCTCCAGTAGGGCTTTTTGGTGTTTGAAGAGGGTGTGCAGTTTAATCCACCTTGCAGTTAAAACAGGGAAATATGTACACGGAAAATGAGGTTTGCATTCAATCAAGAATTAGCCTTCTAATTTCAATAGCAAAACACACATCCCAGACTTAGCATCAATGGAAAGCAGCATTATTGGAAATGATGCAGCAGGAAACTTACTTGCTGAATTTAGACCATAAAAGCCTTTTTGTTTTCTTGGCTTGTGGGATCTTAGTTCCTCAACCAGGGATTGAACCCAGGTCGTCATCAGTGAAAGCACGGAGTCCTAACCACTGGACTGCCGGGAATTCTTGCTGAGTTTAGAATGATTACCGACTTCCGTCATACTACCTTCTGGTGAACTCTAACAGTTTCTTATGTCATAGAAATTATTCAAAACCAATCCATTTAGCAAAATGATGGAATTTATTGATGCCAGAGAACAGATTTATTTAAAAACCCAAGACTTCTGTTTAAAAAAAATTTTTTTTTAATGATTGCTTCAAATATTATAGTATACTGAAACCTCAGAGGCCCTTGGTCCTGATTTTGACCATCTACATCCACTCTATTTCTAAATGCAATAGAAAGGAAAATAAGGGCTAGAAAGTATCACTGACTTTGCCTCTTTACTGCTTATCTTTTGGACAGGATGGAAATCTGTCTTTGTTGGCTTTGATTTAGGTTTTTCTTTCTTCCCAAGTAAGTAACAACAGTTACCTGTCATCTCGTTCTTGTGGACCTGGGACCAGCAGGAATGGCATCACCTGGGAGCAGAAGCCCAGCCCCAGCCCAGAGCTGCTGAATCAGCATCTGTACAGGATCCCCAGAGGATTCCCTTCACATTTAGGTCTGAGAAAAGCTGGTGTCTGAATACGGCTCAGCCCATGCTGTGTTAGGGGATACTGTGGTTAGGATGTAATTAGTAGGTTTTTAGTTTGAAGCGGTATTCTTTGGGAGCAAAAAACAGACTTCCAGAAGCAGAGGATTTACTGATGGTATATACATGGACCTAAGCTGCTGCCTCATAACTTTGTCTTCCTCTTTGCCCATAATGGTCCCTCCCCCATTCTTTGTTCCACCATCACATCTTTTCAACTTCAGCTCATATTGGTGCCTAATTTCCTCTATATTTGCCAGATCAAATTCTTAAGAGCTAGAATCTAATTAGTCCAGTTCAGTATTTTGCTCCCAGCCACCCATAAGTCACTGGCTAGTCTATGGATTGGACTTTTGGATCAGCTTGATGGGGGCAAGTTGCTTACATAAAGGCTGCCTCTTGACTGGCTCCAAAATCACTGCAGATGGTGATTGCAGCCATGAAATTAAAAGACGCTTACTCCTTGGAAGGAAAGTTATGATCAACCTAGACAGCATATAAAAAAGCAGAGACATTACTTTGTCAACAAAGGTCCGTCTAGTCAAGGCTATGGTTTTTCCAGTGGTCATGTATGGATGTGAGAGTTGGACTGTGAAGAAGGCTGAGTGCCGAAGAATTGATGCTTTTGAACTGTGGTGTCGGAGAAGACTCTTGAGAGTCCCTTGGACTGCAAGGAGATCCAACCAGTCCATCCTAGAGGAGATCAGTCCTGGGTGTTCATTGGAAGGACTGATGTTGAAGCTGAAATTCCAGTACTTTGGTCACCTCATGCGAAGAGTTGACTCATTGGAAAAGACCCTGATGCTGGGAGGGATTGGGGGCAGGAGGAGAAGGGGACGACAGAGGATGAGATGGCTGAATGGCATCACCAACTCCATGGACATGAGTTTGAGTAAACTCCGGGAGTTGGTGATGGACAGGGAGGCCTGGTGTGCTGCAATTCATGGGGTCGCAAAGAGTCGTACATGACTGAGCAACTGAACTGAACTGACTTGACTGGCAGGCAAGGAGAGAGACCTGAGAGGTGGGCTCCTGACAACACATCAATCTAATCACAGCTTTTAAGAAACACGAAATTCTGAATGCACCTACCTGCTTCCCAAGGCAAGTGTCAGCTTGAGCCAAGATGATAAAAAAACTTCCCTAAATTCATCTATTGCCAGACCTATTCTAGGGCAGGAAAGAGGGAAAGATGAGTATGGGAAACTGAACATTAATTTTAAGATCTTCTGTGGGCCAATTCATTTAAGAGACATGTCATGATGAGGTACAGAGCTATCTATGTACATGGGAGCCTGGTGAGAGACAGTCCCACTGACTTGATATTTGCTGGGTGCTTATTCAGAAGACAGGCCACCTCCTTACAACTCTTCAAAGAACCTAATAGCCTAGCTGACTTTATGAAGCCCTGAAGAGACTGCCGGAGAAAATTTTAATGTTTAAAAATTGTTACTGAAGGATTTAAAATCTTTAAGAATTCCATGAACAAAAAAAAAAAAAAAAAAAAAAGAATTCCATGAACTTGAGTATTTCAAGAAAAATTGTAAATCCCAGAACAGATATATCAGCCATCTGAGGACCAAAAACTAATAACCCCTTTGACGCTGTAACAGGGTAACCCGACCTCATGGAAGCCCAGTAGCCTTGTTTTACAGGCACTCCCTGGAGCCGGTTACAGGCTCCATAAACGAAGATGATTCTTTATGCAGGGCATTTCTCTGCTTGTTGGGCCACTCTTTTCTCCCAGCTTCTCCTTCCTGGCTCAGCCTGGACCACGGTGGCAGTGGGACTGATCCTGCTTCCTGTGCGTTCTCCCTTCAACCTGTTCCACCCACAATTGTCCCTGTGGCCTTCCTGGACAGCCCCAACCTGCTCAGCCTTCAGAGTTGCAGGCGTTTCAGTCGCCCCAGGCCAGCCCCGGCCCCACCACCGCTCACCTGACCACAGCCCCTGTCATTCTGAAGGGCCTCCCGGCCCCTCCTCCCCAGTCCTTGCCTAGAATCTCCTCTGATCTTCATCCACACAAATGCCGCCCCCTTTCCAAACATGTCTACGATGCTGCCCCTTCAAGCTCCCTCTCCTTATTCTCTTCTCAGCAGCTATGACTCTCACACATTACTTCCCTTTTGGGTTTTGAGGGTTTTTGAATTTTAACCTAAGAAGGACATTCCTTTCCTGTCGAATCAGAAATCCCTTGGGAGTGGGGACCTTGAACCTCCCAGGGAGAGAGCATAGTAGGAAACCAGAAGGATAGGGTAAGACCTATAGCATCTGGACTCTGATTTCTGTCAGAATTCACACTCTTGGTGGCTTCCTCTCTGTGGTTTGTGTGACCTTTGAACAGGCTTCACTGTCCTCTCCCAGCCTCAGCTTCCAGATCTGTCCAGATAAGAACTGTACACATCTCACAGGCTCGCTGGAGGATCACTTCTGAAGCAATGAGTCCAAGAGGTAAAGCACCTCTTGGACTCCCAAGTGCCTCCCACACCATCAGCTACTGCTCTGGTGGTTACAGGAGGTGCTCAGCAAATGCCAGGCCCTGGTGGTTACAGGAAGTGCTCAGTAAATGCCAGGCCCCGGGCATCTGCGGGACTGGGATGCCTGAGGCTCTGGGTTCTAGCCAATTGCCTTCATCTGCTCCTCCATCGACGCTTTTATAAGCACTGCTAACAGGCAGGAGGATGTCTGGGTTTGAGTTTCACCTCCTCCTCAACCCCTCACCTTCTGGAGGAGGTGCTAATGAGCAGTGAAATGACCACCAGGTGGGCTGGGAGGGAGGCGGAGGAAGGAGCTTGGATATCCTTCTGCTGGATGCTGGGCTTTGGAATCCGTGAGGCCTGACAGGCATCCCTTCCAGAACCCCGCACTGTGTCCTACTTGGCACGAAGAGGAGAATAACTGCAGGGTCAGAGCAGTGGTTCTGGTTCCAGAGGAGTTCTGGGACGGAGCCCAAATGGGGCCTCTTTCTGTCTGGCCCTGCGAGTAAGCTCCCAGCCCCCAGCGTCCACCCTAGGCATTGTGGTGCTGTAATAGCTGCTCTTTCTCTCGAGCAGATACTATTTTTATTGATCATCTTCTTGACAGAAATATTAAGCCACAGAATGTTCCTGGCAGGTGGCAGCCTGAGTGCCACTGGCAATGCACGGACTCACGTCTTCTGTTCCAGGGCCCTGGCCAGAGCGGGCAGGCCCAGGACTGGCAGCTTCCCAGACACCCAGGAAGCCAGTAAACTTGCTCTGTGTGGGGGTTAGAGTGGAACAGGCTGGGTACCAGTGAGCCTTCCTTTCCCCTCTGTGGTTGGGGGCTGTGGGCGAGTTCCAGGTCTTGAAGGAACAGGTCTTCCCAGGGATAGAGAGATCAGTGGCTCTCAACACCTCTGCACTTGAGAACCACCCCAGGGAGGTTATTTTTAAAAAAAACAGAAACAAACATAGATGCCCACACCTGATCTCCATGGTTTTCTTATTGACTTGGTCCTGGGGTGGGCCCTGGGCAACCACATTTTTTAAAAATTCCCCCAGGTGATCCTGATTCAGCCTGGCTAGACACCCACGATCAGAAATGATCAGCGAGGTCACTGTATTATATGAAAGAGCAGAGGGCTCGGGGTCCAGCAGATGTGGGGATCCCCCTGGACCACTGATTAGGCACCAGCCCCTCATGAAGAGGCCCAGTCTTCCAGGTTTTTGATTTCCTAAATCAGCAAAGGGGTGGTGGTGGTGGTGTTGCCCCTCCTGCCCTGAAAACTGGCTCTGGTTCTGGAGGAGTTCTGGGAAGGAGCCCAAATGGGGCCTTTTGTGTAGTTAATTGAGGGAAGATGTGAGTAGCTCTGGGACCTTAGCAAAGTATGTCTTTCCCTGTATTTGTAGGTCTACACTTTACAAATAACAGTATATTCACTTTACATAAGTTATAAAACTTGGACACACTCTACAGTACCATGGTCTATACTTCTTTACTCTGTTAGGGTTCCACTGGCATTAAATCAGAGATTCTTGATGGGGGCAGTGGGGACAGAAACATGCTCCCTCATGAAGACACATGAGAAAGGGGGTGGGGAAGGAGGCATAGTACACTCTGGAAAAATATGAAATGGGCTTGATGCCAAGAAAGACTTATGGACTGTGTTTTCTGTGTCATCTAAGTGGCTGTCTTTTATTGTAGGCAGAGAGTATGCCTGACCTCTTCTGTGGAGGGAGATGCTGTACCTTCCCAGGCTGTAGGTTATACAAAATGCTTAAAAAGATAAGTGTGGGACAATGTTATTCACGCCTCTGCTTTGCTAGGTGTGAGAAATATGAGACTCCCCTGAGAACAATCCCCTAACAAGTCTGTGCTCTTAATGCCCTACACCAGGGTCAGTAAACTACCATCTGTCGGCAGGCAGCCTGTTTATTCTACAGCCAGTGGGCTAAGAATGATTTTTGCATCTCAAACACACACACACATACAGAATATGCAACAGAAACTTTTTGCGGCCTGCAAAGCCTGACTGTCTGACCCTTTGCGGCATAGTTTGCCACCCCTGCCCTACACAATACTGCTTCTGTAACTACCCTGGCCAGACTAATGCCAAGTAGATGAATCTGACTTATTCTAACATCTTCTGTAAATATTGGATTTTATAGGGCTAGTGTGTTGCAGATTGGATTCCCTTAGGAAGCAGACTCTGAGAGGGAATTTAATGGAAAGGATGTTTATTAAGGAATGCCTTTGATATCTTCACCTGTGGAAAATGGGAGAGAATAGATAGAGGGAGGAGCCAAGCTGTGAGGCAGACCTGGCAATAGACTCAGCCAGTTCCACAGGCGCTCTGGATGTAGAATATCCTCTTAGAGTGTTTCCAAGTTGGGCTGAGATGTCTGGGCCTTTATACTCCTCTAAGAGTCAGTTATTGGGTATCAGCCACATGGGAGGGGTCAGAACTTGGGCAGGCGGCTCTCTGGGGCTGAGGGCATCCCTGAAGGAACTGATGACTGAAGGCTGGCTGCCCAGCACTCCCAGCCACTGGAATAGTGGATCTTCTGATGAAGGTGGCTCTGGGAGGTGCACACATAGGGCACAGCATAGGGCAAACACTCTAGGGCCTTGACAGCAGAATTGTTACAGGTGGGAGTGATTTTTCTAACCTCTTTATACCCTGAACTACTTAGCATAGGGTCTTGCAAGTAGTATATATTCACTGAGGGGATGGATCGATGCTTGCTTGCATGCAATGAATTTTGTAAGTTTAAGCATAAGGACCTTGTCTTCTAGTTCTTTGGCCTTCCTTTTGGCTCTTTTCTGCTCCCTCTACACCTCCCCTGACCCACTCCATTTTAACTTTTAAAATCACCTAGTAATAAAATGTTGAGAACAGAGATGTTCAAAAATATGTGTAGGATGAATTTAAAAAATGAATCAATTACAGAATTTTAAATCTAAAATAACTTAAAGTTCTGAGTATTCTAGTGTATTTCATTATAATTTTATTTTTCATGAAACTCTTCCAATGTCTCTATTTTTAAAAAATTTAAATCTTTATTAAGTAATTTTTGCTTGTAAAAAAAGAAAACAAAGTACATAAAATAAAGTAAGTCCTCCCTTTCTGATTATATTAACAGCATGTTTTGTGTTCTTACAAATTTTTAAAATGTATATACTATTATTTACTTATACATAGATGTGTTTATTTGTCTAAAAATGGTACTATCATATACATATATATGTATATATATATGTGCTATTTCCCCCAAAAAAGCATATGATAGATATCTTGAGGTTATTACACTAAAGACTTCTGTTTCTTTAGAAAATGCAATGTGCTAGTCATATATGCAGCCCCAAGAATTCAACAAAGGTGATTTGAATTGAATTTGATTTCTAAAGTCTGATCCCCCAGAGCCTTTATTACTTTTGATCCCCTGGCTTTGGAAGCTTGGTTAGGATGGGGAAAGAACTATTAAAAACTTGCCTGAGGGAGGGGGTGTAGAAGTGTTGTTAAAATCCTCTTTGAGCCATGGTGGGGGCTGGTACTCACATGAGCAGTGGAGTCTGGCAGATCTTCCTTGCATAAAAAGATGAAGGAATTGTGATAGGAGTAGGAAGGATCCCTCCCTGCCAGGCTTAGAAACCCCCAATTGCCTAGGGAGTTCCCTAGGGGCTTAGTGGTTAAGATTCTGAGCCTTCACTGCCCTGGCCCCAGTTCATTCTCTGGTCAGGGAGTTGGCATCCTGTGAGCTGCACGGCATGGCAAAAAAAAAAAAAGAAACTCCAGTTTTCTAAAAAGCATGAATTCTATGGCACTCATCTGTCCATCAGTGTCCAAAAGTTACTGAGGCAGGCTTTATGGAGCATAGAAAACCCACTGTTTCTGAAGCTTCCTTGAGAAGCCAGAAACCATGAGGTTCTATGCCCTGAGGGCCTTGACACCGCAACACTCACCTCCCAAGACCCACTTCCGTTCATCAGGAGCCCTGGAAAGGGAGGGACTGTTATAGAATGCCACCTCATCCTCTCTCCTTTCTGAAGGCTATTCTTCAAATTAGCTCAAACAGGAAATTAATAACTCTTATAGACTTGACCTTTGAAAAAGAAATGTTAGATTCTCTTTCCAGAAGCTGGGAAACTGAGCACTAGCAACAGAAGTGTGTGTGGTGTGTGTGTGTGTGTTTGTGTGTGTGACTCAAAAGAGGGGTCAGTAGCTGCAGCTCTCACCAATACAAGTGAGAGGACAAAAGGCAAATCAAAATATTATCTTGTGAACTGGGACCGTAGACCTGACTCAATACAAGCTTTCACCCCTTGGCCAAAATTAGACCGTAGCGGGGAAGAGGCAGTATGGTCTGTACTCAGGAAGACATCAGGTTTCATTCTCACTTGGGCCTTGGTTTGCCAGGCAATAGGCAATATCATGGGGCTTCCCAGGTGGCTCAATGGTAAAGAGTCTGCCTGCGATGCGGGAGATGTAAGAGACACGGGTTCGATCCCTGGGTTGGGAAGATCTTCTGGAGGAGGGCATGGCAACCCACTCCAGTATTCTTGCCTGGAAAGTCCCATGGACAGAGGAGCCTGGCAGGTTACAGTCCGTAAGGTCTCAAAAAGTCAGACACGACTGAAGCAACTGAGTGTGTATGTGCACACACACACACTCACAAAGAGGCAATATCAAGCATCAGTCTCTAACTAATAAAGTCGGGGGAAGGCAGATGAACCACAGAGAAAGAATTCTTGAATGCCTATATACCCCTAAATTTGCCCCAGGCAGAAGTGATTTTCTGTAGTTTTGTTGGTAATTCTTTTGATATTCAAAAGAACAAAGAATAGCTAATTCAATGATAATAGAGTAAAAATATAAAATAGCATTAAGGTAAAGTCACTCAGTCGTGTCCAACTCTTTGTGAGTCCATGGACTGTAGCTCACCAGGCTTTTCCATCCATGGGGTTTTCCAGGCAAGAATACTGGAGTGGGTTGCCATTTCCTTCTCCAGGGGATCTTCCCCACCCAGGGATTGAACCCAGGTCTCCTGCATTGAAGGCAGACACTTTACCCTCTGAGCCACCAGGGAAGTCTAAATAGCATTAGACTTTTGTAAATCAAAGATGTATATTGTATGGTTAAAAGTAAAATTTGCCATTAATTTAAAGTCTGTTTTTCTACTTAAAAAATAACCTGAATAACTTCCCTGTCATTAAATATTATATGTAATATTTTTAATGGCTGTAGACTAGTCCATTGTATAGCTGCTGTATAATTTATTTAGCTATTCTCCTATTGTTAGACACTTGAATTATTTCCAAATTTTAGAAGTAATAAATACTTCTAATAGGCATTCTTCATACATAATTTTTCCTCTGAGGATATATTCCTAGAGGCATAATTGTTAGGTCAAAGTTCCAATGAAATTTAAAGCTTTTTGATTCTTATTACTAAGCTGCCTTCCATTAAGGCTGTATCTAGTTGCTTTTTAATTGACCGGTATAAGAATACTGAGACTACATAAACAATGGTTTTTAACAAGTCTGTGAAAACTTGAAGCTTGCTGCCCATGCTGCTGTGGTCACACCTGGAGAATTATGCCCAACAGTGCAGGACAGTGTTGAATTCACAGAGGGGGGATAGTCTGATGAGTTTGTGTTAGTCTGGGGAAGCTTCGTGGAGCAGGTGAGGTTTGAGGGAGGCCTTGAAAGCAGGTAATCGACTGGCCCAGAGGTCAAGGAAACAGCTGATGTAAAGCAGAGGCCCACCTGTCCCCAATAGGGAGCTGTTGCAGAGTTGCTGGGGGAGAGAATGCGCTTCACGCTTCCAAGAGGAGCAGGACCAGGCTGGCTCTCATGACTGGGGACAGTGCAGTCAGCCCATGCTCCTGGATAAAATGGATACCAAGATCGGGACTCCAGAGTAAGGCAAAGACTTCATGCAAGGGACATGCCTATCTCCTCATTTTACTTCCACACTTGATGATTCCTCAGAAATGAAAAGAAATTGGGGCTTTTCTCCTTTTCATTATATTAGGGGGGAAAACACACAAAAAAAATCCACCAACCCTGCCAATTTGCTAGATATTCTTAGAAGGATAATAAAAGTAAAACTTCCTTCCTCTTTCAGCAGAATGGAATTCGACTCACCTTGTTACAGATTGTGCTGCTACCAATTAAAAAGAGAGGGAAAAACTCTGCTGAAACATTCTCCACTTTCCAGCTGCTTTTATTTAATCCATGTAGTTTAAATTCTCCAAGGACCTTAAACTAAATCGGCCACCAGATATTGAAAAATAAAACAAACTGTTAATTAGAGGGATTGCAAAGAATGTCTTTCCTTTGGCTTAGGAAAGTGGAGAGGATGTTGGATGAGAGCCCCTTCAAAGGTGAGGGAGAAAGATGTTTAGGGAATCTTTCTTTCTCTCCAGGGATTCCAAAGCAAAGATTTGTAAAGACTCTGCAAATAGCCTGGACAGCATTGGCTCTTGTTTAAACAGGTAGGGACCTCATTAGAGATTGATGAAAGGACACAGTTTCCCCACTGGGAGAAGGTGCAAGGAAGCCTGAGCATGGACCCAAGCTGGACTTGCCCGGTGGAGATGACCACCTGCCTCCCCTCTCACCGATGACCAGGACCAGGAGGAAGGGGTATCCTGACACCAGATGTCAGCTGCGAGGGCAGATCCCACCTCCAGGAGCAGGCCTAGTCTGCACCTGTTGCTTAAATACAGCCTGGGTCTGCCAGGAAGAAGTTGCTTCTCACGGGGGCAGATCACCTGGGAAGCATGCAGCCTGGACCAGGGAAAGGTACACGTCGGGGACAGCAGTGGGCAGCAGTGCCTTCTCCCTGCCTGCCCCCAGGGCCAGCCCATGCCTGGGGATTTGGAGCTCAGTCTCCACCCTGCACAGCTTGGATTGCAGGGTCATGTCACTGAATTCAAAAGCAGAACTTTGGGAGTCAAGAAATGGAATCTTGGATTTTTAACTTTTTGTTGTTATTTGTTAAAGAGCATGAGGTTTATGGAATGATAGTTACACTGCCCAGGTGACTATAGGTGACTTGCTTTTCCTCTTTGAACCCATCTCCTCTCTGTAAAATGAGACTAAAAGTAAAATACAGCTTAGGAGGTGTGAGGATTAAGAGAAATGATGCTCTTAACCATCTAGCAGGGACCCAGCACAGAGGAGGTGCCAGCAAGTTGGTTCTTATTCACACTCCAGAGTCCAGAGGAAATGGTACCTGGGTTGGGACCTCCACTGCATTTCAGGGTCAAGTAAAGCTTACAGCATTCTCATTAAAAAGAAAATGTATTTCTTTTAAAAAATTGTATAGGACAAATGCATTCCTTCTGGGCAAATATGCCCAATATGAAGTGGGATTCAGAGGTAGAGAGGCGTGCAGTCACCTGTAGGACTTCCAGGCCAGGTGAGTATCCACTAGAGGAAACCAGGCCCCCGAGCAATGGGTGGGTGGGGGGCTGGATTTTATACTTTTTATTTTACTGCTTAGTGCCCTACTGCTTTGGTTCAGGCCTTCATTTCCTTCATTTTCTCTGCATCAAACATATGTACTTTTGTGATAATTCTGGCCTCTGTGGGAAGCCTGTGAACAATTATGTAGGCATGTATAACTGTATGGAGTCTGTCCCCAATATTTCAGTCAGGGGACCTCTCCACTCCACCGGCCTCTGCACACCTGGATTGAGAGTCCTGTGTTTTCATTTTGCCTGATTCTGGGTCTAATCATGTCCACTAGGTGATCAGCCTCTAGCATGAGTACTGCCCCTGTGCCATGGAGATGCTGACTCAGTTCAACAGGGTGCGTGGGAGGGGAAGGGGGTCATGGCCTGGTCATTTGCAGATGGGCCATCCCTAAGGATACAGTGTAGTCTTGAAAGCCATGGAGCCTCACATTCAAGGCTGGCCACCTCCATCTTTGAAGATACAATCTGCTGTGACATGGTTAGAGAATAACACCCAGAGAGGCTTTCATGATGGGCCAGGTAATGACTTTGCACGGGTAGTTGGGCCTGGGCACAGTGAAGGTGAGGGTGAACTAACTCTGTTACAAGAAAGAGGTGACTCCACCAAAAGGAGTTTTCCACTTCTCTTGTGATAGTGTACAGAACAATGCTGGTCCTTCCTGAGAAGATGGACAAACGCACATTCAGTTTAAAGAGACAGAAGCCTTCTGCTGGCAGAGCTAAAACTTTGCAGAGCATATTAGAGGGAAACAGAGCTTTCAAAGAAATCAAAGGCTCAGTTTGAAAAGATTTTTTCAAGAGAACTGCAGAAGCAATAGCTGAGATACAGTGACTGAAGGCAAGAAGCAGATGTCAAGATTTAAGACATCTTAGACTGTAGCCTGGAAAGAAGGAGCCAGTGGGCAGCAACCCAGTAGTAGAGCTCACAGAGCCCCGTGTGGTGTAGGCATTGTTTCTGCATGGGCACCTTCCCCTTCAGAAACAGGGAGGACTTTGGGTGGTGGGTGCCAAGTCGGGCGTTTGAAGGTCACTCAGAAACCTCTTCTGCTGTCCAGGCAAGGTTTTCACCTTCCCAGCATTTGCCAGGCTTCCTTACTCTCTCTGCAGCCTTAAGATACTCCTATCTGGCTACAAATATGTCAAACAACTGATATCTTGGAAAAGAATAAATGGGACAAGTCAGAGTTTGATGCTCTACCTCTTAAAAGTCACATCTAGTTTGCCAGATGGCAGGAGTGAGAATGCGATTTGATGTGGACAGTTGGCCACGTCACCCAGAGAGAGGCTCCTCCTCATCATCAGAGCTCTCACCACAGAGCTGTCTCCCAGCTGAGGACCAAGGTCAAGTTCCCCTGCAGCCCACCTTCCTGTGGATTCTCCCTCCCTGTTTCCTCCGCATCCCTAGAAATCCCAGCTATGGATCATTGGAAATGTGACACCTAAATATTATGTTCACATTATTCCTTCAGTCCCCAAATGTGTCATTGCTGCTTACTGTATAGAACAGTATCCTTTGCTGTGTATTTATTGTGTTGGGGTTTTAATGTAATCAATTTTACTAAGTGATACATTACTAAGTAATACAATCCCCTCACTGCCCTGACTGATAATAATTAACGTGGGGCACACAGACACTCCTGCATGTATTCAGCTACAGTATTTTTTTGGAATGCTTCTGCAGCATTAGCACGCACAGACCAAATTCAGCCTCAAACACAAAACAGTAACAGTGCTTACCTAAGTTTTGTTCATCTCGGCTGCAGAAACTTGAATGTGATAGGTTGGGCCTACAGATCAGACCTCCCTGGTCCAGGTGATCATAGAGGCTGGGTCACGGACTCTGAGTGTGCTCCTTCATTCAGGGCTTGTACTCTGGATCCACCTCCACCATCTCCGCACTGCTCTGTACCTCAAAAAGCTGGCCTCCTGGGGCTGCCTGGCCCCAGGCTTCCTCCCCTCCAGCTGCTGGTTTGCTTTGGCCAATGGGAGGCGCTGGCAGGAGATCAAAGGGCAGGAGATGAGAAAGGTCAGGGTATTTATCCCACTGGCTCCTTCTTTCCAGGCTACGGTCTAAGATGTCTTAAATCTTGACATCTGCTTCTTGCCTTCAGTCACTGTATCTCAGCTATTGCTTCTGCAGTTCTCTTGAAAAAATCTTTTCAAACTGAGCCTTTGATTTCTTTGGAAGACTCTTTCCCTCTAACATGCTCTGCAAAATTTTAGCTCTGCCAGCAGAAGGCTTCTGTCTCTTTAAACTGAATGTGCATGTGTGCCATCTTCTCAGGAAGAACCAGCACTGTTCTGTACACTATCACAAGAGAAGTGGAAAACTCCTTTTGGTGGAGTCACCTCTTTCTTGTAACAGAGTTAGTTCACCCTCACCTTTACTGTGCCCAGGCCCAACTACCCTGTGCAAAGTCATTACCTGGCCCATCATGAAAGCCTCTCTGGGTGTTATTCTCTAACCATGTCACAGCAGATTGTATCTTCAAAGATGGATGCAATAATATCTCCCATCCCCCATGCTCTTCTGCAATGTGACCTTGACACTCTTCCCACTGAGAGGTGGAATTTTTTTCTTTCTCTCCCCCTGCTTGGATATGGGTAAGCTCATGGTTGTGTCCACCAGTGAAGTGGGGCAGAGAGATTCATTGTGATTGCTGAAACCGGGTCAAAGTCTAGTTGGTTTAGATATGTTCTTCTTGAAATGCTCACTCTGCAAAGGCCCCCCTCCTGAGGCCTTCCTCTCAGAACTTAGCTAGTAGGATCCGAGAAGCCCAAGTTGTTGGGGAGTGGTCTAGTCAGCATCCCAGTTGAGCCAGCCTTCCATCTATCCCAGTTCATGCAGCAGACAAGTGGGGGACGTAGATACATGTGGGAGGTGGATCCTCCAATTCCAGCAATTCTAATCCTTCACAGTCCAAGTCTTCCCAAATGAGGTCCCAGATATTACAGCACAGAATAACCATCCCCACTGTGGCCTTTAAATACTTGATACCTGGGATCCATGAACATACTACATGGTTGTTGCTTTACACCACTAAGTTTAGGGGGGTTTGTTATGCAGTCATGGTAACTGGATTACATTGTCCACCACTGTGTGGTTACCTGGTGATGGGAGCCACTGACTTGTTCAGAAATGCACTGTACCCAAGAACTAAACTTTAAACAATAGCTCCTCTTCACTTCTATTCTAGAAGGAGAGGAGAGTACAGAAGTTTAGATTTTTTTCCAAACACTGATTCAGTGATTTGAGAACAAGTATGGGTATTTAAAATCAAAGGGTGCCATAAACATTCAGTATACTGCTCAAATTCCAGCACTACTTTTATAATGTGGGGCTGCAAGTTTCCTCCCTCTGCAGCAGTTGCCTCTAATCTTGCAGCCATCTGTCCCTGCTCTGATGAAAATAGAATACACCATGCCTCCTCTCCCTGGTCCCTGCTCAGATTACATGCTTATATTAGGTTGAACTGTATGAAATTGCCATTTTGTAGGTCATAAATGGTTAAATCTTAGTAATTTCATATGGTTCAACCTAATGTTAACCTCCAACTCCTCAAATACATGTATCACTGAATTGTATTTGAGATCTCAACCTAAAGGGGACTTGCTCTCCGCTTCCGTCTCCTGCCCCACTCCACCTAAATTGGATTATCTTGTATCACATCATCTTGTCCTTTCCTCCAGAGCACCTGTCACAATTGTAATTATATGTGTGTGTATTATTTAATGTCTAATACCCCAACGAGACTTATGTAAACACCATGAGCACTGCATATCGTTGTTTCCAAGCACCTGATGGGGGGCCTGGCACATCATAGCCATTCAATAAATGTCAGCTCAATTAATGTATATACAATGTGGCTCTCTTCACATGTAGACAGTGTTTTTATTCGATTTCCAGAGGATCTGAAAGCACTGTGGTCCTTGTCATTGTATCTGCAAGCTTCTAGAGCAATGAATGGTTTCTAATCCAATGGTCCATTAGACACGCCTGGAAAGATTTTAGAAAATACTCTGGAGACTGCCTTCCAATCAACCAAATCAAGGTCTCCAAGGAACAGGAATGAGCCCAGTCATGGTTGGGAAACTGTTTGGGAAGGCAGAGACCCCATCTACAGAGATCTCTATGCTTGGTGCTGCAAAATTATAATGCTTTCTTGCTATTGCCCCAGTGGTAGAGCTTCAGACTTCAATTAGGTAATTTTGTTCTCAGTCCCAGTTGCCTTCTTTGGGCACATTAGATATTGTTACCAACCAGTAAGCTTTTGAGAACCAATCACACTTATTTTGCAAGTACTCTTTTCAGTAATTATACCAACAAGTGGCTTTAGCCTTTCCATAGCCTCAAAGAATAACCCCACATCTGCTCCAAATAAACATGAAATCTAAATTAAAAGAGTATGTGCATCTAAGTGGGTTCTTCTACCTCTCCTTCCAACAGTACTCCCATGCTTGGTTTAGTTACTAAGTCATGTCTGACTCTTTTGTGATCCCATGGACTGTAGCCCTCCAGGCTTCTCTGTCCATGGGATTTCCCAGGCAAGAATGCTGGAGTGGGTTGCCATTTCCTTCTCCAGGGGATCTTCCCGACCCAGGAATTAAACCTGGGTCTCCTGAATTGCAGGCACATTCTTTACCATCTGAGTCACCTCTTCCTATAGAGAAATTCTCAAGCCATCACATAACTTTCTTTCCCATCTTTCCAACTCTTGGAATTTTCCATAAGTCACCATTTAAGGGAAATCCACACACCTATCCATTAATATTCATTTGATATCCAATGAACTCCATCAATGGAATTGGCTCTGGGAGCCATTCTTTCTATCCATCTATATTCATTTGAATACTGAACACCCACTGTGTAGCCTTTCTATGTGCCCAGAACCAGCTCTTACCCGTTAGAGGTCACACCAACCTGAATAAGGCTTAGTCCTGCCCCCAATAAGCTCAGGTAATGAGAAATTGAAACAATGTGATATGTGCTATTTTAGCAACGTGTAAAAAGTATCATTGGGACACAGTGAAAAAAATGATTAATTACTGGTAGGAGGAATAAAACAAAGCTTCACAGAGGCAGTATTGGCTGGACAAAGATAAGTAGGAGTCCACTGGAGGCAAAATTGGCAAGTTACAGATGTCTGGGCAAACACAAAACCTTAAAAATTAGAATAAACCCAAGAGTCCTGGATATAATCGAAATAAATCAAGCAGTAGATAGGTATATGTCAGCCCTTTATTCTGAATGTGGCCCCAGACCACAGAGGGCCCTCTTCTCATTTCTTAAGAACAAGACATGTTGTGCATTTGTTCCTCACCTTCACACAAAACTAATCCCATTTTCATAAACTTTATTGATTCCTCTGTGCTGTTTATAGCTACTGATTTTATATACTCTTCTCATCAAACTGAAAGTTGATTATTTTGCTTCATACATATTGTAGTAATTAGATTGCTTACTTTAATGGCACAATAGTGTTTGTACACTTTGCCAGTGACACTGCTGACAAAGCACAGTTTGTATCACTTTACTGCATTGTTCTTATTAATTCTCCCAGAGCCAACTAAGCTCTGTTTCTCTTGGGAATTGCCTGAGAGGCAGGAAGTCTTATTTCTGTCCCATTTTGGTATTCCTAGGGCTGAGAAGTATTTTGAATTGGTCTCACTTTCCAGTAAATTCAACCTACCCAGTTCTGAACCAGGGTTTGTTTCAGTTATCTCTTGCTGGATGACAAACCACACCAAAACTTAATGACTCAGAATAACAACAATAGTTCATTGTCTTTCACAATTCTGAGGGTTGACCAGGCTCAGCTGGATGGTTTTTCTGCACTGTGTGGTGTTGGATGGAGTTGCAGTCATCTAGGGCCTTCACCAGGGTGGACTTTCTAAGCTGCCTCACACAACATGGTTGGCAATTGGTCCTGGCTGTTGGCTGAAAGCTCACCTGGGACTGTTGACCAGAGCACCTTAGTTCTCCTCCATTCAGTTTTCCCACATGGCTTGAGCTTTTCATAGTATAGTCAGGATTCCAAGAGGAAACATGTCTAGCACACAAGAGCAGAAACTGCAGGCCTCTCAAGGCTCAGCCTTGGCAATTACACAGTGTCATTTCTACTGCTTTCTATTGGATGAAGAAAGTCAGAGGGCCAGCCCAGACTCAAGGTGAAAGGATATAAATCCATCTCTTGATGAAAGGAATGGCAAAAAACATGCAGCTATCTTTAATTCATTGTATTTTCTCCTATAGAGATCAATTTACTTGCTGAGGACAGAGTATGCCACAAAATGTATCTCTGATATTGCCCAGTTGTTTCACAAATGTACAAGTCTATTGCATTTCGTGGGCTTTCCTTGGATCTCAGCTGGTAAAGAATCTGCCTACAATGTGGGAGACCTGGGTTTGATCCCTGGATTGGGAAGATCCCCTGGAGAAGGGAAAGGCTACCCACTCCAGTATTCTGGCATGGAGAATTCCATGGACTATATAGTACATGGGGTCACAAAGAGTCAGACATGACTGAGCGACTTTCACTCACTTTGTAATTGTAATTATTTCATTTCTTAGAAAATCAACACAAAAGCCAGCATGACCAACCCACCCCACTTTTTGCTATAATGGAGAGTAATCAGGCTCAGAAACTATGCTTCTGTTTGCTCTTCTATCTCACTGATATTGATGACTACTATTAAATAAAAGCAGGCTTGCATTTCATTTTTTTCATTTATATTTTGTCATTTTTGCATTGAATAATACTTCTATATCATTTACAAACTCTAATAAAAAAAAAGAGCTCTAATCAAAGCAGGTTTATTTAGGTTTTCTGGAGAACAAAGGTATATAGAAAAGAACAGTTCACCAATTGTTCTGATCTGATGTTGAGATTAAGTTAACCCTTAGCCATAACCTTTTGTCCAAGGCAATTTTTTTTCTAAATATTTCCAGGTTTGGTCTAACATTTTGTATAAGTTTATTTATTCATTAATCCACCAATCATACATTACCTTTTGGATACATTTCCACTTGGATACCCCCCTTTGGCACTGTTAACACACAGATGAATGAAGCAGAACCCCTGCTTAAAGTGACCCCACAACTTGAGGAACTGAAATGTACACAACTTTGTAACACAGCAATGATGGCGTAAGGCAAAGGGTGAGAGGACACAAGCAGAGGGTAATCGCTTTTGCCTGGGTGAGTCAGGGAAGACTTGTGGAATATGTGGGGTAAATGGCAAATGCCAGGGGAAGGGGCAGCAGAGGAGCTGGGAAAGGGGGGCTGGAGCAGTTTGGGAACAGCATTGAATGCCATGTTTTGGTCACCTTGGTATAGGTGATGGTGAGAAGGCAAAAGGTTTTTAATAACTACTGCTTTGGGCAGTGTTGTGTAGGAACTGGAGGAGGGTGTTTCAGGAAACAACCTATAGAAGAAACACACTAAGGTAGGAATGGGAGGCACATCTGAAAAATTCACAGATGAGCCAGGATTGCTAGAGAAGTAGAGGTGGCCTGGGAAAGCTAGTGGCCATTCACGAAGCCGTTTCAGGTAAGTGCCCAAGCACCTGGCCTTTGGTCCCCAATCCGCTGTGGTCTGTCTGGACACACCAACCTGTGCATGTCTTTATGCCACTGTTTCTCGGGCCCATGGTGTCTTACCATGGTTGGACCTCCTTCCCAGGCTATCAGTCCTTCTTGGCTCTTCATGCTGCCTGCACTGTGGGGCTCCCCAGGTGTGCCTTGTATGGGATGTTCCCCCTGCCGTATTTCCCGTATTTCCCCATGGTACCTTTACCTCCTAGTATGCCCCTGGTCCCTTGTCTTATTGGGGTGGGGGTAAGGTCACAGACCTCCTGGCTACTTTAACTCTCAATTTCTAAGGGAAAAAAACAAACAAAAAAAAAAACCCAGAGTTAAGATCTCAAAGCCCTTTATAATCTGTAAAGTTGTGTGTAAATAGTATTATTGCCATCATTATGAGTTCCAGAATTCTACAAATCCTTGGTGGTCAGGAGCCTGTGTGTTTTTCATTTCCTCTAAGGCACTTGGCATGGTCCTTCGGTGGTATATATGTCCTCAATAAGTAATGGTGTGTAATGAATAGTAATAATATATAGTTTATTTTAAACCCATGTTTACCCTTTCCAAGCATTGGGGTAATTTTTCTTCCAAGCATTGGGGTCTGTGGACAGTTTTAAAAGGTGCACTAAAGTTCAAGAGTTCTTTATTGATCCTTTCCATCTTGGAATTTTAATAAAACAACCACTGGCCATTAAAGTCCACACATCATGAGAGTGTAGCAACAAAATTAAAAATAAGCAATTATTGGGACAAGGAGATACCACTTCACATGCATTAGGATGGTCATAATTAAAAAGACAGGTAAAAACAAGCATTGACAAGGATGTGGAAAAATTAGCAACTTCATACATTGCTGATGGAAATGTAAAGTGGTGCTTTTGAAAAGTTCCCCAAATATTTAAATAGGGTTATTATATGACCCAGAAATTCCTCTCCTAGATACATATCCAAGAGAATCGGAAACATATATTCACACTAAAATTGATATACAAATGTTCTCTAAAGTATTAATGATATTGAAAGTGAAAGTGTCAGTCGCTCTGCCCTGACTCTTTGTGACCCCATGGATTGCAGCCCACCAGATTCCTCTATCCATGGGATTCTGCAGGCAAGAATACAGGTAGCCATTCCCTTCTCCAGAGGATCTTCCCAACCCAGGGAACAAGCCTGGGTCTCCCTCATTGCAGGCAGATTCTTTACCACCTGAGCCATAGGGAATATTAATAGTACAGTGATATTCAGTTCAGTTCAGTCGCTCAGTCGTGTCCGACTCCTTGCGACCCCATGGACTGCAGCATGCCAGGCTTTCCTGTCCATCACCAACTCCCAGAGCTTACTCAAACTCATGTCCATTGAGTTGGTGATGCCATCCAACCATCTCATCCTCTGTCGTCCCCTTCTCCTCCCACCTTCAATCTTTCTCAGCATCAGGATCTTTTTCACTGAGTCAGTTCTTCGCATCAGGTGTCCAAAGTATTGGAGTTTCAGCTTCAGCCTCAGTCCTTCCAATGAATATTCAGGACTGATTTCCTTTAGGATGGACTGGTTGGATCTCCTTGCAGTCCAAGGGACTCTCAAGAGTCTTCTCCAACACCACATTTCAAAAGCATCAATTCTTCAGTGCTCAGTTTTCTTTATAGTCCAACTCTCACATCCATACATGGCTACTGGAAAAACCATAGCTTTGACTAGATGGACTTTTTTTTTTTTTTTAATAACAGTTTATTTTTATTTTTATTTTTTTTAAAATTTGTCAGCTAGAAAATTTTATTTATTTATTTATTTTTGTCTTTAATATTTGATATTTATTTATTTATTTATTTATTTTTTAATTATTATTATTTTTTTTTTCCAGTGGGTTTTGTCATACATTGATATGAATCAGCCATGGATTTACATGTATTCCCAATCCCGATCCCCCCTCCCACCTCCCTCTCCACCCGATTCCTCTGGGTCTTCCCAGTGCACCAGGCCGGAGCACTTGTCTCATGCATCCCACCTGGGCTGGTGATCTGTTTCACCATAGATAGTATACATGCTGTTCTTTTGAAATATCCCACCCTCACATTCTCCCACAAAGTTCATTTTGTTGGCAAATTAATGTCTCTGCTTTTTAATATGCTGTCTAGGTTAGTCATAGCTTTTCTTCCAAGGAGCAAGCGTTTTTTAATGTCATGGCTGCAGTCACCATGTATAGTGATTTTGGAGCCCCCAAAATAAACTCTCTCACTGTTTTTGTTGTTTCCCCATCTATTTGCCATGAAGTGATGGGGCCAGATGCCATGATCTTAGAATAGTAGCCAAAAAGTGGAAACAATCCAAATGTCCACCAACTGATGCATGGATAAGTAAATGTGGTATATACCTACAATGAAATATTATTCTGCCACAAAAAGGAAGGAAGTACTGGTACATGCTACAACATGGATGAACCTTGAAAGAATTATGCTACATTAAAGAAGCCAGTCATAGAAGATTTTGTTTATATGAGATGTTCGGTTTTAAGAGGCAACTACACAGAGACATAAGGTAGAATAGTGGTTGCCTAGGACTGTGTGTCACGTGGGGAGGGAATCAGGACAGTAGTTGCGCTAAGGGGTGTGGGTTTTATTGGGAGGTGATGAAAATGTTCTAAAATTGATTGGTGGTTATGTAACTTCGTAAATATATTAAAAAACATGGAATTTTACATTTTAAGTGGGTGAATTTATGGCATGTAAATTATATCTCAATCAAGCTCTTTCTAAAAAGTAATTAGTGTGAAGAGAGATTTATAAGCATTTCAACCCTTGTTGGTGTTCATCTAGCTTCTAATTCTGCCCATCCCTCCATGATGAGCTCCTCAACTCCGAGAGTGAAGCTGTCACTCCTGCTACAGATCTCTCCCTGTCCTGGCAAGGGGAAGCAACTGTGGTTACATCCAACTCTCAGCCCCTCTTTCTTCCCAGGTCCTCTGTGGGCCATCTCCTACTTCTGCAGCATGAGCTCTGGTCCCTTAGGCTCTATAAATCACACTCTCCATTCTGCCCTTGCGCTTTAAAGTGATCTGAGATACTTTGTATAAAGGATGAGGCAGCCCATAAAAATAACTAGTATTGTACCAATTTTCCTCATCTGGTGGTTTGGGGGAAACATATTTGTAAAATTATAGCAAATGTGAGAAGCCACAGAAAATTGCCTCTCATCCAAATGGAGAAGCTAGATTTTTTTATTTTGTTTTATTGATCAGTGAGTTAGGTGCTGTGATATTTCACTTTGTAGTTTGCCTGCAGGAGCAGCATCCACCCATCTTGCTGCAACTGCCAGGCCAACTAAATGAGCCGGCCATTCTGTGTGCACCTAAGGCCCCCATGCAGGCTCCTGGATTCCTGGGCTGGCAGCTCCATCTCCCCAGAGTGCAAATGCAACTTGAAGTATACGACTTACAAAGGGAGCATTTTGTTACAGACAAGTTGGAAGAGTCTGTTTGACAGCTGAAGTCAGACCGTTTTGATTTTTACATAAAAATAGTTAAACATCCCCTTGACAGGTTTATTCTAATTTGGTAAAGGCAATAATTTTATGGGATGGTAACTGTTTCCTTGCAGTCCTGATTCCTGCTGTTTCTCTTGCATTTCGTCTAATTGGCAGATTGATGGGCTCCCAAGAATTTGCTCAAAAACCATTTGCAGAAGAAGAAAGACAAATCAGAGGGCCTTGCCTTCTCTCTTGAAAGATGACTTCTAATAGTCTAGGTGAGAGGGCTATTTTTACACACAATTTACAAATGACTACTGGCATATTCATGGACTTTTTACTTATTAGATTTAATTTGTATGAAAGTAATAAATGTGTTTAGTTTAAAAATCGAATGCTACAAAACTATTTAAGAAAAACAGCAACCCTTTCCCCACCCAACTGTTGCCCCTAATTTCTTCATCCATGAGATTCCAGGAAATTCCTTTCATTTCTTTAGCTGTACCTCCTGTTATTTACCTTCATATTTCTAAATAACAGTACTGCTATCTCTTTATTTTTCAGTTACAGCTGTTACCCATTAACTTCCTGCTGTGGAAGATCAGAATTCAGCTTTCTCATATTCCCCCAACTTACCATCCTGGAAATTGCTTTTTCTTTTCTTCTCTGTTGGATCCTCTAATTTTTGTTTATTTGTTGTGACTGACACAAGGAAGCATCCCTTACATTAGTTAAGGGCTTTCCAGGAGGAACTAGTGGTAAATAACTTGCCTGCAATGCAAGAGACTTAAGAGTTGTGGGTTCAATCCCTGGGTTGGGAAGATCCCCTGGATGAGGGCATGGCAACCAACTCCATTATTCTTGCCTGGAGATGCCCATGGACAGAGGAGCCTGGCAAGCTATAGTCCATAGGGTGGCAAAGAGTCAGACACGACTGAAGTGAGTTAGCGCGCACAATGTCGTTAATCTCAAGTCTTGCTCTTTCTTAACTACCTTGTTTTGGTGGTAGGTATCCTCTAGGAACTTGTTGAAATGTGACACATGGGGAATTCCCTGGCAAACCAGTGGTTAGGTCTTGGTGCTTTCACTACTGTGGCCTGGGTTCAATCCCTCGTGAGGGAACTAATATCCTACAAGTCATGGGGCATGGTTGATAAAAGAAAGAAAAGAAAAGTGACGTGTGGGAGATACATTTTGAGATCTTGTCTTTTTCCACCATCTAATTTGATTGAAAGCTTAGTTGGGTATGAGATTCTAGCTTGAAAATTATTTTCTCTTAGGACCTCAAAGGCATTATTCCATTATCTTCTAACTTCCGGTATTGCTACTAAAGAGTCTGACACCATCCTAGTTCTGCATGTGATCTCTTCTCTCTTTCTCTGTCTCTCAGAACGTTTATTCTTTATCCCCAGAACTCTGCAATATCACTGATATCTATCAATATTATTGTTGTGAGTCATTTGTATTCATTGTGCTGGGCCTTTGTGGAGCCTATTCAATCTGAAAACATCCTTCAGGAAAGTTTTCTTATATAATTTCTTTGATAATTCCCTGGTCTGTTTTATCTGTTCTATCTTTCAGAAATTCGATTTCCTAAATTGATTCTCCAAGTTTCTCTTCTCCCTATTTGTGCTATTTTTCTGGAAGAGTTAGTCAATTATCTTCTAATTCTGTTACATTAAAAATCTCTATTACCATGTATTTAATTTCCAAGAGTTGCCTGTTGTACATTGGATCTTCCTCTTTTCCAGCATCTTGCTATTTTCCTTTCTCTCTGAAGATATCAATCATTGTTCCCTGAAGTTTGCCCTGCTCCCTGCATCACCTCTGTGTCCTTTACCATACATGCACTGTGGGACAGACAACTAAGTGCACAGCTCTAGTGTGACTTAAGCCAAATTAACATGAAGAACCCACTATTGAAATTTTCTTCTTTTTGTCCATGGGAACACTGCAGCATACTGAGTCTCTTTCTCATACATTTCACCCCTTCTCTCTCCCTTCAGTGCCTCCTCTTCTCTCTCTCTTTAATCAAGGCACCATCATTTAATGGATCTTCTACTCTTCTATTTCTAAATTTAAAAAGGAAAAAACCCTGACTCTGAGACTTTCCTTATTCTCACAGGTTCAACTAGTACTTCCACATGAATCTATAGTGCTTCAATATCTATTTTCAAACTGTCTCATACACAAGACCTGGCTCTATATGTCTTCTACCTATCAGACATTTTCCCTTGGAGATTCTGACACAGTACAAATGCAACATTTGCACCAAACTAACATCAAACCAGTTTTCCACAAAATTAACATCAGCTCCCAGTAGCCTCTCAGACTTGAAACTTGAAAACCAGTCAGTCTTGCCTTTAATCTCAATAGCTGGCAACACTCAGCTTATTCTTACTCAGAACTCCTCATATTCACACAGCCCTCTCTGTTCATTATGATCCTTTCATCACAGCACATATTTGAGAGTGTTCTACATACTAGAGAGGTCAGCGCTATGACAGGTATAAGTCTCATGGTCTCTGCTCAAGGTGCTGCAGTCTGTGCTCTAGACATGAGTGAGACTCAAGTTAGGGGGGTTGTCTACAAATCTTCTAGATTGCTACCATTGCAGGTGGGGCTCTCCAGGAAGCTGACTTGTTCTTTTTGGCCTCCTCCAAATTTTGTACTGTAAGCCTGAGTGCCTTTTATAATGAATGAAAAATACTTAAAAATACAGTGTGAAGGTGTTGTGACAAAGCCATGTGAACACAGAAGAAAACTCAGAGCAATAAGTGAAGGAGAGTTTCTTGGAAGAGACATCATCTATGCTGCTGAGCATGGAAGGTGAGTTGGAACTACAGGATGAAGGGAGCGGGGGCTCACAGCACCGGTGCTTGAGGGACAGTTCAAGCAGAAAGGATGAAATGTAGCCTCTGCTCCTGGGTGTGAAGAAGCATGTGGTGTGAACTGTAAGTTCAGAAAGGCTGCAAGCTAGGGAGATTTTAATGGTGAGAGATGAGGCTGAAAGGTCAAGAAGCAGGCAGTTCATGAAGAGCTGGAGGGACAGAAACATGGACTGCATCTGGGAGCCCCTGGTAGATGCTCCCACATCACCTAACGCAGGCGAAAAGGACCCATGGCCAAACAAGATGTTGATTAATGGATGCTGTTTTGTGAAACTCATTTAGAAGCAAAAGCTGATTTAGAATGAATGGCTTCATGCTTGGCATAGAGTTTTCCAGCCACTGCAAGGTGACCTGACTCAGGCAGGGAAACCCGTCTGCTGAATGTGGAGAGAAGACAATTTATACATGAACACTTGCATGTGCGCACATACACACACTCTCAGAAGGGAAGAGCCAGTCCACATTCAATTTGCAAACTCTCCAAGTGACTGCCAAGCTTCGCAGGTAGCCCTTACATATCACTCTGAACTCTCCACAGGTCATATCAGTGTTAACTGTTAGCAGCCTGGGAATTCCACCACACACACATGTTCGGGCCTTCCTGATCTAAAGCTGCAGGGATGCATTTTGCTGAGCACTTACCTTCCCTTTGCAGAGCTCAGCACCTCTGTGTATTGCAAGCCAGCTGGGCTGAGCTGCCTGGGGAAGCCTGGAGATCTGCTTTTTTCCAGGGCACCTAGGATAGCACCCACGCTGTTTCCTCTCCTGGCTCCATCCTCTGTGTATGTGGGGAGAACCAGAGGGCCCTGTGGGCACCGCTTTGGCTCCTGCTCCAGCCCCACCTCTCCTGCCCCACCAGCAATGCCTGGCAGACTCTTACTCCTCTCACTCAGATGGTTACAATATGCTTCTCACTGCAGTCCTGCTCCCCTCCACCTGTTCTCCACCCGACCACCTGGACAATCTCAGAGGCAGAGAGATGAGGGAGTCACCTGCTCAAAACTTGAATGACTCTGATTATTTCTGGCAGTGTTCAAACTTCCCCCTGCCTTTTTTCTGAACATTTCACATACCCAAGGCCCTCCAGTGGGGTCTGGCCTCAGCCTCCCTCTATGGACCCATCTCCCACCATCTCCACCTGTTCCCTATATCTGCAGCTCCCTGGGAGCACTTGCCATCAGAGGTACAGATACTGCAGGCTCATCCCTCACAGCCCTGGTTATTATGTAATATTTTCCCCTTCTTCTCTGACAGGGTACAGTGGGAAGAATGGGCTTTGGAGTCAGACCAACCTGGGTTTTATTCCTATAATAGCATTACTGGGTATGTGATCTGGCGTAAGGTATTTAATCTCCCTACTGTTCCTCATGTGTAATTCAAGAATCTTACTCTCCCCCTCTGCATGCTGTTGTGAGGATCAAGTCAGGTAATATTTGTGCAACAGGATGTGGGAGGGGGCTTATCCTGTTGCCTGAGCTTCTAATGAATCTCTGGAGTGGATGTGAGGTGATAAGTAACCCCACATGAAAGAGCAGAACAAGACACACCACATGGGGTTTACAAGGAGGGCCTCCAAGACCCAGCAATCATGATTCCAAAAGACTGTGTGAGAAAAGGCTGGCGATGAAATGAATTTCATGAGGTTTACATATTAAATTTGCCCAGTAGCCTCATCTCACTTGAGGTGAAAGATAAGAGTGTGGGTCTTTCCAACAAAATTTGTTGTTGTTCAGTTGCTCAGTCACGTTCAACTCTTTGCAATACTGTGGACTGCAGCGCACCAGGCTTCCCTGTTTCTTCACAATCTCCTGGAGTTTGTTCAAATTCATGTCCATTGCATCAGTGCTGCCATCCAACCATCTCATGCTCTGTCATCTTCTTCTCCTCCGGCCTTCAATCTTTCCCAGCATCAGGGTCTTTTCCAATGAGTTGACTTGTTGCATTAGGTGGCCAAAGTAGTGGAGCTTCAGCTTCAGCATCAGTCCTTCCAATGGATAATCAGGGTTGATTTCCTTTAGGATTGACTGGTTTAATAATCTGGCTGTCCAAGGGATTCTCAACAGTCTTCTCCAACACCACAGTTCAATATCCTCCTCAAAAAAATTCCCTTGGAACTTCCCTGGGGGTCCAGTGATTAAGAATCTGCCTGCCAATACAGGGGACATGGGTTCAATCCCTGCTCCGGGAAGATTCCACATGCCTCAGAGCAACTAAGCCCATGAGCCACAACTACTGAGCCCATACACCACAACGAATGAAGCCCATGCGCCTAAAGACCATGCCCTACACTGCAATGAAAAGCCTGCACACTGAAGCTAGAGAAAGCCTGCACACAGCAAAGGAAGACCCAGGGCAGCCAATAAATAAGTAAATAAGTCCCCTTTCCCCCTCTCTTACTGAGTGCTTAGTCGAAACTTTAGCCTCAACATCCCTTTACAGAAACAAAGATGTTAATTAAGAAATCATGACACCACAATGCATGTCCAAGTCCAAGTCCAAGAGAGAAAGGGAGAGAGAGGCAGCCAGTTACTACCAGAGGAACTGAGTGGTGGCCAATGTGACTGCAGCAGCCAAAGTGTCTCGTTTCTCCGAAGCTCTGTTCGGAATTTATTGCCCATCTTCTAGTCAAGGAAGGTTGGTTATAAGGTTGCCAGCTTGCTCAAATAAAGAGAGAAGGATATTGAACAAGTATGGGGGAAGCTCTTGAAGTCTGGCACAGCTGGTCTTCATGGGGCTTGCAGAGAGGAACTGGGGAGCCATGAGGGATCCAGGCAGATTTAAATCTGACCTGAGTCTGAAATTTTGTTTTAATCTGGTCTGGATTTTGTCATAACTGAAATTGGGACTGGTTTAATCATCGCAAGTGAGCTGGAAAGATAGGTATCTGATATTGTCCAAGTTCAGACCATGTTTGAAAGAGATAAAAATGTTTCTAGATTGGAGCCTAGTTCACTGGGCCCATTCAGTAAATAAGTATACCCTGTATGTAAAAACATCTAGCACAGTGTTTGACATATAAGAAGTGCTAATAATTACTAGTTATACTAATAAACAGTTCAGTTACTCAGTCATGTCTGACTCTTTGTGACCCCATGGACTGCAGCACGCCAGGCCTCCCTGTCCATCACCAACTCCGGGAGTTTACTCAAACTCATGTCCATTGAGTCGGTGATGCCATCCAACCATCTCATCCTCTGTCATCCCCTTCTCCTGCCTTCAATCTTTCCCAGCATCAGGGTCTTTTCCAATGAGTCAGTTCTTCGCATCAGGTAACCAAAGTATTGGAGTTTCAGCTTCAGCATCAGTCCTCCCAATGAATATTCAGGACTGATCTCCTTTAGGATGGACTGGTTGGATCTCCTTGCAGTCCAAGGGATTCTCAAGAATCTTCTCCAACATCACAGTTCAAAAGCATCAATTCTTCAGTGCTCAGCTTTCTTTATAATCCAACTCTCACAGCCATACATGACTACTGGAAAAACCATAGCTTTGACTAGATGGACCTGATACTAATAATAGTTACTATCATTATAGTATTATCACCCAGGGTATAGCACAGAGTATTATTAAGCTATTCACGTACATATCTCTCCCTCCACTAGAGCAACACTCCATTTGTTCCACAAGTAGTAGATAGGGTAAAAGCAACTTGGGTGAACATGATTCTCTGCACCCAGCAATGAAGAGACAGCCATAATGCACACAGAAAAATAGTGGGACCCGGAGAGCTTGATGCCCAACAGCAGAGTGTGTATTCATTGGCAATGACTGCACAGAGATGCTGGAATTCTGGATTCTCTTCAGAAATGACTTCTGACAAGAAGCAGGGGAAACAAGATATAAGGAGAGAGGCAGAAGGGAAGAGCAAGAATGTTTCTAGGTGGCCAACTATGTGCCAGGCCCTTTACATTTGTTATTTCATTGAACAAGATGAAATAATGGATAAACGCATGTGGTGGCTTGCATTACCCCCATAGAACATGGATACATTTTTTAAAATGTGAAATGCTGGCCCAGAGAGCTCTGAGCCTTTTTTCTTCCATTATAATTTTTGTGTAAACATGAAACGACACGAGTTTAAAGATGGAGCCTCCTGGGATACAAGCATAAGAGTTCCTAATATAATCAAAATCCTCTTATTTATTTTCTTGCCTAAGTGGCTTCTCCCAGGAGGACAGCAGTTGCATTTCCTTCATTCTGTGCAGTGGTGGTTGCAAATTAATGTTCTCTGCCATCAAAACAGTTCTGTGCACCTCTCTGCCAAATGTAGTTATCTCATTCAGTAACGGGTACAGCCTGGAGACTGTGGAGTTTTAAGTCCCAGATCTTAGAAATTCTGGGCAATTAGCCACTCACTTGCACAAAAGAGTAAGGAGGGGCAAAAAGGCAGTAAAACGAAACCTTGTGTGACAGCTGTTGCTCCAAATAATATGTCCTTTATGCTTCTAGACTGTTCTCTCAATCGATAGGCTAGAATATAAGAGGAAAATGAAGGCAAAGAGTGGAAAGGTGATGAGTAATTAGCAAGTTCTCAGCATTGGTCAAAATCGTGGGTATGAAAAGTAACAACTGAAGAATGCCTTTACTTTCAAACAGAGATCAGAAGACACACGCCTAAGAAAAAGCTATAGAAATGTCGCTTTAGAGAGAATTTTAGAATCAACACATATGAAGCACATTAAATGAAGGATATACTACAAGATTGAAATTACATCTATACACAAACCTGTAGAATTAAGTTATACCAATATAATAATCTGTTGAATTAAATGCATAAGTTTTTTTTCCCTATCTGATGTTTATCAGCCAGGGTATATTTTTCATTTTAGAAATTTCTTGTGTGAAAAACTACTGCTTCTAGAATAAGCATTTTTTGGCATGGATCTTATTAGCATAGTTGTATCTGGCAAGAATTTACTTCTAGAAATTTGGCTGGAGATAGGAAGTAAATTTAGTCATAAATACATCTACACGGATGGTTCATGTGCTCTCTTAAAAGAATATTACTTTATCTTTCATTACTCATGTTGAACAATTCTAAAACATAACTGCCTTGCTCATCTAGTTTCAGGTTTATATGGGAAAGTGGGCATAATAAGTCCACTTAACTCAAAACTTGTGGATTGTGGAGTTAGAGGTCTCCGGTTAGTGTCTCAGATTTTCCCCAGCTGGTTCTATGAGTAACACTTCCTCACCAGACATGGTTAGTTGCCTACCAGGTATCCACTCTCTCCCTGCCCCTCATTTCAGAAACACCATTTTGCCCATGGCAGCAATATATCTACCTCCTAACATTCACTGCCCAGAACTCCTTGCAGCCAAGGCTGAGACTTCATTTTCTAACTAGGTGAGCTCCTCAGCTGCATGCACGGTTCTAGGTTTTATTCACAGAATATTACATTAAAAAGGAAATAGTGGCTTAACCTTACTCCCATGAAAGGAACCAGGCTAACCCCATACCTTCTTGTCCACTTCCCTGAAAAAGAGTCATTCTAGAATTAAGCTGTATTTTATGGATGACGTCAGGTTGTCTCGATATTTTAGGGCAAGATTTCTAGCAGAAGAATGAATCAGGGCTTAAATTGGAAAATATTCAATTAAAAAAATTCTTAAGTTTTACAAGATTTCAAATAATGTTCACTGTTGACTATCTTGGAAAAATTGAAGACCCCAGAATTTAAGAATCATAGGTACTTTTTCATTTTCTTTATACTTCTTGATGTTTTCCAGATATTTCACAATAAAGACCTACCACTCTGTAACCAGGGAAAAAAAAGATATTTTGGAGTACAATAAAAGGGTTTAGAGGAAAAAGGAAAGGCCTGATAAATATAATTTCCTTAGAGAATAGCATTACATAAAATAGTGTTAATAAAAATAGGTATCAGCATTGACATTTTCATCAAATATGCTTTTGAATGTCAGCTGAAGTTTGCTTCTATCAAGTGTGTGTTCCAAGTAAGTGAAATGTTTAACATCCGAGGATTTAATAATGTACTCTTTAAAATTCCCACTGATCTAATAACTTTTCTCCTTATGGACAGACAAGAAAACCCCATTATCTTCAATGCAGGAGTCTGCTTACATAAATAGCCTAAATCATGGGGCTGGAAGCAAGAACTGAGCAAGTCCAAATGACTCCCGGCTAACACCAGTATGACATTTGGTTAGGGAACATGTCCCAGGAGAAATGTAAACTATTTGAAAACATCCTGTTGCTAAAACTTGGACATAAAAAGAATGACAAATGGACTAGATTCAGACTCTTGATTCTAAGCACGCATGAGTTTGGCTCCTGTAAATACAATTTTGGCCCATACTATTTTTCATGTTCCCTCTTATGGATATCTTCCCTACCAAATGAAGACAGATCAATCGACATTTACTACTCATGCAAGAGCAGGTTGAGAGCAACCAGCACCCTCACTTTTGGCCCTGGGGTTGAGCGGAGTGAGTCACAGAATCCTCATTCCTTGTGGAGTCTTCCATCCAGCTTCCCTCCAAGGCTGAGAACTGGGGACTGATTACAACCATCTGCTTAAGAGCTATTACTCTGACCAAAAAAATGAAAAGCTACAAATTGTTAAACAGAAGGAATACTAGAAAAACAGGGCAAAATGACCAAATCTTATACCATGCTTGGAATTCATTATCCCTGAATAACTTGCAATGCATTCAGCTGACATCTCAGAAGGTGTGGGACAAGCGGCAAGGGAGCTACAGGTTGAGACTCACACTGGAGTTGGACCATGGATGTATGGGTCCAACAGCTCAGAGACAGTGTGTGAATGTTAGTGCTGCATTTTCTCCACTTACAGTCCAACTCCATTTGGGAGAATTTGTGGGAAGGCTTTTTCTTGTCTGGGAGTTTCTTTACTGTCAGATTTATCCTTTCAAGATATTTTTAAGGCAAAGGAAGTGTAATAGGAAACCTGTAGCATATTAAGAGCTAGCTACTCTTTTGGAAAAAGTGGAATGATTAAGTGAACACTTTGAAGTAGGCAATGTGTGATCAATATGTGGAGCGAGAGGATCAAGACGAGGCAATCTTAACTAGAAAGAGACAAGAGAAGAGGATTTCAGTGTTAGCACCATTTAAAAGCCAAGTGTTCCTATGATAATGAACTGTGGCTACAAACCACAAGGGATAACTGCCTATTGCTTTATTAAAAAGTAAAAAGACAAGGATGTCTAGACAAAAAAAATATTAGAGATCATGTCTTAAATGTTCTTGTACTGGAAAATAGAAAAACTTATACAGTTCCTTCTCACTTTCCTGCTTTTTTACAAAGAAGTGAAGAAATTGTGGAGGAAATTGTCTGGGACTCAAGGCCATTCCCACTTAAAAGACAGGCAGGTGTCTTAACACACCTGAAAGTTTTCTTCTCATCAAAAAAGGTAAGAGAGTAGATGCTCTGAGGCTAGGGTCAGTATCTGAATTATTTTTATGTTCCCTTCTCCCCAAACACTGCATTGACTACTGAGAAGGCACTCAATAAATGCTAGGTGAATTGAGTTGAACTGAATTGAATTGTAATAACTTGGATTTTTGTTGATCTTGTTCTTTAAGTAATATTTTCTGTTGGCTGTTGTTTAGATTTGAGACTTGGTGTGAATTGTACACAAGGCTTAGGAAACAGGAAAGAAAGATGGAGAGCAAGGACTAAAGAGTTTGGGATGAAGAGAGTGAAATATGGTCTCGATGTACACCCATCTGTTAAATGAGGAAGATGGACGAGGATGACTTCTAAGTTCTTTCCAGCTTTAACACTTTATGAGCTTTGCTACATCTCCCATCTCACTGAAATTTTTGCTTTTAGCACCTCACAATTCAACCCCTGCATTTACTGCTCTGAAATATTGCATTTTCTATTCATTCCATCACTATTAATCTAAAATATTGAAATGTCCAACAAAGAGGGGCTTTAAGTAAAGTATTATTAAATAAAATATGAGACATTCCTATAACAAAATACTACTGACAGTGTAGCTGGTAACATATTGATATTGTCACTAGATGACCATTTATTAAAGTGGAAAGTTTTGTTCATAAGTAAAAAAAAAAAAAAGTTAAAAACTATGCTATCATAGTAAACGAAATACTGGAATATCTGGGAAAAGATTCACTAACATATGATTATCTCTCAGTGGTGGGATTATGAATGACTTATTTTTCTTTGGGGGTCAATATATTTTCTTATATTTTTTACAATGAACTTAGATCACTTATGCTATAAAACATAAAGAAATAAAATACTGTATCTCAATCCAACCTAAAAAAAATTGCTTTGGCTATTCTTAAACTTTCTTTGGAAAGTGGTCCTTGCCTTCCATTTATCCATTGAATGGATAAGTCCTTCTTACCGATTTCACAGTGAGGCTGCAGATTTCCACTTGACCCAGAATTTGTCCTTTAGTTTGCATCAGCTCTATCTTTGCTCAGGCTCTTCCCAAACACTGCCTCTCCCCAGTTCTTCTGGCCTAGATTCAGTCAGGATGCTAGATTCGTCTAGGTTCTTTCTTGTGTCATGAAGCTAAAAAAAGGCTAAGAGCTCTATTCCTAGACTGTTTTGTGGGTGTAGTTCTGGATTTGATTTAGGTTCTGCAGTGAGATGCTCTTGCATGAAGATTAGAAGACAGGAAGAGGTAGATGCTACCTTCCTGCAGTGGTGCTGCTTAACACACACACTGACACTGGTTGCAGCAGCCCAGCTCTACAGGTCATGCAAGTTGGGTGGCTCTGGGGTGGGCAGATTGGTGGCAGTACAGTTCCTGGCAGAGTTTCCTGACCTGTGCGTCACAACTCTATATGAAAGTGAAAGTCGCTCAGTGGTGTCTGACTCTTTGCGACCCCAAGGACTATACAGTCCGTGGAGTTCTCCAGGCCAGAATACTGGAGTGGGTAGCCTTTCCCTTCTCCAGGGGATCTTCCCAACCCAGGGATCGAACCCAGGTCTCCTGCATTGCAGGTGGATTCTTTACCAGCTGAGCCACAAGGGAAGCCCTAAATATGCTGACGTGCTTCACCATGTGGGATCTTAGTTCCCTGACCAGGGCTGGAGCCTTTGCTCCTCTGCACTGCAAGCACAGAGTCTTAACCATGGGACTACCACTGTAGTGTGAACTCAAAACCAAATGTCTGGCCTGAAGACCCCTTGACTTATTCCTCTGGCCCTTCCAGTGAAACTCTAGGCACCTAATTCCCTCTGTTTTATCTCTTTCTGCTCAACATGCCTGAAGTGGTTTAACTTTATGCATTGAAGCCAGAGAGATACATTATCCAGGCAGAGTCTACTGACCATGGAAAGCCTGGTTTAGGTCCTATCTTCACCATGAAGACCTCACTGAAGAGTATGTGGATCTAACTAATAATGACCTCACGTGGGGGATTCCACTAGACTAGAACTGAGAAAACAGACTGCTGAGGGTCCCCCTTGGAGGGTTTTAATTTGTTTTCTTTTTTCTTTTTAATTAATTAATTTATTTATTTTGGAAGCTAATTACTTTACAATATTGTATTGGTTTTGCCATACATTGACATGAATCCGCCACGGGTGTACATGTGTTCCCCATCCTGAACCCTTAATTTGTTTTCTATCTGGGGTTTCATGTTAAGATTTCCTGGAACAAAGTGTTCCTTATCAAAATGAGTTCTAGAACCCACTAGACAACCTTAAGACAAGAATATTCTTGCAGAGAACATGCTATTTCTTGTAAAATATCTGTGATGTTGCAGCCAAAAGGAATAGAAATAAGAATGGCTTTCCTTGGGGTATGTGACTTGCACATTTCACTGCAAGAGACATAAAACCCCACCCTTACCACTTCAGTTAAGTCTGGCCCCCCATCTTCAGTGAGACAGGAAACAGCTGTTTACCATCCTCTCTTTAGCATCCTAAGTCTGTGCAAGCTCTTTCAAATTTTTGTGCACATTCAAAATGAAATTTGAAGGTTTCTGCAAAAGAATTGATGATTTATATCATTTTGTGCAGAGGGCTGGGGCCGCAAGAAAACTGGCTTCTAGTGAGAGCCTTATTGTGCTCTCTCCTATCATGGTAAGGCTCAATGATAAGAGGTCAAAATGGAAATGCCTCTTTTCCACCCATAAAGTTGAGGAGTTCATCTGACACACTAATAGTTGTAGAGTTAGTATATTTCTTTGTAAATCTGAACTTGAAGACCCACAAAAAATTTTTTGTTTGGACTATGGATTCTACAGAAGTAGGGATCACCACTCATTCCCCAAAGATGTTATAAAGAAAGAACAGTATGATGTTTATGATTCATATTAACACACCTTCTTTCATCAACAGAATTCTAATTACTTTTTAGATGCCACATAGGGATGATCAGGTATTTCTGCTTATCACTATCTTTGGGGTGAAGCACAGCAACTGTTTGATGATGTAAGACCTGATGATCATAGTGTTGGGAAGCACTGGAGAATCTAATTTCCAAAAGAAATTCTGAGAAGCATAAAAGTAACTCTGGGGAGTATTACATATTTTCTAGGGCCTGGAAGAATTGTTTCCAGTACCATGGACTCTTTAAACATGTGAGAGAGGCTTCCTTTGTCTCCATCCCTTTTAACTTGCTGGAGCTTTTTGTTTGGTATCTACTCAGTGGAAGACTGTTTCCTTCCAAATAAGAATCTCATGTGAGTTTGCATTTTTAAATTTTTTAATTGAAGTTTAGTTGATTTACAATGTTGTACTAGTTTCAGGTGTATAACACAGTGATCCATTTATATATATAACTTCTCTTGTATTTTTCTTTGGCTGTGCTGTGGCTTATAGGATCTTAGTTCCTTGATCAGGGATTGAACCCAAGGACACTGCAGCACCAAAGCCTAACCACTGGACCACCAGGGAACATATATATATAGGTTTGTATATATATATATTTGTTTTACAATCTTTTTCAGATTCTTTTCCCTTTTAGGCTATTACAAAATATTTCTTTTGCTATACAGTAGGCTTTGTGCATTTGCATTTAGATTTGGGATTTAGGAGGCAGACACACGCCAAATAACTAAGTCAATGGGTGCCAAGAGAATTAGAAGAATGTAGCATTATTATTATTATTTTAATTAAGTATAATTGCCTTATTAATCCTCATTTGCATAATACTCGGTAAAGCACTTAGCTAATACATAGCTATATTTGCAGTTTTATTCACCTAGAATATTTCTATTCACCATTTATATAGCACCTATTGGTTTATGATGCTAATATAGTAGATTCATGTTTCTGTTAAGGCTTAAATGAAAGAAGTTGAAAGCCAAGTCCATTATATTACCTTCTTTATATAGAACCTTTCATCATGAAGGATTCCAAATTGCTTTACAAAGTACAGTGAAACCCTTTTACAATGAATTCCTAAGGGGCAGCTACAGGGTGTTAGCTGCGGCATTTCATTGTATGAGCACTGCATTCAGCATTATGGGGTTGATGGGGAAGGGGTAGATTTTACAATCTTATAGCCCTTGGGAACTCAGGTTGTATTATTTGCCAAGGTGTCTATAGTCCAGAGCAAAGGAAAAATTAAACTCTGCTATTGGCCTATTATTAGATGAATTTTTAGTCTTACAATATAAAGAAAGTATGCATAAGGAAAACAGTGCTAAGGAAAAAAAAAAGCACCTTAATATAAGTGAGAAATACATCAAATGCAGAGAACCTGCTAGTAACACCAAGTATTCGGTAACTATAACATTTTCTCAAGAACACAATTTTCCTTCTTTTTAAGTGTTCAAGTATAACATTCAGAGAAGCATACAAACTGCAAAGTGACAACTCCATAGATTTCCATGAAGTTGGCCCACCTGTGTAACCAGTTACCTGTTGATGAATAGAATGTTACCAAGACCCCAGAGGTCCTCATATGCATCCTCTGAGTTATACCCAGTATCCTAAAAGAAACTACTCTCCTGACTTATAACACAGTAGGTTAGTTTTGCCAGTTTTTTAACTTTATGCATATAAAATTACACAGCATAGACACTTTTATAATGCCCCCTTTTTGCTCATTTTTATATCTGTGAGTTTATCTATATAACTATATATAGCAATGGTTCATTCACTTTGATTGCTGTCTGGTAGTCCATTATGTGAATGTACTGTAAGGGAGGAAAAATATTTTTTCTCTACCCTTTTAAGTTCTTAACTGGGACCTGTAACAAAAAACAGGTTAACAAGAGAAAAGCATACAAATTTATCTAATATGCTTTATATGACTCAAGAGCCTTCATAAGGGAATGGAGACATGAAGAAATGGTTAAATATGAGTGTTTTTATGCTAGGTTTGATGAAGGGTGGAAAGCTGTGGAAAGATATGATAGGACAAAGGGTGTAAAGTAAGTACAGTAAACTGGGGGAGACTAGCAAGGCCTATTCATTCAGCTTCCTCTCTGTGTCCCTTCATCTTTGAAGATAAGGATGCTCCTTTCCTCTGGATATTGGGAGACCATCTCTCACATGACAGCATGAGGGGTTTTATGACCTGCTTCAAGGGGAGGTCAAAAAGTCCTTCCTACACATGCCATTTCTCAAATTCCTTCAAATTTAAATATTCAATATGCCAAGATGCCATATTTTAGGGCAGTGTGTCCTAAGCCCCATCTGAGTACTATAATTTATTTCATAAATGATTCATATGCAGAATATATAAAGAACTCAAATCAATAAGAAAAAGGCAAGCATCCCAATAGAAATGAGGACAAAAATTGGAGCAATCACTTTGATAGGAGTGAAAAGGTGATCAGTCTCATTGATTATCAGGGGAATGCAAACTAAAACCAGAAGATATCACTATACTTCTATCAGAAGGGTTAAACAGAAAAAGAATGACAATACTGCATGTTGGAAAGGTGTGGTGCTTCTGGTTGGCATGTAAAATGGTACAACTACTTTGGAAAATTGTTTGACAGCGTCTTGAAAAGTTAAACACATACACCTACTTCACTCCTAATCCTTCTCTTGATATTTATCCAAAGGAAATGAAATACATATTCATATAAATAAATGTTAAAAATGTTCATACAACTTTACCCCTAGTAGCTTCTATCTGGAAATGGTCCAATAGCCATCAATAGTATATTGGATAAATAATTTTTCTTCTTTTCAATAACTCAGAAATGGCTTTTTTAGCAAGCAGAAGGAAGGCAATAAAAAGGATCAGAGCAGAAATTAGTGAAATAGAGAACATAAAATAGTAGATAAAAACAATGAAGCCCAAAGTTGATCCTTCAAGAAGATCAACAAAAGCTGAATAAACTTTTAGCTAAACTGAACAAGAAAAGAGAAAAAACTCAAATTGCTAAAAATCAGAAATGAAGAGGGGTATTATTACCAAACTTACAGAAAAAAAAGCATTATAAAGGAATACCATGAACAGCATTATAAAGGAATACTATGTCAATGATATAGATAACTTAAAGGAAGTGTTAGTCGCTCAGTCGTGTCTGACTCTTTGAGATCCCATGGACTGTAGCCCACCAGGCTCTTCCATCTATGGAATTCTCCAGCCTTGAATACTGGAGTGGGTTGCCGTTAAATTCCTGGAAAGAAATGAACTGTCAAATTTACTCAAGAAGAAAACAGAAAACTTGACTAAGCCTATAAGTAAAGAGATTGAATTAGTAATCAAAAAACCTCTCACAAAGCAAAGCCTAGGCCCAGATTTCATCAGATTAATTATATTGAACATATAAAGAGTACCCAACTCGAATTCTTCACAAACTTTTCCAAAAATTAAGAAAGAAGGGAAGACTCTCAACTCATTTTATAAGGCACTATAATTTTGATACCAAAATCAGACAAAAAAATATCATATGGAAAGAAAACTACAGAGCAATATCTCTTCTGAATATTGACCCCAAAGTTCTCAACAAACTACTAGCAATATATAAAAAGGATCACACACTGTTCTCAAGTGACATTTATCCCAGGAATTCAACACTAACATTTGAAAATCAACTAGTGTAATACACCACATCAATAGAATATGGACAAAAACCACATACACATAGTCATCTTTATAGACACAGAAAAAGATTGTGACAAACTTCAATTCATCATTTTTGATAAAAATATTCAACAAACAGGAATATAAGAAAACTTCTTCAATCTGATAAAAGACATCTATGAAAAAGCCAAAGCCAATATCATCAGTTCCTTTCAGTTCTGTTGCTGTCATGTCCAACTCTTTGCGACCGCATGGACTGCAGCAGGCTGCATGTTTTTCCCCTAAAATAAGAAAGAAAACACAGATGTCCATCCTTATAGTCAACGTTGTATTCAACATTATACTGAAAGGTCTAGCCAGGGCAATTAGGCAAGAAAATGAAATAAAAGTTATACAGATTGAAGACAAAGAAATAAAATTATCTTTATTTACAGATGACATGATCTTGTGTATAGAAAATCCTGAAAATCCACTAAAACAAACTATTAGAACTAATAAATGAGTTCAACAAGGTTGCAAAATACAAGATCAACACACAAAACTCTCCTGTATTGCGTATGGTGGCAATGAACCAAAGAAAAGTATCAAGGAAATAGCTATATTTGTTATAGCACCAATAAAAACTAAAATACTTAGGTATAAATTCAACAAAAATTTATTGTTTAGCAGATTTAACAAAATTTTGCATTCAAAACTCCTGCTATGAAACCTATAAAATGTTGCTGAAAGAAATTAAAGACCTAAATAAATGGCAGAGCATCACATGTTCATGGATCAGAAGATGTAGTATTGTTAAGATGGCAATATTCCACAGATTGATCTATGGTTTTAGCTTTAGCACAATCCTTTTCAAAATTCCAGCTGACTTCTCTGCAGAAGTTGACAAACTGATCCTAAAATTCGTAAGAGAATACAAGGGAACCAGAACAGCCAAAACAATCTGGAAAATGGACAACAAAGTTGGAGAACTCACGTGTCCCAGTTTCAAAACTTACTACAAAACTGTTGTATCCAAGACATTGTGGTATTGGCATAAGGGTAGACGTATAAATAAATTAGTATAATTGATAAACAAACAAAATAACATAAATAAACATTTATGTTAATTGATTTTTGACAAAGGTGCCAAAACAATTCAACAAGGAAAAGAATAGTCTCTTTAACAAATTATACTTGGACAGCTAGACATCCACCTGCCAAAAAATGAAGTTAGACTCCTACATCACATCATATACAAAAATTAACTCAAAATGGATCAAACTTAAATGTGATTGCTGAAACTATAAAACTGTTAGAAGAAAACATGGGGGTAAATCTTTGTGACCTTGTATTATGCAATTTAAAAAAATATATATATATATTACACTAAAGTACAAGCAACAAAATAAAATAGGTAAATTGGGCATCATCAAAATGAAAAACCTCTGTGCTTCAAAAGACATCGTTAAGGGGCTTCCCTGGTGGCTCAGTGGTAAACAATCTGCTGGCCAATACAGGAGACACGGGTTTGATCTCTGGTCCATGAAGAACCCACATGCCGCAGGACAACTAGGCCTGTGTGCCACAACTACTGAGCCTATGTTCGAGGACCTGGGAGCCGCAACTACTGAGCCCACATGCCACAACTGCTGAAGCCCAAACGCTCTAGAGACTGCTTTGTAACAAGAGAAGCCACTGCAGTGAGTAGCACATGCACCACAATTAGAGAGAAGCCCCCATTTGCCACAACTAGAGAGAAGTCCGCACAGCAGCAAAGACCCAGCACAGCCAGATAAAATTATACTTTTTAAAAAGACATCATTAAGTGAAAAGACAATTCGCTGAATGGGAGGAAAAATTGGCACATCATATATCTGATAAAAAGACTTCTACCTAAAATTTATAAAGAGCTACTACAATCCCATTAAAAAAGGCAACCCAATTGAAAAATAGATAAAGGATTTGAATAAACACTTCTCCTAAGAAGATGTAGTAATACAAATGGCCAAAAAGCACATGAAAAAATGATCAAAATCATTAACCATTCATGAAATGAAAAACAAAACCACAATGAGATGTCACCTTACATCTAGTAGGATGACTAGCGTAAAAAAGACAGATAATAGTCCATGTTAACAAGGAAATGGAGAATTTAGAACCCTCATACACTGCCGGTGTGAATGTAAAATGGTGCACCCACTTTGGAAGAAATTATGGTTCTTCATCAAGTATTAAAGAGAGTTACCATTCCACTCTTAGACAGAAATGAAACCATGTGTCCATTCTCAGATTGTAAATGAATGTTCATAGCAGCATTATTCATAACAGCCAAGAAGTAGAAATAACTCAGATGTCCCTCAACTGATGAATGGATAAATAAAATGTGATATATCCACATAATGGAATATTGTTAAGCAATAAAAAGAAAAGAAGTACTGATGCATTCTATAACATGTATGAACCTTAAAAACATTGTGCTACATGAAAGAAGCCCATTACAAAGGCCACATGTTATATGATTTCATTTACATGAAAGGTTCAGTCTAGGTAAATCTACAGATAGAGAAAATAGGGGTGTAGAATGCAGATAGATTGAGAAAGTGACATATAAGAGGTATGGAGTTTCTTTCTGGGGTAATAAAAACGTTCTAAAGTTGATTGTGGTGATGAATGCACAATTTTGTGAATATACTAAAGCAATTGAATTGTACATTTTAAACAGGTGAGTTGTAAAGTACATGAATTATATCTCAATAAAACTGTTTTAAAATAGCTTTGTTTCCAAATTACAAAATCAATCACACATTTTTTGTGGAAAACTTATAAATGATTGAAAATACAAAAGGGTAAAGAAAAATCAAGCATAATTCCACAGATAGCAAGAGTTAACAGTGGGGTGAATATCAAGGACACCCTTTTGCTCTTTTGAACAAACAAGTAAATTCCCTAAAAGCACAAATTATCAAGGGCTTTATTGGCTTTACCAGTTTTCCAGACCAAGCCTTGGTAGATGACACCGTTTTCACAGAGCCCTCTCATTGTAGAAATGTGTTTGTTCTCCAAGATGGCTAAAAAGTTAAGCTATTTTCACTTTAGCCAGTGAAAGTGAGATCTCCTGGGGGTCTGGCAAAATGGGACAGCCAAGGATAAATTTCTATGGAAGGTAGAGGAAGGAGTCTGGGCATCTATGAGGCAGTAGGGGACAATGAGCCTTTGGGAGAGAAAAAAGCAGAAATAGAAGACTGAAGTAGAAGGTGGAGCAGGGACAGAACTTTGAAGATGTTTTACCTCTATCTGTGATTTTGCATGGGGTTAGTCCAGGATATGACAAAAGAGGCACACCATTAACCATGTCTAGAGGTCCTTTCTAGCATTGATGTCATTACTAACTATAATCTCTCCTCTCTTGGATGATATGGCAGATTGCATTCCCCAGAGATGGAAACATTGATACATTTATCCCATCCCATGTGATCTTTTTACAATGTACTTGACATTTCTCTGCACAGAGATGGAGGTCCATAGACTTCCCCAGGTCTTTATTCCCTCCCCTAGAATCTTAGTTTGACTGCCCACCAGTGGAGTGATGATATTAATATATAACCTCCAAGGGTAGGTCATAAAAAGGATATAACGTCCACCTGGCTCATTCTCTCAGGACACTTGCCCTTGGACCCCACCTACCACATTTTCAAGCAGCTATAGCCACATGGAAAAGCCATGTCTGGGTATTCTGACCCTCAGATCCACCTAGGCCTTCAGCTAACAGTCATCATCAACCTCCAGATATAAGAGAGAAGAACCTACAGCTGCTTCCAGCTGTCAAGCTTTCAGAATTCCAGCTGCCACCGACACTGAGGAACAGACATTCCTGTTATGCTTGTCTTGATTCCCTCAAAAGGACCTATAAAGATGAAAAAGTGAGGCAAGAATCGAGGAAGTTTGATTACTTTCTTCTTGCTGAATGTGGTGCCATTTACACTCCAGTTTTCAATACCCAATTACGTTAATATAGTTATAGAACTTATAACCACCTGAAGAATCCCACTAACTTAAAAAATCTGAATCTAACAGAGCCACCATCTCATATGAAGGCAGATCAAGTTGTATCTTAGAAAACCTAAATTTCTACATATGATGGTTTTATAGGTTTTTGAATTTCACTGGATTTCTGAGTGAATTTCTGCCTTTACTAGTTAACTACTCAAGACACATTTCTTCCTTCTGGAATATTTTGCCTGCTACCCATGTTAGCCTAATATTAGGCCAACTATGTTAGGCAGACTATGTTAAGTGAGTGTCTTTTGGTTATGAAATGGTAAGGTGCATGCTTTGATTTGAGATCCAATTGACAGCCATGACTTTTATACTCAGTCAATAGCTTGTATCTACTTTTTGAAAGAAAAGTAGTGTTATTTGTTAAGTAACTCAGCTGGTAAAGAATCTGTCTGCAATGCAGGAGACCCTAGTTTGATTCCTGGGTTGGGAAGATCCCCTGGAGAAGGGACAGGCTATCCACTCCAGTATTCTTGGGCTTTCCTGGTGGCTCAGATGGTAAAGAACCGCCTGCACTGCAGGAGACCTGGGTTTGATCCCTGGGTTGGGAAGATCCCCTGGAGGAGGGCATGGCAACCCTCTCCCCCATTCTTGCCTGGAGAATTCCCATGGACAGAGGAGCCTGACAGGCTACAGTCCATGGGGTCGCAAAGAGTTTGACATGACTGAGTGACTAAGCACAGCAGCACAGCATTTGGAGCCTTGGTGGACCGTCTTTGATCATTTTTGCATCAGATATACAAGAAATATATCTTCCTTTGAGGGAAAAGAAATGTTATTTTTCACTTTTAACCCTTTTTTATTGTTTGAATTTTTAATTATAAGCTTGCACTTTTGTAACAATAGTAAAAGCAAAAGAAAACCAAAAAAGGTAATTTTTAAGAAGGACCCTGCTTCTGCAAGATATTTATTTACTTTCACCTGCCTCCAATTTCTTAATTTCCCTGTCTTTACATATGTGTGCAAGTATAAGAAAAAGAAAAGTTCCCAATCTTGGCCATTGCCATGGAAAAATTTGGAATTTCTCTTCCAAAATTCCCACCCACATTCCCCAGGCAATTGTAGGTGCCATAACTATTTGGAGAAAGCCTGTTAGTCTGCAAAGACTACCATACTTTGATCTTGGGAGTTTGAGCTCACTGAGGACAAAAACACTTCAACAGACAGTTATTTAAAGATAAATCTAAATCAAATTCTGAATTAAAGGTTTTGTGATAAATAGTTCTAGACACAATATAGGAGGACCTCATCTGTACATTGTGGGCTAATATTTTATTCGATCTGTCAAAAAGAGGGATGGAACTAGTCCTGAGAGCTTCACGTGGGAAAAGTACGAGGGCCTGCAATGTGGGGGTTGGGTGAGGGGAGGAGAAGACATGAGGAAAGGGATCCAGGGGGTGGCCTCCCACAAGGCCATGGACAGTAGACCCTTGGAGTGGTTCTTTCTGAGGTCCAGGCTTCAGTGTCTCTTCCATGATTTACAATCTTAGATTTCTTGTCCACCAAGAAAAAGTATGGCTAAAAGATATTAATATAAGGAGGATTGTTTGATGGCCATGTAGTACACCAACTGTTCTAGATTATGTAGATTTTCTCTTTTTCAAGCCAACTTCAAAAATATCACCTTGTACCATATTGTTTTGGCAGGATTGTTTCCACAAAGTTTGTTTTGATATAATATCCTCTGCTTACTTTGACAGACACTCAATAAACAGCCATTTGACAGTCATTATTGCATTTGCCCTTAGGATATTGTTAAGTGAAGTGTTTGACAGGATTCAGTGTCCTCTACATAAGGATGCCTGTGTAAATTTCAGACAAAAATCCCAGAAAAGTCTTTTATTCTACTGAGAAATTGATACTTTCCATCATGGATAACATGTATCACATTATAGATTATGTTTTCCCTCTTGTTTTGACTGCCAGGTATCTAAGTGCCAGATTTGCCACTCCATTTTAATAATTATTGGATCAAATGGCAGTGTATCTATGCTACCATTTTAACCTTGGTCTTGTTTTTCTATTCGAGATATTTTTGTGACTCTGGTTGTAAAGTCTACTCTTTTTTTTTATACTGCTTATCCTCATAGCTTCCTCAGACCTTTGGTAAAGTTGCCAAAGTATGTGCAAATAAACAAATAAAATAATGGAACAACTTAAGGTAACCAGTTTTACTTGGAGCTACATGGGACTTAGATGATCTAATCCAATTCCCTTGTTTTACACGAGTGAAAAGAAGACTCAGCATGGTTAAGCAGAGTGAAAAGCCAGTCTAATGTTCCTGAGACTGAGAAGTTTTGAGGGGCTCAGGACTTTCAGGGCTAAAATCAGGATTAGTTGGATGCCCTGCTGGGTTATGTGGTTTTGCTAAAGGCACACGGCAGTGAATAGCAGAAATGGCACCATGGCCCAAACCTCTGGTCAAGTAACTCAGCTCTTTCCCCTTATTAAATATCATCCTAGAATGTGGTTTTGTGAAAGCAAGAGTTGAAAATAGGCCTCTATAACAATTTGGTGTCCATTTCTTCATTCCTTCATTAATTTTTTTTTCTTTCTATTTTGGGTTTTAACCCTTTTAGTTTTTCATAGGAAGTTATACTTGATTTCTCTCTTGTGTATAGCTGTACCCATAGCTAGAAAGTTCTAAGCATTCCCTGAAGACAAAGGCCTCATCCTCATACCTTCTTTGACAGATAAGGCTGAAGATAAGCTTCTTGCAGGTGAAAAAGGAAATTTCCCTTTGTTTCACTTCTCCAACCCCCCATCTCTGTTTTCCAGGGCAGACGCTGAAAGTTCAAGAATGTGCATTCACAATGGAGCTATATAAAATCATGTGATCTCCTATGTCATTTCCCCAATAGAATATTATCCATTTTGAGGAAAGGAAACTAAAAATATCTCCTTCTCCACTCTTTTTACTTCCTCAACCAGATCTAAGGAACTGAAAATTACCTCTAGCGGGTCTCTGAGCAAAACAGCAGCTTTCACAACTTACCATGGAAGATTCTGGAAAACTTTTTTACCGGCTCAACTTATACATGAAACTATTCTTTTATTAGTCCAATATCCAATCATTTACACTAGTGTTAAGCAAAACTTAGCACTTTTAAAAATAGAAATCTAAATAGTTTTCTTGCCAGTTTGGGGAAAAAATGAAAAGTGGAAGATTTCTGGGGGAGCCAAGATTGCTCTAACTCCCCCTTGGTACAGGATTCCTCTGGGTGCAAAACAAAGTGGTCCTGTGTCAGAGCTGATGATGGTGACCACATAGGAAATTCTCAGTGATGGCACTTCTGGCCTCCATTAGGAGGACTTGCAGTGTCCCACTCCTAACATAGCTGGCTGCCTCGGCTGTTTCCCAAATGGAGATTTACTAGAACCTACAGATGATATTGTGTAATCCTCAGAAGACTCTCATTTTTAATCTTTAATTTTGACTTTATTTTGTGAGAACCGATGCAGCAAGAGAAAATAACTTAGTACTCAGCCCCACTGCCCAGTAACCAAAGTACTCACCCTGCCTGCAATTTCTTCCCTTCCCCTGCCCTTCATCCCTCCTTCTCTCTTCTCTTCTGCTTCTTCTTCTCTCCCTACCCCCCCTTCCTTCCTTTTTTGAGAAGGGTATTGTAAATATGGGGACAAGCTACATTTAGATTTTATTAGTTCTCAATCCTTGATTCTGTTATTGCTTCCCCCTTTTGGAGTATATCTCCTGATGGCTGGAAATGATCACTCCTAATGGTATCTTTCAATTTCAAAAACAAGTGAAATGAATCTTGGTGGTATGCTTGTTATGCTTGTAGAGAATCTCTAGGAGAGCAGTCATGATAAGAATCTTGGTGTGGGTTTATGACTGGCCTCACTACTTCAGCTCCACTTGCCACATAAATGTATTCAATATCTGCACTGTACCAAGTGCAAGGAACTTACAATATGGGGGAGAGAAACAAAAATGGCAGCAAGTTGGAGTTAAGTTCTAAACATAAGTGTAAGCAACAAGTTTTTTACATCATGGTGGTGGTAGTGGGGAGGGTGTTTGTGAGTGTGTGTGTGCGTGCACTGCAATTAGAGAAAGCTCCCCTATGAGAAACAGCATTTAAACTGTTAGTCATTTTCCCATCTTTCTTGGGCTAGCATTGTCTCTTGGTGAGACTACATAGCTATTGATGTGCTATGGCCTAAGGGGCTCCAAAAGCTCTGTTACCCAAAAATGTCCTCTCCCAGGGGCCTGTCACAATGCCTGAAATCCCACTGTTGGCCTTAGTCCTTTAACTCAGGGTGCTGCAACTCCAGAGAACATAAGTTAAAAATGTCACCATATTCCCTCTGGGAGAAGCAATACATTTACTGTTGGGCACACATGATATCAGGGTTTCCTAGGTGGCTCAGTAGTAAAGAATGTGCCTGTCAATGCAAGAGATGCAGGAGACATAGGTTTGATCCCTGGGTCAGGAAGATCACCTGGAGGAGGAAATGGCAACCCACTCCAGTATTCTTGCCTGAAAAACCCCATGGAGAGAGAAGCCTGGTGGGCTACAGTCCATGAGGTCACAGAATCTGACACAACTGAGCTGCTGAGCACGCAGACATACACATATCACTTAGTTTATCAGGTCAGCTAGTTATCACCTTGGAAAGTGAAACAGAGGGTAGGTGCATTTTACTGAGTTTCCGCAAAAAAACATTTGGATCTTGCAACAGTGCCATAGACATGGTAAGGGCAAGGAAGGAGGTCCATAATGTAGAAAAGTGAGACTAGAAAACACATTTCACTCAAGAAATATGAATGTTCCTGTCTCTGCTTTACTTCCTTCACTGAATGGATTATAAGTGAGGGGTTAGGGGTAGGGGTATGACACCGTTAGGACACTTTATGGCTGTTACTTTGCAAACAGAATAGAAACTTCAGATCATCAACGGAGTCAAGATTGGCAAAGAATGCAGGTAGGGCCCATACTCTTCACCAACTATCATAACCAAAGGCTCTGTTGATTGGCTACCTAGCATCCATATCTTCATGCCCCTCCTGTGTACCCAATTTTTAAAATCTATTGGCAATTTTTTGCCCATGAAGCTCTCGTGTTTCAGGAGAACCTCCTCCTTTGTCTACCTTGAGAGATGAGGCCTGACAAGTTTAAACAAAGTTCACATATCCCATTCATCTGACCAGCTACCAACTTGTGGGTGGGCATGCAACCTGAACTGATCCAATGGCGTGAACTTCCAGAGCTTTGCTTAGCAATCCCTCACTTACTATATGAGAACGAAGAGGCAAGCAGCCCAGATTATGACTGGAAGCCATCATTTGCGCAGTAGATGGAGGATCTTATGACTCTGGCCAAAGCTGTAGCTGGCAGTGCAGAGAAATGGAAAGAAACTGGATTCTTGAGGACAAGACAGAGCCTTTGGATAAGGGAGTCCTGAAGCTTGCTCCTCCAGTTGTCTTGTTAGGGCCATGGCCTACCAAATAACCTAGCAAGTATGGTCGGAGGACAAGTTGTACTGGTATTACCTGGGAACTTGCTAGAAATGCAGAATCTTGGGCCCCACCCTAGACTTACTGAGTCAGAATCTGCATTTTAATAAGATCTCCCAGGTAATTAATGTGTACTTTAAAGTTTAAGAAGTACTGCCCAGTATAGTTTAATCCCACTATTGACTTGGGTTTTCCTCTACTCTCAGTGGAAGAATCCTATCACAGGCTCCCTCACCTGGTGACTCTAGGCTTCTCTGATTCTGTGGTCTTGGTTAGTCCCTCTCTGTTTCAGCACAATCAACCCCCCCAAGCCCCCACCCCACATCACTCCTTTCTTCTTACCATTGTCCATTTAAGACAGCCATCTGGAGATGTCTTGTTTTCCCTGCTGACCTCTTAATCTATTTCTTAAACATCCAACAGATATGTAAGCTGGACCAGTTCCAAATGGTTTTTAGAGCAGTGAGAGGGAGTTTTGTACTGACTAGCAAAAGACAACTTTACTATTTGTTTATTGCAAGGGTCAGAGGGTTAGCTCTTAGCACACCAACCCAACTCTTTGCAAGTGGTTTCTTGCTCAGGCCACCGGAGGTGTAGAGTTTCTGAAGTACTTGGGAGATGAAGATTCATTGGTTAGTTCTGTTGCTGTGTCTGAGCTTCAGAGGAAAAAACTTTTTAGCCAGAAGGGTATAAAAGGATTCCACTCTACTCATTTATCTGAGGAGGGTGGTGGATGGGAATCCCATCAGAAAGCTTACTGACCAGGTCAGCACCTGACAGATGGTCCATGCTTAATAAATGTCGTATCACTGGTGCCTTCTTTAATACAGACATGGCAGTGATGTCCATTTCAAGAGGGAATGGCCTGACCATTTGACCACAAGCTAGTGCTATTTCTGAGATACAAGCAGTAAACACTGTGCAACCCATTGGGTGTCAAATTGAAGCACTAAGTTATGATTTTTTGCATTGGATTCCATACATCATTTAAGACTTTTCTAAAGAGACCCTTGGCCTGGAACTCAAAGACTTGCTTCTCTAGCTGGCTCTGCAACAGATCATGTGGCCAGGGGTATTCACTCTACCTCCCGGGCTCACAGTCTCTCCCCACTCTCAAAGAGAGGACAAGACGGCATGGCTGTTCAAGTCCTTTACAACATTCAAGTCAGGAACCCTGCTCTGCTCTGGTCTGTTCCATAGCATTTTTCTCAGCAGTCCTCCTTTAGGAAACTCCATTAAAGCAAAAAAAGGGACACAGAAAAGTGAAGGGACCTACCCTGCAGTAGAAATTAGCGGAAGACTCTAGAAGAGTTCTGCTCTCCCCGAAGCCAACCTGAGATCAGAGCCTGTCACACGATTCGATTCTGTTTGTCCCAGGTAATTCTCTGGGACTAAAAACAAGTTCATAGACTAGTTCAGCTGATGACCCTAAGTTTATCTTAGTTCATGAGATCTAACTTTTAAGCAAAAATTCTGGATTAGAATCTGGTTTCTTTGGTCTAAAAAGATGTTGTTGAGTTTAAAGATTATATATGATCCACCTAATGGTCGGAATGAGGACAGTCACCTCCCTGGGTCTTAAGCTGCTGCCTCAGTTGAATAGTGTTTTTTCAATCCTGCATTTGCGTAATAGAACCAGTTAACAGACCAGCCAGTGTTGGCTCTGGGGGCCTATTCATCAAGGTCATAATGGAAGGAAGAGCACCTGGTAACATTGCCAAAGCAGACTTCATTTCCCTTTGTAATTACAACTGTAAAATAACTTCTAAAACACAAATTGCTATTGAGAACCAGAAAAGGCAGTTCTCACATCTCCACCTCAGTGAGTGACAGTCTCATTTCTGCTTAATTGAGCAGCAGTCAATTGCTTTTTGTAGTCCAGGTGGTAGCATTGGCCTGTTTGTCACTTGGGTGAGCTGGTTATGATGGTGGGAGCAGCAGTGGCCTCACTTGCCTGCTGGTGGCTTGGCTGGTGATTCCACTGTTGGCCTGTACAGACTGCTCGGCAAAGAGTGCTCCCAGCAAGAACTACTGTAACTTCCGAAGGAAAGTAGAAAATAATCACTGAGAGTAACTGCATTACCCCGTGTCTGCCCTAGCAGTCGTCAATCACAAACAGCAAGCATCCCATGAATGGTCCCTCTTAGGCTGATATGAATAGATTGAATTTTTTCCTTTGCTGAAAACTCTCAGCACTGAATTTAATCAATATTAGCATATGACATGGCTAGATTAGACAATTGTTGGCCTTCACACAGACTATAAAATGCTGTCAATTACCCTTCCACGTTTTCTTTCTCATAAAAAAAAAGGCTATTACTACAGAAATAAGTGACTGTAGGCTAAGGGTCAGCAGCTGTTTAATTTTTGTCTTAATTTTAAAATTCTGGTCAGACTGCCATTTAAAAAAATCAGACTCCAAGTTAACCATATGTAGAGAGCTGTTTAAGTTAGAACAAAACAGACACAGATAAGTTTCTTAAATAAAAAACTTAATAAATGCTTGCTATTAATCCCCTTGAATCCTAGCTACACAAGTCCTGGCTGTGTTTCTGGGCAAGCTCCTTGGCCTCTCCATATCTCAGTTTTGTCATTTATAAAGTGGCAACAGTTGCTTCTACCTCACCAGGTGGTTTTGAGATATATACCTATGGGATGGGACATGCATAGTACAGTGCCTGGTATTAAATAGTAAGCACTCTATTATTTGCTCGCTATTATTATTATTGCATATTTTCCACTCATTAAAAACTCCTAATTGTGATAATTAAGAAACAAGTATGTGATGTACCAAAGGGTAAATCTATTTTTCAGTCTTCCTAATTTGGTTTAACATGTGATGGAATGTAGACTGCATTCCAAGAGCTTGGCTGGAGGAACAGGGAAGAAGCGGAAGAGTGGGAAAATTAACTTAGTATAGAGACTGGCCACCTTCATCAGTGGAGGCCTTTGCAAGAGCAGATACATATCATCCTCTAAGCCTGGAAGGAAAGAGAAAAGGACCAGAGAAAGGGGGAACTGTGGGAGTAAGTGCAAGTCTGTTGAGTAAGTTTGGGTAGGGTAGTCTTGGTCTGGCTGGGGGTGATTCTCAACTCTGGGTACACATCGAAGTAACCCAGGTAACACATCAAAGTAACCCAGGTAAGTAACCAGTAACACTGCTCTTGAATTCGTTACATCAAAATTTCTGGGGATGGGACCCAGGCTTGGTATTTCTCAGGTTCCCGGGTGATTCCAATATGTAGCCAGGGTTGAGAACCTCTCCACTGAAGAATAGGTGTGAGGAAGGACATGGAGGGTTGAATGCATCCTGAGTAGAGTGAATTTCTGACTATTACTGCAGTAGAGAATTTGCCAGGGAGTCAAAAAAAAGAGATGAATGAATGAGTGCTGAAATGTAGTGATGGACCATCTGAGATTAAACAGCATGAGTTTCAAGAAGAACTCATTGTAATGGTTTCTTGGCAGCCCCAGTTGAGATTCCTTTGCATGTGGAAAGTAGAAATGGTCAGCAAATGAGAAAAAAGGAATTTCTTGGAAAGACACGGGAGTATCTCAGCAGAAGCCAAGAGAAGTGAGGGAGCCAGAGCAATGCTAGGAGCCTCAGCATCAAAACATCAGGGACCCTCTCTCTAAAGTTCTGCCATCAAATGCTCAAGTCAAGACCTCTGTTTCAATTTCAACTTCCTGGGAGACAGAATGGTTGTGTCCAGGATAGGTCAGTGGTCTGTTCATAGACCAGTCAGCTACAGCTATGGAACAAGGGCTCACAAAGGCTGTAAGTCCACCACCCTCTGTGTACTGGGGACATTTCCCATGAATAGAGATCATAGTGAGCCTGACAGACACACCAGGAGGGGTCATAACCCCATTTTCTCTAATGACACTTGACATTTTAGCAGTGGGGGAGGAAAAGACCAACTCCAGGGGTTTCCAGAGCTGTATATTATGAAGGAGGGCATGATAGGCTGACTGCCATCAGTCAGGAGCAAACAGAATCCATGCAGCTGGAGAAGAACTGTGAAAATAAGGATCAGTAATTGTAATGGGCAAACACTAAGCAAACACATGCTTAATGATTATGAGCCAGCTACTCTTCTATGTGCTTTTCCCAAATTCACTTAATCCTCACAGGAACCTTATGAAATAGTATTAATACCATTGTTATCCTCATTTTTCAGATGAGGGTAACAGTGTAATTAGGTAACTTACCCAAGTTCACACAAACCCAGAAAGTTAGACTCCAACGTCTATGATCCTGTATGTTCCAAATTACCACATTCATCTAAAAAGATCGGAAGTCCTGGTGATGCTTAGTGAGGGTAGGGTACAGGAAAAGTATATGGCAATATAATGATGTGATGGGGGAACTGAATCTGAATTTAAAGTCTTGGAGGAAGACAAGTTCCAAGAGATGAAGAAATCATGTTGCTCAGTGGTTGATGAGTGTTAGGAAAGTGGACATGAAGAGTTTAAAGTGACTCTCTCAAATGACCCTTATGATAACCAATCCATACTTATCATGTCATCATCTGGATGGTGCTCCTGACACATCAAAGGTGAACTCTATTTTGTTGTTGAACTCTTGTTCTTGATAAGACTGTAGATTCCTCAAGGACAGGGATCACTCAGTTGGTGCTCTAGAAATATTCTTTCAGTCTCTTTAAATTGAGAGTTTATTTCCCTACATCTCTGTTCACTGGAGTGGAGTATTTAGCCTGATTTAAGACAAATTCACTAACCAAGAAATTCTCCCTCTCCATACTCCATGTTCTGTTAGCGCTGTCTAGCTCTTCCTGCAATGATTCGCTGTCATTGAAACTGTGATTTAATTATGCGAAGTGTGACAGATCATTTGAAAGTTGTTAGTTGCTGAGGAAGCACATTCATGATGGGGGGGGGGGGGGAAAGCCTTTACATTTTGCTAAGTTTCATATCCTCTATGAACACTTTTTAGTGGGAAAGAACTTTAATTCTAAATGATTACCCTGCAGACTTATGAAATATCTCAACTAGATGTGACAATGAAAATGTGCTTAACTGTCTCCAGCAGTGGAAAAGAAAATGATATAATCTGAGAACCTGACTCTATTACCAGTGCAAAGTATAGAAATGCCTTACCTGCCACCCCCCAAACATCAGCACCCAGACTGAATCCACCATCATGTCTCTTCCACACCCCAGCAAAATGGTAAGATAATTCTGACTGCCCTAATTCACTTGTGCTGGGAGGCTGGCACACTGGAATTCAAACACAGCTGGGGATAAGAAGACCAGGGTGAGTCTACACATGGTCAAGGAATCAGGCTATGACTCGTTTTGTTGATGGAGCCATCTACACAGTTGCCATGACTCAGTCAGATGCACAGAATGCTTTGTTCCTCAAAGTGCTGGGGAACCAACCACATTGGCATCTTCTAGGAGCCTGCTAGAAACTCAGAATCTCAGGCCCTGCTCCAGACCTACTAAAGCAAAATCTGTATTTTGACACGATCCCCAGGGATTCATAGGCTTGTTATAGTCTAAGAAGCACTGGCTTGTCAAGTCTTCTTTAAGGGCAGATTCTGTGCCATTTGTCTATGTATCTCCCATGCCCAGTACATTTAGTGAGAACTCAGTTATTTGTTGTATTGAATTGAGTGGTTTATATATAAAGGCATATATTTATGAAAGTACTGGGGTGTCTGAAGAATGTAGAGAGGCTGTAGTATAAAGAAAAAGCAGGGAAATCTCCTTTGTTCAGTTGGAGCATCAGTGTGCTCCTAAGAGGAAGGATGACTTCCTACTGCCAGTCCCTGTATCTCCAAACCCAAGGCTCTTTCTGGAACTAAGCCAAGCTCTATACCAGGAACTAATAACCCCTCTCCCAGCAGCCTTCAACCAATAACTGACTGGAGTTGGTGTCTAAATAATCTGGTTCACCAGCCATTTAGGGGATCTAGTTCTGAATCCTATACTATTCCACAGATTCAGCTCCAGCCACTCATCATAATATTTCCCTCTCCCTGCCAGTGTTTCCTACCCCTCCCAAATAAATTACTTCCATTCAAATCCTTGTCTCTGGATCTGCTTCTAGGGAAACTCAAACTAGGACATAAAACATCGTATATTATATAAATCAAGCTGGACTTAGAGTCTAGGAAAGGACTGGGGTAAGTTTCAACTCCATCCTGAGCCAGGAAAAGGAAGAGGAATTTTAATCAAACTGGGCATCTGCCTTGAACTCACCTCATGATCCTAGGGTCAGAATCAGTTTTGAGTCTGCTGTTTTAGTTTGATCAGATCTCTTAAGAGAGTTGTCTTGCCAAAATATCCTCATTAAGCAAGCTCCCCAGGAGGTCAGGAATCTATATATATTTGGGGGTAAAGGTGCTTTGAACTGTGGTGTTGGAGAAGCCTTTTGAGAGTTCCCTTGGACTGCAAGGAGATCCAACCAGTCCACCCTAAAGGAGATCAGTCCTGGGTGTTCATTGGAAGGACTGATGTTGAAGCTGAAACTCCAATACTTTGGCCTGATGAGAAGAGCTAACTCATTTGAAAAGACCCTGATGCTGGGAAAGATTGAAGGCAGAAGGAGAAGGGGACGACAGAGGATGAGATGGTTGAATCTGCTAGAAACTCAGAATCTCAGGCCATCACCGACTCAATGGACATGAGCTTGGGTAAACTCCGGGAGTCGGTGATGGACGGGGAGGCCTGGCGTGCTGCGATTCATGGGGTCGCAAAGAGTCAGACACACTGAGCGACTGAACTGAACTGAACTGAAGGTGGAGAGACACCCAAGTGAAAGTGAAAGTCGCTCAGTCATGTCCGACTCTTTGCGACCCCATGGACTATACAGTCCATGGAATTCTCTAGGCCAGAATACTGGAGTGGGTAGCCTTTCCCTTCTCCAGGATATATATTTGGGGGTGAAGGTGGAGCGACCCCCAAAGACAAACAAAATGACTTCAAAGTTACAAAGGCAAATGTATATAGTACAAACTGTATGTCCAAAACCTGGAAAACAGAAGTAACCAAAGAGGGAAGTGGTTCAATCACTCTGTCCTTTCGAATATGGACCCTGGCTAGTGTCTGACCTGTAAAAGGATTTCAGAGAGTGTTCGCCTGGCTTTTGACTAATTAAGTGTAAGAAAAAACCTAAATTCAATAACAGAGTGTTGTAAATGCTCTATTTACATTTACAAAGGAAGGAAGAAAATCTTTAAAACCTCTGTATGTGACTTTTGTCAAATTTTCCATTTCTACCCATTGTTTTCTGTGTCTTACTAACCTAAGCATACTCATTGTTAGGCATTTTTTAAAGCAGTTCCTCATTCTCTGAAGTGTGTTGCCATATTTTTTATGTTTTTCTTCACAACAGTGGTAGGTTAGATAAATATCATTTTCCCTGTTTGAAGAAGTTTTAAAAGTAAGGCCAGCAAGAGGGGAGATGTCATCTGCTCAGGTCAAACAAGAAGCTACCATGAAACCTCTACTGACCCACCAGCCTAGGGGTAAGGCAACTCTGGACCCCATCTATGTAAACAAGTTCAAACAAGGCCAGCTACTCCCTTTAGGCATTAAAAAACACTAAGTTGGAAAATAAAGAAAAAATTTTTTAAAAAAACTATCACTACACTAATGACATGGGTATTTCTCATACATGTATGTACCATAAAGTGTGATGCCAAATTAATGTTCTCCTTTAAATTCCCTGTCTTCATCTCTATTCAATTTTTCTCCAAATAAAACCACCTCCTTTAGGAAGTTCTCCAAAACTCCATCAGCCTTCAAGAACTGACCTCTCCTCTCTGAATTTGGCAACACTTTGTCATCATATCACAAGTGTTTTGCCAATTTGGTGCTATTTGCCTGGTCCCTTGCATGATCTCTGGCACATAACAGAAGTTCAATAGTTCAACATGAACTACTGAATAAATGAATTAAGATTTTGTAACAAACATGGTGTGTATTTGTGTGTGTGTTTGGTAAAGGGGAGGGGAAGGGTCCAACCCCAACCCCACTCTTAACAAGCAAAGGCAGGCAAAGTCTCAGGATCACTTGAGGCATTCCTTAAATAAAGACTAGACTGCCATAAAGGGCTTCCCAGGTGGTACTAGTGGTTAAAAAAAAAAACAAAACAAAAACACCTGCCTGCCAATGCAGGAAACTTAAGAGGAATGGGTTCGATCCCTGGGTCAGGAAGATGCCCTGGAGTAGGAAATGGCAACCCGCTCCAGTATTCTTGCCTAGAAAATCCCATGGACAGAGGAGTCTGGTGGGCTATAGTCCATTGGGTCACAAAGAGTTGGACAAGGCTGTATATTGTCACCCTGTTTATTCAACTTATATGCAGAGTGTTTGCATGCATGATAAGTTGCTTCAGTTGTGTCTGATTCTTTGCAACCCCATGGAGTATAGTCATCCAGGCTCCTCTGTCCATGGGATTCTCCAGGCAAGAATACTGGAGTGGGCTGCCATGTCCTCCCCTCCAGGGCATCTTCCTGACCTAGTGATCAAACCCCAGACTCTTACATCCCCTGCATTGGCAGGCAGGTTCTTTACTACCAGCACCACCTAGGAAGCCCTATATACAGAGTACATCATCTGAAATGCCAGGCTGGATGAATCACAAGCTGAAATCAAGATTGCCAGGAGAAATATCAACAACCTCAGATGTGATTTGAGGTCTAATGGCAGAAAATGAAGAGGAGGGTGAAAGAAGAGAGTGAAAAACTTGGTTTAAAACTCAACATTCACAAAACGAAGATCATGGCATCCAGTCCCATCACTTCATGGTAAATAGAAGGGGGAAAAGTGGAAGCAGTGACACATTTTCTTTTCTTGGGCTCCAAAATCACTGCAGATGGTGACTGCAGCCACGAAATGAAAACATTCTTGTTCCTTGGAAGGAAAGCTGTGGCAAACCTAGACAATGTATTACAAAGTAGAGACATCATTTTGCTGACAAAGGTCCATATAGTCAAAGCTATGGTTTTTCCAGTAGTCATGTATGGATGTGAGAGTTGGGCCATAAAGAAGGCTGAATACCAAAGAATTGATGCTTTCGGATTATGATGCTGGAGAAGACTCTTGAGCTCCTTGAATTGCAAAGAGATCAAACCAGTCAATCCTAAAGCAAATCAACCCTGAATATTCATTGGAAGGACTGATGCTGAAGTTATATCTCCAATACTTTGGCCACCTGATGTGAAGAGCTGATTCACTGGAAAAGACCCTGATGCTGTAAAAGATTGGAGGCAAAAGAAGAAGAGGGCAGCGGAGGATGAGATGGTTAGATAGCATCACTGATTCAATGGACATGAATTTGAGCAAATTCCAGGAGATAGTGAAGGACAGGCAAGCCTGGCATGCTGCAGTCCATGGTGTCGCAAAGAGTCAGGCATGGCTTAGCAACCGAACAGTAGCAGACTGCCATAGTCGCAAATGGTCTTTCTAAGGGCCATAAAACCATGCCACTTCTTGTACAGACCTTACAAAATTAGTTCTGTCTTTGCAATTCTGTTTGTTTCTCATTCCTAAAAATTATCATTCCTGAAAATATGACAATGGGGGGCTCACAAATGAGCTGGTCCACTCTATTGACCCCTCAACAGAAAGCTCTAGTACAGCAGGTACTACAGGGGATAAAAGCAAGCAGAAGGCTACCATAGAGGCCAACCAGTGGGCGTGCTAGCACATACATACATATTTGCAGAGCTCATTCATATTAAAAAATGAGAACTCCTTTAGTTCCTAAAGAGTTTCCATTTAACCACTAATAATTTGTCCATTCACAAGTGTTTGTTGAACACTTATCATATACCAGGCACTAAACCAGAGATTGGATGTATAGAATACATCTACTTCCACATCACCAGTGTTTCAAGGATCCTTCAAAATTTCTGGTCCACTGATCACAGCCTATCTTTTCAGTGGTGTTATATATTCTTCATTGTTACTATAAAGTAATTATTACTGTTAGAGATGGTAATGAAAAAATATAGACAGATGCTCTGTTCGCACTTGAGCTAATCCCCCTGAATTACTGTTGGACATTCTCAGTTGCTTAGTGGAGGAAAGGCAGCTGTAAAAAGTCATGTCCCCATTTTGGTCCTCAGTTTCCTTATCTGCAGCACTATAGTACCCTAAGCAACCAGCAAAGCCACTGCTCTTGGCAGTAGCGTGTTAAACTCAGTCCCACGCAAGTTTTTAGCTGGTCCATCTTTCCCCTCTCCAGCCCCTGCACTGCCCTCAGGAGCTTCCCTCTAGTCTGCACGGCACACTCACATCGAGGAAAATAAAGAAATCACTGTGGTTGGTGCTTCTCCCCACTGAATGCTTCATTATAACCCAACAGGAAAGAAGTTTAAACTGAACAAATGCTCACTTTCCTTTTTCTCCCCCACCCATCAGTCTCTGTCTGCTTGATGGAGAAAATATGGCTGTTAATAGCCTACAGTGGAACAAACATTTGCATAACTGTTACCTCAGAGCCCATAACTCTGAACTAATTGGCTGATGGTGATTAAAATGATTAAGTGATTGTAATTTATATGATTAACCAATTAGACCCTTCTCCAGTGACTGGCTCAGGGTGGGCCTCGAGATGTGTGCTTGTCTCCCAGCATGAAGGCTGAATTGAACAGTGTTAAATGTTCTTTCAGATGCTGAGTTGTTCCTCTCACCAGTCGGGAAGATGTTTTACACCCAGTAGTTTTATGTTATCACATTAAATGGGTGGTACCAAAAAATTCAATAAGTGCCTGTGTGCTCAGTCATGTCTGACTCTTTGTGACCCCATGGATTGTAGCCTTCCAAGTTCCTCTGTCCATGGGATTCCCCAGGCAGGAATACCGAAGTGGGTTGCCATTTCCTCCTCCAGGATCTTCCTGATCCGTGCCTCTTACATCTCCTGCATTAGCAGGCAGGTTCCTTACCACTAGCACCACCTCGGAAGCCCCCCAAAATTCAATGCCTGGCATAAAGAAATAGAGGCCGGGTAATAATGCTTTTGGTGGAGACACAAGGTGGATGTGCAGTTCCCCAGAACCATGATTGTTATTTGCAAGTAGCCCATGTTCCCCTAAAATGATAGAAAGACAAGGTTAAGACCTAGAATTTGGGATCCGTATCAGTTGGCTTTAGCCCTGGCTCAGCCACTCACTGGCTATGCTGTGTGATCAAAGTACTTAACCTTTCTAAGTCTATGGATTCCTCTCCTATAAATAATATTCCTATTTGCCTGGTAAGGTTGGGCTTCCCTGGTAGCTCAGCTGGGAAAGTATTCGCCTGCAATGTGGGAGACCTGGGTTCGATCTCTGGATTGGGATGATCACCTGCAGGAGGGCATGGCAACCCACTCCAGTATTCATTCTTGCCTGGGGAATCCCCATGGACAGAGGAACCTGGGAGGCTGTAGTCCTTGGGACTGCAAAGAGTCAGACATGACTGAGCGACTAAGAACAGCACAGCACCTCATAAGGTTAGTATGAAGATCAAATTAGGTTTTGCATATTACACCCCCAATAAATTCTAGCTGCCACTGTTACTGCTATTTTTGTCATGATTTTATTATGACTTCGTTGGAATGTAAGCTCCAAAGACATCTTCACTTTCCCAGGTGTTCAGCATGGTGCCTAGCACATAACAGCTACTAAAAATGTCTGTCAATGATCGAAATTAAAACAGAGCTCTAAATTCATGCTAGGCACTTTTCTAAGTGTTTCACCTTCACTAATAAGAGTGACCCTTGTAACCACTTGGAGAGGTAGGTACTATTAGTACAATATCTTCTGCATTTCAGAGGTGATAAAGCTCAGGGAGGGAAGTATGATAACTTGCTCAAGCTCTTGCTGCTAGTGAGAGGTGGATTTGAGAGTGAGGCCTTCATTGGGCACCTCTGTAACTATGTAGGAGGATATTTAGACATTTCCTCTATTCAGTATGAAATGTCATTGCCAAATGGGACTAAGAAAACAACACGGTTCTTTCTATTGGCTGGAAAAAAAATGGTTAATTTACCTGATAACACATTTCAGGGACTTGGCAAATTTGGCAAATGTGATAACCAAGAAAGAACTTGAGTTCTCAGAACCAAGTGGCACAAAGCAGAAATCCAATGTATTCTTTGTTAATCTTTTAGGTAAACTGTTCACTGTGATTCACTATGGCCACCTCAATCCCCTTTCCCCATCTGCCGTCTTTCTACCTTCTTTCTTCTTTATTCTCTCTGTTCCCCCTTGCTGCATGCATGCTAAGTTGCTTGAGTCGTGTCTGACTCTTTGTGACCCTATGGACTGTAGCCTGCCAGGATCCTCTGTCCATGGGATTCTCCAGCCAAGAATACTGGAGTGGGTTACCATTTCTTTCTCCAGGGGATCTTCCTGTTCCAGGGATTGAACTCACTCTCCTATGTTTCCTGCACTGGCAGGAGGGTTCTTTTACCACTGGCACCACTGGGGTTTCCCCAAGCTTTTAGACTCAACTGGTGACAGACCTCTGAATTTTGGATTTCAGGCCACAACTGTTAGAAAGTGGAAAGAGGGGCAGATAACTGGTATCCCTATTCTGGCAGCAGTGGCCACTAATCCAAAGGCAGCTACCTTAGGTGTCTTTCTCCCAGGACTCTTCTGGTTATTAAATGTCAGTATAACAAAGACAGCAAGGGTTTCACTTCCACTTAAAGAATAGCATTCAGTGGTGCCATAGCTTCCACCAGGGATGAGGATTATTGTACCATGGCTCCTGCTGTTACTGAAATAAACGTGGGTATGAGTTGAGCTAGAATTTCCCTACTGAACCCAACAGATTATTGGTTCCTGAGCCACCTGACTCAGTCTATGTTTTTTTTCTGACTTTTTATCTCCTCTTCTTTTTATTCTCCCCTTCCCTCCTAGCTCAGGACTTTATCTTTTCTCCCCTCTATCTCTTCCTCCCTTCTTCCTCACCCCTAATTTCTTAAATTATGAATGATTGATATTTTCATGGGACAAACTATGGTTCATCTTGATGTACTTGACCATTCAGTAGAAATTGGTTCATATGTGTTTTCTTTAATAGCTCCCATGATATGGAACTTGGAATTTTTATTGTTAACCTGACTGAAATTAACCCCACTTTCTTGATGTTACATTGGTGTAACTTTGCTAAGTTCTTATTTAAAGAAAAAATTAATACATTTTCATATTAGAAATTTTACAGAGTATAGAAAAGGTAAAGAAGAAAATAAAAATGACTTCAGTATGTCTCCTAATGTTTTTCTTTCCATTAAATCCTTCTCTGTTACAAAAAATAGAAAGATATTTTTAAATCTGAAAGACTGTTCCATGTGTACGTGTGTGCCTAAAAGGAGGGATGGGTTTTAGAGAAAGCTCTTTGTGGTTCACTCGGCTTGAAAAAATATATCAAGATATTTGACAAGTTCAAATTATGCCTGGGTCCCCATAGCACTGGCCTCTGGATCCCTGATCTTTCCCAAGGTTTAGGGAAACCAGTCTCTGGTTATTGCACTGGAGAGAGAGAAAGCCAAGCTCTGGACTTGGCGGGTTAAAGCTATTCAATTCGTCTCTAAATCTTTACAAATCCAAGAATTTCCCTGAAGTCATCATTCACTCTGAACTTGTCTGTTGCTTTTTGTAAAGGAGAGTAAAGACCCTCACTTTGGTTAAACATCGGCTCCTCTGAAATCAAGCGTTGAAAGGGGGCAGAGTCTGTAATTGATTTTCTGACAGGTTATAAAATATTAAAAGATGGGAAAGTTTTAAAACTAATTTTTAGGTATCCGTCTGAAGCCACGTCCAGTTGGCCTGCAGGATCAATGAAACAACATTACATAGAAATGCTGAACTCATACTCTCCTGGCTAATCTATATTTCAAAGATGAGATTGAGCTCTTAAATGACCTGCTCATAGAGTGAGCTGATTCCAGTTTAAACCTCCCATTTGGAACCTGGGTTGCAAAGATTAACTATTTCAAGGAAATGAAAGCCAACACATCCCTGAACTCTTGGCAGATGGGAAGATGGGAGAGACTAGGACAAACCAGGTAAACAGGTCCAGTAAAACCCACAGGGTCTTTTGTCAATTTAACATCACTCCTTGGAATGATCTTCGACTTTTTATTTTACATATTCCGGTTTAGGGGAGTGTGCCTGGGAGTCAACCTTTATATTTCCTGGTATTTCCTCCTAGGTAGCATCATGGAAATTTGTCTACCTTTATTTGCAAATGAGGTATATCCTAGGAAGGATGGAGGTGTTTTTCAGTTCCTTTAGCTCCATCACCAACAGCAAGTTTTGGGGTTTCAGAAACAAGATGTGGAAGCCCTGGCACCATGACTATACAACATGTATTTAGTTATTTTCTTTTCCAGACCCTTATTTAGAATGTAGGGCTTCCCTGATAGCTCAGTTGGTAAAGAATCCGCCTGCAATGCAGGAGACCTGGGTTTGATCCCTGGGTTGGGAAGATCCCCTGGAGAAGGGAAATATGTTTAGGATGCAAGCCCAGCAAAGGCAGAGCTTTTTGCTAGATTTGTTTACATCTCAAACCTTAGGGTCTTGAAGGTGCCTGGCAGAGCAGGTGCTCAATAAACATTTGTTGGATGGATAGACAAGTGGGTGGACAGACAGACAGATGAACTGATACCTAAGAGAAGTGTGATACCTAATAGAAGTGTGATCAAGGTGCTATGGGAATGTAGTTCCAGAGCCATTTGTTTTGATAGGCTCCAGGGGACTTCAGAGTTGGGACAACAGACAGCCCTAGGCGCTGACCTAAGTGCATTTGGCTTTGATCGCCTAATTTGTTGCAATTAGGTGAGTGCCAACAGAAGTCACTATTAAATTGAGAGATAATATAGGTAAACTGGCCAGTGTTGTGCCCGTCACAGGGTGCTGTGCTCAGCTCTTCTGTAACACCATGGACTATAGCCCGCCAGGTTCCTCTGTCCATGGAATTTTCCAGTCAAGAATACTGGAGTGTGTTGCCATTTCCTACTCCAAGGGCTCTTGCTGACCAAGGGATAGAACCCATCTCTCACATCGCCTGTATTAACAGGCAGATTATGTACCACTGTGCCACCTAGGAAGCCCTGTCACAGGGTGACATTCCATACACGGCACTCCTGTTCCTTCTTTTAAGAACTTGTCCTGATAGCTTTTCCTGATTCCAATCCTAGTTTTTCCAAGAAGCATTTCCTCAGGTGTTACCTCAAGTGTCCCTTCTCGGTGTGGTCTTTTCTGGCTGTCTATCTAAGACTGCAGCCCTCCCCTCACACTTCCTATCCTTGTCTACATCGTTTCTGCAACTGATATATTTTGCTTATGTGTTTATTGTGCATCTCTCTGTACTAGGATATAAGCCCAATCATGGCAAAGATCTTTGTCATATTATTGCTGTGTCCTCAGCCCCCAAAACACAGTCTGGCATATAGACTGTGCTCAGTAATGTTTGTTGAATGAACAAATGAAACAAATGCCAGTTCAACGTAGCCAGAGAAAGTTGCTATGGTATGCTACAGGAGAGTCTGCATTTTTCTGTGGTCCTATGATCGATATACAATGAATGTTTTGTGAGTGAGCAGAAGGGAAAACAATTCCATGAACCATTGAGGCCAAATTTTCTCTTGAAAGGAGGTAAGGTGTAGTGGCCCCTATGGCGCCACATTCTTCTAAAAGTGCAGGAAAGATGCTCAAGGCTGATTTCCATCACCCTCCTTTCTCTTTCAGCCGATCCCTCCGCAGGGAGGCTGGCAGTCGGGCCCGATCAGCACTGCTGGCCTCATAATCAGATTTTAATGACTGTCTGCTTCCCTTCCTACATGTTTATAGTCCTCAGCACTCTGATTAAGTTTTTGGTCCCGCAAGATAGTTAAAAGCCCACAATTTGCACTGGGTGTTTTATTTTTTCTAAGTTAAGCAAGTGGGTAAATGTCTCTTTGATCTTCCCGCTATGGATGAGAGCTGTTTGTGTTTTTAAGGCCTTCAACAATTACGTGAAATGGACACAGGACTGGGTTTGAGGTTGACCTTCTGGGTGGTTTAGAAGTCCCTCCAAGGTTTTTATTCTTTTTCCTCCTATCTCCCCCACACCCCAGGTCCAGGAGGAACAGAGGAAAAGAAAGCAGCAAAAAGCTCTGGGAAGAAAAAGGAACTGATGGTAGGGGCCAGGCAAGAGTTGGCTTTCAGAGCTGGTGTTCCAGGAGGTCAGAAGCATTTCTCTCTGTATGGTTTCCCTCACGTTTGTGTGGGTGACTAGTGGCAGGGAAGCACAGAGATTAACTTATTATCCCCACGCAGTTTGGTCAGTAGTTCCACAGGAAGGCCAATAAGGAGGAGACAGTCCCAGTCATCTGCTGAGCTCTATTTGCAGTAGAAAGGAGTAACGAGTAGAACTCTTGCTATTGCACTTATTCTAGCAATTATGTGTACAAGAAGGATGAGGAGTTGTTGGCCTAGGAGAGAAGGGAGGGGGCCATCGAAATCACATACAGTGTCTCCGGGGCTCCCCAGCTGTGTCAGGACTGAAATATGAATGTCATGCAGGTTGGTGACTTCCTTGTGGCATGTACACATTATTCCACCATGCCACAATTAAGTCACATGCAGTAGCACTTCATTATTTTAATTAAGCTTATTGCAAGAGTAATCATCATTGCCGTCAGTATCAATCATCAGTAATTTTTCCGATTATGGCCATAAGTGGTGACAGTCCATGTTGACAGTAAATGATAATGCCTCTGGCTTGAACTGACACTTCATTGGACTTTGCAAGGTTGCTCTGAACACTCCTGGGCTTGCTATGTAAAGAACTATTTATCTATGACAAAAGCTTGGTCTATCCGATATTTGTTTTTGCTTCCCAAATGGATAAGTTCATAATATTTGCAAAATTCATCCTTTAGTAGATGACAGCCATGGAGTCCAAAACACATTTAGAAAGAAGTTATATGCTCTGAGCTCAGGGCTGCAGCATCACAGCCATTCCCCAACCTGTCCTAAATGTGTATTAGTTGAGTTATAGCTCTTTCTTCCAAATGGACATGGGAAATGAAGTTGTTTCGATTGCAAAATGGCTCTTGGCGGTCTCCTATTTCTAAGTGGAAGCAGGGGAAAGAAATCTGAGGGAAAACAGCTCTACTTCCCTTTATAACTGGCCCTTTTTGGCATCCGACATGATTGAAATTCTTCAACATTTAAATAAGGTTTCTCCTAAACAACAATAACCTAGTTGCTTATTATTCTTGTAACTGCATTTCCATGGTTAAAGTACTCCCTGGTCTCAACCATTTGTGCTACAAATAATTTTAATTGAGCCGAGAAACCCTTGACATTTTAGAAATTACCTTCTATTTATAAGACTTTAAGAAGAAAACCTTCCTGGCAATCCTGACCTCTGTGTGATTTGGCCTTTTTTTTCCCCTACTTTGAGTTTTTTTTTTTTTTTTTCATTGAACCAAATTACTTTCATTTCTAATTTAATTTTTGTAGTAGCAAATAAAATGCCAATTTGATATGTTCATAAAATCCCGCACAGGCTATGAAATACCCAGTCTCCTTTGACTCACACATAACAGGAAGCTGCTCAACTCAAGCCCATTCCATTAAGGTTGATGAAATGGGTTCTGGGAAGATTATTAATGACGAAAGTTTAAAAACAGAGGCTCTATCGGGTCCTAAAATATCCTTTGGGGTTTCTGGAAGTCTTTTGAATAGTGAAATTTTTAATTTCTGTTATTTATTTTCCCCAAATATCATGGATCGTTCTAGTGTAGACCTTGTTAAAGTACATTACATTTTGATACAAATAAAAAATACTATGCCTTTGTACAGTGTTTTCACATTCATTGTCCTTCTTGCTCTTCAAAGGAACCTGTTCTTTCATTCAGTAAATATTTATAGATCACTTACTATTTTCCAGGCACTATTCTAGGCACTTCGGATATCGTAGTAGGCAAAATAGCTTGTGGAACTTACATTTTAGTAGGGGACAAGTTGCGTGTGTGTTAGTTGCTCAGTAATGTCGACTCTTTGCAAAGAGTCGGACCCCATAGCCATTTCCTCCTTGATCTTCCTGACCCAAGGATCAAACCCAGGTCTCCTGCACTGCAGGCAGATTCTTTACCATCTGAGTCAACAGGGAAGCCCTTAAAATACAATAGAAGAAAGCAAAGTATGTTGGCCACCTGATGTGAAGAACAGACTCATTGGAAAAGACCCTGATGCTGGAAAAGATTGAGGCAAAAGGAGAAGAGGGTAGCAGAGGATGAGATGGTTAGATAGCATTACCGATTCAGTGAACATGAATTTGAGACCTGGAGGAGGCAAGGACAAGAGCAACCTTTCAGGTAGAGAGGACAGAAAGTACAAAGACCCCAAGGAAGGAACAGAAAGGAGATCATTGGATGTAGAGTGAAGTGAGCAATGGGCTGGTGGTAAGAAATAAAATCAGAGTGGAAGCCAGAATCCCGTCCTATAGGACCTTAAAGGTCCCAGTGTGAAGACCTGGTTTTACCCTAACTAAGGTGAGCACACTGGAGGGCTTTGAGCAGAAGAATGACACAGTCTGACTTGTGCTTGAAAGGACCAGTCTTCGGCAGTGTAACAATAGGCTGGGAAGAGGGGAACGGCAGAAGGAGGGAGGTAAGTTAGGAGACCACTGCATTTATCAAGGAAAAGATGACAGTGACTCAAACCAGGGTGGTAGCAAGGGAAGTGCTGAGAAACAATCAGTTTCTGGATATTGAAATTGATTAAGGAAAATATTATTTAGTCCTATTTTAAAGTGAGAAAACTAGGTCACAGGGTAACTGACATTCTCTAGAATACAGAGTAAGGATGTGACAAAATTGGGCTTGTGGGTGAGTGACCCAGACCTGTGGGCAGGAGTCCCTCAGTCCACCCCGTGTGGACCAGCTGCACCTGAATACACCCTAAATATCCATCTTGGAATTTCTGCCTCAGAGCCATGGTCATGTTCTCATTACCCTAATAAATAAGGAATCAGGAAGAGCAAGAGACTTCCAGTTCCCTGTGTACCTGGATGGCTAATGCTACCTGACAAGTAGCAGGTTGGAGCCTAATGAATGGCTGGAAGAAAGAGGAGCAGGAGTGCTTGCTTCTAGGGGAAAAGAGGTGCTCATTAGCTATCCAGTTGCTCAGATGGTTCAGCCTCTTGTTTCAAACAGACCCCAGTACCATCAGCCACCGTTCTGTAAACAATTCTACTACTGCTTTGGGGCCCCATGGATAGTTAAAAAAAGACTGGGGTGAAATTCATATAACATAAAATGAACCATTTTAATTTTTAAGTGAACCATTCAATGGCATTTACTACATTCCAATGTTGTACAACCATCACCTCCATCTAGTTCCCAAACATTTTCATCACCCTGAAAAGGAACCCCATTAAGTAGTTACTTCCCATTCTCCTCTTGCACCAGGCTTCGGTAACCACAAATCTACTTTCTGTCTCTATGTACCCATTCTAGATATTTCCTATAAATAGAATCATACAGTATGTGGCCCTTTTGTGTCCGATTTCTTTCATTTAGCCCAATGTTTTTTGAGGTGCATCCATGTGATAGTATGTATCAGTACTTCATTCCTTTCTTTGGCTGACTAATTCTCTCTTGTGGGCTTCCCAGGTGGTGCAGTGGTAAAGAATCTGCTTGCTAATGCAGGAGTTGCAGGAGACATGAGTTCAGTGCCTGGGTTGGAGATATCCCATGGAGGAGGAACTGGCAACTCACTCCAGTATTCTTGCCAGAAAACTCCCATGGATAGAGGAGTCCGGCGGATTACAGTCCACAGGGTCACAAAGAGTGGCACACGACTGAGCAACTGAACACACACACATGTATCATATGTTTATCCATTCATTTATTTAGTGGACATTTGAATTGTTTCCCCCTCTTGGTTATCATGAATAGCCCTGCTATAAACAGATGTATAATATATGTGTGTTGGTTTGAGTACCTGTTTCAGCTCTTTGGGCAGTATTCCTAGGAGTGGGATTGGTGCGTCATATGGTAGTTCTGTGCTTAACTTTTAAAGAAAAACCAAACTTTTCCACAGCAACTGAATCATTTTCATTCCCATAACCAATGTGAGAGGATTCCAGTTTCTCCACATGCTAACCAACACTTGCGAATTTTCCTTTAAAAAAGAAAGTTAATAGCTGTTCTAGTGGACATGAAATGGCATCTCACTGTGGTTTTGCTTTGCATTTCCATATGGCTAATGCTGTTGATCATCTTTTCATGTGCTTGAAGCAAATGTATGAATGCTTATTTAAGTTCCTTGCTCTTTTTAATTTATTTATTTTTTTGTTGTTGAGTTGTAAGAATTCTTTATATATTTGGATACTAGACTTTTATCAGAAAAATGATAATCTCTCCCTTTCTGTAGATTGTCTTTTCACTTTCTTGATGATGTCCTTTGATGCACAATTGCTTTTAATTTTGATAAGTCCCAACTTACCTATTTGTTGTTGTTGTTGAGGTGCAGTTAACCTGTTTTTTTCCCCAAACTTTAAACTTTTTATTTTGTATTGGGGTATAGCTGATTAACAATGTTGTAGCAGTTTCAGGTGAACAGAGAAGGGACTTAGCTGTATATATAAATGTATCATTTCACCTGGTTTCTTTAAATCAATGTTAATAGGAACAACAATAACAATTTTAATAATAATAGTGAACACTAACGCAGAAGGAGGAAGTCATAGAAAAGCATCCATGAGTTTTTTCTAGTTTAGACCAGGATCTGGGACAGACATGGAATTTGCCAAACTCAAAAAATCTGAAGCTGTAGACCTCAAAGTATTTCTCTTTAAAACATGTTATGAGGTATGTCAAGCTGCCATCACAAAAGACCTACAAACATAATAGCTTAAACCAGAAAGAAATTCATTTTTTCTGTCTTATGACAAAGGTAGGATGGCTCAACAGGGTCAGGGTCCCAAGCTGCTTCTAATGTCCTGTTTGCTATCCTTAACACATGCCCTCCATCTTGTGATCTGAGATGGCTGTCCCAAGCTACATCAGCATTCCAAGCAGCAGGGAGGGGAAGAGGAAGGAGGTTATGCTCCTTCCTTTAAAGGGTAAGTCCCAGAGTTTGCACACATCACTTCTGCTCACTCCCATTGCCCAGAACTTAGTCACATGGACCCCCCCCCCCCCCCCACCAAGGAAGGTTGGGAAATGTGATCTTTAATTCAGCAGCCATGTGCCCAGATAAAAACTCTGAAATTATAGAGGAAATTACATAGAGGGGGACAAAAATACAATCTTGGACATAGAACCTCAACTTCATTAACATTCAGAGTTGCAATCTGAGTTGTGTTGCTAAAATTAGGAGGAACTAATTTTACTGAGATAAATCATCAGGGAAAGGATTCCAAAGGTGTAGGGAAAAGGGAGAAGAAAATGATGAGCTGTCTGAAAGAGCACATAGATGATGAAACAGTGGAGGGGAGCCATTTGTTTCTGTCACTGTCCCTTTACTGGGGAAAATTTTATGGGCAGAGATTTCTATCTGGAAGACAAACCAATCACAAAAACAAAACCCAAACAGATATTGCTTTAGTGCTGTAGCACTATTAAGTGCTTTCACAAACTTTTTTTCACTGAGTTGTTATAACAACCTTATACACCATATATGGCAGATAATGCTCCTGCATCTCACCTCCACGATCAAAGGGGATCTCTGAGGTTAGGAAGCTTCTAGCTATTTGGTGGCAGAGGCGAGATTCAAATTCAGCTCCCCCTGACCCTATCTTATATTCATTTGCTGCAGGACTTTCCCATGGTGCTTTACTTCAACCATACACACAGATGTAGCTCATGAGCCAGACCACCTGAGGCCTGAAGCCCAACATATCTTCCAGGAGGGTCTAGTAGCCCTACCCATAAGCACTTCATCTTTTCAGACCTGCTGTTAAACTCAATAGAGTCTTGGAAGTTCCCTGGAGTGTCAGTTTCACTCGTCTGCCCCTCTGGCCCACTGCAGCTGGTATGAGCAATAAGACAGCAGGCCAGGGAAAGACAGAGGCTGGAGGCTGGGGTGAGTGGTGTTGGCAAATATGCTGTGGGGAATCCAAGTACCATCTTGAGCAAAAGGGGAGTTCATGGCCCTGGATTCACATCAAAAACACTGGCCAGGGCCCCTATCAGGGCTTGGAGTCAGAGATAGCCACATGTACATCCTGACTATTACCCTCAAGCAAATTCATTCCTCATCTCAGCAGACACCTCAGAGACACTTCAGGCACTTTGTGTTGGCTGCATAAAAAGAAAAATGCAATGATATAAAATACTTTGTCTAATTGTTTCCCTACAAGTTATTAAGGATTTTGATGATAACAGGAGATTATGACCCAAAGTTTCTTATCTGGGGGCCAACATTGCTTCTAGGAAAAGGCAAGAGATTTGAAGGTAGAAGTCTTGCTACTATGGAATATATGATCTTTGGCAAGTCATTCAAGCTCCCTGAACCTCAGTTTTCTCATCTGAGTCATTGGAGCTAATAGTCATCATAAGAGTGGTAACACACATCTCTGGGGAAGTTCAAAGGTCAAACAAGATAATAGGTGGGGAATTGCTTTGTACTTTTGTAAATATTTGTAAGTGATATACAAATATTAACTATTATTATAGTATAAAATTGGCCTTTAAATATTGCACCAACACAAAGTTAAGAGGGACTAAAAATGAGAGAAGTTCAAGGACAGCCATAATGTTATTGACTCAGCTTTGGTCCTAGTTTGCTGACATATCTTTCTTCTCGAGGGAGTCCAATGTCAATCCTGGGTGAGAAATCATTAGGATTATAGACAATGACTCATAACCTCACCTTCTTATATTTCTACAAACACAACGTTTTTCAAAGTATTTTATTCAACTTTTCACAAAAACATCATTCCTGTTTAGTGTTGGGAAAAGAGGGTTTTTTTTTTAACAGTAATAGAAGCTTATTTGTTCATTCTCAGGCAAATAGACTTGGAGCTCCTGGTAATTTCAAGATATGAAAAATTTTAAAGGGACAAAAATATAGAGCATGGGAAAATCAGCTATTGTACAAATCACAGCAATTTTAAAAATGATTTTTCCCATCTAGGGATTTCTGTTACACGGTTCTCTTTTACATTATTTTTAGTGTATGTTTTTAAACTATTTTCCTCAGCAATTTTGGATAAGATTGAGGTCTAGTCCTATACTTATTTTAAGCAGTTCTGAAAATAAGGCATCCAATAAGATATTTGAAGAAGGGGATAGCCGTTACCATTAACAGCCGTTACCTTTGACGGGGTTAGGAGCAGACCTTAGGAGTCAGAGAGCTCTATTGCTTCTTGACCCTGTTACAATGAGCATATACTGTAGTCAAATTACAAATAATATGCATTTGTAAAAACAACAAAAATAGAAATAAACTGTGTCAGAAAAGAAATGTCTAGACGAGTCCTCATATTACCTGGCAAAAATACCATTGACATGGAATCCCCTTTTATCTAACTCTTCGGCATGCCTTCACTCTCCTCCCCCACAACACATCAACTTGGCAAATCATTGAAAATTATTGGAAAATCTGAGTTTTGGTGTAGGTAGCTATATTGATGAATCTGAAACCAAAGTCCACTAGACTACAAACTCTTGAAGTATAGGGGCTTTTTTGTTTCATTCTTTAAATCATTCATTCATTCCATCCCATAAATGTTTATTGAGTGCTAGGTACTATTCCATGCACACATATAAAAAACCAGATAACAAAACAGATACAAGTCTCTCCCTTCATTGAACTTGTTTTCTAGTATTGATGCATATAGTCTACACATAAAATTAAATAAACAAAGTCAATAAAATTTTGTTGAATAAGTGAATTTGTTAATAAAAAATCAGATTGAACATTTACTGTGATCCGGGAATTATTTTGAACTTTGAAGTTACAGCAGTGAACCTAACAAAGCTTATATCTTACATGAGGGAAAGGCAGACATAAAGCAGATAAGTCAATACATCAGTGTGAGATGGTAAGTTGTATACAGCTTGGCCATTGGTACTGACACTACTTCCTGTGTATACATATAACTGTAGCTCCAAAAATGGGGAAATTAGCAGACCTTGTTTGTTGCCCACTGGTTTAGGTCTTTGAACTTACCCTGACAGATGGAACTATAATTCTTCCCATAAAGGTGACTTGCTTCAGAGACTGTGGGGCAATATCTTAGTTTTCCATTGCTACCATAACAAATTATCACAAAAGTAGGGGCTTTAACAATACAAATTTGTTATCTTAGGGTTCTGGAGATCAGGAGTAAGAGATGGGTCTCACTGGGCTAAAACCAAGGTGTTTGTAGAATCTTGTTTCTTCTAGAGGCTCTGGGGTAGAATCTGTTCCCTTGCCTTTTCCAGCTTCTGGAGGCTGCTCACATTCCCTACCTTATGGCTCTTTCCTCTATCTTCTCAAAGTCAGCGTCATTAGGCTGAGTCCTTCTCACATGGACAACTCTCTGCTTCTCCCTTTCAGGCCTCCCTCTTCCACTTTCAAAGATGCTTATAATTCCACTGAGGCCTGCCTGGATAACCCAGGATAATCTCCCTACCCTAAGGTCAGCTAATTGGCAACCATAATTCCCTTTGCCACACAGCCTAACATATTCCCAGGTTCTAGGGATTAGGACATCTTAAGGGGCCACCGTTCTACCTACCACAAGCAGGCCAGAAAAGAAGGAGCTAGTTTTCTTCCTCAGCTCTTATTCCCAATTTCTAGCACATTGTTGAACATCTAGGAAGTACTAACTGGTTTATATGTAATGCTGGGAAATAGAATAGAAAATGCTACATTCTCCAGAACTCGGGAAATGTGGAACCCATGTTTATTTTCAAAGTCACATCATCTTTCCCTGGCTGGCTGTCATATGGGGCAGCAAGCTCAGTAACTTGCACAAGCAGACAAAAATTTCCTGCAGAAAGGCCTTTAATCATCTGCTTTATGTTTTCTTAGAACTGCTTAAGTATAGGGAAGATTCCTTTTAGCAACAATCTCTTATTTCTTATCTTCATATTCTTCCTTTTTGCATAGTAGTTTACAAGTTTATAGAGCACATTCATGTATTCTCACTTGACCCTCATGAAAACTTTGTCAGGGGGAAGAGCTGTGAATACAGTTCTTTACATTTCTGCAGTTAGGAAACTGAACTTCAGGTAGGAGGCATGACTTCAGGTAGGAGGCATGATTGTGAAGCCAGGACACGGACCAGGTCTTCTGATACCAAAGCCTGCACCCTTCCCATCACAATGTGTTGTCCCCAGGAGTCATTTCTCTTGTTTCAGGACTGGAGTCCCAAGACCAAGTTTCATCTTCACTATACAATCATCATTACCATCGCCACTATTACCTTTATATCCTTATCATCATCACCATCCTTCTCATACCATCCTTTTCATCATCATTGCTATGAATTTCCTCAAACTTATTCATCAGATCCCCTGGAGAAGGAAATGGCGACCCACTCCAGTATTCATGCCTGGAAAATCCCGTGAACTGAGGAGCCTGATGGGCTATAGTCCATGGGGTTGCAAAGAGTCGGACATGACTGAGCAACTTCACTTCACGTCACTTATTCATCAGAAGAAATCTCTTTCATATGTCAGTAGCCACCTTTATCTCTGTCCATGAAGGGAAAACCATGACTGAGCTTAGCAATTCACTTTTTTATTTCTGAACATGTCAGGAAATCAGTCATTCTGATTGCTGTCCCTGTGAGTAACCCTTTTACCCATCTTCCCTAATGACACCCAAACTCAGTCCCTATGTGGCTGAAAAAAGTTAGTGATCCCCAGTCAATGTCACCAAACTACCAGCATCAGTATGCATCTCTGACATGCCTATTCCAATTATCTCTGGCTGCAAACCAAGCCACCTCAAAACTCAGTGATTTAAAACAATCATTTTATTTGCTCATGATTCTAAAACTCTGAACAACGTTCAGCTGAGTAGTTCTTCCTTCAGTCCTGTTGGCAGTCACTCGTGTGAGAGTGAAAATGAAAAAAAACAGTATCTCAGTATTATTATGAAAATAGTTTTGACCTTACACACCATCTGGAAGGGTCTCAGGGACCATCTCCCAAAGGGTCCCTGGAACCTACTTTGAGAACCACTAGGCAACCTATTTTTGGTTCTTCATTTTCAGACTGGACTATGGCTTGTCTGGGACAAGTGACACCAGGTAACTCTGGGGAAACTCTCTGAAGTCCTGAGGGTGCTGGGGGAACTTTTCTAACTGCCAAACAGTGAGCAGGAGCAACCAGTGCCCAACCTGACTGACATCACTAAATTCAGTTTCCAATCTTTGAAGTGACTTAGCCTCCTTCATGGCACTCCTACATGCAGACTCTAGCTAAGAGATGCATCCAAGGCAGAATTCCTGTTATCTTCTTACAAGGTTTGTGGGATTTGTTTGGAGTCAATTTTTTCCTGCTATCCAGCCTGAGTCTTGCTTCCTGGTAGATCTTCCATGACACTTGCCACATTTTCAAAATATCTCTCGGCAGCATCATCCTTATATTTATTAAAGGAAGGAGGGGTTGAGCATGCAGCTCTCATTAAAACCCAAGGCAGTCACACTGCTTTGAAAATTTAGTGGTTAGCTAATATAAAAGTCATAAAAGGTTTGGGGTTCTGAGGACTTCCATAAACTTACAATTTTAGGTGCCCTGAGATGCAATTTCTGAGCAATTTCTTTGATCTCTGGCTGCCCTGGTAAATCATTTATTAGGGCAGCCTTTTTAAACAGAATCCTCTCAACCTCTCCCACAAGATATATAAAATTACATACTCTGCAAACAGTCATCAACCCCCTGCACTTACTGTATTCACTGATTACAAACTGATGGAGATGTGAAGAGCTTTTTCAGCCAAGTCTTTTTATTCTCAGAAATAGGCAGAAGAGACAATGATGATGTGCTACACTATGCCAACATAGTTGCCTGAAATTTCCAGAATGGGATACTGCCATACCACAAACAACCTTCAGTGGTATTTGTTTTTTAAAGACTGATGTTTACAACTAATAGAGCTCTAAGCCTTTCTGGGTCAATCTCCAAGTCAGCCTGCTCATACCAGTCTTTGTATTTTCCTCCCCCTCTTTCCCTAACCTGCTTAATCTTTCTGTCTGCCCTGATTTTTAGGAACTCCAGCTCCTAAAAGAGAGAGGAGGAGCCATCAGATCTCCATAACCACCCCACCTTCTCTCCTCTCTCTTCTCCCCCCATCACCTTGTGTGTGTCTATATTACTAAAAATACTAGGAAGAACACATTATCAAAATGCCCAAAGAGTTCCTAACACTTCTCTTAAGTCACTAATACAATAACGAATACTTAGTGAGTGCTACTTACTACATGCCAGGCCCTATGCAGGATGTTTTACAGGCAACATCCATTGTTAAATTCTGATTTGCTGCTGGAAGTTGTATCTGACTTATTTCTTGGGGGAACCGATTATAAAGGAGAAGCAAATATCCCTGGTCTTCCCAATACTCTGCTGCTGCTGCTAAGTCACTTCAGTTGTGTCCGACTCTGTGTGACCCCACAGACGGCAGCCCACCAGGCTCCCCCGTCCCTGGGATTCTCCAGGCAAGAACACTGGAGTGGGTCCTGATACTCTACTTCCACTTTAATTTTAAAAAGAAAAGAGTTCATCCCTTTGCATACACCCAGCCCTCCTCTTTGAAATGGGGACTTCCCCTGTGTTAGCATTTCAGCACCAAGATAAAAGCCCTCTGAGACTTTCTGCTGGAGATGCAGCCAAGCTCTTCCACCTAAATGGTAGGAAAGTCAGTGAGGGCTCTGTGGAATTGCTGGGCCTAACTCATAATGGATTAGTAAACTGAGAATGAATGAGGTCACAGAATTGTCACTGATGGGCAGAAAAAGTACGTGGATACTTTCAGGATATTGCAAATGGAGCACCTTATAAAGTAAAATCCAGCTGTTCTTTTTCCTGAGTTTGATGAAAGACCATTTTCTGTCACTTAAATATGGCTATCATGTAAGAGTTTACATGAGACTTGTATTTAGAATTTAGCTACAGGATAATTTTTATCTTTCTAGGGGATTGGTAGGCTTTCTTGGAATGAAAGGACTAAGGAAGCTCAAAGACAAGTGACATTTAATCTCAATAACTCTCTTTGTTTTCATGATTTCAAGTTTCTTCTTCCTTTTCTTCCTCCTGATTTTCTGATCTTAATTTCTATTTTACTAATGATATTGTATAGATTCATTAAGATATTTTACTTCAAATCACTTTTAGGGGCCTAAGATATAAATAAGTATTCTTAGCTAAAGTGCTGCCTTTGGTGTCTGTGCACTTACAGCTCACGGATTGCCATGCCTGCTTCCTCTTCACTGGTTCATTCAATAGAGCTTTATAAACACAGGGGAGCAGTGTAAGGCAGTTGAAAAGGACACAAGTCCCAGAATCAGTTTCCACCACTTATAATCTATGACCTCCAGCAGGTCATCTAATTTCTTTGTGTCTCAGTTTCCTCATCTGGAAAATGGAACTAATTGGTGACATTCTTAAATCTTAATAATGAAGATTAAAATAATACAGGAAAAGTACTTAAAAACAACATCTAGTACATAATGTCTCAATAATATTAGCTTTCACGATGATCACTGTTATTTTTTATTCGATGTTGTTATGGGCTGAACTGTGTCCCTACCCAAAATTCATACATTGAAGTCCTAACCCCCAGTACCTTAGAATATTACTCTATTTTGAGAGAGGGCCTTGGAAGAGCTAATTAAGTTAAAGTCATTTGGGTGGGCCCTAATCCAATATGATTTGTGTCCTTATAAGGAGGAGGACATTTGGACACAAACATATACAAACGGAAGACCATGTGAAGACATAAGGAGATGGTGGTCATCTATAAGTCAAGGAGAGAAACCTCAGAAGAAACCAACCTTGTCAACATCCTGACCTAGAGCCTCCAGAAACTTGAGAAAATTAATTTCTGTTATTTAGATCAGTTGTACATTTTATATGGCAGTCCTAGGATATTAGTACAGACACCTACTATGTGCTTGGCTGTTTCCCAGGCACTGGACATACAGTGGTGAAGATGACAAACAAGGGTCCTGCTTTTATGAAGGCTTTATTCTGGTGGAGATAACTAATGAACATATAAGCAAATCTAGGAACAACATAATTTCAAGAAATAGTAGATGTTATGAAAAAAACAGTGATGATGATATGAGTGTTGTGACATGGGTTTTGGTGCATCTATTCAGACTAGATGGTAAGCCACCAGAGAGGACCTGCTCATGAACTGACAAGCGGGAGCCAGTGTAGGAACACCAGCTCCAGAGTACCCCAGGCAGAAGGAAGGTGCTTAATCTGTCGGAGGATCGAAGAAATGGACACTGTGGCTGGAGGACAAAGAAGAAGGGGAGATGGGCAGGAAAGGAGGTGAGGGAGGAGCTGGGTCAGGTCACACAGGGCCTTCAGGCCAAAGAAAGATATTTGAATTCATATTTTAAAAGCTTACTATGCTGAGAGGAGAATGAATGAGAGGAGGCTGGAGTAAAATCTGGGAAAGCAGACAGAAAAACGGTACATATAGACTGGGGAGGAGGTGAAGACAGAAAGAAGACAGATGAATGAATGTAATTCCTGATGTATTTTGAAGGAAAAATTTATAGAACTTGTTTGTGAATTACACACAAGATAGAGGGCAGGTGAATATCAGAGAGATTAAAAAGGTGCTTGGTTTTTAAATTGAATAACTGCACAGGAAGTGGTAGCATTTGCTGTGGGGAAGACAGCAGAAAGTAGGGGCATAGGAAGCAGTTCGGGGGTAGAAATTAGAGCCACACTATGACCCTACCGTGGCCAAGATGCCTACTATACTTTCAGTTGGAAATGTCAAGGAGCCTGTTAATATTGGAGTTCAAGCCCCAGGAGACTGAGAGCTAGAGATACACATATGTGTGTCAGCCATGAGAATGGATAGGATCACCTAGGAAGATGCCAGAGCAGAAAACCTGGGAATAGGACAGAGCTCCTGTGTGCTCCAAATGAAAAGTGTAAGAGCAGGAGTTTAAGAAAAAGCTACCAGTGAGGTAGGAAAAAAGCAGAAGAGTGCATATCACAGAAGTAGAGAGGAAATGAGAAGCAATAACTACACACACTGACACTCCATTCACAAGGATACGTGGTGGTAAGTATGTTGTAGAATGCATGTGTGTTTCCAGAGGACTCACACACACATGTGTGTGTGCATGCATCCTGAGTGCTATCGGAGTATATAGTTACAGAATCCAATGCTTCTAGGGTTTGCAGCTCTTTTTAAAATTACATTTTACACATCAGTAAACTTGTAATGCAGGAACTGCTTTCTTAGGGTTATTTATATCCCTGGGTTGCAGAAGGATTTGTCAGGAAATAATATGAATGTTATTTATCTGACTGTTCAGCTTTATTGACTGCCACATTTCACATCCTTCAGTTCTTTTTGGCAGAGGAGTAAATAACACTGCTATTAACCTCTAACACTGGTATAAAAATAGGCAGTTATTAAGGGGTAAATATTACTTTGACGATTATTGCCCCAGTCTGCTTTCTCTTGGAGATGTAATAAATAAGGCCTCTCGTGGGGTCCACAAAGTTCCCAACTTTGTTGAGGGAGCTGGCAGCGCTCCTGGCCACGGGCTGTGATTTGGAGCCATGTGGAGCCGACAGAAAACACTCCATGAGCTATTACTTGTTCCTGGAGGAAATCAAGACAGCGTTAATGCAAAAGCTGAAAGTATCAGGTTAAGATTTCTACTGGGAGCGAATTAGGGAACTCTGAGACCCCAGCTAAGAGCCCAAGGGTCTGGGATCAGGAGCAAGCGAGTCTATGGAAGCCTGGGGTTTGTTGTTGTGTTCCCAGTTGATGAACCCAAGCTACAGCTGTAGAAGCTCAGTTCAGTTCAGTTCCTCAGTCGTGTCCAACTCCTTACAGCCATGTAGACTGCAGCACACCAGACCTCCTTGTCCATCACCAACTCCCAGAGCTTGCTCAAACTTATGTCCATCGAGTAAGTGATGCCATCCAACCATCTCATCCTCTGTTGTCCCCTTCTCCTCCTGCCTTCCATATTTCCCAGCATCAGGGTCTTTTCTAACGAATCAGTTCTTTGTATCAGAAGCTCAGGGCCCAGTTTTCCATGGTCAGTATTAATGAACAGGTTAACTAGCAGTTTAACAAGGAGTACTCCGTTTTAGAGCTAAAGAGGTGCAGAGTTACGGTAACAGGCAGAAAGAGAGAGAGAGAGAGAGTCTAAGACTAGAAGCCAAGAGCTCAAGCCTGTAGTCTCAATGCCAGCCTTCAGTTATGATTCTGGGCAAGTTCTTTGCCTTTTCATCCATAGTAAACAAAGGGACTGAAATACATGGCTTCCGAAGACCTCTCTAGCCCAGAAATGCCTCATTGAACACCCAGTTAGGCCTGACTGGGTAAGTCTACCAGGTCTGGGGAAAGTCCTAGTGAGGGTGAGCTGATAGTGGTGATGTCCGCCCCATAGGATTAGCAACCACCTTGTCATTCTACAGGAGGTGCCAGTAAGAGTGGGACCTGTATGCTCAAGCAAGCCCTGGCTGTAGCCTGAACCAAGAGCCACTCAGCTTTGCATCTTTGCCAGAGATACTATAACATTGGCAAACATCCTATGTTATTGTTTGCTCTCCAGAACTAAATTTTTTGTCTTCAGAGATGATTTTCGATCTTGTTTTAAGCTCTGAGTACAAATGTCAAAACATGGGATTTTTCTTCTCTTTGGAAAGCATTTAAGTCCAGACTGCATGATTAAAAAAGGTTTTGTGCAGAATGAGAGGCATGCATGCTTCATATTGTACAGGAGGTTAACTGCTGAAAAGTTGCCTTGATGTGAATGAATCCTAGAAACAACATTTAAGAGAAATTTTGTAAAATGAAGGGTCTGGCATTAATTTAGTTTGTATGTTTGAAAAGCATGGGTTTTCACACATCAGTGATAGTGGAGGTGGTGATTCTGCTTTCCTACATCTTAAACTATGCTAAAATAATTAAACGTAGTATCACTCAAGCTACTTGCTTCAGTAAGACAAAACTTTATGGGATCTTTGCACTTCCATTCTGTTTGGAAAGGAGATGATACTTATTCAAGAGAGTTTTACTTATGAAACAATAGAAATATGTGCAAAAGAGTGAGCCATATAATGTCATAGACCTCATTTGGCATAAATGTCTATAGGAGGGCTTGGAAATCTAGGCCTCATTGAATTTTCCCAGGATTTGCTATTTTATACTACAACGTTAAGGGACACTATGCTAGTATTTCTTAATGGTTGTAAATTGTTGCAGGGGGGCATTTAAAATCATTACTAGGGTCGCTCGACTGGCTAGTCACTGCTAAGATAACTAAAAGAAATGTGCATTTGGTAACGGACAAGATAATTGTGTGTTTAATAGTAACATAGAGTGTAAACACATATATGATACACATATAAGATGGGAATGGAGCACAAGGAGAGCAAAAATAACTTGGAAAAATGACAAGAGGGGATTATAGAGAGGTTGGATGATCACAGAGGAAGGGAAAGGTGCTTCTCTAACCACAGAATTCTTCACTGATGAGGAACCCTGCCCACCCACTGCCCTGGAACTAAGGCCACTCTAGCATGAGACAGCCAGTCTGTGGAACATCCAAAAGTCCCAACACTGACACACTGCCAGGGAGTCTGGCCCTCCTAACCCTGCATAGCCCATTGGTCAGCAATCACAATAAGTGCTCCTGTTGCTACGGAGACTGTGGCTATAGTGCTCCTTTGTATGAACTCCTCCCACAAACCGTTCATCTCCTCTCAGCACTCCTTTTTTTTACTGGACCTGTTCTGTTCTGTTTTTTCTAAAAACAAAACTTGATTTGTCCATGGTTTCTACCTGAAAGTGAGCAAGGATTCAGACAGAACAATCACAGTAGGCCATGGGGGTCCTCCTGAGAAAGAAGTCATTTTAATGGAAAAACAGCCCTCACCCCTGGAGCTGTCCAGAGTAGTTTGGGACAAGGGATTCTGATGATAGGGTGGTGTCTTTCACCTAGAATTGACTACCGGCTGTAGCTCCCATTGGAATCATTGTGGGTCCTTTGATTGGAGGGAAGAAGTAGGGTCTCAATGAAAACAAAGCTAATCAAGAGAAGGGGGAAAATATTTGTGAGGCCATGTAAGACCTTCCCCCTACCCAAGAACTATCAAGGGACACATTTACTGGGTCTCTTTTCATGGGAGGGGGGCAGGAGTGCTATAGTGCTATCTGTAAGAACTGGTTTAAACAAGAGCTAGTGGAATTCGAGTTGTTGTTACATAATTCCATTTGTACTCCAGGATGAGGAGATCTGGAGAAATCAAGTCCCCACTGTCAAATCAGATGTTCCCCCAGATACTCTGGTGCACAAGATTTAGATCTAATGTCATTGTCACAGTGTGGGCCTTGGGCTGGCAGCATCACTACTACCTAGGAACTTGTTGGAAGTACAGAATCTCAGGCCCCACTCTAGACCTAATGAGTCAGAATCTGCATTTAACAAGATCCTATGCACATTAAAATTTGAGAAGCACTTCCCAAAGTAGTAGTTCTCAGTTTTGGTCACACACCAGAATTGTTAGGGAGCTTGAAAACTACCGATGCTTGGGTCTTATTTCCAAAAGATTCTGATGGTGTGTCCTGGGCTCTGAGATTTTTTTAAAAGCTCACTATATGATTTTAAGATGCAGCCAGGGAAAAGAACTAAAGGAAGAACTCTGAGAATCCATGCTAAAATCCTTTTGTCAAGTAACCTATAATGGGATCCTCATGGCCATCCTACCTATTTTCAGTTGTTGGGTACATTCAAATTAAGATGTTTGCATTTACAAAATGTTAGTTTTGATTTGTGATCACAATTACAGGTACAGTTTGACTTTCACAGAAATATTATGAAAAGTCATGTGCAATGACATTTTGGTAGCTTGAACTGTATTTTTACACAGATATATTAACATTTCAAGTCTTTTATATAAGTCTATGCCTTCTGTTCAGTTCAGTTGCTCAGTTGTGTCTGACTTCCATGGACTGCAGCTCACCAAGCTTCCCTTTCCATCACCAACTCCTGGAGTTTACTCAGACTCATCTCCATTGAGTCAGTGATGCCATCCAACCATCTCATCCTCTGTCATCCCGTTCTCCTCCTGCCTTCAATCTTTCCCAGCATCAGAGTCTTTCCCAATGAGTTGATTCTTCGCATCAGGTGGCCAAAGTATTGGAATTTCAGCTTCAGCATCAGTCCTTCCAATGAAGATTCAGGACTGATTTCCTTTACGATGGACTGGTTGGATCTCCTTGTAGTCCAAGGGATTTTCAAGAGTCTTCTCCAACACCACAGTTCAAAAGCATCAATTCTTCGGCGCTCAGCTTTCTTCACCATCCAACTCTCACATCCATATGTGACTACTGGAAAAACCATAGCTTTGACTAGACGGACCTTTGTTGGTAAAGTAATGTCTCTGCTTTTTAATATGCTGTCTAGGTTGGTCATAGCTTTTCTTCCAAGGATCAAGAGTCTTTTAATGTCATGGCTGCAGTCATCATCTGCAGTGATTTTGGAGCTCAAAAAATAAAGTCTCTATTACCATTGTTTCCCCATCTATTTGCCATGAAGTGATGGGACCAGATGCCATGATCTTAGTTTTCTGAATGTTGAGCTTTAAGCCAACTGTTTCACTCTCCTCTTTCACTTTCAACAAGAGGCTCTTTAGTTCTTTGCTTTCTGCCATAAAGGTGGTGTCATCTGCATATCTGAGGTTATTGAGATTTCTCCTGGCAATCTTGATTCTAGCTTGTGCTTCATCTAGCCTGGCATTTCGCATGATGTACTCTGCATAGAAGTTAAATAAGCAGCCTTGCTTATTATACAAGCCTTGACAATATACAGCCTTGACATACTCCTTTCCTGATTTGGAACCAGTCTGTTGTTCCGTGTCCAGTTCTAACTGTTGCTTCTTGACCTGCATACAGATTTCTCAGGAGGCAGGTCAGGTGGTCTGGTATTTCCATCTCTTAAAGAATTTTCTGTTGGTCAGTGTCATAGTGACTTAAGACATACTTGTTATTTATAGAATCTTTTTTATATAGCAGGGCACCTTACATTTCTTTCATAATGTAAGAAACAGTCCTACCTAATTTTTCTAAGGTTAAATTTTCATGTTAGGCTTATTTGATATTAAGGGTTAACAGATACCTCATGCATATGTCACATTTTATATCTCATAATTTTACCTAATGGCTAAGCATTAGTTCCCATATTTGAACCTCAGACTCAATCAGAATGAAATCTTTCTTTCTCTCTGCATCCCTGCCAATGTTGCTCTGTTAGGACCCCTTCTTTATCCACTCTATTTTGCTCCTACAAGAATAAAAAGATCTAAAAAAAAAAAAAAAGAATAAAAAGATCTGTGATTATCTCAATGACATGTTCATATGAAGTGCTCAATAAATGTCTGCTGAGCCCATGGTGGGTGAACAGATATGCAAATGAGTAGAGCCCAAGGGGGCTGTGTGGTGTACTCAGCATCTCCACCCTGGTCAGGGAGGCAGCGATGCCCTAGTCAAGCACGATGACATGTTCGATGAGCCTGCCTCCCTAAGCTTCCGGCTGCCTCCCACCTTCTCTCCCTGATGAATCTCTCCTCACTTGCCTATGTATACCAGAGCTCCATACACTGCAGTGTTTGTTGGTTCACACAGTGCCTAGTTTTTTTTTTTGAGTCTGTTGTATAGAGCTATATTGTCACCTTATCTCCCCCTCTTTCTACAGAATAGACTCTTCTCCCTTTCCACCCAAATATTCTATCTTTTCTCGTACACCTCTAAAGAAGGCACACATGTAGAGAAGGCCCAAGTGAACTGAAATAAATACACCAGACAGGATTTGCAGTTGCAAAATCTATATGGTTAGGATGTCATCTGACTTGACCAGGCAGTATTGGGCCATTTTAGGACAATGCTGGAATCATTGTTGAAATTGTTAATTTCATTCAAATTTTACCTTGAAGTGAAGTTAATACTTTGAATGTCGTAAACAATACTTACTGATGGAAGGGGAGAAAGAGAGACGGAAGAAAAGGAGGAAAGGAGGTAAAAAGAGAGGGAGGGAGGAAGGAATTTGCCCTTATAGTCAGAAAGTATTTTTACCTGGTGATATTAAGTGCTGAATTACAGGGTAAACATTAAAAAATACTCTGATGCTGAAAATTATACATAGCATGATGTATAAAATGACTCATTTTTCTAAATAGTTGATAGAAAATAAAATATCACCCAATAGTGTTGCTTCCCACAGTGAATCTATTTTTTATTGGGCTGTGCAGAGGAAGATAGGAGGGGTAGGTCATCCTAACCTTCTGGAGGGACTGATGGAATTTTAAAACCAAATAAATACAACCCTCCAGTTAGACAAATGGAAATTTGTGTTTGTATTTTTCTTTAATGTCTCATTCTATCACTGGTCTTTTTCTTGTCAATAATGTTGACAATGTAGTTAATGAATAGATTTTTCCATTCAAAATAGCACACATTTCCCTACCTCAAGGGTAACTTTGTTTTGTGGATGATCAGATGACCCACATGCTAAACAAGGGTGAGCACCCAGTTCTACTTTAGAGCTTTATGTTCCACAGGATGGATCAGAGGGTCAAGACTAGGAAAGCAGAAGCAAGCTTAAAACAATCATTGATCGGACATTGAGAAATGAGAGAAATGCCCAAAGAAAAACTGAGAGAATCTTCTAGTAGCCATATTCCTGTTAGATGAGAAACCTCGTCAATGCATCTCAAGGGGGTTGGTGTGCCATGCCTCACCCTAACTCCCCCACCTCCACGTGTGACAGAGTAGCAGGACCACAGGAAGCCCTGGATCCACAGTAGATCTGGATATGAAAGAGGATTGGAGCAAAAGTCCCCCATCCACACTCATGCCCTTCCAATCCATTTGGCATAATGTCGGTCTGGTCAAATCTGAACCAATCATACTTCCATTTAAGCCTCCTCTTGCCCTTTGGGTACCAGCCTACATGATCTGCTTCTTCCACAGGCTCCCACCTCATTCTTGTACCTTCTCCTTGCCTGTGTTCCTGCCTCTCAGTCCTTTTCTTGGTTTTTTCAAACACACCACTGTCTGCCCTGCCTAAGGCCTTTGCTTCTCAGGTTCCTTCTATGGACAAAGTTCTACTTTTCCCTGGCTGACTCTAACTTATTCTTCAGCTCTTTATTTAAAAGTCATTTCCTCAAGGAAACTTTACCTAACCCCCTTATTAGGCCAGACATTCTAGTTATGTGAACATATAGCATCCTGTATTTTCTCCTAGCATTATGTTACTTGGAAATCATGGGTTCACAACGAATTCATTTCAATTGTATGTATAATGCATATTTCATCCACCTGATTTTAAATTTCATAAGAACAGAGCTGATCCTATCTTGTTCAACATTATAAACCTAGCATAGTACTTGCTACATAGTAGGTACTAGTAAATATTTGTTGGTGGTGTTTAAATAAATGATTAAAGTGGCACTTTAACCTTGAGGCTAGTCTCCCATAGAACTCTAACCCACCCAAGGCAGTTGATCCCCATCTCAGGACATATAAATGAGGCTCTGACCATGTGGGCCAGAAGGAAAAGGCAATTATGATAGTAAGAGAAAAGCAGAGCCATTGGGATTAACAGGAGCCTTTGTACACAGAACAAGGATACAAATAGCTTTAGAATCATGGAAAAACAATGGCTTTCTAAAAAGAAATATGAAGAAGCAGAAAAGAAAATTCAAATAGAGAACTGGCAAGGAACACAATATCCCTGGGGGAGCTGATGTAGATGAGCTGAGTAGCCCATGGTAGGGGCTACAGGTTGAGGGGAGGGAGAAAGGGACTTTGAGGGGGATAGAGTGGATAGCCGGGAGCCTACAACATTGGCACAACACATCCATCCTGCTGAGTTAGCTCAGGTGAAAACCAGAACCCCATCTATCTGATAGAGAAAAGGGGGACTTCTAACACCAGGAATAAAGAACTGCAAGCAGGAGATGAGATGAGGAAAAAGAAATTGAATTGTAGAGAGATACCCGACTTAAAAAGTGGAATATCATAGATGAAACTGATTTATTTGACTAAAAGGCCAGTTATGGCATAAAAGTTAAAAGTCCATTTGTTTTCCCATATCACAAAATGAGAATCACTAAATTTGCAATATGAATGCTTTACTGTACTTTAAAATTCTGAATTCTCTAGGCTGTTCTTTTTCTGTTCCAAAAAAGCTATTTTAGAAGCTCACATTAGAATATTTTATAACTCTTTTATCCCTCCTGAACATCTGTGAACTGGAAAGAATATAGTATATTACAGAAACAATCCATTTAAAGAAAAACAATTAAAATGAAAACTACTTCCATTTCTGTGGCATAAAACTCTAATTCTCTCCCCTTTGCAATTTTATTACCACCCTGACATGATATAGTCACAGCTTCACTTATACACAATGTTAATTTCATTCATACTCTACTTAATCTTCAAAACACTGCAGAATAACATTTTTCTTCAGTAATTTATCATTTGCTATGATAAGGCAATGTGTTTAGAGGATGTTAGAGTTTTTTTTTTCAAGTTTGCATTTATCTTGATGCTGAAATGTGCTCTGAATGCTATTAAAATATATCATTTATACACTTTCACATTTAACTATATTAACTCTACCTTAACTAGACATTTATTAAGAGCAGCATATTTATTTCCCATTCAGGACTTTTTAAATCTGCGAAGTCAGCTCTATGAAAATGAGCAATTTTTGCCAGCATTACACTGTGTAATAGGTTAAACTGAGCAGAAACCCTGGGGCTCCATTGTGGTGGGGTACACAAGTGCATATCTTTTCTGGGCTTCCTTAAATCTATGCAGGGCCTCTCATTTCACCGGCTGCCAGTGATATACTCTCAACTTTTAAACTTGTGACAACTCTCATCATTCATTCACTCACTTACCATTTAACAAATATTTCCTGTATCTTCTATATCTTCTATATTTATAGGTATTCCAACATAAACATGTCTTACTTCAAGATCTTTCTCCTGAGATTAACAAGAAATCATACATTTCTCTTATTAATTTATTTTTTATTTACATCAAAATATAACATGTACATATTGCTTAGAAAGTCAAGGCTTATAGGGTTTGTAAAGGAAAACTTCAGTTCCTATTCTACTTTACCCTATCCTTAATGCTGCTTTCCAGAAGTCATTTTCAATTTTTAATCACTTCTTATTTTCATCTCCATATTTCTAAATAATATGCTTCTGTTATTTTTTGGCATTTCAGTTTTAGATAATATCTACTGACTCCCAACTATGGAAGATACTGTTGTTGTTTTTTTTTTAATACAATTACTTCCCCACACACATCAAAGACTTACCCTCCCCCCTCAACCTTTCAATTATAGTACTGTGATGAATAAATAAATATTATTCACAGTTGAGCCACTATGTGCTAAGTTGTTTCAATTGTGTCCAACTCTTTGCAACCCTATGGACTGTAGCCCATCAGGCTCCTCTGTCCATGGGGATTTTCCAGGCAACAATACTGGAGTGGGTTACCATGCCCTCCTCCACGGGATCTTCCCGACCCAGGGATTGAACTTGTGTCTCATGTCTCCTGCATTGGCAGGCAAGTTCTTAATCACTAGTACCACCTAAGTTGACCATAATTCTATTTCTTTTTTTTTTAATAGCTTTTTTTCCTCAGAGTCAATCATTTCTTTTCTCATATTTTTAGTTTTCCATGTCCCTATAAACTAAACTGAACCTTACTTAAATTCTGATAGAGCTGTAAAATCTCTCTGTATGTTCAAATATACCAGGTTGTCTTTCAGTTTCTTCTTCTTTTTTAAAGATGTCAACCTTGAAGTCTTTTGTCTGTCTCCTATAGTCTGGACTGGTTGCTGCCTATGCCTGATGACCATCTGTCAGGCTGGGACTTCTCTTTACTCTCATTCTGGAAATTCTTTTACCTCTCTCCTGTGTTAGAGTCCTGTTTCCTCAATCCTAGATTTTTCTCAATTTCTCCTCTGTTTGGTGGTGTAAATACTCTAGTAGCTTCTTGAGAAAGATGCAGGGGGATGGGGGGGATATAAGATGCCTCCAAATCCTGAACCTATCTAAGGATCTGTGGCACAAACAACTTCTATCTAATTTGTTTCTCCCCTGCAGGCTTATGTTTCAGCTTTCCCAGCGTGGCAAAATAAGACTATCAGTCATGAAAATTTTGGTGAAATTCCCTTTCTGCTACTGTCTCCTCTCATTCTCTTAGTCCTTATGAGCTTATGCCTTTTATATTTTTTTACAGCAATTTCTGGAGGGAATAGAGATAAACAGATATGTTCTTATTTACCATATTTAGCCTGAAGTATAATAATTTTAATACTATAATATAGATTTAGTTCTATATTATATATATTCATATCCATATTATATGTTATATAGAATTATATAATTACATTCATATTATATATTATATATATTCAAATATGACCATTTATTATTTCATTAACTTAACAAATAGAGATTGAGCACCTGCTCTATGTCAGGCCTTATTCTAGGTAGGTCCTGGGGATCCAACACTAAACAAAGTTGACAGAATTCCCTACCTTCATGGAACCTACATAGAATGTTGAGGGATGGCTGGCCAATAAAAAAAGGATAAAATGTATATCATAATATGATGTTTTATGGAAAAAAATAATAAAGCCAGGTGGGAACAGCATGTTCACCTTTAAATAGAATGGCAACAGAAGGCCTCGATAGAAATGTGATATTTGACTGAAGACCCAAAAGGAATGAGAGAGCAAGAAATACGACTCTGGGGGAAAAGCATTCCAGATAGAGGAAGAGCATGTCTGGTGGCCCTGAGGTGGACTGAAATGTTCAGGGAACAGCAAAGATATCAGAGTGACTGAGGAGCGATAAGGAGGAGGAGAGACCAAAGAGGTTACCTGGGGGTCAGGCTCATGTCATCTCTGACTTTAGAAACTGTCACCGTAAGTGATAACCCAGCCCAAACTCCCTCTGCTCCCCACAGGAAAGGCCAATAAATCAGGAGGCGGGTTGCTGGGGCAAGGAATAACGACTGTAACCGCAAAGCTAGCAGACAGAGCAGATGGCAGACTAGTCTCTCAGAGAATCATCTTTCCTCAGGCTGAATTCTGGCTCCTTTTATACAGAGGAGGGGGCGGTGCCTACTGCAATGCTGACCAATGGCTGAGGCGGACCGCTAACGGTCACTCGCTGGTTGCTTTCTTGGGGGAGGGGCTCACTGCGATGATGATCAATGGCTGAGTGGGATCGCTAACTGCCTTTGGCTAACAGCTGAGCCTGCCCAGCTCCTATTACATAAAGATTTGTATTCAGGAAGCTACAGTTTTGTTTACAGATCTGTCCCCTAACTGGTCATTTCTCTCCTCATCTTCTTAAAGCCCTTTCAGAAAACTAGTTTCTGAGGTGGAAGTTCATTTTCCCTTTAAATAACATTAATATTTCCCACTTAGTATTCTCTGTTCAAGACTTGTGGTTGCCCAAGTTGGGGAGGTTGTGGTGGGGGAGGAATAAATTGGGAATTTGGGACAAGGAGGTGCAAACTATTATATACAGAATCGATAAACAACATGTTCCTACTGTATAGCACAAGTAACTCTATTAAAAATCCTGTGATAAATCATTACGGAAAACATGAAGAAGAATATATACACACACACACACAATCACTTTGTTCTACAGCAGAAATTAACACCACATTGTAAATCAACTATACTTCAGTAAAATAATTTTTTTAAAAAAAGAGCACTCTATTTAAATATGTGCATGATTACTTCCCTCTCACCATTTGGCTTCACTCAATGCCACCTACTCAGATGTTAGTACCCTAAAAGCTCCCCAAATATTCTCCACCATCTCCCCCTCCACTATTTTTCACAGAATTTGCCACATTTTGAGATTATTAAGTTCATATATTTGTTAACCTTTTCAAAAATTTGGTCTCCACTATAGAATAAATAGTGATTCCCTGGTAGCTCAGCTAGTAAAGAATCTGCCTGCAATGCAGGAGACCCTGGTTCGATTCCCAGGTTGGGAAGATTGGGAAGAAGCCCAATCTTCTTGGGCTTCCCTGGTAGCTCAGATAGTAAAGAATCTACCTGCAATGTGGGAGATCTGGGTTCAATCCCTGGGTTGGGAAGATCCCCTAGAGGAGGATATGGCAACCCACTCCAGTATTCTTGCCTGGCCCCCTGGACAAAAGAGCCTGGTGGGCTACAGTGCATGAAGTCCCAAAGAGTTGGACATGACTGAGTGACTAAGCACACATTAGAATAAAGGACTTCCCAGGTGGCTCAGTAGTGAAGAATCCACCTACAATGCAGGAGACTCAGGTTCCATCCCTGGGTTGGAGGATCCCCTGGAGAAAGAAATGGCAACCCAGTTCAGTAATCTTGCCTGGAAAATTCCATGGAGAGAAGAGCTTGGCGGGCTACAGTCATGGGGTCACAAAAGAATCACACATGACTTAGTGACTAAATAACATTAGAATAAAAGCTCCATAGAAAGGACAATATCTAACTTGTTTTCTGTATACTGCACAACCCAACCTTCCAGTGCCTGAGCTATTGGACGGATAGGTGGACAGATGGGTAGAGATTATTTGGGGCAAAACTGGGAAAGTCCAATAATTACTTTAAATTGGCTCTTTCAAACATCCTCCTCCTTTTATCCTATTCTTTAATTTCATTTAGCCTGTGCTTTTAATTATAAAGAGACTAATAGAAAAAACTTTAAATGTCTTGAATTAACACTTGTATCATATTCTTAAGCTGCATTTTCCTCTTCAGTGTTTTATAATCCTTATTTCATTTGTGGCTTATAACAATACAAACCATAGGCTGTGAGCATTAGCTTGCACACAACTTAATTGAATGTAATGTTTTAAAAAGAAAAACTCGTATCTATTACCACTTGAAGCCTCACTTCTTTAATAAGCAAAATCCCAATATTCTTAGCATAATAGTGTCTACTGGATTATCACTCTGTTCGTTTTTGAAAGCTGAGATTTTGTGGGGAGAAAGATGGGTGATGAATGGGAGGAAGACCTCTAAACACTAATATCACCCATAAAGAGCTAGAGCCAAATGAGGAAGGAAGAAAAGAAGAGTAGCAAGAGTTGTAGGAATTTTGGCCAGAGGTTGATTGAAGCTATTGAGACTTCAACTAAAACAATGATATTGTAATGGCCATGTGAGAATTTGATGGATGATGTGAGGGGTCAAATAAAAGTGAATTAACACAAGCAGTAAACAACATGGAGGAAACAGCCATTAGCAGGAGAAGGAAAAAAAAATCTACATGGAAAACTTTGAAGGGGCAAAAAGAAAAGAAGGAAAGGACAGCTGAGACCCTTGGGACTCTTCCACAATGAGCTAAAATTGGCTTCTTGGATAAAGCCATCATTATTGATTCAGTTTCAGTTTTTTTTGAGAGGAAATTTAAGATGTTAAAATAATTTTAAATGTTTCTGTTTCTTATTATATCCCTCTATCCTTTAAGGTTTATTTTTTGCTTCTTTTGTTTTAAGGAACTTAGCATAAAGTTTCATGTATAAATAAAAATCAGAGAAGAATTATGGATCTTAGAGAATCACCTGGCCAAGACCTCCTTTTTTAATATACATTAAGAAACTGAGATCCAGGTTAACTTGGCCAAGGTGAACACCACACAGTCTTCTGTTATTGCCAGTTCTACACTGAACAAGTTGCGTCTGATTCACCTACATGTCCATCTCATCCAGAACTCACAGAGTCTAGCACACTATATAAGCGCTCCACCACCTGAGCTGAGTGAGAGAGAAATGTAAACTATCTCTGTTTGGGGTTATGCCTCATGGGCCTGTCTTCTAAAAGTTCGACCTATTCTCTCTAACTCATACACAAGGTAATAATGGCAATGGATAGGGGAATGCATATCTGCAGTGTGGCAATGGACAATTTAAGGAAATGTGTTATATCAGTCAGAAACAGAGAACTCTCTAAAGTACTGAGGCTCCAGGAATCTGTGAATCCCCTTCATACTCACAAGATAGCCCCCAGGGTACCATAGTGCCCCTGGTAAGAGCTGCTCATTCATAGAGCTGACCAGTGACTGATGCAGATTGAGGTTTATGACTGTACTTCTTGATGGCCCCACTTTTCCTTCTGTTCAGTGGAAACCCATTTTTCCAAGTCCTAAAGAGTTATCATATATATGCTTAACATAGTTTTGAGAGCCGACAGAGACACTAACATGAGCTTCTGAGCACAAATATAATTCAACATTACTTAGTCCTCTGCTTTCCATTTGTTCCATACCTCCATGTCCATCTTTGACAACTAATAAAGCTGTTAAGTGAAGTTCATACCAAGTGGCAGATTCCTTCATGTAATTCTACCAAAGTATCATATCAGCCTTCTAAAATAGTGTTATCCCACTCTGTCCACATCTAGAGAAAGCAGAACTTGGCAAAGTTAAGTGGCTTTCTCAGGGCCATGCAAAAATCTGGTTCAAACCAAGGACTGTAGTACTAGAGTACCCTTTCTGTATTCCATTCATTTCCACTAGGGAGATCTCAGTCAGATTGAAAAAATAATCAGAGCAAAGCAGGTGGCTTTAGGGTCAAGAGAAAGATTTACCGACCCTTGTAAAGGCTGATCTTCAGAATTGGCAAGCTCTGTACTTGCGTTTCTTGGATGTCTCTCTGACCATATATATCACTATGTAATCTATACAATGGTGTTTCAATGGACAGAGCTCTTACCTGTAATAATTTTCTTTGAACTTATATGCTCTAAGAAATGCCAATAAACTCAGTTGAAGTAATTTCTCACCCATAGCATATGTGTTTACTCAGAAGGACCCTACCTCTCCTGAACAAGCGAACACCCCATAAAGTCTGCACAGAGCAGCCATTACATGCAAAATGGACATTTGAAAAAGAAAACATTTGACCCTTCCATTGATTGAGCTTTTCTTCCAAGCGCCCTTCAGGGAGTACTGAACTGGTTGCCAGGAAACAGAGATTCTTTTCTGGAATCGATTCTTGCCATTCTAAGCGTCTTTGAATGTGTCACTTATTACAATCTTGATTCCCAACTTAGAATGAGGGTAGTCTTCCTCTTGGGCTTCCTCAGTCAAGACATGTTCAGAGATTCAGAATGTATCTGTAAATAGTTATGAGGTTATTGTGGATGTATGAAACAGCAGTCCTTTTCAATTGTATATTATAATGGAGCTATTTTCAAGTATGTCATTTAGAAGGCACTAAGCAATAGTAATTGAAATAATGAAAAAGTATTTTCCACATTGGTTTGGCAATTAAGTGTGAACCTTCCCCTGGTGTTAGAATGAAACTGTGTGATGCGTTTTGAGGGAGCCTGGAATTTTGGAAGAAGCTTGGGTGAGCAGATCTAAGTTCTAGCCCAGCTCCTGTCACAACTAGCTCTATGATATAGGGTGAGTGTCTCCATCCTCTAGGGCTTGGTTTCTTCATGTGTAAAGTGAAAGATGGGTGAGGTAATCCCAAAGGTCTCTTATAATGCTGGCTCTTATTCTGTAATTGTGTTGTCTCTTCTGGATCACGCAAAAGCATAAAAAATCATTGACCTCAAGCATTATATAGTCCACTGAGGGAGCTGAAGAACAAACAATTAATAAATAAATAGGGTAATTATACATTGTGATTAGTGCCAAGAAGAACTAAACTAGTGGTAGTGATGTACTATAATGGGGGGAGGGAGTTAATATTAAAAGGCAGGAAGGTATGAAGGGCAAGAGGAAGTCCTGCTAATTTCCTTATTTTTACAGTGTGCTGTTAAACTATATTGTTTGAAGTTGACAAATCAAGAAAAGTTTTCAGTATATTATTAAAAGTTACTAGGGTATCATTAGAATAGCAAAACTCAGAATATCAGTCTTTAGAATTACCAGAAGGCAAATACACTCACTCACCACAGAACATAAAGCAAGAAAACCTAGACCATATAGGAAAAGATAAAAAAGAAAGAGCAAAATAATGAATCATGAAATAAGATTATAGAATCAAGACCAAAAGGAGTTTATTAGTAAGTGTAAATGAGAAAATTCTTCCACTTAAAATAAAAAGACTCTCAAATTGGATAAAAATTATAACTCAGCCTTATAATACATAGAAGAAATATATCTTGGAATTGATGAGGTTGTAAAGGCTGAAAGTAAAAGGATTAGCAAAGATGTAGAAATTAAGTGCAAGAAAAAAACAGCAAGAACCGTGATAGTATCAACCAACCTTAAATTCAGGACAATACTATTAAAAAAAAAAGACCCTTTGTAATGATAATCATACAATATAGTGAATTTTCATGCAGCAAGTAGCATTGCTTCAAAATGCATAAAAGAAAAACTGCAGTAAATAAAAATAGAAATATACAAAAAGATAATTGCATGGGATAATCTAAATCACTTTTCTCAGTCCATGCCAGATCAAGTAAACAGTCAAGTTAGTAAAGCTATTGAAAATCCCACAGTGTGCATGATGTGTAAGCACACAAACTTGTGTGTGTATATCTGCATCTATATATGTCTAAACCTTGAATACAGAGAACAAGCCTGTTATTATTCAATTGATAAAAATAGCCACATTTCTAAAAGTTGAACCACAGAGGAAAATCTCAATATCCTTCAAAAAATAGAAATATTGCATCACAATCTCTGATCTCAGTGCAATTAAGCTGCAAATTAATGTTTTAATCAAAGACAAAAGAAGTCTTAACCACCCCTCTCAACTCTTGGTCCAAAGAAGAAATAAAAAACATACTATCTAAAAAATATTGATAATGCAAGAACTATGTTTCAGAAACTTTGAGATATCTCCTCTCATAGCATAGTCTACTTACTAGCATTGTTAAACAGGAAAGGATGAAGATAAAAAGACACAAGCAGTCAATCAGGCAAGCAAGTTTTAAAAAGAAATAAAATATACCTATATTAAAAGCAGAAGGAACTAATTTTAAAAATAGTGCATCTAATAAATAGATCTAAGAGATGGTTCCTGGAAAGAAAGAAAGATAAAGCAAAGAAAACAATAAAAGAAAAACAAATCATGAGCCAACCTAGTCAAGTAAAATAGTGGAACAAAACTGTACAAAATTAGAAGTAACCACTAATAAAGAGGGAAAAGTTACAATTAAATGAAGGACCAAAAAATAAATCCAAGAGCTTGTTCTCTGAAAACAAAACAAAAGAATAAATCTATTGTTTAATATAATTAAGGGAAAAAGTGAACAAACAATGCAAAATGAAAATGGTAAGTGGGGAACTGATAGATATATGCAATTTTTTTAACAATTCTGAGATACTCCTTTGCTCAGACTTACTGAAATTGGCTGAAAATCTGGATGAAATGAATGGTTTTTAGAAAAATATAAATGACTAAAACCTACCATAGGCGTTGTAGAAAATCTAAGTAACAAATTATCATAGAAAAATAGAAAAAAATTTATAAAAAATTCATTCCCTCCCTCAGCAACAAAATCAGACACTTTAATAGGTGTGAAGATTGCTTTCTACCAAATCTTTACAGAAAATAATTCCAGTACTACTTAAATTGTTTCAGACCACAGCAAAAGAAGAAAAACCTCCAAATTAATTTTTGAAGCTAGCAAGATACCAGTTCCAAAACCTGACAAAGATAACACGCACATACAAAAAGAAAAATTATAGTCCAAACTAATTTATTAATAGCAAGGGAAAAAATTAAAATTTTAGGAGGCAGAATTCAGCAGTAGGTTAAGAAGATGCTACCTCCTAATGAGAAATTAAAAGATGGCTGCTGAGAATAGCTATCGAGAACATAGATTCAGGAGCAAAATGACTGTGTTCAGTTCCCAGCTCTGTTACTCACCAGGTGTAGGACTTTGAACACATAATTATTTAACTTCTCTATGCCGAAGTTTTCTCATTATAGTGTATTGAGAGGATTCAATGAATTAATGCATGTAAAGTGCTTAGAACAGTGTCTGGCACACAGTAAATACTGAATAAAGCTGGCTATTTATTATTCAATAGTGGAAAAAGCTATTAAGATATATCATTCACCATATTGATAGATCAAAAGAGAAAAATTATAATCACTTCCATAGATGCTGAAAAGTCAGGGAATTACCTGACATTCATTTCTAATTTTTATGCAGATTTAACAAAACATTATTGATGGATGCATCCTAAATATCTTAACTCAACAAAAAACAAGATCATTAACCAAAGCATGAATCATTACTGATTGACCAAGGAAACCCTAGTAGCCTTCCTATTCAAATCAGAAGATCAGCATATCCACTAACCTCTCTGAAATTTGACATTATTCTAATCATTTCAATAGAACAGGAGAAAGAAATAAAAAGTGAAAATATTAAAAAAAAGAGTAAGTAAAGTAAAATTATTTGAGGAGTATACACAAGATACTCAATTCAAAATTATAGTAGACAGATATAATAAAATTAATGGATATGAAAATAAGATACAAAAAAATACAGTAATTAGAAAACAAATGGAAAATAATATCCATTTACAATAAAGAACCAAAAAGTATCAAAAAATGAACTTAACAAAAATATTCAAGTTATAGATGAATAAAACCTTAACAAAGGGATACAAAAGAAAATTTGAATAAATAGAAATGTAAATAAACTCTTTTATTGGGTGGGAAGACTTAATATCTCTCTAAATTAACCTATAAATTCAATGCAGTCTCAATAGAAATAACAACAAGATAATATTAAATTTCAGACAGACTAATTTTCAAGCTTGTATGAAAAAGTGAATAAGTAAGTATAGCTAGAAAATTCTGAAAAATAAGAATAATGGAGGATACTAGTCCTACCAGATATTAAAATGCATTATAAAGTTGCACTATTTCTTATAATGAGATTCTGGCAAATAGAAATACAAATCAGTGGAATGAATACAGATTGCACAAATAAGATTCTCAAGCTCAAATGGGAATTTAGGTTATTATCACAGTGACATTGCATACCATTAAATTAAAAATAGATTATTCAGTAAGTCATGTTGGAACCAATAGGAAGCCATAGGGAAGCAAAATAAAGTTGGATCCATACCTCTCTCCTTATTCTAAAATAAATATTAAACCACAAAATTACTAGAAGAAAATAAAGAACTTTAAAAAACTAATCTTGGTTCAGGGAAGCCTTTTCTCTTTTAAGCATCACATAAAACCCAGGGATCACCAATAAAAAACATGATTACATTAAACTACATGAAAATAAGAAATTGTTCCATGGCATAAAACACCTTGAGCTAAATAAAATTTAAATCAAAAAAGAAATGACAAATTGTGGGGGGAAAAAACTTAAAATTTGCATGACAGAATTTACAACATGTATGACAAAGGCTAATTTCTGATATATGAAGATAACCAACAAAGCTAAAGGAAAAATGTCAACAACCAATAGAAAAATAGGTAAAACAATATAAACAAACTTCAAAGAACAAGAAATATCAAAGTTCTCATACATATGCAGAGATGTTCAGTGATGTTAGTACAATGAGAGAGATGTGAATTATAGGTCTGAAGTAGCATTATTTTTACCTATCAGGCCAAAAAAGGTTTGTTAGCACATTGTTTAGTATATAGAAAAATACTGGAACTTTTTAACATTGTTGAAGGGAGTAAAAATTGGTGTAACCTCTACCAAATCTGCCAAAATTCAGTTCAGTTCAGTTCTGTCACTCAGTCGTGTCTGACTCTTTGCAACCCCATGAACCGCAGCACGCCAGGCCTCCCTGTCCATCACCAACTCCCGGAGTCCACCCAAACCCATGTCCATCGAGTTGATGATGTCATCCAACCATTTCATCCTCTGTCGTCCCCTTCTCCTGCCCTCAATCTTTCCCAGCATCAGGGTCTTTTCCAATGAGTCAGCTCTTTGCATCAGGTGGCCAAAGTATTGGAGTTTCGGCTTCAACATCAGTCCTTCCAATGAACACCCAGGACTGATCTCCCTTAGGATGGACTGGTTGGATCTCCTTGCAATCCAAGGGACTCTCAAGAGTCTTCTCCAACACCACAGTTCAAAAGCATCAATTCTTTGGTGCTCAGCTTTCTTTATAGTCCAACTCTCACATCCATACATGACCACCGGAAAAACCATAGCCTTGACTAGACAGACCTTTGTTGGCAAAGTAATATCTCTGCTTTTTAATATGCTGTCTAGGTTGGTCATAACTTTCCTTCCAAGGAGTAAGCGTCTTTTAATTTCATGGCTGCAATCACCATCTGCAGTGATTTTGGAGCCCAGAAAAATAAAGTCAGCCACTGTTTCCATTGTTTCCCCATCTATCTGCCATGAAGTGATGGGACCGGATGCCATGATCTTAGTTTTCTAAATGTTGAGGTTTAAGCCAACTTTTTCACTCTCCTCTTTCACTTTCATCAAGAGGCTCTTTAGTTATTCTTCACTTTCTGCCATAAGGGTGATGTCATCTGCCTATCTGAGGTTATTGATATTTCTCCTGGCAATCTTGATTCCAGCTTGTGCTTCCTCCAGCCCAGCGTTTCTCATGATGTACTCTGCATATAAGTTAAATAAGCAGGGTGACAATATACAACATTGATGTACTCCTTTTCCTATTTGGAACCAGTCTGTTGTTCCATGTCCAGTACTAACTGTTGTTTCCTGACCTGCATATAGGTTTCTCAAGAGGCAGGTCAGGTGGTCTGGTATTCCCATCTCTTTCAGAATTTTCCACAGTTTGTTGTGATCCACACATTCAAAGGCTTTGGCATAGTCAATAAAGCAGAAATAGATGTTTTTCTGGAACTTTCTTGTTTTTTTGATGATCCAGAGGATGTTGGCAATTTGATCTCTGGTTCCTCTGCCTTTTCTAAATCCAGCTGGAACATCTGGAAGTTCACGGTTCACGTATTACTAAAGCCTGGCTTGGAGAATTTTAAGTATTACTTTACTAGCATGTGAGATGAGAGCAATTGTGCAGTAGTTTCCGCATTCTTTGGCATTGCGTTTCTTTGGGACTGGAATGAAAACTGACCTTTTCCAATCTTGTGACTACTACTGAGTTTTCCATATTTGATGACATATTGAGTGCAGCACTTTGACAGCATCACCTTTCAGGATTTGAAATAGCTCAACTGGACTTCCATCACCTCCACTAGCTTTGTTCGTAGTGATGCTTCCTAACTAAGGCCCACTTGACTTCACATTCCAGGATGTCTGGCTCTAGGTGAGTGATCACACCACCATGATTATCTGGGTTGTGAAGATCTTTTTTGTACAGTTCTTCTGTGTATTCTTGCCACCTCTACTTAATATCTTCTGCTTCTGTTAGGTCCATACCATTTCTGTCCTTTATTGAGCCCATCTTTGCATGAAATGTTCCCTTGGTAGCTCTAATTTTCTTGAAGAGATCTCTAATCTTTCCCATTCTATTATTTTCCTCTATTTCTTTGCATTGATCCCTGAGGAAGGCTTTCTTAGCTCTCCTTGCTATTCTTTGGAACTCTGCATTCACATGGGTATATCTTTCCTTTTCTCCTTTGCTTTTTGCTTCCTGTCTTTTCACAGCTATTTGTAAGGCCTCCTCAGACAGCCATTTTGCTTTTTTGCATTTCTTTTTCTTGGGGATGGTCTTGATTCCTGTCTCCTGTACAGTGTCACGAACCTCCATCCATAGTTCATCAGGCATTCTGTCTTTAAGATCTAGTCTCTTAAATCTATTTCTCACTTCCACTGTATAGTCATAATGGATTTGATTTAGGTCATACCTGAATGGTCTAGTGGTTTTCTCCACTTTCTTCAATTTCAGTCTGAATTTGGCAATAAGGAGTTCATGATCTGAGCCATAGTCAGCTCCCGGTCTTGTTTTTGCTGACTGTATAGAGCTTCTCCATCTTTGGCTGCAAAGAATATAATCAGTCTGATTTCGGTGTCGACCATCTGGTGATATCCATGTGTAGAGTCTTCTCTTGTGTTGTTGGAAGAGGGCATTTGCTATGACCAGTGCATTCTCTTGGCAGAACTCTATTAGCCTTTGCCCTGCTTCATTCTGTACTCCACGGCCAAATTTGCCTATTACTCCAGGTGTTTCTTGACTTCCTACTTTTGCATTCCAGTCCCCTATAATGAAAAGGACATCTTTTTTGGGTGTTAGTTCTAGAAAGTCTTGTAGGTCTTCATAGAACTGTTCAACTTCAGCTTCTTCGGCATTACTGATCAGGGCATAGCCTTGAGTTACCGTGATATCGAATGGTTTGCCTTGGAAACGAACTGAGATCATTCTGTTGTTTTTGAAATTGCATCCAAGTACTGCATTTCAGACTCTTTGTTGACTATGATGGCTACCCCATTTCTTCTAAGGGATTCCTGCCCACAGTCGTAGATATAATGGTCATCTGAGTTAAATTCTCCCATTCCAGTCCATCTTAGTTCACTGATTCCTAGAATGTCGATGTTCACTCTTGTCATCTCCTGTTTGACCACTTCCAATTTGCCTTGATTCATGGACCTAACATTCCAGGTTCCTATGCAATATTGCTCTTTACAGCATCAGACCTTGCTTCTATCACCAGTCCCATTCACAACTGGTTGTCTTTGCTTTGGCTCCATCCCTTCATTCTTTCTGTAGTTATTTCTCCACTGATCTCTAGTAGCATATTGGGCACCTACTGACCTGGGGAGTTCATCTTTCAGTGTCCTATCTTTTTGTCTTTTCATACTGTTCATGGGGTTCTCAAGGCAAGAATACGGAAGTGGTTTGCCATTCCCTTCTCCAGTGGATCACATTCTGTCAGACCTCTCCACCATGACCTACCCGTTTTGGGTGGCCCCATATGGCATGGCTTAGTTTCATTGAGTTAGACAAGGCTGTGGTCCATGTGACAGATTGGCTAGTTGTCCGTGACTGTAGTTTCTGTCTGTCTGCCTCCTGATCCCCTCTCTCAGTGCCAAATTTAAAATTACATAAAACGTTTGACCCAGCAACTCTGCTTTAGGAAATCTTATATTTGCCAGTATAATCAAAGATGCATCTATAACATTGTCTGGAAGTTTAGAACTGGAAATGACAAAATACCATAAAGACCTGATTAAATAATTTATAATACATTTTTACAAAGAAGTGTATGTGCTAATGTGAAGAAGCTCCAAGATGTGTCATTGAGTTTAAAAATACGTGTGTGAATGTGTATGTGTGTACACAAATAAGTGTTTGGAAAACTTCTGGTAAGTACACACTAAAGAGGTGTTGGAGGTTAATTCTGGGCAGTTGGCCCAGGGGCCAGAGATGGGAAGGAAACTCAGTTTTCATTATATACTATTTTGTGCTATATATATATATTTTTAACTGATGTGCAAGTGTTTTTTAAGTAAAAATAAACGTTAATCTTTTTCAGTGTTGAAACAAACTGATTTTAAGTATGGAAGTACTGTTCTACTATGGACAGTGGTTAGCTATTCTCCATTTCCATAGAAGAGATCTTCTTCAACAAGAAGAAAGAGCCAACAAAGTGAATATATATTTTGGATTGGAGAAAATGAATAATTTTCTGACGGAATTGGTACAGAGTTGTAAAAACCCTCTGAAGGGCTTTGGAAAGAGTCTGAAGTGGGTGGTGAGTGATCAGGGGAGGGAAGTACCCTGGTGGCCTGAGGAGACTTCTTTCCTCCCCAGGATGCTGTGACCCTCTTCCCAGGAGCAACACCTCTCTGTGAGCTGACAGTTTAATGAGCATTTTACTGAAGGCATTCACACCAGTAGGAAATCCTGTTAGATTTACAAGTGCCCATTAGTTACAAGTTCTCCAGAGCCACTGTATAGGGTTTCTGTTCGGGACTTCCTCGTGCTTTCCAGTGTTGAATATCATTGCAGAGAGGGTTAACAGGTCTAGGAACTCGATTTTTCTCTTGTACAATATAAACAGCCATGGGGGCAAAATCTTCAGCTCCTCATAGATGACAGACTACAAATCTATCACTCTTCCACAAGGAGCTCCAGACTATCGAGATAAAAGGGATCCTTCCATGAACGAACGACCTAGGACACTTTATTGAATCGGGGAGCATATTGAGAATAATGAACAAAGCCAGAATAGGGATGAAGCCAACTGCATTTTGATGGCTGCTGTTTTTCTTTTTCCTTTGCTATAAATCACACTCCATTGTTCATCCCCTAGGTCAGGGGATGTGGTTCACTAAGTGTGGTCCCTGGACCAGAGCATCAGCATCACCTGGAAACTTGTTCAAGGTGCAAATTTTCCAGACTTCCTGTATCAGAAACTCCTGGGGTGTGGCTCAGCCATGTGTGGCTTCTGGAAGAAGACCACCCACCAACAGGAATAAGCACTGGCTGGCTCTCATTCTTTCCTCCAAGAGAACTCAAGGTGACACAACCTGATGTCTCTGGACAAGTTTTAAAATTTTAGCCTCAAGGTACATCTTCAGCTGTGGGTGTCAATTAAGCATAGCAGTAACTGCCTCCTCTAAAATGAGCATCATTTGATACACTGGTTATCCCACAGAAAGCATGGCCATTGCAGCTCCTATGCTGTGGTGTGGATATGCTCCAGAATGCCAAGGGAAGCCAGGCTGGCCCGAGATTCTTATGCAAGCCGTGAAAGTCAGATATTGGAAATCTATCTCACATCCCAAACATATGCCAGTGACTGCACATAGGGAACTAAATCTCATCATTAAAGGTTGGGACCTTTACAGGCTAAAACCTCCTATTAGGCTGGATGCTCCCTTAAAACAAATCATCTACAGCCTGACAGCGTTAACTTTTTAACTGTCCCTTATACGAACTTAGTATTTTCAGGCGCCAGTGTGTTGTCATCCCTTTTTTCCTATTATTTCTTTTGGGGTGGGAGGGCGGGGTGGAGGGCTCAGACCCTCCAGAGAAGCACATGAAGCAGACAATGTCTGTTGCTGCCCTGGCCTCCTTAACCCCCACTCATTTCTAATGGGAGTTCAGATTTTGTTGTGGCATCCTCCTCTCCCCTTGAAGCCCCAGTGCCCTCAGGGAAGCTTACCTGACCCAGATCCATGGGTGAGCCCAGTTGGTCTAAGGGTGATCCCACTCCCCACGTGGCTCAGTTCAAGTTACTGAGATTCAAGAACAGGTTTTCCAGGCTGCTGGTGGCAATTTCTTGCTCACCTACTCTTTCAGAACACCTCCCAGAGGCAACCCTGTCTGTCTCCGCTGGGGACTGCTGCCTCCACCTCCAGATTAGCTGAAGGATGTGGCTCACAAAGCAAGGAAAGCTGGTTTAGGTTTAGGAAAGGTGGTGCTGGTTTAACCCCTCCTAGCCTGGGCTTCCTGTCTGGGAGTCAGTAAACATTCTGAATGTTGAAGATATTTGACTTGAATTTTCTATCATTCATTGCTGAAAACATCCTACTGACTGAGTAAGGATTATTATCACTTAATATATGTGGAGAGACCATGGCACAGAGTGGTTTTGGAGGCTTTGTAGTAAAGGACAGAAGTTGCAGTGGAAGCTGGTGGTTCATCCCAGCCTGTGTTCTACCACCCACTAGAGAACAAGTCACTGAGGATATTTCCTGGGCCCTAAGGATGGGGAGCAGGGAGATGAAGGGCAGCACAAACAGAGTCCTGGAGCTGCCATGGGCAAGCTCTGCCCACACTACAATTTTGTCTCAGGATGCCCAGATGGAAGACTGGGGATGGGGATACAAGAAAGAAGAAAGGATGGAGAAGATAGATGATGGCTTGAATAGAAACATAAAGGTGACAGAGTATAATTTGTTTTTAGCATTAGGGCAAAAACCTACCCTTTATTAAAAAGTTAGTAAGTCTCTTTCATGCTTCTTTAAAGACATTGCTACTAGTTCACCATTGGTGAGCATTGAGAGAACTGCCCTGTGCTCTACTTGGGAGCCCTGAAGGCCACTCTGTCCAGCTTTCTCATCCAGTTACTCAACACTGCAGCCAGAGTCCTACAAGTCTTACCACCACTCTGCGGGTGGTGCAGACCCACCACTCTGCATCACTCTGCGCAGACCCACCTTTCTGCATTAGCAATGTGCTGCCTAAGGTCCCCTGGGGTGGTTCACCCAGCTGGGGACTGAGAATATGACCCTTCCTTGATTCTTACCTTGAGTAGCACCCAGCCAAGTCCCACTTAGAGATGCCCTTTCTCTGAAATGGAAAAGCAGGGTTGTTTTACAGCTGCAAACCCTTCTCTTCCATCCCATCTAGTCAAGTTGCAAATCAGCATTGCCCAGTGGATAGCAAATCAAGTTTCAAGGTTAAGGCAACAGAGAAAGGAAGGAGGTATATGGGAAATCATTATCAAGATTGTATTTAAAAGAAAGAAAACCTCAGATCAAGGATGAAACAGTCTCTTAGCTACATTCCTCACTGGTATTGGCTCAGTCTCGGGGTATTGTGAGATTTAAATGTCATTTCAATGAGTCTTGCAATTTGTGGTCAGATGCATTATAAATGTTCTAGATCACAGAATTTAATACATTTTTTCTTCTGCTCTAAAGGATAAACGGCTTTTTTCTCCGATTGAAGACACTAACAACTAGGTAGCTTCCTAATCCACATCTTGACTTTTCAACTGATCACCTTTTAAATTAGCCAGTTTAATGAGTTGACCAATGTTTGGAGGAGTTAGTAGTGTCTGGGAAGAAATACAAGAAGAAGGACTCACACTTGGTGGCTGGAGGTTGGGTGATGGGGGTAGAGGGAGGGAAGGGTCATCAGCAAAGAGCAAGCTGAGGCTCAGAGAAGCTAAGCAAATTGCCCAGATCAAACAGCTTGTTCCTGATTTCTTTGTGACTCAATGCAGAAATGGCCAAAGGAGTATCATAAACCAAAAGGACATATGTATAGGATCCTCTCTTTATCTCCTTAGTACTCTGGCCACTGATAAACCTTGACTTGGTGGAGAAGGAAATGGCAACCCACTCCAGTATTCTTGCCTGGAAAAGCCCATGGACGGAGGAGTCTGGCGGGCTGAAGTCCATGGGATTACATGACTGAGCATGTGTGCACGAGGGTGGAGGAAATGGGTTGGTAGCAATAAAGTGGTAGAACTAAAAAAAAAAAAAAAAAAACCTTGACTTGGCTATGAACCTGCTGATATTGGTGCAGAGCTGATGGGGCCACACAATCCTGACCCGGGTGTCACATGCAAAGCAGGGGCAACTGGACACCATGTGTCATATCCCAATCTCCATATTCCCAAACCGAGGCCCCCGCATATGCAGCTGACCACGTCTGGCCAGCCCACTGACCAGCTCACACACCAGTAGCCCTCCAGCCACACTCAGAGACTTTGCTGTCTAATAACACAGAGAAGTTCACGATATTTGACTTTGAAGGACCTATCCCATTTCTCCCCACCCCTCACACCTCATCCCCCCACAGTCTGGACACAGGTTTTCTGGTTGGTGATAAAACTTTTCCACTTAGCACTCAGTCTTCAACTTCATAAACTGTTTTCTTTTTACTTCCACCATCTCAACAACACCTTTAATCCACTGCTACCCCCAAGACCTAGAGGAAGGTGGCAGAAGGGCAGCAGTTCTCTGTGGCCTTAATTGAATGCAAGTACCTACTGCCTATAACAATCACTCCCCTTTCCAAATCAAGTCTCTTTCAACCCAAGCAAGCAGGCTCCTCCCATAGAAACCCCCAGCGCCTTGTGCAGAGGTGTGAAATGTGCCCAGTAGGGCTATTTTAGCCCGATTTAGGGCCATTTTTCCATCAGAGAGATAAAAGCACACTGCTATTAAGACACACTGCCTTTAAAAACAACAACGGACTTTGATAATTTCTGTGGTAGTAAATGGAGCTAATACGTTATATATTATTGCAGGAGATTTCATCCTGGCACTTGAAAATTTGCTTTCAATTTTGGAATTTCTGGTAGCTGTACGTTCAAATCTTCATTTGAGCCGAAAGACTGATGGTGATATACAGGGAAGACCATTACAATTTCAGCTACAGTTATTTATCTTCTTCATCTGAGTTTCTTTTAATCAAGTATCTGCTATTTTATCACTTTCTTTGCTACTAGTTGAGGAAATCATACATCTCATGCTTAACTGTTAATATACGCTGTTTACATGTGACTTCCATCACTTCCAATATTGAATGAGTAATCACATATCACACTCAGATCAGCAAATGAACTTTTTCCTTATTTAATAAATGTCCACTCCTCAGAAATTCTTTTTTTAAAAAAAGCAACAGGACCATTTCCCCTGAGTGGATACCTCAGAATAGGGAGAAAGGTTGACAGCCTTTGATTCTGTGCTGTCTAGACACTTACAGACCAAGACAGGGCTTTCCCATGTCTTCCTCTGCCCTACTGAGAGCGGGCTTGCTCTGATGCAGAGAAGTCAAAACAACCTCAGTCTCTCTGCAGGTTACCTGTCTTTCCTTAAACTATATCTATTATTTCTGGATTTAGTTCTCGCACATCTCTGGTGAAAGGGAACCACGTATGGGCTCACATAAGGACTCAAAGCTGTAAAACTGAGATGCAAGTAAAAATGCCAAAAAAAAAAATTGCCTACAAGACCATTAACCTTCTGTACTCGCAGCCAGAGTTTTCGGACCAGAAGAACTAATTTAAAATCCATTTGTCCTTCATGTTTGGACTATGAGTCTCCAGAGGCTTAATCAGAATGAAAAAGAATCAAATACCGCATCAACCACAAGGCCTCTAGTACCCAGCTCTTGCCTGTCAACCAGCAGGAGATTTAGATTTCCACGTATTCCCCAAAATTACCTCAGAAGCAGAAAAGAAAGGGATATCACAAAATTCATCCACAGCTACTAATGGAAGGAAGGTCATAGCAGGCTGATGAACTGTGTACAATTCTAAGAAAGACCAAATGGATATAATATTCTATTTAGCAGCCTGAGTCAGGGTCTCAGAGCAACTGGGTTGGGGTGGGCATTGTAAGGATGCTACCTACAAATAAGACATCCCGCTGCAGGTAACAGGGAGGGCCGTGAGAGGGAAAATTAAGGACTTGATCACAGAGGGTCTATTTGCCCAAACCAAGCATGGACAGGGATACAAAGCTGCCTTTTTCTTTGTGGGCTACATGAAAAAAAAGACATCAAAACCATTGCTTTATTCCTCCACAGTCACAGTCACTTTCTCATAATAAGGAAGCCAAGGCAGAGCTGTTTCCAACCGCTTGTGGAATGTGTGGCCCCAGCCATCTCAATTTAAGGGAGGCCTTGAGCTACTGAACATGCAGCTGTTAATCTGCATGATTACTGAAGAACAGTAAAACCTTCAACCCCCCACCCCCACCCTGGGCCAGCATAGCAGGGGGCAGGAAGCAGTCACCGGCTGGATCACTGGGAAACTGTAGGAGAAAAAGGCCTGGCTGGGAGCGGGGTAGAAAGAGCAGTCCAGCAGCACACTGTTTTTTTCTCTTTTCAACAAAATTCTTCCAGGACTAGGCTCTGGACACATCAGGAAGGAAAAGGGAGCACTTCGGGAAAGTGCTCTGCAGAATCCTTGGGAGCTGCTAACAAGAGGGAGGGATGTTCTGAACCAGTTCATTTTTAATAGGACTTCGTGATTTTTCATGATCCATTAATTAAAGGAGAGAAATCGGGGTGGGGGGAACACTCTATGTTTACCAACATAGGAAAGTCAGGTTGCCTTTTTATAGAAATGAAGAAGTAAATGAAAAGCGGTGTCTCCAACTAGCAGTTCAGTTCAGTTCAGTTCAGTCGCTCAGTCGTGTCCAACTCTTTGCAACCCCATGAACCGCAGCACGCCAGGCCTCCCTGTCCATCACCAACTCCCGGAGTCCACCCAAACCCATGTCCATCGAGTTGATGATGCCATCCAACCATCTCATCCTCTGTCGTCCCCTTCTCCTGCCCTCAATCTTTCCCAGCATCAGGGTCTTTTCCAATGAGTCAGCTCTTTGCATCAGGTGGCCAAAGTATTGGAGTTTCGGCTTCAACATCAGTCCTTCCAATGAACACCCAGGACTGATCTCCCTTAGGATGGACTGGTTGGATCTCCTTGCAATCCAAGGGACTCTCAAGAGTCTTCTCCAACACCACAGTTCAAAAGCATCAATTCTTTGGTGCTCAGCTTTCTTTATAGTCCAACTCTCACATCCATACATGACCACTGGAAAAACCATATCCTTGACTAGACAGACCTTTGTTGGCAAAGTAATACTCTGCTTTTTAATATGCTGTCTAGGTTGGTCATAACTTTCCTTCCAAGGAGTAAGCGTCTTTTAATTTCATGGCTGCAATCACCATCTGCAGTGATTTTGGAGCCCAGAAAAATAAAGTCAGCCACTGTTTCCACTGTTTCCCATCTATCTGCCATGAAGTGATGGGACCAGATGCCATGATCTTAGTTTTCTAAATGTTGAGCTTTAAGCCAACTTTTTCACTCTCCTCTTTCACTTTCATCAAGAGGCTCTTTAGTTATTCTTCACTTTCTGCCATAAGGGTGATGTCATCTGCCTATCTGAGGTTATTGATATTTCTCCTGGCAATCTTGATTCCAGCTTGTGCTTCCTCCAGCCCAGCGTTTCTCATGATGTACTCTGCATATAAGTTAAATAAGCAGGGTGACAATATACAGCATTGATGTACTCCTTTTCCTATTTGGAACCAGTCTATTGTTCCATGTCCAGTTCTAACTGTTGTTTCCTGACCTGCATACAGGTTTCTCAAGAGGCAGGTCAGGTGGTCTGGTATTCCCATCTCTTTCAGAATTTTCCACAGTTTATTGTGACCCACACAGTCAAAGGCTTTAGCATAGTCAATAAAGCAGAAATAGATGTTTTTCTGGAACTGGCAGAGACTTGCTCATTCATTTATTAAATATTTATTGAGCATCAATGAATAAATCCCTTTTGATGGTAGGACTAGGTAGGATCCAGTGAAGGGTGAGATAAGGTCATTGCCCACAAGGACCTGCAAAGTGGGTGAGGATGGAGGCCATGCTGTTAGGCAGAATGGGCAAGTATGAGATGGGGAGAGAGCATGAGGTGGACCCCTAATCCAAATTTCGAGGGGCATCAGGGAAGGCTTGAGAGAGAGGGGAAGATGTGTAACTAGACACAGACAAAGCTAATAGCTAGGGATGGTTCAGAACAAATTAGCAAAAAGCTTCATTCCAAGGAAACAATAGGTGTCCTGTTGGATGGGGGCAATCCCTTTGTGGTTCCCCAATCTCATGCCCAGAATTGCTCTGGAATTTTATCCAGAAAATAAGGATGAAAATAAGGATGAAAGCACTTTTTCTTAGCCTTATAGTCTGAAGGGCTTAATCCCATTTCTTTTGGTGTCCTTGAATTCTAAGTTTTTGAAAGAGGTTCATTTGACTTGACTTTATTTTGATGGTATCTTCTGATTAGTCTTTGTAAATTAACCTGAAAATTATTCAAAATAATGGAAAATCTTTTGTATACATTATACTGGGGACTATTATAGCAGCTTCAAGAATAACAGTTTCTGAGTTTTTATCCAATGTGAACTGCTGAGTAGAAGTGTGTTGCCTGGAGGGAATAGGAGCAGAGAATAGGAGGGAAATGACTGCTAGTCTTGAAGAGGTAGGACTTGGAAAAACTTCCTGAGGGAGTCTACACCCAAATTAGGTAGATAGTTTTGCCTCAGCGCAAGTAATAACCCTAGGCTTCTCAGGTGGCTCAGTGGTAAAGAATCCACCTGCCAAGTAGGAGACACAGGAGGTGTGAGTTCGATCCCTAGGTTGGGAAGATCCCCTGAAGAAGGAAATGGCAACTCACTCCAGTATTCTTGCCTGGGAAGTCCAATAGACAGAGGAGTCTGGTGGGCTTCAGTCCATGCGGTCACAAAAAGTCAGACAAATATTAACAACTAAACCATTTCTTAATCCCAGAAATGGGATTAAGTCCATCAGACCATAAGGCCAAGTCATAACCCAGGAGTCAAACAAGGTAGAAATAGGCTCCTGATTATGTTTATTTCTAAAGTCGGGCTAATGGAAACAAAAAGAGCTGGATGGTAAGACCTGGAGAAAAGTCTAAGAGCAGCTGGATTTATTTGGAGAGATAGAATAAAGGAATTATATCAAGTACAAAAAGAAAGTAGGTTATCAGGGATTTGTTTATTTAAAGCCAACGTGGTATTGGAGTTACTCATGTCGATTCTAGAGTCACACCACCTAGGCTTAAAATCCCTGTTCAACCACTTTTTATTATTTTATACAAAGGCACAAATCAAACTTCCCAGTAGAAAAATCGACAAAGTCATGAACTTAAAATTCACAAAAAGTAAGGCAAATACTCAGTAAAGATGAAAACATGTCCAACTTCACTATTGATCAAAGCAAATGAATTATTATAAACATGATGATCAATTTTTTTGCCTATAAAATGGTAAAAAAGGTTTGTGGCTGTGATATTACTAGATGCTGGTGAAGGTTTCAGGAGGGGTAGAATCCCTCATCCTCACCCAGTGAGAGAGAAACTGGCATAATCTTTTTGGAAGTACATGTTGAGAGGCTGACATGTGTCCCTACTCCTTACCCATCTCTAAGAGAGAACACTCCTCTAAGGAAGTATATCAGAGAGGTGATCAGGGATATATGCATACAGTTATTCAGAGCAGCATGATGTATAATACTGAAAAGTTGGAAAAGTCCAAAAAATAGGGAAAAAGTAAATTGTGGAACACCTGTCCAATATGGAATGAAGCTGTCATAAAATTTTGTGAAGACCACTTAATAACATGAGGTGATAGTCACAATGTCATGAGGTGCTATTCAGAGTGAGTCATGGATTGAAAAGCAGGATATAAAACTGTACATACATAGGATTCAGTTTTTGTACATAAATATGCAATAAAAATTTTTCAGGCAAATATATTAAATACTCACAGTTGTTATCTCTGAATGACCAATCCATGGGTGCGTGCATGCTTAGCCACTCAGTCGTGTCCAACTCTTCATGACCCCATGGACTACAGCCCACTAGGTACCTCTGTCCATGGGATTTTTCAGGCAAGAAATACTAGAGTATGTTGCCATTTCTTTCTCCAAATCCATGGGTAAATGTCATTAAAATTTTTTTTCTAAAACGTTCTACAATTAAAAAGTATATTATTAGGAAAAAAATTAACACATAAATTTTTTTCTGATGGTAACTAGACTCAGGAAAGATAACATAGCTTGAGCCTGCTAACCCTAAGTCATCTTTGGAGGATTCAGTCTTCAACCATCCCTTCTCTCTGGGAACTGGGAATAATTATTATAGCAACTGCTAATATTTGTTGAGCAATTACTATGAGCCAGGCATTATGTTAGGCACTTTATTTTCAATGTTGCATTTAATCCTGACAGGAGACCAATAAAGTAGTTACTAGAAATCTTCCCAGTTTACATAAAATGAGACTAAGACATTGAGTCTGAAGTGATTCACCTAAGGCTGTTCAGGGATTAAAGCAGAATTCAACCAAGAGTGACTCTAGCAAACCAAGACTGACTCTAGAGTAAAAATAATTTTATTGATGCAATCTCTGCTTCTCTTAAATCTCTCCCTATTTAAAACAGTTCTTAATATCCAAGCAACTTAGTTTTCCATAGTCTGAGCTCTTTCAAAGAAAATGACTATTTAGATCTAAGAAGTATGTACAGTAAATAGTGATAGAGAATTTGTTGTCACTTTGAAGAAGATAGTCACCAGAGCTGGCTACATGGCCTGAGACATGCACGGGCAGAGAGGGACCACTCTTAAAAGGGCTCCATGCTTGATTCAATGCTCTGATGTCACTGTCTTACAATTCTTAGTAATTTTCTAATGAGGAGCCCGCATTTTCATTTTGCATGGGGCCTTGCAAATTATGTCACTAGTCCTGCCAGTCACATATGAGTAACTAAGTCTCAAGCCTCATTTAAAAACATAGCATTTGGGGTTTAGAGTTCTGTTCCTTGCTTTTTATTACCTTCTTGGGCCAGATGCCTGTAGAGAAAGTACTTCCCCTTGTTTCAGTGACTCCTCCAATGGAAAGCATGCAAAGTACTTATCATTGTCTACCTGGCCTTCTTGTCCTCAGCATCTCCAATGAGTGCTGTTTGAAATACCGCTCTCTGAATGTGTGTTCCATGTATTGCAGGATCTACTTCATGGGGTCCCAGTGTGTGTGACCCGGTCTGGTTTTATAGCTAACCAGTATTGTCGGCTTTCAGGGTGAGAGGCTGGTGCCCACTGTAAGGAAGGCTCAGCATATCTGGAACACCAAGGAATCTTCCAGACCAAAAAATAAAAGCTTCATAGTTAAATAAGGTAATTCTCAGGGAGAATAGATAGGATTGTGTTCACTATATGGCCCTTCTGTCTTGAATGGAATAGTGGCTGGGACAGTAGTTAAGTAGAAGAAAAACACATTGCTTGTAAACTAATTTTCAGCACATTTGGGAGTATTTTGGACTACCAGACACCACTTCAGGAGAAACAATGAACTCTCATCTACCTTTCCTCAGAACTGTATAGGATTCCACATGATTAACTTCCTTGTTTGCTTTCCCTTTTAAAATGAGGTTCAAAAAAAAAAAAAAAATAAAGAGGCAAAAAAAATAATAATAATAAAATAAAATAAAACGACGTTCAGCATAGAATTAAGTCTAGACCTCTGAGGGAGTAGATGCTTCTGCCAAACCAATGGGTTTCCTACCTAAGAGGGGTGTTCAATCATTGTGCCAGTGAGAAGTCCAAGGTCTTGACATGTGCAAGCAGAAACCATGAGGGATAACAGGGAAATAAAATAAGGAAACACATAAGAGACAGTGAAAAACAGAATTTAGTATTTGGTCAGTCCTTCTGACCAAATAAAATAACCTCTTTTTGCTGCCTTGGACCATGACAAACACAGATTTTCTCAAATCTGTTGATTACCAGAATTGCTCTAACTGACGAGGAAATTCTGTTGACTGTCTACTCACAGCCCTTGTTCCATCACTGATGGAGAATGTCCTGTGCTTCAATTCTGGAAAAGGAAAAGGGTTTATGGAAGTTTCTAGGGAAGTTCTAGCTTGCTTTTAAGAAAGAAAAATGAGGGAATCAGACCCTCCTGCCTGCTGGAAGTGAAATAGGGAGCTTGCTGACCCCACTGCTACTGACCACTATCGTGCTGCCCTGAGGAAAGCCAGCCAGAAGCCAAAGTCAGAACCCAGAAGAGCCCCAAGGAGAAAGGACTGCAAGAAATAGTCGAACTTTGGATGGAACCGAGCCTGAAGCCCACCCTCTCTGGCCATCCCAATACACGAGCCAATGTAACTCTGTATTGTTTAAGCTTGAGTTGGCCTTTCTTTTGCTTGTAGCTGAAATCACAAAATGATCCTTTGAACTAGAGCCAATCTGGGATTTGGAGGAATTGGGCACCAGTTGTTCAATCGCTCAGTTGTGTCCAACTCTTTGTGACCCCGTGGATTGTAGCATGCCAGGTTTACCTGTCCTTCACCATCTCCCAGAGCTTGCTCAAATTCATGTCCATTGAGTTGGTGATGCCATCCCACCATCTTGTCCTCTGTCATCCCCTTCTCCTCCTGCCTTCAATCTTTCCCAGCATCAGGGTCTTTTCTAAGGAGTCAGCTCTTCACAACAGGTGACCAAAGTATTGGAGCTTCAGCCTCAGTGCCAGTCCTTCCAATAAGTATTCAGGGTTGATTTCCTTTAGGATTGACTGGTTTGATCTCTTTGCAGTACAAGGGACTCTCAAGGGTCTTCTCCAACACCACAGTTCAAAAGTATCAATTCTTCAGTGCTCAGCTTTCTTTATGGTCCAACTCTCACATCCATACATGACTACTGGAAAAACCATAGCTTTGATTATACAGATCTTTGTTGGCAAAGTAAAGTCTCTGCTTTTTAATATGCTGTCTAGGTTTGTCATTGCTTTTCTTCCAAGGAGCAAGTGTCTTTCCAACCTAATTATTTACTAAACAAATTATTTTGTGCAAATCCCAAGTTCCCCAACCTCAGTTTTCTCATTTAGTAAAATTGCACATCTTTGAAACATGTCGTTGTTGTATACATACATGATGCTCTTACTCTTAAGATGCTGTGTGCATGCTAAGTCACTTCAGTCATGACTGACTCTTTGTGACCCCATGTACTGTAGCCCACCAGGCTACAGGATTCTCCATGGGATTCTCCAGGCAAGAATACTGGAGTGGGTTGCATGCCCTCCTCCAGGGGATCTTCCTGACACAGGGATCAAACCCACATCTTATATGTCTCCTGCATTGGCAGGTGGGGTTTTTTGTTTTTTTGTTTTTTACCACTAGTGCCACCTGGGAAGCCCTAGTCTTAAGATAGGAAAGTTTATAATGTGTCCACTTTCATTTTAGATACACATATATAAATAGTTCTTGAATCATGTTTGTCATCACTCCATACCTCTGCTTTTGTCTTTCTTTTAACCCCTTGTTGTTGTTATTGTTGTGTTAGTTGCTCAGTTATGTCCAACCCTTTGTGACCCCATGGACTGTAGTTCACCAGGCTCCTCTGTCCATGGAATTCTCCAAGCAAGAATACTGGAGTGGATAGCCATTCACAATACTTTAGTTTGAGTTTCCCTATTTTTTTCTCCCTCCCCTTCCTCAATTGTACTTAGCATCTCATAGATGTGTAGGAGACAGTGACAGAGTTGTCATTGATTTTCCTCATTCAGCATTTCCCCAAAATACCAAGTGAAAGAATACAGTACATTCTTTTTTAAAAATATTTATTTATTTACTTATTTATGGCTGTGTTGGGCCTTCCTTGTTATGCAGACTTTTCTCTAGTTGCAGTGAGCAGGGGTTCCTCTCCAGTTTTGGTGCACAGGCTTCTCATTGTGGTGGTTTCTCTTGTGGAGGCCGGCTTTAGGGAGAGAGGACTTCAGTGGCTTCAGCTCCCCAGCTCTAGAGCACAGGCTCAATAGTTGTGGTGCACAGACTTAGTTGCTCAGCTGCATGTGGAATCTTCCCAGGCCAGGGATCAAACCCATGTCTCCTGCATTGAAACAAGGTTTCTTTACCACTGAGTCACCAGGGAAGCCCTACAGTACATTATTTAAAGCATCTCATTGAAACCCAACCCTCATGCCCGTTATGTGCATGAAACAGAAATCTGAGATGCAGTATTGAAGTAACTTTTTAGGGGGCAGAAAGAAATTTGTCTAATTCCAGAATAGTCCAAGTGTGTGGTACATTTATTCTCCTAAAAGGTAAATGAAATTGTCAAAGACATGTAATGGATTGGTAGAATTTTAAATGGAAATTGTGTGTGTTTTCAGAAATGCACTAACTAGTGATCATTCACTGCAGAGGGAAATTAAACTGAAGTGAGGAAAAGAAAAATCTAGTCTGAAAAATACACAAATGCAAAGCAAAGACCCATCAAGAATCTGGGATACCCACTGGTCAATTAAGTACCATGTAAAGATTTCCAATTTTCTAGTAGTAAATTATTTATTTAGCTCTTGCACACCATCAATATATTTTACAAGTTTAATACCCAAATTATAGCTGGCCCACCCATTTATGGCCCCATAAATGAGTCTTGACTTACCAATGTGAATTCTTGTTCCTGGCAGTGTCAGATTTAGATTGGATTTGGATCTATTGCTTTTATCCTTATCAGACATTTCGAGGCTGATATTTTATTGCTATATTTAAAATGGAAAGTGCTTTAAAATAGACTTGGGAGGGAGCACAACTGATTCCTGCCCCGATATGTCATTTCCTGACTTAACATCCTACTATAATCTAGGTTAAAGGGTTGGAAGTCCACATAGAATCCTTCTCTACCGAAGATTTCCCCCCACACAGAGAATTTTCCTGGAGGAAAGTGAGTGATTATAAAAAGAACGACTTTAATCTTAAGTAAGAGTAGCTGGAGCTTTCAGTAGTAAAACTGACAGGCAATTTCCATGCCTATATACTTTGTAAGTCAAATGAATAATAAAGAATATAAATGAAACACATCTAGCCATTTCTTAAGTGTTAAAGTGTATATGGCGCTAAATTGCCAAGGCTTGTTTTTCAAGGGCTGAATTTTGTAAAATATGTAGAACCAACCAATAAATTAACAGCAGAGGAGAAGACTAACAAATCAAACCTAGGCAACAGCTTCCACTTACAGTTGTAAAAAGTATTATAGCTCTGAGATGAGAAACTCCCATGGTTACAAATATGAAAACAAATGCAAGAGATGACTGATGGTGCCTCAAATTATAATAATATCAGATGGTAGTTTTAGGCCTTTGAAAAAAAAGTTACCCAAATGACTTTTTTTTTAACCTTTTTACAATACGTTTTTTTTTTAAATTTACTTGGCTATTGTTCTTTTAAAATAATTTTCATAGAAAGTTTCTTAGCGGCCTATAATATAAACTTGAATATGAGGTTCACGAGAACCAGATCAGCTCTGCTGAAAGAAAAGAGGGACATGAGTTCTCAGCCCTTGTTGTAGCCCTAAGAGATAGCAAGTGCAAACCACTCCTTGGAGCTTATGTTCTCCCTTGAAAAATGAGCCCATCTCATAGAAACAGAGTGGGGAAAAGTGCTTTGGAGGAGAAACATGTTATTTGGTATGAAGAGAGATTATTGAGAAAGAAGAAGGAAGCTTTGAAGAACTCAGAGTCATTTTTAAAACTCTGTAGCTTTAAAGGTTTACAGTTCCAGCTACAGCCCTCCAGCCCCAGCACTGCCCCTGCACACCTTCCTTCAGGCCAGCCACACAAATTAAAATGTGGCATTCCTTGTGCAAAAATGAGATCGAGCTGAGCCTCCTGCATTGGTAGGCAGATTCTTTACCACTGAGCCACCAGGGAAGCCCCTTATGCCCCGTGCAATAGAGCAGATTTCAGTGAGTGTTCACTGTTGCCAAATTTTAAAAGTTGGATGGCAATGAATAAATGTTTTCATTTATTATATTACCTGGGCAGAGCTTTCTTGGGAGAAGGCAAGTTACTTTTTAAAAACCATGAACTAGAAATTTTAAAATACTTTTTTATGTACAATGCTACTTTATGTGAATAGTGAAAGAGTTCACCTTTGAAAAAATAGCAGGTTTTGGATGAAACCCATGCATTTCCATATTCCATGCAACCTGGTGCTTAAATCTAGAGAGGAAAAAATGACGAGGCTGTGGAAGAATAAGGAAATAGGAGTGAGTTTATTAAGATTTCTTAAATATTCCTGGAACATAGGCAGGTATTTGGAAACTCTTTTTACTCAGTGAAGAATGATGCCTGAGGGATAAAAAGACCTTTTTCCATTTTTTGCTATTTTCCTCATTTCCCTTTCTCTTCCCAGCCTAGCATTCCTAGAGTTCCCAGGTTTATAAAATACTTAATGAAAAAGCAAGACCACATAGCTGCTCTTGTTGGTCCATGATTTTTTTTTTCTTATTTTGCACCTGTATAGAAATATTATCAGTTCAACTGTAAAAATTAGTAGCTGTCTGAGTTAGGAAAGAAAGGTAGATGATATCTTCTTTTGATTTTTGAAGCTTCAGAATGGCACCCTCACAGAGCCTGCTAACCAAACCCCTTCCCTGGGAGATGTGAGATCAAAAGATTGAACTTCCAAGTTCCCACAGATTTAAGCACCAAACTCTCAAGGAGTGAATAAAGACTACACATCCTTTGCCGAGAGTCCAGTTTTCTTCAGCACTTTACAGATTCAGTATGTTGGATGGAACACAAGGGCATCCTTCTGCAGAGGTTAGGAAACTCAGGCCATCCTTTATCACATTGATAACTTGGTGGCAGCTGGGGAGCACATTCCTCACTTTGTTCTTAATCCCCATGAATTAACCCTTGAATGTGGCCAAACTCCAACTCAAATCATTTTATTAGGCCTATTTATGCCTTTCCTGGAAATCTAAATGAACATCATTCTTCCCTCTTGGCTGGTAGGCAGCCTGTTGTACTCTGAAAGTGAAAGTTTCTCAGTTGTGTCTGACTCTTTGCAACCCTATGGACTATACAGTCCATGGAATTCTCCAGGCCAGAATACTGAAGTGGGTAGCCTTTCCCTTCTTAGGGGATCTTCCCAATGCAGGGATCAAACCCAGGTCTCCCGCATTGCAGGTGAATCTTTACCAGGTGAGCCACAAGGGAAGCCCAAGAATACTGGAGTGGGTAGCCTGTCCCTTCTCCAGCAGATCTTCCCCATCCAGGAGTCGAACTGGGGTCTCCTGCACTGTAGTCAGATTCTTTACCTGAGCTATCAGGGAAGCCTTGTAATTCAGGGGGAAGGAAGCTGGAGACACTGACAGGTAAATATTTTATAGTCAAAGGAACGTTCTCTCTTCAGATCCATACTCTTTTCCTTCATATCTTTTGGAGCTGAATAGTTTGGAATAAAATTAGCTTCTCAAAACCTAAAATACATTCAGAAGAGGCAAATCCTCAGAGACAGAGAGTAGATTAGTGGTTGCCCTGGGATGGGGGAAGAGGAAATGAGGAGTTATCATTTAATGAGTTTGAGGTACTCTTTGGTGATGATGAAAAAGCTTTGAAAACTAGGGAGAAAGTGGTGATTGTACAACACTGTGAATGCACTGAATGCCATTGAATTTAACACCTTGGGATGGTTAGTTCTATGTTATGTGAATTGCACCTCAATTTCTTACAAAAGTAAAACACTTCTCACAGACTTCATTCACTTTTCACTCTACAGCCAATTTTCTTATGAGACAGAGGTTCAGGGATATGTTTTAAGAAAATTCACATCACCAAATGGGTCTAAAGAAAAGAGTTTAACAATTAGCCAATTAGCCCATTCAATAGCTATTATTTGAGACAGAAGAGTGTTTTTTCTCTACTACCTAAAAAGACTTCATAGAATTGATGCTTTCAACTCATGGTATTGAAGAAGACTCTTGAGAGTCCCTTGGACTGCAAGGATCAAACCAGACAATCCTAAAGGAAATGAACACTGATTGGAAGGACTGATGGTGAAGCTGACGCTCCAATACTTTGGCCACCTGATGCAAAGGGCTGACTCACTGGAAAAGACCCTGATTCTGGGAAAGATTGAGGGCAAGAGGAGAAGGGGGCGACAGAGGATGAGATGGTTAGATATCATCACCAACCCAAGGGCATGAATCTGAGCAAAATCTGGGAGATAGCGGAGGACAGGGAGCCTGGTGTGCTGCAGTCCGTGGGGTCACAAAGAGTCAGACACTACTTAGTGACTGAACAACAACAACAATAATATCTTCCCTAGGTAAAGACAGTAAATACATCTCTCTCTAAATGAGATTTCCTCACACAGCAAGAACCACACTAGGACAGAGCTACCAGAAGTAGGAGTGTCATGTTATACTAGGAACTCATGTGTAAATGGCTTTGGCTGTTTGAGGGAACATCTCTGTTGGCCAGAATGACAGGGCCCCGTAGGATGCCCAGTGGTCCATCCCCCAGTGACTAACTCGATTACTTTGTCCAACTTCAAAGGATCAGGCAAAGATGTGACACCAGTCATCCCTTCAGTGTGAGCTGGACCCACCAGACTCACAGTGCTTGACTTGTAATGCAGGTGCTACATGAGCCAGTAATTAAAGAAACGTCCAAGTTACACGTGCCAGACTTACACAATCCAGCCCTGATGGGGGCTTAAATATACCTATTTATGAATGTTCCACTCTGTCAAATGCATGCAAAGCAGAACTGCTAAGGTATGAGCTAATTGACTTGATCAATGTTTCTAGTTCTCACCAAATTTTTATTTTTGAAAAAAACAGCCAAAGCCTGTCTACATCTTAAAAGTACATATTCAGTTAGAATCTTTCGTCACAGTAATTGTGACAGATGCATAACCCCGACTGGCTTGGTGCCTTAACTGCATGGACTTCCAAATCTCCATAAACCCTTATTTACTAACCCACAACTGCCCAGCTGCCATGTCCATTCTAAGGTTTAGGTTTGCCTGGTATATAATTAGAGGTGAACCGTTGGTTTGTTTTCCAGTAAAAACATATAGCATACAATAAAATTGAGAAAACCTGTCAGCACTTTTTGTAATATCATAGATGCATAGAACCAGAGACCAAAGGGAGCTTATATTCCAAATGTCCTCATTTTAAAAATGAAGCGCAGAGATATTAAGTGACTTCTCCAAAGTCGTGGCGGGTTAGTGACAGTGTCAGACTAGAAGCCAGGTCTCTGATTCCACTTCATTGGTTGTGATCTACCACACTGCCTTTCCTCACTCAAGAAGCTCTGAAGCCAAGAAATGATGCAATTCCAGAAATATACCATGATATCACATTTTAAATTATTTTTCCACACAGAGTATAATGGAAAAAAAAAAACAAACCCACAACAGTACCTTAGAAATCTGTATCACGTCTCACACATGCCTCTCCCCTGGCATTAGGCAAACCCAGCAGGCCTAGGCCTTGTTGAAACCTTAAAACAAACCAGGCCAATTCTGAGGTCTAGACAGGCCCCAGACAGGGTTTCCTAAAGCTTTGAAATGCGATTTTAGAACTGGATAATTTAGAGGCAATTTAACCCAGAGACCAAACTGACATTCAGAACATTTATTTTGAAAACATTTTTAAAGCATCTCTTCGCCCCTTTAAAACATGATTTTGTGCTTTACTTGGGGCAGATCAACTGAAATTGCAGTGATTAAGGTTCAGATTCACTAACTGTTGGTAAGTTCAGCCTCCTTCCCAGTCCACTTACCCAAGATTCAGGAGAAACTTGCTTTGTCAAAAAAGATTCCAAAAATCATGTTCAATGTTTACGTTGTTTCTACAGCAGTGGAGGGTTATACTTTTAGGTTATATTTATTCAAGAGTCCCAGGAACAATTTTGACTACAACTTTTGTTCATGGCAGCCAAATTCTCCACCTATGCTAAAGATTATTGCTGCAGAACTCAGTCTTAAAATTAGTGATTTTTCTTTTTAAGTGAAAAAGTGAGTACTCTCCAGATTTCTGTTTTAGGAGACAAAGACTGAGCCATAGTCTCCTCATCTATAAAGCAACCAGGAGCCACAATTAAGAAGATACCAGAAATTCTATCACAATCTAAATGCTGCATATTAAGTGGAATTCTCAGTATGTGGAGAAAGCAGTCATTTCTTATTCAGATTCATTTTCCTTTAAGGATACAGCTCAGCACATCAGGGTAATTTTATTTTTCAAATAAATGTTAGTGTTAGATGGGACAGGTTAGCCAAAGATATCTGAGAGCATCAGAATATGCTATGTCACGAATGAGAGTAAATAGATGGTTCTTAAAGTTTAGATCTTGAGAAAGCACAGTTCAACTCTCTCAACAATGCGTGATTCTCGATAATTATCTTAAAATATAAATGTAGAAAATAGCATCAGGCTGTGATGGCTCTGCAATCTCTGGGCTCCTTCTTTTAATTCTTATTAGTCATTTTAAATTCAGCTTTTTAAGTCTTAGTCCGATTGCCCTTCGGGAACAATAAAGTGGCAATTAGGTAGGACAAAGGCATGGAATAGACACAATTACTTATTGCCATAGTAAAAGAAAAAAGATGGGTCTATGAACCTATCAAGAAAAACTGCAAAATGGAATGGGCAGCTGGACCTTATGAAAAATATATCCAAATATTTGCAGAATGTATTTTTGGCTACCTCCCTATAGAGATATTAAAACCATTTTCTTTTATTAGAGAATTTACTACCATTACATTTTATATTAATTTAATGACTTTGATCAGGCAATCATCATTTATTTGCCTAAATTACCAGTCCCTTAATACTTCATCGGCAAAGAGAAAATATTTCATAGAACATGAGGCAAAGCCTCTAATTACTATTACAGCATAATTTAAAACAACTTCAACAGGTATTGTAATTTTGACCAATTGGGTTACTAATTTGGAGAATCAATTATCTCCCAGACCCCTTCAATTTGCTGCCTCCTTTAATTGGCAGTGGCTGTCCAATTACACATCTGGCATAGTCATAATAATTGCATCTGTAAATAGCCAACCAATCAGCCAACTGAGCCTGGTTATCAGGTACAATCATGTAGTTTTAAAAACCTTGATATATTTGTGGGTCAAATTATTTCTGTAATTTGATCAAATTATTCACAAACTTTTCTCCTCCCACCATTCATCTTAAAATTTCTAAATTTTAAAGAAATTTTATTCACATAATTCATTGGTTTCCCTCCTTTCTCTGACACCAATTTCAAGACACTCAATCTCAAAAATAAAAATCAAAGGGAACAACCTGCTCATGGCAAAAACAGAAAATTAAATACTGCCCAATGCTGTAAGGTGAAACTAGTACAATCTTGTACTACCAATCACAATGTAAACTATGCAAACCTTTGAAAAGCAATAGGGCCATGGGAGTCATAAAATGTCCATGCTCTTTGATCCTATAAGACCATGTTTAGAGTTTTATCCTGGGGAAATAATGCCATAGAGGAAAGAAATCTACTTTCCAGTGATGTTCTTTCCAATGCTGACTTTAACAAACAGCAACAACAATAAAAACACAAACAAAAACTGAAACAAAAAGTCTACATATCGAGTAATATTTAAATAACACATCAAATAAAAAAGTAGCCATTCAAAATACAAATGATTGACTGTGAGGAAAAATATGGAAAGTGTCTATGGTATTAAGTGGGCTAAGTAAACTGAAATGAAATGATTGCAACAATGTACAGATGAGTGCCCATATTCCTCCTATACATGAAAAGAAGTAAAATGTGATATAATCTCTAACAGCAAAACCAAGATTCTTTGTGCCCTAAAGAGGAGCTATCACACCCATTTGGGAGGCTGGAGATGGCATGAAAGCTTGCATTCAAGGGCTCCAGAAAGTTATGAAGGGGTTACCATAGTTCAGCACCAAGGAAAAGGTGTGCTATACCTGGGCACCATCAAGGATCCCATTTGGCTGCCTTGAGGGCATGTAAATAGGAAAGGTGATCCACCTGCCTGGAAGGCGAGGCCAGCATCTTACTGGGAAGAGCTAAAGGTTAAGGTTTATTTCTGCAAACAGTGAGGGGAGCTAAACATTTTAGAAAAGAGGGAGGCTGCATATTATTGGCAGACAGAATTGGGGGAACTGGGTTTGAATCTTGCCTCTGTCCTGTGGTACCTTTGTAGTCTTGGGTAAGTGCCTTAAGCATTTTGAGACCTAATTTTCTCATCTCTACAATGGTAGTCATACCTACTTATTAGGGTGATTGTGGGAATTAAAGACAATATATATAAAGTACCTGGTACCTAACAAGTACTTCACAAATTGTACTTATTGTTGTTATTAATAAGAGTAATCTGATATGAGAAAGCAGTATGGATAAGAGTAAGGAAAAGAAGATGCTATGAGAATCACTTTAAGTACTTCCTCTGCTGGATTATAACACAAGAAAAAATGGTGTCTGAAGTAAGGTGATGTCTGTGACAAATGGAAAGATGGCACAGAATCAAGAAACACCACGGGGAGGAACTTTTCTGGTGATCCAGGTCGAGTGGTTAAGACTCTGTGCTTCCAGTACAGGGGACCTGGGTTCAGTCAGTGGTCGGGGAACTAGGATCCCACATGCCATGAAGCAAATAGGCCCATGTGCCATAACTACAGCCCGTGTGCCACTAGAGAGTCCATGAGCTGCAATGAAAGATCTGCATGATGCAACAAAGACCCCACGTGCTACAACTAACGCCCAACGCAGCCAAATAAATAATTTAAAAAAAGAAAGAAAGAAACACCATGGAGGAGGAACCCATAGGGCTGGGTCAGGATGAAGCCAGGTTTGGTGGGTATGAAGTTCATATAATCAAGAAGCTTATATGATTCTTTTACAAGGAAAAACAATAAGTGTTAAGTAATACTAATTGTTGGGCTAATAACTGGGCTTCCCAGGTACCTTAGTTGGTAAAGAATCTGCCTGCAATGCAGGAGACCCAGGTTCGATCCCTGAGTGGGGAAGATGCCCTGGAGAAGAAAATGGCAATGCACTCCAATATTCTTGCCTGGCAAAATCTCATGGACAGAGGAGCCTGGCAGGTTACAGTCCATGGGGTGCCAAAAAGTTGGACATGACTTAGCGACAAAACCATAAGAGTGAACATTTATTTAGAATAAGAAAAAAATCATAACAAATTACAAAATTGAGAAACTTGACAAACACCACTAGTGTCACAAAAAAGCATATTTTTAAAAATGAACTGCCTGACAAACCTCTAGAATTATCTTTGTACATTTTTGGCTGTACACTCAATTGCGTCTTCATATGGCCAATATCTTATAATACAATTTTCTATGGAAAGAGTAGGAAGAAACCTCAGTCTCTCCTTCAGCTTGGGTGACCAAAATTTGTTTTCTGTTAATGTTAGTTTAAAAAATTTTTTGTTCATAACTCATTATTAGTGCTGTCATGTAAATTTTTTAGCTTGTTTAAAGTTGCAAAACATTTCTATTAAGTTTCCTTTATGTGTAAATTGTTAAAGATGAACCTAATATTTACAGACCTGCTATCAGTTTGTGCCATACAAGCATAGGCTGATGAACTCTATTTATCATATTCCTATTGCTGTTGTTCAGCGGCTAAGTCGTGTCCTATTCTTTGCAACCCCATGGACTGCAACGCGCCAGGCTCCCCTGCCTTCACCATCTCCCGGAGTTTGCTCCAGTTCATGTTCTCTGAGTCAGTGATGCCACCCAAACATCTCACCCTCTGTTGCCCTCTTCTTCTCCTGCCCTCAATCTTTCCCAGCATCAGGGTCTTTTCAGTGAGTCGGCTCTTCACATCAGGTGGTCAAAGTACTATAGCTTCAGCTTCAGCATCAGTCCTTCCAATGAATATTCAGGACTGATTTCCTTAAAGATTGACTGGTTTGATCTCCTCGCTGTCCAAGGGACTCTCAAGAGTCTTCTCCAGCACCACAATTCAAAAGTATCAATTCTTCAGTGCTCAGCCTTCTTTCTGGTCCAACTCTCACATCCGTAGATGACTACTAGAAAAACCATAGCTTTGACTAGATGGACTTTTGTTGGCAAAGGGATGTCTCTGCTTTTTAAAAATATGCTCTCTAGGTTTTTCATAGCTTTCCTTCCAGGGAGCAAGCATCTTTTAATTTCATGGCTACATTCACCATCTGCAGTGATTTTGGAGCCCAGGAAAATATAATCTGTCACTGTTTCTGTTGTTTTCCCATCTATTTGCCATGAAGTGATGGGACAGATGCCATGATCTTAGTTTTTTGAATGCTGAGTTTTAAGCCACCTTTTTCACTCTCCTCTTTCACCCTCATCAAGAGGCTGTTTATGTGTTCTCCTTACAAAAGAAAAGAAAATATATGGTGGATTCATACTTGCATACACTACATTTTAGAGTACATTCTTGATAAGAGAGAACTATTATGTTGACCAGGTGTTGATGAGAAGTGAATCCTCGGCTTACAACTTTACATGCCTGGCAACTAAAAGATTCCACACATTCACACTGTATTTTCCTCCCCACCTGCACAGCATGATGCACTTCTGGCCTTGCTTTCTTTATGTTATAAGATCGATGACTCAGCACAGTGGGCAGTAGGAATATACTGGAAGGCATTCCCTATTTTGGGACAACTTGCACTAACTAAATATAAGCAGAAGTGCCTCCAGAACACACAAACATGTCCCATTAAACCCAAAGGAATGAATCCCCAAACTCAATTTGACAACCCTCTTGCCCAGTCTTCAGCTTGGCACCTCACAAGAGGGCGAGTGTGGCTGAGGAGAGGTCACAGTAGAAAGAAACCTCAGCTGAAATATCTTATTTCCCCCACTTTTACAAAAGATATATGCTTTTACAAAACACATTGCTGGGCTGCTGCCAGAGACCTGTGCACAAGAGTAGCCCTGAACTAAAGCTTCACCTGCTTCATGGAAAACGTCTCTTTCAGCAATGATTGAATATTATAAGTGGACAATGAAGCAGGCAGTAAGGTTAGGAGCACCAGTAAGTGGGAAAATTATAATGCCATTAAGGCAAGAAAGAAAATCAAGGTGAAAGGGATGGGGTTAGTTTTGCTGTGTTGCAGAATGGTTAAGAAAAAACATAATAGCAAGTTTTCTTATAACTATGGTGAGTTTAGGATTCTATGGGACCCCCAAGACCTGACAAGTTTGTGGGACTGTCAAGGTGGTAAAATTACTTAAAGAAGGCCTAAAATGAGAAATTCTCTGAGTAACTGAAAACATTCTCCCGAGTTCTCAGCCTGCACCTACACTATTCATTTCCATTTTTGACTCTTTCATTAATTCCTGACTTGGCCAGTCTACCATCTACTGAAAGCAAGCATTCTTGTACTAATAGTTGCTAAACAACAGCAACAAAAACCTGTACCCTGAGATTATGGTGGTTGGGGTGTGGGTAAAGAACTTGACATAGAGCTTCAGTAAAATTGCAAAGTCCTACTTTCTATTCTGTCTTAAATAATTCACAGAGCCTTCGGTGTTTTTAAGAGAGTCCTATGACACAGAACCAGCAGGAATCTCCATTTACTGTTCTTTTTCTGCCAATTCTAGCTTGGAATAAAAATAAAAGAGATGATAGATAGTTCACTTGTTATCTTGGTCTTCATTTAGGCCATTTTGTCTACAGTGCAAACAGAGTAATCAGAGGATGAATCAACAGTGAGAGCCATTGTGGCTACTGTACACGGCTGTAAATTCATGCTCATTGAGGCTGACATTGCTTGACAATCTATTTTTCATGTATATTACTTTTGCTATCTATTCGAGTCCTTGTCTATTGATAGTTAATGCATCTTCTGTATTGTTCCATGTAGCAATTGTGGTTATCTGGTAACAATACAATGATATAAGGAATTAAACATTAGTAGGCAATTTATAAAAGAGCTGAAATTTTACATTCCAATAGATAAAATTGAAAAATGGAACACATAAAAGGCAATAAGAATTGGAAGGCTGTTTCTCACTGACTGTGTAAATCAGAATCTCTCTGAATCCTTTTAGTGTTGTCTAAGGATTAACAGAAGTTAAAACCTTAACGTCTCCAATGGAAACTGGGGAACACTAGCTGGCATGAAAAGAAAACTGTTAAACAATCTTTGTTTTGCCCTTTGGGGAGAAAATCGCGAGTAACTGGTCTGGTTTCAACTGATAAGATAAGAAAAAGAGTAAACTGGTGGGGGGATCTGAACCAACTCTAAACATATCATTCTTGTAGGATTTGATAATACTCATTTAAAAAAACCTATTCTCTTTATTGTTCGTTTCTGATGGAGGCATGTGTCTCATGCTAGTTGATGGATTTATTGATATCTGTATCATAGATCTGTAGTTTCACAATGTAGGGAGAAATCTCTTATCACAAAATTCTGGCCTAAATAGATTTAAGATCTTAATCTTGCCCACAAAGCCTGTTTTCATGGAGCTGGCTTTCCTTCAGCCCAAAATGATCATTAGTCCTCCTCTGTGCTAGCCACTGGCCAGGCAAGGCAACAAGGGTCTGACCCAGTGTGGCAGTCATAGAAAGAGATGGATGCTAAGTGGTCTACTTGGCATTGCTAACTAGTGGTCTAACCCTAACCACATTTCTGATAAAATATGGTCCACTGCAGAGGGGAATGGCAAACCACTTCAGTATTCTTGCCTTGAGAATCCCATAAACAGTATGGAAAGGCAAAATGATAGGACACTGAAAGATGAACTCCCAAGGTCAGTAGGTGCCCAATATGCTACTGGAGAAGAGTGGAGAAATAACTCCAGAAAGAATGAAGAGACGGAACTAAAGCAAAAACAACACCCAGTTGTGGATGTGACTGGTGATGGAAGTAAAGTCTGATGTTGTAAAGAACAACATTGCATAGGAAGCTGGAATGTTAGGTCCATGAATCAAAGTAAATTGGAAGTGGTCAAACAGGAGATGGCAAGAGTAAACATCGACATTTTAGAAATCAGTGAACTAAAATGGACTGGAGTGGGCGAATTTAACTCAGATGACTATTACATCTACTACTATGGGCAAGAATTCCTTAGAAGAAACGAAGTAGCGCTAATAGTCAACAAACGAGTCCAAAATGCAGTACTTGGGTACAATCTCAAAAACGACAGAATGTTCTCTGTTTGTTTCCAAGGCAAACCATTCAATATCACAGTAATCCAAGTCTATGCTCCAACCAGTAATGCTGAAGAAGCTGAAATTGAACCGTTCTAAGACCTAGAAGACCTTCTGGAACTAACACCCAAAAAAGATGTCCTCTTCATTATAGGGGACTGGAATGCAAAAGTAGGAAGTCAAGAGATACCTGGAGTAACAGGCAAATTTGACCATGGAGTACAAAATGAAGCAGGGCAAAGGCTAACAGAGTTTTGCCAAGAGAACATAGCAAACATCCTCTTCCAACAACACAAGAGAAGACTCTACACATGGACATTACAAGATGGTCAATACCTAAATCAGATTGATTATATTCTTTGCAGCCAAAGATGGAGAAGCTCTATACAGTCAGCAAAAATAAGACCAGGAGCTGACTGTGGCTCAGATCATAAACTCCTTATTACCAAATTCAGACTTAAATTGAAGAAAATAGGGAAAACTACTAGACCATTTAGGTATGACCTAATTCAAATACCCTATGATTATACAGTGGAAGTGACAAATAGATTACAGGGATTAGATCTGATAGACAGAGTGCCTGAAGAACTATGAACGGAGGTTCATGACAATGTACAGGAGGCAGTGATCAAAACCACCCCCAAGAAAAAGAAATGCAAAAAGGCAAAATGGTTGTCTGAGGAGGCCTTACAAATAGCTGAGAAAAGAAGAGAAGTTAAAAACAAAAGAGAAAAGGAAAGACACACCCATTTGGATGTAGAGTTCTAAAGAATAGCAAGGAGAGATAAGAAAGTTTTCCTTGGTGATCAGTGCAAAGAAATAGAGGAAAACAATAGAATGGGAAAGACTAGAGATCTTTTCAAGAAAATTAGAGCTACCAAGGGAACATTTCATGCAAAGATGGGTTCGATAAAGGACAGAAATGGTATGGACCTAACAGAAGCAGAAGATATTAAGAAGCGGTGGCAAGAATACACAGAAAAACTATACAAAAAAGATCTTCATGACTCAGATAACCACAGTGGTGTGATTACCCACCTAGAGCAAGATATCCCAGAATGTGAAGTCAAGTAGGCCTTAGGAAGCATCACTATGAACAAAGCTAGTGGAGGTGATAGAATTCCAGTTGAACTATTTCAAATCCTAAAAGATGATGTTGTTAAAGTGTTGCACCCAATATGACAGCAAATTTGGAAAACTCAGCAGTGGCCACAGGACTGGAAAAGGTCAGTTTTCATTAGAATCCCTGAGAAAGGTAATGCTAAAGAATGTGGAAACTAGTGCACAATTGCACTCATCTCACATGCTAGGAAAGTAATGCTCAAAATTCTCCAAGCCAGGCTTCAACAGTACGTGAACCGTGAACTTCCAGATGTTCAAGGTGGATTTCAAAAAGGCAGAGGAACCGGAGATCAAATTGTCAACATCCAGTGGATCATCGAAAAAGCAAGAGAGTTCCAGAAAAACATCTACTCTATCTTAATGACTATGCCAAAGCCTTTGAATGTGTGGATCACAGCAAAGTGTGGGAAATTCTTAAAGAGATGAGAATACCAAACCACCTGACCTGCCTCCTGGGAAATCTGTATGCAGGTCAAGAAGCAACAGTTAGAACTGGACATGGAACAACACAGACTGGTTCCAAATAGGAAAAGGAATACGTCAAGGCTGAATATTGTCACACTGCTTATTTAACTTACATGCAGAGTACATCATGCAAAATGCTGGGCTGGATGAAGCACAGACTGGAATCAAGATTGCCGAGAGAAATATCAATGACTTCAGATACACAGATGACACCACCCATGTGGCAGAAAGTGAAGAAGAACTAAAGAGCCTCTTTTTTTTTTTTTTTTTTTATTAGTTGGAGGCTAATTACTTCACAACATTTCAGTGGGTTTTTTCATACATTGATATGAATCAGCCATGGATTTACACGTATTCCCCATCCCGATCCCCGCTCCCACCTCCCTCTCCACCCGATTCCTCTGGGTCTTCCCAGTGCACCAGGCCCAAGCACTTGTCTCATGCATCCCACCTGGGCTGGTGATCTGTTTCACCATAGATAGTATACATGCTGTTCTTTTGAAATATCCCACCCTCACATTCTCCCACAGAGTTCAAAAGTCTGTTCTGTATTTCTGTGTCTCTTCTTCTATTTTGCATATAGGGTTATCGTTACCATCTTTCTAAATTCCATATATATGTGTTAGTATGCTGTAATGTTCTTTATCTTTCTGGCTTACTTCACTCTGTATAAGGGGCTCCAGCTTCATCCATCTCATTAGGACTGGTTCAAATGAATTCTTTTTAATGGCTGAGTAATATTCCATGGTGTATATGTACCACAGCTTCCTTATCCATTCATCTGCTGATGGGAATCTAGGTTGCTTCCATGTCCTGGCTATTATAAACAGTGCTGCGATGAACATTGGGGTGCACGTGTCTCTTTCAGATCTGGTTTCCTCAGTGTGTATGCCCAGAAGTGGGATTGCTGGGTCATATGGCAGTTCTATTTCCAGTTTTTTAAGGAATCTCCACACTGTTTTCCATAGTGGCTGTACTAGTTTGCATTCCCACCAACAGTGTAATAGGGTTCCCTTTTCTCCACACCCTCTCCAGCATTTATTGCTTGTAGACTTTTGGATAGCAGCCATCCTGACTGGTGTGTAATGGTACCTCATTGTGGTTTTGATTTGCATTTCTCTAATAATGAGTGATGTTGAGCATCTTTTCATGTGTTTGTTAGCCATCTGTATGTCTTCTTTGGAGAAATGTCTGTTTAGTTCTTTGGCCCATTTTTTGATTGGGTCATTTATTTTTCTGGAATTGAGCTGCAGGAGTTGCTTGTATATTTTTGAGATTAATCCTTTGTCTGGTTCTTCATTTGCTATTATTTTCTCCCAATCTGAGGGCTGTCTTTTCACCTTATTTATAGTTTCCTTTGTAGTGCAAAAGCTTTTAAGTTTCATTAGGTCCCATTTGTTTAGTTTTGCTTTTATTTCCAATATTCTGGGAGGTGGGTCATAGAGGATCTTGCTGTGATTTATGTCGGAGAGTGTTTTGCCTATGTTCTCCTCTAGGAGTTTTATAGTTTCTGGTCTTACATTTAGATCTTTAATCCATTTTGAGTTTATTTTTGTGTATGGTGTTAGAAAGTGTTCTAGTTTCATTCTTTTACAAGTGGTTGACCAGTTTTCCCAGCACCACTTGTTAAAGAGGTTGTCTTTTTTCCATTGTATATCCTTGCCTCCTTTGTCAAAGATAAGGTGTCCATAGGTTCGTGGATTTATCTCTGGGCTTTCTATTCTGTTCCATTGATCTGTATTTCTGTCTTTGTGCCAGTACCCCACTGTCTTGATGACTGTGGCTTTGTAGTAGAGTCTGAAGTCAGGCAGGTTGATTCCTCCAGTTCCATTCTTCTTTCTCAAGATTACTTTGGCTATTCGAGGTTTTTTGTATTTCCATACAAATTGTGAAATTATTTGGTCTAGTTCTGTGAAAAATACCATTGGTAGCTTGATAGGGATTGCATTGAATCTATAGATTGCTTTGGGTAGAATAGCCATTTTGACAATATTGATTCTTCCAATCCATGAACACGGTATGTTTCTCCATCTGTTTGTGTCCTCTTTGATTTCTTTCATCAGTGTTTTATAGTTTTCTATGTATAGGTCTTTTGTTTCTTTAGGCAGATATACTCCTAAGTATTTTATTCTTTTTGTTGCAATGGTGAATGGTATTGTTTCTTTAATTTCTCTTTCTGTTTTTTCATTGTTAGTATATAGGAATGCAAGGGATTTCTGTGTGTTAATTTTATATCCTGCAACTTTACTATATTCATTGATTAGCTCTAGTAATTTTCTGGTAGAGTCTTTAGGGTTTTCTATGTAGAGGATCATGTCATCTGCAAACAGTGAGAGTTTCACTTCTTCTTTTCCTATCTGGATTCCTTTTACTTCTTTTTCTGCTCTGATTGCTGTGGCCAAAACTTCCAACACTATGTTGAATAGTAGTGGTGAGAGTGGGCACCCTTGTCTTGTTCCTGATTTCAGGGGAAATGCTTTTAATTTTTCACCATTGAGGGTGATGCTTGCTGTGGGTTTGTCATATATAGCTTTTATTATGTTGAGGTATGTTCCTTCTATTCCTGCTTTTTGGAGAGTTTTAATCATAAATGAGTGTTGAATTTTGTCAAAGGCTTTCTCTGCATCGATTGAGATAATCATATGGTTCTTATCTTTCAATTTGTTAATGTGGTGTATTATATTGATTGATTTGCGAATATTAAAGAATCCTTGTATTCCTGGGATAAAGCCCACTTGGTCATGGTGTATGATTTTTTTAATATGTTGTTGGATTCTGTTTGCTAGAATTTTGTTAAGGATTTTTGCATCTATGTTCATCAGTGATATTGGCCTGTAGTTTTCTTTTTTGGTGGCATCTTTGTTTGGTTTTGGAATTAGGGTGATGGTGGCCTCATAGAATGAATTTGGAAGCTTACCTTCATCTGCAATTTTCTGGAAGAGTTTGAGTAAGATAGGTGTTAGCTCTTCTCTAAATTTTTGGTAGAATTCAGCTGTGAAGCCATCTGGTCCTGGGCTTTTGTTTGCTGGAAGATTTTTTATTACAGTTTCGATTTCCTTGCTTGTGATGGGTCTGTTAAGATCTTCTATTTCTTCCTGGTTCAGTTTTGGAAAGTTATACTTTTCTAAGAATTTGTCCATTTCATCCAAGTTGTCCATTTTATTGGCATAGAGCCGCTGGTAGTAGTCTCTTATGATCCTTTGTATTTCAGTGTTGTCTGTTGTGATCTCTCCATTTTCATTTCTAATTTTGTTAATTTGGTTCTTCTCTCTTTGTTTCTTAATGAGTCTTGCTAATGGTTTGTCAATTTTGTTTATTTTTTCAAAAAACCAGCTTTTAGCTTTGTTGATTTTTGCTATGGTCTCTTTAGTTTCTTTTGCGTTTATTTCTGCCCTGATTTTTAAGATTTCTTTCCTTCTGCTAACCCTGGGGTTCTTCATTTCTTCCTTCTCTAATTGCTTTAGGTGTAGAGTTAGGTTATTTATTTGGCTTTTTTCTTGTTTCTTGATGTAAGCCTGTAATGCTATGAACCTTCCCCTTAGCACTGCTTTTACAGTGTCCCATAGGTTTTGGGTTGTTGTGTTTTCATTTTCATTCATTTCTATACATATTTTGATTTCTTTTTTGATTTCTTCTATGATTTGTTGGTTATTCAGAAGCGTGTTATTTAGCCTCCATATGTTTGAAGTTTTAACAATTTTTTTCCTGTAATTGAGATCTAATCTTACTGCACTGTGGTCAGAAAAGATGACTGGAATGATTTCAATTTTTTTGAATTTTCCAAGACCAGATTTATGGCCCAGGATGTGATCTATTCTGGAGAAGGTTCCATGTGCACTTGAGAAAAAGGTGAAGTTGATTGTTTTGGGGTGAAATGTCCTATAGATATCAATTAGGTCTAGCTGGTCCATTGTGTCATTTAAGGTTTGTGTTTCCTTGTTAATTTTCTGTTTAGTTGATCTATCCATAGTTGTGAGTGGGGTATTAAAGTCTCCCACTATTATTGTGTTGCTATTAATTTCCTCTTTCATACTCGTTAGTGTTTGCCGTACATATTGCGGTGCTCCTATGTTGGGTGCATATATTAGTTGGAGGCTAATTACTTCACAAACATTTCAGTGGGTTTTGTCATACATTGATATGAATCAGCCATAGAGATAAAAGTGAAAGAGGAGAGTGAAAAAGTTGGCTTAAAACTTAACATTCAAAAAACTAAGGTCATGGCATCTGATCCCATCACTTCATGGCAAATAGATGGGGAAACAATGGAAACAGTGGGAGACTATTTTGGGGGGGCTCCAAAATCACTGCAGATAGTGACTGCAGCCATGAAATTAACAGACATTTTCTCCTTGGAAGAAAAGCTATGACCAACCTAGACAGCCTATTAAAAAGCAGAGACATTACTTTGCCAACAAAAGTCCATCTAGTCAAGGCTACAGTTTTTCCAGTTGTCATGTATGGATGTGAGAGCTGGACTAGAAAGAAAGCTGAGTGCTGAAGAATTGATGCTTTTGAACTGTGGGGTTGGAGAAGACTCTTGTGAGTCCCTTGGACTGCAAGGAGATCCAACCAGTCAATCCTCAAAGAAACCAGTCCAAATATTCATTGGAAGGACTGATGCTGAAGCTGAAACTCCAGTATTTTGGCCACCTGATACAAAGAACCAACTCATTGGAAAAGACCCTGATGCTGGGAAAGATGGAAGGCAGGAGGAAAATGGGACAACAGAGGAAGAGATGGTTGGATGACATCACTGACTCAATGGACATGAGTTTGAGCAAGCTCTGGGAGTTGGTGATGGACAGGGAAGCCTGGCGAGCTGCAGTCCATGGGGTCGCAAAGAGTTGGACATGACTGAGCGACTAAACTGAACTGAACTAGTAGTCTAGTTAGTGTTGTAACAGTTTGCCGCAGAACTTTGTGGCTAAAAACAACAACAATGATTTTATCATCTCTCATGGTTTCTGAAGGTCAGAATTTGGGAAGGGCTTGCCAGGCAGTATAGCTAGGCAGGGACCTATCATAGCTGTAGTCAGACAGTGGTTGGAGCCTCCAAAAGCTGAGGGGCAAAGTAGGTGAGAGCTGGCCAAGAGTCCCTGTCTCTTTCTGTCTCAGGGCCATGTGGTTCCTCCCCATGTGCTAGTGTGGGCTTTCCCACAACATGAAGGCCTTTTGCTGATGAGTTCCAAGGAGTGAGATGGAAGCTGAACCACCTTTTATGGATTAACCTTGGAAGTCACATGGTGACACTTTCACATTCTATTGGTCAGAACAGTCACAGAAGTCAAATTTCAAAGGAAAGAGACATAGACTCACCTCTTAATAGGAAAAATGTCAAAGAATTTGGGGATATATTTTCAAACCACCACAGTAAGGAATTTTAATTGACTGGGCTTAGTGACTGATTGGGTTTCCCAGTGGTGCCAGTGGAAAAGAACCTGTCTGCCAATGCAGGAGATGTAAGAGTCACAGGTTCAATCCCTGGGTCGGGAAGATCCCCTGGAGGAGGGCGCAGCAACACACCCAGAATTTTTGCCTGGAGAATGCCATGCACAGAGGAGCCTGGTGGGCTACAAAGAGTTGGACATGACTGAAGTGACTTAGCACACACATATGATGATCCCTGTATATAAGCCAGTTTATCTGGCCCCTGGATCTTAGTGGAGCTCTAGAAATTAACTTGAAAGCATAGGCTTTCTTAACCACAAATGTGGGCTTATTTCATTCTCTTAATCACCTTCTGAAAGACATAAGCAAAACAGATGTTATTCTTATTCTGATTTCTACTGACAGCAAAATGGTGGTTGGGACAGTTCAAGTCACTTTCCCCCCAAAACACTGCTACTAAAGGAGGCAGCCCAAACGCAAACCAGGTCTCCTGCTATGACACCATGATATGCAGCTTCTCCTGGACCTTTTATACATGACTTTCATTATAGTGGACTATTTGGAGTAATTGTTAGGTGACAGAATTGTTTGTAATGGAAATAGACATTCTGGAGAATCAATATTAAATAAAGAGGATATCAGCTGGATAGTATTATGACCATGGTTCCATTGAAGGTATTCATCTGTAGGGTCCTTTCTGTTTGTTTTTTTTTAAGAAATAGCATTAACACATTTATTACAATAATTTTCCTAGGATGACAGTGTCCTGGGGCATTTCTCAGGACTAGCACCTTATTAATCACTAATAGAGTCCTGGCTTTCATTTTAATCATGTGTCCAGACATTGAGGGAAAAACTGAGAATTTAACCTTCCAGATTCTTGTGGCTAACTTTATATCCTGTTATTAAGGTACCTCCTTTCTGGGGGGGGAGGGGGGGCACCATCAGGCAGAATAAGGACTCTCCTGGCTGCAAAATGAGGCAGAGGGACTTATGCCACTTTTGTCCAAGGCCTTTCCTGGCCCACCTTATTTAAACACAACACACTCACTCCAAACCTCCTTTGATTTACACTGCTGCAGTTCAACTGTTTTGAAAAGCTGATGTTGTGGAATTCTTAAGTCATCTGTGACCTAGGTCACTAAAGACAGGAGCAATTTAGTAAAAGTATTAATTGAAACTCTCCCTGACAAGCCCTACTCCTCCAGATAAAGTTACACATCAAACCCACACAAGCTGCTGGGCTATTCTGAGCAGCCTGAGATTTTCAATATCTCATAAACAGTCCCCTCAATCACTACAATCTAATAAGGCTATAATCATCATTGACACTATAATGATTAAAATGAATAAAACCCATTAAGAAAAGTCATGTTGAGTTATTAAAAGTTTCGCTCTGTGTGATATGTAATCTTTTATCCATTTTTTATGATGAAATCTGTAACCATCTATCCACAAAAGACCATTAATTTACTGCTCTGTGGATGTTACCATGCTCTTTAGTTTAACAGCTTATCATTGATTTCTTGAGGGAGATATTATATTTGGAGAAATACACATGGAACAAAAGCCCGAATGTTGCTGTAAATTTCCCACTGACAGGATGATCAAAGTATTTTGGCCTGGTCTGCAGCCTGGGGCTGGCGAACAAGTTTTCTAGAGCAGAGAGAGCCCTCCGGCTACCAGGCAGCAGATCCATGTTTTTAGGCAAAGCAGATCTTTTAAGGAGAGGTCATGTGCACAAAGAGGGGGAGAAACAATAAAATGTCCATTAACTGGAGCCTAGTTAACTGGCTTATTGGCATCTATTAGAAACAAATTGCAAACAAAACTGATCCTATTATAAACTTTTCCTTGTCCCCTCCATCCAGGGCAGTCCTGATTGGCTCAGAAGAGCCCCAACAAATACAATGCTGGCAGATGACTCCTTTATTTGCAAGGAGAAGATTGGTTTGCAGCCAGCAGCAGCCTACAACCCTGACCAGCAGACAACTACAAACCTGGGAGGGGTACGTGGGCCCGTATAGCCGACAGAGCACTGGAGAGGCAGCTAATGTACTCATGCCTACATTCTTTCACCAGGGACTTTTTTTCCCTAAGCAAACAACAATAAAAAAATCTGAATGGAAGAATGTGTACAGAGTGCTGAACTAAGTGGTGGGGGTGCCCGATTCTTAATGTGTACTTTTTCTCATAATAAACTCTGCTCCAATATCTTTACTGCCCATCTCTTATTTAATCTTAATAACAGTAAAACCTTAAAAGAGTCTGTGAAGCCAACGAGAGGGTGTTGTCTTTGAAGGCATTCTTCATCTTTCCTGAAATGATTAATAAATGCATTTGCCAGCCTCTGTCTAAACAGACTTGCCAGAGTTCCCCAGCAGGTAACGACAAGGTCCCACAAAAGAAGATGAAAATGGTTGCCTTATATCTTTTCAGATTTTCTTATTTTCCAGATTTGCTTCCCTCGTTGAGGTCTTGCTGGTTTTTTTTTCCCCCACTTTATCTGAATAACATTAGGTTATAAATGTCATTCCATAATATACCATCTTTTTTACAAAGGGAAGCCAGTCATTACCAAAATAATCAAATATTCTTTATGATCCTTTTAAAAGAAAACAGCAAATTTCATTTATAAGGTTGAAGTATAGTTCAAAGCTTGGTGAACAGACATCGATTTTATCAATCTTTGGAGAGTTCATTTAAATCTACACTATTCCATCATGTAAGACAAAATGGTTGCTAAATGAAATTAAAAGGCAAATTCACCAAGAATAAAAAGGAAATTACTCTTTATATAACACATCATTAACCTGTGGAAATAACTGCTTCAGGGTATGATTGAAGTAAAGAGCTTAGTAAAAAAAAATTTAAATGATGTAAAACTTCTAGAAATCAGTTTTACAGTGGTATTAGTGACTGGTAACTCTATCAATTCTCACATTTCTGTACATACACTCATACCACAGTTGAAGTCAGGAGGACACTTTACATGCCCTCAACATACTAACAATTAGTTTATGAAATATAAACACAGCACTATCTGGTACACAATTAACTTTTTCTGCTGCTCTCATACCTTCCTCTCAGCTTAACTGTATTCATGTTATTAATAACTGTGGTTCAAAGTGAAAATGGGATTAGGTGAACTATTTGTCCATTTCCATGTGGCACTCTTTATTCCCCCTCTCTTGTTTCAGGGGGATCAGGATGTAACACAGTATAAATGGTTATTTGAAAATAGCTAAAGGACCTTAAGAGAAACACAAAATCACTTAAACATTCCAATAAAAAGGGACAGATACACGGAAGAAAATTTGTGTGTGTGTGTGTGTGTAACATAAAATAAAATATAAATAAGCCAGAGTAGGGGATAAGGAAATAAGGAAGAAATCACGTCAGTACATCAAAGACTTCTTTTGGTATATCTTCAGAGAAAGTGAAATTGACTTAAAATACCTACAAAATTTTAAATGACATTAATGAATATTTATCACCATGGTAATAGAAATATAGTTCTTTCTAATCATGGAGGCAGTGAGAATTTGTGACATGAAAGTTTTCTTGGTGTTAATTTGAGCCTTTAATTAATAATAACCTTTTAGAAAGGGGTTGTTTAACTACAAAAAAAGAAACGATGAGAAAACAAGGACTAGTTGCAGAATTTAGTGAAACTGCATATTGGTAAGCTGTGGTTCTAGAAAGCTGAGTCAGCACTTCTGTGATTACAGGTGGGGAGAGCAATAAAATCTTGCTGAGTTTAGTTATAGAAACTATACAGTTTCATAAACAGTATGATGTTGTTCTCAGCAGGTAAATGTTATATTTTAATGACATTTGTATTACAACACATACAAATTCTCGAGCTCAAGGTCAACAGAGCCTCCTTCAGCATGAGCTGCTGAAGTTCAGGTCCAAGGCTAGAGATGAAAGATTAAGGCTCTGAAGGGATAAGGGGGCAGGGAGAGAAACTGAGATCACAGTAACTTATTAGTTTGGAAAATAATATTTTTCTGGTAGACCATTTGGAGATGTGTGTGGGTTTGAGCTAGTTAGAACTTAAATAGGTGATCAAGCTTTCTTAGGAGCTAACAGGACCTTGTGTGAACTTGGTCATAATGAAGATAGCAAGCCGGTGATGGTGATGGTGATGGTGATGGCGAAGACCTTTAGTTTCCAGTCTTAACTGTGTCAAAATGTAAGTCTACATGATTCTTAAGTAGTCCCAGGTCAGTATACCCCTTCTTAAACCCAGAAGTAGAAGGACAGGTGACACATTTGTACATCTAAACCCCTTCCTGAATGTATTAACTTAAAACAGTTTGAAGAGTCTAACTTTGTTGAGATTGTTAATAAATCAGTTTTATTTCATTGAAAATCTATTCATACACTGGAATTCTTCCAAGTGCTTTCCCTTAGAGCCAAGCATGGATATTTTTGTCTATATAAACAGCAGATTATTGCTCCTCTTTTAAAACATCTCTCGTATATGGATCTTAATTGTTTACAAAGCACTCTCCCTTGCACCCAATTTTATTTAATTCTCACAGTAAACTTTGAGGTCCTTGTCAGATAGAAAATATTTCCATTGTACAGATAGTGAAACTAAGACTCAGAAGTTGATTCATCACCTGAGGTCACACTGGTAACTGTTGAAATCAGAAAATAAATTTAGGTCTTCTCTCTCCAGATCATTCCACTCCTGAATACTGCATGATGCTCAGTAGTCATCTTTCATGACAGTTCATCACTGGTAATCCTTTTATGGGTTATATTTCTTTATTCACAAAACATCACAAAAGAAAGTGCTTTAAGAACTGCTACTCATTTACTCTGGTCCTCCCAAGGCCAGCAGTTGGGAGATAATCGCAGACCTGACTGGTTGTCTACCCAGCAGTTACCCACACTGCCTGTCCTTGCTGAGAAAGCCCTGATTTTGTCTGGGGAGCACTCTACTATACAATTCATAGATAAAGCCTGAATAGATCAGGCCATCTCGTTCCAGTGACTGATTTAGGAAAGGGCATGTGATGCAATTCTGGCCAATGAAACTCAATGGAGCCTTTTCTGGAAAGTTCCCTTGATTTAAAAAAAAAAGAAACATGGCAAGAAATGCTCCCCTTCTTTTAATCAACAGCTTGTCACATGACCATGAGAGAAGTCAGTCTAAGAAAGAAGCCAGCTTACTGAGGATAACAGAGAGGTGGAAGGAAGCTGTGTCCTTAATAATGAGTTGACACCAACCCTCAGCCATTCTCTCAGGACTTCTTGTTATACAAGAGAATAAAATGCACTTACTCTTCAAGACAGTTGACTTGGAATTTTTCCATTACTTGCCGTCAAACATCTACCAAAATTTATATGGGTGAACAGGTTATATACATTCATATACATATCTCAATTCAGCAGTGTTTAAAGTTTTACTATAACCAGTTGAATGTGTCTTAAATTGTTTAACTGGAATAGGATACTATATTTGTGAGGTGCTCCAGCTTTCTTAAAAATATGTTTTATTTTCCTCAAATGAGAATCCTCTTCTAGCTAGATCTGAAAGCACCTCAAGAACCTAAAGTAAAATCATCTCAGTTTCTTAATCATAACATGTAATTAAAATTTGGAGATCAGAACAACAAAATGGTTGGAAATTTATTAGTTAAAAGCTTTAGATAATAAAATTAGTCTTGGAAAACCATTATGACTCTAAATTTTACAATGGAGAAAATTCTTATACTGACAGAGCACACTGTTTCTCTGCCTCTTTTTAACATCACAGAGATGTTTGTGGTAACTCGTAGAGTCCCTAAAAATGACACCTAAGATGATCCAGTGTCAAAAACACAACCAGGATTCACAGTCATGCTGAGAAAAATGCTCTACTAGGTCTTCCTTGGGCTTCCTGGTGGCTCAGATGGTAAAGAATTTGCCTGCAATGCAGGGGACCCAGGTTTGATCCCTGAGTCGGGAAGATCCCCTGGAGAAGGGAATGGCAATCTACTCCAATATTCTTGCCTGGAAAATCCCATGGACAGAGGAACCTGGCAGGTTACAGTCCATGGGGTCACAAAGAGTCAGACATGACTGAGCAAGTTACACACACACACACACACACATATACACACCCCTTCCTTTTGAGATGTTAAGAAGATATAAAAGAATACAATGTACATATGTTTCAGTGAGAGAAACAAACAGGTAACAGTAACAAAGAAGTAAAATAAAAGTGTAATGGTTGCACATCTAAGATCCAAAGATCCTCATATATGCTGTATTACTCTCAGTGAATAACACCTTGAATCAAAAATACTTGAGCAATTCATTTTGCTAGCTACAAACTTCAGGAAATTTAATTAGTTTGAGATAAATGTCACCTTCCCTAGTTCCTGGGTACTTTAGATCAACATTGCTCAGAGCCTAGTAGATGTTAATTGATGTGTACCCCTCAGACACAAGAAGGGAGGGTCTTGGTTTGTGTTCCCCCAGAAATAGAACCAGAGTATGGATTTAAGGACAAGTAGTTACTTGGGAAGTGATCCCGGGAACTGCCAATAGAGGGTAGGAAATGAGTCAGAGAAGGAAAGGGAGTGAATATGAGCTGCTTTATCAAGTCAGTTGCCACTTTGAACAACTGGAACTCAATCTTCCTGGGGAACCCTGGGAGAATTGTGGACCACAGCTTGGTTTCCTAAGAGGAGTAACTCAGGAACATGTCTACTAAACCCCCATTCATCTTTGAATACTGAGTTGGGAAGCTTTAATTTTCTTGTCCTTTCAGCTTGTCTATTAACAGATTGAGTGGACTCCCATAGACTTCCTCCTTAAAAAAAAAAAAAAAAAGCTTTCAGGCAACGAGTTATAGGCCCTAATTGTACTTTCATTCCAAACTCTGTCATAAGTCATTGGCTAGCCAATGAATTGTCTTCTCTGAGTCAGGCACCCACTCTTGCTCTGGGTGTATTTGGAGACTGGGGGAGATTCACACTGCTCTCATGAAAGAAGAGCTGGGCCCGTCCCTTGATAATTTTGCTTGGGAAACATGGAGTAATGTAGGCAGTTAGCAGGAGTGGAAATTTAAAGAATATAGAGAAAGAAGCCATAAAGTAGCATAGGGTTTATGAGAGGGAAGTAGAGTAGGGCTGTGAGGGATCTTGGCAAGCTGAAGTTATGACTAAGCCTAAACTATGAGAAAGCAAAGACTATGAATTTTTTTAAAGGATAAAATAGATGAAAAGAGTAAGTGTTTTGGAGCTTGCTATAATCAGAGACAAAAAGAAATAAATACCCAGATTATCAGATCACATCGCAGATGAAACAACAGAGTAAGGATCTAAGACTCCTGGTCCTTGGGTTGTAAGGACCACCTTGGATCCAGAAATGCCCAAGAATTCTGGACTTTGTGAGGTCTGGTCCTTTTCTTAGCTGTATTCATGGAATTCTATGAAGATTCACGTTAAATATTACATAAAATAATTATTTCTTGAACTTGTTTGTGTGGATTCCTGTCTACAGACATGGGTACCAATCCCAGCACCCTACTTTCCATGTGTATGGAAGAGCAAGTGACAAATCCTGTGAACCCCGGTTTCCACATTTGTAAAATGAAAATAATAATACCTAGCCTGTAGTATTATTTTTATGATTAAATGAAATACCTGAAGCACAGTAAATTACAAATATTTATTCTCCTTCCCCTTAGAAAAGGAAAGGAAGATACTGGGAGGTCTGCATTGCCTATGCCTCTCTAAATGAGTTTTATTCATTAGTAAGCTAATTCTCATCAGGTTGGGATAGAATTCAGAAACTTTATTAATTACATTTCCTCAAGTAATAAACATGAGTGCATAAAGCTGCCTAGACTGATAGAATCCTCAGATGCCAGAGTCTGAGGAACTTCAGATATCATCCTTTGGTCCTTATTGTTCAGGTAAAGAACCTGGGGTGGAGAGGCGTGCCTATATCATATAGCCAGTTACTGACAGAGCCAGGAGGATAATGGGGGTTTCCAGACTTCCCATCCTGTGCTTATTGGTTTTTTTTAACCTCGATCCAATTCTCCATTTCTGTTGTTTTCCTTTTTGGTTTTCCCCATGGTAAATCTAAAATCACTTTTCCCTGTAGACTTGTGACTCGGAGACTCGAGCATTCAGCTTATTCCTTAGCCTGTCTTCACAAGGCTTCAAGTGTGGGTTAAGAGTCCCTCTGTGACTTACCTCTATTATCACACTCTTCACACATTGTTGTGATCACTGCATCTCCTCTTGATTTTGCATTCCCTGAAGTTCAGTTCAGTTGTGTCTGACTCTTTGCGACCCCATGGACTGCAGCACGCCAGTCCTCCCTGTCCTTCACCATCTCCTGGAGTCTGCTCAGACACATGTCCATTGAGTTGGTGATGCCATCCAACCATCTCATCCTCTGTTGTCCCCTTCTCCTCCTGCCTTCAATCTTTCCCAGCATCAGAGTCTTTTCCAATGAATCAGCTCTTTGCATCAAGTGGCCAAAGTATTGGAGTTTCAGCTTCAACATCAGTCCTTCCAATGAACACCCAGGACTGATCTCCCTTAGGATGGACTGGTTGGATCTCCTTGCAGTCCAAGGGACTCTCAAGAGTCTTCTCCAACACCACAGTTCAAGAGCATCAATTCTTTGGTGCTCAGCTTCCAGATGTTCAAGCTGGATTTAGAAAAGGCAGAGGAACCAGAGATCAAATTGTCAACATCTGTTGGATCATAGAAAAAGCAAAAGAGTTCCAGAAAAATATCTACCTCTGCTTTATCGACTATACCAAAGCCTTTGATTGTGAGGATCATAACAAACTGTGGAAAATTGGAAAAGACCCTGATGCTGGGAATGATTGAAGGCAGGAGAAGAAGGGGATGACAGAGGATAAGATGGTTGGATGGCATCATTGACTCAATGGACATGAGTTTGAGCAAGCTCCAGGAGTTGGTGACGGACATGGAGGCCTGGCGTGCTGCAGTCCATGGGGTCACAAAGAGTCAGACACAAATGAGCAACTAAACTGAACTGACTGGTCAGTTTCCCCACCTGTAAAGGTGTGCAGGGGGAGAAGGAGTTATCTTAGATTATTTTTAAGGTCATTTATAATGACCTGGGCTTCCCAGGTGGCACTAGTGGTAAAGAATCTGCCTACCAATGCAGGAGATGCAGGAGACATGAGTTCAATCCTTGGGTTGGGAAGATCCCTTGGAGAAGAAAATGGCAACCCAGTCCAGTATTCTTGCTTGGAAAATTCCATGCACAGAGGAGCCTGGTGGGCTACAGTCCATGGAATTGCAAAAGAGTCGGACATGACTGAGCACATTGCACATAGTTCTAAAATAGTAAGAATCTATATTCTAAGTATGTTTAATTACATATAACCCTGCTAAAAGCTATGAAACTTCATTATTGCTCTCAGATAAAATCTCAAAGAAGTTATCTAAATTCACATGTAATTAGCTTCATAACAGATTCTACTACTAGTGAGTCATAAAAACAGAAACCTTTTAAAATCTTGGGAAAAAATTCACATCGTTTACCCCTCTCTTTGAAGTCACTATTTAAAATTTAAAACATAAACACATAAGGCCTTTACATCAATTCATTCATTCTTTTTATTTTTTGGCCACACTACATGGCATGAGGGATCTTATTTCCCTGATCAGGGATTGAACCCATACCCCCTGCAGTGAAAGTGTGGAGTCCTGACTACAGGACAGCCAGGGAATTCCCTATCATTTCATTCATTCTATTGAAGGTTACTCTGAACAGTGCAGCATTTGAGGCCCCAAAGAAAGCCAATGAAGAGTTTATATATGATCAATATTACTGCATTAAGAAAAAAATTGTTTTCTAGGAAGAACCCTGATCTCATTTGTCTATCCAACATGAATGTTTGGGAATACTTACAAGGATGGAAAGAGAAGGCTTACTATACTAAACCAACATTTTGTTTTCAAGAGTTTGGGGGAAAAAAATCATATGTAAAAGCACAGCAATCTGTGCAAGATATTCTCTGCTCCACGGAGAAATGGAGAATTCTCTTTCCAAGATGGCTTGAAAATAATCCCACTGACAATAGAGTTATAAGTAAAAATGCCCTGGAAGATACCCTCTCACCAGAGGACTCTATGATAATTATAAGTGCACATACTCAAGAATGAAAAATGCTTTTAAATTTCCTTTTATTATTTTCAAGAATGCTCCTAAGTTGGATAGGGAATAAGAAATGAAAGGTGGAAATTCTTTAAACACACATAGTGAAATCCTCGACCATCGAGCAGCTTGAGAAAGAGGAGTTTTTCTAGAAGCTATTGAACTAGGAGGCAGTTAATGAGTGAAGAAATGTCTTTAGAATTGAGCAAAAAAGAATTGTGTAATAAGATCCCCATTTCTCTAGAGCAGAGCTGGGGAATTAATTAAACTAAAACTCAGGAAAGATCTGCTTCACAAAGACAGGGTATCGATGGTCCATTGGTAGTTATTTGAAAGCAATCACTGTCCTCTGTAATAGTATTAAAAGGTGATCTATCCCTGATCACTCAGATCTAGTGGAAGCTAAACTAGAGAACTTGGTAAGCATGAGACAAACAGAGGCATAGACAATTCCAGCATGTCTTGTAGTGTGGTATACTGTTAGTTGATCAGTCATATCTGACTCTTTTGGGACCCCATGGGCTATAGCCCACTAGACTCCTCTATCCATGGAATTCCCCAGGCAAGAATACTGAAATACTGAAATAGGTAGCCATTCCCTTCTCCAGGAGATCTTCCTAACCCAGAGATCAAACCCACATCTCCTATGTCTCCTGCATTGCAGGTGGATTTTTCACCCATTGAGCCATCCAGAAAGCCCTCCATCACGTCTTAATTTTGCTGAATTAGTATTTTGAACATCCTGGGAAATTTTTGCTATTGTCACATATATATTCTACATCAGATTGGAAACTGAACTGGAAAAGATTCATTATGTTTGGGGTGTGGGTGTGTGTGTAAGAGAGACAGAGAGAAACAAAGAGACAAAGAAAGTGAGCAGAATATAATGATGAAAAAGTAAAATGCTTACTAGAAAACTTACACCTCAACTATTATGTACTTAAAAGAATTTAAAAGAATGCATAATCTTGAGCAAAGGAAGTTGAACAAAACAGATACCTTAAAATTTCATTTATATAAAGTACAATACTAGGACAAACTAATTTAGGATGTTAAAAGAGTTAGGGTCATGATTACTTCTTAGAAGAGGGGGTAATGACTGGAAGGCAGGTAGCACAAGGAGATTTCTAGGGTGCTGTTTATAATCTTCATAATGTTCTGGTTACATAAGTGTGTTCAGTTTGTAAAAATGCATTAAACTGTACACTTATCATCTGTGCAGTTGTCCATCAGTTTGCTCAGAAGCAGTTGCCAAGAGGGAGAGAGGATGCAAAATGTTTATTAGAGAGTAACACTGGTGAGGGACAGGGGAGATGGAGGACTGGCAGGAGGAGCTGTCAGACAATCAGCAGAGCTGGTAAAGAATCTACCAGCTCATCAGGAGCTGCGGAGCAAATGTTGCTCATGGGAGGAATTCCATGATAGGTAGACATGACTAAGTCTTTGTGAAAAGTCTTATTTAATCATTGGGTGGGGGCTTCCCTGGTGGTCCAGTGGTTAACAATCCACCTGCCAATGCAGGGGACATGGGTTCAATCCCTGGTCTGGGAAGATCTCACAACCAAGCCCATGCACCAACTACTGAAGCCTGCGCTCTAGCATCCATGACCTGCAACTGCTGAGCACACACATCCTAGAGCTGGTGCTCTGCAACAGAGATGCCGCAATGAGAAGGCCGCACATCTCAGCTAGAGTCTAGTCTCTGCTCAATGCAACTAGAGAAAACCCATATGCGCAACGATGAAGATCCAGTGCAGCCAAAAATTAATTAATTTTAAAGAGTCATTGACTGGGGTCACCTTGAGAAGAGCATGACCTCAGCTCAAAAGCAGACCAGAACAAATGAACAATGAGAAGCTGTCAGCTGACTTCACTCCTTACAGCTGGGCAATGAGTTCTTTCTTAAAGACAGCATGAGCAGTACATGGATCCAAACAGTGCAAGGGGTGAACTGTGGATACACAGTAACTGTTAATAATACAATATGTAAATATATTGCAATTAAAAGTTTTTCAATAAAAAGGAGGGCACTTCTAAGTGTCCTTGTCATCTAGTCATACACAGAACTCCAGTGTTATACAAGTCAAATCAAAGTATTCCACTAATGAAAAAGGAAAATATTATGATTTTTCTGTGTTCACAAAGAAAAAATCCAGATAATGCATGTTTTTCTTACTTTTGAGTTTAATCTTAAATTCTTCTTAAATCTTTAAATGTCTTTACAAGAATCCAAATAAATTGATATGTGGTTTTAGCACAAATTACATTTTTTGCTACATTGATATTTTATGAGATTTCACAAGGAGCACTGTGACCTCCAGATGTCCCTCCACAGGCACAAATTTAAGGACCAACTAAGCTATTTAAAAAAAAACAACAGATGCTAGAACTGTAAGGAACCTACAAAGCATCAATGCCCTAATCACTAGCTATTGGGGAACAAAAAGTCCCACCTCTAGGTCACAAGCAATTCAGATGCTATGTATGTCTTCCCATGTATACAAACACTGAACTGTGGTCCCTCATCTTTTAGAAGTTAGAGAATACGTTCTCTATTTATTCCTTTAAACTCAACTTGGATTGTATCTGCATGTCTAGTCTCTGTTTCTGCCCACACATGCTGTGATTCATCCATCTGCCTGTATGGGTGCTGCAGACTCTCCAGGCCTAGAACTTAATCATGCTTTCTGTATTCCAATGCCACACACACACACACACACACCTTTCAAATTATTCTTTCTGAACCTTCACACTCAAAGCCTCTTACCCCCACATCATGCTCTCTGCCTGACCCAACCTGGCCTGGTTCCCAGACCAGAGGACTCTAGACTTGCCCTGTCTTGTAGCCATCATGCTGCCAAAATACATTAGGTATAAGAGCATTTTTAGAGATTTAGAAAAGAAGCCAAGTATGTGTAGCAGGGCATATATATCTAAGTTTTCCTAATAATAGGATGAAACATCAATCATCTGAGAATGATACCATTAGAAATGCTATAGAATACAATGCAAAGTAATCAACATTCATTTACCTGCAAGTTCATGGTATCATAAGCCAATAAGATTTCAGTACTAAAAAAAAAAAAAAGTCCAATAAACGGCTTTGTAAATGACTACTGACCAGACACATTTATTGGTTTGGCTGCACAGACTCCATCTCCTTTGTTTGTACAGAGCATCCCTGCTTCCTTTTGGCACCTTACCTTCCTGTCACAGCAAGCAGCTTCAATAGGACTGTCAACTCTGGCACACTGCACTCTCAAGCCAAGGGAAGAATATGTGGTCCAAGCTGGATCCATCAGGCTGTTGGGATTTTCCGTCTTTATAGGGGTGCAAGGACAGGAAACTAAATGGTTGGAGGTCATCTGTTAAAGCCACGTTTCCTAACAAAATAGCCAATAATTACAACTTCTTTGCCATTAGGAACTACTGTTCTCTCCTGATCTAACTTTCCAAGAACAGAACAATTTTCAGTAAAAACATTTTAATGAACTCCCACCATGGGACAGGATACCAACCTTATTCATTCATTGAACAAATACGTATTACATTTACTGAGACTTTTTGGCCGTGATACAGTAATAAGCAAACAAAAATGCAAAATATAGTTTTCAAGACATTGGGCGTAAGACACCAAAGAATAGCAATCCCTGATAGATGGGAAACAGACAAAATGAGTCCTAAAATTACTTCAGTCTACTACTGCCTACAGACTTCCCTCTGGCATAGGCAAGGTAAACCCAGGAAAAAAAAAAAAAACCCAAATCTCCCTGCATTGGGGAAAATTGGGAATACAGGTGGGGCGGTGGCGAGGTGGGGGGCAGTGCTTCCCAGGTGGCACTAAAGAACCAGCTTGCCAATGCAGGAGACTTAGGAGATGTTGGTTTAATCCCTGGGTGAGGAAGATCCCCTGGAGGCGGGTATGGCAACCCAGTCCAGTATTCTTGCCTGGAAAATCCTAAGGACAGAGGAGCCTAGTGGGCTACAACCCATCAAAGAGTCGGACACAACTGAAGCAACCTAGCACGCACGCATGGGAATACAGGGAGACCAAGGCAGCCAGAGTACACAGAACAGAGTGCCAGAGGAGGGAGCTTCACAGATTTGCAGAGGAAATGCTCTTGCACATGTATGTATACTAAGTACTGATCAGGAAACTTACCTTCGTGAGGCTGGGAAAAGAAGCACATGAAGGATGAGAGGAAACAACCGCTGGAAGTCACTCAGGACCAGAAATAGTTCTTCCCACCAGCCAGAGAGAGAAGCTCGCACTTCATGGGACGTTTGGTAGAGTACTCAGAAGCATTTTGCTTCAGTAGTGGGCAACAGTAGCCCTGGACTAAAGTTCTGGTTTCACCTAAAAACGTTTAAAAACAAATCCTGAAAGGATCAACCCATTCCAAGGGATTTAGCTGTCTTTGAATTCACCTTTAGGTTTAAAATTATTTCAGAATAACTCTTTAACAAGTGACAGCACAAAACACCATGTGGCAAGAAGAGAAGATCTAAATCAGACTTCTAGAGATGAAGATGACAGAGTCTGAGATGTAGAGTACACTGGATGACATTAATAGCCGATTAGACATGGCAGAAGGAAGAATTAGTGAAAACTATTTAAAATGAAATACCAAGAGAAAAAACTAAAAGAAAAGAGCATCTGTGAACTGCATGACAACTTCAAGAGGCCTAACATACATGTAAACTGGAATCCCTGAAGAAGGAAGCAGGCAGAAAAAATATGTAAAGAAATGAGGACTAAATTGTTCCAAATTTCATTACCCACAGATCTAGGAAGTTCAATAAACCCCAAGCACAAGAAAACCGTGCCAAAGCATGTCATAATTAAAACAGAGATAAAGAGAAAAAAATCTTAAAATCATTCAGAGAATGTGCTAAATATAGAAGATTTTTATTAAGAACTACTGTGTTCCAGTGCTTAAGCGATCATTCTTTTTGTTGTTTTCCTTTTTTGCTCCCTTTCTTCCTTATTTCTCTCTTTCTGTCTATCTCCCCTCTCTCTCTCTCTCTCTCTCTCTCTCTATGAAGAGTAAATGAAAGTATTAGTCAGTCAGTTGTGACGGACTCTTTTTGACCCCATGGGCTGTAGCCCACCATGGGGTTTTCCAGGCGAGAATACTGGAGTGGGTTGCCATTCCCTCCTCCAGGGGATCCTCCTGACCCAAGGTTTGAACCTGGGTCTCCTGCACTGCAGGCGAATTCTTTAAGTCTGAGCCACCAGGGAAGCCACCTCTTTCTTTATGCCTATTTTCAAATACTCCTAAATATATGACAAAGATGAGTGCTTAGAGTTACTCACAGATAAAACATCACAGATGAAAAGTAAATTTTTCATAATTGTCAATGTGTTTTGAAAGGAAAAGTGCTCTGAAGTTGATTATAATCAGTGATTGTACTTATAGAGGGAAGGAGAAGAGAGACATGAGAGGGAAGGGTAGGAAGATTTCCAACCTCAAGTCTTTTAATATATTTAAAAGTATAGAGAGGTGGAAAGTCATAACAATTGTAAGTGTGTGTGTGCACACGTGTGTTTGTGTGCATGCATGCACACACACATGCACACGTAGTGGAGCAGGCAGAGCTCAGAGGTGACTCTTCTATTATCTCCCACTTCACAAAATATACCCAAATATTTCCTCATGCCAAATACACTTCTTTGCTTATGAGCAACATTGGAAGGTGTTAGAAACGTTCCATTCGGACATTCAACATGGAATATGTTATGTGTTGTAGAGAAATTTTAGCACACTACTCGGTATTTATTTGGATATAAGCACAAAAGCCTAGACTCGGTCTTTTCAATTAGTCTCTTTGCCTCCATTTCCTCTTCATCTATTCCTTTCCTTTGCAATTAATGTGTCAAAAAGCTTCAAACAGAAAGAACAAAAAGCTTGAACTAAGAAGATTTTTCTGTTCTTTGGTAGTTCTACAACTCATTATCCCTCTATTGACCACCAGAGACTCTGCTGCCGTATATTTAAATCACCCTAGGCATTAGCTGGGGATGGATTTATCACGAAAATTTTATAATAGAGAGGACCACAAGGAATAGAGTACTTTTAAATGTCTCCTCTCCTGCAGGCGGGTGATAATTTCACTCTTTGGTGAGTCCCTGCTGCTTTACTATTATATTCAGATGTTTTTATTCTAAGAGGAAAATATTATGGATGAACATAATGTTTTAGTATTTGGGGCAGTTGGATTGCACACCAGGTACTTGGATCTTTTTTTCTGTTTTTAATGTATTTTAAGATCAGTTATATTTAATGCTTCTGATTTCAGCTGGTTCCCACAGCAAACAAAAAGACTTGTAGGAAATCTAAATAATTTGAGTTTCAAGGAACTTCTTGCCCAAATTTCCATCCAGAGTATAAATCTCCTCTGTTACATTCGTAACAGCACCAACCTTCTAAAGTGAATGGGAGTAGTATGGGGGTTTATGTGAAAAGCTAATCCAGGACCTGGACAAAAGATTGAGAATAAAGGGCTCTTCTAAATAACAAAAAGGCAGAACCACAAAAAAGAGATTGAAAGGAGCAATAGTTGTGCAAGGAGTTGTGCACTTGTCCAGTGCACAGACAGTACAACTCATAAGCTACAATGAGTGGTGTCCCCTAGAGTGCACAAGATGCAACTTAAATTGAAATGCAGCCCTAAGCAATAGTGACAGAGACATTGAAAACACAGCAAGACTGAGCATATAATCAGGAATTCAAATGAAGAGCCTGGACAAAAGAGTCCAAGCCAAGAAAAATTTTGGATTTTGGATGACGAGTATAAGCATTCACAATAAAAACATTACTCTTTGCCTCATCCTAGTCTGTCATGGCTTTATCTGTATTTACCTTGATACAGTTTACACAATCCTCATTACCCAGCCCAAACTTGTGGTCCTCCATAATCACACTATTTTCTCCTTTTCCCTTTCAGGTTCTCACTTCATTCAAGTTCCCCTCAGGGTGACTCCAGAAACAAAACCTTAATTTTGGATTTCCAGTGTGAACACAAAGCCTTACAAAGGCACATGAAAAAAAAAAAAAAGATCAAGCAATTCTGCTTCTAGGAATTTTCTCAAAGAAAATAGTCATTCAGTTCAGTTCAGTTCAGTCACTCAGTCGTGTCTGACTCTTTGTGACCCCATGAACTGCAGCACGCCAGGCTTCCCTGTCCATCACCAACTCCCAGAGTTTACCCAAACTCATGTCCACTGAGTCAGTGATGCCATCCAACCATCTCATCTGATATCCCCTTCTCCTCCTGCCTTCAATCTTTCCCAACATCAGGTTCTTTTCAAGTGAGTCAGCTCTTCACATCAGGTAGCCAAAGTATTGGAGTTTCAGCTTCAACATCAGTCCTTCCAATGAACACCCAGGACTGATTTCCTTTAGGATGGACTGGTTGGCTCTCCTTGCAGTACAAGGGACTCTCAAGAGTCTTCTCCAACACCACAGTTAAAAAGCATCAATTCTTCAGTAGTATTATTAATAATAATGATAATATGAAAAAGCATAAGTGTCTAATAACAGTGAATTATTTAAATAAACTATGTAATAGTTGGACAGTGGAGTACTAGGCAGTCATTTAAACTGATTTTGTGGACAAAATCTTAATAATGTAGAAAGATGCTTAAGATATGTGGGTAAGTTTTAAAATAAGGCTTCAATACAACATGACTATAACCATTTTTAAAAAACTGTATCTAGACATAGGAAAGAAGACTTGATACCCACCAAAATATTGGCAATAATTCTTTCTGAGTAGTGGAATTAATTTTTATAATATTTATTGTGAAATTATTTCATCTCAATCACAAAATTAGCATGGTTATCACTGTATAAAAATAGAAAGAAAAAAAGCCCAGAGAAGAAAATTTTAAAAAAAAAATTTAAATTTCCCACAATCTTACCATCCAGTGAAACAGAAGCTACTAATATTTTGGAATATATCTTCTTGAACTTTTTAAAAATTAAAAACAACTTTTTTCTTATTATAAAAATAATACAAAAAAATAATAATACATATTCAATGTTGAAAAACTGAAAACTTAGCAAAAAGAAAAATATTTATTGAATATTTTTATTTTTTTATTTTGCTTATTTTATATTATAAATTTCCAACAATGAATATTCATTGACTTCATAATGAAAATTTTTTGAAGTATTGATCATGCCTCTCATATTTCCTCCACTTCATCTGAATTACAAGAATTCAGAAAAGAAAATCACTTGGTGTTAATGGTTGATAATGGCTTAACATATAAACCTCTCCCATTTCAGCTGAGGCTTTCTGTAACTTCTATTTTATACAAGGATGGGCAGTAGCATGAAGCCTATAGAGACACAGAGGCCATGGAAAAGGAAGAGGAATCTGGGGCCAAGCAGAATCTACACCCCAGTAGAGAAGCAGAGCTTAAAAGGGTTGAATTCAGATGAGAATTCAGGGACCTAGAAGGGAGCTAGTCATGCTTTCCAAAGATCTGACTCTATATCACAGAAGTAAACTGGACAAACTTTCAATATGGTTCTCTGGTCCAGGTGGAAGTGGCAGTATAATCTCTGACTATGGAAGGGTGAGCCCCAGACCCAGGGGATCTGGGGTGCTACTCAAGATAACCAAGTAAGCTAGAACGCAATGTGTTGGAACTCCATCATACAGGAATTCCAACATGATGGGAAGGCATGGGAGGGTTGTATGGACATGGCCCAGAGATTGCCCTGGACCACTGAATACAAGACTTGGTCAGCTATGAAGATATTTAATCAATCAGTAATTCATTCAACAAGTATTTATCAAGCTTCTAGCAAGTATCAGTCACTGGGGTAGATACCAGAGACAGCTAGTGAAAGTGCATAGATGTAACAGAGGAAGATAGATCTTAAGCCAAATAAACACAGCAATGGAGTGTAGCAAGCACTTCATAGGTCAGTCAAGATGCTCTAGACTATACCAAGGGTATGAAATTTAAACTGGGAATAGGATGTCAAGAAAGACTTTCTAAGGAAGTGATAGTTAAGCTATCTCAAAGGTGGAACAGGAGTTAGACAGGTAAAGACTGGGAAGGAAAGTATTCAGACAGAGCAAGAAGTGTGGGCTAGAAGTCTCAGGTCACACTTGGTAAGCAGGGACATACACAAGAGCCCACAAATCAACTAAGACTGGTTATGACTGGTTACCCAACCCTTGCTCATAGCAACCTGACATCCAAACCCCGCTAGAGAGTGGGGGCTGCGGCCTGGAGTGCAGACTTCAGTCTGTATGCATCGATGGCCCCAGCCAGGAGGAGCTGAGGTCAGCACCGCATTGTAACTTTCGCAGATTTCTAGGCACTTTTGCCTTCATGAGCTGTTTCTTTCATTTAAAATATACTGATATTTAAAATTATATTATATATATTAAAATTTTTATTTTGTGACTGAATTGGTATAAAGATTAATATAATCCAGGCTGGACTCTATTCACTTTTTTTCTTCTGATTTGAAAGAAATTAAAACATTTTTGTGGGCTTCTAAAAGTATCATGGGCCCTAGGCACTGGGCCCAGTGTGACTATTGGTAAATTGGTTCTGGCCAAGGATCATGGAGATAGAAGAAGTAAGGTGGACCAGACCCATCAACCCAAAGAATTAACTACAAAGACACTTTTAGAAGTCCTGCAGGGATGTCAGGAGATCCTCGGACCTAGATGTCTTTGTTGACCTTCCAACAAATAATCACATCACATATTAATGATATCCACTTACACTTTCTACATACAACCTTTCATTTGAGCAAGTATAGTGTGGATAATTCACCTACTCAGTGGTTTAGGCAGGGTTAAAGCAAGAATTCAGTTACCTAGTGCTCCCTGGAAGCCAAAGTGGTATCTGGCAAGGTTATGGACTTTGAAGTCAAGTTAGATCTGTGTACAGTATCCCTCATCCACCAAGTAAAATAGCAGTGTGACACTTGGCAAGTTGCTTAACTTTGCTTAGCCTCAGTTTCCTCCTCTATAAAAGAATTATTATATTCTCAAAATATCATTGTAAGGCTTAAGTGAAATTACAGATCTGGAGCATCACTACAACTCAAAAATAATTTAAGAATGTTTTATGATTTTTTTTTAAGCCCCACGAAGGCAGCCAGAGCTTAGAACACCATCAAAGCAGAATATCTCTTACAGGGGACAGCTAGATAGGGTATATGAGTGTGTATGTGGAGGGGCAGGGGTTGGAGGGGAGCAACAGTTAGAGGAACGACAGGCAAAGGAAAGGAATAAAACTCAGACAGAAAATCTGAGCCAGTCAATGTTCCTGTGAGAACTGGTCTGGACAGTTGGGAGCCAATCGTGTAGGCTATTACCCCCAGATGCAGACCAGGTTGGAAATGAGCTTAGGTCTCCCATAATCTTTGGAGGCTTTCAATAGGTGCAGATGAAAATGAATTCTAAACTCCTCTGAGTAGATTTCATGACGTATATCTGGCAAATTACCAATAAAACTTAACTGAGTTCATCTCATGTCAGGAGACCCTTAAAGCCACTATCATAAAACTCAAGTGATGAAAGGGTTTCTTATCGATTGCAATCATTATTGGCTCAGCCCGCCCAACAAAAAGCAAATACGCATTACACCCTTTGAGAAAACACATTTCAGAACCACACCAATTTTATGAGACAAGCCTGAGAGATGAAAGCATTTGTTCAAAGTCCCATTGTGATTTTTCAGAGGCCTGTCTCAATCAGGAAGTTCTCTACAATCCAGAAAACTCCAGAGCAGCAACCTACTGTGATTTGTGTAACCTGGCCATGGCCATGTGGTCTGATTAGACAGATGCTCCCAAACTCAGTCAGCCTAATTTGCTATTTTATACTATGTTCAACATTTCACATCTACTAATTCATCACACCATATATTGATCTGAAAATAAAATTAGTTCTTGCTTTCACATAACAAAGAATTGCAGTTTATAATGAAAGAAATTCTCATAATTGCAAAATAGAAATCATTATGTTTCCTTACTACAAAAGCACCTAATTAGCAAAGATTTTTATTTTTCCCTGATGTCAGGGTGGGCCAATCACCATTCTGAGCACATAGTTGTTTCTTAGGTGCATCAAAATTTGCATCTCGCAAATTCCTTTTGAGATGATGCCTTAGAATGAAACAGAATATAGATTTGGCATGAGGTTTTGAAAAGGAGGAGATAGAAATATCTATTAAGTAGCAATTGTGTTCTTCAGGAATCAACCAGGGAATTTTTTAGTCTCCCTGGATCTTCTCTAGAATTTTTCACTCTGCCTATGTAAAAACATTCTTTAGAACTCTCAGAATAATAGTTATTTTATATTTTCCCATATTGCTCTGAGGTTCTTATAGAACATACAAAGTTTAGGATATACTAAATATAATCCCCAAAGTTAAGGTATAATTAAATTTTTAAATAAAGTAATTTGCATATTACATGAAAATATCCAATGCTGATAAAGGTGTGGCAAAATTGGCACTCTCATGCACTGCTGGTTGCATAGTAAATTGCTACCACCCGCCTGGAAAACAACAGAGTAATGCACATCATTAATTATACACATGTTTAATACTCTTTGACGCAATTATCCTTCTTGTGGAACTCCATTGTATTCTATCAACCCAAACTATGTAAAAGACATGGGAGAAGATGGTCTCTGAGCTACCATTTACGGAAATAAAACTGAAAATGGCTTAAGTGTTAAATAATTGGGACATTTCCTTACTGATAGGCAAAAAATCAGATGTTTACCTGACAACATTTGAGTAATATCAGAAAGACCCCTTACTTCATGGGCTAAGATATTCTAAAATGTTGTCAAATAAGGGTAGAATCACTGTATCCATGAGTTTCCTATTCAAATACAGTTCTTTATTAAAACAAGCAAACAGAAAACAAATAGGAAAATAAGATACATAAATCTAGCTAGATAAATCATTACATTAAATGCTATTGAACTGAACACTCCAATTAAAAGACAGAGATTATAAGATTTTTTATTTTTTTAAAAAATGATTCAATGAATCCACTATATACAATTTACAGGAGACATGGATTAAATATAAGGGCTAAACAGGGTTGAAAGTAAAAGGATGGAAAAAAATTACTATGCAAATGTCAACCTCAAAAAGTGATGTGGCCTCACTATCAAAGTACACTTCAAGGAATATTACCAGAGATAGCGAAAAATATTTCATAATGATAAAAGAATCAATCCACCAGAAAGATGTAACAATCCTAAATTCACATGTGCCTTTTAATATAAACTTCAAAATACACAAAACAAAATTAATAGAACTAAAATTGGAATAAATAAATCTACAATTATAGGTGAATAAATGTTATTCTTTGAGCCAAGATATATGACTGATAGGGGCTTGCCAGGTTGCTCAGTGGTAAAAGAATCCACCTACCAATGCAGGAACCAAAGGAGGCATGGGTTTCATCCTTGGGTCGGGAAGAGTCCCTGGAGGAGGTAATGGCAACCCACTCCAGTATTCTTGCTGAGGTAATCCCATGGACAGAGGAGTCTGGCAGGCTACAGTCCCCGGGGTCGCTAAAGAGCTGGACATAACTGAGCACAAGAGGCACAATATGATTGATAGTTTAGCTCAAAATCTGAGATGGCTTTATAACTTATCCCTGAAGGAAAGCGACACAGGGAAAGTTCTCTTTGATTCTGGTGGAAGGTGAAGGACAGGCCTAAGATTGACATGGTAGTGGGAAAGGTCCATGGTAAAGAACCCTGCCAATGCAGGTAGAACATAAAAGACCTGGGTTCACTCCCTGGGTTGGGAAGGTCCCCAGGAGGAGGGCATGGCAAGCCACACCAGTATTCTTGCTTGGAGAATCCCCATGAACAGAGGAGCTTGGTGGGCTACGGTCCATAGGGTCACAAAGAGTCAGACGTGACCCCTCCTCTGGGAGTTTCTCCTGGCTTCTATTTCCTTTGGCAAAGGAAAAATACACCTAGTTAGTCTTTAATCTCCTTCACGAGAGTCCATGCTAGTATTCTCTCTTCTTGTCTAAATGCATGTGCTGTCTCAAGGAATTTAAACTATCTCCAGAAACTTACTAGAATTGTAATTACCCAAATCTTTTGGCAGATGTTAGTTCATTGACTGACTTCCAGGCAGAACAGGACTTTATAAAAAATTTCCCTGAAATATATATCCCTGTCTTTAAGTTTCCAGAGAAAACTAAATCCCCCACTCTCTCCTTGGAAGTATATTTCAGAATCTTTCTTCTTATAGTCCAGGAGTCCTTTCTGTCTTACCTCAATGTCTATAAAATAAAGTGAAAAGTGAAAGTGAAGTCGCTCAGTCGTGTCCGACTCTTTGCGACCCCATGGACTGTAGCCTACCAGGCTCCTCTGTCCATGGGATTCTCCAGGCAAGAATACTGGAGTGGGTTGCCATTTCCTTCTCCAGGGGATCTTCCCAACCCAGGGATCGAACCCGCGCCTCCCGCATTGGAGGCAGATGCTTTAACCTCTGAGCCACCAGGGAAGCCTCTATGAAATAAAGCAGAGTCCTAAAAAGCTGGAAACAGAGTTACAATGTGCTCTAGAGCCTCAGGGGAGGGAGAGCCTTTGCGTGTCTTAGTAAACCAGGAAAAACTTCTTAGACTAGTGAAATTTATTCCTGGTCTTAAAGAATGGTCAAGGTTTTGACCCATTTTCGGAGAGAATTGCAAATCCTGCCAGAGAGGAAGAGATGATGGTCAGGGCAATGGAGAACAGAAGGGAGAAGACAGAGAAGAAAACGTGACACCATATTGTAAGCCCCCACACACACTAGAGATAAGATAGTTGAACTTATTTGGTTCATAATGATGAACAATAGGGGGTTTTGCTGATATATGTAGTCAGAGCTGAAATTTAGGAAGATTAATCTGGCAGACAGATTTGAGTGGTGGGAGGAAGAGTAAGGAAGATCAGTTAAACAGTCCTTTTGACCATTTGAGTAAGAATTACCAAGAGCCTGAATGTCACAGAAAGCAATAGAAATGAAGATGAGGAAGAGTGTTAAGCATTCTAATTCATCTTTATGTTCAATGCTGGCCCTCAATAACTATTTCTTGAATTAGAGGTATGTTCAGCAGCAAGATTCGACCATAAAAAGTCAAGGAAAAAGGAGGAATCTGAGATGATGTAAAGAGAGAGAGAATGTAATAGATAATAATTAAATACAGAGAGCTCTATTTCAGCAAAGTCCCTGACTCCAGCCTCTTACAATCACTGCTTGCTTAGTAACTCCAAACACATGTTCACCTGATCACACTGTATCTTTGTATCTGAGAGACATCATATTTGCTTAATCATATTATCCAAAAAGAGATGCCACACAGAACAAATAAAAGAAAATCTAAGGAAGTAGATTTAAGCTATTGTCCCTATAGTCAAAGTTGTTGAGGATCTATTATGTACCCAGTACTGGGTTAATCACTTTATGTGAATGATCTTATTCAATTTTCTCAACTACTCTATAAAGTAGATACTACTATTCTCTTTTAAAAGATAAGGAGATAGGTTTAGTTAAGGCACAAAGCCAGGATTTTAATATGGGTAATTCCACTCCAGGGTGTGGACTGTCTTCTCAGTACACTGTGCTACCTTCCAAGAAATAAAATGTATCATAATTGAAATCTGAACCACAGGTAGATGCTCAGTGAGAGATTTTGTGCTCTAAGAAGGCAGACATGATTTTCCGTCTAGTCAAACCTATGGTTTTTCCAGGAGTCATGCATGGATGGGAGTGTTTGACTATAAAGAAAGCTAAGCACCAAAGAATTGATGCTTTTGAACTGTGGTGTTGGAGAAGACTCTTGAGAGTCCCTCGGACTGCAAGGAGATCCAACCAGTCCATCCTAAAGGAGATCAGTCCTGAATATTCATTGGAAGGACTGATGCTGAAGATGAAACTTCAATACTTTGGCCACCTGATGCAAAGAACTGACTCCCTGGAAAAGACTCTGATGCTGGGAAGGATTGAAGGCAGGAGGAGAAGAGGATGACAGAGGGTGAGATGGTTGGATGGCATCACTGACTCGATGGACATGAGTTTGAGCAAGCTCGGTGAGTTGGTAACGGACAGGGAAGCCTGGCATGCTGCAGTCCATGGGGTCACAAAGAGTTGGACATGAATGAGCGACTGAACTTAATTGAACTGAAGGAGGGTTTGATGGGTGAGTGTGAGTACTGTCACAATAAGAAAGAACCTCATGGTACCTGTGTTATCAATTTAGGTTTTTGTTGAAAGAAACAAAAGTGAATTGACAAAGTTAAAAAAGGGGTAAGAGAATTTAATGGAAAAATCAAGAAAGGCTGAAAGGCCAGGATCTTCGCAGCTCCAGGTTCTAAGGTTGGTCTCAGAGTGCCTTTGCCTGGAGAAATTATTACCTGCCTTTGTCTTACAGAGTCCACTCTTCAAGAGTCAGATTACCAAGAAAGAACATCTGATTGGCCAGGCCCAAGCCACGTGACCATCACCTAATCAGGGGCAGGGCAGTCGCTTCAAAATGGCACACTCTACAAGAGAGGGGAATTCTCTAAAGGGAATCTGGTTACTAAAAAAAGAGGGGAATGGATGCTGGACAGACAACAAATTGTAGGTATCCATTACATCCCCAGAAGCAAGAGTTTCCTGAGGTACAGTTGTGCCCAGGTATATACAACGGAGTTACCCAAGGCCTGCTGTACCTTTTGTACCTGCAGTACAAAAGAAGTTGAAAAAGTGCTCTGGATTGAGTTATAATCATGTGCTACCTTTATCATTAGGCAAGTAGCACATGACATCAACTAGGAACATTTCATTTTAAACTTTGCTGATTTTTCAAATTTGCTTTGCATTGTTAGTAATGATTTTTTGCTCTATTTTTATGCCTCCTCAGATAAAGTGCTATCATACATGATGTTAGCCCCATTAGATAAAAATAAGCATTCTTTATGACTATAATCAGGGTTATGAAGCATTAAAATAGGAAAGAAAATTATTTCCACAGCCCTTTTCAAAGTCTTGACAGTTGGGTTCTAACTTGTCAGATTTTGCTTTCTTCACACCGTGGGCTGGTGTGGAGTATTGGAACAAAACAAATCAGAAATTCAGGAGTCTTTCACTTGCAGTATTATAAGCAAGTGCTGATATTTCCTAGATTCCTCCCCAGAAAGATGGGACCCTGGTTGAACTCAGCCTTCTTTGATAAGTTGAGTAGCAGTGAAGCATCTCATATCTGGATTTCGACCTTAGGGGCGGTTAGATGGATCTGCAGGGTTTAACTAGAATTCAAGTGTAACAGACTTCAATGTATACAGAATTCAATGTATACAGACCAGATGGTAGATGACTAAGAAAAGACTCAGCTAGATTAGTGTAATACTGTACCTTACCAGAATGTGAAATACATGTTCATGCTTATGTAAAACCACTGTTGGGGAAGGAGTGTTTTCTTTTTCTACTTCTTCTTTTTCTGCAAATCAGGTAAACCTTCTTCTATATTGACAGTCATGGCACAAATCATTAGGGGAAGTTGCAATGAAATAGTGGTAGGAACACAGGAGAAAAGTAAAAAATAGAAAAAGTAAAGCTAATTTTAGATTCCCAAATAATGACGTCAATTTAAGGTCAATGAAATAAAGTCCAATGAAATAAAAACTTTAAGGCTCAAATAATGAAAGTATTTAATTAACTTCTTTTTTGCCTCATATTTTTCAATTTAATAATCATCAAAAGTCACACTTAACTGCTTATGGTATTCATTTAGCACTTTTTAAAAAGTCTGGAAATAAGACTTTTCTCTGCCTTTTCAAATATGTGTTCTTCACCCAAGTCCTGACAGAAACTCCTGGCTCTATAAAAAAATCAGACAGCAGTAAAGTTGCCATATAACCAGCAATTCTACCTGCAGGTATATACCCCCAAAAAATGAAAATACACATCTGCAAAAATACTTGTACGTGTATAATCACTGCAACATTATTCACAATAGTCAAGAAGTGGAAACAATCCAAATACTCATTAACTGATGAATGAGTGAATAAAATACAGTATATCTATGCAATGGAATATTACCTAGTAATAAAAAGAAATGAAGTACTGACACATGCTACAGCATGCATGGACCAAGTAAAAGAATCCAGTCACAAACGACCATGTATTGAATGATTTCCATTCCTTGAGATTGGTCAGAATAGGCAAATCCACAGAGATAGAAAGAAGACTATGGCTGCCAGTCACAGGGGAGTGGGGGAAATAGGGAATAACTGATAATAGGCCTAAGATTTCTCTTTGGAGTGATGAAACTGTTCTAAAATTATATTTTTGTGGTGGCTGCACAACTTTGTGAATATATATTAAAAACCACTGAATTGTATACTTTAAATGGATGAACTATACAATATGTGAATTATATCTCAATAAAACTGTTTAAAAAGGAGAGTACTAGACTCCTCCCCCCAAACACATTACAAATCAAAAATCTGAGATCAAATTGCAAAAAAGAAATAGAATATTATTTTCAAGCTTGAGATAAAGTGTATTAGTTTGCATATTAAAAATAAATAAAATAATGAAAAATAAACAAACTATTGGGTGTCTCTCTTCCCAACAAACCATAACTAAATACGGTTATTGGAGACCTGACTGTGATTCTGCTGTGGGAGCTGGTGACTGTGAAGGTGGAGGGTGGGAAAGGGTAGGGCAATGGCCACCACTGGCCACTGTGCAGTCGGGAAGTCTTCTGAGAGCTTAGTGTGGCTTCCAAGCTTGAGAAAAGAAAGGCAATTAATTGTCTGCAGCTCTACAGGGCCCATGGTCCACCACTTACCTTGTGAAATTCAATCTATTTTAACTATGACAGTCCAAGTCAAGCCATAAACCTACATTTCCATAGATCCCAGACAAAAGTAAACACAGACTCTTATTTTTAATCCTTCCTTTCTGCTTTTCTCGGAGTGCTGATTAGATTGCATATTCTTCTAAAGGATGGATGAGTTCAGTCTTTTCTAAAGTATTTCCTTGTGGGTTCATCCATGATTAAGGCACAAGTTTTTCCTTTTTGAAAGATGCATGATCCAGCTGTTCTTTTTGCCTGCTGCAACTTCTTGCTAACCTTTCTGGAACTAAGGAGAGAAAAACAATGTACCATGACCTGAACATGTCTCTCCCAAATGAGAAGAGGATATTTCTTATGTACACCCAAGATAACAGTAGTGATCTGTCATTCTAATTCTTTGTTTACAGTTTCAAAGGTTGGTATGTATTTTATCTTTTAGCTCTTTAAAAAATACAGCCGTTTTGGCTAACATGAAATGTCATACATTGAGGTCTGATAAGTTGAGAGCTAAATGTTTTAAGAACGTAATAATCACCAAGTGCTTAATTTCAAAACACACACCATTCATTTGCCTCCATGGGATGAAGTGCCCATCACAGAGTCATACCACTGGCACCAGGCCAGATATTCCTTCCTGAGCCTTTCAAACATTTAGACTCCTAAGTTGCTTTTCAGGCTTACCAGAGGCTCAGTATATGTATAAACAGGGCAAAGAGCCACTCTCTCTGCACTGACATTCAGAGGAGCCAGTTGTAAACAAATGTCTAGGTCACCTCCAGTGCAGTCAAAGCTGCACAAGGTACTTGTCCCACCCGGGTACCCTTCTGTAGTCACAGCTTGAAAGGCTGCTTAGGAACACCCCACGGGATTCTTGCCCAAAGGTCCAAATCAACAGAGTCTGCATCCCCTCACAGACTGGCTGATTTCCAAGAAGAACCAATGCTTGGCCCTGTCCTAGAGGGAACCAATTTAATTTATACTTAAAAAAAAAAAAAAAGAGCTTGTCATATAATCCAAAATAATCAAATGACATATATGGACTTGAGTCAATGAGTAGCTCTCTTGCAAGGAGCAAGGAGGCAGACCTCTGACTGGCTGAGACCTTGCTGGAGTGTGACTGAAATCTGAATTCAAGTTTAAAGGGCAAATCAAGTTTTTTTGTTGTTGTTGTTAAAGGACAAGGAAGTCAGGTCACTGTTTCCAGGACTGTAGATCTTCAAGTTTTAAGCACAGAGAGGAAAAGTTCAAACAGGAGAGAAAAATCTTCCTAGACAAAAGTACTATTTTCAAAATGAATATAAGTTTAAATGAAAAAGAAAGTGCTGAGCAGATGTATATGTATGCCAACTTTTGGTAAAAAATAAAATAAAATAGAATAAAACGTGGATAGGAAATATACATTCCCCCTTACTTGATTTTGTATGAATAAACTCCAGAAGGCTATACTAGTAACTAGAAAAAAAATGGTTACTTGATTTGGGGAAGAGAACTGGAAGCACAGAGTACAGAAGTAAGGGCTAAACTTTTCACTGTAGATCACTGCATATGTATTTTTATTTTTTTAAATAGTATGTGAGGAACTGCTCTAAGTGCTAAGAAAGTAACAGGGAACAAAACTGCTCTCTCAAGGAGCTTACATTTGAGTGAGAAAAAGAAATACAAACACATAAAAATAAGTGCATTTTTTGGTACATTAGATGGTCGTGAGAATTAAAAAGTAGAGGAGGGTAAGGGATACAGGTGGTTAAGAGATGAAGAGTTCGCATGGTTAAATAAATACATCTGAGTAGCCTCAGTGGTGTAACATCTGCACTGAGATTTGAAGGCGGTGAGAGGGTATGGATAGGGCCCTTTAGGGGAAGAGTGTGCCAGGCAGAAGGAACAGCTACAGCGGTGGTTCTCGACTGAGGGCAATTTTGCCCCCTCTCCCTCAGGGCCATCTGGCAATATCCGAAGACACGCTTGACATTAAGACTTGGATGGTAGAATCTTATTGGCATTCAGTGAGAAGAGTCCAGGGATGCTGTTAAACATCCTATAATGAACAGAACAGCACCCTGCAATCAAGAATTATCCAGCCCAAAATGTCAAAAAGTGCCACTGTTAAGAAACCTTGAACTAGAGAGGAGGAGAATGCCAGCTAAGTTCAAGTAACAAACAGACCAAAGTGGCTAACAAGCCATATCCTGGAATTTCCCATCATTTCCAGTTCCTTGTTGCTGTTTTCTTTTTAGTTGTGCCCTAGTAATTGCTCCATATACATCTGCTGAACTGAACTGTTGCAAAACAGAATTGGCTAACATGAGGACTTTTTTCAGCATTTCTAGAACCAAAGTATATACTAGCACAGAAAAGCACAAGGTATTTTTAGATAGGAGAGACTGGTTCAATTTAACTAGAATATCAGTCAGATTTGGGGGAACAATGAGTAAAACTGGAAGCTAGAGTGGTATTAAAATACCTAATAACTAGCATGGTTATAAAAATTAATGTTAATTAATTATTAATATTGCTGATACTTAAAAATATATGCTCTTACCACTAACTAAATTAAATTATAGATGTGTATGTGGAGGCATTATGGCAGACATTAGAAAGCAGGCTTTGGTGCTGGTGTCATTCACCCGAGTTTAAATCCAGGGTCTACTAATTTTTACATCCTTGAGACCCTAGATCAGTTTATTTAAGTGCCATGAGCCCCAGTCCAGTCTCGATAGCTATAAAATGGGAGTGATGATAATATTAACCTCATAGAAATATTGAGAGTAATAAAGGTATAATTTACATAAAATGCAAGGTCTAGCAATAGTACTGGCTTGATAAAAGCAGATATTAACATCAAAGTAATACTTCTGCATTCTTTGTATGCCAACAAAACACTTCTCAGCTATTTCTTCTGTCATTGTCATTACCAATATATGCTTTTACAACAACCATCTAGGTAAAGACTTTCTGTCTGTATTATCTGGATAACTGCTTGGCTTGGCTAGAAGAGCCTGGCCCTAAACAGAAGTCAAGAGGCACCTCACTGTGGGACATCTCAAAGTAGGGTACTAGAAGTGAATATCTAGATCAGGCATAAAGCTGGATTAACAGACGTGTTCTGTTTTCATACAAATACATAAATAAATGGAATATAGATTTTTTTAATTGGACATTTTAAAATGAAATAAATATTAATAATCCTGAATTGAAACAACCTCCAAAGCCTTTTGTTAAGTAGAAACACCAACACGCAGACAGCACAGATAGGATAATTAAGTGTATGAGTACAGTATACACATACATATGTACATATGTACCCACACATACACGAACACCATGCATCTATGTTTGTAATCACGTGGATGGCCCTGGAAGGATACATAAGAAGTAGTTTCCTACCCCGGTAGAAAGAAAAACAGAAATGGGAGCAGACATACTTTTCATTGTATATGGTTTTTTTCGCTCTGAATTCTTTTTATTCAGTACTATATTACTTTTATAAAAATTATTCTTTAAATTATAAATCAAACAATGGCTGTAAATTGCAACGAAGAAAGGCTCAATGTATAATAGTTGAAACACGAAAATTTTCAATTTAAACATTGGGGAGAATACAAATTCTTACTCTTTTCTCCTGGAAGTTTGAGCTGGCACACTTATTTTTTTTTATTGGAATACAATTGTTTTACAGTGTTGCAATAGTTTCTGCTGTACAAATCAGCCATAAATACACATATATCCCCTCCCTCTTGGACCACCCTCTCATCCTCCCACTATCTCACCCCTCTTGGTCATCACAGACACCAAGCTGAGCTTCCTGTGCTTTATAGCAGCTTCCCACCAGCTGTCTATTTTACACATGGTAGGGTGTATATGTCAATCCCAGTCTTCCGATTCATCCCACCCTCTTCTTCCCCAACATTCGCATCCACATGCGCATTCTCTATGTCTGAGTCTCTATTCCTGCCTTGGAAATAGGATAAAGAAGATGTGGTACATAAATACAATGGACTATTACTCAGCCACAATAAGGAATGAAATAGGGTCATTTGCAGAGATGTGGATGGACCTAGAGTCTGTCATACGGAGTGAAAGAAGTCAGAAAGAGAAAAAAAATATATCATACATTAATGCATATATATGGAATCTAGAAAAATGGTACATTGACTCTGTGCCAGGCACTGTGCCAATTATTTTGAGTGGATCATCTCACTCAATCCTCAGAACCTTTATGAGGAAACAGAGGCCATCCAGTGGTTAGATAATTTGCCTGAGGTCCAAGAGCTGATATGTAAGAGGGCAGATGTGCTATGACTCAGCTGTGAGCTCTTGAGCTGGTCACCTTACCTCTGTGGATCTCAGTCGATTCACCTGGAAAACGAAGGGTGAACTAGATGATCTCAAAGGACCCTTCTAACCCTTAGATTTCAGGTTTCTATTAAATTAAGTAACCTCTCCTCGAATAAAACCACAACTTTCAAAGCCTTTTGTAACATAGTTTGCCTAAAAAGGAGTAGCCTTCTTCCTTAATATTACCATTAAATAAAGGTGTCAGTGTTTTGGTCAGAAAATGTAAGAACTCTGAACAGCCCTGTACCACAGTGCCTGTGTTTAGGGGGCTTGCGGTCGGGGGGCTTGGCTAGGGAGAGGGAAAGGGACCAGAGAAGGCAACACACAGGAGGAGTGAGGTGCTGGTTCCTGGAAAATCATGAAAGTATCTCCTGCTTGAAGCCATCAGTTCCACTAAACCAGGACCCCTGAAAACCAACCTTGTGACCTTTCTGCTGGGAATACTAAATGAGCCACCAAGGTCTTTAGAAATATGGGACTTACAAATAAGGCCAAATATTTCACCTCTGATTCTGATGAAAGGTTTATGAGCCCCAGAATAGCTCGAGCACGACATGTCTGGATTGAATATTTGGTGTGCACTTAACACCAACAGGTTTCAGAGGCTTCGTGTTTCACAACCAAACTTTGGCAGGACTGCATTAGTTACCTGATACTCATGGTAGGGGACATTTTCTCACTTCTTGGTGCCATAAATAGTGCAGGCTCCTGTCTCTGGCACATGCAAGTTAATTAGGCACATTAAGAGAGATTTGCCAACATTGCTGTCCCCTGAGTTTGTGACCATAGAAAATATGGCTAAGGAGATGAGGACATGCAGCAGGTTCTAACAGGGTAGTCATCAGGAGGAGGGTTCCAGAAAACACAGTCTGGAGATGAAGCTAGGGATGGAGCCCGTCAGGATCGGATTTCAGAGACCAGGCTCTCTTCATGCTGACATGCTAACTGAGTCTGGTATTAGGTTAGAACATGGAAATAGAAATACATGAGGACATGGCCAGAAATAAAATCCTCTGAATCTCAGGGAAGATTCAGTTCTCTTTGGAGACACAAGAATATAACTGGCACTGATGTGTTCTCAAATCACCATTTCATTGATTGAGATCTTTCTTTAGGAGTTACACAATTAGGAATTAAAGTTAAGCAGCATAAAGGCAATAAACAGAACCGATCCTGAAAAGAAAAGAATTACTTTGAATGTGCATGACATATTCTGTTTACAAAGCACTTTCTCACGCCTAACATATCCCATCTAGCTCCCAAAGGAGAGATGGGAACCAGAGTCTCTTTATTCCCAAGCCATTGCTTTCCTCTCCTCCTAGCTGCTTTCATTCTGTATTCCATTGGTATGTATTAAGTACCAACTATGCGTAAGAAGAACTTCCCTGGTGGCTCAGATGGTAAAGAATCCGCCCTGCAATGCAAGAGACCTGGGTTCGATTCCTGGGCTGGGAAGATCCCCTGGAGAAGGAAAAGGCAACCCACTCCAGTACTCTTGCCTGGAGAATTCCATGGACAGAGGAGCTGGATGGGTTATAGCCCATGGGGTCGCAAAGAGCGGGACACGATTGAGTGACACACACACACATGTATAAGAAACTCTGAGGAACAGATGAATAAAATTCAGGGTTGAACTGGAGATCTACATGAACTGTTGTGAGGATAGGGTAGAGGGAGGGGACAGTCCTACTGCACAGGGCAAGGTGAGAAAGCTGGCTTTAGTTGTGAGAGTGTCCTCAAAGGTAAAGTAAGAGTTGCCAGGAGAGTTGGCTGGAGGGAAGAGAAGGTATACAGGGACAGAAGGTGAAAATGGGAGCACATTCCAGGGAGAGGAATTGCTGGTGAAGGCTCGAAGGTTAACCCACATGATCTGGCCAGGATGAGAAATCCAGGTTGAGTGCTCACTGGGCAGATCAGGAAGGCAGTTGGAGAGGAAGCTTGAAAGAGTAGTTGAGGCTCAAATCCAAAGGCCTTTGAATGGCATTCTGAAACATTTCAACATTTAAAAGAAGTCCTCTCCGGATCCCCACGATGTTTTTAAGGGTTTTCTTATGCCCCTTTCTTCTCCATCTTTAAAAGAAGTTGGCATCCTAAATTCTGAGACCAAAAAAAATGTTCAGAGGCCAGAGATTGCACATACAATCTCCTTTGAAGAAATAAATAATATTTCAGAAAGTGAAAACATCAAGAACGGAAGAAAGCGACAGATTTTGGTCTGGTTCTGGTTTCTCAAGGCATCGGGAAGGTAGCAGAATCCATTTTCATTTTTAGACTTATGCACTCCAGAGACCCAGGCTGGTTCATTTCTGCCTTACCAGGAGTATCACAACCCCCTGTGGCACCCCTCCCTATCCATCCTGAGTTCAGATAAACAACTCAGTCACTGGAGATGCAGGCTCAAAGCCAAAGAGAGCTCTCCATGCCAGGGAACCTGGAGTCTGACCAAGGCTCAACTGCACCCAAAGCCCCCTGGTGAAAGGAGGAGGGACCTTCCCTGGAGGGCACCCAGGTCAGCCTCAGTTGACTCCAATCTTTAAACCAAAGATGTTTTGCCTGGGGTGGAGTTTACAGAAGTACTCTGAACTATATGGGTATCAAATTATACTGGTATCAAATTGTATCTGCTAAGCACTTGCTCTTCTTCAGAGCCCTTCTCCATCTAGAGATTCTGACAATGACCCTGGTAGGCTGGCAGGGCAGACAGTACCACTCTAACTTGGAAAATGGGGCCGGGATGATAGGATGTGCCTAAAGCTACACGGCAGAATTCAAATCCAGTGCATCTAATTCAGAAAGCATAGTTCCTTTAATGCTGTTCTAAAGAATGGTTGGTAAACAATGGGCTAAATCTATCCCACCACTAGATTGTATAAATAAAGCTTTCAGATAAAGCAGAGCCACGCCCATTCATTCACACATTGTTTGTGGCTGCTCTCACACTACAGAGGCAGAGTTGAATAGTTCCTACAGAAACCATATGGGCCACAAAGCCTGAACTACTTACTACCTAGCTCTTTACAGAAATAGTTGTCAAGCTCTGTCCTCAAGTATTATTGTTTTACTTTTAGAAATTGGAATCATCTAGTATAAACTCATTAACAGGACTGATCACTTACTGGCCAAGGGGACGCCACGGAGAAGGGAAAAGTGCATTTATGAGCTATGTGGCCCCGAAAATAACTTAATTTTTCTGAGCTTCAGTTTCCTTACCTGCAAATGGGGCATAATAATAGTACGTACCTGCCTTGTCTACTCAGGCTGCTATAAAAAAATATCACAGACTTGGGGACTTAATCAGAAATTTATTTCTCAAATTTTGGAGGCTGGGAAGTCCAAGATCAAAGTTCCTGGCAGTTCATTTCCTTGTGAGAATTCTCTTCCTGGCTTGTAAAAGGTTGCCCTGTCTTGTTCTCACATAGAGAATGAGAATGAGAGAGAGAGAGAGATTGAGAGAGAAAGAAAGAGCATAAATTCTCTGGAGACTCTTCTTAAAAAGACATTCACCCTATGTGATTAGGGCCCACCCTTACGAATTCATTTCACCGTAATTACCCCTCAAGACCTATCTGCAAATACAGTCATATTGGGGGTTAGGTTTCCAACATATAAATTTGGGGGTGGGTGGGTGGGATACAATTCAGTCCATAGCACAATTTTACCAAGTTTTTATAAAGGTTAAATAAAGTAACAGTTAAAAGTTAGCTTACAGTCTGACATTTAGTAAGAGTACAATAAGACGTATTGCCTTTTGATTTGCTAACAACATACAAAGAATGAACTCAGGACTTGAGGTCAGAGGACTTGTTTAGTTGATTTTAAGTAAGTCATTTAGCCACCCTGGCTTCAGTTTCCTAATCAGTGTATTTGTTTCACCTATTTAGTGTGTTAGCTTCTTTCCTGCTGCTTGTCATCTCATAATTGCAAGAGAGCTGCAGCACCTCCAGTTGTTTCATCTACATTCCACTCAAGGAGATGGTGGTCAGCTAAGAAGCCCTTCTCTCTTTATACAAGGAAAGCAAAAGTTTTGCCAAAAACTGCATCCAACAGACTTCCACTTACATCTCATTGGCCATAATATTATCACAGGGCAACCTCTAACTGGAAAATAACTAAGGAGAAGGGTGTTGTGGCAATATCTGCCACAACACAGACAAGTTTCCTGGAGTGAAATCCACATTCACACACCCACATCATTGTGGTTGTACTAGAGATGACAGTCCTTTGTGGGATCACCAAGGACTGTTACCCTCATTCTATGTGGTCAGTGACAACCTCCACCAAGAGCATCCTGGTCCACAAAAAGCAACAAGAACTAACTTGGGAAAGAGAGAAAAGGAGACATTTACACTTAGACAAATCTGAAGAGAACAAAGAATTCTCCAGTGTGTGCAAGAACACACAGACCTTATAGCTGTCTCTGCCTAGATCATGTGGACAGCTCCATTGTGTTCCTCCTTACATATCCCATTCCCAGACACTATTCGAGCAGTCACAGCAGAGACATGACGAGACCTTAGATTCACACAGCCCCCTAACCAAGCCACAATAAAAAGTCATAAGTCCCAGGCCCTGTTCTGGTGCCTGGTCCTTCCCCAAATGCTAAAAGGCTTTTTAATGAGGCAAGTAGGCAACAAACGAGATCTCAGCCTGAGCATCTCATTCCCCACAAAGGAAGGATCAAGGTCACAGAAAACAGAGTAAGCATTTTTAAAGCACACAATCTTGGTAGAGTATGGAATCTTCATGCCATGGAAAGCCAAAATGTCTGAATAACGTGGTAGACATTCCAAAAATCTTTCACTCAAAAGGGCTAGAGAGAAGATGGTTGATCTGATTTTTTTCATGCCATGAAGGATCAACTGACTTCTCTTTCATCTACAAGCAAGGGTAAACAAATCACCAAGTCTTGTTTATTCCGGGAGGTTTCATGCAAATATTTTAAAATTCGGATTTTGTCAAGCTGGTTTAACTAGGAAAAGCGTAGTTGGAAGAATATGCTAATAAGTCATTAAAGTGCACTCATATCATGCCATATGGTCCACTTGAAACATAAAACACTGGCCTCTATTCTTTGGGCAGGGTGGTTTGATAAAAGAGAGCCCTGGGGAAAAGATTTTTGCTCTGTCCAGCCTCACTTTATATGCTAACTCTTATTATAGGGGCTTGTTTGTTTTGATGGGGCTTGGCAGATATCTGTAAATAGCACTCCATTTGAGAAAACAATTGCAGATAATGTGTTAAAGTAAAATCCAAGCTGGCAGAAATAGGCTTGTATGAGCTCAATTTCCAGGGTTGTTTTGTTTTTGCTTTTTTTTTTTTTGCTATTTATTAGTACTTGCTTAATTAATTGTATTGTAAGTTCCATGTCTATGATGTCTGGTCTTTATTTTAAAATAAGATATACTTGGTACCAGTGCCTATGACAGATAAGCAGATTATACATCCAAATTGTATATTTAGTGGATGTCTTTAATATGCAGGTCAGACCTAGGGAGATATACTGGATTCAGAAACTGAACTTGGCAGTTTGGGTGCTTAACTGCATTGTGGCCTGTGCACCACATTTGAGAAAAGTGCAGATGAATTCAGAAACCCAGTGATCAATCTCTGCTGCAGCATCCTCTCCAAACCCATCCCACAACCTGGTGATTCAGAGGGGACATGAACTCGAAGGCAGTGAGACCACCATCAAAGTTAAGAGAGCTTTGTTTCAGCCCTGGGTTATTAAGGAAAATATGTATTTCAGAACTTCATGGCAGTCACTTGGCTTATTTTTGCTTGAACCTCAGTGCTCACTTCAGTTCCTGTGCACTCAGATACTTGATTAATAGACAAGTCCACCTGTCACAATGTTTCCTTTGATACACTGTACTGGAAATCTTTTTTTAGGTTTTTGGAAAGAAGATCCTATCTCCTGGTCTGTGGATGCAAAACATGAAGACCTCTGCCCATAATAGAAATGTGGCCTAAAAAGGTTCATGTGCTACAGTGCTTCCCGGACCGCTGACTTTGGGGCCAAATCTAGGCAGTGGGTAGAGTCAGGACAAATAAACAGCAGGATTAAGGCAGAAGCAAACCAATTATTAGCCCTAATGCATATATAAGGTTACTGCTGATCAATTAATAAGAGATGTGATTTAAATTTTTCACCTCCATGATTATAATTTCTAAGCAATGTCTATATACAGTAACTATATTATCTTTTTATCTATTAGATTTTTCTAATTTATGCTTAAATTAGAAAACATACAGTAACTATATATAGGCATTGCTTAGAAATCATATAATCATATAATAGTATTTAGTAGTTTATATAAGAATAGCTAATAATTATATGAGTGTCTATTATATTTTACATTATTATAAATAATTTGTACAATTATATAATAATCATTGTAACTAATACCTATGCTTATATAACTATGCCACTTCCAAAGATAGATTGTTAAATGAAAAAGAAAGTTGTAAAAGAATGTTCAATATGATTCCATTTTATAATTATTTTTAATCACATCTGTATTAGTTGGGGCTTTTTCTGATTACAAATAGAATACATGACAAATTCAAACGAAGAACAAGTTAGCACTAAATGTCAGCTCCGGGTAATCCCTTCCTTCCACCACTAGCAAAGCCTTGTCATGTGAGGTTTCTCTGCTAAATATTTCTGAGGTAGAGGTTGTGTGTGTATGTGTGTTAATGAACATAACATGTTCTTATCTGACAAGGAATATGCACTTTTAAAAGAAAAACTTTTCATCTCAAATCCTTTTTGGAAAAGGGCAGAACAAAGAAATAAAAAGTATTTTAAAAGTGACCAAAGTTATCTATTAATAATCTGGGTAATTCTGATCCTTCCATTAACCCTCAGAGTTCAGCAGAACATTCAAAAATCACAGAAACCTAAACATTTCTGCATAACCAGGCACTTGGAACCTCTTAGAACATAACTGCAAGAACCAAAATATTACAAGATCCTATGGTTTGTACCCTCCTCCACAGAGAGAGAAGACTCTCTGGTCACACTCTTCATCACCGCATGGCTGGGTCTTTACAACAGCTGTCGGCTATCTTCTTGCCTAGTGGAGTGTCTAGAACTTAAATGTTGAAATGAATCAGTCTCACTGTGCCCAGCCTTCATCCTGTAGATTCTTCCCATTCTTCTCTGCCAGATTAATCCTACAGGGCAATGGGAAGAGAGGCCCAGAGCACAGTTTTGGAATCAGAGAGACTTCAGTGAAACTCTGGGACTTTTCCATTTCCTGGCTGTAGAATTGCTTAAATTAGAAGATATAAACCACTACCAGTATCCTTGCCAAAAAACAACTCAGAATCTCAGCCAGCTACCAGTTTATAGGAAGTCAAAGGACAGTGGAACATGCTACATTGAACAAGGGGATGTATCAGCAAAATTCGAATGTGGAAACTCTAGGAACAAAAACTGATTTCTTCAACAAATAAGTTTCAAGAACAAAAAAGGAGAGGGAAGAGGAGCTTCTCAATAAAAAGACACTTAAAAGAGATAGCAAGCAATTTCAATATATAGGTCTTATTTGGTTTCTGATTGAAACAAAAGAAATTATTTGTTTCTAATTTATGAGACAATCTAGGAAATGTGAATGATGACTATTGGGTGGTATTAAGGAATTATGGTTAATTTAATACTAGTTGAATTATTAATAGTTGTAGTAATAGCAACTACTATTCACTCAACTAATATTAGATTAATAGTAATTAATACTATAGTCATATTAATTACTATGAAAGTATTATGGTTTTGGTTTTTGAGTCCTTACCTTTTAAAGACTTGCTGAAATATTTATGAAATAGTATGACAACTATTCAAGATAATCAGTGGCTGATGGAAAGTGAGGAGTAAAGATGAAACAAGATTGGCCATAATTGATAATTGCTGAAGCTGAGTGATAAATACATAGGGAGTTCATCATACTATTTTTTCTTCTTTTGAAATTTTCTCAAATAAACTCCTCTTCAATTCTGCCATTTCTCAGATTCTGGATTCTGTTGTTTGCATCTCAAGTATCATTTCATATGCTCCTCTGTTTTCTGTATATTCTATAAATTATTAGTGGTGTTTTTGATCACATAGAAATTCTATTTTGGGCAAGAATATTCTATAAATGATTTTTGTACTTTTATCAGGAGGTACATAATGTCCTTAACAAAAATATTTTTAATTGATTTTTTTCCAACTGAAAAATGGGGATGCTTCCAGGAGAGGTTATTTTAAGATTAAATTGTTAATGTAAATAAAGGACCCACACAGAGCCTGGCACATCATAGATGCTTTTATAAATGTCAGATTTCCTCTTTCAACCCATCAATAACATTTCTAATAATTTCCATTATCTACCAGATCAAGTTTTAAGTACCCTCAAAATTCCAAGTCTCCTATGATCTGTTCATAGTCTACCTTTCTAGTTTTATCTTCCTCTGCTTTAAACATATGCCCTTATATACACAGGCGCACACACACATACACACAAGCATGCACGAATTGTATTCCTTAAACCCAAACCTTTGTTTACACCAATTTTCCCACTTGGAGATGTCCTCCTTGCTTCCTCTCTGCCCTTCTTCAAGACTCAGTTCAAGTCTCACCTCATGCAGGGAAATATCGTGATCATAGCCTGTGAGTCCTCCCTTAACATGGCCTTGAATTACTATTCAACGCTTACATTATTAAATTTCCCATAATAAGCCTTCCTTCTCCAATGGCCCCAGGGCACAGGCCACATGCAGTCCTTCACTGCTTCTTTCACAGCACACAGCCCACCACCACACACAGCACAGCAGCATGCCACAGACGTTTGCCAAATTAAGAGAATAAAAGAATGAAAATAGTTTCCAATTTGAATAGAGTAGGATAAACCTGTCCAGCCACACCTAAACAGGTATTCAATTGAAGGAAAATACAGAATACATGAAGATGCTTTTACTTCATCTGAAAGAGAAAATATCTGCTAAATCTATCATTCTTACCTTGCTGATCACCTTCTGAGTTCCATGTGTAAAGAAGTCAGAAATTTTTCAGGCCCTGATGTCAAAACTGAATAAAATCAAATGATAAACTCAAGTGACTGAAGAGGCAACTTGGGTTCCCAATTATGACTGGATTGAGAGGGAAAAGGGCAAATAGAGCACAGGTATGGTCTATATTGGGCTTCCCAGGTGGCGCCAGTGGTAAAGAACATGCCTGCCAATGCACGAGACATAAGAGACGTGGGTTTAATCCCTGGGTCGGGAAGATCCCCTGGAGGAGGGCATGGCAACCGACTCCAGTATTCTTGCCTGGAGAATTCCATGGACAGTGGAGCCTGGCAGGATACAATTCATAGAGTCACAAAGAGTTGGACATGACTGACCGACTAGCACATTCACTTTTCTTCTCATGCGTCTATTTGAACTACTGACGTGACTCGCTCCCCAATCATCTCAGAGGTCAACTACTCCTGTTTCAGCAAGATGTACCTCAAACCCACCTAAAAGTTTGGCTTTATGAAACAAATCATGATTGCCTGATTCCTAAGGTGGCAGTGTGACTCTGGAATGTTCTGTGGTAAACAGGCATAAACCCCACCCTCTTCTCTATTTTCCCAAGACTCCAGAGAGCTCGAGGGAGTCAACAGGCCTCCAATGGACAATGATGAGCTGGGGCTGACATCTCCACAGCTCTTTGCCATATAATTATGAGAAAGTGCTGTAAAGGAGTGTTTGCTTCACCATTGATTTTAGCTTTTATTTTTATTTTTTGGCTACTATTAAGCACAGAACATTGTAAGCCTCTCACACGGTACTGTTTCTTGGTACCTGGCATGTAAGGTGCATTTATTTCACAGCTGACCCAAAGACTCGTGTACAATCTGATGAAAGTGCTAGTCCTCCTCCGAAGAAGGTGGTACTAGTGATAAAGAACCTGCCTGCCAATGCAGGAGACATAAGAGACACGGATTTGAATCCTGGGTCAGGAAGATCCCCTGGAGGAGGGCCTGGCAACCCACTCTGGTGTTCTCACCTGGGAAATCCCCGTGGACAGAGGAGCCTGGAAAGTTACAGTCCATAGGGTTGCAAAGAGTTGGACACAACTTGAAGTGACTTAGCACCCACATGCAAATTTTGCATGTTGTTTATATACGTTTCTGAAATGACATTGAAACAGCTAGTTCACTTCCTCACCACTCCACCAAACCTACTTCTTACCACTAAGGAATAGTGAAATATTAGTTCTTTTTCTTTTTTGAAATATTAGTTCTTTAAAAATGAAATGTTTCCAAACCATGTCATGTTCCTTCAGAGAATCTACTTTGCTTTTATGTACAATAATTTCCAAGATTCCAGGAACTGCTTAAAACAATAGTCAGGGTCAAGTAGCCTTTGTGAGAATTGGGGGCAATCTGGGATGATTTATTAATAAGGCACTCATTAATTTTTTCAGTAAGGAAAGGAAAAAAAAACAATCACTTAATAGAACACGTTGAATAGAGGCCTAATAGATTTTAAGGCTGTGATAGCAAGGCTAGAAGCAGAGTGGCGCTGATTTGGCAGGAATCCTTCAAGGGGGCAGAAAAGTGGCCCTCTCTGGCCATGTGTTGCTCATGGCTTGACCTCTTGTGCTCCCCTGGTACTCCAGGAGAAATGTTTTGGCAGTCACAGTCAGTTATTAACAGAGTGACAAAATTTAAAAAAAAAAAAAACAAAAAAAGCACAATTCATGAAGTCACTTTCTGCTGTGCTGAATTCTTCATTATAAAATAATTTCTTGCTTCTGAGGGCACTAAATTCACAGAAGAATCGCCTGTCTCCCTGTAGCCATGTTTTTTACTGCAGTTCCAAAACAAAACCATCATGTTCCCTATTATCTTAACTGCCCATAGTTGATAACTTTCCTAATTAGCATTATACATGTTTAAGTCTCTCTAATTATTTAATGATGGTAACCAGGTAATCCATAACAGCAATTACATATCTGAATTGTCATGGACTATTGGACAAATATGTAATGGGGCATTTTAAAAGCATTTAAAATGTAATGCTAATTAGAAAGGTTATCAAATACAACACCATAATAGGGAACATGTTGGAATTTTTGTGGTAAAAAACAAGAAAATGGTGTTTATTAGTACTTAGATTTTGTGAATGTAAGAGTGAAATCAAAGGATATGGGGGGGTTATATGGAGCGAGATACATAGATTTAATGCAAGATTCTCATTGTTTTATTTGGTGACTTATTAGACAAGTATCAATTAATCACCTACTGCATTTTCGAAATGTTGAAATCTTGTTATATACCTGTACTTTGATGAGAGTGGATATACAATGAGGAGGAAGACATGGTTTCTCTCCTCAAGGAGCTCAGAGTAAAGTGAAGAGAAGACTAAATAGGAAAGGGACTGAAAGAAATCTTTGATCTGGCGGTGAAGTGGTTGGTTAGTGCATGGGAGAGAGCAGCTTGGGGATGGCGGTGAGGGAAGCAGGCAGAGAAGTAAATGTGGACTGTGTCAATGAGCAAAAAAAAAAAAAAAAAATCAGAAGAATATATTGCTTGCTCATGCACTTGGGAAGTCTGAAATCTGGTTGGAGAGATAGGCCAAAGAGAAATGGAACTACCAGAGACCATTAAGCAATTGTGGGATTTCCCTGGTGGTCCACCGGCTGTGGCTGACTCTTCGCTCCAAATGCAGGGGGCCTGGGTTCAATCCCTGATCAGGGAACTGGATCCTACATGCCGCAACTAAGACCCAGCACAGAAAGAAATAAATATTTTAAAAACTTAAACAGTTATAATGATTATTACCATTAAAAAAAAACAATATATAATGGGGTTTAGAATATATATATAATCTAATTTCAACTGCATACAAACCAGAAGTTGAAGCAAAGCGTTATTTTTCGAGAGTAACAAGTCCATGAGATTGTACAAGGAGACTGGGTTCCTCTGGCAAAAAATCTTGAATGCAAGGCTGAATCACTTTGGGTTTGTTCACAATGACTATCAGGATCCAGTCAGCTCTTGAATGGAGCTGTGGAAGGTGACCTTGGTGTTGTTGCAACAATTATGGGAAGACTGGATGGAGAACGTATTAGTTAGTGGTTGGAAACTAAAGGCTCTTGGACTGTTTAAACATGAGGAAACTGCAAGCAAATGGAGCTGCCAACCAAGAGAATGAAAGAGAGAGTAAGAAAGAGAAAGGAGAGATCAGCGCTGAACAGGAAGTAATCTGCATGAAGCTGGGACTCAGCACTAACACTCTAGTCCAAATCACCAGCTCTCACCTATTCCTTAGAAGAGCCTCTGGGTTAGCAAAAATGCTTTCAGCTGCAGGTAGCAATTTAGCTCCCTATTAATGGCTTAAATTATAAAGGCACTTTGTTGTTTCTAGATCAGAAAGTCTGGACAAGTTGACTTTAGGAGGAGAAGGAAAGAATTCCTCTTCATCAGATGTCATAAAAATAGCAAAGAGAAAAGAGTTGAAAACATCAGGAAATCTGAGTAGGAGGGGACTGTGGCAACTTGAGTTTAGAGGTTATATAAAGAGTACATGTTCTTGCTCTTACATACAGAGCTTCAGAGCAAGTACATAGCTCTTGCATAAAGAGCTTCAGAAACTAAGAGAGTACATAAAAAGTAAGTGGTTTGTTTTCCTTCTTGGCTCCAAGAGACACTACATGATACCTTTTTAATGCTTCAGTTTTCTCATTATTAAACAGCATGAGAAATTTCTTAAATCTATCCTCCCTACTTTGGTATCAATAACAAAAATAAAATAAGCACTCAAGATGCTAAAAAATACTACTACTAATAATAGTTTAACAATAATTTCGGAGACAGACATGTATCTGGAAAAGGACCCAAAACAAGCATGTTCATTCTTCTCCACTGAAAAAACCAGCCCCTTCCCATCATTCAATAATCATTACCACACCCTACTTCTACTCTGCCTCATATAACTTTCATACACAGTTATTGTTAGCAGGCTGCCAGGAAAGCCATGCAAACTAGTCTGAGTGAAGAGCCTTTTAAGGAGAATTGCCCCATAAACTTGTGTCCTAGTCATTTACCTGCCATGTGATACGGTTCAGATCATCACTGGAGGGAACAGAGACAATTCTGAGTCACAGCTGTGAGTCATATTGGAAAGAAATTTGGTGACATTTAGAAAAGAGTACCTGGAGGAAATCAGAAACTTCCTGGTGATAGTCCTTTCCAGGGTTAATCTCATAGCACAAATCCATGTGACTACTTCCACTATCTGTCCATGAATTTAAAAATATTATCCTACATGCTTTTAGAAATGGCAACAGACACAAATGCCTTACCTTCTGTATAGGTGTTACTGAAGTGAGTACATAAATGCCTTACCTTCTGATCTTCAGAACAGGATTTATTTGGACATAATCAAAACTGTTTCTTGTGGGGACTCCCCTGGTGGTCCAGCAGTTAATAATCCAAGCTTCCCAGCCAAGGGGCGGGGGTTTGATCCCTGGTCAGGGAACTAACCCAGGTGGTGCTAGTGGTAAAGAACCTGGTGTTGGTGGTAAAGAAGGTTAAAGAACCTTCTTTAATTTAATTTAATGCAGATGTTCTTCTGTATTACGTCATCAATGCAGGAGATGTAAGAGAGGCGAGTTCCATCCCTGGGTTGGGAAGATCCTCTGGAGCAGGGCATTGCAACCCACGCCAGTATTCTTGCCTAGAGAATCCCATGGACAGAGGAGCCTGACGGGCTATGGTCCATGGGGTCGCAAAGAATCAGACATGACTGCAGCGACTTAGCGTACAGGCAGGGAACTGGGATCCTGCGGGCTGCATACCCTTCGCCCAGCCGCACGCCCTGCCACCCGCCCCGCCAAAAATGTTGCCTGTGAATAGCCCAGTAGAGAGAAGAAAGTGGACCGGAGGTTAAGTGGCCAAGATTTTATCTGCATTGTGACCATGAGAAGATCTAGGAAACTTAACTGCGTCTCAGCAAAAGTAAGGGTCTATCTAGATAACCTCTTATTTAATTCTATCTAAACATTAATAAGAGTACTTAAGGAGATTCAGTTACAGCACAAAATAATTTTCTGGAAATGAGACTGCTTTTTCCACTAAAAAATTAGTAGACAAATTAAAGAAGAGGATGGTTGGTTACCACAAATGTATGAATAGAGGCCAAATGGTAGAAATATCAAGGAACAGAACCAAAATACAAAGAGGTAGAAATTAAGAAGAAAAAGACCAAGAAGGTATCTATTATGTGAACAATAGGCATTTTAAAGTGGGAGGCGGATAAGACATGGGGGAGTGATGATAATTTAACAAATGGAGAACCATTCTTCAGTCTCAGATTAAAAGGGCACGCCAAGTTACCTGCAAGTTCAGTGATAGAGGACACACCCCTAGGAAAATCACTGTAAAATTCCTGAACTCCAAGTATGTAGTAGAACTGAGGACTGAAAGAAGTAAGGAGGTGGGCTTTTGTTATTCCCCTTGTATTCTTCTGTCTTTTGCATAGTTTTAATTTTTTTCCATGAACATGTATTACTCTTATAATTTAAAACATCAGTTAACTATTAAAAAATGTAATAAATGGTATGTGTGTGTGTTATACACACATATGAAACTATGCCTAGTACCTTAAAAATATCAAATGGCATGAAACATCAAAATGCTCTTTACAAAAGTACCGTATTACCACATGGCATCTTTGTTAAATAATTTGCACTTAATTGTCAAGCATCTTTGCCTTGACATTTTGGGATACCTTTTTGCACCTTCTGTAACTAATTACTCAAAACTGATTGTTTCTCTCAGAAATGTATGGCCCCACTGGGAAGCCCAATTGTGGGGCATATACACCATGCTGAGTAAAATCCCTGTCTGCTGAAATCTTCAGTATTCTGCATAGTATTTAAGAAACATTTAAACTGTAATATCTAAAAATGAGAAAATCAATTGAATGTGCTATGTATAAAGTACAGCATCTTGAAAATCTATCGCTGAGCAGTTTCAGCATCAATTATAAGAATGTAATTCAAATCTTTTAATAATAAGGATAATTACAAAATCTCACTAGATTTGTTGTAAGCACATTTTTTTTTTTTAAAGTGAATGTCTGTTAACATAGCAACCTCCCCTGGAAGTTCAAGAATTTCATTTCTTGGTATCTTTCTATTATGAAATATTTGTCATGTTTCTCTTTCACAAGATTCCACAAATCTTGCTCTTGCCTCTCTCGTGGATCACTTATCTTCAGTGATGAGAGATAAATGTTGTTAATACTAGAGGAAAATGTTTTAAATACAGAAATGAAAGAGGAATGGCATAATAAGCACAATGCTCCAAATAGAGATAAATTTAGAAAATTAGGTTCTTTCATCCAGTTAGTTTTCAGGGGTCTTTTTATGCAGCACAAATACCAAGCAAGGAAATATGCTTACTTCTTTCTTTTCTGTTATTTCTTGCTCTTATGAGTGAGGAGCTCATGACCAAACCAAATCTAGCATCTAGTTTTATTTGCTATCATTGGACACCACCAAGTGCTTACAGAAATCAACTGACCATTCAAAAACGTTCCCAAATGTTAATGTTTGGAGATCACTCTCCTAAAATACAGATCAGGGTGATCTATAACAGGCTATGATTCAGGAGCAAGCTTGCTGAGTTGGAATCAGAGGACCTGGGTGCAAATTCCAGGTTTCTCATTTTCTGCTACTAAGCATTTTAGAAAACTACAGGGATTTTTCTGAGCCTCACTTTCTCAGTTCATCAAGGAGAAATGATAATTATATCTATCTCCCATCAAAGACATTCAATAACTATTTGTTTATTTCATAACAGCAAGATTATGTGGAGGAATAGATGAAAAATAGGTGCACAACTGAGCAGCAGGTAAAATAATATACAACTTCAGGTGTTTGTACAATTACTGTCAATAGAGGCAACAGAATATATAGCAATTAGAATTCCAATTCTGGTTCCACCTCTAACTTAAGTATCCTCATCTGTAAAATGGAGAGAAGAACCATTTTTATTTCATAAGCTATGGAGAGGATTAAATGAAATAATGCACGTAACCATTTAGGACAGTATCTGGCACATGGTAAGCACTCAGTAAATGTTTGCTATTTTAGTAACTGCATTAAATCAGCTTTAAAGAGTGACAGTGAGGACTAACTCTAATCCCAGCATGTATCAGACCTCCTTCTCTTGTGGGATCTGGAATTGTTGATTTTCTACATGCTCCACATTTTGTCACCTTGAGCATGACCTATCTGGCTCCTCCCACTACATACATCGAACAGAATCATGGAAATTAAAGGACTGTTTTATTACAAATATCAATAGACTCTGTTTGCTATTGTTTGTTATCAAAAAGCCTTCTACTGCCTGCATGCTATAAGAGACATCCTGATCTAACTGCTTACAAGGACAGCCAGATCCAATGCAGACAAAAAAAATTAAAATGCTGAACCCTGGCCTTGTTCTGGTAATATACTGACATCACCCGTATTTCCAGAGAAAATGTTTTTCTAGAGTAGTGGGGAATATATAATGCAAATCTACTGAAATTTTAAAGATGTTTAGAGTTCTTTTGACTATCTGATAGAATGTCCTGTCCCCCAGAAAAAAAATGTATATGCCTACAGGTACAAACAATTTTACATAGAGTTTTAAGGAGCACAGGTGTTTCCTGAAACCCACCCATAATGAAACTCAGCTTAAAATATCATTATGTATGTGCCAAAAGGCAAATTTTAAAAAGATCAATACATATGAAAATTTTTTAAATCTGTGAAGAACAAAATATTAATAGTGGATATTTACTTCCATTTTCCCCATTTTCATTGTTTTCCTTAATGAGCTTGAATTATTTTTATGATTTTTAGAAATTCATGTATATGATTATTTACACTGTGCAATACAAAGTGAACAGATTCTATTGATATTTGTAATCTAAATTTGAACTGGATTCAAAGGTAAAAATTCTTGTCACTTGGAAATATGTGGGTGACTTTGTTATTACAAGCAGTGTGAAATTTAAGAGAAGCTTCCAGAAAATGAGTGAAGAATTCAACACTCATTTTCACTCAGCTGGGGATGAATTCTGTAACAGGTGGGATCTGGGTTTGTGAGGAAGGAGGAACCCTGAAAAGCAGTATCCATAGAGATGGTAACCACAGCTATGGGACTTGATCTTCCCATTCCCAACCCCAGTTCTGAACCAGTCAATCCCGGGGAAGTCTGTATGGGCAGAGAAATAACACAGCACTCCACCCTGCCTGGGATCTCAAGGGCCCGGAGTTCAGCTAGGCTATGACTCATAACTAGTCAGAAAGACAAAGAGAAGATCAGGTCCACCTTTGAAAGCAAAGCAAATCCAAACATGCATTTAGCCACAGTATCCACCCTCTTCCCACCCCAAGACAGTGTCAGCGCAGGTGAAGACTGGTCCTGGTAAAAGCTCAGTCTGTAAATCAGCCACTGGGGTGAAATATAGGCAGAGGAAGAGTGAGTGAAACAAAAACTGAAATGAAGGTAGGCCTTGTTTGTCTAGGCTTTTACAGCAAAATACTTTCCTTAATTACTATACCTAAACTATCATACTGATCACTACCCTCATTCCTCACTGCTCTCGTTGCAGATATCAGTAGAATGTGTGGTAGTGCTCAGACTCCTCTACGAAGTGTCCCTGCTGATGGAGGCTGACTTTGATCATGAAGATCTGAGGAAGCAGTTCAAAACAGTCCGCCAAAGTCATGAATATTCTTTGCAGTCCTTATGTTCTTTCGGTTTGCAGATTTCACATTCTAGCCAATAATGTATTTGTTTGTTCGTTTCTAAATTTTCTGACAAAATGAATATTGGTACATTTCCACTTACTTGAAAAGTAAAGAATCAGGCATTATATTTTCTCCATTTTGCAAATGAGAGCCATACAGCTCTTCTGTGGAAGAAGCGAGATGTCACCCACATCTCATTCCAAATTGGCTGTATTCTTTCTAGGATTACACGTGGCAAGTGAGGAGAAGGTAGAGGAATGGGGAAAGAAAAGGACTCCTTAGCAGGAAGTTTATAGAGAAGGAATAGGTTACCCACTCCAGTATTCTTGGGCTTCCCTTGTGGCTCAGCTGGTAAAGAATCCAGCTGCAATGCGGGAGACCTGGGTATGATCCCTAAGTTGGGATCCCCTGGAAAAGGGAAAGGCTACCCACTCCAGTATTTTGGCCTGGAGAATTCCATAGACTGTATATTCCATAGGGTCACAAAGAGTGGGACACGACTGAGAGATTTTTGCTTTCACTTACAGTCCGAAAATGGGGTAATCGATGAGAAATTTGTTGGAGACTTTTAGAGGATTCAATAATGGAATAGTCAGCCAATTAAATGGGAGTTTCAAAACTTTCAGCACCTTGATTTCCCTACACGTAAAGTGGAGCCAATAATACTTCACAGGGCCATTGTTAGGGTTCAATGAAGAAATCTACAGGAATTTCTCCCTTTTCTCTTCCTCCCCTTCCTTCACCCTTTCCCCTCCTCCTCCTCCCTTTCCCCTCCTCCTCCTTCTCTGAGTTCCCTCACATATCCCTGTGCCTGCTCTTTCATAGTTGACATTAAGAAAAAAAAAAAATCTGCCAAAAGAATAGACTCTATCCACAACATAATCTACAGATGACAAGGAGAAGGTTCAGGTCATCATTCTTTGTTCTAAATGGAATGATTTTTACAAACTGTTCCATGGACCAGGGCTCTCCAAAATAGCATGGGAACATTCCATCATCTTTCCGACAGAAGGAGAGAAGGCATGTGGAATAATTCTGTTGCTTTGGACCAGGAAAATCTACCTCAGTGAACAGATCTCACTGAAAAGTTATTTTTAAATGTGTTATGGAAAGGGGTCTGAGTTAGCCCACTTAGGTAAGTTTTAGGACTTGCTATAAATGATGAAGACAGGGATAGAAGAACCAGCATTTAACTTTGATGTGAACATGGTCAATGCTTTCTTTCCTTTTTCTGATTTAAGGTCATTAACTTACCCTTTTTGGTCTTCATATTCATAACTTTATGATCCAAGTCAGCTATACCCTAAGAACAGAGCTGGAAGGTCAGTTTGGAAACTTCTGAGGATGAAAGAGGATGAGCTTGTTGGATGGCATCACCGACTCGATGGACATGAATTTCAGCAAACTCTGGGAGTTGGTGATGGACAGGGAAGCCTGGCATGCTGCACTCCATGGGGTTGCAAAGAGTCGGACACAACTGAGTGACTGAACTGAACTGAGGGTCCCAAAGCTGTAGAAAGTATATGAATGATCCTCAAATGCCTAATCCAGTTCAGGTCAGTCTTTGTGGTCTAGTTGCAGCCTGGATAAGATTTGGGAGACAGTGGGGGTGGTGAGGGTAAATCTAGGACTACTCTCTACTGTTTGAATCTTTCCTAAAGTACCAGTGTCACTGAGAAGTCATCTAAGGATGTTGTATAGTTGCTAAGTCATTTCCAACTCTTTTGTGAACCCGTGGACTATAACCCACCAGGCTCTTCTGTCCATGGGATTTCCCAGGTAAGAATAGTGGAGTGGGTTGCCATTTCCTTCTCCAGGGGATCTTCCTGACCCAGGGATCGAACCTGAGTCTTCTGCATTGGCAGGTGGATTCTTTACCACTGAGCTAAGGCTAGTCTTTTCAAACAGAGGATCAAAGCCCTTGAATGAGTCAAGAAATGTAGTGGGTTACCACCAGCATATTTTGGAATGGGATGGAATTAAATGGAATGGAAAAGAAACCATCAGAGTGCATGAGTAAGTATAAATATTGTTTAAGCAAAGCTTTGTTTTGCGGGGGGGGGGGATGTACTGGGTTGTGATATAAAATGTCTTTTTTTTTTACTGTGAAAAATATTCCAGAGTTTGGAAAACACTGATCTAGTTGTGTGTGGAGAGAGGGGAACAAGGAGAGGTGTCTTTACAAACCAGAAATAGGGCTGGAACAGAGTGAGATTGAAATTGTTCCAAAGGCCCAAATCCCCAACCTGACCCTCTGAAATTTATCTCAGAATCCTTGAGAAAAGGGAAGAAAGGCTTCCCATATGCAGAAAGTGGCCCTGTTTGCTGAGCTTCCTGGGCCCTGACCTATGCCAGTGGTTTGGCTTTTCTTATTCTTCACCAAATAACTCGCCATGCAGAACCAACCAGAACTTCTAAAGTCTTCGCTCCAGCTGCAGTGCCTCACATCACCTTGGTATACCTAAAATTCAAAATGGTCCAAACGTGATTTTAAACTTATCTTCTTAGTGATACAGTTTTGCAGTTCTCACTCCAGGAAGGTTTTAGGTATACTTCGGCACCAGGGAAGATTACTCCTGCTGCCACAGTCTGCATTTCAAAGCTTCCTACCTTATCTTCAGGTGCTGGAATTGTTGGGAGGGTGTGTGTCACTAATCACTCAGCCTTTGGGGGCAGGCAGGAAGTTTTGGCAGTGCTATCAGTTTTACATTCCATATTACACAGGAACTAGGTAGGTACCTTCCTAAAAGAAGACCCTGAGGTTTAGGAGGTTAATTTTCACACCCGGATACTAAGTGGTGAAAGGTGACTTGAGCTCAGGCTTTCCTGGTTTTAAAAGCCTACACTGTTTCCACTATATCAAGTTACCTCTTTTGTTTCTGAGTGATAGCATTTCATATGAATCTGGATCTACATCCATTTAAGTTGTTTTAGAAACTGTTCAAACTTCTGTCCCAGCTAAAGTGTTCAAATGATTTTCAAGCAATAGCAAAGACCAGTGCCGTAGAAATGAATTTACAATGAACAGGGATCAGTGTTGTTTGCTGGGAATTGAAAATCAGGTTGATTGTTCATTTGATCGTCTTCTTTAAAGAGACAGTAGGAGAAGTAAATGCACAGAGACTAAGCATAGAGAATACTACTTGACATGAATACCAGAAGTCTAATGCTGGATTTCTGATATGTATTAGAAGGACATTTATATAAGGATTAGTTCCAAAATGGTAATAAAAACCACTAACAAAGCATGGTTCAAAATACACAATTTCTTTTAGTGAAACTTTTTCATACCCCCACCAAGCACATAAAATTAAGTCAACTTATATCGATCCTTCATATATTTACAACTAGTACTTATAAAATCTTTGAAATGAGATGCTCTTATAAGATTTCACCTTTTTTTTTTTTTTTTTTTTTTTGGCTGTGCCATGCAGCTTGTGGGATATTAGTTTTCTGACCGGGATTGAACCTGGGCCTTCAGCCATGAGAGAATGAAGTCCTAACCACTGGACCACCAGGGAATTCCCAAGATTTCACTCTCATGGTCATTTAACCCTCTTCCATGAATATTCCTTTTAGTTTGGCTCATTTTTAGCTTCTCAAATCATATTTCTTCTGAGATAATTCAGACTAAAGAATTCTTCACCTTTTATAAAATCAACATATACACTGATTTACTTACTGTGCTATGCCAAGTAACTGATAAACAAAATTCTGGAAATCAATTATCCTTACCTGTCCATACAGCACTGTTAGGTCCCGATGCTATTCATTTGTATTTCATGACTCAACTGGAGATGAGACATGGCCTGAAGAACAGGATTAAAAGCAGAGTGCAAGACAAAAATGAGGCTATTTCACATACGCCTCTCCCAAGAATGTGTTGCTTTGTCTTCAAATTGCAATAATTGACTTTGAAGGAAGGAAAGAATAAGGCACAGAGATTGTTCTAAACCACGTTTATTAGCCAATAACCAAGGCTACTCCCTTTAACCAATGAGACTGTCCATCAACAAAGCATTCAAACACTCACTATGTAAGTCAAGGCAATTTCTTAGGGATAGCGTCTAAAAATTACATTGTAGAAAAAGGGCCAAACTAAACTCTATGTGTCACTGGGACTTCACTTCACAGATGAGGAGAAAAACTAAGGGGTCCACAATTGATCACAGAAGTAGGAATCCATTTCAAAATCATCACTGATGTAAAGTACTATTCCATCACTAGGCAAACCCGTACTGCACATCCAGAAGTACATGTACAGTGTTAAAATAGCACCCAGTTAAATCCATATCAATCTTTCAGAAGAAACTGCCTCTTGAAATGCTTCTAATAACCTTTTAAAAGTTTTGTGAAACTCACACTAATAAGGTAGAGATTCTGATTTGAAGAGCATTCCTGGGTAGTAAGGTGGATACAGGGGTCAAGGGAAATAGATCTGAACCTTGGTTCACCATAGGAAGGTATAATGCCAAGCTTAAGAATTAAGTCTGACCCAGATCATCCCAAAAATAGTCCAGGAGACCAGCATATGCCACAAACAGAGCCAAAAACTCCACTGCTGCTTCTCAGAGCCTATGTCAACCTCTCAAACCAGAGAGAGGCAATCTTATACAAACAGAATGGTCCGTTAAATGTCCACCCTCAAATAGACAGTCACTTTAAGTCATCTAAGCTACTGCAGTGCTCCCACTTGTATACCCATAATCCTGGTTCCTCCAAATATGGAGAAATACAATGAGACCAGTTAAGGACACTTCATCAGATTTTACAAAAAACTTGTTATAAATAAAATAAGAGTAAGATTTTTCACCAGGCCAAAATAATAATTCTAATCTATTAAAAGATTATCAGATCTGGGGTAGAGTCATCAGTATAATCTAGGAGGGTGATTAGTGATGGTCCTTTAGGTCACCTTTAAGTGACTAAGAGCTTGTGCACTTTATTCCATGAGGTCAAATCCAAGTATGAGTCTCCAACCCAAGTAGTGATTCCTGTTTCCACCAGTCCACATTATTACTTGAGTGGTTTGCAAAAACTTGTGATTATACTCCACTCTTCTTTTCCTTTTCTTTTTATCTCCTTTGATCTGATCCAGACATCTCAGCAAATGCAAGTCTCTGGCTGTGGCAGCTGATAGAAGACATCCTTACCAAGGTGTCTCTGGTACTTCAAGAAGTACTATGTATACATTAAACTAAATAAACTGCTGAAAAAAATAAAATAACCATTTTTTTCTCCCTGAAGAAAGAATTTTTGGCTCATCTGCAGTGATATCATGAAAGTTCAGAAACAGACCCTATTTCAGGCAGTGCTAAGATCACTTTCCTGGAATTCTAGAAAGGCTCTTTGGATATGCAAGACAGTTTTTTATACATATTTCTTCCAGAGTCACCACCACCCCCAAACCTTATCTCCGATCTTAAACAATTGTGATTCCCAAAGTCACCTGACTTGATAGTTCTGGTCATCTAGATGACAGAAGCTGGTGGGGCTCTTCAAAGGTTCTGCCCTCTGTAGACACATTGAAGTCAACATGAAGCTTACCTTCTGGAGTCTGTGAGTGCCACTTGTAACTCCTCCTTTGCACTTCCTTCCTGGTGGCTAGTAGGGTAACATCAGAGAGAGTATGCCCGATTACTCTGCTTTTCTTAGCACCACGCATTTCACTAACTTCATTTGCTAAACTTGGAGATGTACAGTTAGAATATCAGCTTCCAGTGAAGTTCCTCAAGTGACGTTAAGTAAAGCAGCTTTGGCTTTTAGATCTGGACTTGATGCTGGGACTTAGAATTGTCCAAGAGAAATACAAAAGGAATGTACAGTCACTCCAGCCTTGGCATCAAAATAAAACAAGACTAGAGATGGCATATATCCTATATAACATCCTGTGTCTGTTCTAAAACCATGATAGCCATACAAGGCTCATTTTACCTAGAGAAAACGGAAAGACCTCAAAAGTAAAGTAGTTTGGCTAAATGATCTTGATGTTATTTCTGGCTCTGAAATATCAAGGGGACTCCAGTTATGCAGTATATCCAAACTATTAAAACTTGGGTTACTCAGTAGATAACCTGAGTGCATCATATATATTTAAAAACAATAAAGAGACACTTCTGCTAAGTCACATTCATTAGGTCTTCTTATATCCCATTGGCCAGAACTTGGTCACATGGCCACATCTTGCTGACTAGGAAATGTATCCTTTATCATAGGGTGGCCATTTACCCAGCTTAAAAAAAAAGTTCTTTAACTATAGAATAAGGACAGGGGCAATTAAATCTCAGCCATGTTTTCCTGTCTCCTGTCATGTTTTCCTCCAGCCTTCCTCTTTTGGACTGTAGCACTACCTGAATATCATCAGCTTAACAAGTCTGAGAGCTTTATTCGTCAACTTCTTTTGCCAGTTCCATAGCTTTTATATTTTATCTCTGGCTGCTGAGTAATAATGCATCTTCAACTTCTCTCCTTTTGCTACTGACAAAAGGACACCTCCACCTCCGTAATTTGCTCCACCTCCGTAATTAGGTAGCCCAGTATCAGCACCCCTTTGGGTGCTGCAACTGGACTTCCTGGTTGCCCTTTTTTTTTAGTTGAAGGATAACTGCTTTACAAAATTTTGTTGTTTTCTGTCTAAACTCAACATGAATCAGCCATAGGTATACATATATCCCCTCCCCATTTTTGAGTCAGCTTTTAGCCCAGGTGATAACACTAGCTAGGTCAGGCAGGGCTGGGAGTGCTAATGGAGTATCTGACATACTGCCTTCCCACACCCCAGCAGCACATTCAGGCCATATCATATTTCATGGCTCCAAGTGAAGCTATAACTTTCTGAAAAAGGGAAGTTTTGCAGCTGTAATAGATTAAAAACACAATCATAGCCACATCAGCACCAAATTGGAGGACAGAGAAAATATGATGTAAACATAAGTCTGGTATAGCAATAGAGTAGGTGCTCAATGAATATTTATTGATATATTCATTGGCTACATGGCTCACTGCATATCCACTAAAGAAATTGGAGATGGTAATTTTGGAAGGCGGAATAGAGTCGTGATCTCTGCAAACAGACTCAAGTCCATCGTGCCTCCTAGACTAGCTGCCTTATCTAGAGCCCACTTCCAATGCTAGTAACTTGTGGTAAAACACACTCAGTCTGCCCTTAGCCACGATAGTGATAGTGAAGTCGCTCAGTCATGTCCGACTCTTTGCAACCCCATGGACTGTAGCCTACCAGGCTCCTCCGTCCATGGGATTTACCAGGCAAGAGTACTGGAGTGGATTGCCATTTCCTTCTCCAGGGGATCTTCCTGACCCAGGGATCAAACCCAGGTCTCCTGCATGTAGCCACCATACTACACCACAAAGACAGCTTAAATGATGCAATCAGCAGTGAGAACTCTGGAATCAGACTGATCTACCAGCTGTGTGACACAGGCAGGTCACTAGATCTCTGTGCTTCAATTTCCTTATCTGTAAAACAAGAGTTATAATAGTATTCACCTCAAGGGGTTGTTGTAGGAATTTAATTAAATAATGCATAGAAAACATAGAACAGTAAGTTCATGAGACCAAGTACTCAATGGACTATAGCCCACCAGACTCCTCTGCTGTCCTTGGGGATTCTCCAGGCAAGAATACTGGAGTGGGTTGGAGTGGGATCCTTCTCCAGGGGATCTTCCCAACCCAGGGATCAAACCCAGGACTCGCTCATTGCAGGTGGATTCTTTACCAGCTGAGCCACCAGGGAAGCCCAAGTACTCAATAAAGGTTGGGTATTCAACCTCGCAGCCTAGCACAAGTCTGGTCACTGGACTTTCCAAGTGAAGGCAGAAGAATGTAGGAGCCACATTTACTGCTGATTTGAAGGAAAACCTCAACCTAAGGTTTGCCCATCACCTTCTTGAGTCCAGATACCCATCAGTCAGAAGCTTAAAGAGTCCCCACCCAGCAGCTGAGTTCCCTGTTTGGTGGACTCCGAAAGTGATATTTTGGAGAAATTAGTTAAGAGTGGAACTTAAACTTCTGAAACCACTGTTTACCTTGCGTTGGCTGTCAGATCTCAGGGCCTCAGAACAGGACCTTCTCTCTGCTCCCTTGAAAGTACTCTCCATCAAGGAACTGCTTCTGCGGTATTCATCCTCACTGACTTTCCCACCATCTCAAAGACCTCTACTTCTGATTCCTTTTCCCTGCACTCTCCAGTCTCTCTACCCTATATTGCTGTTCCGTCACTCAAGTCATGTCTGACTCTGTGACCCCATGGACTGCAGCACATCAGGTTTCCCTGTCCTTCACCATCTCCTGGAGTCTGCTCAGACACATGTCCGTTGAGTTGGTGATGCCATTCAACCATCTTATCCTCTGTAACCCCCTTCTCCTCCTGCCTTCAATCTTTCCCAGCATCAGGGTCTTTTCCAATGAGTCAGCTCTTCACATCAGGTGGCCAAAGTATTGGAGCTTCAGCTTCAGCATCAGTCCTTCCAACGAAGATTCAGGATTGATTTCCTTTAGGATTGACCGGTTTGATCTCCTTGCTGTCCAAGGGACTCACAAGAGTATTCTCCAGTACTACAATTTGAAAGCATCAGTTCTTCGGCACTCAGCCTTCTATATGGTCCAACTGTCATATTTGTACATGACTACTGGGAAAACCATAGCTTTGACTATACAGACCTTTGTTAGCAAAGTGCTATCTCTGCTGTTTAATACATTGCCTAGGTTTGCATAGCTTTCCTTCCAAGGAGAAAGTGTCTTTTAATTTCATGGCTGCAGTCACCATCTCCTGTGCCACACACATTCTATTCAGTTCTCTCTCTCTACTTCTTTCTCTCTTGTGTTCCTTCACAAGATTATATTTGAGAATGATACATACAGGAATATACAATTTGATATACTGCTGTCACAGTTAAAAAATACACACTTCACAGTAATTGGCACATAGTAGGCTCTCAAATATTTGCTGAATAAAATCCTCCTTGACTGAACCTTCCAAAGCAGAGTATCTGAGAAGGGGCTCAGCTCCCTAACTCTGGTGAGAACTTGAGGAAAGAAAGAGAAATATTATACATCATCTATATCAAACCCTACCTTCTGTTTATTTCATAAAATAGGAAATAATGTAATACAGACACACAGCTATTTAAGGGCAGAGTGCAAGCTAGAAGCCTCATCTTCTGCTTTCCAACCCAGTGCAACTCATTCTGGGTTATGTGGATACAAATATCCCTTACTTCCCAGAGGTATGAGTTTGTAAGGCTTGGAAGGCAGCAGATAGCCACCACTCCTCAAAATGGGCCCTGGATTCAGACTCAGGTCTCCATTTCTGATCTCCAGCAGATTCTCCCTGCAGGATTTGACATCCACACTTCATTGGGGTGGGCTCCTAGATGGGATTTGCCATTCAACACTACAAGGATTTGGGTCTGTGCTGACTTTATAGGGGAAACACCCTGAAAAGGGGACCTAGACCCTCCCTCCTCCTCTACCCCTGGGCTCCTTGCAGGCGGTTCATGCCCACCTTCCTCCAGGTTCCAGCAAGCCCGGATCCTCTGGTGCAGGTCTCTGTGAGACTCTGCTCCCAGCGCCTTGATGAGGCATGTTTAATCTTCCACCCAGATTATTTAACCTCCGCATCCTTGTTAACAAACAGCCATTATTAACGAGTTGAGAGACCACATGGGGTGGGCTTCTACAGACAATGCGCGCTCCCTTGGCCTTTCTGCGAACAAATTCATAATCCTCAGCGACTCAGCCGGAGCCCTCCTGCCAGGTCCGCGAGGGAGTCAGGAAACCGTAGAAATCGGGTGATCTGGGCCGTTATTCACGACCCCTGAGCCCGGAGGGTCTGGGAATTGCAAGATGGAGCTGTATCTCTCCCTTCCTCCCCAGCCTCCCTTCCTCGCTCGCTCTCCCAAGGGATTGCTACAGTGCGTTATAAATTTTACCTTTCCAGTGTGCGGGAGAGGCGAGAGGAGGCTGTGTCCCAGCTCCGGGCCAGCCTGTCCCTAAGGACACCAATTAAAGGCACTAATTGGACAGCAATACATCAAAGTCGCTCCCGGGAGTGGGTCCTTAGAGCGCCAGGAATCCATTAGTTGGGCTTTTGTTTCAAAACACAGAAATACAGAGGAATAAAAAAATAAAATTAAAAGCACTTCGACGCAGACGGGAGTGGCGCGGGTGCTGTACCGCGAGGACTCCTCTCTGGGTCACTGGGAGACCCTCGCTTCCCACCCCCACTCAAGGCTCGGCACGTGAGCCCACCGCACATTTATCCCCAAAGAGCGCCGCCTGCAAAGGCTCGGTCGCCCCTGGGCCTGTAGAGACCGTGTAGACGCGGCACACACCACTAGATGCGCCTGGACCGATGCGGGGTGAGGGGAGCAAACCCCCCTGAACACTGTTCAGGTTCTCTGCCTAACCTGGCCCAGGAAGGGGAAGCGGGCACCTCGGGGAGGTACATGTCACCCGGGAGTCGTTTCGGCCGCATGGGCTACACTGGGGACGCGAGGCAAACAATGCAAGGGGACAGCGTCCCTCGGGGGTTATTTCAAGATGCGGGGAGCGGCACTTCGACGGCGGAAGGAAGGAACTGGCTCTTCTTTGCGGAGCTGGATGCCACTCGCAGGCCAGGGAGAAACGGGCCTGGGAGGGGCCCAGGCCCCGCAGGACAGGAGGAGACCCGGGGCCCTGGGACGGCGGGGCAACAGGCCCCGTGGAAATGGGACCCAAGGCCAAGGGTAGGAGGAGACCGAGTCCAGAAGTCCATCTCCCTAGTCCCGTGCGCCTGGCGGGGCCTCCAACCTCTATGGCCGAGGCCAAAGCATGTCAGACCTGGTGGGTGAATCCCGGGCGTGGGCAGGACCCGGCACAGAGGGCACCGCCTGCGGTTGGCGTCTGCGGGCGCGGCGCCTCCAGATGCCCAAGCGAGGCTGGGGCGCCGAGAGCTTCGCCGCGGCTTCCCGCCAGACCTGAAGACCGGGACGAGGCTGGCCCTGGGTCGCCACGGCAGCCAGAGCGCCGACTGGCGTGCCGGGAAGCCCGGGCCTCACCTGGGCGGCGGGTGGCCAGAGGCCAAGCCCTCGGCGCCCCTCATCCTGCGGAGGCCGCGCCCGCTAGCTTCCCTCGAGGAGCCAGATTGGAATGGCTGCTTTTGATCCCATTTGTTACTAACCCCGGCATTTGTTTTCCATTTTATAAACGCTTCCCTTTAAGTAATTGTCCCTGTTAACAGCGTATACCTTTCAGCAGCCCTCACTGCGCTATAAATAATCTCGATGAAGATGCAAGGATATGACTTTCACAAGATTGGACAATTGATTCAGTCTGTGACCCGCGATCGCGAATAATATTGGAAGGCTATTTAAACAGATGAAGGCCTAAATTGTCTTGCTTGTATCTGAATTAATTTCTCATTCATCATCATTATGAAGTGATTGGTCTATTCAAGCTCTTCAGCCTGCTGGAACGGAGAGGGATTTAAATGAGATTGTAACACAATTTAAATGCTTGCCGACTTTAACGAGGCCAATTGAGCAGCTGCAATAAATACAAATATTTTTCTAAACAGCCTTGTTTTAAATAATTACTTAATGCTTTCATGTTATTTTTAAGTGGCAATCTTTCTCCTGCTCCTGCTCAGAATATCACACACTTATTTGCTGAGAAGGCGATTTTGGAAAGGACTTTGTGTTTCTATTTGCTTTGTAGATGGTAGCTTGCGTTTTGTAGTCAGATTTTCCCCTTCTCAGGGTTAACATTTCGGAGTCCACAAACTGACACAAATGGTGAGCTGGGCCTTGGTTTCACCCTAATGCACTGATGTGTCTGCCCCCCCAGAGCCAGGGAAGAACTGAGCGATGGAAGAATTTTTCCGTTTGAATCCAGTCACTTATCCAGACTTATGTTAGCTGGGTCTTGCAAACGAATCCGTGAGATTGCATTGACAAATGACACCCCAAAGGGTGACCTCGTTTCTGACTTATCCTGATAACCATCATCATCTTGAACAAATCAGAATTCCAGCGTACCTGAAAGGTGTCCCACAGGAAGTTCAGTCTGCCAACAGTTTGGTTCCCGTGCAAGTAGACTGGAGTGAATGGAGGCTGGCTGAGGATTTCTTTGTTAGGGAACAGGCTCAGAAAGAGAATCTAGCCACAAGGATTGGGGTGGGGGGGCCGAGGAATTAGAAGAAAATTGCCATTTTGGGGCCCACCCTCCTTTTCCTGCACCCACTCACTGACACTGTTCCCTCTATCACTCCGGGTGAGGGTGCTTAGAGAGGAGCTAGGAAGGCAAAGCTCTTTCCACTAGGAGAATGCCATCCGCTGGTCATCCCCGACAACTGTCCGCCCGTGACACCCACGCCCTTCCGCCGACATATGGCTGCGGGTGTTTCCTCGATTGGGGAATAATGGAAGCAACCGAGCGGGAAAAGCCCGGGGAACAAAAGAATCTTTTAAACTTTCAGGAACGTGCTAGGCTGGGGGTGGGGAGACACGCGACTGGGGCGGGGACAGAAGCTCCCGGCTAGCCAACACCGTCTAGGGCCCTCTCCCCCTGGGAGGCCTGGGCTGAGAGGGCGCATTCTGAATCACCTCTCACTCTGCCTGGAATGGGGGCAGAGGGACTCGATGTGTGGAATGTGCAGCTGCGGGTTTCCCGGTTGGGAAAGCAGGGCCGACATAGTCACTAGAAAAATCATTGGTGGGGCAGACAGCACTGGGGGATGCAATCAAACTGCAGGCCAAGGGGGAAAAAAAATGCGGACAAGGGTGGAGAAACCAAGTGATTTGCTATGTAACCGGGCAATTTAATGCCAGAGTTAGAGAGCTTCTGGCCGGAATCATTTCGTCTTCGGAGGCTCTGCCGAGCTCATCCTCTTTATCCTGTTGTTTAAAATGAACATTATCCCAAACATATGCAATGCAATCAGTTTGGTCACACTTACAAGAACACGCTTTAATAAGGCAATCAATCACTCGCTAACTAGACGGCAGCGGCCTGCGTTGAGCGCGCACTCCGGCTGCGGAATGGCTATTCTTCCCTGGCCAAAAGGACCGCGGCTGAGCGCACTTCTGCGCTCCCAGGCCCCGCTGGGTCCCCAACTATATTGAGGAACACAGGAAAAGTGTGAGTCGGATGTGAGCTGTCAGACCTAACGAGGGTAACCGTGGACTCTGGGCCCAAAGAGGCCTAAGGTATGGGAGGGGAAGCCGCCGGAGCTGGGAGCTCCTAGCTACATGAGTCACTAATACCTGTGTGTGGCCAGAGCCTCCGTTTTCCCACCTGCAAAATGGGACTGAGACGGAGGGAAACTAAGTAGAGACGGTCGGAAAAGTGAAAAATGAAAACAATAACACCATGTCAGCCCTCTTGCTTGGACTAGCCTTCTCATTTTACAGGTGAAGAGACGGAGGCTGCGGAGGACGCAGTGCCTTTAAGATCATCTCCACCCCAGCCCCCACTACAACGACCACCAACTAATTGGGCCAGATGCTGCTTCCGGTGTAGGTGGGAAAAGTCTAATTTTAGGTGCGGAGGTCTGCGAAGGAGTGTGAGTAGTGCGTGCCTAGCGCCAAACCGCCAACCTTGGCAAAAGGGAAATTTCATTATGAAGTAATGAGTAATTCCTCCTGGCAAGATGTATTGTTATATCTTCCACTTCAATTTGGAGGAAGAGAGGCTCAATTACCCAGAAAATACAGTCAATTAAAGGCTGCTGATTGGACACGAGGCCGGGATCATCGATCTTGTACTTTCCAATATCACTGCAGACACCTCATTTTCCCTCCCTATTAACTGAAAATACGCCTGGCATTACGGCAGCCCGCAGCCCATTTACCTGTCGCAAGCAATCTTGGCCCAACGCGAGGTAACCCAGAAATTTGCTGGGTTTGGCACCAGGAGCTTCCCAACTGCAGAGGGAGCTGTGCAGGGCCAGGGGGGCAGGCTGAGTGGCAGATAGGATGCTGGAAACCTCAGCACAAAGATTTGCTTGGGAGGGTGGGGAGTACTGTGTTGGAGAGGGTTTGCTCTAAAGCCTCAGGAGGGATGAAGGCTGATTAAGGAGACCCCCGCCTGCCCATGAGTACAGGGGCAGAGGACCCTTGAACTCTTACAGTGCTGGGCTCCCAGCCTGCTGAGGACACCCATCTCCCTTCTGCTTGAGCACGATTTCAGAGGCAGCCACAGTGGCTCTCCTATAGGGACAGAGAACAACAACGAGGTGGCCGTTTAGGACCGTCTGTCCCTTTGCCCTGACCAGCCCAGAATTGCATCCTTGGAGATGACTTCCAGTCTGAAGAGGATTCAAACCTTCTCTTCTCAACTCAGGAGTCCTCCCTCCTCTCCCTTCACCATAAGATGCAGACTCAGCATGACCAGCAAACCCAGCTCTCTGCAGCACTCCACCTCTACTCCCACCACCCCATTTGTCTCCACCTTGGGTTGGGGTAGAGATGGGATTACAGAGACCAAAGTCCAGGATCCCCTTTCCTCAAAGGGTTGGAGCAGATGGGGAGGACTCATGAGGGTGAGTCCCCATGGGATCAGCGCTCTGCTGAACCAGTTGATTTAAGTCTCCTAGTGTGCACAAAATTAAGGAAATATGCACCCCACAGCAGCTCCTCCTTCTCCACCTCTGTGAAATGTCCATTTGGAGACTGCCAATGCCAAATGGAGGCTTGGGAGACTGTCTGTGTGTCCCTCTTTTGACTCCTTCCCTACCCAAGGCTATAGTTGAACTAGTAATGCAAAAGGAGTTAACAAACTGCCTGCTACCAAAAAAACTTAAAATGCTAAAGTGAGAATCATATCCAGCTTTATTGCAATATGGTCAACAAATTGTAACAGCAAATTCTTTGGGCTTCAAAGGAAAACCAAATCAAACTCATTCCCTACAGGAAGAACCACTCCCTCCCAGTCAGGGTGAAACTTGCCTTTGTGGGGGTATAAGTTCTCCTATCCCTCAAAAACCGGCTGCAAGAATGACTACAGATGTGAGAGCTTGGGAGTGGTCCCCAAACAAGCCCTGGAGGAGGGGAGAGATTAAGTACCCAGAAGCAGCAGAAGGCTCCCGCTAGTATTCTGAAAGTCAAGCCCCATGGCAGCTTGGGAGGCAGATGGGTGTGAAATGCCAAATGCAAAGAGAAGGGCCAGAAAGCGCCTAGTGAATGAAAGAAAAAGGCTGGAAAAGCCCCTAATTTGCCACCAGATATGGAGGGAGGGAGATGAGGTTCCCGCTCCCTAAGCTCTTCCCTGGGCGCCTTGTTAACATCTCAGCTCTGGGCTCCATGGCCAGCCAGCGGCATGGTAATTATTATCATACATTCAACATTCAAAAACCCTCCTCACACACATCACTTGCTAATCAGGGTGTGTGCTGGGCCCAGGGAGAAGAGGCTTGGGAGAAGTTGCCAGGGGACCCAAGGCTATCTGCAGCTTCCCTGCCCACAGTACACAAAAAGTGAGGGTGGAGATGAAGTTACAAGTGGAGAAGAAGCCAGGAGAGAGCAAAGAGATCAGGTGCTGGTAGATGGCAGAATCAGAAAATATCCTGTAACTGAGGCTCCAGGGGGGCCAGAGAGCCCCCTGCTTCTTTGGGAGGGTAGTAAATCATCTCTGTCTCTCCCCTAGATGGCTGGTGCATCGTCATCCACAAGCCCCTTGCCATGCCTTGGAAAAGCTGGCAAAGATTAATCTCTACCTGCTCTGCATACACAGCATTTTGTTCAGAGAGACAGCAATTTCCCTTTCCATCGCATGGGCTTGGCCTTTGCGAGGGGGAGGGGTCCGGGTGAGAAAAGGGTTGGGGGTTGGGGGCTGAGGGGCTTGATATTGGTTGCTGTTGCTGCTAAGTTTGTTAAGCTTTGGAGCCACGGCCTCAAGCCCTGGTCAGGGCAGTGGGTCGGGTGAAGAATGGCAAAGAGGGGCCGACCCAGAGGAAGGTCTTTCAGGCTCGGCCTCCCCAACCCCACTCCTGCTCCCCAAACGCGCCAGCCAGGACCCCTTCCCAGGCATTTCGATGCTCGCTGCTCAAAACCAAGTCCCGCTGGTCCTCGGTGGCCCTCTTCTTTCCCCTCGGTGCCCCTGGGGCGGGGAGGGATGCTGTCTGAGTCCCCGAGGGGTCCCCACGGGCGTCCTGGAGCCGGCTGCCCGCGGGCGGCCCCTTATCTGGTGAGGGGCACCTCCTCCCTCTGGTCCAGCGCCACGGAGGAGGCCTTGCTGAGCACCGACGGCGCGAAGGTGAGGAAGGAGTCCGAGCGGGAGGTGGAGGCACAGGTGAAGTCCGAGGCGGCGGCGGCGGCGGCGCGAGGCGCCAGCCCGTTAGCCGGGCTGCCGTGGCAGGCGAGGCAGGAGCAGGGGCCGCCGGCCGCGGTGCCCAGTCCGTGCGCCGGGCCCGGGTAGAGCGGCGGGTGGCGGAAGGCGCACAGCAGTTCGGGCCGCGGGTAGGGCTGCGAGAGCACGCGGAAGGTGTCCAGCGGGCGCAGCGGGCCGCTGAAAGGCGAGGCGGCGGCGGACGCGGCGGACGCGGCGCCCAGACCCACCGGCGAGTAGTAGGGCAGGGGCAGGTGCGACGGGAAGGGGTATGGCAGGCCGCCCGCGGCCGCCGCGTGGCTCATCATGTACGTGTAGAAGGCGGGGTCGGCCGGGTGCGGCCACGTCATGGCTAGCCGCTGCCGCTTGTCCTTCATGCGCCTGTTCTGGAACCACACCTGGCGGGCAGGGAGGAGAGGAGCGGGTTCGGCGGCCGCTCGGCCCGCTGCGCAGAACCCATGAGTCCGTCCCACCGCGGGCGACGGTGCGGGTAGCTCAGGGAAGAGCCGGAGAGGAGCTCCTCTGGGCGCGGGCAGATCCCACCACCACCCCTTTGGATCTGGAATCCCTCCCAGACAGGCTCTCTGCCTCCGCCCCTCAGCCCGCGCTGCCAGGACGCCCGAACCCAGTGTGGGTGGGAAAGTAGTGGGCAATTAAGAACTCCGCAGGCCGCGATCCCCTCAAAATACGTCCCATTCCTGAGGCTCTCCCTGGAAGCACTTCCTTGACACCTGCCCGGGCACTTCATCCCCGCTGTTTATTTGGCCACGAAAGAGACCGTCTCCCTTAGGGGCAAATCTGCATGCACCTGGCTCCTGCACCAGGCTTAGACATTCCCGGCCTAGCTGCCCTGTAAAGACACTCCAGGCCCAACTTCCTGGTTCATGATTTAGGAAGTGGGAAGGTGGTATTTACTTCCTCCGGACGGGGCGCATCCCCCCCTCCCTCCTCCCTGTGGCTCATACCTTGATTGTGGTTTCCGGCAGGTTTAGGGCAGCCGCCAGCTCACATCTCCGAGGCCTGGATACATAGTTCTCCCTGTAGAATTCCTTCTCCAGTCGTGCAATCTGCTCCCGGGTGAAGGCAGTACGGTACCGTCGCATCTGGTCACTAGCACTGCAGGCCAGGGTGCCCTGGGAGCCACCACTGCCATTGCTTTTGGAGGTCTCGCTGCTGCCATTGGGACTGCTGGCCAGTGCCTCAGAGCCAGGCCCTGTTCAGGGAGCCCAGAGTAGATGCACACACAGAACACACAACAGATACAGACGCTGTTGATGTGGGGCTGTAGGTCCTGGTTGATGTGTGTGGAGGGGGTGATGGAAAGGGACATCCCCCTCTTCTCAATAGCCTCAGACTCTACCTCTGCTGAAGTGGCAGGGACTTTGAGAACCCAGGAATGGAGGACAGAGGCTCACCATTCAGATGAGCACATAGCGGCCATTAGGCCTGGCCGGGCTGCTGTTTTAGAGGCCTCTGTGTTAGGCCTGCTGGGTACAAAAGTCCCAGGTGCCCCGGCCACCTGCCTTGGGGCACTAGACAGATGCAGCCACTCTGAACTTTCTGCCCACGGTTGACAGGAGTGGGCAAGGATACACGTATCTGACAGTCAAGCGAGTTGAGATGCCCCTTTGTGCTGGAGTCTTGCGAACTTGGGTCCTGGTGCATTGTTGGATGTTGGGCAGGGACTGAGTTTCCTTGGTTTGTGCGCCAGATGGCTGGTGCAGGTGTGGGAATGTGCGCTAGGCTGTGTGTGCTGTGGGGATGGCCCAGGAGTGTGTGTATGAGTGTCCTATTGCCTGACTACGTATGAATGGAGTATGGGTTACTCTGAGGGCATGCTGTGGGTAGTCTGGATTGAGTGGATTAGATGGCAATGGGTGGATGTGGGTTCTCAGCAAGGTGTTGGCTGCCAAGGCCAGGGGGTGGGTTTTCTTCCACACCAGGCTCTTCTCTCCCACCGGCACAGCTTTGTGGAAGAGTGTCTGCTGGTGGGCTCTTCCTCCTAGCTTTCCACCCCTCTCAGGAAGACTCCCTTCCTGATCATTCACCCCACCTCCTCACTAGCCCCTGGCCAGGGAGGGGTTCTCCAGTTATAGCAGTGACACACAGCCACCACCACCCCCCACCCCAATTTAAGCCGAAACCCAGGGAAGGGTGGGGCTCCTGCCCCCTGCAGCTCTTTTCCTTTGGGTGGAGGAGTGGGACTAGGAAGGAAAGGTGAATGGGGGGAGGGCCAGAGCACTGCCTTTTCAAATGCAACCGGAGACCAAAGGCAATTAGACCATTGGGACCATTTCCGACCTGGCGCCACGGAGCCCGGGAAGTGACAAGGTAATTTGGACCTCTGACCGACGTGCAAACTGGTCGGAGGGCCGCAGCAGCCGGTCGGCCCTAGTCGGTCTCGATTTTACGGTCCTTTATGGACTCCGCTTCCGCGCCTGGATGCTCCCTACACCCTGCTAGCCACAAACTGCCTGGACCCTCGTTTGATCTCGCCCACGCCGGGAGAAAGTGTCTTCCCCGCGCAGCTGAAGCAGTGCCACAAAGCTCTGGGGGGTTGGGGTGCACTCTGAATCCCCCTCAAGCCCAGGGCTTGCGTCTCCCTCCTTCCCCCAAAGCACAGCTGTCACCCTCAGTCCCGCCAATGCCAGAGCAGAGAAGGAGACCCCCGCCAGGGCGCAGATAGCGGGGGATGAGCTGTTCAGGTGGGTTCCCCCAGCCACCCCGCCCTGGGGTAAAGGAGTGTCCTCCTCTCCTCTAGAGCTGAAGTGGAAGGTGGGCGCGGTAGGAGGCCGGGGGAGAGAAGGGGCGCGGTGGCTACCTTTGCTGTGCTGGTATTCGGCGTTCCCCGTGGCGCAGTCCGGGGTGCAGCTCACCTCGATTTCTTCATAGAAATCCGACTCGGTGTCTGAGCTGCTGGGTTGCCCCTGGCCAGAGAGACTGTCGGCGGAGGCAGCCGGAGGTCCGGGGCCGAGCACCGCGGCCCCGCCTGCCCGCGATTCGGCGCCCGGCCCCGCAGCGCTGCCTGCTAATCCGTCGACCGGCTCCTCCTCCAGGCCTCCCCCGCCGCGCTCCCGGGCGGCCGGAGGACCGGCCCGCGGGCTCAGGCAACCACGGGGCACCATCTTCTCGGGCGGCTCGGGCAGCGGGCTGCCCACGGCTTCGGACAAATTGGAGACCCTCTTGCCAACCAGAGTGCCAAGCTGACCCCCATCCAGAAACATAACCATGTCCTTTCGGCTCTCCATCCCGGACTCTCGGAGGGGGGAGGGGGAAAGCCCCAAGTGAGCTCCTAGCCCCCCGGCTCCCTGGGTCCCCAGCGGTCCGACAGATCTTGGCTGCGGGAGGGAGAAAGAGGCCAGGCGACTGGGCGGGCGCGGAGCGGCCGGAACGCGGTGTCGACGGTGACGGCGGCGGTGGCGGTGGGGAGCTGGGGTCACCTTGTGATGCGAGTGCTCCTCTGTGCCGCACCGCCTCTGGGAGGAAGCCCCATTGCCCTCTTCTTTCTAAGCTGTCATCCTCCTGCTGCAGTCGTCATTACAGTACCGCTGGTGACGCCACTCGGTGAGCGCAAGTGGATAAATAGAAACGTCTGCCACAGCGAAGATGAAAGGAGACCCGCAGCTAATGGCTCGGCAGTGATGCGCCAGGTGTGGGCCTCGCTCGAATGGGGAGGAGAGTGTGAAAACAGAGAGACACACACACTGAGAGAGGGAGACACCCAGGCACAGGGGATGCAAATGGAATTCCGCGGGAGGAAAAGGGAGCTTAACGCGGCGAGTTCCGCAGGGGTTGCGGGACTCGGTAATTGAATACGCTTTTGATATATATAAAGAAAATTTTTTTATTGTTTGGGCTTTTGTTTTCTTAACTTGGTGCCTTGTTCTAACACTGATGAGAAAATCCATAACTGCATTTTAGAAGTGTGAAGGCCAATTCACAAGCCTCGCTTCTCTTCTTATTACAACTGCCTGTCCCTGGTGAGCTAACCGCGCCGCGGCTCCAAAGTCTTTTTTTTTTTTTTTTTAATTAACAAGCTACCGAAAAGCATATTCCCTCCCTCGAAAGTTGTCTGGACAGCTTGAGCCTGGGGTCTTCTTTCCTCCCTCCTCCTCCCAGTCCCTACCCCCAGCTGTTTCCTTCCTCCTAGGAGCCAAAAGGGAACTTTGCCATTTTTCTTCCCCAAGGGGCGAGAGATAAATATCTTAATATTTTTCCTTAAAGACGGCTTTGGCTGCTGACTCCAAATGTTTGCTTTCTTCCCCCCATCGCCCCTCTCCCCATCTAGGTGACCGTAAGCTTTCCACAGCCCGGCTTGACCTCCAGATGGCTATTCAAGGAAGAAATCTCCCATTTGCTGGGGCCTCGCCTGCACTTCAGGTATGTAGAGTGGGGGAGAGGTTCTAAGGGTGGCCCTGTTTCTTTCCTTGCCCATATTTTAACGTATTCGTTCAGAGTCAACGAATTCCCCTGGAAACAGGTTTTGGGGAGTTGAGAAGCTCTGGCAAATGAGGCTCCCACAGCGGCAGCGGCAAAGGCTCCTAGCTGGGAGAAGGTGCTGTTCTTACTGGGAGATTTGGGGCAGGGGCCGAGAGAGACCAGCATGCGGCACTGGGGTTCATGAAGTGTTGTCTCATGGGGTTCTCCCTAGTGCCCTGCCCCAGGGCTTTGGTCCCCTGCTCCAAAAGTGCATTGGGATTGAAGAGAGAGATGGCATCGAAAATGCCATGAAAGTACAAGTGACTGGAGTTCTCATCAGTCATCGAAGACAGAGGGGGACCTCCAGGGCAGGGCTGGGGGGGTGTGAGTAGTGTTGAATGTCTTTGGGAACAGCTACCAGCTCCCTCTCAGGTCTGCTTCCAGGGGAGGTGGAACCCATTAGGAAACTGCCTCCTTGCCAGTTTTGAGTGTGTTGGGGCTAGGTAGGCAGGCTGGGTCTCTCTCATTTTGCTGAGGCTAGAAGGCAGGCCCCTTCTTTGCTCTGCAACTGCTCCCACTAGACTTTCTCTTCCCCTTTCTAGGGGCTTCTAGCGCTAAGCTGACGGCTGCAAAAGCTGAAGGCTGCTTTGCCCCTCCTCCTTCTGTATGTTCCAAGACAAAGCCCCAACTTCTGAAATTTTAAAGAAAAGTCCCCTTATCACTAAGTATTTTTAACTTTATCTTTTTTCTCTCCTTCTCCTTTTTCTCTTTCTCAACTCTTCTCCCTCTTCCCCGCCTCCCCCCACCCCACCCCCCGCCGCCGCCTCAATCTTCCTATCTGTGGGCTTCCAGAGGTGGTGTGGAAAGACAGAAGTTCCCTTCTCAAGTTCTGCCTTCCACATCTCCCCCGGCCCCTCACTTGATAAGAACAGCTCACTGACCTCCCTTTGGGGTCCGGTGTGCAGAGGGAACTGGAAGGGAATGTTTGCATAAACATTTCCAATCCCCGGGACTCCCAGAATCACCAGGTGCTGAGCAGTGCCGGCCCCAAAGTCCTGGAGAATATTTCAAAGGTGAGAGGCGCGATCCGGGTCAGAGTCCAGAGCCTTTTGCCCTGGCGGAGAGTTTCCCTAGGGCTGGTGCCCTGTCCTCTCTAGCTGGTAGGCAGAGCCTGAGGGAACGCCTGGCTTGCTCCTTCCTTCCTGTCAAAGTAGAACCACCAGCGTTAGCGTTACATCTGCCACTATCCTTCACCTTCCTCTGGGCCCGTCCAGCCCGGGGCCTGGGGCGCTCCCCCCACTCCTCTATTCTCCGCAGCCCTGGGCCAGCTCACAGCAGCCCCCCGCTGCGCTCACCTCTGCAAGGCCGGGTCCTCAGAGGGACTCTAGGCTGCCCGCCCCGCCCCCAGCTTTGCATTCAATGGGAGTGCTCTGTGTTTGATCCTCTTTTCCTCCGGGTTTTCCGTGTGAGATGAAAGCGGAGCAGGATTGAGAGATCAAGAGGTGCCACTTGCGTCTCCTTCCTGGGCCTGGCCCATCCGAGCCGGACTTCCCCTGGCGTCCCGGGAGGAAGGAGGCTTGAGCCCCGGGCTCAGCCTCTCCCGGAGGGGGCTGCCTCTTCTGGGCTTCAGATCTGAAGCTTCAGGGACACCTTCATCCCTCTCCCGACTTCTGCATCCACTCTCAAAATGTCTCAATTTCCCCTGTCTTTAGGCGCCTAAGTTACCTCGGTGGCAGGAGAAAAATATTTTCCTTTTTAAACCAAATATCACTTCTTCCAAAAGCATCTTTCATTAATATCAGAAGAGAGGTCTAATTTTTAACAGGAAGAAGAAAACAGGAGAAGACTCGATAAGAGCACTGTTTCTAGTTGGGGTTTTCTGGAGGGGGGGTGTTGGGAGGGAGTGTTTGTTTTTGGTTTATGGGGAGGCACTTTAATAGAGTGGTTATCACTGTATAATGGAAGTTATTCCCTATGCGGCAGAAGAAAGGTATATTCACAGAGGGAATAAAACCCGCACGTCGCCGAGGCCTGGGCGACCCCATAAAAGAGAGGGGGTGATAGCAGCCTAAGTGGGGTCCGACCCGGGCCCCCACCGCTTCTCACCTCCCGCAGCGGGAAGGACAACCCCCTCCTGTCTGCGTGCCTGCTGTCCCCTCCCCCGCTGGGACGGGGGGTTTAGGTCCAGCCGGCTCCTCTGGGATTGAAATTCTCCGGACTTCAAAAGCTCGCGGCCCCGCTTCCGCCGGGCTGGGCTGGGCAGGGGGTGGGTGGGAACCCCGGGGAGGCGACGCGGAGATAAGATGCGCGGGGTGTTAAATGGAATCGGAAGCTGGGCCAGGGCCACCAGACGCGCCGATCCTCAGGAGCCTCTTCGCTTCCCTAGAAAAGCCCGGCTCCGGAGAGCTGAGGCAGGGGGTAGGGAACGCCTCAGTGGCCAGCGGACCCGCTCGGAGCGATAGTCTGAAGCCCTGAATATCTTCTCCAGCTAGATGCTGGGCCTCCTGGCAGCAGGCACGCGTTCCGGCCGAAAGGAAGGGGCGAGGAGACATGGGAAGAGGAATAGGGTTCCGGCGCTGATTTGGCTACTTCAGTGTGGGCAAAATTTTAATCAAGAAAATGTTTTTGCTTCTCACTTTGGTGAAATGTTAGAGCAGAGGGAGCTTCCCTTTAAACAGTAAGCGTCGCCGGGCTGCCGCGACATTGATCTGGGGCCCTCCGTCACCTTCCAAGCCGAGGCGCGCGGGCTGTGGCCATCGAAGTTTCCCTGCGCAGTGGAGACTCCCCACTGCGGTGATCGTGGGAGGTGAGGAGACTTCCGGCGGTCGGGCCCCATCTCCTCCCTGGCAGCTGCCGAACCCAGAGCACAGAGGCACTGCAAGGTGTGCTGCTCAGGGAGCAAGGTCAACTGGATCTCAGAAGCCCAGCAGTCGGGCTTTCTGGGGAATGAGGAGGCAGATCATGACCTGCCCACTTCCCCCACCCCATTGCCCACCCTGTAGAGGGGGCTGGTGGTCATGAGCCAGCAGTGGGCGCCACAAAACAGTTATTCCTTCAGGCAGGCAGAACCTGTGGCTTCTGAAACTCTGAGCAAGCACCCCCTTCTCTCTGTACCCCTGGAGCCAATGGCCAGGCACCTGGGACAGGAAACTGGATGTTTTCGGATGTTTTTGCCGGCCCATGACACCTGCTCCTCATGTTCTTGGAGCCAGCCAGTCCCACAGTCACTCTTGCTTCCACACCTGTCAACCCTTGGCTCCTATAGGCCTGAGCCCAGTGGCATCCAAGCCCTGGACAGCCTACAACCTATACCCACCACCTAACCGTCCAGGAGTTGGAGGACCTCCCCAAGCCCAAGGCTTGCTTCTTCTTGAAGCTACCAGCTGGAAGGGCCCCTGTTTTTGTCACAGTTCTCCAACACCCAAGCACCCAAAGGCCCAGACATCCCCTTCCCCTATCCTAGCAGAGATGGTATGAGGGTGGGGGGGTGGGGGGGTGTTTCACCATTACTGTCCTGAAATTTGCTGTCATTACAAAGTGCTTTGATGCCCATTTCTCCTTGACTCTTACACCTTTAAAAGCAAGTAGCAGTGCCTTTTCTCCCACACAGATAGGGTGACCAGTGATCTTGACTCATGGCCAGGGCCTGGCTGAACGTTGGACCCTGGACTAGTGCTCCTTCCAAGTCCTTGTCCCTCCCTGGCAAGCAGGGATAACTTAACATCCGACAGTGCCTTAACACTCCACAATGCAGCCCCCACAACCTCCCACCCTTTTCTGGGCTCAAGCTGGGTTCAGAGGTCTCACAGAGAGGGTATCCACCTGCCCTCAGAATCAGGAGGCTCAAAGACCCACATGCCTAAATTGTCCTCACCCTGCCTCTCCATAATTTCCCAGGAGGGCAAAGAGAAACTGCATGTGGAAGTCTAGAAACTCCACATGATAAAAGCAGTCACTGTTGTAGCATTTCACCTGTATTAGCTCTTTTCATTGTCACAACAAGACTCAGGAAGATCTTTTAATCACTCTTACTTGCTGAAGCACAGAGAAAGTGAAAGTGAAAGTTCAGTAGAGTCCAACTCTTTGCCACCTGTGGACTGTAGTCTACTAGGCTCCTCCTTCCAGGGGATTCTCCAGACAAGAATACTGGAGTGGGTTACCATTTCCTTCTCCAGGGGATCTTCCCAACCCAGGGATCGAACCCAGGTCTCCCGCATTGGAGGCAGACACTTTAACCTCTGAGCCACCAGGGAAGCACAGAGAGGAGGCTCATATATAAATGACTCTTCTCCCATCCCTCTAACTTCAGGACCACATTCACAACAACTAGAGCTATTAGAAAGTGCCAGGCATCATATTCTGAGCCTTTCCTTCCAAAACCTCCACTTGTGGACTTTTGCCAAGATGAATTCACGGGGGCTAGGAAAAATGTGTGTTGGGGTAGGGGAGGTGGGGGAGCAGGGAGAGCTGTAGGCAACTAACCTCTAACCACTCATCTTAGGCATGAAGAAGAAAAGTAAAGAATAAAGTGGCCCAAAGTTATTTGGAAACTTGTTCTAGAGAAGGCCTCCTCTTCTTTTAAGGAAAGAAGAAAAAAGAAGAAATTCCTTTCTTCTTTTAAGAAAGGAATCAGAGGCTGAGTGGGGATTATGCATGACCTACAGAGAGGTTGGAGCCACCCTTCATGGCATGGGGTAAGAGAGACTAACTGCGGGTGGGACGAGTCTTCAGGGCCTGAATTCCAAATAAGAATGTCATTGCAGCCGGTGATTCTGGAGACCCTGAGAGACAAAGCCTGGTTTCTCTGACCATCACAATCCACTGAGGCTCTGAGTAACTATCTGAAAAGGAGCAAAACTCATCAGGCTTACCTAGCCAGTTTTAACATCTAGGGCATTATGGCCTCCACGTATCTGGCAAACCTCTCTCCAGAAAAATGCACAGAGACACTGAAGTTAGCCTTCAGTTTCCCATGCCCTCTACAACCCAAATAGAGCCACCAAACTTCAGACACAATTGCCTAATCCCTCTGATAAGGAGGTATGGCTTTACCAGATGTTTTCCCTTATACGTCAGCTACCTCTGTCAAACTCTCTTCCAGCATGATTGGCCCAAAGGCCAAAACCTTAGGGACTGGCTCAGCCTGCCCATAGATCCTCCAGGCTCGCACAGGCCTCCATTCAAAACCAGACCTGGGAGGTGGCATCTGCGTGGAGAGAATGGTGGGTCTAGTGCTTCTGTTGTTAAAGGCAGGACTTCATTTGGGTTGACCCTCCCTTGGGATAAGGGTGAGCCACAGTGCAAGAACTGGACGGTTATTATGGAGTCCATTATGGGTTGCTTTCCCTCCTGGGGAGGAGGAGGGAGGGGGTAGTAGTCCTTCAGTTTTGTTTTTAATAAATTTTGACTGGGCACAAACCGTTTCCAAACTTTCTGGACTGTTCAAAGGCCAGCAGAGCCTGACAGCTCCCCTCCTACCCGCAGTGGAACACACCCACGCCTCACCCTGGTGCTGGTAGAGGGAACCCGCCTGCTGAGGCACCCATCTGGGTGGTCCAGCCGGAGGACCCCTATCTTGGTGGCGTCATCACCCAGGGGGATCTGTCTTCTACGATTTAACTAGCCTTAAATGCCCTAAACCTTCCCGCCCGTTGCGGGTCTCCCTGAGAGTCTGTTTCCGTGTGCTCACTGACCGCGTGTCTCTCCCGGTTCCTGGGCCAAGGAGGAAGCCGCAGTCCCTTCCTCTCCGCCCTCTCGGCTTCGCCAGGCGAAGAGACGCGGCGGCGCCGGACCGCGAACGGAGGAGTCGGTCTCCCGGGTGAGGGGTGGGGAACCGCCGGCACGCGAGGAAGTCCAACCAGTTGGGTCGGCTAAGCCGCTCCCTCCGAAACGGAAAACCCTTTGCGTGAGAAGTTACGGGGACTGAGTTTTATAGAGCCCCTCCCGACCCGGGCTAGCCCCTTCCTCCAACTGAGCTTTGGGGAGTCCCGATGGGGGTACAGTTCCTCCGGCTGTGCAGAGGGAAAAGTGAATCTCAGAGAGGTTGAGGAACTCGCCCAGGGTTACTCAGCTGGGAAGTGGCCGGAGCTGGGATTTTAACCCAAGTCGTCCAGCCTTCAAAAGTCAGATTCTGTTTTTGAGGTTAACACTGAGCCCCCACGGCCGAGGACTACGTCCCCTGACACCGCAGACAGACCACTGTAGCGCCTCGGATATGACTGAGATCCGGCAGTGGCCACCCTCCTCTGGCTGGATGGACGGATGCTGCTTCCGCCACTGCAGAGAGTGAGCAAGGGGCTTGAGCCAGCTTCAGCTGTTACCGTAAGTCTCAGAGGAGCGGCTCATATTGAAAAGGTTGGCTAAGAACCCGGAGGGCCGGAGGGCGCCGCGACGTGGAGGGACTGTGCGTTCGCGGCTCAGAAACCTTTTAGCGAGCCAGTGAGTGTGCCCACTTGCCTGCAGCGCTGAGTTTCGTAGGTGGGGTACAGGCTATCAAGGGTTTGTTGTAGTGGAGGAAGAGCAGGAGGAATGTCGCCGCGGAGAACGGGGTGTCAAAGGCCTAGCACAGGAGTGCCCGCGCAATCTGGGCCCAGGCCTGGAATCTCAGTCCTTCCCTTTCCCCTGCAGGGCCGTGCGAAGTGTGGCCCACAGCCCTTCGAACGTCCCAGTCCGGCCGGAGAGCCGGTCAACCGCTCCGTCCTGTCCCCTTGACCCTTTTCTGCGCCTTCCTCCGCTCCCTCCCCTGGCCGCCGCGGTGACAAAGCGCAGCTCCTGAACTGCTGTCTTGGTGCGCCCCCCACTGCCGACCGCCAGAGGAGGAAGTCGCGACTCGTCTCGGCATCTCCGCTGGCTCCGATCCCACGACTCTGAGGGGGGGGCGACAGCCCAAACCCCATCCCTGAAGCCCACCTTCGCTCGGTAGGGAGTCTCCCCTCGCCCTAAGCGCCCGCCTTCCGAGCTGGACCCCAGGAGGAATGGGAGGCAGGCCCTTTAGCCTTGTCTTCTAGGGACTGGTTATTACCCGTGAGAGGCTGGATAGAGCAAACAACTCTGAGATGCTACCCTCCCCACTCCTTTGAGAGCCGGCAGAGAACATTTTCCCCCAACCAGTCGAAGCTTCCCTAAAGGAGGCTCACATAGGTGAGGATGACTCATCGATTCCCCTGGTCAGCCAGTATGAGCAAATCACACCCCAAACGCAAGAATCCACCCAATTTGTTGTGGTGCAGAAAGCCCAGGGGGTCCCCTTGGACACCCCTGTCTCCACAGACCTCAAGGGGTTCTTTGAACCTCACTTATTTCTGAGCAGTAACTCTCCTGGCAGCAAGTCTTTTCAGATTCCCTTCGAGGTGCTTCTTGAAGTGTGCTCCCTGCATCACCTGGGAACTTGTTAGAAATGTAAGTTCTCCATCCCACTCTAGACTTACTGAATTACAAACTCTGGTGGGGATAGGTGAGCAGCAGTCTGCATTAACAAGCCCTCCAAGTGATTTTGGTGCACACTCCAATTTAAGAACTGCTGCCCCATGGATTCCATTACCCTGGTTTCTAAGTTCCCATGATTCTTCACTCTGCCTGGAACAGCTTTTTTTAAATTGACTTGTTTTTCAGCCTCTGGTGCAGAGCTTTATGCCTCATTTACCCATGTTTATTCACCCTTGTTCTTTACACGTTATCACCTCCATGTGTCTCTTTGTGCACTAACTTACTATCTAACGATATCATTATTTAATTTAGCTCCCCACTCATCTCATTCATCATCTATTGCCTAAGGACGTTCCTTACTCACTGGCGTATTATTAGAAACTACCCCGGAAGTACAACAGCTGGAGCAGAGTGGAAATCTTGTCCTACCCAGACATTTCCATCACAGAAAGGAATCAGAGGCCTTGAGATGTGGTTGGTTTGCTGGCTTTAGAGTGGGGAAGAGTAGATCTTCCATGGGTATGCCCTATCCTGCTAGAGAACAGACAGAATGGAAAGGAAGGTCATGGGAGTAACTGGGAACAAGAAAAGGTGAGGCATAGCAATAGGTTTTCTATGGGCCCCCCAAGGACTATGGACAGGGACTCAGCAGGGTTTGCCAGCACCTCCTGCCTTGTTGTAAACAAGTATTTTTCTTTCCAGATTTCTCAAGATGGTGATTTAGGCAGCTGTGGTAGCTGGTTAAAAGCAAGCAGCTTTAGTAGGAATCAAAAGGCCTAGCCATCTAACTATAGATACAAATGCTTGTTCATTCAGATTTTTCTAGTATCAAACATACTCTGGGATGTTATTTGATAAATTAAATATACAACTAATGTTATAAATTAGGCATCATGAGGCCAGAGTGTCACCAAGAATAAAGATAGCCATAAATATCTTTGTTTACTGGGTATTACTCTAAATGCTTTACATGTATTATATTGTTTAATCCTCATAACTCCATGAGGTAAGAAACAGAAACCAAGTTGAAGAAGGGTTAAACGCTTACTCAAAATCACACATCCTGTTAGTGACAGAGGTGAGATCTAAATCCAACAGTATGATGCTAGAGGCCAGTCTCCTACTCATGGGATTCAACCCGTGCCTGTGGAAGCCAACAGATCATGCCCTATGATCTAAAGGGATTGATTTCATTTCCAAAGAAGACTAAACTAGTTGGATGCCTGTGAAGAATACTGCAACTTCACCAGGCATTACTACTTCTAATATTAATAACAATTAACAGTTGGTGGTCTTTTCTTATTTAGGTAACATTTTTATACCCACAGTCCCATTTGACACAATAATTCTGTATAATAGGAAGAATAGCTATTACTATAATTCCCATTTTACAGATGAGGAAACAGACCCATGGAAGTTAAGTGCCTCCTCTCAAATCACTCAGTTAATGAATGGCAAAGCAAGGAATACAGTTGCTCCTTTTGATTTCTTTGGTTTTGCTTCTTATTTTTTTTCTTTCATTCTCACCTTAGGCACACATACATGTATCATCATATTAATCCTTGACACTTAACTATTCGTTTAGGTTGCTTTGAAAGACTTCTCTGTCCAGCATTTTGTTTGTTCCTCCCCAACTCTCTAATGACGTCAAAGAGGCCAGAGTTGTTCTTTTCAGTTTCCAGTTGAGGAAGCAAAGATCCAGAGAGTTCAGAGGACTTGACCAAGGTCACAGAGCCTCAATAAGCATGGGAAGTCTCAGGCACTTCACAGACAAGTATATGAATTTTGCAGAAAGTTCTACAGAATGAATGAATTATTCTTAGTCCCTGCCCATCCTTAAAGCCTGGCAATACAGACAGACACTCAAAAGAAAGCCAGACAATTGTGAAGTACTACTGACAATTTATAAGTATTCAAAATATAATGTGCTGTTAGTGCAAGTTTTTGTTATAATGGATTTAAAGTTCTTCCATAACTTCCATTATTGGCATTATGTCAACTTTGGAATGTTTTCCTAATTATTCTGGAGTCAGCCTTACTGTTCTTGGAAAGAATTAGAAGAGGAAAGAAAGGTCAGTTTTAAAAATAGACATGGAAAGGGCCAAAGAAACCCATACCCAGGATGTAACTCTGCCCTGGTCTTAGGCCTGAGGCAGGGGTTTACGCTTTCCCAAGTGCCAACACTCAGACTACACTTTTAATCCTGAATATGACCCATCTGCAACTGAAGAGCCAGACTATCTCCAAAAATTGACCAGTTTTCCTTTTATTAGAATCTTCCTTTCATCACAATCCTAATCTTTTCCCAATACAATGAAAAGAACAAAAGCCTGTGTGCTTAGGCTCTAAGCTAAGGACATGATGCATGCTCTCATCCAAGCCTCACAACAAGTCTCAGAGGAACATATAGGTCTCCCCGTTTTACAGAAGAGGAAACTGAGGCATAAAGAGGTTAAGCAACTGGCCTGAGGCCACACAGATAGCAAATGGGAGAGCCAGGAAGGAAACCCAGGTTTGCAAATACCAGATTATATTTCCAATAGCTATAAATTCACTCTCACTATGGATGTAGATTTTGAGGTCTGATCCAGCGGGAGAGGAGCAAGAAGGAATGTAGTGAGGCCTGAATTTCGAGTCCAGGAGGAAGAGAGACAGATCCCAGAGACCTTTGGGAAGACAGAAGATGACCTGTAACTTCTATGAGAACAGAATCAGTAGTGGAGGAGTGCTCCCAAACTCACCCAGCAGAGACTTCTGGTGCTGCAAAGACACTTGGTTTCAAGGTAAGAGCATGCACTTGGAAGCCAGATGAACCTGAGCTTGAACCTCATTTCTGGCACTTACTCCAGTGACCCTGTGCAGACCAAACCTGCAGGACATTAGATTTAAGGGATGATAAGAGGTCTTCCTCATGGAGCTGTCCTGAAGATTTAATGAGATGCCAAGTGGAAAGGGCCTAGCACAGTGTCTGGCCTATGGGACTCACTGCGGTGTCCCTGTGCTGTATGCTTAGTCACTCAGTCGTATCAGAGTCTTTGTGACTCCATGGGCTGTAGCCTGCCAGGCTCCTCTGTCCATGGGGAATCTCCAGGCAAGAATACTGGAGTGGGTTGCCATGCCCTCTTCCAGGGGATCTTCCCAACCCAGGGATCAAACCCAGGTCTCTTGCACTGCAGGTGGGTTCCTTACCAGCGGAGCTACCAGGGGAGTGCCTGTACTTCACCCTATGTTTCTGATTCTCCTTACTCAACATTATACTCTTGGTGAGTGAGAACCAGCAGTGAATGTAAGGTAAAGGGGAATGGTGCCCAGAGAACCACTATATGATACGCCTGTCTCCTCGCATGATGGCTAACATTTCCCAGAAAAAATTACACAGCAAAACCAAGGTGCATTCATGCACTTGTTGGAGTTCAAACAAATATGGAGATGGTGAGTGTATAACTGAAGTAAAGAAATTATCTGGTTGGTACCATCTTTGTGGTAACATCATAGATGGCAGTTATAGAGTCCTTTCTGTAACTCCATTCACTGGGAACGTGGATAGGAAGAAAAAAAATCAAGACATGCCTAGTGTGATGATGGAATTTCCCCTTTATGGTAGTTTAAAGGTATAGGCAGATAATACATAAATAATAATAGGGAACCACTGTTGCCCTCTTAACTATAGTGACAATTTAACCCAAAACTTAAGTTCCCAGACTCAAGTTAGACAGCTTGGGTTCTGAATCCAGTTCTGACTTTCACTATAGCAGTTGAGTAATGTTGGGCAAGTTACTTAACTTCTTAAAGCCTCGGTTTCTTCATATATAAAATGGAGTCATATGAAGATAAAATGAGTTAGTTTTATATATATAGAACTTAGAAGAGTATCTAGCTTGTAGTAAGTCTCAATTTAGCTGTTACTACTGTGATGTGTTACTTCCCTGACTATAAGCCCAAGGGAGTTTTGTAAGTTTGTGGAATGAAAGGAAGATGAGTGAAACAAGTGCTCCACACCTGGGGCAAATATACCAGTGGGCAGCCACTTATAATCAGAGCTAGAGAGACATAGGGTTCAGATCTGGCTCCACCACTAGTGGGCTAGGACAAGTTGCTTAACCTTCAGGAACTTCCCTGTAAAAATGGAGATAAACAATAGCTGCCTGGTCATCTTCCTGCAGTTACTAGCCCAGATAGAGCCCTATTGCCTGCCATTTTAGCTCTTAATCTTTGGACTCATAAAGGTTTGCTTCTGCTTATTAAGGAGCACACCCTCTGGGAGGAGTCCCATTTTAAGCCACCCCCTCTTAGCCCTTAGTGGCCCAACAGCACTTTACCAGTGTTATGAGAGTGGGTGAGAGGAAGGCTGGGGCAGGGGAGGGGCAGGCTTCGTAGCGGGACTGAGGAAGTGAGAGTGGGGCATGATGGCTTTCCAAGGCCTCTCACCTCCTTCACACTGTCTCCTTGAGAAGTTCTGCGCCCAGTGTCTTACAGTAATGCCACTGACTTCATGCCGCTAATATAACAGATCGCTGAATGAGGGACTCCCCTAGTAGTCCAGTGGCTAAAACTGATCCATCAATGCTGGGGCCCTGGGTTTGATCCCTGGTTGGGGTAGATGCCACATGCCACAACTAAGACCCTGTGCAGCCAAATAAATAAATAAAAATAAATGTTAAAAAAATAAATAAATCGCTAAATGAGAACTACTCCTGACAGTCTCTCTTCTATTTTGAGGGAAGAGATAGAGTTTTGGTGGCATGGGACTTTCTTTGATATCTGTGGGAGGTGGATAGTATAAGAAATGCAAGGAGGCTGCCATGTTGGGCAATGTTTTCAGTGGATGTTGGAAGGTGGAGGGAGTACATTACAAAGATTTCTCCTTTCTCCAGCTGGCTGGCTTAAGGGTACAGCCAATTTGGAAAGCAAAGCTATTTGATTCCCCTTCACCAGCTTCCACTCCCAACTTTTTGTCCCTATGCCCAGCAGAAGGTTCCAGTGTTATTAGTCTTCCTGGTGAATGTCTCAGAAATCCTGAAAAGATAAACTCAACCTAAAAAATACTTGCTGGGGTCCTACTGTGCACCCTGAGGCTTCCCAGGTGACACTAGTGGTAAAGTACCTGCCTGCCAAAGCAGGAGACATGAAAGACACGGGTTTGACCCCTGGGTCTGGAGGATTCCTTGAAGGAGGAAATGGAAACCCACTCCAGTACTCTTGACTGGAAAATCCCATGGACAGAGGAGCCTGGCAGGCTACAGTTCATAGGGTCACAGAGTCGGAGACGACTGAAGTGACTTAGCACACATGGATGTGCTGTGTGCCATATCCTCTTACAGAGGATAACACTCAGTTACAGAGTGACTGTGACAGAGACTGCTAACTTTCTCCCCTTCTTTTGTGATGAAAGAGTTCCAAAATTAGCAGTGCACATGGCTTTCACATCTAAAGACCACATTGCCCTGCCTCCCTTGCAAGTAGGGGTATCACTGGAAGTAAATTCTGACCCAGTGATGTCAGCAGAATGTTATGTGGCAGCTTCCAGGCACTATCCCTAAAAGACAGAAGTGTATAAAGCCTTACACAGTCATGTTTACTGTTTCTCTGTCCTGCCTGGAGCTTGTCTACCAAGATCCCAGACCTACATATGGCAGAGCAACAAGGTGGAAGAAGCCTGGATCTCTGACATCATGGAGCACCACACCAGGAGAATGGGAAATGAAGGAATTCTGTTTTCCAAATTAAAAAGAGAGAGCAAGAAAGGGGAGGGAGGGAGGTGGAGAGATAGAAAGAAAGGAGAGACCTATAAGAAAATGTAAATATCCCAAGGTTTCAGAGTTGTGATAAAGGGTGTGGATGTATGCATGTGTGTGAGAGATTTTCCACTGACAAATTATAAAATATCTTCAGAGAACTTCAGGCTACCCTAAACCTTTTTCCAGGCAAGCAGCTGAACCAAAGAAAAAATTGCTAGAGTATAACAGAGACCTAATTATTTTTACATGTACAATATGCCACTTAAAAAAAATAATTTTACCTGCACAGTGATAACTAAGTGAGATATTATAGAGGGATTGTGAAGATGGCAAATGAGAAGTTTCTCTGGAGACAGAATGAAAATGAACAAGCCATTCTCAGGAGACCAATTGAGAAAAACAGCCAATCCTTCTATTTCTATTTTTGTTCTCAATTTGCTGTGAAACCTTAAGTGAGCTATTAAACATCTTGGACCTTATTAAAATGGGGTGGTAATTTCATATAGAGTGAGTGATTTCAAATCCAAATTGAGCCCCTCACATGCAAAAGTGTAGGTTTTGTAAAAAGCTGTTCACTTTCTGCTAAGGAGGTAAGAGGATATGTTTGAAGAGCTAATGCAGTTACCAATAGATACTCCATATGCTAACTTAATATAAATGCCTCAAATTTTTATATCCTTGATGGAGGGACATCAGGGTCTCTGGCTTGTTTTATGTGCTTTAGTCTCGGGTGGGAAATGCTCTTAAGTAAAATAAGAAACCATTTCAGAAGTCTTTCTCCTTTTCCACATCAGTTATTAACTGTAACAACTCCCTTTTCACCCACTGTGTTTCCCTATGTTCGTTTTATGATAGGGAGTTTCACCACTATGAGACCAATTCTTCCTGGCTCCCCAGTGAAAAATGGGGGACAGAATGCAGAATCGTGACAGTGCTGGCCATATAACGTGGCTCTTGCTTTTGCTGTCTTCATCCATTCTGTAGGTGCTGAGTTTAAAGGTCTGGGGAAATCCCCCTGATGGATAGACAGTGGATTTCTAGTGGGATCAGATTAGCACATTCAAGTAGAATCCCTGTAGTACCGGCCAGGTCTGTTTCCAGACCTGTGCACCAGGATGAGGAATAGCTGCCCGTGGGTCTGTGATGTTCTTAGACAAGAATCCAGCCCCTGAAAGGTGGAAATAAGACACATGCCAGCCAATAGGGATTGTCTCCATTCTATAGGCATAGATGGTAGCAAGGGAAACTTTGTTTCCATCTACGCCTGTAGGATAGAGTCTAACCAATGACTAGGTCAAAAGCCAAGAGCCCAGGTCAGGGTCATGTGCAGCATCTTTGGCCAATGACTATGTGGTACTGAGGCTCCAGGGCAGTCAAGAGAATGGGCCAGTGGTCAGGGAAATGGACTCTAGTACTGCCTCTGCCATTGCCTGGCTGGGTGACCTTGGACAGGTCACTTCACTCCTCTGGACTTTTGTCAGTAAATAGAGTGCAGTCACAACTCTGCCACACACTGGTGACCTTGACAAATTCACAGCACCGTGTATCAGAGGAAGCTGAAGGGATCTGGATTTAGAGTGTCCCAACCACAACATTCTGTAACCCCAGCAGAAGTCACACACGATGCCTATAGCAGTAGCCTGGTAGTAGCAGTGGGAGAGATGGCTTGGTCATATTAAGAAATTGAGGATGGCAGAGACTGGGGTGGCAGATTAGCATCAGCTAATAGTGTTGCCAAATAGTTCATTTGCAAATGTTTTTACATGTTGGCAGCTAATTCGAATTGTTATAAAATTCTGTACTAGCTGATGACTCTAGGGTAGAAGTTCCCTACTAGTCCAGTTGGGGGGACTTATGCATTCCACTGACTGGAGGAAGAAAATGATTAGGTGGGGACCTGGCTGGTAGCCCAGTTGATGGAGGGTCCCCTACGTGGAGAACATGGCTTTGTTGGCCAAGACTGAGCTGGCTAGTCTGATCTGAGCTCCTCCCTCAGCCTGTTTCCCTGGTGCACCTGCAGTGATCTGGTCAGCCTGGGCCTGTTTGCTTCTAACCCCGGTGGTCTGCCAGTCGCGGTTGAAAGAGGATGTAGGGGGCAGGAAGTGACCCTTCACCTCCACGTACCAGGCCTCCAGGGTCCGGTCACAGCGGAGACGCGCGGGCTCGCTGCCAATAACGCCTGGGGCAGGTGCTGGGTTCGCGCGGCCGCCACTCAGCGACTCCCGGCCAGGGGCAGGTTGGCGTGGGGTAGGCACCGCCGTTCCCGCCGAGAACCCCCGGGAAGCGGCATCCTGGCGCCGGCGGGCTGCGGATGGTGGGGAAGGGGCCAAGCGGCCAAGGAACCCCCAAACCGACGCCACGTATTTGTCCGAAGGAAATTCGACCCTGGAGCAACAGTGGATTGGGCGAGCGCATTCCTACCGGTTTCAACAGGGATTCTCCATCTGCCAGAAAGCCTCAGCTCCAGGCGGCCGGGTCCCACCCCTCTAGTTGTGGGGAGCCCTGCAGATACCGTGATTCCCGGGGCCCCTCCTCTGGATACACTCCAGTGCACCCAGACGTGATGTTCTTTCCATGCCCCTCACCTCCTCCAGCCTGCCCCTTACAGAGGCGGAGCTCTGTCAAGTTCAAACACAAAAACCTATTTTTCTACTGATTCAGTTTGTGCAAAGGAACTTCGAAGACTGAAAACAGCGTACAAGGACACTCCCCCTCACGCTGCTGGCGAAACATAAAAATAAATATACAGACAAACATTTAAAACCTCTTTCGAGGTAATTTTGATAGCTGTGAATGTAGTTATTGCTCCTTTTGTCTCCACAGTCTCACTTCCTGTAAATTTTCCTACCTAATGCACTCAAAAATATTTACTGCATCACTTTAGTGATAATGAAAAAGTGGAAACAACCTAACCATCCAACTATATATAAACTGATTCAACAAGTAATGGAAAAACTCTACATAAAAGTGTGAGTTCATAGGCAAATGGGTCTAAATTTACATTAAATGAAAAAATAACAAGTTGTAAAAAAAAGACATGGCATGATGATTCCTTTGTTAAGGTGCAGAAAGAAATTTTAAGTCAATTCTGCAACTCACTCAGATGTGAATATTGGCTTCTTATAGATGATTATATAGGAAGCATATGTATATTTTATATGCACATACATCTAGAGGAACATACACCCAGCTGCTACATTGTTTAGCTTTGAGGTATGAGAGGTATGAGGTATGAGAGGAGGCATTAACTTACCACATTACATATTTTTCAAGTTTTGATGTCTTTTTACATAAGCATGCATTAGTTTTGCATTTCCTATGCTCAAAAAATAACAAAGGTTTTTTTTTTTTTAAATCTCACACTTGCCTCATCTCCAGGCCACCAGATTGCTATCACTTTTCATTACTGATTGTTTCATTAGTGTTATTTTTCCCTTCAGCCTCTTCTCTTCCCTGTACAGTATCCAAGAAAATTGCATTCCTTTCATTATAACTTATAAACTGCTTGTTTCATATGTGCAAGTAATTTTTAACCCCTTTCAACTGCAAGAATAAAAGAAATGAGAATATTATCTCCACTTAATCTATTCAAATGAAAATATTAGGTATAGTATTTTTTGGCCCTTGAAAGCAATGACATTTTTAATCCTCCTTACTTCTCAAGTTCTGTGTAATTTTGTCTTCTAGCAGCACATATTCTCTCTCAATACAGTAAACCATGAAAATAGATCTTTAAAATAAGGGGGCTTTAAAAAAAAATTTTTTTTTTTTAATCCATAAAGGCTTCATAATTTTGAAAGGAAATAATCTTGGAAAGTTGAATAGGATTTCCAGGGACAAGGATTGGAGCAGGCAGGGCACGCTTGGCTGAAAGAGGGATACTGTAAAAGAGCTGGGAGAGGGGGATGTGACTCTGGGATTGTTTAAATCAATCTGAACATTGTCCCAGAAACATGAGCTCCATTCATACTATGGGAAATAAGCATGGCCACATTTCAAACATGCAGAAATGCAGGGATTGTCTGGCCGTTTAAAAGATTCATATAGAAAAATGGCACCCAGCAACAAGCCAAGAGCATCCACCCCTATCAAGATGTCTGTTGTGATTCATAGTTATACCCAAAACAACATCATATTTCCTTAGGCAAAAATCTCAGAATATACCAAAATCACACACTCACACACATAAGTCAAGATTTTTGCTCAGACCCCTGTTATCTTTCTCCTCCTTTTCATATGCATTAATAGCATCAGTATAAAAGGCAGGTGTTCTGGAACGAACTACCCCATTTCTAATCCTGACTCTGCCATATATTAACTTATGACTTTGGTCAAGTTATTTAACTTTTCTGGGTTTCAAGTTCATCACCTCAAAAATGGACATAACATTACCCATTTTACAATGTTATGCAGCTTAAACAAGGTTTTATGTATATATATATATACATATATATATATATTTATATATATATATATATATACACACAAAAATTTTAGAACACTAAGCTCTTTAGAATACTGAGAATATAGCTTTAGAATATAATGCTTGCTAGAATAATAATAAAAGTTTAATAAAAGTTACCCACAACTGTTGCCTACTCTTATATCCCCTAGGAAAACTTATGTTTCCTTCATTCTCCCCTCCTTAAGACAGTGCCATCTCCACATTCTCTTAATTGTCTTGGTTAGCTCCATTCCTGATTTAATGGAGATACTAACAATAGCTCCTCCCCTGCTGTTTGCCTTCTCTCTCCTACCCAATGGGAGGCAAATACCAAATCTGCCTGCAATGCAGGAGACCCTGGTTTGATTACTGGTTTAGGAAGATCCACTAGAGAAGGGAACAGCTACCCACTCCAGTATTCTGGCCTGGAGAATTCCATGGATTGTACAGTTCATGGGGTCACAAAGAGTTGGACATGACTAAGCTACTTTCACTTTCACTTTCAAAGAACACCTAGTTGGAAACCTGTATTCTGGTCTTCCTCTCTGTGATACTCTCTGAGTTTTTAAGACGACTTTGCTGACATATATTTTATATGTTATTAAACTCACCCATTTCAGGTGTATGATTCCATGATTTTTAGTAACTCTATTGTGTGGTGCAACCATCACAATAAATCAGTTTTCAAACATTTTCATCCCCCTGGCCCTGCCAGGATCCCTCATGACCTACAGTTAATCTTACTCCAGCTTGAGGCACCCACTAATCCACTTTCTGTCACTAAAAATTTACCTTTTCTGGATATTTTAGATGGATGGAATCATACAATAGCTAATCTTTTGTGTCTTCTTTCACTTGGCATAATTTTTTAAGATTCATCCATGATGTAGCATATGTTAGTGGCTCAATATTTCCTATTTTATTGCTTATAAAATTAGAATGATTTCTACCATGTCTATGAGAATTACATTATATAGCAATATTGATATTATATATATAATTAAAACTACTATTACACCTACATTATTCTAGGCACTGAGCTAACTGCTTTATCTGCATCACAAAACTTAAACTTCACAACAGTCTTATGGATTATCTGGGTAACATCATATTCATTTTTGAGTTGATGAAACAAGTTTAGAATTGTGAGCAGGCTAACCTAAGGTCACAAATCAAGTAGGCGGTAGGTTGGGGACTTAAACCTAAATCTGTTTGACACCAGAACAAAAGCCAGAGTCACCTTCAAAATTAACAAATTTTGAAATGTCATACCTTTCCATCATCACAAAAACAAAATTCATATGTAAATGTGTAAATGTGTAAACCCCCACTCATATGTAAGGAGTTTGTTCTCCATCATATTCTCCATCCCTGATGTGGCCCTGTTCAGAGAATATTTAGCTCCCTTGGGAGAAAGCTGGTAGCATAAAGGACTCAGTTTGGCTGGATAAGGATTTCTGGTATCTAAAGTTGCTCCTGGCACTGTCCTAGTGCATCCTCAGGCAGCCTGGAGAGGGAAACTAAACCTTTACTCATCACCCTGTCTAACAGGAAATGAACATGTTGGGGGGTGGGGGGAACCCTTAGGGACCCCGTGACTCCTACTGTTAACAATATTTAGGCTGGAACTCATAGCAGCATACTGTAACACTGAAGATAGACTTTCAATACTGGTCCATCCACTACCCAGTGGTACTTGAGAAAACTGTTTAATAGGAAATTTCTGCTGCCACACTTGTTTCTAAACACCCTTGTCTAAAGATTTCTAAAGAAATCTCCAGTTGTTGTTTAAGGTAGTAAAACCTAATTGACATTTTATGATGAGCCTCAGGCTGGTGACATTCACCTTCAAAAATGTGGTGTTATTATGAATACACTAATAATATTTGCTGTGTTAATAAATATTACAACAAGCCATGCTCCAAATCTGTCCTATCATTTCTGAGATAAACCCATGCCACCCTCATTAGCTGCAGAAGGAAGGGTTGTCAGAATGGAAACCAAGCCCCTTATTGCATGGAAGAATCCCAGGGATCACAAGAGGGTGCCTACGTGTTCTGGGGATAAGAAACCAAGTCTTCCAGCCCATTGGAAAGATCCAGGAGAGACAGGTGCTCAGAAAAATGCCACTCCAGCTCAATAGCACCTAACTTTGGTGATGATAGCATTTTACTGCCTATGTGCAATGCCCTTTAACAATATCATTTATTCATCAAATGAAAATAACTATTTGTTGGTGTTAGATGTCAGGATAGTGGTTGGGGGTGAGGGTAGTAAGGTGCTACGTCTGTTTCTTGATCTCTTGCAGGTTACACAGGTACTTTGTAATACTATGCAATTTTATGTACGTAGTATTTCAATATAACTTATCCGAAAAGGCACAAAGAAAAAATAGCTTAGAATGAAAGTGCATAGTGCCTAGTCCATAGTAGGTGGACATCGCGTTTGTGTTCATTGAATAAAGGATCGCATTCGACCCCATCACGTTGAGTAAGCAGACTCATAGGATACTGTTGATACTATCGTCATTATTAACCTTTCTTCACAGGTTGGAAGACTTTCCAGGATCTTGGCCCGGTCACACAGTTGGTTAAGTCGCGGGGCCGGGAGCCTTGGTTCCTGACGCCGAGCCGGAAGAGGGTGGATCACCGCCCCATTTCGATTTCGCCGCCGCGCGGGCCGGGTCCCGCCACAGTCCCGAGCAAGGCTGGCCGGAAGAAACCGGGCGGCCGGGGGCGGCTCTCCAGCCCTTAGCAGCGAGCGAGTTCCGAGGACGCGACCGGAGCGGACGGAAGAAGGCATCGCTGCGCTCCGCCCGGCCCGCGGGGGCTCCCCCGGCTCCGCGTTCCCGCGGTCGCCCGCCGGGCCCGCGGTCCTCCAGGCCGCGCCGGTCCGCCCGCCCACGCCTTCGCGCTCCCGGGCCCTGGTCCCCTTCCCCGAACTACGGTGCCGTCTGACCAGCCTCGGAAAAAAAGCCCCAGCTTCCCAGAACTGTTGGATATCATCCGTTGGATGTGATGGCAGCAGTAGGAAAATGCAGAAATGTAAGAACACCACAGCTTTTTCTTAGACCGCAAACAAAAACCTCCCACTTGGGCTCGCCTTGACCACGACTTAACTGCACAAGCCTATGGACCTGGCTCAGAGTGGCTGAGGGAGGGTTTCCCGGATCACACAGATCCTGGCCTTGGCCACCCAGCCCTGGGACCTAGCACGAGTCATGGACCCTCTGCCCCAGTTTTCTCATCTGTAAGATTGGAATAATAACCCTGACAATTCATGGGGGATGGGCCTGAGAGCGAAATGAGATAGCCCTGCAAACCAGGGCATTTAGAAGGGAGTGGGTGCAGGACAATACTTCCTTGGCCTCCCCAACCTTAGCCAAACTACCCTTTGTGCTTGGCCCCAAGACCCTCTCTCTCTGCCTGTCCTGGACTAGGCCTGGCACAAGCACTCCAGCCTCCTTGCTGCCTGCCCCAGCCTTCACTCCCCCATACCTCTCAGCATACTAGGCATGCTGTCCCTGGGTCCTTATCTCAGCCTTCAGTGTGAACATTTATGTAGCTGTGTCACCCCACCTTTCACAAACTCACACATACACACACTTACAGATTATTAAGGCTGTTGGAGGGTGAGTACCACCTTGCTCGTGTCAAATGCCAAGTGGTGCCTAGCACGGAGACTTGCCAGCCCAATAAATGTCTGTTGTGGGGTGGTAGGTAGAGAAGGCCTGCTTCACCTCTAGCCTCTTCCTCCCAACCCCCACCTGACAGCCCCCTCCCCCCTTTCTCTGCAGCTGGTGGTGCTAAAGGCTAAGCCTCCACCCCCTTCCCCCAACTCAGAAGCCATATTCACCCTAGCCGTGGTGACAGGTTGATGACTCCTATAACAGGCTCCTTTCCTCCCCTGGGGGGTTCCTGCCTCTATGGAGCCTGGTGGAGGGGCCACCAGCAGGGCCGGAAACCTGGGGAGAACGTCTCTGGCTGCCACTGATTTCTGTTCCTAGAATTGATGTTTTTCTACAATTACAACCTTCCGTCCTTCATTATGTCTCCTGTGTTCCTGAAGCAGTAAATACCGGGGATATGCATTACATTTCCCATAACTTACTTTCAATGATCAGAAAAGCTTCTATTAATAGATGTGTTATTGACAGGGAATTTGGCTTTGAAGCTGAGAGTAAGGTTTCTAGAGCAGTGGTTACCCGCTTAGCACAGAGATACCCTAATCTCCAACTTCTGTCCCCTGGGCCCCTGTCTGCACACAGCACATTAACAAGAGACAGCAGACTGGCAGTTGAAAACAGGGTCCCTAAACCCAGTGCTTGAGTTCAGTCCTGGCATTGCCCCTTAACCTGGCTGTGTCTCTGCCTCTCCGTCTGTGATATGAGGATGATGGCAATAATAATTCCTAGAATTGTTAGGCAGATTAATGAGGTCATATTTGTACAGTGATTAACACTCTGTGAGCACTCAGTGATTTTTGTCACATACCTAAAGCTTAATACAGCTGGAGACCCTGACTCCTAAAGGTGTCTAGCTAGCCCTAAATGCTTGTAAACTGTTCTCAAAAAGAGACCCAGGATACCTGTGATAAAAATATGCACAAGGGTCACCTAGTTTAACCCTGGTGATATTTGATATTTAAGTTTGATAGAACTGTCCATGGGAATAAACTAATCTCTCTCAATCTTTACTTTCCTTCATTTGTGTTATATGTGCATGGACACATTCTGAAAGGAAAACAAGAAAGGAAAGAAGGAAAGAAGGGGAGGTAGAGAGAGGAAGGAAAAAAGGAGGGAAAGAGGAAGGGGGAAGAAGAGAGGAAGGATCAGGTTGAGATGGCTGAATTGTGATAAAAAATTCTTATTTTTAAAATTATTTTCCATCAGAATTAGAACAATAATGCCAAATGTTCAATAAATAATGCCAAACTCATAATTTCCTGGACCTTACAGTTTCTAGAAAATCTAGGTCAAAAGACATTGCTGGGCCAGGTCAGCTAGGTCTCAGACCTGGAGGGAAGCAATGGCTGCAGCCACTGGATAAGCATCTGCCCACCAGCATCACAGAGACCAACTCCCACCTCCACACTTGAAAGAGGCCCTCTGCTCCCTGATAGCATCAACAGCACAGGTTGCACAAAACTCAGCCATTTCCCACTTCAAGACCAGGTATGACAAGGAAAGGAGCTTTCTGCCACTTGGTGCTAAGTCGTGTCCAACTCTTTTTCAACCCTGTAGACTGTAGTCTGCCAAGCTCCTCTGTCCATGAAATTTTCCAGACAAGAATACTGGAGTGGGTTGCCATTTCCTCCTCCAGGGATCTTTCCTGACCCAGAACCCAAGTCTCCTGCATTGCAGGTGGATTATTTACCACTGGCGCCACCTAGGAAGCCCTTCTTTCACTCAAGCCTGCCTGAAAAGGTGAGGCCTGGATCCCCTTCCTCCAGCATCTAAACACACACACATTTGTCCTGGATTCAGTATGTCTAATGGTTTGGATATGCTCTAGAAGCTATAGGCTTCTAAAAGGCTTCATGAAGGTGTTCCAAGTGGAGGTTCAAGGCAGCCCTGAGAAGGTGCTCATGACTCAGCTGGCCAGAAGGCCAAAAGAGAAGAGACCAGTTCCTATCCTGCTTCCCCAGCTCTCTGGAACCCTACAAAGATCACTTCAAGCAGAGCATTCCTTTTTTTTTTCTTTTTTTTTTTTGAGAAAGAAAGTGTGATTTTCTTTGCTACTCAAAAGGGGAACACAGTAGGTTAGCACTTTAAGACCTGGGCCCCCCTCTCTGAGCACTCCATTCCCGCCCCCCCCCGCCCCCCCCCCCCCCCCCCCCCCGCGGCAGAAATGCCTGCTTCACCTGGGTCTAAACCAGTAATTCTCCACAGGGGGATGATTATGAGCCTCAGGGAACATTTGGCAAAGTCTGGAGACACTTTAGATTGTCACAACTGGGGTAGGATCTACTGGCATCTAGAGAGTAGAAGCCAGAGATGATGCTAAACATTCTGCAGTGCACAAGACACCCGCCACAGCAAAAAATATTCCAGCCCAAAATGTCAATAGTGCCTAGACTGAGAGATCCTGACCTAAATCAAAAGCCCACTGCCTTGGAGGAAGTAATCCCTCAGAACTCTCCAGCAACCTAGGCAGAGAGCAAATTGGAGCACGGGGCTGGTGGGGAGGAGCCCAAGAGAAGGCTTTCTCTCGGACCCCACACTAAGAATGGGGAGGTCCCAACAAACTCCTTCCTCCTTCTGCTTTGCCTGCAGAACACAAAATCCTGGCATCTGAAAAGATTAAACAAAACCCATGATTCCCAGCCCCTCAGGCTGCATAACCCTGCCCCTCATCTCCTATTTCCCTCCTGCACCCCCTCACTCTTGGAGCACAGTTGGAAATTCAAATTGCAATCTTTTACTGTCCAGCCCTCAAAGGCTCAGCCTGCTTCCTCTCCCAGGGACAAAGTCTCCTCAACGTCCTGCCTCCCTTTGAGATGAACCCCCCAACCCTGCCTCTCTCACCAACTGTAAGTTTGTCTTCCCCACCTCCCTCTACCCCACCTTCTCTCTCTAATTAAACCACATCCAGGGTGTTGGGAGGGAAGGGGAAAGGATTCTGAAGACTTCCGTGCTGCAGGTTCTGGGGGCCTACAGCCTCATGTTTTTTTGTGAGGTGCCAGCCACGCTGTGATCATTAAACCCCACCATGGTGGGGGATTTTCTTGCTGCTGTTAACCTGGGAGCCAGCTCCATTCTTGTTTATCAGACTTGATTTAATTCAGCTTGGTCAGGTTCCAAGTGTTGAGGTGGAGATTAAAGGCAACTGAAGAATCCAATTAGCTGCCCAGTCTTCTTTAAGCCAAAAAATCAGGTCACAAACTAGATCAAAGTGAAATTATTTCTCGACAGCTCTGTTCATTAAGGGGAGGGTGGGAGCTCATACTGGTAAGCTGGGCTCATTATGGGGATTGGCATTTTAAATACAGTATCTCCCCCAAATTATATGTTTCAGAGGTCACAGGGAGAAACCGAGATTATCTCATGCGAAGTCTCTATTTGGCTAATAGAAAACAGCCGAAGAACGAGTGAGCATATAACTTCTAGGAAAAGACTTAAACAAGGCCCCAATTTTCCTGGGCCGGAAAACCAAATCTGGAAACTGGAATTGGCAACAATCACTCCCAGCCAGAGAATTCCTCCTCTGGGTGATCTAGAGAGCTAAGAAAGCTAATTTTTCCAGGTGGCCCTATATTCACCCATTTTCATGAAAGCCCACCCCTTTTCCTGGCTGGGTGCAGTGGCAAGGGAGGCCCCCTGGCTGCCCAGCCCCAGGACCCAGGCAGCTTTGAAGAGAAACCACTCACCATTTCTGGATTCTGGGTCCCACGCAGTGTCATTTCCAGCAGCAAGAGATTCCCCATGGGCCTTCCCGTGTTTCTGTGGGCTCTTCTGAGGAGGCTGAAGAACATAGGAGGAGGAGAGCAAGGAAGGCCATGATCAGATACATTTCCCATAGGATCAAATATCAAATTGCTGTGAGGGCATTTAGAAACCCTCAGTTTCAAGTGAGAGAAAGGAAAATTACATTCCAGAGAGCAGAATAGGACATGTGCCCTCCTTCTTCTATAAGCACTGATTTTGGACTAAGGAAATAAGCAGAAACCATGGCTTTCCCCCTCCCTGTTCACTTCTGCTTGCAAAATTCCTGCTTAGCTTCTCAGGCAACCAGGTACCTCTGGGTTAGAAGATGGCATTTTTAGGCTCTCCAGGTCACAACTGTGTGGGACATTGAGTGTGGCTAAGTTTGTAGGTTTTTTTGTGTGTGGCAGGGGCGGGGGGGGGGGGGGGGCGCGCGGATAGGTTGTGGCCACTTCTGGAGTCTCTGAGGTCTGAACCACCAGCAAGAGACCCCTCCTCAAACTTCCCAGTCTCTCCATCTCATCCAAATAGGGTCTGGGAGCAAAGCCACTTGTACCTGGAGGTCTGGCCCCCTTGAGTGGAGTAAAGATAGGAGAGAGAAAGGGAGACACAGGAAGAACAAGGAGAGTCTGAAAGCTTCTCTGAAAGCTTCTATCTGCACCTCCTGCCAGGGTCTTGCTGTCCCCAAATTTCTAGCTGCTGCATCACTAACCAAGTCTGGGAGTCTTGATGATTTTATTACGTGGAGGCATCCAAGTCATGGAGTTTACATTGGGGCTTGCAGCCACTCAGGACCCCTACTAGGCTTTTCTTCTCCCTTCCATCTCCCTTAGCAAGAGCTTGCACTCTCAAGGGAGAGGTGGAAAGCTCACACCTTGCCCAATATTGGGAGATCTAAGGACCCAGACCCTTGAACTCAAGTAAGTGCAGCCCAAAGGGATTCCCCTTGGATGATACATTTGAAGCAAAAGCAAATCATGTATGTCTCCTGGGTTTTGTTTTTCTTCTCTGTGTATTTCCCCTCATGGGAAATTGCCCCTCCTTCTAGATCCTTCCATACCCGCCTATTCTCCATGCCCCGGGGCTGGGGGGTAACAGCGCTGCCAGGTCTTAGAAAACACCCTGGATCCTACACGGATTTTCTAAATGTCCCATAAGATGAAATGAACGCCCAATGTTTTCGTTTTGTTTTTAATCAGCGGCCAAAAATGAGTTTCAAAATCTGGTTTCCGAAGGAGAAATGGGAGGACACAAGCCCGAGGTTGAATGTTGCGCTAACCGAGCCGGGACCCAGTGATTCCCGTAGGGCGTCTGCAGGCCTCCAGCAAAAGAGGAGCCTCCTGCAGCCGCCCCCGCCCGCCTCCCAAGGGCCGCGCTTCAGGGGTTTCCGGGGATCGCGGAGCCGGAGGTGCACCCAAGCCTTGGCACTCTGGCCGGAGTCGCTCCTGCTGCTCCACACGGCGGCCTTGTTTTTGTCCTAAAAGGCTGAGCTGAAATAGAAAGCCGGGGAGTCGAGGCTGTGGTTGGCTTGCACACGTGCCCCTTGGTCCCTCAGGGGGCCGGTCCGCGTCCTGGACTGCAGCCCCTGTGCTGGTCACTCACACTCGGCTGGCGAGCCGCTGCCTGAATATGGGGACCGAGATGTACGTGTCGCGCGGTGGGAGGTGCCAGCACAAGGCCTGTACCAATTTCCCGGAGAGCCCCTGGCGCCACAGGGCCGGGTGGGGATGGGGGCGCGGACATGCCGGCCCGGGAGGGGGTCCCCCATCCCAGCTGTTCTCTTGGCCCCGCAGCACCCGGGACCCAAAATAGCCAGTTCACCCCGGGTCAGACCGATGAGAGCCGAACCCACACCGCTCCCCAGCAAGGGATCGCGGGCCCAGGGCCTCTGCCCAGTGGTCCATTTCCACCGGGAGCAGTCTCGCAGGAGTGTTGCGGGTGCGCGGATCGCGGCCTGATGGGAAGGTGCGGAGAGTGCGGATGAGACCCGAAAGGCCGAGAAGAGCTGCAGCGCTCGCTCCTGCCCATGCTGGGGGCTGTCCGCGGCCGCCAGGGCTCCAGGCCACCAGCCCAGCCCCCTCCGGCTGCTAGGCCCGCGCGCCAGGCCTGGCCTCCAAGGGCCCCGGGCTCCGTACACCCGCGCGGGCGGCTCCGGGCGCTCCTCGTCCGGCGCCTTCTCTCTGGCGCGCCCCTGAACTTGGCACAGACGCCGCCCAATAGACACTTCGAACAATACGGGAGAAAAAGAAAGAACGAAAGAAGGAAACCACTTTGCCGGCGTAAACGCTACGAGAAACTCTCCAAGTTTTCCTGGCTTCTCGTAAAGGTGGCTGAGGCCGTTTACAGTAAGAGCAGAATAATGTTTGCGACTGTACGACATAATTATCTCCAGACTTGCCTCTCCCCCGCTCCCAGCTAGGGTTTTCACCAGCGAAAGCGGCTAATGCATTTGCACACATTAAACATCTTGAACGCATAATTACAGGCTGCAGACAGCCTGAACAATAAAATATCTCGGCTCGATATTTTTGGAAGCCTTTTGCGACGGTGCCTGGAATAAATAACAACCGCTTTCTATGTCCTCAGCCATCTAAACTGCAGCCACCGTAATTTCAGAGCACTCCCACCCCATTCCTTCTGGTGCTTTTGAGAAAAAGTGCCTGAGGTGAGGGGGAAGGTCTGTATATGGGAAGGAGGGTGCAGCCTCCTGGAGAGGTGTCCCGCGATGAGGGAGGGCTCCCAGGGCTCTGTGCCTGGACATGGGTGACTGGAATAAGGAGAAGAAAATAGGTTCCCAGCCGGAGGCCGCTTTCCTCATTTGAGGGATGTAAGTGGGGCCCTCTAGCCTCTGGATACTGCTCTTCCCATCCTTTTCCTCTTCAGAAGCTAAACATTTTGGAGAAGGAGCTGGTTATCACCTCCCCCACCTCACAACCATCCTGAGAAAGGTGTCTTTAGACAGGGCTGGTTCCTGTTACCTGAGAAATCTGCTGGAAAAGAAAGCGCTCCCTATTGAAGCAGCAAGATTGGGAGGAGGAAGCTGGGAGTGGTTATTTTCTCCCACCGAGGCCAGGGACACTCTAGCTTCCCTTGGGTCTTACTTGCTGTGTCTGTAAAATGGAGATGATTATAATAACCACGGGACCTACTTCACAGGTTGTTATGAGGAAGCACTTAAAATTTTTTTTATTGCCATATAACTTACATATATAGTGAAGCATAAAAATCTTAAGCACCCAGCTCACTGAATTTTTATATGTGTATATACTTGTGTAACTACTACCCAGATCAAGATACAGAGAATTACTAACCCCCAAAAGGCTCCATGAAGAAGCACTTTTAAAACTAACTTTAGTCAGTGATAACATTATTGTCTCTAACTCAAGAAGTCAACACCCCGGTCAAGTATGTGGAGCCTCTTGACCCTCAGCAACAAAAATTGACAAACCAAATATACACAGAAAGGATATTTACTATTCACACCATGGTTAAGGGCTGTGAGAATCTCTGAAGGAACATGGATGGGTTTTTGTCTACAAACCCCCAGGCACACAGAGATTGGGGGGAAATTGAAGATAAGACTTTAGTTCATTTTGAGACCGTGGGTTCTCCTGTTGCTATGTGCAGCTGGGACTTTATATCCTGGGCTGGCATGTTCAATTCCAGGTTAGGGCAAGCCCAGCATAGAAAGGCCGGAGAATCCCTCCCAAGGGATAGAATCTGAGTAGATGCCTGTAGGGGTAAGGTTTAAGTTTTGGAGTGTCTTATTTCAATGTCTCCTCTGAGTACAAATCTAGGTTGATATGTGGAGGGAATTTCCTACAGACATGTTTGGCCATGAGATGAACAAGGCACCCTATTTCCTGACAAGTGCTACCCCACTGGCTAACACATGAAATTGGTACAAAATGCAAACAATACAAAAGAATTTATAGCAAAAAATGAATTCACCATCTGACCCTCTGACCCCTAGTTTACTCCATAGGAAGCTGCTGTTATTGGTGGCTTGACTATCCTTCCAGCTCTTATTACACACCTCCTTTTTTAAACCACACTGGTAGCCCTCAATATGCATGCTGCCCTGGCCTTGGATTTTTTTCCCTAAGTAACTGTCCAAGACAATTCTCCATGACACATGTATTGGTTCAGAAAGTTATGTTCAGCCCTGGTGACTCAACCCAGATGACATTCATGCTAACCTTGTGTGGTCTGGCACAGGGGAAGGGTCGTTATAGCCTGGATTCTAGATCCTGACATACCTCTAAAGGACTTGGCAACCTGCAAAACAATCAACTAACCTGGCTCACCACCCATCATTACCTGCAACTCCAATTGCTCCTGAGTGACCAGAAACATGCTGGGGAAATAATCAAGGCACTGACCATGACTTTCGATCTACAACTATTCTCTGGAGTCAGGGAAAATTGGAAGTGCCTCTTGGAGTTTTTAACCATTTTGTCTAATAGCTATAAAAACTGTGCTCCCGTCATTAGCCCACCCTGGGTGTCTGTCTCCATCAGTCCTATTTCCTCAGTCCTCCTTGGGGCCCAGTGGGATGGCTCTCATCCTGGCCCCCAGCCAGGCCTGAGCAGAGGCAGGAGGGCACAGTAGGACCTCAGCCCCAAACCTTGGACCCCACAGTGTCTGCCAGAAGACGTCGGAGGAAACGCATTTACCACCTGGGCGAGCTTGATGGCAGCCTGATTAAAGTTTAATCCGAGGTGTGTCCTCAACCTTGCCATGTCATTTAAACACATCAAAGCTCATAAAAGGATTCCAATGCTGTAAGCGGGTCCAACTTGGGCCTGCAGGGAGTCAGCGTTTAATTCTGATGGATTTCCACAGCCAGGATTTGGAGCACGGGGCGTGGCGGGGGGCCATAAGAAAGAAAGAAAAAGGTTTGCTTTCCCAGCGGAACTCCAGACTTCAAAAAGCGGCGGGGGAAACCGAGTCTCGGCCGGGGAACAGACAGCGCCCTTCAATTCCGATTAACTGGGAAGACATCTAGTGGGAAGAGGTCGCAACTGCAGCGGCGTCTCGCGAGCATCCTCGGCCTCTGCCTGCCGCGATCCTGACTGCTGCTTAATGGTGAGGGTGGGAGGGCTGAAAAGAGAAGACCCTTTTTCCCTGGCCGTGCCTTCAAAGCCGGCGACTATGTCAAAGCTTTCCAGTCAGGGCAGAAATCCCACTCAGGGCTGAGACACTATTTCTACCTCGGAGAGGACGGGTCCAGCTCTCACTGGCTTTCCAGTCTCCAGGTTGTGGTCCTAATCAGCCAACTGAGGCCACTTGGACCCAGGTTCCTCTGATTTTCATTCAACCCTTACTAGGGATCCTGAACCCAGAGCCAATAGAGTGGTGGAGTGCACCTGTGGGTTCTCCTCCAGGGTACTGAGCGACTCTGGGAACCACAGACAGCGGCAGAATTCATAGGAGGCAGATCCCCCCAAAGGCCATCCCACCCAGTTATCGGCTTTGAGCTCTCATCACCCATCACATGGCCTGCTGGTGGTGGCCATGCACACTGCAGAACTGAGGAGCCCAGCGCCCAGGTGCACATCCAGATGCAGTGTGTTCTCACTGCATCTGTGTTGTAGAGGCGTTGCACCTTGCTCCATCTTCTTCTTCTTCTTGCCCAGACTGTCTCATTTCTATGGAGGACCTGGTGCCTTTCAGGATCCTGGGAGAATGAACCCCACTATGAGTGCCATCTCTTATATTAGCTCTCCCAGCTGCACCAGTGCCTCTCCCTAACGTGGAGGCGGGTAGAAAGGCAGGCAGATTCTGGGCAGGCCTCCTCCTCAGAGATGCCAATTACAACTTCTCTGTTGGCGGCTTCACCTGTTTAAAGCAGGGTCTTCTCCTCGGGCCCTCATGGCTGACCGCTTTAGCTGGATCTAAGTTTTCTCTTTTGTTCCACTGATTGTGGCACACATCATCTAAGAATTACTAAGGAAGAGGAGCAGCCTCAGGATACTTTCCAGTGATACAGAAGGACAAGGCATGCGTATGTGTCACATTTATATGTGTGAATCCTGGGACTTCATGGATCCACTGACAGACTTTCCAGGCCCTCTGGGGTGGGGCCTGAGGGGACATTAATGATGCTGAGAGTTGCCCTCCATAGGAAGACCCCGTCTATGCTCGTTCCAGGATGGTCAGAAATGGCCTCCTCCCTCCTTTTGCCCGTAAAGTTGCCTTCTCCAAACTGAGTCATGTCCAACTCTTTGTGACCCCATGGACTATACAGTCCATGGAATTCTCCAGGCCAGAATACTGGAGTGGTTAGCCTTTTCCCTTCTCCAGGGGATCTTCTCAACCCAGGGATCAAACCCAGGTCTCCCATATTGCAGGCAGATTCTTTACCAGCTGAGCCACAAGGGAAGCCCCAGAATACTGGAGTGGGTAGCCTATCCCTTCTCCAGCCAATCTTCCTGACCCAGGGATCGAACCAGGGTCTCCTGCATTGCAAGCAGATTCTTTATCAACTGAGCTTTCAGGAAAGCCCAGCTTACTATACTCCAGGGCTTAAACACTCCCTGATTCTCACAGGAGGGCTTAGGGAACGCTATTCTTTGGCTTTGTGTTATCCTACCCCCCCAAAAATGAAAGTAACTAGAAACAGTGGATGATACCATTGTAGGCAAATGCTTTGAAGCCCTTTGCCAAGGTGTGAGCCAGCCCTGTCACACACTGAAGTGCATTTTCTTCCCTGAAGTGCATTCCCAAAGGAGTATAAGAGGTATGGTTCCTTCTGCCTTCTCCTCTTCATACCTCTTAGCTGGGTGAATCTTATTCCTCAGGTAGAGAATCCCTTAGGTTTTACTGAAACTGATACAGACCGTTAGAGCAGCAGTGAGTGCAGTGAGATTTAGGGGGAAGGACTGCTCCCGATATAACCAGCCTTAACTTTAGGGAATGAAAAACTGAGACTTGGATCCTGTAGAAAATGAACTTAGGATCCAATGGCCTGAAATAGTCTGGGTTCCATGCAAGCTCTACCAGCTGGTGTGTGTGCTTGGAACAGAGCTGACCCGTCACTCCCCTGCACCTACGTGAACAATTCAGACAGCCCACCTCCCAGCCCACCTGGCTAAGTCAGCACCAGACCTGTGGCTGGGTCCCACAGCCCCAGCCAGCCCGCTTTGCCCTGCTCGCAGCTCAGCCCCGCGGGGATGTCTGTTCCTCTGGGTGACAAACGAGTCGGTTTGCTCTCAATGACATCAAATTACTTTGCACCAGCCAAGGGTCCCATGACCCGACATAACCCCACATTAGGTCCTAGAAATGTTAAGAAATATGGCCTTTTTAAAAGTGACTGAGAGCACGTAATTGCTAGCAGGCTTGGGAGGTTGTCCCAAGTATGGCTCAAGTCCTGTGCCGGGGCAGCGAGCGGAGACCAGCCAGAATTCCTTGCTTGGGCTCCTTATGGTCAGAAGGTTATGCCCACATTTAACTCTGTATTCTAATCAGTTTTAGAAAGCTCAGATTATTTTTGTGAAGTTAAAGAAATTGCAGGGAGACTTGCAACCTAAGCACCTTTTCCATACCAGTGGCTAGCGAGGTGGGGTGTGTCAGTGGGGGGGGGGGGGGCGGTGTTGGGGGAAGTCAGGCTTCCAGAGAACCAGTTTCTGTGGAGCTTTAAAAACATGGGCCTGACTTGGGCGGCCGTGGCTTGACTTTTTGATGAGAATTATGGTTTCCTTGGAGAAGGAAATGGTGATCTACTCCAGTATTCTTGCCTGGGGAATCCCATGGACAGAGTCTGAGCCTGGTGGGCTACAGTCTCTGGGGTCGCAAAGAGTCAGACATGACTTAGCGACTCAGCACACAAACACACATGGTTTCCTTACTTTTTATGTTGCACCCTCCCAATCTCCCCTTTCCTCTTTGTCTCCTGGCTTTGCTGCAGTATCTTTCTTCCCTTCTCCCTCTTCCTCTGAATCTTCCCATTTCCGCAGTCTCCACCCTGACCCTGGCCAGAATCTTAACCCCCTGGGTGAACTCCATCCTAGAATCAGGAGACCAGGGAGCCCTGAAGGAGATGCCCAGAGACTGGCAGGGGTTGATCTTGCTGATGACCTACAGGCTGCAGGAAAGGGACTTGATGCCAGTGTCTCCAGGGGCTTCTGATAGCTGTCCTTGGGGTTGTCAGAAAGTTATATAAAAATCTGTGCACATAATTTCTTCTCTTGTTTAATTTACACATCCCTAATGAGTTTAGCCAAATAGTTCTTTTCTAATGAGGAGTTGTTTTAGCATACATTAACATTTTAGCGTCTATTATTAGCATAAAAACATCCCCCAGTAAAAGTGTCCCAGATATTTAACAACTCCTCAAAAACGTTAAGGAGCCATAAACAATCCAAATGCAAAAACTCAATACTCCGCCACAGAAAGGGTGACTGATATCCACTGAGACAAGTAGGATTAGAATTTATTAAGTAACTGGTTGGTGTAGGATTTTCAGATTCAACGGTTTGCTGTTTTCCATTTTTACCTTCTTGCTTTCTAAAATTGCCAACTCTTTAAGTTAAATCATGTTTCAGAGGAGGATCACATGCATTGTCAATTAGACCACCAAATTAAAACAAACCAAGCTACAACACCATCAGTACTTCTTTTAAAAAAATATTTTACTGTTGAGATTTTAAAAAAAATACACAGAATTGAATTTCTTCTTGAAAACTGTGGTTACTGCAATGATATGTCAACCCAGAAAACCTTTCCCTTAATCATTAGAAATCACTCTTTGCTTTCTAAAAGGGGAGGAGGTGTGTTGAAATGAGAAATGGTTATTTGCCCAATAAGAAGGAAATATATGTCAATTTAGGACATAGAAAGGACAGAGGCATGGTTTTCATCTCTCCCCCAAATCCTGATGCAGCAGTTGAAATCTTCAATTAAAGGATGACACGCTCATGGAAAAGGGTAACATAAGTGTCTACATACGTATTTTTGATGAAGAGACATAAAAATTTAGGCAAGATGCCCCACAAGCCACACTCCTTCTTTATCTAGATTTCTCTTGGGTGGACCCTCAAGTTCTTTCTAGATTGTAATCAGAACAATTCAAGTTCAAACACACTGACCTCTTACCCTCAGACATAGGAAGGATTCCTTTTGTTAAGTAATTTTGTTCAACCTTGAAATTTATCTTCAAAATCCTATGTTGGGAGTGGAATGATGTGATGTCAGGGATTTACTTTAAAATACTCCAGGAAAAAGAAAAGAGTGGAAGTGGACAATGAAACATGAAAGACAAAATGATAACAGGGAGTTGGGTATATTGGGGTTCATTGTACTTTTCTGTGTGTTTGGAAAATTCCATAATAAAAAGGTTTGTTTTTTTTTAATGTGTTAGGCAAAGGTGGAAAAACTATCCCTGCCAGGGGGCTCAAATAAAAACGTAGTCCATCGGGTAGCACCTGGAGTTACCCTTTTAATCTTCGTTTTTCAAGAATGGTAAACGACCTTGCTCCCTTTTTCATTTCTCCGGAATCAGCCGGCCATCCCCACGCTTTCTTTCCGGCAATCTCCCTTTCTCAACCCATAAACTGAGCATCCAAACCCGAGGTTGGGGGCTGATTAATGGAGCTTCCGTACTCAGCTCCTCTGAACAGAGTGTAAATACCCATAAAAACTAATATCAAAAGTTTTTATTGAGCTGCTTCGTTTCCCTGAGTGTTGGGCCAAGCGGGGCCAGAGCAGCGGGACAAAGGAGCGGCGGCTGAGCCACAAGAAATGTCTGCGCTTTTGGTCGGCTTGGCGCGGCCCCCAGAGCCAGCCGGAGTTTCTGGGGAGAACAGCCAAATCAGGTAAATGCCAATTGGGGGCTTGCCTTCCCCTGGGGACAGGTGTATTTGCAAGACGGCGGCAGGTGAAGGAATGGTGAGTGGATGGAAAAATCAGCAAGGGTAGAGAGACGCCAGCCACCCCGAAATATGTCACCAGACTGGTCCGACAGGGTGAACTATTCTTCCTCACAGGACTTGGTAGGATGCCTGTGTTTCACCCACAGGACATTGCATGTCCATGTTCATTGATGCGTGAATCTGTGAGTGCCTTATCAAGCACACGCATCTTATGATTACCGCATATAACTTGCCTGTAAAAGTCTGATCACACCTCTCTGTTCTGAGTTCCCCTTTCTCGTGGCCGCGCTAGTGAGTTTCATGCCTTAGTTGCTCGATGCGTCAAGAATTTGCATCCCGGGACAGGGACCTGGGAGTCTTTGGAGAGGAACGGACTCCCGCGGGCCCAGGCCGCGGGGCCGCTGGTCGTCTGCACCGGTTTCTCGGCGAGAAAGCTGGGGGCTCCGCGGGGCCAGGTTTACTATCCAAGCCCCTGTTTCCTTCAAACGTTGGAATGTCTTCAGTGTATTTGTTGACATAATGAATCCACAGCCCCCCCCCCCCATCCCCCAGCAAGAGCCGATTTCCTGTTTTGTTGTGGGGCCTGAGTGAGCATCGAGCGAGGAAGGGGGTGGGGGCCGGCGGGTGGGACTTCTCCTGGGCTGTGGCTGGGCCGAACGGACAGCGTCGGGACAGAGATCTCGCGCCCCTTTCACGCCCGCCGCAACCTCCCGGGATTCCTCGGCCGTTCTGCGCTTCCCCAGCGGCCCGGCGGGGTGACGGCGAGCTCACTCCCCGGGTGCCGTGGGTCCCGGAGTCCGCCAGCCACCTGAGGACAGCGCGAAGGCGCTTCCTCCCTGCGCGGAGCGCTTCCCCGGGTTCCCTCTGCGTCTAGCGCAGGCTTCGGTCCTTTAAGCGGAGGCTGAGTTTCCAGGTTCAGTCAAGAGCCGGGCAGCGGCGGCAGCGTCGCGGGCGGGCAGGCAGCACTCAGCCTGCTCATCGTCACCCAGGCCACCGCCACTGGCGGAGTCACCCACGCCTCCCTGAGCCCGAAGGCGGCGGGTCTCAGAGGCGGGAACTCGACCTTCACTCCCAAGTTTGCACCAAACTTGTGGAGTCTGGGCGCCGCTGGCTGGCTGGCGCTGTGCAGAGAGTCCTCAAGGGAGCCTGGGAGACGTGGGACTAATTGTTCTAAAACGGAGATGGCGCTCCCCTCCCTGCTCAGGGGCTTTCTGTGAGAACCAAAAAGGGCAGTGCGGGAAGTGGGGTCCTTCCTGACGCTCTGGGCACTGGTGGCCTTGAAGGTCTGGTAGCGGGAAGAACCCACCAGGCAGAGCTGCTGCCTCCAAAACCTTACTCTCCTCAGAATTCACAGGATGAGGGCATCTTTCAAGACAAAGTAGGGGTCTTTGTGGATCTTCCTAGACCTTGCACACCCTCCCATTTTCACCATGTTAGCATTTGGTCGCCCCGATGCCAAGTGACTTCCCACAGTCCGACACTGTTCCTGTCACCCTGGGCCTTGTGCTGCCTTAGTCATGTGTCAAATACAAAACACAAAACAAAACGCACAAACAAAAACCCTAAACCTTGAGCAAGGGACTCAGGACTGCCCTTTCTCTGCCTACTGGCCAGCATTGGCCCAAATTTCTTGAAAACCTACTCTTTCTCCTTAAGGAAGAGTTCAGATTCCACAAAACCCACCATGAACAAAGCTGTCCCTCACCTGCATTTTTCCCAAAAAGTCCAGTTGACTACAGTTTTGGAAGTGCTGTCCTGTTCAAGTGTTTTTCCTTTTCTCTCTTTCTCTCTTAGCTAGCCTCAGCTCCTCAGCCCTTTCCCCTTCTCCGGGTCTTTACTCCTTTGCCATTATCTCTGAGCCCCTATCCCTTGTGCATTGGGAGGGAGAGGGTTAAGATGTTCTGCAAATGCAGCTTGTAAAGCTGCTTGGATACATTAGAAACACATGAATATCCTGAAATACAAAGTGTCTTTAAAACCAACCCAGGAATGTTTATCCTAATGCTGGATAGATGCAGAGAAATAGTGCCAGAGAGCAGTGCTGACAGCCTCCTCCGAGTTAAAGTGAGAGCAGGTAAATTTCATTTGCTAGTGAAAATCAAACTCGATTAAAACCTGGATTTCCCTTTGTCCTCTTCTCTTCTAACCCTGGGAACCCAGGGCTTCATAGCCCAGGCTGACAGTGAGTACCCCCCCCCCATCACACTCCCCCAAAATAACACCCAGCCAAGGTATTTTTCTTCAGCTCCAGAGCAACCAAAACCCCTCAGGGCACCCCAGCCTGCCCTAGGAGGTCTGAAGCCATGTCTGCCAAGGGGCTGGTAAGAAAAAGGATCTGGCAACTTCTGGAACAAAAGCTGCTGGTCTCTGATCTTGCCCTTGCTGCCCACTGAGGGCCCCTCTAAAGGAAACCAGGGAGCACGGGGCAAAACCCACCTCCACTCTGCCACCCTCTTGTTCAATGGGCCATGAATCTGCTGTCTACAGAACCCAGTGGGTGCCACGGCTTCCCAGCCTAGCCTACAAAGGGTCTGAGGATAAAACTGTCATTGCCAGGATTCAAATTGAGGCATCTCCCCGCAATCCCACAGGAATTCCTGAGCCTGGTAGACCCCCCCCCCAAAAAAAAAAAGCAGAGGGACAGTTCAGAGGGTCTGGCCCAAGAGCTGGGCAGGCAAGGGAGTCTTGACCTTGCCGTTGGAAAGAGTCTGTGCTTGCTTCCCAGAAGGCTCTCCAGTTCTTCACTGCCCTCCGACTTTCTTTTTCCAGCAAGCGGGTTTGGTGGCTGCCTGGAGGACTAGGAGACTAAGAAACAATATGGGGAACTTATAATGCATCTCTTAGGTCCCTCAGCAATGGACAAGAAGATGGAGAGAAAGAGGAGAAATTCTCAAAGTAAGGAGAAATTCTGGAAAACCAAAATTATTCAGAGAGTTCATCCAAATTCTGTAAACCATCCCCACTGGTGGCTATAACTCAATATCTAATGGGACCTGCAGACTTTTAAAAACAGTAAAGGCATTCCAGGACATCACTAAGTTACCTGGTAGAAAAATCACTTCATGTAGATTGAGATCTAAGACAAGAAGGAAAGAAGCAGGCTGCCTCCCCCTAAGTAATCACATCTCAAGAGTTTTCAAAAGTTGATACAGATATTTAGAATAAGAAAACATCCCCATAACCTGATCATTAAAGATCCACCTCAAAGCGCAATAAATAATTCAGGCCTTCCTGAAGCCCTTCCTTAGTGGGGGTCACCAAGCTTAGGTAGCAAAACCTAATTCAAGATGCAACCCAAAGTCTTCCCCTCAGACAAACCTGCTTGGGGCTCCTCAGCAGACAAAATGAAATCTTGTCTCACCATTTTTGGTGAGGAGGGACCCAGTTGGCTTTGGCAGTCTGTGGAGCTGGGGTCCTTCCTCTGCATTCGGGGCTTGGTCTCCAGTGAAGTGGGGAGAGAGAAGAATGTGGAGCTGGCCTTGGCCGCGGTGTGCACCCAGCAGGCAGCTGCACCATGCCATGGCCAGAGGTGAGCTGGCACAGACGCCGGCTGGTGGGGGCTCTCGGAGCAGTGTTTTCGTTTTTCCCGGACTGGCTAGAAAACAGAAGAGGCACGAAGCTCAGGCCAAGAGCAGGGCGGAGGCAGAGAAGAAGAGTCTGTAAACACTGCCCCCAAAACTCCGAGAAGGCAGTTAAAAAAAAAAAAAAAAAGCTGGGTAACCAAACAGAGCCAGAAACAGGAGGAATTCTAAAGGAAAAAGGAATCAGGAGTGAGGGGAGGTGGGCGGTATTCCTTTAGAAACTGCCGGAGTCTCCAGGCTTGCAGGGCAGTTCTCACTATGGCTAGACTGCAACTTTCAACTTGACCTTGGCCTCCAGCCACGTCTGACCTGTATGTAAAACAGCCCTCAAGTCCTTGGGAACTGGGGCCTCAAACCCTGTCTCTTTGTCATCATGAGTTTTACAATGCCACTTGGAGGAAGGAAGGGGGGTGAACGGCCGGAAAGTAACACAAAAATCAAGTCCCTACAGGGGCTGGTTCTTTAGGCTGCAAATGGCCAAGTCAGGGAGGAGGTAAACTGGGGGCAAATCAATATTTACCCGGAGCTACTAAAAAGGCAGGAGGGAAAGGGCACACTGGGTATGTGTATGGGGGGGGGGGTCATAGAAGGTTTTATTGGGCAACACTTACATTGGTCTGGACAAACCCGGGATCAGGGTGGATAAAAGCCGGAGCTCAGCCTCCTTGGTTCGGACACTTCAGGAAGACCAGAAACCTTAGAGAGCAGACTGGGAGGGGGGGGGATGTTCACAGTGACTTGAGCTTAGGGCTGAGTCTGCAGCTGAGACAGGAGGCAGGTCCAAGCCTGGCTGCTCACCAGTCTGCCTGGGATGGGAGTCCAGCACTCTTCCCAACCCTGATGTCCCGATGGAATGCACCCACTTTCACTTTGAACGCAAGTCCCCTTTCTGGACATCTGAGCAACTCACAACATCCACAATCGGAGATGGAAGTATATGATCCCAAAGGCACAGGACCCCAGAATCCCTCACCAAAATGTGGCGGCCACTTGGGTCTTCCAGCATCAACACCCTGAGAGCACATTTCCCAGGCACAGAGGGCAAAAGGCTTCTTGAGCTGGTTCATGGACAGAAGACAGGCATCTTCTCTGCCAGCTGGAAACAGTGCTCTTCCCCAGTCCTACCTGGGGAAGATGGGGAGGAAGATGTGAAATGGCCCCAAAGAGTCTCTTTCTCTTGTCCCAAAACAGAGTGTGATAGAGTGCCCAGGTGTCTGGAGAGCTCCAGCCCAGGCTCTGTGAAGCCTCGTTAAACCCCAGAAGAGAGTCCCAACTCAGCACCCAGCTGGGGCCTGTTCCTCTTAAACTCCTTCCAAGACAGGCCAGACGGGTTGGAGACAAGGGAGCCCTGAAAAACGATGTCCAGAAATCGCTCTCTCCATCCCAAAGCTTCTGGAGGAAGAAGAGTTGCTACTAGGACAGAGTGAGGCACAAAGTTTGTATATAAACTTGTGAATGTGACACCAGAGTACACTTGGTTGTGTATGCGCCTGTGTCCGTGTGTGATTGTAATGGGTCGTCCTGAGCCTATGGGCCTAAAGGCGAGTCTAGGAGATTGCCCACCAACACTGTGGACAGAGAAAGGGAGAAAGCTTCTACATGCAGTACAAGCTTTCCAGAGGAATGTCCTGGGACTCATGAGCCAGGCGCATCCGCAAACGCCCCGCCACGGATCCCCCGGAAAAACAGCCAGATCGCGACGCTGTCGAAGCCGACAGCCGAAAGCGCAAGTGTCGGTGCAGACGTCTCGCTGCAGAAAGGGGCGCGGATACCTGTAAAGAAAACGGCGCCAGAGGCCCCAGGAAACACCCAGCCTGGTCTGCGCCGCGCTACTTTACCGTCCCCAGATGCCCACAGATTTACCTGACCTGTCCCCAACGCCTCAGGTCTTCACCCAACATCTCGCCCCGTCCCCTCCCCGCCTTACGCCGCTCCGAGCCCCACTGGGAGAAGGGAAGGGAAAGCGAGCTGCGAGGAGGTCGCCGTTGCCTCCCCTCCCCGCCCGCCTGTCCTCCGCCCCCACCCTCCCGCAACCCCCGCCTCTCCCCTGGGTGAATGGTGCGCGGCCGCGCGGCGGGCGCTGGCGCGGGGGACGGCGCGGGCGGCGGTGGGGACGGCGAGTGTACAGGGCAGAGCCGGGCTTGGAGCCGCCCGCTTTGCATACGCCGTGGGCGGAGCGGGAGGAAGGGGGGGCCGGGCCAATGGGCGGCCGCCTGGCGCGACCCCGCGGGGCGCGATCCGCCCCCCTCGCTCGGGCCCCGGCCCCGCGCCGCGCGCTCTTCACTTCTTGGGGGCTTTTTAAAACAGCGCCACTGGGGTCTTCTCCATGCGGCTCGTGCTATGACAGCCTCCGTGCTCCTCCACCCCCGCTGGATCGAGCCCACCGTCATGTTTCTCTACGACAACGGCGGCGGCCTGGTGGCCGACGAGCTCAACAAGAACATGGAAGGGGCGGCGGCGGCGGCGGCGGCGGCGGCAGCGGCGGCGGCGGCTGGGGCCGGGGGCGGGGGCTTCCCCCACCCGGCGGCTGCGGCCGCAGGGGGCAACTTCTCGGTGGCGGCGGCGGCCGCGGCGGCGGCGGCGGCCGCAGCCAACCAGTGCCGCAACCTGATGGCTCACCCGGCGCCCCTGGCGCCCGGCGCGGCGGCCGCCTACAGCAGCGCGCCCGGGGAGGCGCCCCCGTCGGCCGCCGCCGCCGCTGCCGCCGCAGCCGCCGCTGCAGCGGCGGCGGCGGCGGCGTCGTCCTCGGGAGGACCGGGCCCCGCGGGCCCAGCAGGCGCCGAGGCCGCCAAGCAGTGCAGTCCCTGCTCGGCGGCGGCGCAGAGCTCGTCGGGGCCCGCAGCGCTGCCCTACGGCTATTTCGGCAGCGGCTACTATCCTTGTGCGCGCATGGGCCCGCACCCCAACGCCATCAAGTCGTGCGCGCAGCCCGCCTCGGCCGCCGCCGCCGCTGCCTTCGCGGACAAGTACATGGACACCGCCGGCCCCGCGGCCGAGGAGTTCAGCTCCCGCGCTAAGGAGTTCGCCTTCTACCACCAGGGCTACGCACCCGGGCCTTACCACCACCACCAGCCCGTGCCTGGCTACCTGGATATGCCGGTGGTACCGGGCCTCGGGGGCCCCGGCGAGTCGCGCCACGAGCCCCTGGGTCTTCCCATGGAAAGCTACCAGCCCTGGGCGCTGCCCAACGGCTGGAACGGCCAAATGTACTGCCCCAAAGAGCAGGCGCAGCCTCCCCACCTCTGGAAGTCCACTCTGCCCGGTAAATGGCGCCCCCTTCTCAGCCCCGGTCCTCCGGTTCCGCCCCAGCTTCTCCTCCGCTCGCTCCTGGGTCACCCTCGTGCCCTTCTCCTCTCTCCCTGGCCTGTCCTAGTGGTGCTGCACCCTGGGAGCCCGACCCTGGCAGGCTGGCGCTGCCCTCGCTGCCCTGGATTGGGCTGGTCCTGGCTCTCCCTGGGTGAGGGATGGCTGGGAAGAAGCTCGTGGGGACCCTCGCTGGCTTCCTTCTCCCTCTGCGCTCCGCCCTCGCCAGCCCCTGACATGGACTTTAGGATGGGAAATTGACCTAGAAATGGTTTATCAAATTGCCCGTCTTCATTCTCTCAAAAATGCCTTCAGTGTAGAAGCATCAAGTGTTGGTGCTTTGGCGATATAGAAAGGAATCAGGCATGGAAGTGTTGTCCCCTGAGCCTGGAGGCTAAGATTAGAGCCGCTGGGCCAGAAGATCAAGCGAAGCCCGGCCTCTGTGCGGGCAGAGTGGCCCAGGCTGGGGTAGTCATTGGATCTCGGCGATTTCATTTCAGTGCAGAACTCCCCACCCTCCCCACTGACCCTCCAGGTTTTGGCAGAAGGGCTGGATTGTACAGCGGGTGGCAAAGGGCAGCCGGGCACTGCAAGGCGGTGGCTCAGAGAGAGCTGTCGTCTGTGTCTTGGCCTGGATCTGATCCCTCTATAACTTGCCTTCTTCCCTATCTTCCAGACGTGGTCTCGCATCCCTCAGACGCCAGCTCCTACAGGCGGGGGAGAAAGAAGCGCGTCCCTTACACCAAGGTGCAATTAAAAGAACTCGAACGGGAATACGCTACAAACAAATTCATTACCAAGGACAAACGGAGGCGGATATCAGCCACGACGAATCTCTCGGAGCGACAGGTTACAATCTGGTTCCAGAATAGGAGGGTCAAAGAGAAAAAAGTTATCAACAAACTCAAGACCACTAGTTAATGGATTAAAAGTGGAGCTAGAGGGCAACTTGAAGAAATGCTTCAGAACTCGTTGCTTTTCCCAGATAATGGTTATTATGGGAAGAATGGGAAAGAGAAAGAGAGAGACACTGGCATTTTGCTTTTCTAAGGGGGAATCTCTTTCTCCTGTGGAATCTACAACTCTTTTTAAAACTTTAAGAAATGGTAAAGACTGCCAGTTCTCCCGCCAACTCCGACAGACCATTAAATGACAAACTCTAGAGTCAAACATCAGCCCCCCAAATACGCAATTTCAGATAAGTTTACCCTTTTACTGAAATCTTGTAAGTATTTATGTGACCGTTATATTTTAGGACACTATGTTATATGATAATGATCAATGATTGCAAAGTTGGTTACAAATGCAAGAGGCTTTTGTAAACATCTGCTTGTCTTCTGGGTCACCATTACCATCCCCTTTGCATGTTAAGTGACTGCTCAGGTAAATCTTAGTGAAATTCCTACCATTGTTGTATATTCTGCAAAACACGTCATGTATAGATTTAGAAAGGAAAGGAGAAGAAGGTACTGAAATAATGATCTTGGACTATTTACTATGAAGGGGCAAAGGGAGAGAAAGCTCTTCCGAGGATCGTTTGTCTTGGGAGTAAGTGCAACCATCGGAGTGAGCCTTTGAGGCCATAGGAGAACCCCGGCTTGGAAATGTCCTTCTGATAATAATTTTTAATTGCTTATGACAAGTTTTTTTTTGTGGCATTTGGACAATATTTTCTGTCCCAATTTAATCTACTTCTCAAAGGATTTGATACATTTAAAAATATTTAAAGCATCAGATAATTCACAGAATTCACTTTATGTCAGATCTTCTGAGAGGTCCCACCCTAACATGGTGGCCTTTGGTTTGAATACAATTAATTTTCCACATAAATTGGTATTTCCCAATATTTACTAAACATTGGCTAGAGAAATAATTTTCTTTTTTTATTTTTAGAAAACTCAAAACGGAAATCCATTCCCCTAAAACATTTAGATGTTTACATTCTATATTTTTGATCTGTTAAGGGATTAGTATTTTTTCCTTGTTTATTGTGTTATGAGACTGCATTAGAAAGTTTAGGGGGTTCATCTTCACAGCATGCCTTTAATCAAGCAGTTATTTCAACCAGCACATTCATTTTGTTCATATTCACTATAAAATGCTATCTTGTAAATAAAGACATTCAGCACACTGTGAAAATGTATTTGTGCACCTGCTTTTCAAATATTTCTACTAAAAATAATAGTTTAAAAAAGCCTTAGACCTGTAGATAGTTGATATAGTGGTATTAATTATGTTAATAAAATAGACACTGTCATTAAAATCTGAAGGAAATAGTCATTATTTTCCTATGCTAAGCATGCACTTCACAGAAAGAAAAGGAGCCGGTGGTTTGTCCTGTACAAACCAAGGACCATTGTTTTCTATTATTATTCAGCTTTTTTTTTTTTTGCTACAAATTTTTTAAGCAAAGGGAGAAATCCCTCACAACTAAAATCCTAAAAATTTATATAAGTGCTTTAAGAAGGTTAAAGTGTAAGGTATTCTGAAAAGGAGAGAAAAGAAAGGAGGAGGAGATAGTATAAATTCCCAGGCTTCGTGTGGAAAATGAAAACCAGTTGTTTAGTATCAGTGATGCCCAGGCTGTCGTATTTTAAAATCTGCTGTTGGGTCTGCATGTGTCTGAAAGGGCAGGTTTTGATATTTGTTGAAATGACAGGACTAGGAAAGGCCTTAAACCTTGACCTTGATGAAAAAAGACAATTTGTGACCTTGACTTTTGACAGCTCATGAATTGGCCTCAGCTGGATTAGTAGATCAAGGGCGCCACCTCGCGTTGACAAGCTTCCTTGTAATTCTTCAGCTTCAAGGGAATCAAAAGGTCTTACCTCCTTGACTCCTTGTTTTAGAGATTTAGTACTCATTTCTTTGGCACCAGATGGAGCAAATTTGAATATATGTAAGTTATACATGTGCCTGTATATATGTGAATATATATCATATGTGTATACATGTATACATTTGCATATTAGTGCTTGTGTGTGCTTGTATATTTATTTGTAGAATCTGTACAGATAGAGTATCGTTAATTACTGATGACTCAAAATGGTATAATTTAAGGTGATTTGAGTGTTGAGGTCCAAAATGTACCTTACATGTTGAAGTTTTGCTCCTTTTCTTTAATGGCTGAGTTTGATTTGTATTCATAGCAGCTTCCTCTGCATCAGATTTCTGCAGATCTGCTTTAAAGCTGTACGTTTTTGTTACAGTCTAAGAGGTGTTCTTAAATAACCTTTCTTTCTTGGACCTCACCCTCCAAGGTGGTCTACCATCCTAACTAGAGCTGTAAGAGATCTCTATACGGTAAATAAAAAGTTTCAGATGCCTTGCTAACTCTAGAGCTCTAGAGTTACATTTCAGAAATTCAAAGAAACTCACCTCTTAAGAGGTCAGTATGGAGAGCTTAAAGATCTCATATCTATAAAATGACCATAATATGGATGCAGAAGGAGAGTTATCCTGGATAGCTCTGAGTCAAGTGCTGCGCCTGGGTGGTGTGCAATCTTATACTGATGTTTTCTAAGCTGCCATTTGAATTATGGAAGAAATATATACATTTAATATGAACAACCACCATCAAAATTATACTGGCAATAACAATCATATCTACTACTTATTGACCCTAACAACACATTGGATGCTATGTTTAGAGTCATAACTAAGACATATGTATGTTTCTATATTTAATATACACATAAGGTGATGAGTTTTTGTCAAAAACATGCTATGCTATGCATATATGCATTGAAATGTTGGTGGAACCAAGATCTTTAGGATGCAAATTTTTGAGATGAGGTGAATTTTATCTTTATGTTAAGACAAAAGTAATTGTGAGCTGAGTAATCTTATTCATCATTTTATGGAAAATAATGTCAGTTGATAACAAACTTGGCTGACACTGACAGAAACCTCTCCAACCTGAAGACTTAGAACTCCTTTATAGATGGAGAATTATAGAAAGAATCTCTAAAGCTGCCTAAAAACAGCATGGTCTTGAAACGTACACATGGAATGGTCTTGTGAAGTGCAATCAAGTTTTGCTGCCCTGAGGATTTTCACTCCACTTGTGGAAACAAATGAAAATGGTGCTTCAAATCAACCTCCCCACATCTTCTTCTACAGCACTCCATTTCTAAATGAGCTGCCACCAAGCCAAAGTAACAACTTTCTCCCAAAATGTTTAAAGTGGTGGAAAATCCCCTCAAAGCTGGATCAAACTGTGTGTTTACGAACAGCTCCAAAGGGGACTCTTCTGTTGATGGGGGATATTTTTCTTTAGATGTAAGAAATATTCTGAGCCTCAGGCCTAGGAAGAAGGCCAACAGCAGCTCTGCAGCAGGAATACCACCCTTTTCACAAGCCATCGCCACTGCAGGAACTCTGGGTAAAGTAGTTTTCTTTTTTTTCTCCCTTCAGTTTTTGAAATTAATGACAGAAGATATTTCAGAGGTTGGTTTTTTTTTTCTTCCCTCTTTCTCTTTCTTCTGAAACAGTTATTGATAATGTTGATTTTACCTTTTACTTAAAATTCTCATGGATCTACCGGATAACCTGAAGTAAGCATGATGTGTGATGGTTCCCTAATACCCAAATAGCAATTAATCTAAACCTTTAGAAAACAGACACCCAGGAGGATGCCAGCCACCATATAGGGATAATGCCAGACACTGGGATAGTGTTGTTGAGTCCCTGATTCAAGTATAATTTTTCCCCCCAAAAGGGATACACTTTCAGAGTAAGAAATTATAATATGGAAACAACTAGACACCATTTCCATCTATCAAATTAACAATGATTTTTAATCCTGTAATGGCCTGTCATGTTACCATTTTTTAAAATTGTAAACATGGGACTTAAAAAAAACTACTCTTTCCATCTGCTCTTAATACTGTCAAATTTATTAAGGTATTTTAAGTGGATGATTGTAAAATGCCACTTTGCATTTCACTACTATTTATGCCTGATACAGAGCTTAAGCCATCTATTTAAACTGGTGGGGTTTTTTTTTAACAGAAAACTAAAATTTTCAAGAAAGGGTGAGAAAATTAATCTTTTTAAAAATTCAACCTATTTGAGATATTTTCTTAAAACTTCACGAGGCAGCGACATTCAGCTGAGGATGATAACATATGTGTGCGGGTAACTAAAGACACATTTCACCGTATAATATATGTGCGGATTACATCCTGCTGAGTGTGTTTGGAGAGTTTGTTGAGGATGCGGGTTCTTGCTCCTGTCTGCGAATTCCCGAGTTTCTTTCGTAGCGGAGACGGAGCCTGCCGGGGACTGCTAAGCCCCAGACCGGGTGGGTTCAGAGGCGCCCTTCCGGATTTGCGAACTTCTACGAAGGAGACGCTAGGGGCTCGCTGATTTATGCGCATTCCTTTAAAGTTGATCGAATGCGTGTCAGCAGCCCAAGACCTGGAGAATCAGAGAAATGTGCAGCGAGTTGCTCACATCCCATTTTTCATAAGCAGAGATGTAACGTTATCCAAGAGGCCTGGGGAGATTTATGCTTCGGTTTAGGACACGCACACAATAATTAAGTTTTCATCCGCCAGGCCGCCGTGTAAATAACAGCCGGCTTCATTCTTTATGAAAATACCCACTTGCTAATCGGCTGCTTCAATCCTAGCGCATCTACCTAGCGCCCGACCAATGTCTGAAAGGTGTTTGCTATTTTTAATTTGATTTTCAAGGGAAGGGGAGAAAAAAAAAAAAAAGACGCTGGCACAGAAAAACTCCGTGGAAGCAGCCAAGGCCTCGCCACAGTTGATTTCCTTTCTGTCTGGCTCCGTCGCGCCGCCGAAGAGCTGGATCCACCGGGAAGCGGTCATCATAGCGAGGCCTTGGAGATGTGCGAACCTTGGCGGGCAGTCGCGCAGCGGCGCGGGGGCCGCCCGCCACCCCTCGCTCGGTGCAGGGACCGAGGACGCGCGGGAGAGGCGCCGCAGCGGACCCGGGAAGCCACCCGATGCCGCGCCCCTCGTGGGCCGAGGAGGCTCAGAAGCCTCCGCGCGTCCCTAGGAACACTCTCCTCAAAATGGAGGCGCAAAGCTTAGAGAGCCTGCCTCGCCCGGACGGCCAGTGGCCGGAGGGGGCGTGCAGCGGGACGCTAGCCGAGGTCCAGGCCCAGGCCCCCCAGTCCCGCGCGGCGCCCCGCAGCTGCAGGCTGACGTCACCGCCGCTCGCGCGGGCCTTCGCGGGTCTCGCTGGGCGTTATTTGATGCGGACAAACCGAGTCCAACGAAAGTGTTGGTGCGGGTCCCTCTTCTCCGCTCCCGCCCCTCCCTCCCCACGAGAATAATCGGGTATTTAATCTCTCCCGGTCTTAATTCTTGGCAGCGTGGAAGGTGGTTTGCAACGGGAAATAAAACTTGACAGGAGCATTTGCTCTAAAAGGGGTTCTGAGATGGGCTGAAAAGAAACCGTGTTTTTCTCCACCAAATACTTCCGCTTTCTGAGCCCCGGCCTGATGGGTGGGGTGGGATCCGAGGGAACCCAGAGCGAGCCGGGCACGTTGCGGACCCAGGCGGCCTAATTCGGGTCTCCCGCCTCGGGGCCGACAAGCAGGCTCGGCCTCGCTGCGCCCCGCGCCTCGGCCGCGCTGGACTCGGCTGTAGGCCCGGCACCGCCCGCAGCCCGAGGCCAGGACGGGGCGTATGGGAGGTTGGCACGGGCAGGGGCCCGGCTGACATGCAGAGTAGTACCCTGGCTTTGGCTGAGGGCGGCTGGGGCTAAGGGAGAGAAGAGGGCGCTGGGGTGGGAGGTGGGGGGTGGACGTAGACCGCTCGACTTAAGCTCCGAGCCTTTTGGCCCAGGGGAGATAGGCACAAGAGCTCGCGAAGGCAATGAAGAGACCACTGCTGGGGGCTTTGTTCTGGCTGCGGGTCTGCGGACAATGCACAAAAAGGAGGGGGAAACAGGGGTGAGGGGCATGCGTGGGTGTCTGGGCTGCTATTGGGTGGGAGAGGTTGGAAACCTCAGAACCCCCCTCCTGGCAGCTTAGAGAGCGCTCTCCTCTCGCGCCATAAAGGTCAGGTCCTCTGCGCCACCGCCGTCTCCACGGCCAGGGTCGGTCGCCGCGAGAAGACACAGGACTCGCAACCGGCCGGCTGCAAGCAGGTTCTGATAACCGGGGATCGCGGACTGGAGGCAGCCCTTTCCTGGTGACCAACTCCTTCGCCTCCAGCCATATTGAAGCGGGAGTTCGCGCAGCCAGAGGTGGCCCAGGCTATGTTCCCGTCGAGTCCCGGAAGAACTGAGCCCGCGGAGGCCTAGCCGGGGTGAGGCAAAACCTGCAAGCTCAGTAGAGTGGATGCGGCTGGATCTGAGTTCTGAGCTCTGGGAGAGACAGGGACCTGGCAGGGGCCACCAGGTCAAGTGGGCGTAGAATAGGATGGGGAAGCAAGGAACCTGCTGGGAGCTTCTCTTGAAGTCCCTGAGTCGAGGTCTGCTCCCTCAGTGTATGGCAGGCCTTTGGTGAGAACTTGCATGTGCTTCTTCTTCTGCCTAAAATATGGGCCACGAAGTGAGGTGCACTCTGCCAAAGGTAAAACTCTCTGACTCCCAGCCGCCCCCCACCCCGACAATCCCTTCACTGTACTGAGGAGGGGTGGGAGTCCCTTCCCTCTGCCCATTGCCTGCTTGCAGCAGGTCATGACTTCAGGCCTAGTGGTCAATCGCTTAAATCTGGTCCTCCTCTGAGCTTATTGCTCCAGGTGAATCAAAGAGGCCCTGTAAATGATTTTGTCTTTTTTTCACAGCATATAGAAAAGCAGGGCTTTATCCCTAGGGCTGCACGTGTGGAGCAGGGTCTTCAGGGGACAGTAGGCAGAAGGATTGTCCGTGAATAGGTACCATCACAGAACTGAGTATTAGGGCCTATGGGGGAGACTCCTAGGTCAGGGTTTGAGGAGGCAGGGGCTAGCTCTTCTCCAGCCTGGAATGTGAGCCATGGATTCAGGCTGAGAAGAACCAGAGGAGCCTGGGGGAACTGCCCTCAGTGGTAGCTGAAGCTTGGGGTATGGGAGCTTCCTGTGAGCCACAGCGATCAAGACTAAGACACGCCCCCCCCCTACCCCCACCCCAGGACCAGAGCTGGCCTTTGGGTTGGGCTGCCCTCTGCCTTTGTCCTCTTTATTACAGATATCCTTGGCTGAGGAAACCCCGTTTGGGGCGAAGTTGCAGGGAGAATGGAAGGCAGACACTCAGAACCAGGGCTTTGCCCTTCGGCCCCCACCCCCTCATCTATTCCCATTCAGTAGGGGGAAGAAATCTTCTTTAATGAGTCCACAACAATAAAAATAAAAATGGTTCTTCTCAAAGGAAGTAACTCTCTTTTCCCCATCACTTTGGGACACACTAAACTAAATAGTAACCAGATTGCTTGGGTGTCTGAGACCCTCTGCTAAACCCGATGCCTCAGTAGCCACGGGAAGGATGTGGACTTCTTCAGATGTTTGAGGACCTTGGAGATTTAAACTTTGAGTCAGAAAAGAGTCAACTGTAAGTTCAAGTTCAAGGCATTACCTGTTCCTGTGCTTTAGGGAAGGGAGGAAGAGCTTGAGGGAGGGGGGGAACAGGTGTCTCTTCTAGCCAGGGAGATAAATTAACCCCCACATCCTTAGTGATAGAAGGGGGTCTCTTGATATTTTATTGAAGCCTCAGTGTCTCCTCTAGAGAGTGTCTTGAAATGTGATAAGTTGGCCATGATCTGCCAATAGACCATTTCCTAAGAACAAATTCTAGGAGATCTCCTGGGCTTTACCAAGGAAGACAGATGTACCTCCAGGGTATCTCCCACTTGGACACAGAAAGCCCCCAAATGGGGACCTGGTCTCCAACCCTGTGAAGGGCTTGATAGCCATTTTCATCCTGGGTCCTCCATCTGGCTCTTGCACCTGTGTACAATGTGCAAGGGTTGCCACAGTTTTTGCTATGGTTTTCTAGAAACAGGTGTGACATTTGGGAACAGAGGAAGGTAGGGGCTCAGATCAGCAATTAAAAAAAAAAAAAAAAAAAAAAAGGTACCTTATGTGATCCACAAACAACCACAGATCTTTGGGAGTGAATTTTGGTCTGTCAGGTGGGCCTTGCCCCTCCCAGGCCAGGTGCCATCCAAGATTGCCAGGCCTAGAAAAGCAGGAGCTGAGTTCCAAGAAGAGAAGAAGGGAGTGTTGATGAGAGAGGGAGGGAGAGAAAAAGAGCCTAGTAGGGCCTTGGAATAGAATGTTCAGAAGAAGGAGGTGAGAGGTCCAATTCAGACCCCTGGTGGAGGCCTGAACTGGGAGAAGAGTCAGGAACCTAACCAGCTTCCAGAGAAACTGTGTTTTCCGAACCGAGTACCCTCCAGTGGCACCTCAGCTCTGGCTCAGCGTAGGGGAAGTATCAGAAGAGGCAAGAGGCCACAGAAAGGGAGACTTGGCTGGAAAGGGGCAGGGCAGACGACTGGCAAGCAGGAGCCGCAGGGAGATAGAGACAGACGATGGTTAGAGAGGAAACGAAGTGAGGGGGCAGCCTGCTGTTGGCATTCATGTTAAGGGTTATGCACTGAGCAGTCTGAGGGCTGCAAGTGCAGGCTCTGAAACATCGCATTCTCAGATTCAGGAACAATGAGCCGCTGCCAGAGTCCAAGTCAGCCCCAAAGAGAGAAGAAGGCAACCCAGGAGGATGATCAGTTAGGGATGAGTCTGAGTCTCCAGAGTCTGGAGGCACTCCCTGCCCCCCAGTTCTTTCCTCCCTTGGAGTGAACAGTTGTTAGACTGCCTATCAAGTGACGGTCCTTTCTGCTCATGTCCCTTGAATGACTATGCTGGAAACAACTCTCTGTCCCCGCCCCCCCAACACACATGCACACACAGGATAACTCAGGTGAAAAGGCTCACTTTGCCCTAATGCGCACTGACCATGCCAAGGTTACCTAGCCTGGGTACCACCAGCAGGCACCCTCCAGCTGCTTCCCAGACCCCTCGGCTGCAAGAAGAAGGGGAGGCGGCAGTGCTGGGTAGATGCACCTGGACACACTTTATTCCCGTATTCCACCTGGGAAGAGGCGTGGAGTGGAGTGCAAAGCTCAGGAATCCCCGGCAAGGCACACTCAGCCCGCCTGCCGAGGAAGGTCTGGGAGGCGTTGCAGAATCCCCCAACCCCTGACTTTTAGGGCCAAATCAAATGAAATTTGGAAAGACTTGGTCTACTCTGCTGAGCAAATCACCTAGTTAGCCGTTTCCGCCTGACGAGGCTGGCTCGGGCGCCAGCCTTCGCCTGTCCGGGTGGCCATCTCCAAATGCTGCACCGGGAGCGACGGGCCGGCCCTGCTAGGGCTGCCTAGACCTTGAAGTTTGGAAAAACAAGAAGAGATTGAAATGGCTCCCTCCCTTCTCCGCAGACACACACGCACCGTCAGGCTGCCGCCACTTCCTGCCTTTGTTTTTCTTCCTCCAAAACATTTTTGGCCTCTCGCAATAGCTGCCGTTGGGCTCCGGGTTGACGATAAAAGGAAATACACGCTGAAGACTGTTTTCTGGAGATGGTCTTTCACTGTGGAGCTTCTGAGAAAGAACAGCTCGTGGGAAATCAGTCTCCAGGGCCAATGTCACAGCCGTGCCCATCTTGGACTTCTCAAAAAAAAAAAAAAAAAAAAATACAACTCGCACTTGGCCTTCCAGGGCAGACTTATACCCCATCGGGTGTTCTCTTGAGCCGGGTGGGCTCAGCTTGGCTATTGGTCCTCCTGCAAAGTGGAAGAGTCAATTAGGCTCAGAGCAAAGTTAAAACCAAGGACCCAAAGCTCTGCCTCCCCAAGATTTGGTCTGATCCTCAGAGCTGCGCCCACCTCTGAACACCTCCCCCCACAAAAAAACATTCACAGCATGAGTATATTCCAGGCCAGAGGGGGAGAAGCAGGCAAAGCTGGGAACTGTTGGCAGCATTGGGGTTCTGAGCACCCCCTCCTGTCCCTGCTGCAGAACTAAAAAGCATTCACCGCTCCAGGCAGTTTCCCTTCTTCTGGCATCAAAAGCTTTTATTCTCAACTATCTTCACAGCAGCGCCCCCACTTGCCCCCTTCCAGGCTGCAAGACCCTACCTGCACCCCGTTTCAGTTCTGCCAGCGGCTCCCAGAGCACCTTCCCTACCCCCCCCCCCCCGCCTTTCCTCGGGAATTCGCCTTTGTCTCCTGCAGACACCCATGGGATCCAGACTGACCAGCACCCTCTCAGCTCGGCTCTCAAGAAAGTGGAAGGCACTGGCTCCGTGGAAGAGAAGGTCCCTATAACGACCTTTCTGTGGTGACCCCCCTCCCCCTGGCATCAAGGGGAAAACTGATCTAATTGGGAGAGGGGCTGTGTGCAGCCAGGGTTGATAGCCTGGCGTCCCCCGCTGGCGGGCCACTGCAGCCGGTCTGCTCAGGCACAAGCTGAAGTTGACTGCCAACACTGCTATAAAACCCCAGGTCTGTCTAGAACTGTTTTCGGTTCTCCTAGACGCCCCCAGGCTCAATTATAGTCTTAAAAGCCCTAATACAAGTGCAAGAATTTGTTTGCCTTCACCCAGGGGCGGGGCAAGCCCCGCAGTGGTGGCGCCTTTGTTATGGCAAAGTCACTGAAACCCCTCAAGCATTCCTTTTGTTCGAGGGTCGGGGTGGCGGGGACTGGGTGGGCTGCTGGGAGAGAGTTGGAGAGAGCCAAAATCAGCCTGGGAATGACTTAAATACTGCTGTTTGAAAACCTCTCCTTCTCTCTTTTATATTCAGTCTTCAAGAAAGATGCTGTAGGGAAATAAATATTTTGCCTTATTGGTCGCCGCTGGAAATAGAAGTTTTGTTTTTTTTTTTTTTTTTTTTTTGCTGTAGGGCAATCCTGCAACTGTGATCCCCAGCTTTAGGAGGTCTCAAGCTACCCTTCCCAAACGACCTTCTTTCCCACCAGACCTTCTCACTCTCACCAATATTGCCCTCTGCACAAGCCACTGTGGACAAATATGTCAAGCTGAAGATGCACAAATAATTTTAAGTTCAGCTCTCAGGGATTCAAGGGGCATGGAAGTTCTTGCAGCAAATCCTGAATAAAGAGTTCATTAAACCAATGTGTCCCAGTAGTTTGATTTGTGATATGCAACCCCTGTAAAGGAGGGGGTAGGAGCCACATAAACATGAATGCTAATAAATTAGTTTACTCCACTACAGAGTAATTACCCGATATTATTGATATTTACAGCGGGTATTCAAATGCAATGGTGGGCCATCATTTGGAGAAAATACATAATGAGAAATTTCTTTTCCAGTGCAATACATGATTAGATTTGTTATTGAGTCAGTTACAGTCAGCTCAGCAATAAATAAATAAATCGATGTTGACACTTAAATACCAAAGATCTTAGAATTTATACTCTAAATCTCCCCAAGATATATAAATACCTTCAGCTATTTCCTGGATGGGGAAAGGGAAAAGGTTATCCTTTTTCATTTTTCAACTTTCCTTCAGCGGCATCCAGTTCCTTCCAAGAAGATAGCTGTGGGGAGGCCTCAAAGCTGGACCCCTCCCAGCTCCTGGCCCTGCCTGGCTGCTCTATGCCCTCCTCTTCTTCTTCTCCCAAATATTGTTCATTCAGTCCCGGAGGATGGAAAGCAGTTTTCACCATCTCAAGTTTCTGTCTTTCCTCTTCCCAAGAAACCTAGACTCATCCTAGCCGCCATGACCTCTGTATCTTTAGTTCAGACCTAGCCTTTTCAAAGCGTTCTTTTCTTCCAAGGTGCTGGGAGTTTCGGAAGGACATCTCTTTTCTTTGGCATTGTGTCCCTTCCGTGGGATGAGTAGCAGGAAAGGCCTCGGTCCTTTTGAGTTTTTGCCCTGCACATCCCTGGCCCTCAGGCTTTGCAGAGGAAAGGAGGCGCGTTACCTCTTTCTCAGCCACGGCTCCCGGGCCCTCGCCCTCTGCTCACTGCCCCCCACTCTCCCTGCAGCTCTGGAGCTTAGATGTGGGCTCCGGGAAGGTGCAGCATACCCAGGAGTAGTCTCCTCGGATGTCAGCGCCTGTGAAGCCGCCCAAGGCTCGCCTCAACCGCATGGTTTCCCGAGTCCTCAGCTCCGGAAGACCCGGCGGGCGGATCAGTGCGCAGCGGCGCAGCCCCCGCGCCTCTGGCTCTGTTGAGTCCCTCCGAACCCCGGCAGACAGCGAGAAGGAGCGGGTTTCTCCAAGGGCAGGGCGTGGGGGGTGAGGAGGCCGGCAGGGAGAACGAAAGAGAGGTGGATCCCGGGTGAGACGAAGGCCCTTCCGGGACCTGCGGATCCCTGACAAACCGCGGGGGAAGCCGCCCTGGTTGTTGGCGGTTTAGGGACGGAAGGCACTAAAGCGCTTCGGAAGTGACCATGAATGCGAGCGTGTAATCAAGTCACCGTGCAAATCGGGCAAGCCACGAGGCAGTCACATCCACGGCTGCGAACCCTGGCCCCGAAGGGGGTCCAGCCAGGATCGGAGGCAGAGGTGGTTCCCAGAGCAAGCCTGTGGGAGGGGGACAGCGCAGAAGGAGGTGCGAACGCGAGCCTCCAGGCGGATAGATTCCAAGACCACGCACGGGCCACGCAGCGACGAGCTCCCACCCGGCCACCCCCAGCGTGTGGCATCCCTCACCCGGGGAGAGGTGGGTGGCAGTTGAGCTCTCTCACCGCCCTCGGCGCACTCAAGGGCCAGCACCGTGCAGCTGAGCACAAGCAATTGGCACGGGGTAGCACCCAGCCTCGCCGCGCGCCGGGAGGCCCCCCAGCCAACATGAGTTACACCGGCGATTACGTGCTTTCGGTGAGAACACCGAGTGACGATCTGTTGCTTCCCCTGAGGTGGCTACAAAGAAAGGAAGCCGGGGAGGGAGGGGGGGAAAAAGGAAAGGGGAAAAAAAAAAAAAAAAAAAAAAACCCGGACTCGCTCGCAGCTTGTCAATTTCAACATCGGGTCACATGACCAGCACCTCCCTGCTAAGGATGGGGATAGATTTCCACGTCAGCTTACGTCTCCAAATTTCTACTTCACGGATCCGCTTCAAAGAGGCAGCTGCAGTGGAGAATCATGTTAAGCTCGGCTACTGCGGAGAGCCCAAGGTAGCCCAATGATGGATTTTGATGAGCGTGGTCCCTGCTCCTCTAACATGTATTTGCCAAGTTGTACTTACTACGTCTCGGGTCCAGATTTCTCCAGCCTCCCTTCTTTTCTACCCCAGACCCCGTCTTCGCGCCCAATGACATACTCCTACTCTTCCAACCTGCCCCAGGTCCAACCCGTGCGCGAAGTGACCTTCAGAGAATACGCCATTGAGCCTGCCAGTAAATGGCACCCCCGCGGCAATCTGGCCCACTGCTACTCCGCGGAGGAGCTCGTGCACAGAGATTGCCTGCAGGCGCCCAGCGCGGCCGGCGTGCCTGGCGACGTGCTGGCCAAGAGCTCGGCCAACGTCTACCACCACCCCACCCCCGCCGTCTCGTCCAATTTCTATAGCACCGTGGGCAGGAACGGCGTCCTGCCGCAGGCTTTCGACCAGTTTTTCGAGACGGCCTACGGCACCCCGGAAAACCTCGCCTCCTCCGACTACCCCGGGGACAAGAGCGCCGAGAAGGGGCCCCCGGCGGCCGCGGCGACCTCCGCGGCGGCGGCGGCGGCGGCGGCAGCGGCCACGGGCACGCCGGCAACTTCAAGTTCGGACAGCGGCGCCGGCGGCTGCCGGGAGGCGGCGGCGGCGGCGGAGGAAAAGGAGCGGCGGCGGCGCCCCGAGAGCAGCAGCAGCCCCGAGTCGTCTTCCGGCCACACTGAGGACAAGGCCGGCGGCTCCAGTACGTATAAAAGGCAGCGCGCCCTGCGCTTTATGAAAGGGGAGTTGGAAATCTAGCGCAGCACCGCTGTTAAATTTTTATATGCTGTTTTATAAGCATATAAGGTTTATGAAGGGCCTTTAGGTTTCCCCCCAACAAAACTTTGTTATAAAAGGCGGGATCACGTGGCGAGTGCTGAAATTGGCCGTGAAATACCCACCGGCCAAGGCATGCCTGCAAAAAAAAAAAAAAACAAAAAACAAAAAACCTCCCTTTCCCCCTTTTTTTCCCTTCTCGGCTCCCAAGCCCAGCAGCTCGACCCCGCTCGGGGCCAGCTCAGGGCTGGGGAGCCGGAGGTGGGCGCCTGTAAATTCTCCCGGCAAGGGTTCGGGAGCCTTTGATAGCGAGGTAATCCGGAGATTTTTATAAAAGCCATGTGTTGCGCCGGGACTCCAGTCCCGGCCGGGATTCAAAGGCATCGCTGTTTAACGATGGCGCTAGGAGCGTGTTTAACAGATAAAATAGCCCGCTTAGCTCGAGCAATATATTAAAAGAAACAAATTAACCCAAAGTTGGCCTTTTTGTTCAAAGGAAGCCATTTTCCTTGGGCGCAGTGGCAATTACGTGTGCTGCCTTCTGTCCGACTGCATGTTAGAATTGTTATTCAATCTGTCAAAAGCGGGTTTTGTCTTTACTTCTAGTGGCATTTTACTGAAAGGGGTGCAAGTCGAGCCTGCCCGCAGCTCTGAGAAACCCCTCTGTCCTCCAGACTATCGGGGACAGCACCCCAGCCCTGCCAGAGCACCAGGATGGCTGGGTGGCCTTGGTCCTTAGGGAAGGTCCAGAGTAGGGGGCTTCCGCTGCCACCTCCCAACCCCGCGGAAGCCAGGGGGCTGCCGGAGAGGCAGGAGCTGGTGGCCAGGACTTAGGCTGACAAAGACCCGGCAGCTGCCCCCAGATGTTAACGAGGGCCGAGTCCAGCCAAAGCCGGTAAAGTCTGGGGCTGGGGCCGCCTTTACTGCCTCGAGACTCGGCCTCCCAGGTGCTGGAAGGTGAAATGGTCGCAGGCGGCTGTTTGTTTAGTCTGGCCGGGCTGGAGGCAGCCGGCAACCCCCACTCGCTGCTTTGAAAGCGGTTTCCGCGGCACTGACTCGCCTGTTGCAGTGAGGAACCCTCCTTTCTGCTTCGGAGCAGAGTAAGCAGCTTCCCTGGGGGCCTATCTAGGGAGCTGGCTTTTATCCGGAGCTGAGCCTCCTCCCGCAGCCTCTCCCCCAGCCGGCAGTAAGAGCCTGAAGGCAGGGACCTAGTGGGGGGACCTTGCTTGGGCTTGAGGCAGGGCTTCCATTTCCTGGGGCCGGCCCTTTCCCTTCACTTGGGGCTCTGGGATGGATTGCAACTGTCACACCTGGCTCAGTCCCTGCCTCTTTCGGCCTTCACAGGTGGCCAACGAACCCGAAAGAAACGCTGCCCCTACACCAAGTACCAGATCCGGGAGCTGGAGCGCGAATTCTTCTTCAGTGTGTACATCAACAAAGAGAAACGCCTGCAACTATCCCGCATGCTCAACCTCACTGACCGTCAGGTCAAAATCTGGTTTCAGAACAGAAGAATGAAGGAAAAAAAAATTAACAGAGACCGTTTACAGTACTACTCGGCCAATCCGCTTCTCTAAAGGCTCCAGCCAGCTGGACCTGGGAGGGGGGCTTCATACACAGGAGATTATATGCAGATTTTGCCCTTGACAAGGTCAAGGCATGCGGTGACTTTTGAAGAAAGGAGATGTGCAAGAGAGGGAAGGCAATACACGGAGACAGCCTGGAAGGAGACCGCCCGGTGGTGGTTAAGATTTCTAATGATACTTGGATTCAGAGAGTTGTGCATCAACGAGAATGAATGGTTTGGGGCCTCTGGTGGTTCACCTTTGGAGACTGCTAGAGCTATGGGCTGGGTGTGGTCTCCATCAGGGACTGGGCCCCCTTCCCGGCCCTCCGGGGAAAATGATCCCAACCCAGGACCCTCCACACGGAGCCTGGTCACCTCTAGGACCCCTGTGTCAAGATCGCCAAACCCAATTCAGTTTGGGAAAAGGAGAAGAAGGAAAGGGGAGGATTCCTAGATGTCTGGATTGGGGCTGCTTTCCAAAGTTAATGTGAAAGATGACTGGATTAAGAGGTCGATGCATGCGAGGTGGGAGAAAGCTGTTGATCCTTGAGGGGAAAAATAATCTACCATCCCAGGTGGCATCAGTGGCTTTCCACTCTTCCTAGCCACTCACCGCACTGTCCTAGGCCCGAGCTTCTAGTAGTCAACTGCCTTCTGCAACCCACCTAGTTTTTCCTACCGACGAGGGTCTTCATCTGGCCTGCCACTTTGGGCCTAAAGCCTGGTGGCAGAGCAGACCATTCCCTGAGGTGGAAGACATCAAAAAGCCTAGAGGCTGCACCCAGGCCGCTGGCCCCCGGATCCCTGCAGGAAATGCCTGTGGAGTGCGGCAATTTGGCAAAGTCTATGCCACACTTAATTCAAGCTTGGATTTGCTCAGTGAAGCAGCGGGCCTGGCCAGCAGTCCCCAGCTATGAGGAGCTTGAGTCCCCCAAACACCCAGTTTCCACGTCGCACTCTGCCCTTCGCCACCCTAGAACTGAGCTTGGAAGCTTTCGGTGACCTTCTAAGAGCTCAAGAGTGATTTGGAATTATTTTAAAAGATAAATATTATATTATATATATATATTTCCCTGCAAGAACCAAAGTGAATTTTAAAAGATGCAATGTAGAAGGGGGGGAGAAAGATGATGAAGAGAATATTTAAAGGCTCTATCTGTTTACAGTGTTCCACGGTTAAACTCACTCACTGCTAAAAATATTTGAATGTACGCTTCATACAGGGATGGTGTTCAAAAGACTTGTAAATAAAGGAACCATAACCTATTTTGTTTGAATACTTTTTTTTTTTTTTTTTGCCATTAGTAGATTGCCTTTGGGGAATTGGAGGGGACGGGAAGGGTGTTGGGAATGGTCTTTTTAATTTTTTGCAATATTTGAAAAGCATTAGGGAGATACTCTGAGGTAGTTCAGCCAGTCAGGGTCTGGGGAACTCAGCTGAGAAAGGTAGACACCCTCCCATTAAATCTCCTCTGCCTTGCCATGTGAAGAAGCATCTGGTGGCTCTGTGTATAAAGGGGGTGATGGCCTGTCCTCTGTTCTAGCCCACCGCGTAAGTCGCAGCATGTATATAGGGGACAGGGCACAAGGAAAATAAAGCCTGTGGAAACTTGAGTATTGGGTCCTGGTGTGACATTCCTCTCCCTACTCGCCTTTTACTGCCAAATGTCACCCCCCCCCCAACACCACTACCCCCCTTAGGAAAGAGGCAAGTTACTAGGCCCCTGAGGAGGTGGGGAGGTGGCTTATTCAGGGTTTAACTCCATTAGAAGCCAGGCTTAGGAAGTCAAGGTGAATGGCCAGGTCCTTTGGGGAAGTGGGGTCTCAGGAATGGGGTATCCCAGGGCCTGGAATATGGCGCTTCATCCCCTCAGACAGACACAGACCTGGGAGAAAGCCTTGGGACTTGAGTTGGCCAATGGGTCTGATCCCAGGCTGGGCTCCCTCATTTCCAGACTAGAAGGCCTGAAGTAGAAACACTCTAGGGTGCCCTGGGGAGCCCTTCAGCAGGGGGGAGACTGGTCTGGGTACAAGGAGCAGACTCACAGGAGTATCTAAGGGCGCTTTCTCCCCAGCTCCCAGCTGAGGCTGCCTTTCCCCTTTGGGGAAAGAAAGATGCTGATTTTCTTTGTTTCCTGCCTTTGAACTTCTGCCTTAAATTTGGACATCACCCATAACCTTGAGGGGCAGGGTGAAAGGCCAGTGCCTTTTGTTTGTCCACCCCACCCCCACCCTCCACCCCCCCACCCCACCCACCCCCACTGCCCCCCACTCCCACCCCCACCCTACCCCACCCCACCCCATCCCATCCCATTCCACTCCATCCCATTCTCTCTCCCTAGCCACCCAGGCAGGATAAGAGACAGCAGCAGAGGGGATGGAATTTGGAGAGAGGCCCCAGACCCCAGACCCCCGCTTTGTTTATTTGTTTGCGTGTTTGTCTAACTGGCGCGACTGGGGAAATCAAGCTCAAAGGGGAATGGGACAGACCCCGAGATGAATGTCTAGGTTGATAGACAGACACACAGAGGTGAACAAGGACTCTCCTGCGGGGCAGGGAGGGAGCGGGCAGGGAAGCCAAGGATTTAAGGAAAGACTTCCTTTGGGACGGTTAAAGATTAACCAAAGTCTCACAAGTTGCCTAGAGAGAGTCTAGCCAGGAGGACTGTTCGAGGGCGGGCGGCGGCGAGCGGGCGCGGGTTTGATTTCTGAGCCCTATAAAAGCCCATCCTCCGATGGCTGTGACAATGTGGTCGTAAACCCGTCCGGGGCCGGCCAATTTGCATATTTGGAATGCGCCGCTATAAACCCGGCTGGGGTTTTGCAGCAATTTCTTAGATGTAAAAATGAGATCTCTTTAGCAGCGGGCTGGGCACATTCTCTCCTTGTGTCTGCCTTGAGCCTGCTCTCCTCTCCCGGCTGCGGGCAGGAGTTCGGGCCGGGTCTAGGCGCTCGGCCGCCACGAGATGGCGCACTTCCGATCAATGTCAAAGCCGCCGGGGAGCTGGGAACCCCAGCGCGATTCTTGGCCTTTGTTCGCTTCTGATACTAAGAGCAGCACGTTACCTTATTTCACTTGTCCCGCTCTCCTCCGTATCAAAAAAAGGGGGGGCTCACCTTCAAGAAGTGGTTGGTGTAATTTAAAGCAACGCGCCTTCTCTAGGCCTCGCAGGCGTCGCGGCGCGGAGAAGCCAGCTGTCCCTTGGCAGTGATTTCGGAAATGTGTCAAGGTAAGAGGCCACAAGTTTAGCAATTTCAATCTGGCTGGGGCGGGAGCGGGGCCGGGTGTCTGAGCAGGGCTGGGGAAAGCGGCTGGGTGTGTGAGCTTGGGGGTGACGCTATAGGCGCTCAACCCACCCCACCCCCCTTCTCCCATCGCTCCCTAAGGTTGGAAAGCAGGGGGAGGCCCCAGTGGAGAAGTTGACGGTTTTAACTCTCTGCGCCAGCATTTCACCTGAGGCGATCTTTAGATTTTGTAGAAATACTCGGAACGGGATGAACCAGGGATGGAGAGCATCCTGGCTGTGCTGGCATACCGGCTTATTGTGGTTAAAAAAAAAAAAAAGGAAAAAAAGGAGATGGCGGGATTGGGGAAAACAGAGTTTCTCCTCGAAACAATGAAGTGGTCAGCGACTGTGGCCACTGGGACGGGCTTATTCCCTTGGGCAGAAGTCAGGGAAGTCGCTGATTTCCTACTAGGTGTGTTCTCTAGGTTTGCCCAACAGACTGGAGGTAACCTTTGTTCTGAAAAAGACCAATATGGAGAAGTCGCATTATATTTTTGAGGCTACCAGAGAAACCTGTGTTGCTTATTTGGACTGTACCGCTATAAACCTGGCTGGAGGTTTGTAGCAATTTCTTAGATGTAAAAATGAGATATTTTGCATATTTTGCAAATGTGCAAAAATTGTATTGGTAAATACCTATACATTTTCCCAAGGCCGGCAGTGAGGATAAACTCTGATCAAACAATCTCTCCACCAGAGTTGTCATAAAACAAGTTTAAAATAATCATATCACTTACATTTCTGGAGCCAAACTCAAATTCCCACTTTTCCTATATTTAGTTTTTTTATTCCAGTATGTTTTCATTAGTTTCCTGAAATGGTTATTTTCTTTTTACAAATATACCGTGAATGGGTGAGTGGGGCGGGGGGGAACTCAGAGAAAGTAGACGCTGCCGTGGATGAGTGTATAATTTTGCGACCATAGTCACCAGTCTTTGTTGAGTACGGTCTCTCAAACTGCCAGAATAAAGCAAGGAATGGGTGCCCACACAGTGCTCTTTGCAGCCCAAGCCTTTCCTAATATCGTTTCCAGGCCAGAGGAAGTTTATGATGGACAAAACTGAGGATACTGCAATTGAGGGGTGTATGTGAGGGGTGTACGAAAAGTCTCCAACACTTCCCCCATCAGGAGAGAAGGGCCAGTTCAGTGGTTGGATTTAGAAAAAACTTTTAAGCAGATTGTTTAGGGATAGACTGATTCTAAAAGGCACATCAAATACTGTATCCCTGAAAATGTTGACATTCTTAAAGACGAATGGGAGAAGCAGGTCTTTGCTCCTTCCAAAATTTAAACTATGGGGTAAATACATGAATCAAAACAGTCCAGAATTTTTATTAAAGCCGAATATGTCAAAGTAGCATTTATTTTCCCTCTCCAGGGCTGCATCTCAACTCCACAGCCGATCAGATAATACTGCGCCCAGAAAGCACTGAGAGCAATCTCCAGATACAAACTGTTTACTGGCTAGCTCAATCTCAGTACCTGGTACTCTTTGTAAGATTTTTTTTGTAATAACAGTTTATTATTTTTCGTGGTTTGCAAGGGCCTACTCAGGAGAGGGGAGCCACTATCTGGTAAACTGCAGGGTAATTCTCAACAGAGGGCTTATTTCACTAGCCTGGCATTTACTTCAGCTCCATAGCTGAATGGGGGTGTAATGAACCAGGTAGAAATGAGCAATATTTACTCCTAAATAAAATGTGGGCCCCCGGCAACTGCACAGGCCTGGTTGAAGCAGGCAGACACCAAAGAGTTTTAGGTCAAAGGCATTCTGACCACCAAGAGAGAAATTCGGCAGCTGAGAAAGAGGAGGAAAGAGAGAAAAAGAAGGCAAATGGGCGAGAGGGAGAGAGTGTCCGGAAGCCGACCATTGAATTGCTTTTCTTAATTTCTTGGGGGTGGGGAACCCTAGGAAAGCTGACATGATCAGTAAATGGAATATTTTATTGAGAAAGCGAACACCTCGGTGTTACAGTCTGGGGAGTGTGGAGCCTTGAGGCAGTCGGGATGCTGGGAGCTCGGAGACTAACTGAGAAGGCAGCAGGCATTTGACTTGAGCTTCTGCTGTGTGGATATCTTCTTGTCCAAACCAGCGGGGCAAGCCAATCTGTATCCCAAGTGCACCCATGGGCTCTCCATTCACTCTCACTCTCGGCTCAGCAGTGGAGGTAGAATGGCAGACCTGGGCCAGAGAGAAGATCCCACATGGGCTTACGTGTTTTCTGTTTTGTTTTGTTTTCAAGCAAGAAACAGCACAAACTCAACATCCTATTTGGCTTTATTAGGAGGGGGGAAAGGTGCTAGGGAGAAACATCCAACTCTCCCCAAAGGTCTGTGAAGACCCAAGTGCCAATGCCATGGTCTATAAGCCCACAACGAGCTTTCCACCTCCTCTACTCCTCAGCTGCAGTGGCCTTCTCATAACAGACATGGCACCAAACTGTATTTGTAACCTTGGTTGGAGCGTGCATGCGCTTGGATCCCATTCAGCCTAGAAGGCCATTTGGCCACCCTACAGAGCTCTGACTAGACGGGGCCTGATCCGCCTACAGCCGGGAACCCAGCTTGTCTTACCAGTCAAACTGGCAGGGCTACTGAATTCCCAGAGTCTTGGAACATTCTGGAGAGGCCAAGAAAAAGGCTTTGAGGGGGTCTGTGAATTCCCTGAAAATGACTGGGTCAAATTGTGGGAATGCACAGATTTGCATTTTTCACAGGGTAAGAGTCAGAACATGGCCTTAGATTTACCAAAGGGGGTCCAACTTTCAAAAATATTAAGAAAGACAAGTTTAGATCATTGTCTTTCACTTTATTTTATTTAGCCTCCACTATCTCAAGCATTTTTCTCCTGTGGTCACTGCCCCTTCGGAACCTGTGGCCTGGGAAGTCTCTTTCTGCATCATTTTGACTGAAAAAGCACCCAGTCCTGGCCCACTTTCCTGCTGGGGCTCATTCTTCTCAAGGGACCCTCTCCTATGCTCCGAACCTACTTCCCCCTGGGCAGAAATTTCCTGATAGGCATGAACAGCACTCAGGGGCGAAGCCCCCTTCTCAGGCAGCCCTTGGCTTTGTGGCATTTCCCAGTAGCACTGCTGAACACAACAGTCCCAGTCAGTTTCACTCTCCTGACAAGCCGGGTAAGGACCAAGCCCATCTGGGGAAAGGTCCTAGGCTGCCTTATTCTGAAACTTCTGCTCCTCAAGTTCGTTGACCTCGTGGGCCTAGCCTGATGAAAATTTGCCTTGGCCTTGTGCGTTTGAGGCGTTTGAGCAATATGGAGAGCGAGGGACATTTCCTGCTCTCGGCACCGACCCCTCACTTGATTCGGCGGCGGCGGCGATGCTACTGCCGCCTCAAGATCCTGTCGGATTGGAGAGAGTTGGCTCTCTTTTTCTACCTCTCTTTTCTCTCCCTCTGTCCTCTCCTCTTTTCCTTTCTTTCTCTTTCTGTTCCTCTCTTCTCCACCCCAGAGGCCCAGTCCGCGGAGCCGGTCACCGCGGGGCGCAGAGGTAGAAGTGGCTGGAGCGCAGCGCAAGCGGTGGCGCGGCCTCCGGGTGCTGCGCGCCGAGCTGAGCAGCCGCTGCCGGCAGAGACAGCAACTGCGTGCTTACATCTCAGAAGCCGGCGCCGGGACTCTGCCGCTTGCTCTCCCGTACGCTCTCTCTGGGTCCTCTCAGGCTCGGCTTCCTCCTCCGACTGGGTCCATACTGGGAAGAACAAGGCCAAGTGTCTAGCAAATCACCTGGGATGCATGGGTCGTTCCCTGCCGCCGCCCGCCGAGGCCCGAGCGGTCTGCTTCCCGGGATGCCGGCGTGCAGTCGCTCGAGTCAAGCCTGCTGCAGGGGCCGGAGCTGGCGAAGTGGGCAGGCCTGGGGCATCCTGGAGAGCTCTAGCCCTAGCCCGCAGGCCCGGGACAAGGCAGCGACCTCCTGGGCTCCCTGGATCCGGCCGGAAAAGGTCGCGTTTCCTGAGACATGTATGAGGCCCACACTTGGGGGCTAGCGCCCTGGGCCGGCCGTTTCCAATTCACTAAGAGCGCGGTCCCTACGACCAGGGAAGGAGGAGGCCTGGGTGTCTGTTGAGCAAAGGGCCTGGCCTCCGAACGCGCCTATAACTGGGCCACGAGCCCAGCCAGGCCTCACAGGGAACGGATTTCCTCACCGCGGGCCTCGTTAAAATGCTCACACCACGGGAGTGAGGGCTGCCCCATCCGTGGGTTTGGAGGGGAGGGGAGAGGAGGGGAGGGGACAGAGGCAGGAGTGTGGTGACACTGGTTCTTGTCGTAGCCTCTGTGTGCAAATGCCAAGGCTAAAGGGAGAATTTGAGAATTGGGTGGCAGAGGTGTTCGTTGGCCGTCCCCCACGCAAGACCCCCTCCAGGTCTTCCCCTCTGGGTAAGCCAAAGACCCTCAAGATCAACACTTCTTTCACTTCCCCTCAAAGGCGTATGAGCTTGGAGGCTGCCAGGGTGATGTGGCTGTGGGGTGCCTGGACCTGGCTCTGGCCTTGGAGTAAGGGTGGGAAAGTCTTTCAGCCAAAGCTGTCAGTCGCCTCGACCCCCCCACTGATGCCAGCCCACCAAGGTTCACCAACAGGAGCTGCAGAGAAGGCAAGCCAGGTGAGCACACCATAGGCAAAAATCCTAACTGGATCAACCCACTGGTGGAGGAGGAGTGGAGCGGGGTTTGGGGCTGAGAGACCAGGGCATTGCATTTTGGGGGAAGTTCGGTGAGGGATGCTAGAAAGAAGTAGCGATTGCCAGCTTCCAGTCTCCTCTGGATTTCGGAAACTCTGAAGATCCTGGCGATCTTAGGACTAGGTCCCCACCTTGGGGATAGAGCTCTCGGTCTGGGGCTGAATGGGAAGAACTTGAGGCACTGACGCCCCCCCCCCCTTAGTGTTTTAAGAGTGCACCCAAGTCAGGTGGTTGATTCGAAAAATTAAAACAGGGAGCCCCCAAAGAGGGCCGGGGTGCGCACCATAAACACCCCACTTGTTAACTGCACGGGGCCCAGGGGCCCTTCAAACAGACCCCAAAGGAGGGCGCGCGCCCGGGCATGGGCGGAGCGAGCCCAGGGGCCAGGCCCCCCACCAGCCACGTTGGGGCAGCCCCCGTCGCTTCTGGCCTTTGGGTTGAGGTATCGGGTGTGCGTCTTGCGGCCCATCAATACAGATTACATATTTATATCAATCGCGGGCTCGGAGGGCGCCCTCGGAGAGCGGCCCCGCGCCTACGAAACCAAACTGGGAGTGGTCGCGCGGAAACTCTGGCTCAGGATTGGCTGCGGGCGCCCGCCGTGGTGCGGGGGGATTGCTAATCGTATTCAGCATGTTTTGCACAAGAAATGTCAGCCAGAAAGGGCTATCTGCTCCCTTCGCCAAATTATCCCACAACAATGTCATGCTCGGAGAGCCCCGCCGCGAACTCTTTTTTGGTCGACTCGCTCATCAGCTCCGGCAGAGGCGAGGCTGGCGGTGGTGGCAGCGGCGCTGGGGGCGGCGGCGGTGGCGGCTACTACGCCCACGGCGGGGTCTACCTGCCGTCCGCCGCCGACCTGCCCTATGGGCTGCAGAGCTGCGGGATCTTCCCGGCTCTGGGAGGCAAGCGCAATGAGGCGGCGTCGCCGGGCAGCGGTGGTGGCAGCGGGGGCCTGGGTCCCGGGGCGCACGGCTACGGGCCGGCGCCTATAGACCTGTGGCTGGAAGCGCCCCGGTCGTGCCGTATGGAGCAGCCCGAAGGGCCGCCGCCGCCGCAGCAGCCCCAGCCGCCGCCCCCACCGCAACCACCCCAGCCCCCGCCGCAGGCCACCTCGTGCTCTTTCGCGCAGAACATCAAAGAGGAGAGCTCCTACTGCCTCTACGACTCGGCTGACAAATGCCCCAAAGGCTCGTCCGCCGCTGCCGAGCTGGCCCCCTTCCCGAGGGGCCCGCCGCCCGACGGCTGCACCCTGGGTACCGCCAGCGGAGTGCCAGTGCCCGGCTACTTCCGCCTCTCTCAGGCCTATGGCACCGCCAAGGGCTACGGCGGCGGCGGTGGCGGCGGCGCGCCGCAGCTCGGCGCCGGCCCGTTCCCCGCTCAGCCCCCGGGGCGCGGCTTCGACCCGCCACCCGCGCTCGCCTCCGGTTCGGTGGATGCAGCCCGGAAGGAGCGAGCCCTCGATTCGCCGCCGCCCCCCACGCTGGCTTGCGGTGGCGGCGGCGGCGGGGGCTCGCAGGGCGACGAGGAGGCGCAAGCGTCGTCCTCGGCCGCGGAGGAGCTCTCCCCGGCCCCTTCCGAGAGCAGCAAAGCCTCGCCCGAGAAGGACTCCCTGGGTAAGCAGGGCGCGCTGAAGGGCTCCGCAGTCAGGCGGGTTAGCAGACAGGCAGACCCAGAGAAGGGAAGGAGCAGAGAGCCAGGAGTCCGCACAGCAGCCGGCCGGCCTTGGCCCGAGTGCAGGCAGGCTGACCTTGTGAACTTGCTTTTTTAATATTTGGGCGTGGGGACGCAGTAAAAAATTCTTGTCCCGGCTTAGCGCCCCACACCGAGACGTTCTCTGCTCTCGCCTCCCCTCACTCCGACTGGAGCCGAGGACACCAGCGAGCAACTCCCCTCTTGTGCATGCCCTTCTCCGTGCCCCGGAGCACCCAAAACCGAGTCTGGGCCCAGCCTGCGAGGCGCGGCCCACGCGAGGGGGAGGGGGAGGGAGGGAAAGTGGCTCGCCCGCAGATAGCGCGGATGTTTGTAAGGCATCCAAAATAAGCAGCCGCCAGCACCAATAAATAAGACCATTAACCGGCGAAGTTCGAGTTTACGATCCCCCTTGCTTTTTTCAAACTTGCTTGAGGGGCGGGAATCCTCGTTGCGGGGAGAAGAAAAGGCAGATCCGTCCCGGACGCCTGGGCCCTGATCTGAGAGTCAGAGAGGGGTCATTTCGCTTCTCCTGGAACTCGAAACCGCCCAGACTGCACGTCCCTGGTTCCTGGAGAGACGTGAGGGAGGGCCCTTGACCCCAATCAGTTTTTTGTGCCTTCCCTAGCTCCCAGCTCTGCCCTTCTCCCTCTCCTCAACAGGCCTTGGGTAACCACGGGGCTGGAGTGAGACACAGCCACGTTGCCCGCCCCCCTTCCAAGTGAGCACCCCTGTCCCCCCAGGCTGGGGGTTGCAGGAAATGCTTGTCTGCCTTGGGGCGAGAGGCAAAAAAAAAAAAAGCGTTAAGTTCAAGATATACAGCCTGCCCTCCCAGTCCGTTCCTTCTGCAAGCGCATGGCAGCTTTGTGCTAAAACAGGTGTCTGGGGGGGAAAAGTGGAGGAAAATGTAAGAGAGGAGGTGTAGATGGGAGGCCTGCTCGATTTTACACAAGACTTTTGGAGGAACTGCTCTCCCTGGGAAAACTAAAAGGGGCGGGAGGGGGGGCATAACTCTCTCTGGGTGACTTAGGGCATCCCTCTTACTGTAGAGACGACCCGAATTCCCCCCTGCATGCAACCCCCATGGCCTCGATCTAACCTTCCCCTCTTTATTCTTTCAAATGCCAGGCAATTCCAAAGGCGAAAACGCAGCCAACTGGCTCACTGCAAAGAGCGGCCGGAAGAAGCGCTGCCCCTACACCAAGCACCAGACGCTGGAGCTGGAGAAGGAGTTTCTGTTCAACATGTACCTTACTCGAGAGCGGCGCCTAGAGATCAGCCGCAGCGTCCACCTCACGGACAGACAAGTTAAAATCTGGTTTCAGAACCGCAGGATGAAACTGAAGAAAATGAACCGAGAAAACCGGATCCGGGAGCTCACAGCCAACTTTAATTTTTCCTGATGAAGCTCCAGGCAATGTGGTTCTTTCCGTGTCCAGAGAACCGTTCTCCTCCCTCTTGTCTTCGGCTCTGCCCAGGAACTCGCACCTGTGCCGGAGCCCCCCACTCCTCCCTCCCACACTCGCCATCTCGCTGGCCGTTACATCTGTGCAGGGCTGGTTTGTTCTGACTTTTTGTTTCTTTGTCTGTCTGCTTGGTGCTGGTTTATTTGTTGTTTTCTGGGGGAAAAAGCCATATCGTGCTAAAATTCTATAGAGAGATGCTGTCCTCAGTGTCAAGTGGTGACTGGGATGGTTTGCTGTCTCGGGGTTCCACTGCTTGAAATGGCCTCTGTCCTCTGGGTGCAGCTGGTTTCCTGCAGGGCCGGCGACCTAGCCGGAAGGCGGAGGTCCCATTGTAGGCAGCTGAGGTGTCTGGCCTGAGGTCAATGGTGCAAGGAGCCGCCACCGGGCTTGCCTGCCTGGAGTGCAGGGCTGTGTTTAATCAGGGGGCACAGGCCTCTGGGTTTCTTTTCTCTTTTTTCCTTGGCAGAGAAGGGCTTGCAGAAATGGACATGCAGGTTGGCAAAAGGGTTTGACTTTGGCTGATTGGTAAAATTGAGAAAGTCAGAAAGATTCATTTTTCCTTCCTCTGTAAGATAGCTCAGCTTTAAAAGAAGAAGAAATGACCAGGAGAAGGAAACGTCTCTTCCAGTTTGTGTAAGGTCTTGCATTGTGGGACTAAATTATTTCAGTTACTTTGAATTTCCATGTCCTTCTGGCTGTAGATAAATAATAGAATGTAGCTTTGTTTATACATGCAGATTTAGTGCATTTTTTGTCATTAAATAATTGTTACCACTGGTAACATACGACAAGCACACCACAGTTCTCCCTATTCTGCAGAGGTTCCCCCCCCCCTTTCCCCCTTTTCTTTCCAAAATTCACATAAGCCGAGGAGGGCTGGAGCAAGCGGAATAGACTAGAGAAGGGAGACATTGCTGGGTTTCCTTTATACTGTGAAGTTACATGCATAAAAGGGTCAAACCTGTAGGTGCAGAAAAAGAAAAAAACTATAAAATACAAATCTGTATAAATGTCTATTATTATGAAAAATTGCCAATCTTGTTTTATGCAAATGCATTCTATCATTATTATAAATGTTAGTTCTAGCTCTATTTACTTCTAATCTTAAATCAGAATAAATTAATATTGTAATGCTGCTGTGCGTGGAAAAAAAAGATGATGTTTATGTTCTTATAGAAGAATAAAAGCTGTGGAATGAAGCTTTTTAATTTTACCTCTTTTTTTAACTTCTTATCTTCACCTTCCACTTTATCCCGTCCACCGCTTTTACAACAGGACTAGCCCGCGCCCCCTGCAATTACTTTAGGCATCTATTTAAATATTACCTAGACGGTCGTAATTTGTCTGGGCCCTATAGCCCTGGTGCCGTAAGGTTTGTCGGCTTTTGTTCAGTTTTATGACTTGCTAGTATATCTGGATTGTGGCTGTCTTGGACCAGTGGTTTCAGTTGAGAGGGGAGCTGCATAGACAGAGGAAGCCAAACAGGATTTGTTTCGGGATCCCCCTGGGAGGTTCGCAGAGGCTGGCTATTTCGTGGGTCTCTTGGTCCTCGATGACCCCCAGACTAGGATTCCGGGGAGCTGGATGGGCCCTCAGCGGGTCACTAGCGTCCGCGGCAGCGGTTAGGTAGACCGCGGCGGGGCTGCATGGGTCCTCCCGCCCCCAGCACGGCCTCCCCCACCTGGTCTCTCTCGGCGGGGCCACGCGTTTCCTGCTCGCGGGAGGCGGGGTGGGGGGGAGCGACAGCAGGGGGGAGGGGGCGCGGGAGCGCGCGCCCCGGCTGGCTGGCTGGCGGGGAGGGAGAGAGGGGAAGAGCGAGTGGCGGGGAGCGAGCGCGGGAGGCCGAGGCCAGACAGGGAGCCGGGCTCCGAGCTATCCCTGGCGCGTGCGAATCGCCCTGGGCTGCAGCCGCTCGGCGCCGCGCCGGCTCGCTGGGCTGCAAGATTTGGGAAACAAGCGCGCACGCTGCTCGTTCCCTCCTCTCTTCTGGCTTTCTCTCCTCCTTCCATCTTCCTCTCTCCTTTACCTTCCTTCTCCCAGGTTTACCTTACCGGGGCCGGCGGCTTCTTCCTCCGCGATGCCTTAGCGGCAGCCCTGGAGGCGCTCGGCGGCAGCGGCGGGAGCAGGTTGGCGAGGGGCCAGGCGCGATCGCAGGGTTCTCACTTGGCGGCGGTGGCGGCGGCGGCAGTAACGGCGGCGCCGGCGGCGGGCGAGGCAGCTCCAAGCGGGCAGCAACAGAACTGGTCGGTGATTTAGGTAGTTTCCTGTTGTTGGGATCCACCTTTCTCTCGACAGCACGACACTGCCTTCATTACTTCAGTTGAAATCGTCTCCAGGTACCTGTGCGCGCGGAGGCCGGGCCGGGCTGGGCCGGGCGGGGCATCCAACCCCTGGTCGTGCCAGGCCTGCGGTGGCAACCTCGGCTTATCCCGCACAGGAGCCTGGACCCCGCCTCCTCAACGCTCTGCCAGGCTGCCGGCCTCACACCCCTCCCCCACTCCCCCTACCTGGCCTGGAGCAGGTACCGTCAGGTTACCTGCTCCGTCGCGGATGCCAGGGGCGTGGTAGGAATTCTGGGCCCCGGGCCATTCAAGGTCAGGGGCGTACGCCTCTGTCCTGGGCGTCTCCCACTCGGGGCCTGCGCCTGGCCGGGGACTGCCATTCTTCTGCAAGGCCGGGGCACCTCTAGCCCAATCTGGGGTACCAGTTGAGGAAAGATCGCTTTGCCAGTGGAGATTCAGCCTAAACCAGGAAGCGGACAGGGCTGACAGGGGCTGGGATACTGGCCTTGTCACTTACCCTTCTCTCTGTAAACCTCTGTCTACTCCCAAGAGTTGCCTTTGACTCTTTCTTCCCTCCCTCCTTCCTCCCTCTTTTTTTCTTGTTTACCCCTTCCTTTTTTCTTTCCTTAATTTTCTTTCACCTTCAGTCTGTGTCCAGTTTTCTTTCTGTCTCCTCCCCAACTATTCCTTTGGGAGGAACTGGGGGAAGAGATACAGGGCTTGTTTAGGGAGAGCGAGGTGTGGGGTGTCTTATTTTTCCATGCGTGTTCAAGCAGAGGTGGGAATCTGCTGAGGAAGAGCTGGAGGGGCGCGGCTGTCTAGGGCTGTGGGTCTCGGCCTGGTGTGCTGTGGCCCAGACAAGGCCTCGGTTATGATCACGACCGGATGGCGGCGGCCTGGCGTTCCTACTCCGCGGGTCCTGAACGGCAGCTTAGGCGATCTGATTGGGGGGAATTCTCGTCGTTTTTGTGTGCCCATTCCGAGGGCAAGGAGGCCTTCGCTGACTTCCATGGGGAGATGAGGCTGAGTCCTGGGCTCAGCCAGGCCCGGTGGACCGACACGCAGGGAACTGCCACAAAGCTTCCTCTGCTTTCCCTGCCTGCTGGTCCAGGCTCCGGCTTTAATCGCGATAAGGGAGCCCCGCTAGGGCAAAGATTGGCTGTTTGCTTGCCAGTAGCTTCTATCAGGGTCAGAGGATGTTAGATATGGCATCCTTGTGGGGACATTACTAGAGAAGGGAATCGTTCCAGTGCCAGTGTGTTTCAAATAATAGGGGAAAGGAAGCCTAAATTCTAGACACCGAGTCCGCATTCCAAGTTGTAGGCCACGGTTTGAAGCCAACGGGGCCATTCTTGCTACCGAGAACTGAAAACAATTTCCACCCCTGGGAATCCAACACGCCTGGAGGCCTTCAGGCTCAAGCACACCGAACAGCGCTTCCCTCCCCAACTCCAGCAGCCCAGAAACTATTCACTGCCCAGCCTGCCCTCCTGTTATCAGAAAAGCTGTCACAGGGCATTCTCCTCAACTCCTCTCTGCCATTTTCAGGACTTGAGTAGTGGATTCGTTTTGGAGGCCAAGGTTTTTGAACTCTCAGGCTAGAAAAGGCAGTTTGTAATTACACCCATTTATTGTTTCTTTATGCACACATAATCTCTTTCACCTCCAAAATAAAAGCAAACACAAAAGCCTGAATATTCTCTCCCCAAACCTGTGAGCTAAATAGGGATAATATTTAGTTTTGTGATTTCCCCCTTTTCCTGACACCAGTAAGGACTGCTTAATTCTCAACGCGGGATAATTATTTAGAAGCCATTCTATTGGGAAAGTCTAAGGTTATTTAAAACAACATAGCCTGTTTTATTTTAAACATTACTAACAATAATTGGTGTCTTCTCTGGTTACCAAAAAAAAAAAAAAAGGAAAAGGCAACCAGGCGTGTCCAGCCTGTTTGTAGACAATTACAATTAGGGGTGAAGGTTTCCTCCAGAGTTAATTTTTCTTAATGAAAATCTAAGGGGTCGATATTTAGGACACCCTGGGCTGCAGTGGGGGGTGGGGATACGGGCGGAGGAATTTACAAGGAAAGGAAAATATTAGGGAGGAGGGGGCTGAGGCGGCCAGGATCGGCCACGTCGGAGTTCATTGTGTCGGCCACTTCCCTCTTCCGGCGCGGGCAGAGGAAGGGGCACCCGGTGGCTCTCTGCGCGGCTCCGCAGCCTCATTCTCCGGGAGAGCCTGGCATTTGCGGGTTCCCGCCTGGGACAGGGATGTATCAGGATTTGGGGGGGGGGATTACTGGAACTGTTGGGGAGGATGAAGGAAAAACAGAAGATGGAAGAGATCGATGCCGCTCGCCCGCCCTCGCCGCCAGGGAAGAGGGCTAATGAGAAACACACTTTTGCAGGCACAGTGTTCACACGTGAATTTAATTACCCCTTTTTAGGAGTCGCCTCTTTCTGTTCGGATTGGGGGTAGGTTTTGTTTTGTTTTTGTTTTTTCTCAATTAACATACAGGCTGAGGCCTTTTAATTTACCTCTGAAAGACTCTAAGGAGTAAGAAATACCTTCCTCAATTTGGCCAAGCTGAGAAATAGGATTAAAAGTCAATGTCCTGTGCCCCTCCCTGTTTTAATTTCTAGCCCTGGACTTGATCTGCAGCCCGGAGTTTGGGGCCTTGTAACTGCAGAGCCGTGGGTCGGGTGGGTAACCTAGGCGGGTCCAGGATAGTGGTCAGAAAGGAAGGAGCCCAGAAGAACTCACACAGGGGGCCCAGAGGCTAACCGCTCCGGTGCCGGCTTCCCAGCTATTAGAGTCAAAGGGTCTCTTAGGCGGAGCTGCTTTTTCGCCAGAGAACTCGCCTTTCATTGATCCTGCCTCGTGTTTTTTCGCAGCTCGGGTTCAGGGAATGACCCTGATAGAAGCTACGAGGCTTGCAGAGCTCAGCGTTAGGGCCTCCAAGGTCGGAACACACGGCTGGGACGCCTGTTGGGTCTGCCGGGGCTGTGGATAGTGATGCCGGCGGACCGCGAGCGGGGCGCGGTGGTCGTGCGTATACGCGGGGATGGAGCCGAGCGCGGGGCGCAATCAGGTCCTCAAATCCATCGCCCCAGGGAGGACTGGCCGCTGTCTCCCTGGCCGTTCCTCGGTGGGGCCCTCGCTGGAGGCTCAGCGGCGATTTTGGGAGCTGCCCGGGCGCCCTGCGCTCCAGTTGGGCAGATGCCGGGGGCGTTCACAACTGATGCTGCCTTCTCGGTGGCCTGTCCCTGTCCAGCGCGCTCCGGCAGAGGTGGTGGTGGCTCAGTCTGGGACGGATACTGCGTTGAATTTGACTTTTCTCGACCAGCCCCGGGTAAACTCGCATCTCTAGGGACCGCAAGGATTATTTACAGGGAGCTCGCCAACCAAACACAACAGTCTAATTTAACCTTTCCAAGTCCTCGTAAATTTTTACAGCTGGGAGTCACGAGGAGGCAAACGAATCTGTTGGTCGTTCCCAATTTCCCACCAGCCTGTGTGGCTTCTGAAACAATAACTCCTTATGAAATATCATAAATATAGATTTAAATACAGTAGAGCGAGAATGCGATTTGGCTGCCTTTTTATGGCTTCAATTATTGTCTAATTTTATGTGAGGGGCTCTGCTGGCCGCACTCGCGCGCGGGACCCGCGTCTTGCTGATGGCGTGATTAATTGTGATATAAAATAGTCCGCTTAAGAAGTGTGTGTCTGGTGGTGGCGGTGGGAGGGGAGGGAGTACAGAGGCAAGGCCAGATCTGATCTTTTAATCTTCGTTGGCCACAATTAAAACAAACCCGATCGCGGAGCGCCGCGATCCCTTTGCATAAAAACATATGGCTTTTGCTATAAAAATTATGACTGCAAAACACCGGGCCATTAATAGCGTGCGGAGTGATTTACGCGTTATTGTTCTGCCGGACGGGCACGTGACGCGCGCGGCCAATGGGGGCGCGGGCGCCGGCAACTTATTAGGTGACTGTACTCCCCCCCCCCCACTGGTGCCACCAAGTTGTTACATGAAATCTGCAGTTTCATAATTTCCGCGGGTCAGGCCGGGCCGGCCGGGCGCGGGGCACGGCGATGGCCACCACTGGGGCCCTTGGCAACTACTACGTGGACTCATTCCTGCTGGGCGCCGATGCCGCGGATGAGCTGGGCGCGGGCCGCTACGCGCCGGGAGCCTTGGGCCAGCCCCCCAGGCAGGCCGCGGCGCTGGCCGAGCACCCCGACTTCAGCCCTTGCAGCTTCCAGTCCAAGGCGGCGGTGTTTGGCGCCTCGTGGAACCCGGTGCACGCGGCGGGCGCCAACGCGGTGCCCGCGGCCGTGTATCACCACCATCACCACCACCCCTACGTGCACCCCCAGGCGCCCGTGGCGGCGGCGGCGCCGGACGGCAGGTACATGCGCTCCTGGCTGGAGCCCACGCCCGGCGCGCTCTCCTTCGCGGGCTTGCCCTCCAGCCGGCCTTATGGCATTAAACCTGAACCGCTGTCGGCCAGAAGGGGTGACTGTCCCACGCTTGACACGCACACTTTGTCCCTGACTGACTATGCTTGTGGTTCTCCTCCAGTTGATAGAGAAAAACAGCCCAGCGAAGGCGCCTTCTCCGAAAACAATCCTGAGAATGAGAGCGGCGGAGACAAGCCCCCCATCGATCCCAGTAAGTGTCTCCTCCTTCCAGGCCGGCCACCGCCTCCACGCCGGCCACCCGGATCTGCCGGCCCTCCAGCTTTCTCCGGAGCCTGCCTTCGCCTTCGCTGGGAGCCTCCTGAGCAAAGGCCGGGAGCCAGAAGTTGCTGTTTGGGAAGCCTCCTCGGATGGGGCCCCCCAAGTCCAGAAAGCAGTGACTAGCCGGCCCGCCGGGCTTCGGGGGAGGGGAGGCGGCGGCTGCCTGGAGAGGGGGCGGGGCAGGCGCTGCGGGACGACCCGAGACCTGGTGACCCTCTCCTTGGCTTGCCCGGGACCAAGCCAGAGATACTCTGGGCGAGATTCTTCGAAAGCGACGCGCCAGAGAAAGCCTTTTGTGCGGCTAGATTGTCCGGGAGCGGCGGTAGCAACTGCAGCCCGGGCAGCCTGACCCGGGACGCTGGGGAAGACGGCCGATTCTCTCCACTTCTTGCTTCAGCCAGTGGCGGCGTAAACCCTGCCCACGATGCGGCTGCAGGCGACCGGGACGCGAGGGTCCCCGTGCTAGATTATTCAAATAAACTGGAGAAGTGATCAACGGCCTTGGGGTGCCTAGGGGCGCCATACCGGCCTGGCCAGCTCCCACGGCCTTCCCGGGAGGTCAAAATAAGGAATGGGGAGAGTAGATGGAAAGGTGGGAAGGAAAGAGAGTCAGTGAGAGGGAGAATAGAATATTAAGCTTGCTAAGGAACACAGGGCAGCGTGGTTTCCTCCTGTGTGGCAAGAAAGAGATCTGTTTGCAAATTTCACTTCTTACACGACGTGTGGAGAGTGGGAGGAAGCAGAGGAGGGGAAAGGAAGACAGAGGAGGAGAAAGGACGGTCTGGGGTGGGGGTGGGGGTGGGGAGCCGAGGTTTTCCGGCGTGCAATTGTAAGTGACCGTCCCTGCGTCTGTCTGCCAGGGTTCCATTGTATCCGAGGCTCGGCTGCCTTCCCTAACCAGTTCAGCAGCGCCCTGCACTTTGGCTGAAGACCCCAGGAGTTTTCCTAGCCCCCAGCGGAAGGGGGTGGGTGTGCTTATTCGATTCCTAAATCCCCCCTCTCTGTCCCCCACCCGCAGGTAACCCGGCTGCCAACTGGCTCCATGCTCGCTCCACGCGGAAGAAACGCTGCCCCTATACAAAACACCAAACGCTGGAACTGGAGAAGGAATTTCTGTTCAACATGTACCTCACCCGGGACCGCAGGTACGAGGTGGCCCGACTGCTCAACCTTACGGAGAGGCAGGTCAAGATCTGGTTCCAGAACCGCAGGATGAAAATGAAGAAAATCAACAAGGACCGAGCAAAAGACGAGTGATGCGACTCGAGTTCATTTAGAAAAGAGAGAGTGAGCTAGAGAGAAAGAATTGCCCGTCCCCTTCTCCTACCCCCACCCCACCCCAGCCTACCCCAGCCTCCACCACCCCACACAAGGCTGTTGGAAACTCCAGGCCTCATGTCCTAGGCAAACCCTGTTCAGGCTGGTTCCTTGGCCTGCCACTTTGATGGAGGAGGTATTGTAAGCTTTCCATTTTCTATAAGATTTAAAAAAAAAAAAAAAAAGGTGGGGGCATTAGCGTTGAGGGCTCTATGTGCTAGCTTGTATATATTAAAAAAAAAAAATCTACCTGTTCCTGACTTCAAACAAACAAAAAAACTACCTTTTTATAATGCACACCTATTGACGGCGGGCTGTATAGTTTTTAGACTGTGTGTAGTTAATTTAATTTGCTCTTTGTGCGGCAGAGTGATCTGCCCAGATACTTGAATACTGTGTTTTATTGTGGTAATTATGTTTTGTGACTCAAACTTCTGTGATGGGTGACGCACCCGTTGTGATTGTGAAAGCTAGAATTCGATTTGAACTCAGGTTGTTTATGAGGGGAGAAAGCAGTTGCATAGAGTATAGCTCTGTAGTGGAATATGTCTTCTGTGTAACTAGGCTGTTAACCTTTGATTGTAAACTAGCTGTAAGGATTTCCCAGTGACATAAAATTTTAAAACAAGAAAGAAAGCATTCTCCGGGACGCATAGATTCATGGTTTTCTCCATTTTTGAAATGCGGACATTTTAGTTTCTACACACTCTCTAGACTGGTCTTGTCCATTGTATATATACAATCCACATATTAAAGAAAAAGTAAACAAGCTTGAATATTGTTTTTGCACCAAACAGTGAGGAAATTTGGAGCTATACGTATGTGCAGATGGTTACTACCTATGGTTTACGTTTAATTTTAATTGGGGGAAAAATGAATGCTTATTGTAATGGAGTTAATTTTATTGATAATAAATTATACACTATGAAACCGCCATTGGGCTACTGTAGATTTGTATCCTTAATGAATCTGGGGTTTCCATCAAGCTGAACGCACACTGTATATTTTGCAATAGTTACCTCAAGGCCTACTGACCAAATCGTTGTGTTGAAATGATATTTAACTTTTTGCCAATAAAATATATTGATTCTTTTCTAATTTCTGCGGGTCAGCTCTTTGCACCTTCTTCTCCGGGGCAGGGGAGCCTGGGTAGGCTGGGGGTGGCAGAGCGGCTGAAATGCGGGAGGACGGAGCTCAGTTGTGTCTCTGACTTGGGAGCGTGAACCTGCAGCAGCCAGACCCAGGCGGCCCTCCGCTCTGCCTCCCTCGCCGGCTGCCTGGCGACTGCAGGCAGCGAGCAGAGGAAGGGTGGACAACAAGGGGCGGAAAGGCCCTGCTCCCGGCTTTGTGTCCGGTTGCGGGACTGCGGGGAGGCTTCAGAGAAGTTGCCCGGGCTGGGATGTCGCTTACGGCTGTCCAGTGGCTGGGAATGGCCATTCTTTCGTCTTGGCGCCCCAAGAATTCCCCAAACCCGGGTCCACCGCGACTGGAGGGGGGCCTGGATCTTCCCAAGCAGGGTGGGTAGGGGGAGCTGGGAGGGCGGTGGCAGGACCGAGAGCTGCCTCCTAAGGCCTCTACCAGGAGGGAATCTGGAGCCCGGCCGCCCCAACGTGGCCGCGGGCACGGACAGTTGGCGGCTCCCAGGGGACTGGATTTTGCCCGCGCCCCCGCACCCCGCCCCCCGCATCCTGCCGGGCGGGCCCGCCCCGCACACCTCTCCCAAGCACAAGTCCTGACAGAGGCAGAGCCGAGGCAACTGAGCAGCCCCAAGCGCCATAAAAGAAAATGAGGGCTGTTACCGTTTATGGGGTGTAAAGGGCTGCGGGGGGAACGGCCACAACTTCGGAGGCCCGAGCGCCTTCTAGATGTGGCGGAGGGTTCAGCCTCCTACCCCACTTTTCTTTTCTCGCCTCCCCGCCCTCCGCCCTCCGTCCTCCGTCCTCGGCCCTCGATTTTTGCAGAGTTATCTGTGTTTGGGCGCGGAAAAGGGGAATGGGGACAACGGAGGATAGGGCGTCCGCTCACCCCCACCCCCACCCTGCCGCCAGGTTGGGACGCCCTCTGTTGTTGCAGACAGAGGAAACTTCAAAGAATGGGCAGTGAGGGTGTGCCATAAAGGCCGGGTCTGCGAACTGTCTGGAATTCGGCCCTTAATGGGTTTACAACTGTCCAGCCCCAATTAAGATTTTCCACCAAAGCCCTTTCATTTCTTGGCTCTGTCTGCCGCCGATAAAGCGGCTGCGGAAACAGCTCTCTTTTTTATGGGCACTGCCCTCTCGGTAGCGTAGATTCCGGGCTCTGTGCAGAACCCCCGGGGATGGGCCCTTGCCCGGCGTGGAGAGTGGTACCCCCGACCCACGGCGGCTGCTGACGAAGTTCAGGCCGGGCGGCTGGGCTGCAGTGTCAAGGCGAGGCCAGCAGATGGCAGTATGGCTCCACGCAAGAGGCACCCGCGCCGCCATCTCCCGCCGCCGCGACCCGGGGAAGTTCCTAAAATGTCGACTTGATGCAAGCTCTTCTGGAATGGGAGCCCCAGATTTGAGCGAACGGCGGTCGTATATTTTCGGTGCCGCTCACGCCTGGCCAGAAGCCTCGCTGGGAGACAAAAAAAAGCAAGCGACTGGGTCTCGCCTGACCTGCACAGTTCGCGCCCGCGTCTCTCCCCATCCTGGGCGGGGGCCTAGCACTGCGGTGCTGCCGCTGTCCCGAGGCTGCGGGGCGGTAGCTCCAGTCGCGGGGACCGATCTAGGGTGACTGTGCCCACCCTGGGGTCAGGCCTCGGGGCCTCACGACACTCGGAGAACGCGACCGACCGGCGGACAGACACCAGGACTAAGGCCTACAGCCCGTGGACCTGGTGACCCTCCAGAGGGCGCGCAGAGGGCATACACAGTGGCCGAGGGTCCTGTGGCGACCCGAGAGACCCCCGAAGGCTGCGTCCCGGTGCAGGGAGAGTCAGCACTCAGAGGCGAGCCGGGACCCCGGGACTCGGCCGCCTTAAAAACGTCACGGGACAATCAGGCGGCTGAGAATTGGGCATAAAGGCGTATCTTGGTAACTGTCTAGTGTGGGTCTGGAAGGATAGGGAATCCCGGAACCGGGACGAGGAACTGCTTTGGTTATTCTAAAATACATGATATTTAATTCTGTTTACATCCCAGCTCCAGGACAAGAGTTGACGTGGTGAAAGCCGCCCTTGCTTTCTCTCGCCTGCGAATTTCCTGGGTAGTGGAGGCATCAAGGCTACTCTGGCGTCCGTCCCCTGCTTCAGAGGCGAGGACGGGGAGGGAGGGAACCCCAAGCCCATTCGAGCCTACCCTCTACCCTGGGCGGGGGTATACGCCTCAGACCCTTCCAGGAGGAGGCCCGGGTGCGTTCCCGCGTTTGCGAGGATCAGCCCCGGGTACAGAATGGTTTCAGGAGGAAAATGCAAAAGCAAACAGGGAACCCCGCCGAAGCAGTCCTGAGCCCTTGTGAACACGCCACGCGGTGCGTTTATTTGGGTTGTAATAATCTCCGCCAAGCCCACAAAATGTTTACAACCTGCTTCTCGGCGCTGTACACGCTGTAAAACCCGGGACTGCGTTTTTTTGGCTGACATCTCTCCTGGGCGTCACTATCCGTGTGTCTCTCTCCCCTCCTTTTTCTGTTTATATACACACGTTGGTATTACAGACACACGCCTTCATTATATTTCCTTACTTAATACATAAAATTTCACAGCCTTTGGTGAAAGGGGTTTTATAGCTTCCCCAAGAGTCACCCGTGGCCATGTCTCCAAGCCGCAGATACAAAGCTCGATTTATGTAACTTTAAATAAACGGCGAAGGAGCAGATCGGTGGTTACCGGTCACGGAGGCCCCAGGTAGGTGCAAGCCGGTCGGGAACTCAGAGGCCTCGTGGACTACCCCGGGCAAGGCCTCTCTTGCCCTTGGCCGGCGGGTGTCCGGGAGGCGCGCAGACGGGACCCCGCGGCAGCCGGAGCGCCTCTGCACTCCGATGAGTCGGTGTCCGAGTCGCGATGGAAGACTGCGCATTGGGTGCATAAGAGGCGCGCAACCTGAGCGCGGGTTGCGTGTGGCAACGTTTATAGAAGCAAATCTTCTCCCGCCCGACTCCTGGCAGGCTCCATTCACCGCCCCAGAGCTGGGTTTACCTTCTTAGCTGGATTTCAATATTGAGGACCGTTTGGTAAAGAGAAGCAGGGGAAACACTTTGCTAGGTAGGTAGGACCCCAGCTCCAGGAGGGCCCTAGGAAAATGTCTTTATCTAAAGACGACTCGGCTGATAAGAAACCCGCCTTCTCGTGGCCTGCTTCAGATTGAGCGTCAACGAGTATTTGTGTGAATATATTATCACATTTAATCCAGCGCATGTGTGTCTGTCCGGCCAAATAAATAGAAAGCCGGAGGCTTGCGAACACGCATTTAAAGAGGCCATATTGAAAGCCTGGTCTTGTCTGGCTTTTCCGTTTTAAAACCCCGCTGCAGAAGGCAAGAGAGGAGAGAGAAGCTCAGAAACGAAAGCGAGGTTTCAGCACCCGTGGGGCTCAGCCGGGTTGGCTGACTTGGGCCCAGAAAGACTGAGGCCTTGCTGGCAGTATCTGGATCCTCTTTGGCCCAGGAGGAGAATCAGTGCATTCTGCCAGGATGGCTTGGACCTGCTCCCGACAAAACTCGGGCAGGGATGAGCCTGTGGCACGGGCTCCCAGACCTCTTGGCTGGGAACGGGCCCTTTCCTGCACTCCCAGAAATCGCTCCCCCTCGGTCTGTCGGGTCGCCTCACTAGGGCAGGTTCTACTACAAACGCCATAGTTGTCGGCTGCTCCAGCCCCCGGAGTCTAGACAGACGGCGGCGGCAGGGCCGGTCTTTCTCTTTGCATCTTGCTCTGTGTCACCCGAGGAACAATTTATTGGTCTAAAGCTGTCTAATTCCGCTTCTTTGATCTCCTAGCCTTCTTGTTTGTTTGGTCTTTCTTTAATTTTCTTAGGTTTTTATTTCCTACTGGAAAGTAATGCTATTTGGAATATTTGTTTTTTTTTCATTCCTACCAGTCTTACGCCCTCCATTCCCCACCGGGGACACGCTGTCACCCTGGTCCTCCATAAAGGGCATCCCTGGATATTGGTGCACCATGGCCCCTGCGCCCCCAGGGAAAACCACCAGGCACCCACCTGCTCAGACAGCCCCCACTTCCCCACCTATGCCTCAGGCAGTCCACTAGGCCAGAGCTGGGACTCCATTTTCATCCAAGCGTGAACCCTCCTGTCACCTTTTGTGCTTCTGGGACCCCCCGAGAGCGTGCGGTGAACGGGGACAGCCCGAACCCTCTGAAAGTGATGGGAAGTGCTTTGTACACAAGGAATCAAACTCTATAACTCAGAGGAGAATTTCCGGGGCAATTCCATTGTGAGGTCGGGTTTATGGTGTGCAATCGAGCTGAGCAGTAAAAGGCGTACTAACCCCGCCGCTGGGCTTCCATCGCAGTCTGGGCAGTTTATGAGGCATTTAGGGGAAGGGTCGCCCCACCACCCTCTGGGGTGCTCCAACCCTGCGCCGGAGATTGGAGGCTTGGGAAAGTAAGGTCCTAGAGTGGGGGCCCTGCGTGGAAGTGAGTGAGACTACTTTGTGCTCCAGTCTTGGAAAAGTAAAGCCAGTCCTTGGAAAGGTGAAGCTGCCAGAGCTGCCTTTTGGAAAAGGTCTGAAGGGGGGGGGTCTCCCCTTTTGTTTGGGGGTCTCCAAAAGAAATGGAGGAACATAGGGGTTGTAGTCCCCAGGCCCCTGGGGCCTCTCTCCTCTCCAAATTGGCTCTAAAGCATGTTTGGCGCCCAGGAGAAGGTAGCCGAGGCCCAGGGATGTCCCCAGTGAAGGCTACCAGAAACCTTATAGTAACATTGGCACCTGGAAAGGTGTGGGCCTGAGGTCCCAACAAGCTGGGGGAAAGAGATTTGGTTCTCTCTGAGCGAAGAGGAACCAAGAGTTGCACGGAGGACAAGACTGTCCACGCATTTCTTCGGCTGCCAGAGGCCAGCCAGGTGCCCAGGAGAGAAGGCACAGAGCCTGCCCAGCTAGCGGTGTTCGGGAGGAGGGAAGGAAAGCTCATGTTAATAAATCTGCTGGCAAATGAGGCTCATTAATAGATAAATATTTCACTGTTTCCTTTAGGAGGATAAACAGTGCGCCGCCGATTTAGCAAAGGAAGCTGGGAGACCTTGACTTTATTCCAACCACATGGTTCCAGTCTGTGGTGGCCTTCCTGCTGCAGCTGCAAGCGACGCTGCGCCGGCCCCATCTGGATCGGAGTCTAAGTCGGCCTCTGGCCCACTGGACTTGGGACGGGGAACGTAGGCAAAGAGTCGATTTGCCCAGAGCTGCTACTTGTCCGCTTGGCCACCGAGTACAGGGCCCGCACTTGGGAGCGCAGAGACCCTCCCTGGCTTGGGTGAGTGGGTAGAGAAGAGGGGCAGGGAGGACCCGCCAGCTTGGTCCAGCGTCCGGGAATAAGCAAGGAAGGGACTGCGCCCGGCCGGTTCCACGCGGCCTCTGCCGGCCAGGGGCCCGGGCTGGCGGCGCGTGGAGCCTCCCCGCGGCGCCTCGGGAGTCCTTTTCCCGCGGGATGCGCCAGGCCGGCCGGGCGCGGACAGATTCGTTGGCCACATATTTGAGCCTGTTTCCCTTCCATTCTAGGCTGCCGCGGGCCCAGCCGAGCGAGACCACCTGTGAGGGCGGCTGAGATTGGCGGAGGCAGTCATGTGGGCGGTCACGTGCTGCGGCGAGCTCCGTCCAAAAGAAAATGGGGTTTGGTGTAAATCTGGGGGTGTAATGTTATCATATATCACGCTACCTCGTAAAACCGACACTGAAAGCTGCCGGACAACAAATCACAGGTCAAAATTATGAGTTCTTCGTATTATGTGAACGCGCTTTTTAGCAAATATACGGCGGGGGCTTCTCTGTTCCAAAATGCCGAGCCGACTTCTTGCTCCTTTGCGCCCAACTCGCAGAGAAGCGGCTACGGGGCGGCCGCCGGCGCCTTCCCTTCGACCGTACCGGGCTTGTACAATGTCAACAGCCCCCTCTATCAGAACCCCTTCGCGTCTGGCTACGGCCTGGGTGCCGACGCCTACGGCAACCTGCCCTGCGCCTCTTACGACCAAAACATCCCGGGGCTCTGCAGTGACCTCGCCAAAGGCGCCTGCGACAAGGCAGACGAAGGCGGGCTGCACGCCTCGGCCGAGGCCAATTTCCGCATTTACCCCTGGATGCGGTCTTCAGGTAGGCGCAGCCGCTAGGCGGGCCGGGTGGGCGGGCGGACTGGGAGCTGGGAGCGCCGGGCTGGGGGCGCGGAGCGCGGAACGAGGCGGCTGCGAGCCGGCGGCCCCGTGACTCCTGGCGGCGCTGCCTTTCTGGTTTTAATTAGAGCCGAGGCGCCATAGCTTGGAGAGCTCCTAGCATTGTATGTAAATGAGGCTCATAAAACTTTTTATGGCCCAATTAATGGGTTCGATCCTCGTAAATTTATTTAACTCCATTTGCCTTGGAATCTCAACATTAAGTTGGTTTGCTCGCTATTCTCTTATCCTCTTTCTCCCTCCCTTTCTTCTCTCTCCCTCCTCCTTTTCCTTTCAGCCTGGCTTTTCTTCTCAAAAGCAAGGAGAGCCAAACCCTTTAGGGTCCCTCATGCGCCCCTGTGTCAGGGGCCATTTAAAGGTAGGGAGGGACGAATGGGTGGGAGTGGAGACAGATAGCCCAGTGCCCTAGGAAGGTCCGGGGATGGGGGCGCGGGCTGCTGGGGAGGAAAGGCGCCCTTGGAGTGAGGGCCGCCGGAGAGGGTCTCCCACTTGCCTAGCTAGGCGGGGAAGCGGCTGGCTCGCCTTTGAATGGCAAAAGCGCAGCGTCTCCCACTTGCCCACACTCTATATTTACAATTTCCCTTTGTCAGGGGGAAGCAGGACATTGTGGAAGCCTAGCCGCCTGGAAAGAGCGGTTGTAAAGTTGGGATTCTGCGCCTTCCCCCCTCACAGAGCTGCCTGCGCGTCTGGCACCGCAGTCGGGGTCTTCCGCTAAGACTCCCGCTCCTCCCCCGGCTCAGGTTGGGGGCGCAGGGCGGTGGGGGACTCGGAGCTGGGTCAGGGCCCGGAGGGAGATGCGCGCTCCTGGATGGCAGCCGGGTTGATGCCCTGGCCTGTGTCCCTGTCGGCTTGTCTGTCCTTGTATCCATGTGTCCATGTGTCTGCTCGCAGGGCCGGACCGAAAGCGGGGCCGCCAGACCTACACGCGCTACCAGACGCTGGAGCTGGAGAAGGAGTTCCACTTCAACCGCTACCTGACGCGGCGCCGCCGCATCGAGATCGCCCACGCGCTCTGCCTGACCGAGCGCCAGATCAAGATCTGGTTCCAGAACCGCCGCATGAAGTGGAAGAAGGAGCATAAGGAGGAGGGTCCGGCCGCTTCCGGCGCCCCCGAAGGTGCCGCGCCCGCCGCCTCTGCAGCCGCCGCCGCCGCCACCGCCGCGGACAAGGCCGACGACGAGGACGAAGACGAGGAGGAGGACGACGAGGACGAGGAGGAGGAGGAATGAGGGCCCTGGCTGCACCAGACAGTCTGGAAAGCGTCTTTAGAGACTGATTTTATTTACAAAAGTGGAAAAAGAAATAAAATGTTAAAAAAAAAAAAACACCCACTCCCCAACCTGCATCCAATCTACTCCATTACCCACTCCAGCTCCCAGTTTTTTTTTTTGACTGAGCAGTCACCAAACTGGGTCCCACTGGGGATCCCCTCTGCCTCTGAGGACCCCCAACAGACACCCCCAACCCCAGGCCGACCAGCTCTACGCTGGCACGGTTAAAATACTACCTAGCACAGGCCTCCTCCAGGAGAGGCACTCCCAAACTACCTATGGGCCCAGCCCCAGAGGGCCTCCACTCCCAGGAAGCCCAGAAGTGTCCCAACACTGTCAGACCCCCAGCACCTCCCCCGGTACCGGCAAGGACCTGATTCTCAGTACTACCTACTCGCCCCAAACTACCTATTTTGTGCTCGCTGGCTCGCCTGCTACCTATTGCCGAACCCTCCCCCCTCCTCGGCCAGGCCTCTGCTGCTTCCGGCTAGTAGCCTTTGGGGTCCCTGAGGCTGCGCTGAGAAGGCGCTGGGATCCGGGGACCAGGGCATTGGCTTCTATTTAAATGGAAAATAATATATTTATTCCAAAGCATTCTAAGTGCTACAATCTAGAATTCCTCCTTCTTTGGTCTGGGCACCTCCTGTTCAGGCCCATCATCCCCTCCTTCTGGAGCATTCCCAAGCTAGCTGCCTGGGCCTCTGGGTTCACTTCTGCTTAGTAGGACTGCAGAGATGCTCCCAGCCTCCCTGCCCCTCCCCTGGCCCTTGTGTCCTACTGTCCAGCCATGTTGAATATGTGTACCCTGACTTTTCCTACAATGGCAAATATTGTATATTTGAACATGATTTTTTTTTTTTTTTTTTGGTCATTTATATAGTCTTCGAGCTCATTTGTAAGGCAATGTCCTGACTTGGGAAGGATGTGTTAATGGGGTGACTTTGTAGCATGGTGTGTTGTCTTGAGCTAACTCTATAGCCGGTGAGGGGACTTATGCCCTTCCCAGTGCCCTTCATCTCCTGTGTTGTCCTGTGTCCCCCTCATCCCTCTCAGCTCTAGTCTGGGCTTCCAGGAATGGGAAGGTACCTTTTCCTACACTTCCCGTCTTGCCCAGTTAACAGTGTTTTATGTAACAGAAAAATAAAGATGCTTGATGACAAAGAACTGTGGACTGCTTTATCTGGGAGTTGTGGTGTGCTGGGGAAGAGAGAGTGAAGCATGACTGGAGAGCAAGCCCTGGCTAGGTCTGTATGGCCAAAGGGGCTTTGGGACAGCAAAATGGAAGGACGGATAGGGTTCAAGTGCTGGGTGTCATGTACTAGTGTATGTGCCTGTTGACTCCCTTTTCGCATGGATTGCTATGGAGATTTATATAGGTGTCTTTGTGTCTTTATTTTTGTGAGCCCACAACTATGTATTTGTGTCCATAATTGTGTGCACACATTTCTGTGTGTCCATAATTGTACATGCACATTTCTGTGTGGAGATTTTTTTCTGGTTTGGGTGTGTATACAAACATCTTCCAGATCCCTAAAAACGGAAATCTTCGATTGATACATTATAATCTATTCTATGAACCTCCCCCAAACCCTCCATGGATTCCAGGAGAGAATCCCAAGTCCACCCTTTCCTCTAAGGTTATAGAGTGGGTTCCAGAAGGTATATCATCCTGCGACTGATTCCGAATTCCCCAGGAGCCCTGAACCCAGCCCAGGAAAGGACGCAGGATTCAGGGCCTCTGATGCCGCCCCCAGCCCCACATTCAGGAAAAGCGAGGCGGCCCCAGAACCCAGCACTGAAGCTAAGGGGTAGGAAGGGGCACTGGCCACAGACCCCGCTGCGAAACCCTGGCAAAGGCATCTGGATGTGGAAAATGAGGGGCTGGGGCTGGGGAAGAGGCGAGGGGCGGTGGGGACAGCGCAGAACAGTGGCAGCTTGGCGGGCGAAGACCTCGACTCCCGTCTCCTGCTTGGGCTGGACCCGCTTCTTATTACTCCTTTTAATAAACCCCCGGCACAACTGGGTCTGTAAAACCTGCGGCCCCAACTCGGGGCCGCCTCGGTGGTAAGATGGCGCCGGTGTAGGAGCTGCCTCCTCTTAGTGATGGGGAAAGGGTCATAAATCCGTTGTTGTTTATGAAAATTTACAACTTTGCAATACAACTTTATGAGTTGTTCGGCCCTTCCATTGGCCGCTGTCGGTCATGTGGATGGGAACCGTGAACATGAACTTTTTTATAATTTCCCTTGCGAGAATAGAGCCGCATTCTTTTGCTCCGCTCCGTCCTGCCTGCTTCGGAGCTCAGCCTTCCAGCCAGGCTCGGCTGTGCTTTGTCCGGCGATGGCGAGTGAGATGAGGCCCCGGCCCGGCCCGGCCCGGCCGCTCCCGCTGGAGGTGGGGTGTGCCCAGTTCCTGGCGCCGTGGCGGCCGCTTTGCAACTCGCAACCTGGCTAATTTCCTGCGTCCTCTAGCACCACGAAGGACAATTCGTCTCCCCGGGCTGCCCAAGCGACAGCTGTCAGAGGGACTGGAGCTTCTGGGAACCGCCATCTGAAGGTGAGACACGTGGGGAGAAAGGAGCAAAGGTGGTGAGGAGGCAGCGGGCGCCGGCGGCATTGGGAGAGAGCACCCCAGGGCGGCCCTGGAAGGGGGCAGACCTAACCCTCTCCCACCCACCTACCCGTTCACACGCACCCCTATCACACACCACAGTTCCCACACGCCAACACACACACACACCCTCCCTCCCTCCCCTCTCCCCAGCGTGCTCACCTTGGCTCACCTTCCTTCCGTGCCAAAGCTCCCTGGCACGGGGCAGCGCCAACTGAGGGCTTCTCTCCCCTTCCCCAGCGACCTCGCAGAGCCCCCAAAAGGAAGTGACCGTGCACCCTGCGTTCCCCACCAGCCTCCCGGGTTTGGATTTTTTTTTTTTTTTCCTTTTCATTCATGACCCAACTGGCAGGATTGAATTAAATGGAGATAGTTCCCGAGGTGGGAGGATGGTAAGTGAGGAGGGCAAAGTGAATTCATCGACAGGCGTCTTTATCACAGTACCTTCTATTCCTTGGGAAGAGGTTTCTAGACAGTAAAGGTAGAATGAGCAAAAAACCAAAAACTTACTAATTCAGCCAGAGTCCTCTGCTGAGTGCCTGCTTCGCTTCGCGTGGTTTTCCGATGAGAGAGATGTCTGGAGAGCGCGGGGAGAGGGAACAGGTTCGTGGGTGGAATTCTGTGTTGAAGGAGAGGATGGGGTTAATTGTTGGGTGTTGCTTGGCGGGAAGTTTCGGTGCAGAGGATGTAGTGGTGTTATTGTGAGTGGCAGGGGCCGCAGCTAAGGTTGGAGGAAGGACACAAACCGAGTCTGGGCGATAGGGGGACACCCCCCTCCCCAACCACCTCGGCGCAGCGGGATGTCTGGCGACCGCGCTCCCCATCTCCCGAGAGAGAACTCTCCCTAGAGAGAACTGTGCAGCCGCCTGGGAGGAGGCGCGGAGGGTGCGTCGGGCGTGAGCTTGAAGGAGAGCGGTGGCGCAGAGCTGACTTGGCCTAGGTGAACCTCGGCCAGATTTGTCCCGGTAGCTTCCTGGGACAGCGAAATGACCCTGCCGTTCTGGGCCCGAGTTCTTTTTGTTTGTTTGTTTGATTTTGGTGGTTATTGTTTTCCCCACCTTAAGATGATGCCTTGGTATGCATTCGATACTTGAGAAGGGTCTGTGGACGTTGGGGGCTTCCACCCGCGCCGGGGGTGGGGCGGGATGCGCTGGGGCGGATAAAGCGGCGTATTTGCATCGCGGGGCCGTGGGCTGCCTGACTGCGGCTGCCGCGGGCAGATAATTTATTGCGACCGCGCCGGGCGCTCGCTGCTGCCACGCTGTGGCCGTCTCCGGAACCGACGTCAATCGCAGCCCCGCGTAGTGCAGCCTGGCGCGATTGCTGCGCGGGCCCCTCAGAGATTTCCAAGCAACCCTAGGAGAGGGGGGCGAGGGAGGACCTGAAGGGCGGCCTCCCAGGGCCTGACTGGCCGGGAACCTCCCCCGCCTTGACCGCCCTTGACGGGAGCTGGACGCCCGACTAGACTCGGGTCCTGCTTCCACCCAGCAACCATGGAGACTGGTCGCACAGGCCGCCTGGCACGTCATGGCTGCTTCTCTCCAAACTGCGCGTTCCAAGGCGCCCCGGGGGCGCACGCTGGTTCGGGAAACGCGCGCGCTTTGGGATTTAGAAATTGGAGCTATCACTCCTAGTCCTGGGGCCTGCAGGCCTGGCTGACTCTGAGGAGGGCTGGCTATGGCAAGGAAGGCGGGCTTTGGCTCCACGCGAGGGCCTGTGACAAGCAGAGGCCGCACCTGTGTGCTATGGGCTCTGGCCTGGGCCACCGAGCCCAGTGGACGCGGGGGCCCTCAAGGAGCCCCCCGCACGACAGCAGGCCTCCCTCCACACCCGCGGAGGTCGAGGAGCTCAGTGGGCAGCCCAGGGAAAGGGCGAAGTGTGAGGCTCTGCTCACCATCCCGTCCGCCTTGAAGAACAGCTGAAAGGTAAGTGGGTTTTCTGTGTGGCTTTGACCGAGGAAAGAACCCTGGTGGCCATTCTCACCTTCCCAGGAGAGGCTCCCTCCAGCGTCTGGGGCTTCTATTCTTGCCTGAAAGGAGTGCGCGCGCGCTCTCTCTCTTTATATATATATATATATATATATATATATGCAGCTAATGCTGGTTGGAGAAATAAATTGGGCAGCTGCCAACATGATATGTACCAGCCTTGGCTAACACCTAGAGATTTCAGTGTAATATATTTTTTCCATCTTAGTGCCTATAGAAGCTAGAAATACGCTATTTTCGCTGTTAGCTGAGAGATCAAATATTTTGTTGACTGAGACAATGATTAGATCGAGAATCCAGATCAAACCTTATGGTTTGATACTAATAATAGTAGTAAATTGCCCCCAGCCCCAACACTATGTGGAACCTAGAAGAATAAAGCAGAAATGATAAACATAAACATTTATCAACATCTCCAAATGATTATTTTCATCTTAATAACTTAATAACTTGCTCGAAATCACTGTCATCTGATGGCATTGTTTAAAGAACAACTCAAACATTTTCTTCTAACACAGCTTTTTAAAAATCCCTTTAAAAATTTCTACTCTCAAGTTTTAATTTTCACCTATCAGATCCTTTTCCTAAAGAAATTTGAGGGCAAGTTAAAATTATATCCTCTCCTACCAGGCCCTTATTTATATATGCAAAAGAGAAACTTTCCCAGGTTCAATTGATTGGGGCACAGGCAGAAGGCTTCTGGGTGCAGCCCCCATTCAGTGGGCAGCAGCTGATTTCAAGGATGCACCATAGTCTCTGGGGAGGCCAATCAGAGCCCAGTCTTTTCTCAAATTTTTTTCCTTGGGGGAAGTAAGGGGAAAAAATTGAAAAGCAAGGAAGAGATTAAGGAAGTCGTTGCCAGATTCCTCGGGGACCCTTGCCACCCCCCAAGTTCTGAACCCCATCAGCCTGCATTCACCAGTTTTACAGATCTTATAAACATCCTCCGGAAATTCAACCAAATCATATAAATAAGTCTTTCTTCAAGCTCCACAGAATTGAGGACTTTAAAGCTAATTCAAGGGTTTTACAAGCCTAACAAATACAGTTGTAAAAATGCCATTGGAATGGTACCACATTGTACAAAATGAGATTGATCTATGCGCTGTAAAAGTCAACTATCTTGAAGGCACAGCTCTCAGGCAAGAGAGCACAGCCCAGGACAGGCTTTTCATGTCCTGTCTGGGGAAGGCCAGGCCTGCGACTGTGGTAAACGCAATTCAGATAATTTCTGGAGCTGGGGAGACAACTGTTTCTGGTTCTGTAGCCACAGTGGGTGGCAGGTTCCCCCAAAGTCCCAGAAAAGGCAGGAAAGGGGGATATTCCAGGACAGTGCCCTTTGGACAGGTGACCCAGAAACCAAGCACGTTCATTATTGCCACCGCCTTGGGCCAGCACAGCTGCCCTCTCTGCTGGGTTGAGCCAGGCACCCTGGGTCACTAGCACCTCTGAAATGAGGGCAGAGTTTCCACATCTGGATCTGTCTCATCTCTGCCACCCAGCCTGGAGCGGGAGAGGGGAGCAGGTCCTAGGGCTGGCTTTGGAACTCAGTCTCACAGCCATTCCTCTGTAGATTTCTTTCTTGTTGAAACCAGTGGTTTCCAGCCTCTGCGTTCCTGGGTTCAGAGGCAGCCAGAGCGGGGCTCACAGCTTGTGTGTGTGTGTGTGTGTGTGTGTGTGTGCCTGCGTGTGCGCGCGCTTTGAGGCCAGGCAATAGCTGGCCATTGTAAGGAAGCCTCTGGAGACTCAAAGGAGACATGTACGTGGGAGTAGGGGGCCGGCAGGGGAAGAGACTAGCCTCATCCTAGCCCTGGTTGGCTGGAGGTGAGCTTTTCCCTTTGGTGGCGAGGCCCAGGCCCTTGGTGGGACTGGGGAAAGAGAGGAGGAGATGATGCACCGATTCCTAAGGCGTAGGAGAGAACTGGGGCGCAGGCCTGGTTTCTCAGATCCCTTCTGCACGTCGGTAACCCGCACCCACGGGGAGAGGAGTGCAGGGGGAGGGGGCAAACTCGGGGCCCTGCCGGTAGGGCAGGCCCGCCCGGAGTAGAGTCATCCTTGTCACCGCCCCTCCCGGCGCGGGGCTGTCAGGTTTCCTGTTTGGAGAGAAAAACCAGCAAAATCCAACAAGGCAAAAGGGAAGGAGGAGAGAGCGGGCCTGTTTGGGCCTTTGCGGCGGCCCGGACACCGGTGCCCCTGCCCGGGCTGTGCCCGCCGCCGGCGTTGGGGGAGAGAGCCGGGCGGGTTGGTTGTGCGCGCCCATCAATCTGCCGGGCGGGCGGGCGGCGGGCGGGCGGACTGGGGGCTGTTTGTAACTTTGCTGCCTCGGTCGCCGCGGTCCCCGGGGAGCGGGCTCCGGCGCTCGCTCCCATTGGCCGCCGCCGCGTCAGCTGGTGCGATTTGCTGCTGTCGCTTTTGGCGTTCGGCCATCCAGAAACAAACCAGTTCGATGACTACTAATAGTTATAGCCAGATGTACTAATACACAACAAATCACAGTCCTGCAGAGGGGCGCGCAAATGAGTTCCTATTTTGTGAATCCCACTTTCCCCGGGAGCCTGCCCAGCGGCCAGGACTCCTTCTTGGGCCAGCTGCCCCTCTATCCGGCCGGCTATGACGCGCTGAGGCCCTTCCCGGCCTCGTACGGGGCGTCGAGCCTCCCGGACAAGACGTACACCTCACCTTGTTTCTACCAACAGTCCAACTCGGTCCTGGCCTGCAACCGGGCATCCTACGAGTACGGGGCCTCGTGTTTCTATTCTGATAAGGACCTCAGTGGCGCCTCGCCCTCGGGCAGTGGCAAGCAGAGGGGCCCCGGGGACTACCTGCACTTTTCTCCCGAGCAGCAGTACAAACCCGACAGCAGCAGCGTGCCGGGCAAAGCCCTCCATGACGAAGGCACCGACCGGAAGTACACGAGCCCTGTTTACCCCTGGATGCAGCGGATGAACTCCTGCGCGGGTAAGGTGTTTCCCTGCAGCCCCTCAAAGAGAGTGGAGGGAGAGGGGGAAGGAGGCAGGGAAAGAAGGAAGGAAGGAAGAGACAGAGTAGAAAGAGGACACAGAAAGAAAGGAGGAAAGAATGAACAAAGTTTCTTGGGTTTTTAAAAAGGTTTTTTTTTTAAAAAAATAAATAAACCCAACCCATTCCCAATGGGACAATCAAGCTGTGAAAGAGTGAAGGCAGGGCGCTAGTGCCCATGTAAGGTGACACCTTAGGGGAGCGTGTGGGGGGGGGGGGTCTCCCTGCTCTGTGAGACCCAGTGACGGGGCAGTCTGACGAGAGAGCAAGGCTGGATGGGAAAGTGTGCCTGCCCACCCTGCACCCTGGTAACACTCTGCAAGGTTCTCCCAGTCGTGATGGCCTTCTGCACCCAGCCTGAGAACGCCTCTTTCCCTCACTGGCTCCTCACCTTTCTGCCCTTCAGAAACCCATCTAGAAAGAGGCCCTCATTTGGCCCCTTGCAGTGTCTCCCCAAAGCCTTGGAGGGCCACATCCTTGGCCTCAGGATTTTTCCGCTCTCTCCTCCCTCCCCTCCTCCCCCCTCCACTCAACTGCTCACTCACAGCCAACTTCTGCCTCCTTCTGAGGCCCTGCCTGAGTCTCACACACCCAACTTGGGGGGAGCCCCCAACCCATGGGTCTTTCTGGCATCAGAATAGATAGCCCATCACAGCCCTACATTATAGAAGCCCCAGATGGCCCATATCTCCATCTCTTTGCCCCTAATTTCCAAAAACTCCACAGGGAATTCTTGGAGAAGGACAGAGCCTAATGCAGATTTTAAAACTTAGTCTTTTGCTTTAAAATTCACTTGTGTTTTCAAGAGCTCTGCTTTTCTCAGAAGGACCATACAATGGGAAAGCATTTGCAAAGATCTAAGAGGGCTGACCATTTAAAATTTTCCAAAAAGTATGTTGTGTCCTGAAGTACTGACCACAGTAATAACTCCACAGAGGTCGGTGTGTGAATTGGGAGTGTGTACCCTACTTACAGGGTTCCATACCCATCATTTCCAGACACACACACTGTACCCCCACAAAACAGACTTAGGTGCCCGGATTTAAAAATGCTGTTCTATTCTTTTTTCTTGTAATATTTTTACTGAGCAGATTTTGCAAAAACAATCATTTCCCACTCCAAGTCGTTTTAGGTGGAAAATATCTCGCTTGGTATGAAATAATCTTCTCCCATCCAGTCCGCTTTCGGGCCCCAGACATAGTGGGAGAAGCGGGTGGTTTCCAGCCCCGAGACCAGGGCGCGGGGCTCAGGGCTGACTGGTCAGGCTGCTTGGATCCTGGCTTACTGGCGTCCGGCCATTTCTGCCCGCAGGTGCTGTGTATGGGAGTCACGGGCGCCGAGGCCGCCAGACCTACACGCGCTACCAGACGCTGGAGCTGGAGAAGGAGTTCCACTTCAACCGCTACCTGACGCGGCGCCGCCGCATCGAAATAGCCAACGCGCTCTGCCTCACCGAACGCCAGATCAAGATCTGGTTCCAGAACCGCCGCATGAAGTGGAAAAAGGAAAATAAACTCATCAATTCCACACAACCCAGCGGGGAGGACGCTGAGGCAAAGGCGGGCGAATAGACGCCTGGGCAGGGACCAGGCCCGCGCCGCAACCTCCCTTGGCTTTGCCCCCTTGCCTTCGCCTGCTCCCCAACTTTTCTTCCCGCCTGCTCTCATACGGGGGCTTTCGAAGCTTCAGGGGAGCCCGGCGCTTTGCAAACGCCTGAGCATTTATTTCTTACAAGGAAAAAAAAAAAAAAAATCCCACACAGCCAATCCCAGCGGTAGAGCGAGACGCACTGCACACGCAGTCCCGATCTCCCAGGCTGCCCAAGCCGGATCCGGATCTCCGGGCCCGCCCCGAATCCGTCCCCGGCTCTTGTATTAGCGCCTCTGCACGGCCCTGAGCTCGGGTCGCTGGGTTACTGGAGAGGAAGGAACCCGGGGACCGAGCCCGTTTTGGTGTCTGGGCGTGTTTCCGCCTCAGTTCCTCGCCACCAAGCCCCAGAGATCTTGATCACCAAATCAACCCCGACCACTGGGAAGAGGGGCCTAAAGTCTGGGGCCCCAGCTCTGCCGTGGCCTTCTAGGCCATCCCCAGACAGGAAGACGCGCGAGGAACAAAGGGGGACCGAGAGAGAGGCTTGTCTCTCGGCCCCGCGCGCAACCGTCCGTGGAGAAGAAGCAACCTCAGCCCAGCCGAGCCAACCTGGGCACGGGTGGAACTTCACAGCCCTGGAAGCGACTGGGCTCCCCGAAGGCTCTGAGCTCCGGATTCCGGCTCCCCGCCTCCGACAGCGCCGGCGCTGCCACCGCAACAGCTTTCAGGACCTAAGGAAACGGCCCATAGCCATGGGAGCCGCAAGAGTCCTGGTTTTCAAACGTGCCAGGGGCGCCTGAGATGCTTGGCCTCCACCGGGGAGACTCCCCCGCCTCGCCTTTAGGCTATATTTGTGATTTACTTTCGTCTTTCAGAACCCAGAAAGATAACCACGGAGGTACTAGGCACTGCCACAAAATGCTTTCATTAGCGCCCTCATTTTACTCCTGGAGGTCTAAGCAAGACCCTAATAATTCGGCCCACGGATCCCCAGCCCCAAACAGCTTCTGTGGCTGTGAGGAGCCTGGGCCCACTCTCTGGGTTCACCGAGAACCCTCCGACTTGGGGCCCGGTTGGCTAGAGGAAAGGGACTGGGTGGTGAAGATTCTCCAAGCTGGATACTCAAAGCAAATCAAATAGCAAACTAATGACAGGAGAACCATATTTACACGCAAGAAAAATCGACTCTGGTTATAAAAGTGTATGGAATTTGACCTCGCCTCGGAGAAACACTACACAAAAGCTATCTTTAATAGACGCCTGTCATTTAAGAGCGGCAGGGACACTGCCCCTCACGCGCTCGAAAAAACAGAGCCATAATTGTAACTGCTGCTGCGGGTAGGATTTATTTCTCCAATTGGCTAAATGGCCTCCCCCCTTCCCCGAAGGTGATATCTGTATTTTCAAATTTCAGAGCTGTCGGCACGACGGGCAGAACCGACCCCAATCTCGCCACAACAAATAAGAGGGGCTACACAGCGGGGAAATAAAGTTGTTGTAAATAAAATTCAAGTCACCATCTTCCCCCAGTCCTCTGCAACCTCGCCGGGCACGCGATCGGCAGCTGACGGCCTCACAATTGGTACATCCTAATGGAACTGCGAGGGAAATGCAATAATTTTGCCATAATGGGCTGTAACCTCAATTCGACCCCGGCCCTCGCAGCCCCGGGTCGGAAGCGGAGCGATGCGCTCTGCCTCCAGCGGGTGGCGCTCGAGTCCGACTGAACGACGGCGGCGGGCGGCGGGCACGCGCCAGGGGCGCGCGCGCCACCCCTCTCGCCTCCACCCAACTCCCCCATTAGTGCACGAGTTTACCTCTAGAGGTCATCAGGCAGGATTTACGACTGGACAACAAAAGCACGTGATTCGAAGTCGTACCCCATATTTGGGTGCCTACGTAGGAGGGAACCAAGTACATGTCCCAGTCATTTCCATAATTCATCATAAATTGTGCAAGGGTGCTATAGACGCACAAACGACCGCGAGCCACAAATCAAGCACACATATCAAAAAACAAATGAGCTCTTATTTTGTAAACTCATTTTGCGGTCGCTATCCAAATGGCCCGGACTACCAGTTGCATAATTATGGAGATCATAGTTCCGTGAGCGAGCAATTCAGGGACTCGGCGAGCATGCACTCCGGCAGGTACGGCTACGGCTACAATGGCATGGATCTCAGCGTCGGCCGCTCGGGCTCCGGCCACTTTGGCTCCGGGGAGCGCGCCCGCAGCTACGCGGCCGGCGCCAGCGCGGCGCCCGCCGAGCCCAGGTACAGCCAGCCGGCCACGTCCACGCACTCGCCTCCGCCCGACCCGCTTCCCTGCTCCGCCGTGGCCCCTTCGCCCGGCAGCGAGAGCCACCACGGCGGGAAAAACTCCCTGGGCAACTCCAGCGGCGCCTCGGCCAACGCCGGCAGCACCCACATCAGCAGCAGAGAGGGGGTTGGCACGGCGTCCGGAGCCGAGGAGGACGCCCCCGCCAGCAGCGAGCAGGCGAGCGCGCAGAGCGAGCCGAGCCCGGCGCCGCCCGCCCAACCCCAGATCTACCCCTGGATGCGCAAGCTGCACATAAGTCATGGTAAAGCCAGCCTTTTCCTAAATCCAGCCGCGGGGGTGCGACTCTCGGTCCCCCTCCCATCTCCTTTACCGCCCTCTCTCTCCCGGTCTCTCCTGGTTTCCCCTCTCCCAGCCCGGTGGAGCCTCTCCCCGCCGTTCTCCTTCCCCTGCCTTCCTTCTTCCTCCTCTTTGCAGCGCTGGGCTCTCACAAATGGGGGGTTGCGGGGGAAGGGGCCGTTGGTCAGGCAAGTTTAGACGTTGAATGAGGGGGGAAAGGAAAAACAAAAACATATCGAACCCCAGCGCCTCGGAACGCGCTGACGGGTCAGGCCAGTCGAGCAGGGAGCAGAGGGGTAGAGGATGGCAGTAGGGGCCGTGAATCGGGCTTGTCAGGGCGGATAATTTATGAGGAGGGCTACGCTGGGGAAACAGCGTTACTAATTAGAGTCCCCGAAAAGGGGCTTGGGGGGGAATCATCGAGGCGAGAGCTGGCGAGATTCTGAAGTTTGGGCGCAGGAGGAAGAGCAGGAAAGGGAAGAAGAAGGGGGAGGGAAAAAAAAGAAAGCAGGCGCCCCAAGCGTGCAGGCTGGAACAGGAGGCGCCTCGCGGGGCTGGAACTTTGAGGGTGACCTGGAGGCCACTTGGGCGCACAGAAACGGGCCTTGCTTTGGTGGGTGTCTGAGTGTCGGGCAGCCTGAGAGGGCTGTGCCCTGCCTCGGGACTCCAGAGGCAGGTCCAAAGGGCAAGAGAGGGACGGGGGAAAGCCGGGTGATCCTCCGGGGACGCGGCTTCAACCTCGGATGGGCCGATTGTTCCCAGAGTCCAAACTGTATTGTTTTCTCTCTAGGAAGGAAGAGGGAAGGAAATTCTGGAGGGGTGGGTGGGTGGGCGGAAGAGGAGGGAGGACTTGTTGAGCTTTTTTCCCCTGTTCCCTGTCCAGGACCCTGGCAGTTCCAGCTGGTGGACTTTTTGGTAGCCACAGGCTGAGGAGTGGGTGGCTAAACCGCTGACTTTTCTGTTGCAGACAACATAGGCGGCCCGGAAGGCAAAAGGGCCCGAACGGCCTACACGCGCTACCAGACCCTGGAGCTGGAGAAGGAGTTCCACTTCAACCGCTACCTGACCCGCCGAAGAAGGATTGAAATAGCACATGCTCTTTGCCTCTCGGAGAGACAAATTAAAATCTGGTTCCAAAACCGGAGAATGAAGTGGAAAAAAGATAATAAGCTGAAAAGCATGAGCATGGCGGCGGCGGGAGGGGCCTTCCGCCCCTGAGTATTTGAGCGTTTAAAGTACTGAGCAGTATTAGCGGATCCCGCGTAGTGTCAGTACTAAGGTGACTTTCTGAAATTCCCTTGTGTTCCTTCTGTGAAGAAGCCCTGTTCTCGTTGCTCTAATTCATCTTTTAATCATGAGCCTGTTTATTGCCATTATAGCGCCTGTATAAGTAGATATGCTTTCTGTTCATCTCTTTGTCCTGAATGGCTTTGTCTTGAAAAAAAAAAATAGATGTTTTAACTTATTTATATGAAGCAAGCTGTGTTACTTGAAGTAACTATAACAAAAAAGAAAAGAGAAAAAAACACACAAAAAGCCCCCCTTCGACCTCGTTTAGTGCCAATGTTGTGTGTTGCACTCCAGTTGTTTAACTGTGCATGTGAGTGGAAGTGTCCCTGTCTCAATAGCTCCAAGCTGTTAAAGATATTTTTATTCAAACTACCTATATTCCTTGTGTAATTAATGCTGTTGTAGAGGTGACTTGCTGAGACACAACTTAACTTGTTCGACGTGTAGTGACTAGTGACTCTGTGAGAAAACTGTGACTCTGAGCGGTGTGTCCCTGCGTGCCTTTGTAGGACCCTTTGCACGAACTCTGGAAGTGGCTCTTATAAGCGCAGCTTCAGTGATGTATGTTTTTGTGAACAAAGTTACAAATATTGTCCAAGTCTGGCTGTTTAAGCAAACTGTGATCAGCTTTTTTTTTTTTTTTTTTTTTGGTATTTGTTTTTAAGGAAAAAATACTGACTGGAAACAAAAAATAAACTTTCTATTGTAAGTTCTCTTGGTCTGGTTTGTGCCAAATAGCAAGCGGCTCTTTCTGCTCTTCTGTCTGTCTGTCTGATGCGGGGAGGCAGTGAGTCTGTGGCTACCTGAGCAGCCTGCTTGTGCAAGGGGACCTCAAACCAGCAGCCTGACCCGCGGCCTCCCTAACTCTGACCCAGCAGAGAGTTCAGGGCAGGAGGTAGAAAAGCCTTAGGTGCTTGTAAAGCCTGAGTTTAACCTGCCTGTTTCTGAGGAAACCAAGTTAACTGGCTGGGTACCAAAAAAAAAAAAAAGAAAAAGGAGAAAAAGCCCAGGGCTTTGTTAGCGGCCCTCAGGGGCCCACACAGTTGCTGCTTCTCTCTGAAGGCCATCCTAGGCCTCCACTTGCTGAAAAGGCTACTGTGTCAAGCTGTGGCCCCCAGACCCTCTACCCCTAACCCACCCAGGCACTCTTTCCCACTCCTCGCCCTCCTGAACCCAGCTGGCTTCTTTTGCTACAATTAATTTGCTACAAATGGAAGGTACTTACCCCATCCTAGCTTGAGTGGGAAACTCCTCAGAGCAGCTAAAGCAGCAACTAGAGATTTGCACATTTACCGACTGCTTACACTGATGCCGTCTTTCCTTTTAAAAGTTATAAAACAGTAAACTTTATAAGCCCCAGTTCCGGCTATATGACATTTGGGTGCCAAATGAATAGGGTTTTGTCTATGAATTAGATCGTAAAATCATCCATAGCACAGACAGATCGGCTCACTGGCTATAAAACGTCACGTGGGGCCATTAAAGTAAGTTTTATGGTTTTGGGGAGTTGACATCCAACATTATATACCACATAACATATAATCTCACTGACGCTGGACTCCATTTGACTCTTTTGCAGGCTACGTGTGCCGCCTGGTCATTCAAATTGTCAATTTTAGGTCCAGAAGTGTCCAAACCACAAGTTCTCAAAACTGTCTGAAAAATGGCTACCTCCGAGTTAAGGTAAGCTCGCCCCCTGAGCGCTTTCAAGTTTATTTGTACTCTGAAAACTTTCTTTCTCCATCTTTCTTTCTCTCTCTGGTTCAGTAACTCTGGGGTTGCCTCAGAATTCCAAAGGGGAGAGCAGACTTTCCCTCGGCTCAAAGGAGCAGCGCCAGGAGCTAGCTTCGGAGGCATCACGGTGCAAGGCGCCAGTGGCCGCGCCGCATCCCCAGGCCTAACTTTAATTGCTGCACCAGCGCGGATGTTAATGACTTCCGCTGCTCTCGCCGGCGTGCAAAAAGATGATTTTTGTGTGTGAGTGGGCCTGCATGCGGAGACTGCGCAGGGTCGCCCCCATCCCGGGACTGGCGGGCCGGGCTCTGCGGGGTCTGCGGAGCCCTGGGTGGGGGCTGGGAGCCCCGGGGGGCGCGGGCCGCGGGCGCCGAGGCCGCGCTGCGCCCGGGCGCGCTGGGGAGTTTGAAAGAAAGGCCCGAGCAGGGCCGAGGAGGACTCTGGCGGGATTCCTTACGGGGCTGTGGCAATACGTCTTCGCGGGCCGGGGTCATTTGGCAGCATTGAATCGAGGCGACGGCCTTCGGGGCCGGGTCGCAGGCCGGCTCGGTGGAGCCCGAGGGTGGCAGGGGCCGGCGGGGCACACCTCCGGGCTGGGCCCCAGGGTTGCCAGGCCGAGGCCAGGCCGCGGGCACCCGCGGGGCGCAGGGGACCGCAGGTCCCCACCTGGGGGGAGGGCTCAGCACCCCCTCCCCGCCCCCACCCGGGATGAGGCCCTGAACCTTGTTTGCCTGCACGTTCTTTTTATTTCGGGGAGATTGTTCTCACCCGCCTGTGAGTCTGAAGCAATAAATTTTATGGCCGGATTTAACTTTAGTCTTTGAATCCCCAGTCTAAATGAAAGGAGTTACAGCGCTTTCTTTTCTTCCGCCTTGCCTTTCTTCGCCCTCTCTTCTCTCCTTTTCCTCTCCTCCTTTGCAGAATTAAACCATCCAGGCACAGGACCCTCAAAAGGCAACTTAGCCATCTCCCTAGATAACATGTAAGATTAGAGAAATTTATTCCCCCTCAATATACAGGCAAAGTCTCTGTTGCAAACTGTGCCCTGAAGTTTGAGGGGAAATCGAAGTGTCTTCAATGCCCAACTTAAAAGCCCCCAGAGCCATTAGGTTGTTTTTCCTCACACATCATAAAGGGTAGTTTAGGGGAGAAATTGGTCGTTTGTCAGTAGATTTCCGCCTTTCTTTTGTTAGCTGCTCTTTCTGTTTGATCCCAGGAAATTTACATAATCTATGATTTCCAAAACAGTTCCCAATATTGCACCAATGGGTGAGATAAATTTTTCCTGGGTACAGTTGCAGCTTGGTTTCAGCCACCCTTTCTGGCCCCAACCCCCTACATTCTTCAGTGGCAAAGCCATGACTGGGGACCCTGCAGCCTATCCTGGGTCCTTTCCCTGAATGGGTACCCACAAGGGATTTCGCAGATTTTCCCCATCCTGGATGAAGAACTAAGCCAACTCCCCCAATCCAGAAGTGAAACAGAAATTGGGATCTTATGTCTCCAAATGCTTTTCTCCTTAGGGAAATTTTCTGCAAGTGCTGACTGTAAAGTAAAGTCCTTCAAGTGGAAACATTTAATGTGTAATTTGGAATTTCCACAAATTTCATTGTGCAGAGGCCACTTTCACTCAACCTAAGTCCAACAGATATCCCCAAACTCAGAGGTCCAGAAAGCAAAACCTCAGAAGTTTTTTGAAAAATTGAAACCCTCCCACAAGTCCCACTCCTGTTGAGTAGTGGGAAGGCGAATCTCTGAAGTCCTTTCATGTAACCTATTAAAGTGAGCATTGATAGTTCAGCACTTAGGAAGCTGGGTCTGTATCTTAGTCAGAACCAGAATATTAACTTTATTTGGGTTCTCTTTTATTATGTGTTAGTGAGAATTCTGGAGTCTTTGTTCTGCTGCTCTGAGTTTCAGGTTCTTTAATGGAAAACACTGGGTTAAGGGTTTTACTTTAGTTACTCATTTGGTGATCCTGCATGAGTGATTTCTTGGTGACTAAAATTAGTGGCAGAAAAAAGAGGGATAGGGCTCCTGACAGGTTCATTTAGGTAACTTGCCTGGAGGAAGTGTCCATACCACTTCCGTGATCGCATCCCACCCTGGGGTGTGGGAATGGGCAGAAAGTCTCTGGACCAGTATCACACAATATGGGGGAATCTTTCCCATGCATTAAAAAAATATATGGGCTATAAATATTGTCAGCTTGCTTATTTCTGTCTATTGTAATTATCATAAAACTTTAGAGTTTAAGAGAGCAGGCCAACGCACATGGGGTTAAACGACTTTAAAAAATACAGCATCCAGGCAGACCTATGTGAGCGGTATTGGAGGAATTTTTTTTCTTCCTATTTTCATAGGAAGCATCATAAAGAGGATGACTGGTTATCTGCTTGTTTTGTAGATAAAGTTGTTTTTTTCTTGTGCATTCTTTTGGGGTTGTTTTTGCAGAGGAACTTACCTAGGAAAAAAAAAATCTCTGTCACCCTGAGGGCTTTATGAAGACATCTAGCCTCAGCCGATGGCTGCAGAGTCTGTCTGTGATCCTAGCCTTGTAAAAGGAGAAGGCATCTGAAATGTGCCGGGGCCCATTTGTTTCTACAGGCTGAAGAGACAATATTTCCTGAACTATAAATATAATAGGAAGCTTCTGGTCACACTTACTTAGGGGTTTGTTAGGGTTTCCATGGTCTAATTTCACAACATTATGCCAAGATTCCTTCCCCCCACCACCACTCTTTCCCCCTGCTTCATTGTTGGCATTCTGAGAGAACAACACAGAAATTTCTACTAGAAACGGAGTCATGTTCAGTTGTTGAGATGTGAAGAATATTATATCCAAACAATTAATGAGGGGAGAGCAAATTACATCCTGAAAGATAGGCTATTAAAGAGGAAAACAATTCTTCTTTTAGCTTAAAAGATGCCCTTCAAAGCCTCTCTCCCATCTTCACTCTGGAGTCTGTCTGAGGTTTGCCCACCATGGAGAGTGCAGAACGTTGTGGGCGCCATCCCTTTGGCTTCTAAGGCATGTCTTTCTAGACAATGACAAAACTATACACGGGGCTTCCAGACTGGGCTGAGGGGGTCTGCCTAGGCTCCCACCCACATTGGAGAGGGGAGCCACAGTCCTAGCCATTCTAAACCCCAGGACTAGAAGGTCTGCCTAGGTCTGTTTTATTTCGTGTTTTTCCTGCAAAGAAAGCTGCCTTTCCCCCATCAGTTCCCCTCCCCACAAACTGGTCTTTTCAATAATAATATTTGTTATGAAGGTTATTGGGTAATTATTGCGATTTTGTGAAGCAGCCCTTGCTGGAGGTGAAGTCTGTCATCGCCTAACAAATGACGCCCGTGCAGTTCACTGCCGGGTTAAGTAAATGCAGAGAAGATAAATCTGCACACCCTAGGAATCGCCAGCAGAGCACGCTTTAGTACAAGTTCACAGTCAACTCTCCTGCCTGGGCCAGCTCTCCCTCCCAACAATTAGGGCTGCGTCTTTATTTTTAAATAAAGGAAAAGTCTCCAGCTTCCATTGCCTGTTTTCTCCCCCATCTTTTTTCTTTCACTTTGTGCGAGGGTCCTCTCGAAAAAGTCTTCTGCTCCAAATTTTCCTAGTAAATGTAATGATGAGTGATTTTAAAATCGTCTCATTCCTATTTAAGTGATGACAAAAGGAGGCAGGAGGCCGATTCAATGGGAAATACAGTTAAAAACACACAGAAATCTCCAATTCGCCCTCTTATTCCAAAAGGCGGTGGCAGAAGCAGGGCGTCCCTGAGCTGCTCCGGTGGTGGGGGGCCCTTCCCCTGGAGAGAAGAGGCACAGAGTTGTGTATCTTTGTGGCTGTAACTGCAGGTCAGAAAGTTGAGGGTCAAAAGTTTACATCGTGCGGCACTCTTAGTCAGCTGCCCAGACAGAGTTTGATGTCAATGTTAGAGCTGCGATCTTGACTATCAGTACAAAAGATAAAATGGCTCGGAGTGACGCGTGTATCACGGCGTGGACTCCAGGTGAACCCTAGTGGTTGAATGACCTCAATTACGAAGGGAAGGATAGAAAATTCCTCTTTTCAAGAGTAATACATGCTGTATTTCATCTTGAATGATCACTCCCATCCTAAGGGAATAGCAGCAGGTAAATAGGCATAGATTATTGAAACACCAACACTTAGATGCTGGAGAATCTAGGAATCTGTGGGTTTGTCTCAAAATAAAAAAAAACTGAAAACTCATTAGTAGACCTTTAAAAAAATTATGTAGGAAGTTGCCAATGTTTCATCATACCTTCAAAGGGAAAAGAGTGGAGAAGGAAACTTCCTCTCTTTGAAAACTGTGATGTTGATGGGCTAATTTTTTTTTCCTTTTTAGTACCTATAATGATCCCTAAAGTGTGTGAAAACAAGGGCAGACACAGGCACTGCTTGCAAAATGTATCATTTGCCATTGTCAAGCACAGAATACTTTTTTTCTGAAACTTCCACTCACTAAATGCTGAGAGCCCGGAAGGGCAGGAAGGAAGTGGAAACCCTCTACCTTCCCACCAATGAGAAAATGCTTATTGGTACCAGGAAAATACTCCTGTTGTCAAACGTTTTTCTTTATGCTTATTGTTAACCCTACACTGAATGGGAGAGAAATGCTACAATTTATGGGTGAATAAACTGTAAATAATATGCCATTTGGAAGGTGGAATCCACAAATGCCAGATCACTTCATGAGACCACTGTGACAGACTTCTATTCTCCAGAAAATACTCCTTAAAAATACATTTGGAATAAAAGCTAAGGAGAGGGGAAGCAAGCTAAGGAGGGAGGGCGGGAGAATAGGAAAGAAAGGGAATAGTGTGTGAGGGAAGCCAACTGGAACCATGCCTCGTGTGTGCGTTGCAGCTGGAGAGCTAAACAATATTTTATTTTTCATGCACCTATATTAACCTTAAGTGCTGGTGCCATTAGCATCTATTTTCTGGGGGACATGGTTTCCTTTTCTACGTATTGATCTTCAAAGTAATCTATGAAGAGAAACAGAAGAGAAAAATGAAATTTTTTCCCTAGGTTTTCCTTTTAACTTTGGAGATAAGCTAATTCAGCTACTCAGAATATAGACCTTTGCAGGGACATTTAAGATTATCCCACTATAATCTGGTTGATTGGGTTTGCTGGTGCCAGGTACCTTCAGTGGTATAAAGCAAATATTTCCCAAACACTGCCTCCCTGGAAGTAGTCAGATTGTTTCCACTGTGCAATGTGTAAAGTTTTTACTCTGGCCAAGAGCTTGAAGCCAAATGGGGGTGTGCCAGATGAGAGGAAAGGGAACAACTGTGGTGACTGCTATTACAGCAACGAACCCTTCACCACATCTGGGCCAGTGAGATGAAGAAAGCGGAAACTCCCTGTATTCCTCACTAAGACAAGTATGTGTCTCTTCAAGAAAACCTTGTTATTGGTTAAAAACGTGCCACACCTTAGGAACATGTCAGCTTCGCTAACCACAGACACCTCTTAGCTAGTTTTTCAAGTCAAAGAAAAGGTACCTGCAGAAGTTATCACTTTTAGAGTGCTTACATTTTTTTTAATTTGGAGGATTTTAATCTTTAGGCCTCTGACACAACCCTGGTTAAAATTTATATCTAATCTGAATATGAGTTTCATATGCCTTACGCCTGGGTTGTGTTCATTAGTATAAACTACTGTTAAGGAAATTACCCCAAGACAACTGATTGATCAAATGGCTGATAAAGTATTGCTTCTCCAAAATCCTGTCGAGTATAGGTAAGGGGGAAGCCCTCAAATGCCACTATCAGGCATTCTGAAATTCAGTCCCTGTCTTGAGCGCTCCAGAGACGTGCTTCAGATAGCGAACAGTCAGTCTGAGGGACTCTAGCTCTAGAGAACAAAGGACAAATACAGTCAATACATTCCATAACGTTTACATTTCCTTTGCTTCCCCCCACCCCCGCCCTTGCCTTGATTTTCCCTGAGAAGGAGTGACCTGGGCAAAGCATCCTGCTCTCTAAAAGGCACTGTATAGACCTTTTAGAAGCGCAAAGTCCAAGGCCGAGGTGAACTTCAGGTCAGCGCGTCTAACAAATATGAAAATGTCGGCTGGTGAAGGGCGCGCCTTGTGATTTAACAAAGACTGTCAATGTGTAAGATTAATAAGAAACAAAATGCACACGGTGTCACTGTTCGGTCACTTTGAAACTTGGGACAGGGTTGCATTCAAGAGGGAAGGCTGTTCCAAATATATTCAAAATAATTCAAATCAAATTCAAACTAGGCTGCAAAACACTGCCTCCCTCTCACCCTCTCTCTCCCTCGGACTCCCTTTGCTTTCCTTCTCCAGTTGGGATTTGAGGACATGACGAAAAGTTATTTCACTTAATGGGATTTTAAGAACGCTTTGGTTAGGAATATATATTATCCCTGCACATGGAAATGAGGAAATATGCTTACCAGTTTCCCAAGAAAAGGATAACGCTTTCACCGTGCTTGGGACTGGAGCCAGTTGGTGTGTGAAGATTAGCATGTTCCCACTCTGCTTGATTTCAGGGCATCTCATCTTTTTTCGGGCAAGATTCTGCCGGTAAACTTCAGTTTATTTATTAATTGAGTTAGTTTCTTCCTGGCTTTACGTTGGTGTCTTGAATCTCATGTGAAGGCAAGAGGTTTTTTTGTTTGTTTGTTTGTTTTTTCAAAAGATTATTTAATTCAGTGGAATGATGCTATGGCTTGCAAAGAGAGATTGTGGAAGGATCAAAAAAGATACTGAGATTGTTTATTACAGCCATAAATCTTGCAGTAAAATGTCAAAATGTCGGTGTGGGAGATAACACTTGGTGGTCCTGGCTCCGTTTGTGTTTATGATAGGAACCACAAAGACAAGTTACAGGCCTTGGGGGGATTCTGTGTAAGCCCATCTTCCTAAAGGAATAGAGCCACACGAATCACAGGCGCAGTTAACTCGTTTAGGTTAACCATATACAAAACAGTGCCTGAGCCTCCTTAATACTTTTAAATAGAAACTGGGTGGAAGGTTCTGAGGCTAAACAACACGAATTTTGTTTTTTAGTGTCTGTAAATAATATTGAACAGACATGGTTAAACCCTCGTCTGATGGCACGAGGAGGGAGGCAACATTTCCTTGTCAGGTTTTTTCTTCCCTGAAGCTCAGTGAGCAGTTTTGCTAATTACTTTATGAATGTATATATTATTCATGTTATATAGTATACATATGTATATGTTATTTTTCCTTGCGGTACAGTGATATTGGTTTAGGCAGTTCTATCACAGGCTAGATATTTCCCTTGAGTCTAAAGAGGATGTCTAAAGATTACACTCAGTGTTGATTTCTGTCTGTGGCTTAGGTTTCATTTGTAAAAATTTTTAGGATGCCCCATGTCGATGGACATCTCTCTTCAAATATGGAAAACCTCTTTGTACCACTTCAGGATGACTGCAGCTAGAAAGCTAACATGATCCCTTTTTTAACCTCTTTTCCTAAATTAGTTTAAAGATTAGTCCCATATAATAGGCTTTATGTGGCTAGGCATTAAAGACTATCCATCAAATGGATATATTCCAGCATTTCGTAACTCATATGAGTAACCCATATAAATGAAGATAGAATTGACATTCCTTTTGAAGTGTCTCCAGGCTTAGGCTGTAACTTTCCTTGTCTGCGTTCCAGACTGTTGTGAGAAGGCTGTTTATATTGCTCTTTGAAAAATCAACTAAGGTGCACCAGCTGAAAAATACTTGCTTTGCATGCCAATATGAAAGTATTTTTAGAATGGTGACTATGGTACTTTGCACTGCTTTAATCTAGGCTGAAAAGAGGATCTAGGTGTGTCTATTACTCAGAAAAGGAAAGGGAAAATACACACTGTGAGGAAGGCATCAGTATTTACTTCAAACATCAACATTAGGTGGAATTAATAAGTAATTTATTTGTTAATAATGGCGTAATTAGTTTACTCATCAAATTTCAATTACCAAATGGCAGGCAACAGTCCTCTCTCTCCTTTCCAAAGCTACTGACATCGTTAATATGCTAATTTTCAGCAATTCAGAAATTATAGATCATCTTTAAATATAACTTTAACGTCAGATACAGCCTGAAAAAGCAACACCCGAAGACAAAACAAAATTCTTAGCGGGAAAAGACCCGTCGACACAATGCCTATGCTATCCTTAGCTTGTTTTTGCTTTGAGATTGTTCTGAAGTAGGGAATTGTTGTTCTCAATGGTGGATTTGGTGAAGGCATCGAAGCTTCTATCTATCCCCACCCTTGGGCCACTTTCTTTCTCACAATCGCACCTACTACATTCAAGCATATTTAATTCTAAATCGACACTTCCATCAAATGAGACGCTATTAGGAAATTCTGGTTTTTCTTAGGGAAATAACCAAATCAATTCTGCTTCTAAAAGGAAAAAAAAAAAAAGCTCATCCGCTTCTATTGGAATAGTCTTGTTTCAAATCTAGGGGCCTATTTCCCTCAGCTGCTGACCCACCCACCCTTTTTGGCTCCTGCTTGACTTCTCAAACAAGGTACAACGGGCGAGGATGCGGTGAGCACGATGTGGGGAAGGAATCAGTTGGTGAGAAAACTGGTCTGTTGGCCCCATTCGTTTTATTCCGGGGCCAGGATGAAAAACGGAATACCACCCCATCTCGTCTTGGTCCCGACGCCATTCCCTCCCCTAGGCGGCCTCGAACTCTGGAGGACTCCAAGCCAAGCTAGGCTGGGGCCCGAGGTCAGCGCTTGGCCGCGGCCGCCTGGCTGCCCCGAGGCCTAGGCCAGGGCACGCGTAGGGCTCGGTCCCGGCATGCGAGAGAACCAGAAGCCTGCGGTCCCCGAATTGCCAGCGGGACTCAAAGTTGGGGGATTGGAGGACCAAAGCGCGAGCTCCCTCCCTTCGGCTGAAGTGGGACAGCAGCATCCATCACCCGTCCGCGCGCTTCCTGATCCGGGTCCGCGCGCGCGGCGCGCACATTGGCGGGGGCGGGTCACGTGGAGGTACGGGGCGGGATGCGCGCCGGCCGGGACGCGCGCTGGTCGGGACAGAGGGCGCGCGCGCGCGCGGGGGGGAGGAGCGGCGCGAACTTCGGTGGCGCAGGCGGCGGAGGGAGGGGGAGGGGTGGGCGCTTGACAGCGGGGGAGGGGAAGAGACCGGAGGAAGGGGGGATGGGAAACGAGGCAGGAGGGGGAGGGGCCTCGGCGAGCCCAGAAAAACGACAACGCGAGAAAAATTAGTATTTTTGCACTTCACAAATTAATGACCATGAGCTCGTTTTTGATAAACTCCAACTACATCGAGCCCAAGTTCCCTCCCTTCGAGGAGTACGCGCAGCACAGCGGCCCGGGCGGCGGAGACGGCGGCCCGGGCGGGGGCCCCGGCTATCAGCAGCCCCCAGCGCCCGCGGCCCAGCACCTGCCGCCGCCGCAGCAGCAGCCCCAGCTCTCCCACGCGGGCGGCAGTCGCGAGCCCCCAGCCTCCTACTACGCGCCTCGGGCCGCCCGCGAGTCCTCCTATCCCGCGGCCGCGCTCTACCCCGCGCACGGGGCGGCCGACACCGCCTACCCCTATGGCTACCGCGGTGGCGCCAGTCCGGGGCAGCCGCCGCAGCCCGAGCAGCCCCCGGCGCACGCCAAGGCTCCTGCGCACGGCCTGCACGCGAGCCACGTCCTGCCGCCTCCTCCCCCGCAGCATCGTGCGGCGGCCCCCGCGCCCCCGCGGCGCTGCGAGGCGGCTCCTGCCACCCCGGGCGTCCCGTCAGGGGGCAGCGCCCCCGCGTGCCCGCTGCTCCTGGCAGACAAGAGCCCGCCGGGCCTGAAGGGCAAGGAGCCCGTGGTGTACCCCTGGATGAAGAAGATCCATGTCAGCGCCGGTACGTGGCGCCGCTGGGGAGGCGCGGAATGGTGGGCTGGGGCCGAGCCGGGTTCCAGGGCCGGGGCGGGGGTCAGGGAGAGAGGCCCCTTAGGGGAAGAGGGCCTCGGGAGGGGAGCACCGAACTGGCCCAAGCTACAGTGGGATGTGGGTGTGTGAGCGCCAGCCAGCCGCCTGATTCCAATGTGAGAACCCTTTTGTACCCGGGGTCCCTTTATCTGGAGATTTACGAGACGACAAACTGTTAGGGCAGTAATTATAGCCCCCATAAATTTAATTGCCCTGGCAGAGGCTTCAGGCCATGTGTCTTTGAAGCTTTTCTTCAGCCCCAATGCCCAGCACTATTCTTTATGGCTCTCGGGTGTTTCCCGTTGTCAATAGCCTGTGAAACATTTTCTTTGCCGTTTTATGTATCTTGCGTGAACTTGGTGTCAGGTTATTATATAATGATGATGTCCAATTGCTCTTCCCCACCCCACCTTCTCTTTCCTCCTCCTTTCCCTCTCCTCCACTCCCTCCTCCTTGGCTTTCTCCTTCGGGGTTATGGGCTTTCAGTCAACCCCAGTTATAATGGAGGGGAGCCCAAGCGCTCCCGAACCGCCTACACCCGGCAGCAGGTCTTGGAGCTGGAGAAAGAGTTCCACTTTAACCGCTACCTGACCCGGCGTCGCCGCATCGAGATCGCCCACACGCTCTGCTTGTCTGAGCGCCAGGTCAAGATCTGGTTTCAGAACCGAAGGATGAAGTGGAAGAAAGATCATAAACTGCCCAACACTAAGATGCGATCCTCCAACTCCAGCTCGGCTTCAGCAGGCCCGCCAGGAAAACCACAAACTCAGAGCCCGCATCCGCATCCTCACCCCCACCAGGGCTCCTCCGCACTCACTCCTTCCTCTATGTAATCTTCCAGAGCTCTAGACCAGTTCTGTCCCTCACCTGCTTTTCTCCTCTCTTCTGCCCCTTTTCCCATCCACCCGTCCCCATCTGGACTACGACTGACCCCCAAACAAAACTCAATTTGGTGAAAAGGATAATAAAAAGAAGCTGTTTTGCGGGTAAGAAAGCGTGTGAACTGGTTGCCACAGAAGAGAAGGCAATGACCAGGATGCTGGCTGGTGGGACAACCTGCTGGCCTGGACAAGGCTGTCAGCTTTGGATACCCGAGAAGGACCACTTGGCATCAAATACTTTTGAGATGGCTGAAGCCAGTCGCACAACTCATGTTGATTGGGGACATGTACATTTGTTGCAAGCAGAAGAAAACAGACCCTTTTCCTACCTTCCTTACCTTCCCCTCCCTCCTTAAGGCAGCTCATAAAAGCTTGTACTGAACTGAATAAATGAGTAGCCACTGTGGACCTCACAAGATTATTTAATTCTCAAAAATGTATAGACCTTGATGGTAGATGTGACACATGTTAGTTTCCCTTCCTTTCATTTATTTAAAATATTGTTATGGAGATATTGTCTTATTCTGAGGCACAATCTTGGAAGGGAGAGTGCATTTAGTCCCACATGCAGCTGTACAAATTGTGGTGTTGCTCTGTAGAAAGCCATGTGCTAAGAATAAACTCTGTTTAAAAAAACAAAGTTCTAAGACATATTTGTGTGTTTCCTACTTTTAATTAAAGAAAAGTTCTCTGAATTGAAATGGTTGACCTTTCGTGTAAAAATCCTGTAGATGGTTTGGGTTGCATTCACTTGGACTGACTGCTCACATAATTTGTTCAACTTGAGCTGAACTCTTGTCAAGTTTGACCCACTGTGGGAAAAGTTCCAAAGAGCAGGAAAGCTCTTGAGCTCTGAGAGGGCTCCTCTTCTTCCCAAACTTGGCCAGGCTTTCAAGCTTCAAGTCTCTGTAAGGCATAGAAACGTGTCCTTCTCTGCAATGAAAGGTGAAACCGCGCAGTGCTGCGGGCCCACGAGTTTCTGCAGCTGTTCTACATGCTGAACTCTGAGCACACTTGGAAAGAAGTGGTCCCTTTGGTATTTATTGCACCTTCACACTTAATCTGCCTGTTTCCCTGGAGATAAAAAATAGTTTGTACAAAGAGTTGAGATTGCTTTTTGTCTCTTGGATGTTTTTAAGGTTCTCTTCACTAACTGCAACTTGGGATTTTTGTTTGTTTTTTCATTTCTTTTTTTTTTCCAAGCAAGACCTTTAAAAATAAACTGAATTTTTCTGGTACATCCTCCAAAGTTTTTTTGGAGGAAAGAATAATGACACCTTAAGCAAGGTAGATCTGGGAGTATTAAGTGTTGGAAGAAAGCCAAACTCTGAACTAGGGACATCTTCCTTAAGTACTCCCAGATCTCACTGTAACCTAGAGATCTAGATTCAAAAGGCTGAAATCAAACCCCACTTCTCAATCTTTATAGCCCAGTATCTGCTTACTGATTTACAAATTTGTAAAGAGGATTTAGACTTGATTGTCACTGAAGGGAGTACTCTCCAACAAGATAGAGAAAACCAACAGCCCCTAGTCCCAGAATATTAGAACTATCACCTGACCTTGAATGAATATGATTTTTAGTTCATGTAATAATTTTAGCAGAGATGGGAAAGGGGTCTCACCCACCTCTGCAGTATCAAAGGGGTTTTAGTCACATTTTCCCATCAGAGGCTGACTACCCTTAGCCAGTGGTCAGTGCTGTTAGACCTTCCTCCTCAACTGGTCTGTGCGCCACAGGCAAGGGTGATCCATTTTCTACCTGGGAACAAACCAGATCTTAGAGGAAAGTGGACACCAGTCTCTGAGGGGCCTCCTTCTCTCCCCAGGAAAATTCAGGAGCAAACAAATACATTCCTTCCCAAGTCAGGCCAAACCTGGCATAAAGTGCATTTTATAAGGTGTGAACAGTGAACGGGTGCCAGGGAGCTCTGGAAGCCCTGCAACTACCGCTAAAACTTATTAACCCTCCCCCTACTACATGCACTTGTAAAACGAAATTAAATCATGCTGAAAATAGCAATTTTCCCAGGAATCATTAATCACCTCATACAATAAATACTTCTTTGTAATTCAACAGCAATTCTGAAAGGCATTCTCTGGGAAAAGTCTGTGGAGAAGCGAGGGATCTTCTTGCAAATAATGTGGTCTCGGGCAAAGACTCAGCATCTTGGCTGTCTGCTCAAAAAATGCCTAGACTCTTGGTGGAAATTGAGTGTCGAGCTGCAAAACCTCAATTGGCAGATTATCATCATTTAAGGTAAATTCTTATATTTCTCCTTGGTAGGAAAGGAGGGATACGGGGGCATTCATTAACTTCATATGGAGGCACTTGTTTGGGGGTGGAAGGAGATTTTCTTAATCTATCCAAGAAAAGAGAGAAGATCAAGATTGTTTTTCTAATCCTCCCTGACCGAATGTCAGTTTTTGCCCAAGCTGTCTTGATTATTAAGGTATTGGTAAGGTTTACAAAGCCAAAATTACCCACAATGATTATGTCATTTCTTCAAATGATTTACCTGCTTCAGATTTGGTCTTTAAGGGAGCTTGTTATAACAGCTTAGAAAATCCCACTTTGTGTTTCAAAATCCTGCATTGTCTGCCCCTTGCTAGGGCAACCATAAGAGTTCACCCAGAGGACAAATTTTCTATCTCATTAATTGTTGTTGTTTTTTTTTAAGTGAACCCTATGGGCCCCACAAACCCTTGACCTTTAAAGACAGTATTTTGTGTAAGCTCTGTAAGTCTCGTACCAAAATGACCCTTAAACATGCTCCCTTCTTCTTTTTCTCTTTCCCCCTCCTTCCCTCTAACACTCTAACACTCATCAGTTTTAGTCACAGAGCCACACTGTGCATGACTCCTGAGATAAAAGTTTTGTCAACATCTGAAATCAACCTAAATCGGATTGGAGACACTTTAATGGTCACAGTTTGAATTAAGTACTTAACACTATCCCCCCTGAAGAAAAATGGCACTTTGCAGGCTCTCTTTCCTGGTTTTGCTGAAATCTACGATATACCCGGTGTTTTATTACAGCAGGAATTCAACTGTGACAGGCATAGTAGAGTACTTAATACCCAGGATGGAGCTCCTGGGAAGATTACCTAGATATATGGTGAGTGGGCCCTCCAGACAGCATCTCTGACTTTATATTCAGCTGTCCCAGGATGCCCACATTCCCCCCACCTCTCAGCTTCCTCCCCTTGGAGTGGGTATCACTCTCCCTCTATCCCTTTCCATTCCCTGAGCTTCCAAAGTGTGCTGCTTTTCTCACCACTGCCTGTCCTACCACCCTTTCAACATAGAAACAGGCTCTTTGAAATGGAAAGAAAGAAAACCCCAAAGAATCTATGTAGCAAACAGAAACCTGGGACTTCCGGTGTGGATGAGTTGGTTTTGTGGGGCAATAGGCTGTTCTTTGTACTTCCTTAGTCTCTGCATCCCCAGCTGCCGTCAGGTATGGAAGAACTCAGTTTCACCTTTTCCAGCAGCTGCTCCTGTTGCCCCTTCTATGTACTATACACCAGCCTGAGAATAATTCTTCTTCCTTTCTCACAGAGTATGGGCTGGGAAGGAGGAGGAAGAGAGCGTGTTCTGACTCCTTGACAGTAGCAGGGAGGCTGCAGGGGCTGCTGTAAAGCGTTTTAGCCTGAAACTTCAGTCTTGGAACTCTGGCATCTCTTCTTCCGGAGGCTCCAAACTCCAGGAATAACCACTCTCCCTACCCCCACTTTCAGGCCAGCCCTCCTCTCTCTCTGATTGATTCCTGGGGTTATAAGAGATTCCTTGATTGAAAGAATGTCCAAGGTGAAAGAGATCTGGATGCCATTTTGGTTCAGTCTTCTCAGTTTACCAATAAGGAAACTGAGGCAGCTGAATGCTTCCCTTTTATGTTCTTTATGTTAATCCGCATGTAGCTTGAATAGAGTCTTTGGTCTCATCTTGGATGGGGTGAGTGTACAGACATCTTGTCTCTGCAGAAGCCTCTTCTGCCTGGAATGGGCATGTGCATCTGGGCTTCACTTGAAACTGAGGGGAGGGCCTCAGGTGTCCAGGGGCCAGGGAAGAAGGGTGGCTTCTTGCCTGATGAGCCATAAAAGCAGTTGGGGAAATTATGTAACCAAACTGCTGTAGCCAGTGTGCTAAGACAGGTGGGTTGACCTCTGGACTCAGGAGGGAACGGATGTCAGGGCATCTGACTGTCCACAATTCTCCTAGTCCTGGAATGACTATTTCTAGTATGCTAGCCCTGAGATTTCTGTAGGTGGTGCTGCCTCGGAGCCCGTCAAGGGCGTCTGGGTTCTGGAGGCTTAGGAACTGAAAAAGCCAAACAAGGACCCTGGTTGCAGCAGATAAAGGTGTAGCGCCTGTTCCAGGGAGATATTGAAATTGTAATCTTTGTGGTCACGTGGCTCATTAAATAATTAATGTGGATCGGAGTCGTCAGGGCCTCACTAGGAATGAATCTCAGAAGTGAGTCCCCCCAACTTCCTATTTGATTTTTAAAAACACACACCGTCAGATTTATATCCAAAAGCTTTTTAACTACTTCAGGAGGGGTGGAGAGAGCCCGTCAGCGGGCAGGACCCGGAGCTGGCCGACCCACGCTGGGTCGTGGGCTTTTCCCGTAGGGTTTCTGCGAGTCTGGGGAGCGCGGCGCTACCGGGGAAACGTGAGTTCGGGTTCGGGATTTCTGCGGTCACATCTTGGCTTTTGTGATGAAGTGGGACTGATGCTCAGACAGTTGGTAATGTTCTGATTCACACTGGGGAAGGCTGCAGAGATACCACAGGACGGGCGCGCGGCTTTGTTCAATTTTCCCGGTGTTCATAAATCACCCGCGCCCGGCGAGCGAGGGAGCAAGCGAGCGCCAAAAACGCCGGAGAGAGAGGCCGCGGCGGCGGCGGCAGTGGCAGCCATTGCAGGGGAGAGACCTGGGCAGCGTCTCTTTGTGACTCATTAGTCTGAACGATTTATGGTGGGACAGCAGCCGTGAATATTTGACTTGGGGATAAGGAAGCAGCAGCAATAATAATAACCATAATAATTACAGTGCTCCTCAGAGTCAGGGGGTGAGTGGGTGGGTGGCGGTGGATGGCGGCAGAGTGGATCTTTCTGGGACTCTGTTGAGTGGCAACTGCAGGGTAGCTAAGCCCCACCTTGCTTAGGGTCAGGCCACCGTCCCCAAGGCCAGGGGGCACTCCCTGTGGGGACACAGAGAACAAGTTTGAATAGAGGAAAGGGGCCCAGCCTGGATTCGGAGTTCCAGGTGCTTGATGGACACTGGGGGCTGCAGGTCGAGGTGGTGGCAGAGAGCAGCTAGGGGCTGGTGTGCAGCCACTTGTTCAGTTTATTAGGGATCCATGAAACCTGAGGGTCACGGGACTTGTCGGCTATTTGGTAGCCCCTTTTGGCACCCTTAGCAGGATTGCATGGATGCAGGACAGCCACTGGGGCTGATTTGGGCAGGCTGGAGTGTGAGGAGGAGGCTGCCATGACGGGGGTGAAAGGATAGTGGGGCAGGAACAGGGCTATGGAAGCAACTGGACCTCAGAATTCCAGCCCAGCAGAGAACTTCTCTACGCCAGGGACCCAGCACCCAAGGAGGATTCTTTGCCCCTCCTCAGTGTCGTCTTTGCCAGTTAGAGAGCAAGAGAGAGCTGCAAATATCTGGAGGGAGGCGGCAGCAGCAGAGTTAGGGCCTGGAGGGACTGGCCGCTGCTGTGCAAAGGGAGGCTGGATAGGGTCCCCAGATGGGGTATTTATTGGCTAATACCTGCGTCCTCCCCAAGTTTCCCCACTTTCAGCAACCATAGCTAGCCTACTCAGAGGGACTGGGCGCTGTGGTAATCCCGCCAGCCCACTGGGACTGAGAGGGCGCCCCAGGGCTTGAATGAACCAGAAGACAAAACCTTCCAACACTGCCCCTGGCTCATGGACTGAGCCGGAGTCTGATTTCGCGCCAAACAGAAATGAACACTATTAGTGAGGTTTCAGGAGAGCCCGTGATTGAATGCTCCCAGGCAAGGCTTCCCTTTGTTAGCAGAAGAAAATAAAGCGTGCATTCACACTCCCAAGTTGAGGTGCGAGAGCAGCTAGTGAGGGCACCAACAGAAAGCCTCTTTCACCTTCCCTTCTTCCTCCGCCTGGTCCACCCCCTTACCCCCCCCCCCATAAAAAGAAAGAAAGAAAAAAAAAAAGAGTGTGGGTGCGGAGATGGAGTATGTATTTATTTTACAAAAATAAATCACCATCTTCAGGCCATTTGTAGACCGGAACCTTTTGAGCAATGAGTGCGCCACATGGACGAGTGTCCTGGCGACTCCTCCGTGTCCGCGTCACCCCGGGGGCCACCCCGGCACCCGCACCGGCCGTGCCGGCGCCTCCAACTCTGCTCCTCCAACTCCCTTCTTCCGCGGCCGCCGTTCACCCTCTGCTGTTTGTTTGTCCGCAGAGCCACCGGATGCCGGAAACGGGGAGTCCCTGAGCGCCCGGAGCTGGAGACACTCTCGGCTTCAGCCTTGGACATCTTTCGAGGTAAGCGCTGCGTCCCAACTCTTCACCGCGCCAGCCCTCGCACCGATGAAGGAGTTTACTTTCCCTGGCAGCTGCCACCCCTTGCAGCTGGTCAGTATTGAAAGAGGTGCTGGTCAATATATAACTTCGGAGGAGTTCCCCTCAGCTGCGCGCCCCGCCAGCGAGGGCTTCGGCGGCAAAGCTCTGCCCCAGACCGGCTTCGCGCCGGAGGGGCGGTTGCAGAAACCAAAACTGTGTGTTCCTGGGGGGCGGGGGCAGGTTGGGGGCTCAGAAGGGTGTGTGTTTTCCTTCGGGCATGCCTCAGACGAACCGAAACGCTCCACGGAACAGCAGGGCCAAAGCCAGTAGAGGCCACGGGCGCGGTGGCCGCCGCGTGGGCCGCTCTCCTTGTGGACTGTTCGCGGCGCCTGCGGAGCCTGGGAGTTCTGCCGTTGTGGTCAGCCTCAGCTCTGTGCGCAGAAAACGTACCTCGCCGCCTTGCAGTTTCTCCTATCGTTTTGCCTTTCCTTGGCAAGAGGGAAGTTGCAGTATTTCAAATGTGTAGACCATCGTTGGCAGCTGGGCTTCTTGGTTTCTTTAGCGGACTGATCCACTGATCTTCCTGTGGGAAAAGCACGGGTTTTCTGTGTCTCGGCGTTTTCTTTTCCTATTTAGAACAAGAGAAAACTCTTTAAAATTCTTTCCAAGTTCTGGCTTAATTTGTTCTCTTAGTTTGGGATGCAGGGAGGTAATTACTGTGGTTTATTACCTTGTAAAAGATCCATAAATTTCGTGCCTATTTGGGGGAGGGGCCGCTGGAATAGCTTTCAAAAGCGTGGGATGAAGGAATGGATTTGCTTTGTTCTTTCAGGAATTATTTATTTTAAAAAGTTTTCTGAGGTTTTTTTTTTTAATCTTCTATTCTCTAGGCCTCAGTCTTCCCTAAAATCTGCTCCTACAATAGATATCAGGTTGTTAATTAATTGAAACACTATTCAGTGATGCTCTGGGGCTGATAAGGTGTTCTGGATACAATTATTACTTTATCAGATAGGAAGTAAATAGGGTAATAGTAAAGCTGGTACTTTCTCAGCTACTGTATGCTTATTTATCCCAAGTATAGATTGAGCATTTCAGGAATTTGTAACTCAGGTGTACTTAGGATTTGCATTTCGGAACATAACAGAACCACTGCATGTGTAAATAGTTGCAGAGGTCTGTGGCCATGTGTATAAAATGATATACACATCCAAGAGAACTTGGAGCCCATTTGTACTGTAGTTGCACCCACAGGAAATATCTCATGTTAAATAATGATCTATAACCTCCCCCCCGCCCCCCCGCCCCCACACACACAGTGGGCTAAGGGCCTTACCTGACACTGAATAGAAAAAACCACTACAGTTAAGTAAAGGGAGAAAAATGTTAAGTGTATTTTTGACAGAGAAATCAGATTACAGTGTTTGAATACAGATATAGCTAATCTGCCAACAGCCTTGCAAATATTGACTAAAGCTCTGTATCCTTGGTCACTTGCTCCTTCTAAGACAACTTTGTGCTATTTTGGCTCCACTGCATGGATCTAGGGCATGTGTCCGAGCCCTGGCCAGGTTGAGTGGAGGAGTCAGTAAAGGGGGAATTGGCAGCTGGGTTGCCCAACTTGGGCCTAGATACTTGAGCATCTCTATTCTTGTTCTCTGGAACAAAACCGAACCATAAAAGGCCCATAGCCTTGCTACAGGAAAGTGGGTTTCAGAGTGGTGAAGGAGGACTCTCAGCTGCTGGTTCCCTGGGGGCTTGCCCAGACCAAGATCTCTCTTAAGGAAGCCATTTTCGCTTCAAAAGTTACACTTCCTTTGACTTGTTCAGATTTTTCCCTTCACATCCCACCCAGTCACCCCATCCCACCCCAAGTCGTTAATGTTAATTGTTAAACAGCAGTTGAAGCATTAACTGGGTTGTTAATAGAGGTATAGAGGCTCCTAGCTGAAGCTGAGATGCTGCTGGGCCTTGCTGGCGTTAAGGCATTTCTCTGAAGCAGGACCAAAGACTTCTCCCATTGATTTATGGCCTCGGGAGTTTCGGTTTGCTCCAGACTGCTCTGAGAGTTCTAAAGGGGGCCTCTTCTCATTTTTGAGTTGAAGCCTCTGCAGAAACTTTAGTTGGCAAGCAAGGGAGTTTGCCAGGCTATCTGGAGAGCTCGGGGTGAAATTATATGGATGGATGGAGTAAGGGGAGCAGAGGACAGTGTATTAGTTGTCTGAGTCCTTGGGAAACCAGAGAGTGCTTTTGAAAACAGCCTTTGGTCCTGTCCCCTACCCCCCAAACCTGAGAAAAGCTGGTTTTCACTTTGGGTTCTCACTTTGTAGCCTGTGACTTAGGTCAGAGCTGGGAAGGTTCACATAGAGGTTCTCTCCCAGCTATTCGGTAGACAGAACCTTATCCAGCTTAGGCCGGGACTTATCCAAGGAATTAGGTCTCCTCCTCTTTTATTGCCCTTCTCATTTGGACACCCCCATGACCAGGCCTCTGCTGAGGGCCTTATTTTCTCACCAGGCCCCTTCTGTCCCTCTGCAGGGGAGAAGGGGAGGGAAGGAACCATGCACAGCTTTCTACAGCTGCTACAAGTGAGCCCTTATGCTTAGAGAGTCAAAGCCAGCTGAAGACCCACTCTCAAGGAACAAAAGAATATGGCATGAGGATCTTACCACCTCAGAGCATTCCCCCAGCTTCGAAACAAAGACCTGAAAAGAGGGAGTTTTTCGATGGCTTCTGAGAACATGAAGTGTTGAAGTCAGTGGACAGAGTCCCCAAGCAGAAGGCAAGAGTTGGAGTGGGATGAGGAGGGGGAATGCCAGGTTCCTCGTGAGCAGAGTTGGTCCTGTTCAGTTTCTCATGATGGACACAGAGTTATCTTGGAGGAGAGTGGACACACTTATCTGCAGAGAGGGTCTTAGATTGTCTTGTAGGTTAATTCAAGGGATGCCAGCAAACATTGGTTCTTTTTTTTTTTTTCCCTCCCTTGCAGAGACAATTAGATCATTTCCCCTTACATTTTTCATCATTAGAAGCCTATAATTTCATGTATCACTCAGCTATGCACTAAGGAAATGTGTAAGTGCAGATTTGGCCAGGACACTTGGTCCCTCCAGATTTTGCAAACCCTGACCCACCACTCTAGAGCCAAGCATCTCTCTTGTAGGGGGATCCCACAAACAAAACCAGCTGGACTTGGAGGAGGTGCTTCGGCCTTTTGTCAGGTAATTATGGGCCTTTTGGGTTTCTCCAGTGGCTGTGGTGTATGGTGTGGGTGTTAGCAAACTCCATACAATGGCAGGCCATTAGGGAGTCCACTGACTAGGCCAGTCAGTACTGGGTTTTCTTCTGAAAACAGGGCCAGCACCTTTTGCCTTTTGATGTACTGGCCAGTTGGCCAGGGGAGACTGGAGTGCTTGGGCATTTTGGGTTCAGCTTGTGTGTGAGTGGGAGACTGTAAGGAAAGTTTTGCGGACTATGAGAATGGGAACAGAACTGCTGTTCCCTTGTGTTGACTTGTGTGTAGAAATGTAAATAGTGCTAAGTGACCTTGTGTAACGCATGTTGGGATGGGGGGGGGGATGCCCCCAGTGTCCTACTGTCCTGGATAAAACTTCCCCATTGCTGGCCAAGGTCCCCCAGTTCACCTCCCTGAAAGCTAAATGTTCTGATTGGAAACCTAGTTCCTTCAGTGATTCCCTATTTCAAATAAAAGGATTTAAGTTGACGTATGACCACGTGAGCACATAATACAGCGCATTATTGTGGCATTTGGAGCGGAGACCCAGACGGGCTTTGCCTGTGATTACGTTTTCTAGATTCTCTACAGAGCGAGAGCTTTCCCCCCACCCCCACGCACCCACCTCCTCCTTCTTCCCCTTCTCCGGAGAGCGCTCTTCTAGCGGGTTGCAGTTTTCAGCGCTCATGGAGCGGTTCTGGGCGAGCTAGCCGATGGGACTCCAGGCCACACCGGGAGAATGGCATTTATTTTAAGGTATTTCTGTTGATTGTTCATATCTAGAGTGAGTTATGGCTGTGAGAGAGACAAAGGTCAGGCGAGGAGACCCTGGTTCATGGACAGGACCCTCAGCGCCTCTCTTCCTTTGTTTCTCCCTTAGAATCGAAAGCATTTGAAAGGTCCCCAGTGGCGCCTCAGACTGAATTTAATTCCCTGGCAAGTGTTGGGGGGTGTAAAGGAAAGGGCATTTGGGGGCTACTGGGTGGGCCCGGTGGCCTCCAACACTCGAGTGGCTTTGTCCACTGCAGCGGGAATTGAGTCCCAGAAGCTGAGCCCCTGGCGGACGCGAGTCCTGGAGCACTGCCGGCTCCAGCCAAGGTGGCCTGAGCGCAGTTCACAGCTTGCTGGATGGAACTGCCTGGAGAGGGTGGGGGCTGAGTGAAGGAGAAGGGGAATTGCTCCCTGTTTAGCCGTGTTTGCTGGCTAGGATGGAGGGTGAAGGCTGACCTGGACAGCCAGAGCAGCTGGGAGAGAGAAATCAATGAGTGTCTAGATGCGCTGCCATTTTATTGATGATGCTTCAGGCCACTTTGTTCAGTGCTAGGTGGTTGCACGCGCTTCCCCACTTGCCAGACTGAAGGAGCCAGACCCTGAGGACTAGCCATTGTTTGCCTGAGTACCCTCTGCCTGAGCAGGGGTGGAGAAGGACAGATCAAATCTAGGAGAGGCTTGGGCTGGGGGCAAGCATGCTGAATGCCCAGGAGCTCTGTTATTCTAACATTCAGGAGACAGAGAAAGGAGGGAGCTGGAGCTAGCTGAGCTTCGTAAGACACAAGGCTGGGGCGCCCCCTGTTTCACCCCCAGCTGGCTAGGAGAGTTGGAGAACTGGCCGGTGTGCCCTGGGCTGGAGGGAAGTCTGAAAGCAAAGTCTGCAGAAAGCAGAGGCAGACATCTTCAGAGTCCCAGGAGCGGTGCTGTAGTCAGAATGGGGGCAGATGAGAGTTAAATAGTATGCTTCCAAATTACTGGGAAGGCCTGAGCTAATTGGGCTTTAGGGACCCCATAGGAAGGATGGAAACTCCCTAAAAAGGTGAGGGAAACTTCACTTTCCTCTGCTCTTGAAGTTCTTAGAGCAGAGAAAAGGGATGCCTACAAAGCAGCTGGGAATCGGATCTGACTCCTGACTTAAAAAAGCAAACAAACAAAAAAACTTCTTTCTGCACTGGGGGGGAAAAAGAAATCAAATCAGATTTCCCCTACTTGAGTGAGATTTACTTCCCCAGACAGAAGGGCTGCTTCAGCCCTCCCTGCTACTGGCCCAGGCACTAACCATGTTTAACTGAGGCCGTTTCAAGTGCTCTAAAACACCCCTTGGAAATAAAATGTAAGCTTTAATTGCTGTTCAATTACTTGTCAGCATTTCATATGATTTATGACCCAGTTCTGGCGCATTTTTGACCCAGTTAAAGACTCATAAATAATATAGTTTCACTAGAAAGAATGAGAGAAGGAATAGAGGTTTGATAAACGCATCTTTTTATTGTCGCTTCAGTGCCAGCAAACAGAATAAATATCTAAGGATGGACTCCCAAGCTGGTTCTGTATAAAAGTGCACACAGACAGAAGCCAACAGAGGTGTTTATAGAGAACTGGTTGGTTTTTTCCCCTATGGAAAGAGCCAAAGCCTCTCCATCATAGCTAACCTACAGCCATTAAAAAAATCAAGGCTAGTCTCCCCCTTTACCCTCAAAGTGCCAACCTCACCCTCAGAAGCAAGCTTATTTCCTCATTGATATCTTCCCCAGTCTGGGATTTCTGTGCCTCTTCTAGCCAACAGTTACTCCCCACCTTCCTCCCTGGCTGCTCAGCCACCCACAGGCTCTCACAGATAAGTTCATAAAGATACTCCTGGAAAGGATAGGAAGGCACCAGGCACTTCTGATGTCCCAGACGCTCTTCTAGTGCTGAAAACATGTTTTCTTCTAGTCTTCATGGGTGAGAGGTGGGGGCAGGGAACAGGGCGTAAGAGCACTGGGGGAGCCAAGGGGTCCTCTCCCCAGAGGGAACCGCAGTGGTTTTGGCGGAGGCGGGTGAATGGCTGCGCAATTTACTTAGGGCGCTTGAGTAGGGGCGGAAATCGACAGGCGATATTTTCCTTTTAAAAAGCAGTAACAAACAAAAATCCTTCAGCTATTATACATTATTATTTTTAGTCAACTCGCCCTCCTGGTTCCAAAGGTCAGTCCTTTGGATTTTAGCAGAGAGGCCTGGGCCCGGGCAATCTGCGTGCCAGGTCTCCAGACCCTAGTCTTGAGGTCCGAGCCCCACTTCTGCCCGCTGCCCAGAGGTCCTGGCCCAAGCTCCCGCCCTGTCTTTCCCTGGGCTCCCTGCTCAGCGGCTCCCGGCCCCTCTGGGCGCCGGCGGAAAGGTATGCGTCCTGGGTGCCCCAGCCCTCACCTCGGCGCCCCGGGCCGTCCCCTCCCCTGGCAGGTTCTCACGGAGAGCGGGCCTTCCCGGCAGCTGGCTTAGCTGAGAAGGCGGTGAGTCGCGTCAGCAGTTTGTAGGAGAAAGTGCGGGTTGATTATTGACCCACGCCTTCTTTCTTCAAATGCTACATCCGACCCAGCCGGTTTGAAGAGAAAATGCCGCCGAGCGGATTTTTGCGGCAGGCTCTTGCCTCCTACGCTGCCTCGCTCCCCCTTTCAAGTCGCGCTGCAGCAGTATGCCATAAGGAGCAAGTGTTTGCTGTTTTGTGCTCTGTTTACAGCTTTGGGGCGCCAAGTCATAAATCTTGCCCAGCCATAAATGACAAAAACCATTGGTATGCATGAGGCCACCCTGGCCCGGAGTGCTTTTTGATTTCTCCCTTTCCCTTGGCTTTGTTTTTGCTCTAAGGTGACACTTTGGCTCCCTGACAGTTTAAACATACTACTTATATTTTTAACACCTTCTTTTGAGAAGGACCGGCCGTTGACACCTTGGAATTAATTGCACGAATGCGCTATTTCTCTCTTTTGCCACACACATATCCTTACAGAGTTCACTTCCGAATCTGGGAAGTTGAGGGAGGCATTAGGAGGGAGAAAGACTATCCTCCTTAAAGTTTTGGCAATATTGCTGGGCATATTGGGCCTTTCCTCTGCTCAGCGTCCCTATCTGCCACTAATTAGGGCAAAAAATATAGACGGGGTTTCCTATTGCGGTGGGAGCTATCTGTCTTAGCCCGAGAGTGAGCCGCGTGTTTGTACTGTGAGATGGGTACAGAAGGGTTGGACACCTAGAATTCTAACACCTTTGTGTGTACCTGAACCCAGAGCGGCCCGTTTCACTGCCTGGACAAACCGTATCTCCCCCAGGCTACCTCCCTCCCGGCTGCCAGGATTTCAAGGATTTCCACCTAAAAAAATACAACCAAAGAGAGCCCAGTTGGCTCTGGGGGAGGACTCCCAAGAGAGGAGGCCCTGTCCCAGCCTCTAGAGACTGGCTTTGAGGTTCTCAGCTCGGGGGTGGCAGGTAAGGTAAACTGCCCAAAGTCTGGGGAACTCTGTTCTCCTGGTTCTCTTCCCTTTGCCCCGCAACTGCAAATGTTCAGGGCACGGGGTAAGGTAGTTTCTCAAACGGATTCCTAAGAAATAGAGCCCAGCAAGAGAGCCCCTTTGTGAGAGCCGTTTGTCCTCATTAGCATAATTTTCCTGGACTTTAGTGACGCTTAGGAGCGGGGAGAGGGAGGGCGTTGGGGGGAGACTGCCCTCCCCCCCCCCCGCCGCCGCCGAGCTCCCCCTCTCGCTCGCCTCCGCCCCATCCCCCACGCCGGTGGCGTCCCCCCCTACCCGGCCGCCTCGGCCTCCCTTCCCGCCCGCCCCCAGCACCCCCACCGCACCCCCCGACCAGACGCTGCTCCGCGTGTAATATTCATAAGAAACATACCCAAGTCGGTGCCACTAGCCCAGGCAGAGCCCCGCGCCGCGCTAGCGCTTATCTCCGGGCCGCGGCTGCTGCCCTCGGGAAGGGCAGGGGGCGGGGGTGTGGGGGAGGGGAGGGTGGGTGGGGTGGGTGGGAGGGGGGGTCCGAGCCGCCCCAGTCCGCCCTGGGCTAGCCGTGCCGGAGCAGCGAGGCGGCCACGCTCTGCACCGCGACGTCCGGGCCTCGGGGTCTCCCTCCCGCCAGCCGTCTCGGCCGATGCTGAGGGTCGGTGCCCATCCCGCGCGGAGGGGACCCGGCCGGGCCGCCGAGCCGGGCCGGGGGCCGGAGCCCGAGCCTGCGCCCGAGCCCGAGCTCGTCAGAAGTTAAGGTAAGCAGGGCTCCAACCGGCGGCGCTCAGCGCTGAATGGTGGAGTTTACGTCTCGGTGATTTATGGCTGCAGACTTAAATCTCGGTTCAAGAAGAGTTCACAAGCCGGAGCTTCCTTCCCGGCAGTGACTGATACCCTTACACTTCGAGTTCAGGCCGCTTTCCCATCCCCGCCCCCACCTCTTCCCTCTCGCTAGCCCAGCCTCAACTTTTCGGGGTTAGGAAGGAGAGGAAGGGGTGGGCGAGGGGGCGCGGGGTCTCTTGCCCGCCGTTCCCGCTTGAACTCGGGGTGAGGGCAGGCCGAGGAAGGGGCGGGAGTGGAAAAAGAAAGCGGTGTCTGAAGGAAGGAGGTTGAATTTGGGCAGATCTTCCAGAGAGACAATAGGGCTTGCTTCCTGCAGTCAGTTTAGCCTCCTCAACTCTTTCAGTTCGTGCACCTGGGGGTTATTCTCCAGAAACGGAGCTTTTCAGAGGAATCTCCTCCCATCCCCAACCTTTGCTTGGGGGTGCAAAGCAAAGTTTCCTAGCTGGCAAATCTCCAACTTCTTTACCAGGTTGCAAACTTTGGGGGCTGGGTTGGGGTAGAGAGGAGGTTTGTGGATTGTGTGGGCCCCACCGTGGTTATCTGCTGACCTCAAACAATAGGAAGGGCTTTGGTGGGTGAGTTCACATTTTAAGATTATGGAGTTTGTTGTTTGCTCTTAGAGGTTTAAAGGTATTTTAAATTATTTTACAAGGCAATGCATAACTTGATGAAAAGACTTAAGTAAGCCGCAGGCGGGTGTAGCCTTTGATAATGGATTAGCAAGTCACTTGAAATATTGCATGTTCAAGATCAGCTTAATTTTGTTTTATCTAATATCTTGCTGTTCAAGTGTCTGGAGTAATTTTCTTAACCTGACGTTTTATTTTACAAAGAGATACAAGCCCAGTATCTTAAAAATTTATAATGGCAGACATTAACACTGCCAAATGTAATTGGAACTATTTTCAGTGAAAGAACAGGAAACAGAGACATTAAACTGCTATTCTGTTTTAAATTTTATTTTATCCTTTCTTTACTTTTGATCATGGGATCTGTAGCTTCCTATCTATTTCCAAAAGAGAAACCGTACAGGCTCAAGATCACATACAATAACTCCGGATAAGGGATGCTGTAATTTTTAATTGTGGTTCTGGAAAATTAATTGTGCCTGTTTTCCAGATGTTGGTCAGATTAGTTAGGGTTGGTTTAATAATGAAATCCAAAAGAGTCTATTATTAAAACCAAAATTATAATCATTCACTGGTAGATGTTTATTACACTAATTTTTTTCTAGTTAACAAAGGGTCTGCTATTTCTGGAAATCTTGAATAACTTCAGGGCACAAATACACATAGTTGAGGTATGAAGTGTAAACCCTTCTCTTCATGAATTTATTATTGTACTTTTCTTAAATGGTCAGAGAGACTAACATTCTGATTGCGTGGTGGGAGGGTGACTATATGAACTCACATGAAAGTTTTCTGAGCTGAGAGCCAGAGGTTGACCATACAAAGGTGAAAACATAAAACATAGATTTCACTTTTACAACATGCTTTCTAAATGAAAAGGGATTGAGAAGGCTTTCAGTTGCTTTTAGATTTCCAGGTTTGTCCTTTACTTTGTATTTCTGAAGCAGGTAAATAGGGCAAGTAGCACATAACAACAACAACAACATCACACAAAGATCAGAAAACTCTGGCAGGATTTTATGGCTTGTGCTTCTATCCCTCGTCCGGAGCCAAATGACCCCCATACATCAAATTACATAGCAGTTTCTAAGACAGAACCTATTATCGTTAAGTTGGAAGGAAAGTTCAAGCGGTGGTCATGGAGATGACGCTGGTTTTTCAGGTTCCTGATGGTTTTTTTTTTTTTTTCTTCTCTCTAATCCATCATGTTTTAACAGGTAGAATTTGATAGTTGTCCTGAATAACAGGACCTCAGAAAGTCCAAGGCAGGAGGCTCTGGGGACTTCTGTAACAGGGGGAAAGAGGTGGGAGTGGCCTGCTAGGACCTGCCTGAGAAATAGAGGGAGGAGTATAGAACTGTTCCAAGATTTGAGTTTGACTTTCTGGAGTGGGTCTTGTCTGTCTCTTCCCACCCAGAATGTTCCATCCAGCGTTTTCTCTCCCCTTTTTGACCACAGAGGTCTCATTAGGAGGAGGTGGGTCATATCCTTACACAAGGGTAGATTAATTGTCAAACAAGCTCAGCTTCTGAAATCAACAAGGGTCCAGTAGGGCTATTGCCTGAAAAGATTTTGTGCGTACCTCTCTTGGGTGCTGGAAAGTCCAAGAAGGGCCTGGATGGGAAGTCACCCCGCGTCATGGTTCTTTTGGCAAATATTAGTCCTAACGAGAATACTGGAGGAAAAGTTGGCGACCCAAACTCTCCTTTGCCCCTCCCCATGATCTCCAGAAGGGAGGAATGCAAGGAGCGGAGACCCCAAGTTTCTTCTTCCCTGGAAAGTAAGGGATTCGGATGCTGTTCCTTTCTAGCCCATCAGGCCTTTCTCCTTTTGAACTCCAGCCCCGGCTTCCCGACCTCTCTCTCTCCTCCTCTCTCCCTGGAAAACCCCCCAACTCCAGACGCAAGTTAAGCAAATATTTGTAGCTGCCAGTAAATTCCAGCGGCTTTTTATAGCGCGGCTCTCTGCGCCCGGGGCCAAGTCGTGCTGCTAAATATTGCTGACCACTTTTTCTTTTATGGCTTTCATGTCACTTAGCTATTGAGAGTAAGATGGATTTGCGCGGAGCCCTCACGGCGCTGCGATTCTCGCCCCCCAGGTCTGCGCGGGGCGGCCATTGGCTGCGGAGCGTCACGTGACCGCGGGGGCGTGCCAATGTGCGCCCTCACGGGTGTCAAGCCCCTGTCAGAGTGTGCGATCAAGATCGTGAAACAACGCGATGCAAAAAGCGACCTACTACGACAGTTCGGCGATCTACGGTGGCTACCCTTACCAGGCAGCCAACGGGTTCGGTTATAATGCCAATCAGCAGCCGTACCCGGCATCCACAGCGTTGGGCGCCGATGGCGAGTACCACCGACCCGCCTGTTCACTCCAGTCGCCTGCAAATGCTGGGAGCCACCCCAAGGCGCACGAGCTGAGCGAGGCCTGTCTGCGCACCCTGAGCGGTCCGGCCAGCCAGCCTCCGGTTCTCGGCGAGCCGCCCCTGGCCCCACCGCCACCCCAGGCTGCGCCCCCTGCCCCACCGCAGCCTCCAGCTCCGCCTCAGCCCCCTGCACCCACCCCTGCCGCGCCCCCGCCCCCCTCTTCAGTCTCCCCACCTCAGAATGGCAGCAGCAACCCCACCCCCGCCAGTGCAGCCAAGAGCCCCCTACTCAACTCGCCCACCGTGGCCAAACAAATCTTCCCCTGGATGAAAGAGTCTCGGCAAAACACAAAGCAGAAAACCAGCGGCTCCAGCTCAGGTAAAGAGGTGCCTTCCGCAAGAGGTCCCTCCGTCCTGGCTTCCAGCCCCCCAAGCCGCCTCCAGCCACAGCCAGCAGGGTCTGGGAGTGCTGGAATATTTCCAGAATTCACTGCTCCTCCTCCCCCCAACCCTCAAAGGTTTCCAGAGTCTTTGCTACTAGGGAAAGGATTGGACTCTGTGCCTGGGAAACCCTAGAAGGAGACTTGATGGGAGTCTTCTGGATCTCTCTAAGAGCAAGTGGGCCCTAGTGACTTTGGAATACCTCCTTGTAGAGTTAGGACCTTTGGGCAGAACAGACATGGGCACCACTGTTTCTCTTTTTAGCACAGCTCCTCATTTCTAACAAAACAGTGGTACCTACTCCACAAGGAAATGTGGCAGAATAAAAGCAGGCCTCCAAGTCAGACTTAATGGTCTGCCTATAATCAGAGCCTATTTTTAATTTTTGCTCCAGCAGATGGAGTGGCTGCCTTACCTCTGGGAAGGCCCTACTCAGACTTAGTACAATGAAGGTCGCCAGGGATTTCCTGGGGGAGGAGATTCAGACTTGTCATCCTAATGGGAACCACATGGGCCTTCTGGAACCAGATTCCAGGACAGGCTCTGGGCCTTGTGCTTCCCAGCATCTTGGTTTCCTACGCCACTGCCTTCTCCAGTTGCTGGTGCTCTATTCTGAACCTGAGCATCTGGAGCCTTCTGGAGCCAGGAATGGGGGCAGGGGGAGGTGGGGAGCAGGGAGAAAAGGAGGGAAAAGGAGGGTCAGGATTAGTGGGCATAGCTGGGGCATGCTGCTTGGTGACATGAAGAACCCTAATTAATGGCATCCAGCACCAGATGCTTGGGCCTCCCCACCAGAAACGGGATCTCTTTTCAATGGGATCTCCTTCTTTGGCCAGAGAAAGTCTTCCAGAGTGGAGCTTCCACTCCCGTCCTCTTTACTGGACAGATTAAATAAGAGGCCAGTGGAGGCAACTGTCCAATTCTTCAGTGAGATAGTGATGGAAGGAAGGTTTATTGAGTGTGTATTAGGTGCCCCACATTCCAGTTACTGTGAAGGGAATAAACAGGATGAGACCTGCCCATGCAGAGCTTGTAGTCTGATAGGGCAAAGGATCAGGAAATCAGAAACTGAATAGCTCCAGAAGAGAAACAGACTAGGAATGAAAACAGGGCGTTCTACTTTTCTGTTCCTTGCCCCCTTGGAGAGGCTTATGACTTGCAGCTTTAGTCAGTGAGAAACTGCTGACACTTTCCCCACCAGGACAGAAAATAGTACCTACGTCCTTCTTCCTCTTTCTGGGCCCTGATAGATGGAGGGGTCTTTGGGGCCTGGAGGAAGGAGGGGCCTGGCTAGGTCAGGGCCTGGGCAGGGCAGCCCCTGATGCCACTCTTCCTCTCTCCTCTGATCTCGCAGGGGAGAGCTGTGCAGGTGACAAGAGCCCACCTGGGCAGGCATCATCCAAGAGGGCGCGCACGGCCTACACAAGCGCGCAGCTGGTGGAACTAGAGAAGGAATTTCACTTCAACCGCTACCTGTGCCGGCCGCGCAGGGTGGAGATGGCCAACCTGCTGAACCTCACTGAGCGCCAGATCAAGATCTGGTTCCAGAATCGACGCATGAAGTACAAGAAGGATCAGAAGGGCAAGGGCATGCTGACGTCATCAGGGGGTCAGTCCCCAAGTCGCAGTCCCGTGCCCCCCGGCCCTGGCGGTTATCTGAACTCTATGCATTCGCTGGTTAACAGCGTCCCATACGAGCCCCAGTCGCCCCCGCCTTTCTCCAAGCCCTCTCAGGGCGCCTATGGGTTGCCCCCTGCCTCCTACCCCGCACCCCTGCCCAGCTGCGCACCGCCGCCGCCTCCACAGAAGCGCTACACGGCGGCAGGGGCGGCCGCGGGGGGCACACCCGACTATGATCCACACGCGCATGGCCTGCAGGGCAACGGCAGCTATGGGACTCCACACTTACAGGGAAGCCCCGTCTTCGTGGGGGGCAGCTATGTGGAGCCCATGAGCAACTCTGGCCCGCCCCTCTTTGGCCTAACTCACCTGCCCCACGCCGCCTCGGCTGCCATGGACTACGGGGGCGCTGGGCCACTGGGTAGCGGTCACCATCACGGGCCCGGGCCAGGGGAACCGCATCCAACCTACACGGACCTTACCGCCCACCATCCTTCTCAGGGAAGAATTCAGGAAGCCCCCAAGCTCACTCATCTGTGATGGTGGGCTTGGGGCTGCGCGCCAGGAGAGTCCCCCCACCCCACCCCACCCCACCATCTTTCTTCATTTGCTTTTTTTGTTTTAAGGTTCTTTTTGCACCTCCCTTTCCTCTCTTCTCCAGCCCCCCCCCCCCCGCCCCGCTCTCCCCCGACCCGTTTTGTTTTCTTTGGTAACACGTTTTTATGGTTTATGTGACGTAGCAATCTTGGTTGCTGGAATGGCTGTCGGTATCAGTAGTGATATGTATCTGCTCCCGCCCCTCGCTGGGCCGCTGGCCTTGCACCCTTTACCTTCTCTACTCTTTGATCAGAAACAGGGTATATGAACAAATTTTCTAGCCAAGTTCTTCAATGTGAATTTGTTCGTACATTATGGCTCCCGAGGGGAAGCAATTACTTTTAATTTTTAGTTGTTTTTTTTTTTATTGCACTTCTTGTAAAGAGCGAGAAAAAATCAAAGGCGCTTTGAGACAGGGGCTCCCTGTACAAGGATGACTAAGTGTACGTCTTTCCGTGTGTGTATGCTGGTGAAGTCAGATTTATTTATATTTTTTTTGCAAGCATTGAATAATCTAAGTTTTAAATATTATTTATCCCCATCCGTCTGTATTTATATTAAAGAAATTCTGTACCCTGATTGTTCAGAAGGTTTCTTGGGCCTTTTGTTCAATGGTGTATTGGCGTACATAGGAAAAAAAAGTTTATTCGAAAGGGAAGTATAATTCCTTTATAAAGATGGTAATGATGCAATAATACCAGAGAGGATCCAGCTTTTGAAAACAGTGATCTAGGTTTGTAACATCCGGCGAAACTGGGAAAAAAAAAATCTGTAAACGCGAAAAATGCTAGATTTGTTTTGAGAGTTCTACATTCCTTGCTGCTCACATTCTGAGAAACAAAACAAAAAATAAAATAAAGTTTTTATTCTGAATAATATCCGTGTTCAAAAGAGAGTCTTTGGCCGAAGAGAAGGGTCTGCATGGAGTCCAGGCGGAGGTGAATTGGCGGAGCAGGCCGCGGCAGCCCTCCAGCTCCAGCGTGAGGCCTGGCCAGGCGGCTCGCCTGGGAGCGCGGCGAATTCTCGGGGAAGGCAGTCGGAGCTTCTGGCGGCGGCCGCTCTGGAAACACCGAGCTGGCAGCTCGCTGGGCTGCCCGGTTCCCAGCTGCCACCGTGGCCAGCCGCGGGCGAAGGGGCGGCGGCGGAGTGCTGAGTGCGGAAGGAACAAAGGCGGCCCGGCTGAGACGCGGCGGGGGGTGCACAGGTGACCCGGCAGCCCCGCCAGGGAGTAAGGTAGGGCTGTCTTCTCCACTATCTTTTTTGGATCAAAGCGGGCCAGCCAACGCCTTACCACGGGGAATCGCCGGCCGCGCTGAGGATGCATTTTCTAGGAGCAACCGAATGCTCCGCGGATGCTTCGCTGTTCCTTACCGCACCAAGAGGAACCACAGGAATCACAGCTAAAATCGCCCCTGGGAGTGGGGAGGTTCCGAAGAGACCCACGACTCCAGCAAAAGAACGGCTGAACTCCGAGGAGCCTGCTCAAGTCCTTCCATAGACTGAGTCCTAGCATTGGCTTCTTCCCGGAATATAGGATTTGGCGTTCTCTGGATTTATTTCCTCTCCTTCTTCCCTCCCTGCTTTCCTTTTATGGCCCAGGGGGAGGGGGAGAGAGAGGAGATCGGTATCTTTCTAATAAAAATGCAGTTTTAAAGTACTTCTTTTATTTAATGCTACAGGAGCTAAACATTATATTTCTACTGCTGGATTTAAGAGGGCTGACTACTGACTGGCTGGCAGAGGCAAAGGCAGGCACAGGAAAGGAAAATATTTTCATGTTCAGATTAAAGAATTGCTCAGAGAAGAAACCAAAATCAGAAAGTGCAAACCTCGGAACTGCATCCCCATCAGCAACTCCCCCCCTCCAAAGCAGAAAGTGAGGAACCACCTGTGTCTGGGTATCAGGAGCATCTGATGTGAGAAATGTATCCCCCATCTCCCCGGATTGTATCTTTCAGAGGCAGAGATGGGAAATGTCGCCATTTTGTTTGCAATCCAAAATATACATCATCATGGCCACTATCTTTCCCCTGAGAAACTCCGGAATATGAGCTTTCAAAACAGGCAATAGGAGCCATTTTAGGGGTACCTACTGGGCCTGGAGGAGCTGCTTTTAGGGAACCTCCTGAAGTCTCAAAAAAAAAAAAGAGAAAAAGACTGGGAAGATGCAAAGTCAGGCAGCTGTAAAGAGCTGGGTGTTTCACTGCTAGAGGTGCTTCCCCTAAATCTGTCCTGGAGCTCCTGCTACATTTTTTTTTTTTTTTTTTCCTTTTCAAAAGAGTTTAGGATGTAGAAGAAGTAGATTTTGCTCTCTACCCCACTCCTACATCCCTGCTGAAATATGGCGCAACCCAGAAATGCAGAGTTGGAAAACCAGTGTTTTCTCCAGTGAGGACTGGAGCTTCCACCCTTTTGCTTGTTCAGATATGAACACAGTAGGCTGAGCAGACAAGGGAGGCTTCTGTTAAGTAATAATTTTAGAGGAGTGTGTAAAATTACCTGGGCAGTAGGGGGAGGGGAGAAAGAGAAGGCAGAGAGAGAGAAAGCTACCCATCCAGAGAGAAAAAAAATCTTTCAGGGATACCACTATTTGTAGTTTCTAAAATCTGCCCTTTAGCTGAGGAAGAACTGGTTTGGAGGCGTCCACCTTCCCTCAGGGCAGATTTTTAAAGTGAGATTCCAATATGATTTCCCTTATCTTGCCAGTCAAGATGTTCATTTTGACTTTCAGAGAAAAAAAATATCAATCTCAACCTCCATTTTCTAGATATTAAACAGAAATCTGTATTAAAATATCTCCTGAGTTAAAGTAATAGATTTGGGGAAGATTTCAGTGTTGAGTGGTTTAAAAAAAAAGGGGGGGGGGGTTCTTCCAGATGGTATTTGAATTAAGGCCGCTGAGGCGAGCAGAAAGCTCTCACCCACGCAGCCCCTGACAAAGCCTCAGCGATATGGGGGCAGCGTTGCTTCCTTTCCACACTCCTCCTCCCCTTAACCCCTCAATATTTTCTGGTAAAAGCAAATGCCAAAAGCCACCATCCCAGAGTCCGCAAAGCACCTTTCCTAAAAGCAGCCCTCGAACTCTGCTGCCAAAAATATCTTTAAAGAGACTAGTTTTCCTTGTTTCCTTGGTTTCCTGCTCTCCTCTTTGCTCAACCACATTTGATCTTGGAAAGAGCTCGAAGCTGAAATGTGTTCTTAAGGGCCAGAAGCTGTCAAGGCTTTTGGTGAGCAAGATTGATCGCACCCAGACTTCCTTCAGAGCTTTGTTTGGAATAAAAGCAAGAAAACTGAAAAAAAAAACCTCACATTTTCCAAAATAGCATCTCTATCTGTAAGGCATTGCTCTGGGCTAGTCAATGACGGAGGCCACTTTCTAATTTCCAACCCAAGCCCCTTTGATGCCAGCCTCAGAGATGGAGTCCTGTCCTTGTGGCTTGCTCAGCCTTTCTTGTTTTCTACGTAGATTTTTCTCCCCCAACAATCTTTCTCTCCCTAGCCATCAGAATGATTTATTTTCCTGCCACCGATGCCTGCCGGCCAGGGGGAGTCTGATCACTTGGTCCATTTCAAAGGAAGCAAAAGCGAATCATCATCCTCGGTGTGGGGGAAAAGAGATACCTTCAGATTGCTCTCTCAGCCTCCTTCCCTTTTTCTGGCTTGGTGGATTTTTGCAGAGTTATTGTTTGGTATCTAAAGGTGTCATCTTTTGAACCCTCCAGCACAGTCCAAGATGCGCTCAGTCTCAAGTCTCCGAGTTGGAAAAAAGGAGTGAACAGAGAAACAGAACCTTTATAATTCCTCCTTGGGTCGCCCTTTCTCACCCGCGGTGCTGTTTCCCACAACAGACCCCGAGTGCAAACATCCCTGGTGGCCAAGAAGCGGGACAGTTCAGGAGACGATTCTGGCTGCCAAGGAGCACTCACTGCATCTGAATCAACAAGCCCCATCAGAGCGACCAGGATGAGAAGAAGGGAAGGAGAAGAAAAAGAAAGAACAAGCAAGCACCTTCTCCCTCCGTGCTGCTAACTTCCAACAGACTTCCTGGAAATCAGAAATACTTACCGCACCCGAGCCCTACGGGTATGAAACCCAGAATGCCAGGAGCCGCACGCGCCTGCTCGGGGCGGCATTTCTTTGGCTGGCCGCCGCCCTGGCTACAGGGATTTGGGCACATGGATCTGGGGTTGTTGTCTCGCTTGGCACATGCCTCTATCTTTCTCGAGCCACTCCTGAAAAGTTGATGGCGCAGGAGGGTCGGGAAGCCTGGAGAGCCGCCTCCCGTTTTCCGCTTCCCGCTGGAGCCAGATGCGAAGCTGTCGTGGAAAAGCCGGCTAACAATGGACCCCGGTCCGGGGTCCGGGGGGCGCGGACTCCGAGCTGGGCTTTGGGGAGGGGGGTGAGGGCCTGAGGGAAGTGGGGGGAGGAGAGGTGGACAGAGGGGAGAGGGAGGAGGAAGACAGAAGAAGAGGGGAAAAAAAGGGAAAGAGGGAAAGACGGGAAGGAAATCAGAGGCAGATCAGTTCTGAGATCCAGGAACTGGTTTTGGAAAAAGCGGAGGAGGAAAAGGGAAATAAAAAGGGGGAGCCCCCTAAATAATCCTTCTTTTTCTGTCCCCGACCCCCCTTACTCTGTCTCATCTCCCCTCTCCCTCTGCTTCTTCTTCCTGCTTTAGCAGAACTTATGTGGCTGGGATGCGTGGCCCTCGGGTGTCAAAACTTTGAAGATTAATGGATTACTTTGTTAATGACTGCAGGCGTCAGACTGAGGTGCTTAAATGATTTGTGAGGTGCGAGGCGTCTTCCCGACGTCCCAAACAATGCGCGGAGTGTGCGGGGGAGGCAGAGGGCGGCCGCCGGCGGGACCGGCAGCAGGGCTAAGCACTCGCACGCACTCACACACTCACACACACTCCCAGGCGCACACACCACCTCCGTGTGGATCAGGAGGCAGGCAGGCAACCTCGCCCTCACGCATTGCCACGCATCCCCAACCCACACCCACATATATGTATTTTTGCCCTGAAAAAAGTGTAAATAAAGCCCCGCTGGCCCCCAATGAGGCGTTCCTTCCCGACTTTTTTGGATCAATCAAACAGACAGTGGCTTCTTTTGATTAAAGCCCAAATTGTCATTGGGCAGAAGCAATCATGTGACAGCCAATTCGGTCCAATTTCAACCTTGTCTCCATGAATTCAATAGTTTAATAGTAGCGCGGTCCCCATACGGCTGTAATCAGTGAATTAGAAAAAAAACACCCCAGCAGCGATCTTCTATGATAGATTTTTTTTTCCCCTCCGCGCTCGCCTTTTTCCTGGGCCTTGCCCCCCCAAACCCCTCCAGAAGAGGGAACTTTTTCTCCGAGGGGGCTCCAAGGAGAAGGCCATGAATTACGAATTTGAGCGAGAGATTGGTTTTATCAATAGCCAGCCGTCGCTCGCTGAGTGCCTGACATCTTTTCCCCCTGTCGCTGATACATTTCAAAGTTCATCAATCAAGACCTCGACGCTTTCACACTCGACACTGATTCCTCCTCCTTTTGAGCAGACCATTCCCAGCCTGAACCCGGGCAGTCACCCTCGCCACGGCGCTGGCGGCCGCCCCAAGCCGAGCCCCGCGGGCAGCCGCGGCAGCCCAGTGCCCGCCGGCGCCCTGCAGCCGCCCGAGTACCCCTGGATGAAGGAGAAGAAGGCGGCCAAGAAAACCGTGCTGCCGCCTGCCTCGGCCGCCGCCGCCACCGGCCCTGCCTGCCTCAGCCACAAAGGTCAGTCCAAAGACCTGGCCCCAGGTCCTGGGACCCTCTTCACCTTCTGGGCTGCCCCGAGAGCGGTTATGGGGGAAGGGAGAGTGGGTTGGGAGAGAAGGGGGAGAGGGAGAGATGCTTGGCTGCTTTCCCTTCCCCTGTGGGCTCAGGAGTGGGTTTGATGTGGAGACAAGGGATCCACAATGAGACATATATATATTTTTAAGAAGGGGGTGGGGGAACTTTCCCTAACTTGTGTAATGTGGGATGATTTATTTGAGTTGGAACTGACCTCCTCTTGTCTAGTTGTCCTAGAGTTTGGCTTTTTGACAGTAATGAAGAGTGATAGATCGCTCTTGCTCAGCTAAGCAGCTGATGCATTAATTATAAATTGTGGTGTGGCTAATATAAAGTTTGCTCCCGGATGGAGAGGTTGGGGGGAGCTACAGGCAGGAATCTGATGGAGGTGGAAGAGATGGGGTCTCCCCAGGCTAGGCTCCCAGGAAGGGCAGCACAATAGCTTTACTGCATCCAGGGGCGGCCATTTTGTTGCAGTTGATCTTTTCTGCTATATTTATTCTCCAGTGGAATAACCCCGCTCGGACCCCTCCACCTCCAACTGTGCGCGTGTCTCTTGTTGGTTTCCCTTTCCTCAGAATCCCTGGAAATCGCCGATGGCAGCGGCGGGGGCTCTCGGCGCCTGAGAACTGCTTACACCAACACGCAGCTTTTAGAGCTGGAAAAAGAATTTCATTTCAACAAGTACCTTTGCAGACCCCGAAGGGTGGAAATTGCAGCGCTGCTGGACTTGACTGAGAGACAAGTGAAAGTGTGGTTTCAGAACCGGAGGATGAAGCACAAGAGGCAGACCCAGTGCAAGGAGAACCAAAACAGCGAAGGAAAATTTAAAAGCCTGGAAGACTCTGAGAAAGTGGACGAGGACGAGGAAGAGAAGTCGCTCTTTGAGCAAGCCCTCAGCGTCTCTGGGGCCCTTCTGGAGAGGGAAGGTTACACTTTTCAGCAAAATGCCCTCTCTCAGCAGCAGGCTTCCAATGGACACAATGGTGACTCCCAAAGTTTCCCAGTTTCGCCTTTAACCAGCAATGAGAAAAATCTGAAACATTTTCAGCACCAGTCACCCACTGTTCCTAACTGCTTGTCAACAATGGGCCAGAACTGTGGCTCTGGCCTAAACAATGACAGTCCCGAGGCCCTCGAGGTCCCCTCTTTGCAGGACTTTAACGTTTTTTCCACAGATTCCTGCCTGCAGCTTTCAGATGCAGTCTCGCCCAGTTTGCCGGGTTCCCTCGACAGTCCAGTAGATATTTCAGCTGACAGCTTTGACTTTTTTACAGACACACTCACCACAATCGACTTGCAGCATCTGAATTACTAAAAACATTAAAGCAAAACAAAGCATCACAAAAAAAAAAAAAAAAAACCCCTTTGACCAGGTGGTTTTGCTTTCCTTTATTCTAATTTTTATTTTATTTTCTTCTTGACTTACCCTCTCCCTCTTTTAAATGTTGGAAGATTTTTCTGTTTAGTGATTCCCTTGACCCAGTTTCAGAGTCATCTTTTCTCCAGACTATTTTGGAGTTTTAGTTGTTTTAAATCTAATCCAACAACCCTCTATGTGATTTCCTTAAAGCAATATATGAGGCCTGCAAGAAAGTGATCATATATTATTGTATCTTCACTTTCTTTTTATTTTTGTATTACGTTAGGGTGCATTGTCATGCGTATTTTTGGTAGAATAAATTCTCCTTTGCTATAAGTAGCTTATTTTTTTCCTCCCCCTCTTTCTCAAGGCTCATAACAGCTTCTTTTTCCTCTTTTAGTCTAACTTGGTAAATAAAATTCTGGTCACAATCCACTTTCTTTTCCAATTTTAATATATTTATTGAATGGGCATGTTCAAAGTCTTCAATAGAAACAGCAACAAAAAGGAAAGCCAGAAAAGTGTTAGGGCTTCTGAGAAGTGTGTTTTGTTTTTTGTTTTTTTAAGGGAATGGATTAGGTTTTCAACATAGAGGTTCAAGCCATAGATTTAAATTGGTAATAGAAACAGGATTGGGCAGCCTCAGAGTTGGGCCAAGCCCAAGCTTTTGAAAGTGGAGAAATAAAGTGCCTACAGAAACCTCCAACTCCAGGAAGGAGGAACATGGAGTTTCTTTAACAAGCTACCAGTCTCCAGGTCAATAACTAAGTATACAACAGTTCATTTATTTATACATGTTTGTTTCAAATATCTACATTCCAACCCCCTCCCCCACAAATCCCCAAACATTTTCAGTGTGGTTGATTAGTCTCCCAGCTGTTGATGGGTCCAGGCAAACAGGTCTAAAACAGAAAAACAAAAATAAAACAAAACAATGGTTACTAGCTGGAAAATGCACTTCAGAAAGGGTTCTTTCCAATCCTCTGGTTCAGTCATTCTAGGATTCTTTGTTTTTCCCCCCCAGGGTCAGAAAAATCAATATTTCATTCTTAAATCTGTTTACATGGCAAATAATGGATCATTAAAGCTTTGAAGTCAGGTTAGCAAGATGAGATTTAAAGTGGAGTGTTTCTACACCCCAGGTTATAGATTAACCCAGTTTCTAGAGAAAGAGAGAAAGCACTTTAAATGAAATATCAATAAAATGTGATCTAGGGATGTTGCTGGGTTGTTCTGTTTTTTGTTTTTTTTTTTTCCTCCCTTCTTATGTCTCCCCATGTTTATTTTTCCCTTACTGAGCTCTGTTCTGATGGCTACTTACCGTGAGAAAACGCAGAGTGTAAGCAACATGTGTGGGGGGTGGGTTGATTTAAGAACCCGGCTCTTAATAGCAAAGGATTGGAAGTTATGAGGAAATCGCGATCTTTCTCCACGGGTTTACTGCCTACCTCCCCAACCCTTTTGCCCCCTAAATCCTGGCAGCGGCGGAGGCGAGTGAGGACCCGGGCAGGTCTCCTGCCCTCGGCGCGGCGCGGAGCGGGGCAAGCGGCAGGGCCGCGGCCAGGGCTAAGCCGCTGCTGTTTGCGATTCATCCTCCACTCATAAATCAAACGCTTTCTATGAATGAGAATGTCATCAAAGAGATCAATTGCAGGAACACATGCACAAATAAAAATCCTCTTACGTATTTGCCGGGGATCCCCGTCCGAAAGCATTAAGTTAGAAGGCGTTTAGTCATAATTCATTTTTATTGCTCTTTTAAAACAACAGCAGCTTGGCTGAGCTGCGGATGCCATGAACAGCTCCGGGCCTCGGCGGCGTTTTGTCTCTTCCTCGCTCCTTCCCTTTCTAGTAGAGCCATGAAAGAGGCGCTTTGAGCCCAACAAGCGGCTTGCAAGTGACCGGGCTCGCCTTTCATCCAGTCTTCACGGGCGGTTTAAGAGATTTTGGCTCGGGTCGTGGGGCGCTGGCCTACTTGCCCCCACGGACCTCGGGTCTCCTACCCGGCGGAATGAGCCCTGGGATTTCGTGGGGGTGGGGAAGGAACCGCGCTACGGAAGCCCCCGGGCTCGAAGCCAGAGGAGGCTGCCTTTGTGAGCCGCACGGGGAGAGCGGCGCTCTGGGCGACCAGCCTGGGCGGAGTCGGCTCGGCCGCGGGAGCCTGCCTGCCGGGAGCGGTGCGCGGAGGCGGGTCGGTCGCCCGCCGCTGTACAGCGGCCTTATGTGCGAGCGCAAGCTTATGTGTGATCCCAAGAAAAACATTCCACCCACGAAGGCCGGGAAAACAAGCCCGGAGGGAGGAAGAGAGGTGGAGGGAGAGGAGCTCAGAGGCCCAGAACTAGTAGAGGAAGGAGAGAGGTTGCAGACTGGGGTGACTCCGTGGTGCGAGCCCTGCGGCGGAGGGGGCCGTGCAGACCCGGGCCGAGAAAGCCAACAAAGGGACCGGAGTGAGGCAAGGGCCAGAACCTACCGACGAGCTTCGGCTGGAGGAGCAGGTCGTCCGCAAAGCCAGCCGGGACCCCTAATGTCCTGTCTCCTCCCCCGCAAGAGCCCCTTCTCTCCCCCTGGCTGGACGCCTGGCACTCCCAAGGAAGCCACCTCCAGGAGGGCCTCCTTGCCTTTTCCCTTCTCCAGGGTGAGGTTCTCCAGGTGCTGAAATTGGGGGGCAGGAGTGACCTTTCCGGGCCTCCCTCTCAACTATGATTGGGGATAGGTCACAGGTCACAGGAAAATACCTTTCAAAAGGAAATGTGTAGGGGGAAATGTGCCTTTGCTTCTGAGGGAATCCACAGTTAAACGTCCGTCCGTTTTCCCTCTTGGGGACACAGGTTAGGATGGAACTGGTATAGGTGGAGAACAGAACACAGAAACCTGAAAGGCTAACACCTCTGAAATGTGCCTACCTCAAGCAAAACTTCCTTCTTTTACCCGGGGAGGGAAAGCTGGAGGGGAGTGGGAACCCCAAAGCCACACACAATCATCAGATAAATTTGATCCGTTGGATCCCCATGTGGTGAACATGGTCACAGTAAAATCTGTACAACATTGGCTGCGAAATTCTCGTATGATGTCTGGACTTCTTTTACCTAAGAATGCATCAATTCCTGGCCTCTGTTTGGCCTTTTCTCTGTACAAGTCAAAGGCTGACACGAGGCCTAATAGTAAAGAGCAATTAACGACCCCGTGGGCATCGGGGTAAGAGGAAAGTGATGGAGAACAGGAACGCTGTCCTGGGATGACGCTCAGATTTGCAAGTGTCTCTCTAGGGGTAGACTTGCAGGTTTACAGAAGGGACTACACAGTCAGTTACAAAAGGGAGGCGGTGTTGCTGGGGAAGAAGAGAATGTCCCGTCCACCATCAGCCATCTGTCCCCCGCCCCTCCCACCTGCCAGCTCACACCCCCACATAAGCTGTGCAGTAGAATTGGGGGGGGGGGGGAGTGTAGGTAAAAGAGGCTCTACCACTTCTAACGTCCCCCTCCAGAAAACAAGAAACCTTGCGGGGGTGGGTGGGGGTGGGAAGGAAGAGTTCATCGTACTTCGCCGGAGCTGTGGTCTCACCCTTTGAGGCCCGGGTGGGAGCCTGCAGGCCCCTGGTTCTTAGGGAGCCGGCAGATGGCCTGCAGCGCAGGGCCCGGCCCCCACGCTGGCCACGTCCGCTATCGTCATCTCTCTCCCCCTCCTCCTACCCCTCAAAATCCAGCCGTGTAGTTACTCCGGATCTCGTAGGGCTCCCGAAGCAAAGCTGAGTGGGGAGGAGAAAGGGGCGGAGAGCGAGGAGCGAGGGAGGGCGAAGAGCCGGGCCACCCCCAGCCTCGGCCAGCGAGCCTAGCTCCAAAGGCTCGGACCCCCTCTCCCGGGCGTCGAATTACAGAAGCTCCCGGTGGCCACACTAATAGCCAGAGGGTGGGGAGGATGCGGGGGGGGGGGGGTTGGGAGGAAGGAGGCTTCAGGACCCTCCTTGAGGAAGGGAAGTTTCCTTTCTTGCCCTCGTACCCTCCACGCCCACTCGGGTTCCTCCCAGCCAGCCCTCTGCGTACTTCCCTCTCCATCCCGACTTTAGAGACCTGGTGTCCTAACCGCGTCCTACGCCACCATTCTCGGCCCTCCTCAAGGCACCATAGAAGGGACGGAAGGGAAAGAGCCCGGAAAGCGACCCTTTCAGTTCCTGGCTTTCCGGGCTCGGCCAGTGTGCTAGTGGCGGCCCAGCGAGCTCCTCCTCCCCACTGATTCCCAGCCCGAGAGATCGCGGAGCCCTTCGTGCTTCTCACCTTTTGCCAATTCATCTTTTGTGCGCGGTGGGGAGGGGGGCGGTGACGGGGGATGCCTTCCAGCCCCCACCTCCCGGAGGGGGGAGGGCGATCGGAGTCGGCGCGCGCAGAAAGCGGCCTCTGCTCCCCTTCGCCTTAGCGCTCCGCTTCTGCCCTTGCGGCCGCAGCAGCTGCTGCTGCCGCCCAGGCTGCCTGGGGGGGCGACTGCGCGTCACCTAGACTGAGGAGCGCCGGGGATTTAAATGCCACTGAAACGGTGATCCATCACCGCAGGAGCCAACAAACTTTCTCAGGAGGCTCCGCCATTGGCTGATAGAATCACGTGCCCCTCCCGTAGCGCCCTCCGCCCTCCCGCCCCCCGCCCCCCCTTGCGCACTGTACATTCATATCATTTTTCTTCTCGGGCCCCATGGAGGAAGTGAGAAAGTTGGCACGGTCACCCAGGACTTCGCAGGACCCGGTCACTCAGTGACAGATGGACAATGCAAGAATGAGCTCCTTCCTGGAATACCCCATCCTCAGCGGTGGCGACTCGGGGACCTGCTCAGCGCGAGCCTACCCCTCCGACCACGGAATTACAACTTTCCAGTCGTGCGCGGTCAGTGCCAACAGCTGTGGCAGCGACGACCGCTTCCTAGTGGGCAGGGGTGTGCAGATCAGCCCGCCCCACCACCACCACCACCATCACCACCCCCAGCCGACCACCTATCAGACTTCTGGGAACCTGGGAGTGTCCTACTCCCACTCGAGTTGTGGTCCAAGCTACAGCGCGCAGAACTTCGGCGCGCCTTACAGCCCCTACGCGTTAAATCAGGAAGCAGAAGTAAGTGGTGGGTACCCCTCGTGCGCTCCCGCTGTTTACTCTGGAAACCTCTCATCTCCCATGGTCCAGCATCACCACCACCACCAGGGTTATGCCGGGGGCGCGGTGGGCTCGCCTCAGTACATTCACCACTCATATGGACAAGAGCACCAGAGCCTGGCCCTGGCCACGTATAATAACTCCTTGTCCCCTCTCCACGCCAGCCACCAAGAAGCCTGTCGCTCCCCTCCATCAGAGACCTCTTCTCCAGCACAGACCTTTGACTGGATGAAAGTGAAAAGAAACCCTCCCAAAACAGGTCAGTCTTGCCATTCCATGAATGCTCCTTTATGATTCTGGAAGGAGCTGGTATGCTTGGTTTCCAAGGAAAATTGACCTTTTTATTTTTTTCCCCTTAAGAAAAGCTCTTGCTTCCCACTTCTGTTCTAGGGTGTGGAGAGATTGCCCAGGTGCTTTGAGGGCAAAGGAGCATCTGGTACTGTTGTGTTTCCAAAGGGGCTGAATTTTAGAGATTTAGGAAGTAGGAAGTGGGTAGGGGGGTGTGTGTGTAGGGGTGTGTGTGTGTGTGTGTGTGTGTGTGTGTGTGTGGAGGGCATTCTGTTAATATTTCCAGGCTCCATTAATCACGGGCTGATCATGCTAATGGTTGACTTCAGATCAACACTTTACACCTCATCACTCATCCTCCCAAGCCCGGATTAGGTTGAGAAAGTCTTGATTCCCCTCTTTACCTGAAGGTTGCTCTGAAGCGTGTAGGGAATCTGATATGATTATAAACATTTTTACCTTTTCCTCTCATTGCCCCCAGGGAAAATTGGAGAGTATGGCTACGTGGGTCAGCCCAATGCGGTGCGCACCAACTTCACCACCAAGCAGCTCACGGAGCTGGAGAAGGAGTTTCACTTCAACAAGTACTTGACACGCGCCCGCAGGGTGGAAATTGCTGCGTCCCTGCAGCTCAATGAGACCCAGGTGAAGATCTGGTTCCAGAACCGCCGAATGAAGCAGAAGAAACGGGAGAAGGAGGGTCTCTTGCCCATTTCTCCAGCCACTCCGACGGGAAGCGAGGAGAAGGCTGAAGAATCCTCAGAGAAGTCCAGCTCCTCGCCCTGCGTTCCTTCCCCGGGTTCTTCTACCTCAGACACTCTACCTACCTCCCACTGAGGCTGCCCCAGCCCCACTCAGCAGCCTGGGCTACTCCTCAGGCTGGGACTTCTTACCCAAAGCACATTAGCTTATCTTCCTTTCCATTTACAATCTCTCTCTTCCTTTCTGATCCTATCTGGGGAACTCCTGGCTGGGGATAATGTGTTTCCAGAGAATTCTGGATGAGAGACTTGATGGGGGGGGGGGAGGGGTGTTAGCTCCCTAAGGCAGCTGGAGTGCCAGCATCAATTTTCTGATGGCCCCTAACACCCCTACTTTTAGGAGATTTCGATTGAACCTACTGCTCCTTTCAGATGCTCTTTGGAAAATGGTCTCCTTTGCCAGCAGAAATATATCAGAGGAAGGCCTCTCATCCTTTATCTATCTGTATATTTACAGTTCTCTCCTACTTTGCCCTGAAAGTAGGCTGGAGAGAGAGAAGAGAGTCCAAGAGCTCATGAAGAAGAGGTTCTCTATGAGCGTGTTTACACAATTAATTCATCCCTTAATTTAATTTAATTCCATGTGCGTGAGTTTGCTGGTTGTAAATACTTTGTCCTGAAAGATTTATCTTTATACAGATTTTCTAGAAATGTTTAGATTAAAACAGGGTGGGCAAACTCTCAAAGCTGGTACAACTTTGTATGTGATTATAGGTTAAAGAATAAAAGTTCTCACTTAAAATCAATCAGATGCCTCAGAGGGTAGCCTCAGTTTGTTCTTTCAGTGAGTTAAGAAGGCCTGCAGAATACAAGGGTCAGAAACCTTGCTTCCTGGGCTAAATCTCTCCCCATCCCCACCCCTTTCTTGTTTCTCTGGCCACACTCTATTTAAAATTTGTGCTGGATTATCTGGGACCTAAAAGTATTATTCAAACCAGCTTCTTCCTTCCACAGTTATCTTAGCTGGATGTGATGTATTTTCAGCTCAACTATTAATGTGATGGATGGCACAATGAATGTATATTTTGTGTGATTCGTGAATAGTCTTTTGCATGTCGCACAATGTTTTGGTGTCCCTGAAGTACCACACTGAATTCTATCAGTTATCCTTTTGTGATATTTCCCATTTCCTGTACAATCATTAACAGCTCTGGGATCCTGGGGGTGGTGTGATCCAGAGCAGAGTTTACGGGTCTTAAGATGTCTGTAATAAATATATTCAAGTTTCAGACATGCTTCAGCATGGCTACAATTTGCTGGTTTCTCCAAAGTTGGCTCATTTCACCTGGGTAAGGGGAGAAGGCTTGTATTTTCAAAGAGGTGGGCCTTTTCTTGAGGAAAAAAAAGTAAAAGCTTTTCGTCATGTAGCTGAAACTTCCCCTATGAGTGTAATTGCACCTAACACTGTCTGTGAAATAGGTTGGTTTTCTCTAAAAGAGCAGCAGTTGTTATATTATAATCAAAGTTCATCATGGAAAAAAAAATGAATGGTGAAGAAATTTATGAAGCAGATCTATTTTTGAAACAAACATGGATACTTCCTGGGTCAAGTACTAACCTTTTCACCTCCAACTCAATGTTGACATATATATAAACAGAATCTCCTTCAAAAGCGAAACTCTTCAGTCAGTCTTTCCTCACATCAGTGAACCAAGAGATTCACATTTAATTAGCTCCCGTATAAAGCTGTTTGAGGATGAGGTCCCCACCCCACCCCTCTTCTTTCTGGGTTGTCAGTATGCCAAAATATTCCACTGTTTAAACTCAGTGTGATCTGTACTGAGTAAACCCCGCATCCCTCCTCCAATTCCTCCTGTCAATATCCACCCCTTTCTGTCACTTTTTAAACCCCTGCTCCCAATTCCTTCTGGGTTACACATCTCATTCCCATCAGATTCAGCTTTGATTTCACAGCCCTCATGGCTCTAAAGGGTCTACCGCTCTAATTTCATGCCATATAACCCAGACAAAAAAAATTAATTTTCTCTAGGTTCAACAGGTTCTTCCAGGTGAACTTGTGGAAGCTTCCCTGAAGTTGGTCAATATTCAAGTTGCTTCTGACCAACACTTGTTTCTGCTGCTCTCAAAGAGAGGAAGCCAGCAAAGCAAAGAGTTCTAAGTGACCCTCCTCCCAGACCTGTTACCATGTTCCCTTTACTTTCACACATTTTTGGAGGCTGTAATTTAGCCCCAAGAGCAGAGCAGAAATTTTACAGCATCACAAACAAATACAGACATATGACTTCCTTCCTTTCTGAAGGGTGTTTTACAAAGGATGGGCTGGGTTTCTGGGTGGGAGGGGAGAAATCCTACAGAAGCTTATAATATGCAGGCCTCCTAGAGCATCCTTGAGATTTCCTGTAGTTCTCTGTCAAAGGGAGCAAGCCTGGACTCTGCAGGCGCAGTTGCTGCGGCCATATCAAGAGCACCCGATACCCAGCGGCATCCCCCCCCCCCCACCCCCAGCTCCTGGGTTTTGGGGTTGCTTCTAAAAGACTCAAGTGGATGGAAGAGAACTTCAAAGTCAGTCAACTCTTTCTTTCATTTCCCGCCTGGCCATATACAGTATCTTTTGTTTATTAGTATAAGACCACACAGCAAAACAGATGGCTGGTTTTGAAATACTTTAATGTGTTAAAGTGTCATTTGCATGCCGCTGCTGAGATTTCAATATCTAAAAGCAGAGCCGACCCACTGGAATCCCAGAGATTCCAATCTTCAAGGTGCTGGTTTGTTTTAACGTAGTTGAGAGGAGAACAATGAATTATGGTAAAACATCCCAAGCCTTCTCTAGGTCATGGAATAAATCAGTTAGCAAGCAATGCATTTAGGAAGCATTAATATACCTTTCAACGAGGAAAACATTTGTATCTTTTTAGTTGTCCCTATTGATTAAATCAAAGGCGCTTAACACATCTTATTTCAAGGTCTCTCTTTTTCTGTTTAGGTCTCTGAAGAGCACAGTTAGCTCCTTAAAAAAATGACAGCCATGGTAACTGAAATGACAGAGGATGGAAAATAGAAAATAACATTTTAATGATAAATTTTAAAAGGACAAGAGTCTCAATTAAGGACTTGGGCTAATCACAGTATAAAATTCCACTTTTCAAATGCTTTTCCTCTCTTCTCTCACCTTCATTCAAAGTACCCCAGAAATTCAGGGTGTCCTCAAATGAGACTGAGTTGAAATTGTGCTGTGAATCTGAAGTCTGTTCTCGGATTCACCTTTGAAAGTTTACTTTTGGAGGCTATTCAGATGCCCTGGTGTTTTCCTCTGGGGCAATCAGATTCAAACCGATCAATATTTACTCAGTCTGAAAGGGTTGTTGAAAAGGCTGCTAACAACAAACTGCTTAGCTGCTCACCCCTGTTTAATCTCAGGTTCACCGAAAGTTCAAGAAGAGATGAATGCAGTGATGGGTCACTGTAGAATGAGTCCCAGCGGTTTATCTGAGCTCTCCGCTAAAGGCAACAATTATAGTTCCATCCCTCTTTGAGAAAGGGATAACTTTCCTATTATTCTTTTGCTAAACGGTGTTTACTAGAAACTTAAAACACTTTCCTCTGCCTTCCTGGCTTTTCTTTTGGCGGGGGGTGGCGGGGTGGGGGATGGAGCGCATGGAGACGGGCTTTTCAGCGGCCCTCCTGCCACCTCCTCTAGCTTTCTGCCAAGCCACTAGGTTTCATTTGACTTAAAATAAATTACACTGAATATTTAAAAAATGTTAAATTAGCCTGACAGAAGAGATCCGATTTATTTCAGATGCCACGAGCTATGAAATGAAACTCTTTGGGCCATTAGAGTTTATCTTCTTTGCGAAAGTACCGGGCAAGATTGAATTGGAATCCATTTGCGTTTGAGTAATATCAACGATCAGAGCCCCAATATCCATCTGAGATGGCTGTTTAGACAGGAGTGGGGGGAGCAGAGAGGGAAGTGACTTGTGCAGAAGCAAATAACTCAGGTGGAAAGTCAACTTTAAAACTGTTTGTTTCCTGGCACACAAACTGCTGAAATGAGAAAGGAAGACCCAAGGAAGCCAGTGGGGAATGGTGGGAGAAGATGCTGGACACTGAAGCTAATTGCTACAGCTCTTCAGAGGTCGAAGTTCATGTAATCACTGCATAAATGCATACTAAATAGGGGTTTATTAAGCTTTTCTAATGGCTGAGCACGTCTGTGAAGAAAAACGGTCACTGCAGATTGTGTTTCTTCCTGAAGAATAATCATCCTTGCAGTTGAAGTCTGAGTAGGAGTCTGAGTCTTTAATTTACTATTTTGAATGACGGGCAACACTTCTGTTTTAAAATTTTGAAATTGGTACATGAACAGTATCTTTGTTTATATTGGTTGGGACTGAACAATACCTCTCTCAGAAATGCTATGGTTTTTCAATACACACAAGAACATGAGTTAGCATGCCTCTATCAGATAAGCTACTCACTAGACGGCTAACTTTGGTGACCCTCTGCTGTAAATAATCACCTTTTTGCCTGCATTTCTGAGAACACCTAGAAGTTCTGTCTTAGGAATTCTTGTACCTAGGTGACCAGAACAGAAAGAAATCCATCTACCCAAACTCCCATTTTATGAATCAGAGAGATAAGTCACCCAACGGTGTATTGATTTGCCACAGAGCCCATAATATCAATATTCTTACTTCCTAAATGAAAACTAGAGTGGCTTAGCACCTGAGGTCAGTGCTCTGAATTCTAAATTCCTAATTTTATTTTGTTTCTTCCTATTTTATTCAATATGATTAGTTTCAGGCTGGATATTGTTTAAATTTTTTTACTTCTGGCTTACTAACCACACACTCAGTTAAGTTTTTGATTTTGAGGCCATCAGGATAACAGAATCTTTGAAACAAATCTCCCAGTATGGCAGATGGAATGTTTTCGCCATCTTGTTTGAACACCAAAATGTTGAGCTACTTGCTGTTAAATACATGTGTTCTTAAAATATAAAGATAGAGGTAGAGCAGGCAATGTTCAACATACATATATTTTTGTTGTTTTTAAATCTATACTAGGGAAGAGTAAATGAAAAAGGAGTTGCCTGAACCCAAGTTCAACCTCCCTTAAATTGCAAGAGGTATCACTCAGAAAGGGCTTGGAGATGCAGGAACATTCCAGGGGATGTCTTAATCCTGACTCATTTTTTTGTGTGTGTACTTGTTTGTTTCTGTTTGTTTTGTGGCACAGCATATACTCCTAAATGGTTCTGGTCCAAACTTCTTTATTTTCTCCAGGACTCACTCATGAACCTAAGACTCAGACACAGATACAGATACACACGCACACACTCTAAGCCCAAACAATTAACATCAGGTTTCCTTGCATCACAACATGCCTCGCTTTCCTTCCTCAGTGGGGTCCTTCTGATCTCAGCAGAACTTGCTGCCCAAAGAAACATCTATGCCTGTCAGTGTTTGAAGGACTGAACTAGAATCCCTAGCGTTTTAGAGCCTTATTTTAAATAAAACCAATTATCCAATATAGCTGCCTTTCCCGCTGCAGAACTGAAAACCAAGTATCAATCAAGCAAAGCTGCTCAGTAGACTCTAGCCTATGGTCCGCCCCCACCCCATCCCAAATCTCAGTTATACCATGCAAAATAGTCTAGAAAGGCTGTGTTTTTAGCTTATTTCAAATAAATGAAAAGGCCAATTTTTTCAACATTTCCAGACACATCTAAAATGTCTCCATTTTAAAACATCCCATTATATTTTTCTTGTTAAAAATGTGTTTGTAAAACGTCTAGTCACAGGGCTAATCAATAGAAATCATATTGTTTTACGTTTTCCTTTTAGGTTTGGGTGGTTATTTGGTTTTTAGGTGTTTTTTCTTTTTTCTTTTTTAAGCATTAAGCAACTGTTTGCAACAGAAAACAAAGGAAAAACTATTGAATGGCTTTTTTCTTTTTAAGTCGGGAAACATTTTAACCGTGCTGGACATTTCACAAATTACGACCTGCTGCCTTTTAAAAGAAAAATCGCCCAGACCCATAACGTAAAGGCAGAAAGCAATGACTTAAGATGGTAGGGATCGTTCCCCCGCCCCCACCCAATATCAGCAATGTTCTTGGACAGGAATTTTCCATTCTGAGGAGCAAATGGGTCCTTGCTTCAAGGCTCACGGGGAGCAGCTGCCTGAACCTCGGGGAGCGCATCGCGGGCGCGGAGACCTGGCCTCCGGGGACCGGGTTGGCGGAAGCCGGGGAGGCGGGGGGTAGGGGTGCCGTCCGGTCTCCGCGGGCCTGCGGGGGTGGAGAGAGCCCAGACCGTCACGGCTACTACTACTTTTCCCCCTGGGCTTCCCTGCCTTTTCGCTCTGACATCTGGAGCGAACGCGGCGGCTGCCTTTCGCGTCCTCGCGGGACCCACACGGATCAGGAGGCGGCAGCAGCCGGGTCTCCGGGGTTTGCGGGGAGCTGCCGATCCCGGCCGAGCGCCCGCGGGGTTGACAGTGAACGCCGCGGGAGTCGGGGCGCGTCCCGCAGTGCCTCTAGGGACACTCGCCTCCCGTCTCCGCCTTCTTTCCCAGCCAGCACCCCTGCGTCTGGGCTCCTGGGAGCGAGTCCCAGGGGCTGAGCTGCGGCCTACGATGCCGATGCCGCGGGCGGCCGCCTAACTCCTCGCGGCCTAGGTGAGGGCCTTGTGTCCCGCCCGCGAACCCACCTGGGTGCTGGACAGGACATTCTCCCCGAGGAGAAGAAACCCAGGTCTAGGACTTCACCTTTTTTATTTGAAAGCGGAGGGAGGCTTTACGCCCGGCCTGTCTCCTCTTCCCAGATTTTCAAAGTGTTTTTAATTGAGTAATATGTTAATTCCCCTTCTGGTTCAACTCAGACGCTTTGAGGGTAGAGGTGGGGGTTTGCAGGTGTGGTGAGTTTCTAAGCAGTTCTTCAATAGTGAATGTTCCTAGAGGGACGAGTACTTCTCTGCTCAGGGAAACATCCTTGGTTCTCAAATGTCGTCTTCTCATTCAGTTGTAGGGTCAAATTTCGCCTTGCTTCTGGTCTCATTCCTCTCTAGAAGGTTCCCTGGACTACTTCCCACTCTTTCTGCCGAGTACCTTAGTACTCCATCTTTTGTTATAGAACAACTAACAGGAGTTGTATGTTAGTTTTGACTCCCCCTAAGAGATCTTATGCTTCCTGAGGGCAGGGCTCTTGACGTTTAATAATGATGAAATAGTCTCTTCGGAAAGTGCTCTGGACTGGAATTCAAGACACCTGTGTTTACTCTTTTCTCCTTCACAGTATAGGCTTAGGTAGGATACTTAATGTTTCTGTGCTTTGAGATTCTTAAATTATAAAATAAGATGTATGTTTTTGTTGACTTTTAAGTTAGTCTCTAAAATTTATGCGGTTTTTCAGAGTTTTGTAAATCTGGTGTTTATTTATGGTTATCCTGAGCCAGGTCCTATGTCAGATACTTTACAGACAGTAATTCATTTAATCAGGCCTGAGAAGGAAGTATTTTGTTATTTTGATTTTCAGATAAGGAAATGGAGAATTCTAAGATGTTAAGTGACTTGTCCACTGAATCCAGAGCCTAAATTCTTATCCATTTTTTTGTAGTGCTTCTCCAGATAGCTAACCACATAAGTCCTCTGCAAAGAGTTATCAGACTATCAGTGTTTGATACAGGTACTAGCATGGATGATTGCTCACTGGTAAAGAATTAGAGAGTTGGGAAACTAATATCAGATGTATATGCAAGCTGTGGCTGTACATTCTTGGGAAAGTTAGCAAATGGCAAATATTTGAATGAAAGCAAAGCTAAAGAGAGGTCAAATTTAACAATTCAGTCAGTGAGAGGATTGATTTAAGAATAAAAGATTTTTTTTCATATCTTACAGTAATTGGTTAAAGTAATTATTTGCAAGGAAAGGAAAGATACCACTCATATTCACAAATTATGTCTGTGGCATGCCTAACATGTGGACAAAATTTGAAATATTTAATGTAAATTATAGATGTGGTTTCTCTATGAAAGCTAGCATCCATACAGCTGGAAACATTTGAATGCATGATGTCCCACACCCCAGTTTGCATTTGTTTATTTTATATACCGAAAATCCAGTCACAGTTTGCACTAAAGAAAAAAAGGAAAAGAAAAATTCATCCTCACCCATAGGGGTTACTCCTGTTATTTTACCACTTAACACTTGCTGACTGAGAATAACAAGAGGAACCAGATTCAACAGGAACTTAGAGGCATATGTTATGAAGCCTCAGCTCAGTTCAGTTCAGTTCAGTTGCTCAGTTGTGTCCGACTCTTTGCAACCCCATCAATCTCAGCATGCCAGGCCTCCCTGTCCATCACCAACTCCCAGAGTTTACCCAAACTCATGTCCATCGAGTCAGTGATGCCATCCAGCCATCTCATCCTCTGTCGTCCCCTTCTCCTCCTGCCCCCAATCCCTCCCAGCATCAGGGTCTTTTCCACTGTCAACTCTTCACATGAGGTGGCCAAAGCATTGGAGTTTCAGCTTCAGCATCAGTCCTTCCAGTGAACAACCAGGACTGATCTCCTTTAGGATGGACTGGTTGGATCTCCTTGCAGTCCAAGGGACTCTCAAGAGTCTTCTCCAACACCACAGTTCAAAAGCATCAATTCTTCGGCACTCGGCTTTCTTCACAGTCCAACACTCACATCCATACATGGCTACTGGAAAAACCATAGCCTTGACTAGATGGACCTTTGTTGGCAAAGTAATGTTTCTTCTTTTTAATACGCTATCTAGATTGGTCATAACTTTCCTTCCAAGGAGTAAGCATCTTTTAATTTCATGGCTGCAATCACCATCTGCAGTGATTTTGGATCCCAAAGAAATAAAGTCAGCCACTGTTTCCACTGTTTTCCCATCTATTTCCCATGAGGTGATGGGACCAGATGCCATGATCTTAGTTTTCTGAATGTTGAGCTTTAAGCTAACTTTTCACTCGCCTCTTTCACTTTCATCAAGAGGCTTTTTAGTTCCTCTTCACTTTCTGCCATAAGGGTGGTGTCATCTGCATATCTGAGGTTATTGATATTTCTCCCGGCAATCTTGATTCCAGCTTGTGCTTCCTCCAGCCCAGCATTTCTCATGATGTACTCTGCACACAAGTTAAATAAGCAGGGTGACAATATACAGCCTTGACGTACTCCTTTTCCTATTTGGAACCAGTCTGTTGTTCCATGTCCAGTTCTAACTGTTGCTTCCTGACCTGCATATAGGTTTATCAAGAGGCAGGTCAGGTGGTCTGGTATTCCCATCTCTTTCAGAATTTTCCACTGTTTATTGTGATCCACACAGTCAAAGACTTTGGCATAGTCAATAAAGCAGAAATAGATGCTTTTCTGGAACTCTCTTGCTTTTTTTGATGATCCAGAGGATGTTGGCAATTTGATCTCTGGTTCCTCTGCCTTTTCTGAAACCAGCTTGAACATCTGAAAGTTCACCGTTCATGTATTGCTGATGCCGGGCTTGGAGAATTTTGAGCATTACTTTATTAGCATGTGAGATGAGTGCAATTGTGTGGTAGTTTGAGCATTCTTTGGTATTGCCTTTCTTTGGGATTGGAATGAAAACTGACCTTTTCCAGTCCTGTGGCCGCTGCCTAAAGAGAGCCAATCTTTAGAAGCCAGTTATTCTCAGAACTCAATTTTGCATGAAGTCAGGCTGAGTTGTAGGTAGAAAAGTGCTACATTTGCTATAATTTACTTCCTCTTACTTTTCTCACTTCCATAAGTGAACAAGGACTTGGCATATAATTACAAACATTACAATGTTACTGATGTTATTTAGTTTTGAATCATAGAATATAAGGTAAGAAGCGACATTAAGTGAAGTGAGTAAAGTCGCTCAGTCGTGTCCGACTTTTTGTGACCCCATGGACTGTAGCCTACCAGGCTCCTCTGTCCATGGGATTTTCCAGGCAAGAGTACTGGAGTGGGTTGCTACCTAACTTGATTTCTCCACTTTGCAGGTGAAGAACCCAAGGCCCAGAAAGGTGCTAGCAGCTCTAGTGGTAAGAAAAAAAAAAAAAAATATATATATATATATATATATATATGTATATATCTTTAATATGTACTTAAGTGGGTATTAAAACTGGCAGGCAAAAGTTAATCTCAAGCTAGATATATTAATAACATTAATAATTACTATGTTAAGTACTATAATTATAGTAATTAATTTCAAAATGCTAAAGATCCAAAAGTTGTTAAGAATAAGTAGTTTTGGATAACTAGATATATGGCCAGAGGGTTTCTTCCTTCCTACTTACTTCCTAGAATCCTACAGAAAAGGTGACTGCTTAGATTCTTCCTATCCCACGGATAAAGAACTGGCTGATCCATTTTATTTTTTCCATTTCAGAAATTTTTTTATTGAAACAGAGACAAAATCAAGAAAAGATCAGGCTTCGAATTGCCCTGCCCAAGCCACTCAGATGGCGCATTAACTCCTTGGTTGTTCCCTGATTCAGGCACCATGGAAGTTGAGTGCATTCTGGTTCCTATGAACCATAAGGACGTCATCTGCAATTCATTATCTTATTAATACATATACAGTCCTTCTATGAGAGAGATCCAGACTTTAGCAAGTTGTGAGAACTTATTCTTTTTATGTTAATATTTATTATCCATTTTCTTAGTACCAGATGCTGAGCTAAGAATTTTATTTTTATTATATCTAAGTTAGTCTTCATAACAGCCTTGTGATGTGGGTTTCTAAAATTTCTTTTTAATTGAAGAAAAATTGCTTTACAATGTTGTATTGGTTTCTGCTGTACAACAATGCAAATCAGCAGTAATTATGCATATATTCCCTCTCTCTCGAGCCTCCCTTCCCTCCATCTCCTCCCTCCACCCCACCCCTCTAGGTCATCATGGAGAGCCAGGCTGGGCTCCCTGTGTTATATAGCAACTTCTCACCAGCTATCTGTTTTACACATGATATATATGTCAATGCTACTTTCTTCATTTGTCCCACTCTTGACTTCGCTCACTGTGTCCACAAATCCATTCTCTATATCTGCATCTCCATTCCTTCCTTGTAAATATGTTCATCAATACCATTTTTCTAGATTCCATATATATGCATTAATATACTGTATTTGTTTTTCCCTTTCTGACTTCAGTCTGTATAAAAGGCTCTACCTCACTAGGACTGACAAATTTTTGTTCTTTTTTATAGCTGAGTAATATTCTACTGTATATATGTACTGTATCTTCTTTATATATTTATCTGTTGATGAATATCTAGGTTTCTTCCATGTCTTAGCTATTGTAAATAGTGCTGCTATAAACATTGGGGTATATATTCCTTTTTCAATTATGCTTTTTTCAGGGTATATGCCCAGTAGTGCGATTGCTGGGTCATGTGGTAGTTTTATTCCTAGTTTTTAAAGGAATCACTATACTGTTCTCCATAGTGGCTGTATCAATTTACATTCCCACCATCAGTGCAAGAGGGTTACCTTTTGTACACATCCTCTTCAGCATTTATTGTTTGTAGGTATATATATATATATATATATATATATGATGGCTATTCTGACTGGTGTGAGGTGATACTTCTTTGTAGTTTTTTTTTCCCTCTTTTTTTTTTCTTTTTGTGTTTTTTTTTCTTTGTAGTTTTGATCTACATTTTTCTATGATTATCATCTTTCTCTTTGTTGAGCATCCTTTCATGTCTTTATTGGCCGTCATGATATCCATTTTATTATGCCCGTTTACAGATAGAGAACAGGCTTTCCTGGTTGCTCAGATGGTAAAGAATTTGTCTGCAATATAGGACACCAGGGTTCAGTCCTTGGGTTGGGAAAATCCGCTGGAGAAGGCAATGGCAACCCACTCCCATATCCTTGCCTGGAGAATTCCATGGACAGAGGAGCCTGTCAGGCTATAGTCATGGCGTTGCAAAGAGTGGGACATGACCAAGTGACTAACACACACACAGATCAAGAAACTGAAGCTTAGAGAAGTTCTCTAAGTTTCTCTCCATTACATAGTGAGTGGTCAGTAAAGCTGAAATTTACAGCCCATGTATTTAATTCTCACATGTTGAAGCCTCATATTACTCTCATATGTGACTGTAATAATGTAATTAAGACTAACCTTGGAAAAAAAAAAGGCTAACCTTGAAATTAATTTCAGATATAAGATGTTTATATTTTAGAAGACTAGTGTCAGATTGTTATAAGTCTATATGTATACTATGAATGATCTTCTGTTAAAAATATATAATTATGCACATGCACAGAGAACAGTTAATTTTTCTATTTGGGGTTTTATTCCTGATAGAATTAAAGCTGTCAGAATAACAATGATTTGCTTGTAATACTCATAGCCTAGTAAAGAAATAGCATGGTTCTATAATAGCATACAGATACAATTGTTAATAAAGAAAACAACCCAGTTACCATCACATTCCTCCAAATATAGCTTTTTTCTATAGTTTGGTGTTTGACCTTATCCCATACTTTACTTGGGCTACCCTGGTGCTCAGACAGTAAAGGATCCACCTGCAATGCAGGAGACCTGAGTTTGATCCCTGGGTTGGGAAGATCCTCTGGAGGAGGGCATGGCAACCCACTCCAGTATTCTTGCCTGAAGAATCCCCATGGATAGAGGAGCCTGGTGGGTTACAGTCCACAGGGCCGCAAAGAGCTGGACATGACTGAGCAATTAAGCGTGGCACATACTTAAAGACAATTATTTTGTGTCACAATTTTGAATTCTGCTTTTTCCCCTCTTGAAGTGAAGTAAAGTAAAAGTCGCTCAGCCATGTCCGACTCTTTGCAACCCCATGGAATTCTCCAGGCCAGAATACTGGAGTGGGTATTCCCTTCTCCAGGGGATCTTCCCAACCCAGGGATCGAACCCAGGTCTCCTGCATTGCAGGCAGATTCTTCACCAACTGAGCTATCAGGGAAGCCCACTTTTCCTCTCTTATGTTATATCATAAACATCTGTGTTTATGCAGTATAATTTTTATTTGATGTTTAGGTAAAACAATGGAAGTATCATTACTTATTATATAAGATATTTTTCTTTCTTTTCCTTCCTCCCTCTCCTCCCTTTTTTTTTTTTTTTTTTGAGTAGGATTGGCCAAGCTTGTGAACCTTTTATGTTTAGGGAATTTTTCACTATGAGCCAGAAAAGGCCGTATTCTTACTTTCTCCATTTCCTCTCCTATTTCCAACATAGCCATGGTGAAGGTGCAGGAGATTGTATCCAGCAGCAGTCAGGCATCAGAGTTTATGGTGAGGGTAGTTGTCTCCTCACCAGACTGGTTGTGTGGATGTTTAGCTCTGGCTCTGGCTGCCAAATATTCCATTTTTGAAGTTTGATTTCCAGTCTTCCTAGCAATTTTCTGAGGTATCCATGTGTCCCTTTTCCAATTAAATAATCAATAGTTAGTTTCTGTTGCTTATAAAGAAGAATCCTGATAATGTGCCATGTGACATAGCAAATAATGGTGCTTTGAATTTTTTTTAGAGATTGTGACCTATGGCCTGGGATTGTGGGAGGGAAGTGGACTATATGGTTTAGAGAGTATCTATGTAAGATGGCCAGATGGCAACTTCTTTTAATCCCATTTTCTCTCCTTCCCCAGCTTTGGACTCTTTTCACACTTCCTTTTCACCTTATGAAATCTGAACAAGTACACGAAAAGAGCCAAAGTTGGCCCTTTGTTTGTGCACCAAGAAAACAGAAATTTACCTAATTGAGTTGTAGAACAGAACTTATTTCCTATTTTATTTTGCAGCTTTCCTATCTTATCACCTCGAGTGGTTATTCTGAGGCTGAACCTATATGTAGGAGAGTAGCTGACACGTATTGATAGCTCACGTTTTGCTAGGCACTGGGCTAAGCAGTTTACCTGGATTGTCTCCCTAAACTCCAGTCCACATTATGGGATGTAGATACTAGACCCCATCCTGTTTTAAGGAAGGAAAAACTAAGAGGAGGGGTCACCCAGCTAGAAAATCGAATAGCACTTATTTTTCAACTTTGCAGTCTGATTCCTGAGGATTCATTCTTAATAACATTGTATATACTATTTCTCCTGACTTGCTTGACTCATCCAATTGTTCTTTTTCTTACTTTTCCTCTTTCTCATCCTCTAATTTTTTCTTTCTTATTTGAGAATGACACACAGGCATCCTATGCAGTTTCTAACTGAGCATCTATAATTGTGGGAGGTGAGTGATTCAGTACCTATGAGTTTCAGGTGCTCTTGAGAATACCTCTGGTTTTGCTCTCCTGGCTCCAGGAATTCCTCTGGCTTCACCTCTTCCTGACCTCCATCCCTCCCCCCACGTGGAACTTCTGCTCTCTTGTCATCTGGTTTCTTTCTTGCTGCCTTCTATTTGAATCCTGTCTTATGAGTCTGCTCCTTCATTAATTAAAATGTTTATTCAGAGATGATGCAAAAGTTTACAGAGAGAAGATGCCATCTCCTTTCAAAGAGTTTACAAATCATAATGAAGTGTATAACCTGATTTATGTTATATAACATTTTAAATTAACATTTTTATTAGAATTTAGTTATACATTTAAACTTTTAAGATTTTATTGTAAAAGTCTCATAGAGTAATAGCTGGTGACATTCTTTTCTCCCCAAAATGTGTAACTTGAGAGTAAGCCTTTAATTCTGGTTGGGACTGTGATCAACATGTCATTTGGGTCAAATGCTAAGGTTTTATGATGACCTTTGCCGGAGAAGACAAGATGTTGGGGAAATGTCAACATAAGCTTCATGCCCCCTATTTGACTGTGACAACCAAGAGAATGGGAAGAGGAGAGGGTCAGAGTTGTATAAACTTGGGGTTTTTAGGGTTTTGTGAGTTAGAAAGGATGAAAATGGAGGATGAGATAGATGGAACTGATCCTGGTGAAGTTGTGTGCTTAGGAAAAAGAGGATTTAATTTGGGGAAGATTCTATAGATAGAATCTAGGGATGCTACCGAGTAAGACAGGATTCTTGTGGTTTCAAGGTGATCCAGTGCTGAAATATGTGAGTGACTAGAGGAAGTTTAAAAAAAAAACCTGCTTTAAAAAAAGAACATAGAGTTAGGAACAACTCTAAAAGCAAGATAATTTAATATGTCTATGCAGCAATACATATATGTGGGTATCTCTTTAGGAAAACCTTTCCTTCTGATGCCACACTACTCACATTGTTCACTTGCCTTGAATTCTGTGCAAAGAGCCAATCTCTTTCTTGTCTCAGGGACTTGCAACCTGGAATCAAGGTTGTCCCATTTTTTCCTAAGATCTTGAGGCCTTAGCTAAAAATATATATGTAACAAAATAAACATATAAATAAAAATATATTTATTTTAATAAATATGAAAGTGAAAGTGTTAGGCACTCAGGTGTGTCTGACTCTTTGCGATCCCAGGAGCTGTAGCCCAGCAGGCTCCTCTGCCCACTGGAGTGGGTTGCCATTCCCTTCTCCAGAGAGTCTTCCTGACCCAGGGATCGAACCCAGGTCTTCTGCATTGCAGGCAGATTCTTTACTGTCTGAGCCACCAGGGAAGCCCATCTAAATAAAATAAAAATATATTTATATATATAACTAAATATATATATTTAATTAGTGTTAGTCATATTTAACTCTTTGCAACCCCATGGACACACACACACACATGTCTCTTCTTCGAGACCATGGTGACCTATGCACAGAGAGCTTTTCTATCCATTCATTACTTTATATTCCTCAGCATACTGTTCTTGTCATATAGTAAATGCTCAATGGACATTGAAAGTTTATATCAACTATGGTCTAGCTAAGTTGCTGTTACCAAACAAAAAAAATCTAAAAATACAGTGGTTTAAACGTGGCTAAATTTAATTCTGTTGCGTGTAAATTTTCAGAAAAATGTAAGAGCTCAGACTGCTGGCGTGCTTTAGTTTCATGAAGCCATTCACAAGCTGGGTTTCCTCCGCTGTGCTGTTCCTACATTCCTTAGGTCTTTCCTGCATGGTTGAAGCTGTGTTACCTTCACATTTCAGTTTTTAGCAAGAGTAATAGAGGGAAAGGGGAAGACAAGCAATTTCTTACGAAGTAAGTGACTTTAAGTGGCATACATAATTTCAAGTCACTCACAAGTGACTTGTAAGTAGCACATTTTATTGTGATGAACTTAGTCACAGGGCCACACCTAGCTGCAAAGGATACTGGAAAATGCTGTCTTTGGGTGGTGCCCATAGCCATCCAAAATGGAAGAAAAAGAGAATGGGTATTGGGGGGATAACTAATCATTTGCATCACTGTTGGCTAAATGTTGAAAGAATGAATATTCATTCTTACATTATCAGAGTTGGAATAACATAAGGGTCTGAGGGCTATATTTTAGAACTCTAGAAAAATATTTGTGATGCAAAAACATTAGATACAGACTAAGATAACAGCAAATAGGTTTCATGACACAACCTATTCACCTGCAAATTTTGGAACAAGGGAGTTTAAAGGTCTAAGAAATTTGTTCAGGCCAAGAAATCGAGCAGAGAGAGCATGGGTAGCTCTGGGTATCGTGGGTGTGCACCTGACTTTGTTCCAGTTGGGGGATGGATTCTCTGTCTTCAGCAAGAAACACTTTTAGCTGCTATTGTTAGGGACCAGAAGGGAGCTTCCCTGTGGCTCAGACAGTAAAAGAATCCTCCTGCAGTGTAGGAGACCTGGGTTCAATCCCTGGATTGGGAAGATCCCCTGGAGAAGGGAATGGCAACCTTCTCCGGTATTCTTGCCTGGAGAATTCCATGGATGGAGGAGGCTGGTGGGCTACAGTCCATGGGGTCACAAAGGGTCAAACACGACTGAGTGACTAACACTCCCTGATCAGAAAGGAAGTAGTTGGAAGCAAGGGCATTACTTGATTACCAACTTTTTCTCTTTGTTAACTTAGACTTGACTCTAACAAAGGCTTTCAATTTCTAAGGACCAAAATAGAGCAAAACAAAACAGCAACTATTTTTTAAAATGATTTTATTTGTTTTGACTGTTTGGGTCTTCATTAGTGGTGGCTGCTCTTTAGTTGTAGTGTGCAGGCTTCTCACTGTGGTGGCTTCTCTTGTTGGGGAGCATGGGTTGTAGGCTTGTGGGCTCAGTAGTTGGGGCTTCCAGGCTCTGAGTACAGGCTCAATAGTTGTGGCGTGTAGGCTTAGTTGCTCTGTTAATTTCATGTGGGATCTTCCTGGATCAGGGATCAAACCCATGTCTCTTGCATTGGCATGTGCATTCTTTACCACTGAGCCACCAGGGAAGCCCCAAAATAGTAATTATTTTAAAGAATATGGATAAAATTTATGTTTCAATGATGTGTCCTGATAGAGAAATCACATTTTTACAAGTGTGGCTTGAGTGTGGAGCTGTATGACAGTCCTTGCACCTGTCCTTCACTTTGAGTGACTCAAGGCATCTTGGCTTATCATCAACTGGCCTGGTCAGGTGACTAGAGATTAAAGGAAGGGGCCCAGCTGCTGCCACAGCCCAAGTCCTCTTTGTTTGTGGCTGCAGGAGACCCTTCCTGCCTTCAATGCTCCTTGCACAAAGAAAGGTTACCATTCCCCTCCCATCTCCCCAATATATTTGGCTAAAAGATTTAGGGAACCCATTTTACCCCCTTTCTGCTTTGTGACCTGTCAGACTCCTTCCAACTGAACTCATAGGTCTGTCTTCTGTGAAACCTGCCCCAGGAAGAGTGAATCATCCTCCTTCAGCATTTTATTTGTTAGAGCACTTCTTTCTTTTGGGCATTAAATTCTTCTAACCAGTCTGTTACTCTTCTCTGTAAATTACTGCAAGATAAAGACCATATCTTATTAATCATTCTCTCTGCCTTGTACAATCCCTGGCACACGGTAGACACTTGATAAATATTTGCTGAATGCATGAATGGGTGAATGAGTGAGTGGGTGAGGGAAAAATTCTTTGGGTTCTTTTTATAGCCTCTCATCTATTCTAATGTGGCTCATGGCTTACCAAGGCTGAGTCCACAGAGTGTGATCTCAAGTTCTTCCATGCTTCCAAAGTATTTTCTTACTTGCTTACTACAGTTAAATAGAAGTTCAGAATACTTTCATGCTTCATTATGCAATGAAATGTAAAATGGTTTAAGTGTAAATGCTGCTTGAATTAACCTACTCCCCAAAACTTATTGAAGCTAAAGTGTAACCAATCAGTCAAAAAGTGTAAATAACTGATACTAGAGCCTTTTCTGTTTTGACAGGGATTGGGGGGGTGAGGAAGGTGGGGGGGGTGGAGTGGAAGTTAGAAGCTGGTGCTCTGGCCTTAGAGGTGGCAGGAAAGGGTGGGAGGTCAAAGGGTCATCTAGGTAGAAGCAGAGCACAGAAAGCGGAACTAGGGGTCACTGACTGAACACTTCCTTAATGTCTCAGCTTTAGAGAGAAGCATGGCATGGCCACGCATGTTTGTGCTTTTGTTGGGACAGTGTTGGACCCTATGGGGTACGTGAACACTGCTTTCTAAGATTTGTTAAGATCTGTATGTGTATGCATGTGTGTATGTAAACAAGTTGACTTTGTTGCAGAGGAATTACATTTTCATAGGAGTTGATAAAGGGTCATACAACCTAGATTATACCCTAAAATAACTCTCTGAGGAGTAGAGCAGTTTGTGTACTTTGCGTGACTGACTGAGCGGTTTTGGAGATGGCCCTGGACACGTAGGGGATATGCCAAGACTGGATTTTGAGTTGAAGCTCCCTAAATGGGGACTGCCATCCTGTACATTTTTATGGTAAATTGCTGTTATCAAAGGATCTCTGATACCTCAGATGATTCAGGTAGAGCTGCTTAAATAGCTCAAGGCACTTTGCAAACTTCTGATTGCTTCTCTTAGTATCTTTGGAAGTGGAGCGCAAATATGTGCCAACAGAGACCCAGTGCTGTACAATTGGTTGAAAATGTGCAGCTTATGCAGTGCCAGATAATCAGTTTGACTTTTCTTTCTTTTCTTTTTAAAATCTCCGTTTAACTGGAATTGAACTGGAGTATCAGTTTGAGAGTCAGATGTCTTGGTTTTTAGTTTCTGGCTCCAGAAGTAGCTGGGTGGCATACCCCAGGTCACTTCTCCTCTCTGGGGTGATGTGAGCCTGTGTGAATCTCAGGGCTCATTTCATACATAATTCTGTTTCTACTCAGTTGCAACAACTAGAGTGTTTGACACAGCAAACTGGTATCAGAGTTTGAACTGGAGCATAGGTCTTAGGATCCACTTAACCTCTACTTAAAATTTTTTTTAATTTTCTATTTTTTATTGAAATATAAAATATACTTAGTATCGTAAGTGTATAAGTTGCACTAATCTGAAGTGTACAGATTGTTCAATATTTTTAAAGTAGGTATTGAATTATAATTTAGTTATGTTAGAAAATAATTTAAAAAGACAACTCAAGTTATACAAATAAACTTATTTAACAGTTCAAGAAGTGAATATTCTCCTTTTGGGGAACTGCAAAATGGACCCTTTAACAGGGTAAAGAATTAAGAACAAGGAAGAGACAAATAGAAATTATATGATTGGCTGGGACCACGTAGTCAACCTTGTTTGGGATGAAAAGCCCAAGAGTTGGCTTGGCCCTTGGGAGTTGGCTGACTGGGTATGCTAAGCTTCTGGTCAAGTGGAGCAGTCACACGGACACAAAAGTTATCTAAGTTCTGATTTGCTGACACAGCATCCAGGCAGGAGTGGCTCCATCTTGGACCTAGAAAGTTATTTCAGCAGCTATAAGAAGATTCAACCTTTTAAAATACATAGTTTGATGAAATTTGATAGCTGTATTCCATCATGTAGCACCACCATTGTCAAGATATAGGCTATTTCCATCAACCCCAAAAGTTCCTTTGTGTCCCTTTGCAAGTCAGTTACCTCCTTCCATAATGCTTCTAAGATTCATCACATACTTGTATAGTTGCCACCTAGATCAAGATCTAATACCGTCTCAGCACCCCAAAGGCTTCTCTCCTGTGCTTTTCCAGTCAGTACCCTCCTCTCACTATTCTGACTTCTACCAATGTATTAATTTTATCTGTCTTGTATTTAATATAAATGGAATTATACAGTAGTATAGTGGCTTTTTTTTTTTTTTGCCTAATGTAATACTTATAAGATTCCCTCATGTTATAACTAATAATAATAGTTTTTTATTTAAAAAATCACTGTATAGTATTCCATTGTATACCACATTTCATTCATCCATCCTACTGTGATGGCATTTGGGTTGTTTCTAACATTTGGCTAATTTGAGGAAAGTTGAACATTCTTGCTGATGTCTTTTGTGAAAATGTACACTCATCTCGCTTTGATATTTTCTTAAGAGTGGAATTGCTGGATCATGGGCTAGGCATATACTTAGCTTTAATGTATGTTGCCAAATACTTTTCTAAAGTGGTTGTACCAATTTACACTCTCATCATCAATGTATGAGAGTATAATTACTCCACATTCTTGCCAACACTTGGAATTGTCAGTTATGCTTTAGCCTTTATACAGAGTTGTAGATTAGAGTACCACTACCCTTTTTTTCCCCAATTTTTATATTGTGTCAAAATACACATAACATAGAATTTACTGTCTTAACAAGTTTTGAGTATAAAGTTCTGTGGTTTTAATACATTCATAATGTTGTGCTACCATCACCACCATCCATCTCTAAAACTTTTCATCTTATAAAACTGAAACTCTATGCCCACTGAACAGTAACTCCCATTCCTCTCTTCTCTCCAGCTCCTGGCAACCACCATGCTCCTTTCCGTCCCTATAATTTTGACTGTTCTCATATAAATGAGGTCATACAGTCTTTGTTTTTTTATGATTGGCTTATTTTACTTGCATAATGTCCTCAAGTTTCACCCATGCATCTTCTTTTTTAGGGCTAAGTCGTATTTATTATATGTATTTAGCATATTTTGCTTATTAATTCATTTATCATTGGACACTTGTGTTACTTCTATGTTTTAGCTTTTATGAGCAATACTGCTAAAAATAAACATGGACATACAGATATCTCTTTGAGACCTTGCTTTCACTTCCTTTGAGTCCTTGCTTTCACTTCCTTTGAGTATATACTCAGAAATGGAATTGCTGGATTATATGATAATTCTGTTTTTAATGTTTTTGAGGAACCGCCATACTATTTTCCACGAAGGCCCATTTTACATTCCCACCAACAGTGCACAAGATTTCTAATTTTTCCATATCCCTGTCAATACTTGTTTTCTGGGACTTTTAAATAGTAGTCATACTAATGAGTGTGAGGTGGTATCTCATTGTAATTTTTTTAAATTAATTAATTTATTTAAATTGGAGGCTAATTACTTTATAATATTGTTGTGGTTTTTGCCATACATTGACATGAATCAGCCATGGGTGTACATAGGTCCCCCATCCTGGACCCCCCTCCCACCTCCCTCCCCATCCCATCCCTCAGGATTGTCCCAGTGCACTGGCTTTGAATGCCCTGTTTCATGCATTGAACTTGGACTGGTGATCTGTTTCACATATGGTAATATACATGTTTCAATGCTATTCTCTTAAATTATCCCACCCTCGCCTTCTCCCACAGAGTCCAAAAGTCTGTTCTTTATATCTGTGTCTCTTTTGCTGTCTTGTATATAGGGTCATTGTTACCATCTTTCTAAATTCCATATATATGCATTAATATACTATATTGGTGCTTTTCTTTCTGACTTACTTCACTCTGTATAATAGGCTCCAGTTTCATCCACCTCATTAGAACTGATTCAAATGTGTTCTTTTTAATAGTTGGGTAATATTCCATTATGTATATGTACCACAGCTTTCTTATCCATTCATCTATTGATGGACATCTTGGTTGCTTCCATCATTGTAGTTTTGATTTGAATTTCCCTGATGATTAGTGATATTGAGCATCTTTTCATGTACTTATTGGTAATTTGTATATCTTCTTTGTAGAAATGTGTGCCAAGTCCTTTGCTCATTTTTGAATTGTCTTTCATTGTTGAGTTTTAGCAAGTCTCTATAATCTGGATATTAGTTACAATTACTTTTAAATAGAGTTAAATTGCATGTGCAACACCAGTAGTGCAATTCAGACATGTGGAGAATCTGGAGTGATCAGTAGTAAGACAACCAGCAAGGGTAAGCCATGGTGAAGCTACCATGTGTGCCGAGAAGACCTGAGGGTTTTTTTTTTTTTTTTTATCATTTTTGTGTCACTAAGAAGTAAAAGTGGTGGTAGTGAGCCTTGCCTCCCTGATTCAATCATACTTCATCCCTTTTAATATTTATTTAATCCCATTTTCCCTGGGGGAAAATATCTGGGCAGTTGGTTACTAGGGATCCCCTTCTTTCAGCCTTATCAAAAGAAATAGATGAGTTTATTCCTCCTTCATTTGAGATGGTCTTTAGAAGCCTGTATCAAACCTCCACTGAAATCAGAGTAATAATTATTCAAGAATGGCAAAGCAAACGTAGAGAATCCACAAATGGAGTATGGGTCCATATGCATGTCTGCAGCAAAAATTTGCTTTATATTGTCAATGACAATAGTTTTCCAAGAAACATAGTGAAGCTGAAGGGTCCTTTTAGGATTCAGCAGTTACTCTTTTTTTAAAAAGTTTTGTATTTATTTGTTTATTTTTGGCTGCATTGGGTCTTCGTTGTGGGTATGCAGTCTTCTCTCTAGTTGCGACATGTAGCCTCTGTAGTTGCAGCATGCTGACTTAGTTGCAGCATGTGACTTAGTTGCAGCATGTGACTTAGTTGCAGCATGCTGACTTAGTTGCCCTGCTGCATGTGGGATCTTAGTTCCCTGAGCAGGGATTGAACCCACATCCCCTGCATTGGAATGCAGATTCTTAACCACTGGACCACCAGGTAAGTCCCCATCAGCTATTATTCTTGATATTGCTAGCACGGCAGATTTGAGCCTGTGGGCTGTGGGTGGGCCTTGCAATGTGATTGTTCATCTAATAACACACCTATGAAAGTACACCCAAAACTGCCTGATTTTTTGTACTCTATACCTAATGTAACTGGTATAATGGAGTTTTTGTGTGTACCTAAAAATCACTATGCATTTTAGTGTATTTCTGGCTACTCTACAAATACATGAATCAGATTAAGGAATAGTCAGTCAGATGTGAATTAAATATATATTCCCATAATGGTGATTATCTTTTTTTTTCATGGCTTGACATTATTATAGCAAGCTAAAATAATAGGAGATAAGTAGCTATTATAAATGAACCATTAAAAGCAACAGTAAGCCAGAGATATCATTGATCTCTCCCTGTCTCTTACTTTATAAAAACTAATGTAGTGAATTGCCATGGAGTTGCCTACTTTAATAATAAATCTGTTGTGTCAGGGCAATGACCTGATGTTTTCTTTTACATATAATTTATAGTCTATTGATTTAATTCTCTGAATATCTCATTCTATGGATGTAGCATAAAACCATTTCTTAATTGAAAGACAAAGGAAGCTTGGGATGAAACCAAATGGCAGAATATTTTTATTGAAGATTTCTACTTGATCAATAGCCAAATAAATATGAGCTTATTTTCAATGACAGTTTCAAGTTTGAAAGACCAAAAAAATGCTTTGATTCATCATCTATTTGAGTAATCGATTTATAGATTTACTTAGAAACTTAGATTTTCTCCGTGGGCTGAGGAAGGAGGCTTGTGGAGACATTTTAAGACATTTTTAGTGAGCCATAAACTAGAATGTGGAAAATGAACTCAAGTAGCAGACAGTTTAATGTGGCCAAATAAAACATTGATGTTTTGCTGCTAAAGCCCTTCCCTTTATGCTCTTCCAGCCAGTATCTGGCACCTTTCCACTTGGCTACATGTGCCAAGATGCCAGGCGCCTCACCACCACTCTCTCTTGAATAGAGCTGCTGATGTCCTCTTGTTGTCAGTTTAAAATTTATGGCGATGACTGTTACCATAGCCATGTCACACCTCCTGTTCATCTGTACACATCTTAAGCTCAGTGCCTAGTTCCTGAGATATTTATTCACTTTTTCAGGCAAAAGTATAATGAGTATCATTAAATATTGTTGCAAAAAAGCTGAGGAATAGCAAATATGTCAGAAATTAAGCATAGGATTCATTTGGCAGAAAACTTTTTTCCAGTTTTGTCCATTGAGCCTTTATTTATCTATTTTTCTATGTCTGTCACAGACCTTACCCAGGCATCATTGTCATGTCACAGTCACAGCTCAGTTTGGAAGGAAGAAGTTTGAGGATGGGTATCCTATTACCATGCTTTATTTTCCCTTCTCTTAATGCAGATAGCTGTAAAAAATATGGAAGAACACCTTAATACTCTCCCCTTGAGGAGAAAGCAGTGATTTTTTATGGTGCTCATAACCCATGCCATCAATTTTATCTGTGGTAGGTCCATGTCAAAATTGGAGTAATTAAATGGAATGACAATCGTATTAAATGTGTTCATGCCATTGCATTGGCAATAAAGCATGTGCAAATTTACAATTAAAGCTCATCTTTCTCCTTAGTCATAGAGAATTGTGACAACCATTAAGTTGTGCAGGCCTAAGGACCCAAAAGGGTATTCATCAAAATAAAAACACAAGGTCCTCTTATGCAATTATTCTTTTCACTGCATATTTTTTGACTGAATAATAATTACTTTTGTACTGAGAAAAGGCAAAATCAGCTAGTTTCAACTTGTTTTATTACAACCCCCCCCCTTTAAAAAATTTGCAAGGCAGCATAGAACCATACGGTTTATTCAGACAAAAGTGTGTGTTTGTTCCAGTTCTTAGCTTTCAAAGGGTAACAGGCTCAAATACAGCACACTATGCTTTAAATACACTCACTTTGGTGCTACAAAACACACCATTAAGATGCATATTGATGGTGTGGTTAAGTTCCCAAGATATCACTAGGAATCATCAATACGACAGAGATAACGGAGACTTGGAACGCTGCCCATGCAGTGAATTGACAGCCATCTTTAACCACTGTGACCTAAGAATGACCCTGAGCTCTGCTGGATGCAGGAGTTAGATATGTCTCAGAGCACAGGAATCAGATATCTAACAGACTTGGAGGGCCCTATTGTGAGGCAACTGCAGAATCACTTGCAAGGCCTGATATACACATAGGTGATAAGGATGCCAACTCCATGCCAACTCCATGAAATAAATTTCTGAGGGTTTAATGTTGACTTTAGATGCTCCCTGCTTTGTTAAGTTAAGGTTCATAGAGGAAAAATTAATAAGTTTTTAGTGTATTTAAAATATTCTAATTTAACCATGTCTTCAAATACTTGTACTTGAGTGTGTATATGTTTTACACATACATATATCAAGAGTTAATTTTACAGTGGTGGAACAACATATTCTAAGGTGCTTAAAATTACAAATGGCATTTTATGGTAAAATTTAGCCTTTGTTTTGTTTTTGGTAGCTCTTTATCCCTCGAAGTTGCTTGCATTTTAAATTTCTTGCTTAAATCTTTATAGCCTGGTTAAAAATGATAGTTTAGGGGAAGCACAGCAAGCATACCAAGGACTGCAGAATATGGATTTAAGCTTGACGGTCATGCTCCCCTGCTATAGAAATGCCATGTGAAACAGTTATTTTCATAAAGCACAATTGTTAGTAAGAGGATAGACATTTGGAGGAGCTAAGCAACAGAAATGTAGGTTACTGCATTAGCTTTCAATGACTAAAGTGGAGAGTTTTCTGTTGTTTTCTCTTGTAACACTTTTCCCCTCAGATTCTCATGCATGAAAAATAGATACACTCACCTTAAAAAATGAGATGAGAAGATTGGATGGCATTATACCAACTCAATGGACATGAGTTTGAGCAAACTCCATGAGATAGTGAAGGACAGGGAAGCCTGGTGTGCTGCAATCCATGGGGTTGCAAAGAGTGGGACACGACATAGCCACTGAACAGCAACAACACCTTAAAAAAAGATAAATTATTAGCATATGTGTAATTACTAAAATGTTTACAATCAATTGGTAAAAATACAAATATCATATATGTACAATCTCTTCCAGGTGTAAAATGCACTTAACAATTATTCACAAAAAATTGTGGCGATGGTTTAGTCGCTAAGTCGTGTCCAACTCTTGCGACCCCAAGGACTGTAACCTGCCAGGATCCTCTGTCCATGGGATTCTCTAGGCAAGAATACTGGAGTGGGTTGCTGTTTCCCTCTCCAGGGGATCTTCCTGACCCAGGAGCTGAAACTGGGTCTCCTGCATTGCAGGCAGATTCTTTAGCGACTGAGCTGTGAGGGAAGCCCTAGTCACACACAAAAAATAATCATAAAAATTCTCTGTTTCTCTGAAATTTCTCTCATTTTTAGCTTTTCAAAGACCACGCAGCTCACAAATTGACCCTGCTTTTAAAATTTGCCAGAGTCACTTTGAAAGTTCCACTGCAGCAGCACTGTAGGGACTGGACTCCCAGGTCTTCTAGAGGTCCTTGACTCTGAGGCAGTGCTAAACACAGGACAGAGCTGGAGCTCCCATCTGATTCCACTGGAAAAAAGAAAAAACCCCTCTGTGTCCTACTTGCAGTGCTGAAAAATGGTTCAGATTTTGAGTCAGATCTTCACAAATACCAAGTTTTAGCTGAATTACTTTCCCTCCAGGGCCGTGACAGGACTCCAAATTCAACTGCTGTATTTACTTTCAAGCCTGTGCTTTTCCCAGGATATTTCATGGTTATTATTCCCTGCTGTGCTCTTAATGAGAGAAACAGGTAGTGATCTGCATACTCCAACTGGCAATGTTTTCTAATAATATTGTAATCTGGGTTTATATAATTAGTTTTCTGAAAAGTGTGGCGGGACCTGTGGCTAAGGGAAGAGTATTACCTCCCTGGCTCTGTGACAAATGAGGATTTTAATCTGATTCATAACCTTTTACAAACAGCTCCATCTTGAAGAGACCAGTGTATTTGGTAACCTATTCAATTTATTAACATTCCACATTGGGTCTAAGTGCCTACAATGGGGAAATGACAAGTGAGGACCAGTAACCTCATTAACTTGGCTAACACTTCTAAACGGATGGCTTGGCATTAGGGAAGTTTGCCTCATGGAAACCCTTCTACTTGAGGACAAAGATAGAAGAGTAAGACCCTATCAGCTGCTGCAGAGATATGTATGTTTTGCTGCTTTGCTCATTTGCATACACCCCAGTGCTTTTTCTTTTATGGGTATTATCATTTGTGTCCAAATGACCCCTCCCGATAAATGGGATTCATATTTGGCTTGACTTGTTTATCATCACAAACCTGTAATGCTTTAAGAAGTAGACTATTTCATGGTTCAATTTCAGGAAACAGAAACCATTTTGCTCTTTTAAGGAGAGATTTAAATATAAGGTATTTTGTTCTTTTAAGTTTGGAGTTGTGAGCACATTGCTGGGCCTGCAGGAGTGACTCCCAGAACTGCTGAACTGGCGTGAAATTTTAGCTGCTGTTTGATCAGGAAGATGGGGAATCAGTATGGAACTGTGGAATTCAAGAACACCCCATAACAGCTTCACAGATCTTGTGACTGCACACTGGGATTACGCTGCAGAAAAACCCAACATGTCCCCCCTATGACCACCCTCCCACCCCCCAATCCTATTTGTCAGCAGCTAGCAAAGCAAGAGCAGACTGATTGCTCTCATCTCCCTCCACCTTCCAAATCTCATGCAGTTGCATCTGTTTGGTGGGTCCTGATTCCAGAACTCTTGCTACAAGGGAATGTAGGGAGATATGCTTTTGAGTTTTCTAGTCTCTGCACAACTGGAAGGCACACTAGAGGGGAACTGGGGTAGATGTTGATTGCTAATCCACCTTTTTCACCTCATGGTCTGAAGAAGCAAAAAAGGTGTAACAGGATCCACGTGATCTTTTTCTCTTTCTGATGTCAATTGATTTTCATTTTGACAAATGAACGTTTTTTCACTAGCATAGTTAGAATAATGATGATTCTACGATATTTTTCTTACCGTTCATCTGAGACAGCTTAGTACCTTCATAGTCCTTCTCCAGGTGTGAAAACCTGGGTCTCGGAGGCTTTCCATCTTCCATCTTCTGTTCCAACCCAGTTGCTCCTGATTTCTCCATCAGCTCCCATTTGTTTTTGTCTCACTCTGTGCCCGTCCCCCTCAATTTATTGCTTTGGTGGGATTGTGTTGCTTGGTGTCAGCTTTCTTTCTGGAAATTATCTTCCTTGTTCTAGGGTCACACGCCAGAGGAAATCTTAAGAAAATGTCTACTCCTATTCCTCTAGCCCCATCCTGCATGTCACAGAGACTCCCAGTTATCTAGGGGGAGATATGAAGTCAAGAACCATCCTGAAATTCCAGCTATGTTTCAGTGTTCTGGGCCACAGGTCCAATTGGCTCTCTGAAAGCACTTTATTTTTCTCTTTTTCCCCATGAAACAAATGATATCAAAGCTGAGAGTCAGTTTTAGAGACATGAGTCTAGAATCAAATTGAGGTGACCCATAATGCAACACACCCTGCAGTTCTCAAGGATGATTTAGGACTCTGGGCACAATTTGTCTGGATTTTAATTTTTAATTTAAAATTGTTTTTACAATAATGTAATACTTAAAAATTCAAACATACACACATGTAGAAAGGTGGTGTTATGAATCCCTGTAAACTCACTACCCAAATTAAATCACCATCTAGATTTTGTCATTTTCTTCATCTATTATCTCCTTTTCCCCTTTGCTGAAATATTTTAAAGGAGATCCTGAATTCATGCCACTTTATCCCTAAATACTTCAGTATCAAATGCCCCCTCTTTAATAGCCTTGTTTTGTTATTGTTATTTAATACAAATAGAAATGATTCAGCTATAAACCCAAGTATTCTGGGGTTTAAGGATCTTAAACTCCTTTCTCCTAAAACCACAGAAGCCAAATACACCTCTAACTCAGTACCAGGCCTACAGAATATTCATAATACTGAAAGATTGCAGCATTCCATACAATAAGAAAGGAATCTTAAAAATAGGTATGTTCTAGGCCTACATGGGCAGGACTTTGGCCAGCTTCCTGTTGAAGCAGGCTAGGCATCTGAAAGATACCATAGCTGCCACATGTGTGGGTATCATCATCTTCATTCTTTTTATTATAGGATGGAAGTTTTCTTTTTTGAGGTTTTGATGTGACTGTTTTCCTTTCTAGAAATTGCTTTCCTTAGGAAACCACTTATAAAGTAAATGTGAAGCTCAAAGTTTATTTTAATGTTAATAGTCACTTGGGTTTCAATACAGACACCCCAGTCTGGTTATCTTGAGCTATTTTCTTATGTATAGTTTGATATGTGGGAATTGAAAGAAAGTAGAAAGTATTAGTTGCTCAGTTATGCCCAACTCTTTGCAATCCCATGGACTGTAGCCCGCCAGGCTTCTCTGTCCATGGGATTCTCCAGGCAAGAATACTGGAGAGGCTTGCCATTTCCTTCTCCAGGGGGGTCTTCCCAACCCAGGGATTAAACCCTGGTCTCCTGCACTGCAGGCAGATTCTTTACAGTCTGAGCCACCAGAGAAGAGAAACTTGTGGTTAAAATTTTTATGCTAAAATATTCGATTGGGATTGTTGTCTGAGAGACTATAAATAAAAGTTTAGAGGTGGTTTAGCAGCATCTTTTTAAGTGAAATAGCCGATATAGTTTGTACAAAGTTGCCAGTGAACCTTGTTCGCTGAACCTATAATTCAGAAGATCCCATGAGGCTTTGATCTCTGGCAACATTTCCATTGCTATTGATCTAGGTGAAACAAGGCAACAGTGGAAAGAGCAGCTGGAAATAGCTATTGATTTATTCATTTGACAAATATGTATGGAGATTTTGTTACATGCCAGGCACTATGCTAAGTACCTGGCATAGGAGAGATGGTAAAGACCCTGGTTACAGGTAGCTTATAGTCTACATTAGAAAAGAGCTTTACACAAAGTAGTACATGAAGTGTCATAAAACAAGTATGGGAATGCTGTAGGGGAAAAGATTTGTTACTTACAGATTCTGGGATCTGAGACAGCTGCAGGGCGGAGAGATGGCATTTAAAATGAGCTGGGGGTATATTTTGGATTTGGTCAGGCAGTCTTGGGCAGGAAAGAAAATAAAGGGCCTGAAGACCATTATGAACCTTTTATCTTTTACAGTGGAGCCTAGGGAGGCTCCTGCCATGGTCCTTTGGTTGTACAGACAAACAAGGGTATTGCTGTTTGTCAACTTGTGTCTTATATGTTACTTATGTATTAGGTACAACTTATACCATAGCTGCCACATGTGTGGGTCTGATCATTTTCAGTCTTTTTATTATGGGATTTAAGTTTTCTTTTTCAAGGTTTTGACATGATTGTTTTCTTTTCTAGAAATTCCTAGAAAAATAACTTATGTAAAATTCGTAACAAGGACATTGTAAAAAGAACAAAAGAAATTACATGTCAGATATTCTGATGCTTTATCTGGTCAATATCCTGTGAATCAGTTATAGCTTTGCTTCTGTAACTCTTCCAAGATTTGGGGATGAACAGGGAGCAAGATAAGATATTGCTTCCATCAGTCTTTAATGTAAAATAACTTTAATTCACAAACTTTGAACACCCTCCCCTTATGTAAAATACACAAAAAGTATAAATAAAAGGGACATGATATAGTAAATGGCAATGATTAATTTCTGTTTTATCTCCTTAAGTCTGTCTTGAATCTGTTTGTTTTTCCTCATGTTTATTGTCACTGTTGGGCTTCCCTTGTGGCTTAGCTGGTAGAGAATCACCCTGCAGTGTGGGACACCTGGGTTCGATCCCTGGGTTGGGAAGATCCCGTGGAGAAGAGAAAGGGTACCTATTCCAGTATTATAGACTGGAGAATTCCGTGGACTATATGGTACATAGGGGATACAAAGAGTTGGACACGACTGAGCAACTTTCACACACACACATGTTGTCACTATCAAATTCTAGATCAATAGTTCTTCCTGTCTTTAGTTCTGATCTCTTCTATTCCATTCACCATCCAGTGGAGTGAAATTTCTAAGACACCAACCTGATGATATTCTCCTTGCTTAAGAACCAACCCCTCAATGGCACTGCATTGCTCTTAAAATAAAATTTGAACTTTGTTACCATTGTTTAAAAGGTCCTCCATGATCATTTGATCAGGGTTGATGTGTGTGATCAAAAATATAAGCAACTGCAAAAAAATAGTTGAGTATTACGTTGCTGCTGCTTCTAAGTCATTTCAGTCATGTCCGACTCTGTGCAACCCCATAGACATCAGCCCATCAGGTTCCCCCCTCCCTGGGATTCTCCAGGCAAGAACACTGGAGTGGGTTGCCATTTCCTTCTCCAATGCATGAAAGTGAAAAGGGAAAGTGAAGTCACTCAGTTGTGTCCGACTCTGTGTGACCCCATGGACTGCAGCCTACCAGGCTCCTCCATCCATGGGATTTTCCAGGCAAGGGTACTGGAGTGGGGTGTCATTGCCTTCTCCAGAGTATTATGTTACAGAATAGTAAATAGTAATAGATACCACATGATGATACATTTACTCTGACTATAGTTTGTTAATATTTTTTCCTATCTTGTTTCTTACATGAGCTATTTAGCTAAAGTTTGCTTTATGGAAAAAATGAATTATTTCCTCTATAAAGTGAATTTTTACATTTTAAGTGCTTTCCATACCAAATCTCACTATAGAATTAGAAATTGATCCTTCTGAAAGCACTGTTGTCTTTAAGATTTGAAATTTTAACTTTCAAACATTGTCTGTTGAAGGGAAATGAAAATATAATAATTTAATTCAAGTTTAATATGTACATTTATGTATACTTAATATATAAATTTAAATAAGTTAGGATTATTTCTATTTTTAAGACAATGAAATAAAGGTAATTCTAGAAAGATGCCGATGACTTGATTGACTATAGTACAGCAGAAAAATAATCTTAATAATTAATCAGCCTCCAGATCTCACTAATGTACATCAGGATGGCATGTGGTTTTCCATATTGTGTTTCTTGATGACTTCAGGAAACAGAAGTTAATCTGGGCAAAAAAGGGAGGAAGTTACAGAAAAATCTAATGCAATGATTTAAAATAAAGAATGTTTATAAGTGGAATAATAACATTTATTGACACTTTTTCTAAGGGAAACAGAGTGATAAGAAAATAACATCAAAAAGATATTACTAAAACATAGGGCAAGAAGTCATGACTTTTGAACAGTCTGCTGGGTTGATGCTTTCATTCATTCAAATGCTTATTCAGTTCAGTTCAGTTCAGTAGCTCAGTCGTGTCTGACTCTGCTACCCCATGGACTGCAGCACGCCAGACCTCCCTATACATCACCAACTCCTGGAGTTTACTCAAACTCATGTCCATTGAGTCGGTGATACCATCCAACCATCTCGTCCTCTGTCGTCCCCTTCTCCTCCTGCCTTCAATCTTTCCCAGCATCAGGGTCTTTTCAAATGAGTCAGTTCTTCGCATCAGGTGGCCAAAGTGTTGGAGTTTCAGCTTCAACATCAGTCCTTCCAATGAATATTCAGGATTGATTTCCTTTAGGATGGACTGGTTGGATCTCCTTGACATCCAGGGGACTCTCAAGAGTCTTCTTCAACACCACATTTCAAAAGCATCAATTCTTCGGTGCTCAGATTTCTTTATAGCCCAACTCTCACATCCATATGTGACTAATGGAAAAACCATAGCTTTGACTAGACAGACCTTTGTTGGCGAAGTAATGTCTTTGCTTTTTAATATGCTGTCTAGGTTGGTCATAACTTTTCTTCCAAGGAGCAAGCATCTTTTAATTTCATGGCTGCAGTCACCATCTGCAGTGATTTTGGAGCCCCCCAAAATAAAATCTCTCACTGTTTCCCCTGTTTCCCCATCTATTTACCATGAAGGGATGGGACTGGATGCCATGATCTTAGTTTTCTGAATGTTGAGTTTTAAGCCAACTTTTTCACTCTCCTCTTTCACTTTCATCAAGAGGCTCTTCAGTTCTTTGCTTTCAGCCATAAGGGTGGTGTCATCTGCATATCTGAGGTTATTGATATTTTTCCCAGCAATCTTGATTCCAGCTTGTGCTTCATCTAGTCCAACATTTCTCATGATGTACTCTGCATATAAGTTAAATAAGCAGGGTGATGACACTATATAGCCTTGATGTACTTCTTTCATGATTTGGAACCAGTCTTTTATTCCATGTCCAGTTCTAACTGTTGCTTCTTGACCTGCATACACATTTCTTAGCAGGCAGGTCAGGTGGTCTGGTTTCCCATATCTTGAAGAATTTTTAACAGTTTGTTGTGATTCACATAGTCAAAGGCTTTGGCATAGTCAATAAAGCAGAAGTAGGTGTTTTTCTGGAACTCTTGCTTTTTCGATGATCCAAAGAATGTTAGCAATTTGATCTCTGGTTCCTCTGCCTTTTCTAAATCCAGCCTGAACATCTGGAAGTTCACGGTTCACGTACTGTTGAAGCCTGGCTTGGAGAATTTTGAACATTACTTTGCTAATGTGTGAGATGAGTGCAATTGTGCAGTAGTTTGAACATTCTTTGGCATTGCCTTTCTTTGGGATTGGAGTGAAAACTGAGCTTTTCCAGTCCTGTGGCCACTGCTGAGTTTTTGAAATTTGCTGGCATGTTAAGCCCTACACTTTAACAGCATCATCTTTCAGGATTTGAAATAGCTCAACTGGAATTCCATCACCTCCACTGGCTTTGTTTGTCGTGAAGCTTCCTAACTAAGGCCCACTTGACTTCACATTCCAGGATGTCTGGCTCTAGGTGGGTGATCGCACCATCATGGTTATCTGGGTCATGAAGATCTCTTTTTTTTTTTTTTATTATTATTATTATTTTTTTTCCAGTGGGTTTTGTCATACATTGATAGAAGATCTCTTTTGTATAGTTCTTCTGTGTATTCTTGCCACCTCTTCTTAATATCTTCTGCTTCTGTTAGGTCCATACCATTTCTGTCCTTTATTTATTTATTTAGTTCTACCAGTTGATTGCTACCAACCCAACTCCCTCCACCTTCATGCACACATGCTCAGTGATGTAACCCCATGGACTGCAGCCTGGGCCAGGCTCCTCTGTCCGTGGACTTTTCCAGGCAAGAATACTGGAGTGGGTTGCTATTTCCTTCTCCACATTTCTGTACTTTATTGTGCCCATCTTTGCATGAAATGTTCCCTTGTTATCTCTAATTTTCTTGGAGAGATCTCTAGTCTTTCCCATTCTATTGTTTTCCTCTATTTCTTTGGATTGATCATTGAGGAATTCTTTCTTATCTCTCCTTGCTATTCTTTGGAACTCTGCACTCAAATAGGTATATCTTTCCTTTTCTCCTTTGCCTTTCACTTCTCTTCTTTTCACAGCTATTTGTAAGGCCTCCTCAGACAACCATTTTGCCTTTTTGCATTTCTTTTTCTTAGGGATGGTCTTGATCACTGCCTGCTGTAAAATGTCACAAACCTCCATTCATAGTTCTTCAGGCACTCTGTCTAAACAGATCTAATCCCTTGAATCTATTTGTCACTTCCACTAAATAATCATAAGGGATTTGATTTAGGTCATACCTGAATGGTCTAGCGGTTTTCCCTACTTTCTTCAATTTAGGTCTGAATTTGGCAATAAGGAGTTCATGATTTGAGCCACAGTCAGCTCCCGGTCTTGTTTTTGCTGACTGTATAGAGATTATTCATCTTTGGCTGCAAAGAATATAATCAATCTGATTTCAGTATTTACTATCTTGTAATATCCATGTGTAGAGTCTTCTCTTGTGTTGTTAGAAGAGGATGTTTGCTATGACCAGTGTGTTTTCTTGGCAAAACTGTTAGCCTTTGCCCTGCTTCATTCTGTACTCCAAGGCCAAATTTGCCTGTTACTCCAGGTGTTTCTTGACTTCCTACTTTTGCATTCCAGTCCCCTATAATGAAAAGGACATCTGTTTGGGGTGTTAGTTCTAGAGGTCTTGTAGGTCTTCATAGAACCATTGACCTTCCGCTTCTTCAGCATTACAAATCAGGGCATAGAGTTGGATTACTGTGATATTGAATGGTTTGCCTTGGAAACGGATAGAGATCATTCTGTTGTTTTTGAGATTGCATCCAAGTACTGCATTTCAGACTCTTTTGTTGACTATGATGGCTATTCCACTTCTTCTAAGGGATTCTTGCCCACAGTAGTAGATATAATGGTCATCTGAGTTAAATTCACCCATTCCAGTCCATTTTAGTTCGCTGATTCCTAAAATGTCAATGTTCACTCTTGCCATCTCCTGTTTGAGTACTTCCAATTTGCCTTGATTCATGGACCTAACATTCTAGGTTCCTATGCAATATTATTCTTTACAGTATCTGACTTTACTTCCATCACCAATCACATTCACAACTGGGTGTTGTTTTTGCTTTGGCTCCATCTCTTCTTTCTGGAATTAGTTCTCCACTGATCTCCAGTAGCATATTGGGCACCTACTGACCTGGGGAATTCATCTTTCAGTGTCCTGCCTTTTTGCATTTTCATACTGTTCATGGGATTCTCAAGGCAAGAATACCAAAGTGGTTTGCCATTCCATTCTCCAGTGGACCATGTTTTCTCAGAACTCTCCACCATGACCTGTCTGTCTTGGGTGGCCCTACACACTTCCATGCTTATTCAGTGTTCATTCAAAAATATTTATTATTTTATTATCCAATCCAAGCCCAGTAAGTAAGTTCTGGGGTTTTAATGGCAAAGAAGTCAAAGTTCTGACTCTTAGAAAATTTGGAATCCAGTATGGGGGTGAATGGAATGAGTGTGTAGAAATAGTAAATAAGAACATAATAAATAAGAATGTTAATTTTTTTAGAGGTGAGTAACATGAAGGAAATAAGGGTGAGAGATTATAGAAACTGTGGGGAGAGTGGTTATTTTGTATAGGTTGGTCAGGAAAGGACTTCCTAAAGACAAATCAGAGACCTTTATGATGAAATAGAGCCATATAAATAAAGGACTGGGAGAAGAGTGTTTCTGGTTGGGGTTGGGCAGTGGGTAGTAAATGCAAAGGCCAGGAAGTAAGAATAAATTTGGAATGTTTACAAGCAACTCAGGGGTGAGGGTGGCGGTTATGAGGTGGACAGTCAGGAAGCAGATCACATCAGGCCCTGTAGGCCATGGTAAAGAGTTTGGATTTTTTTTTTAAATTAAATTATTGAAAATCTGCTATACCAAATACTATCTTCAAGGGATTCAAACTCTAACAGAGACAGACATACAAAGAAATAATGACAAGTCAATGAGATAACTTTGGAAATACTAGTTAATTTCTACCTTTTTTTTTTTTTTTTTTTTTTAGTGTTTCTCAGTTCAGGCAAAGTAGAGAAAGTTAGAAACTGTTAATCCATATGCCTGGGTGCCATCGCCAGAATTTCTCATCTTAATGGAACTGGGTTGAAGTTGGGCTCCATGTGTTTAAGAAGCCATGTGTTTAAGACTGAGCATAAATGCTCAGTCACTCAATTGTGTTCAACTTTTTGTGACTCCATGGACTGTAGCCCTCCAGGCTCCTCCTCTGTCCATGGAATTCTCCAGGCAAGAGTACTGTACTGGAGTAGGTTGCCATTTCCTCCTCCAAAGTAGCCACATGGGTGATTCTAATGCCATCAAGATTATGAACTACTACTGAGGACAAAGGCTTGGCTCCAGTGGGCAAATGTTGGTAGTTTCCAGGCAGGTTCACACAAGAAATCACAAGTCCTGGAAAGTTTCCTTGAAGATCAAGGCTAGAATCAAATAGTTTATATTAATATAATATCTAGAAGTTCGTGTTTATAAACAGATGTGTTTAGGGTATAATCACAAAGCCCAGAGCATATAGCTTGATGAGTCTTGTGTAAAGAGAAAAAAATTAAAAGAGCAGCTTTTCAATAGAAAAGTGATGCAAGAAGAAAATCAAAGGTAACGTACATGTTTTAGAAGAGAAATAAAAATGAAGCTGTCAATTTGACAGTCAAATTATTGAGTCCTGATGTTCAGCCACTATTTGATGTTCCAAATAGTGTGAGACATCTGCCCTACAGCAAAGGAAGAACAAAGGGAGCTATAGAAATATTAACTTTTTAAAATGGAACTTTGGCAGATGCTGTCTTCTGCAATCCAGTGATTCATCCCATTATTTGTAGGACTGCTCCTGGTACATTCATCCAAAATAAGTAAGAGAGTTTATCAGTCTTCCTTTTTTCTCTTACTGCCTATTCTGAGAAAGCCAAGGCAGTGACAAATTATATTTGGGTCAGTGTCATCATCAAAAATTAAAATTGGGGCACTACTAACTACTACTACAAAAATATTAAACAAATAATATCTCACTGACTTGAAAAAACTAGAGGCAACATCTCAAGACTTACTGTTTTCCTTAGGCTTAGTGAGCAGCACTGTATTTGTTTTTTTTTTTCCCTTTTCTTTTTTTTTTTTAATTTTTTTATTAGTTGGAGGCTAATTACTTCACAACATTTCAGTGGGTTTTGTCATACATTGATATGAATCAGCCATAGATTTACACGTATTCCCCATCCCTATCCCCCCTCCCACCTCCCTCTCCACCCGATTCCTCTGGGTCTTCCCAGTGCACCAGGCCAGAGCACTTGTCTCATGCATCCCACCTGGGCTGGTGATCTGTTTCACCATAGACAGTATACATGCTGTTCTTTTGAAACATCCCACCCTCACCTTCTCCCACAAAGTTCAAAAGTCTGTTCTGTATTTCTGTGTCTCTTTTTCTGTTTTGCATATAGGGTTATCGTTACCACCTTTCTAAATTCCATATATATGTGTTAGTATGCTGTAATGTTCTTTATCTTTCTGGCTTACTTCACTCTGTATAATGGGCTCCAGCTTCATCCATCTCATTAGGACTGATTCAAATGAATTCTTTTTAACGGCTGAGTAATATTCCATGGTGTATATGTACCACAGCTTCCTTATCCATTCATCTGCTGATGGGCATCTAGGTTGCTTCCATGTCCTGGCTATTATAAACAGTGCTGCGATGAACATTGGGGTGCACGTGTCTCTTTCAGATCTGGTTTCCTCAGTGTGTATGCCCAGAGTGGGATTGCTGGGTCATATGGCAGTTCTATTTACAGTTTTTTAAGGAATCTCCACACTGTTTTCCATAGTGGCTGTACTAGTTTGCATTCCCACCAACAGTGTAAGAGGGTTCCCTTTTCTCCACACCCTCTCCAGCATTTATTGCTTGTAGACTTTTGGATAGCAGCCATCCTGACTGGCGTGTAATGGTACCTCATTGAGGTTTTGATTTGCATTTCTCTAATAATGAGTGATGTTGAGCATCTTTTCATGTGTTTGTTAGCCATCTGTATGTCTTCTTTGGAGAAATGTCTGTTTAGTTCTTTGGCCCATTTTTTGATTGGGTCATTTATTTTTCTGGAATTGAGCTGCAGGAGTTGCTTGTATATTTTTGAGATTAATCCTTTGTCTGTTTCTTCATTTGCTATTATTTTCTCCCAGTCTGAGGGCTGTCTTTTCACCTTACTTATAGTTTCCTTTGTAGTGCAAAACTTTTAAGTTTCATTAGGTCCCATTTGTTTAGTTTTGCTTTTATTTCCAATATTCTGGGAGGTGGGTCATAGAGGATCTTGCTGTGATTTATGTCAGAGAGTGTTTTGCCTATGTTCTCCTCTAGGAGTTTTATAGTTTCTGGTCTGACATTTAGATCTTTAATCCATTCTGAGTTTATTAGTAAAGTTGCAGGATATAAAATTAACACACAGAAATCCCATGCATTCCTATATACTAACAATGAAAAAACAGAAAGAGAAATTAAGGAAACAATACCATTCACCATTGCAACAAAAAGAATAAAATACTTAGGAGTATATCTACCTAAAGAAACAAAAGACCTATACATAGAAAACTATAAAACACTGATGAAAGAAATCAAAGAGGACACAAACAGATGGAGAAACATACCGTGTTCATGGATTGGAAGAGTCAATATTGTCAAAATGGCTATTCTACCCAAAGCAATCTATAGATTCAATGCAATCCCTATCAAGCTACCAACGGTATTTTTCACAGAACTAGACCAAAGAATTTCACAATTTGTATGGAAATACAAAAAACCTCGAATAGCCAAAGTAATCTTGAGAAAGAAGAATGGAACTGGAGGAATCAACCTGCCTGACTTCAGACTCTACTACAAAGCCACAGTCATCAAGACAGTATGGTACTGGCACAAAGACAGAAATATAGATCAATGGAACAGAATAGAAAGCCCAGAGATTAATCCACGAACCTATGGACACCTTATCTTTGACAAAGGAGGCAAGGGTATACAATGGAAAAAAGACAACCTCTTTAACAAGTGGTGCTGGGAAAACTGGTCAACCACTTGTAAAAGAATGAAACTAGAACACTTTCTAACACCATACACAAAAAAAAGAGCAGCACTGTTAAACAGGGTATATACGTAATGTATTGAGTTGATTTTGAAATGTCAATATTGCCACTGAATATGAGAGTGTGAGTGCATGTGGGTGTGTTTGGAAATGATTTGAAACGTTGAAACATATTCTAGTCATTCTATTTGTCTTCCATGTTTTCTGTTTTAAATTTTTCTATGCAATAGGTTCTCCTTTTTGTATATTTTTAGCTTTTTACATTTCACTAAATTGCCTTTGCTAAAATCCAGTAAGGAGTTGTCAACAAATAATGAGCCTCTAATCTGTCACAATTATACTGCTCCAGTCTTACCATTCTGTTACTTACAGACCATTCCAGTTGCTTATGGAATTAAACATATACTTTTCTCTAGATTACCTTTAGGACAATTATTTCTAAACTTTTTGATTTCATACACTTGTAAAAGTTTAAAATAAGAAAACTCATATGGTCTCAAATGTGTTATTTTCCTAACCAAGGCTTTAAGGAAAATAAATACCATCTAATAGAATCATCAGTTCATTAAATATTGTTGTAGCTTAGCTGGTTAAGAATCTGCCTGCAATGCAGGAGATGCCGGTTTGCTTCCTGGGTCCAGAAGATCCCCTGGGGAAGGAATACTGGAGTATTCTTGGGCTTCCCTGGTTGCTCAGTCAGTAAAGAATCTCCCTGCAATGAGAGAGACCTGGGTTCGATCCCTGGGTTGGGAAGATCCCCTGGAGGAGAGCATGGCAACCCACTGCAGTATTCTTGCCTGGAGAATCCCCATGGAAAGAGGAGCCTAGTGGGCTGTAGTCCATGGGGTTACAAAGAGTCAAACACGACTGAATGACTAAGCACACACACCCCGAAAAAGTAAGAAATGACTGCTTTGATACTCCTTCTAATTTTAAAGTTCTATTTTAAAAACAAATTGTATGGAGGTAATAGTGGCCTTTCCACATTCCTCTGTAATAATTGCCACCATGCTTAGCACAGTGCTAACTACATAGGTGGTGCCCAGGAAATATTTAAAATGCCATCAGCATTTCTTCTTTTGAAAAATGTCTATTCAGTTCTTCTGCCCATTTTTGAATCATGTAGGTTGATATTGACTTACTTTGATGTAAATATCCAACATATTTATATATGTTGGATATTAAGTCCAGTAGTTTTTATATCTTTCTTTTATTCCATTCTATCCCTTAAGTACTGTAATCATTTCTTTATGCAATACTTTGGAAAGTTGGTGTAAAAGTTCAGATAACTTCTGAGGGAAATAATACATGTATTTAAATGTTTCCCAGTCTTGCTTTGATCTGCAGGCTGCATGCTTCTATTGACTGCTAAACTGGATACAAGTGATTTAGCTCATTACTCTATCATTGAAAGTTATAGCAATTAGGATCAAGAAACCACAAATGGATTTAGGTTTTACCCCAAATTAAGAAAAAACAGATGTAAAAGTAGTATTGGCTGACTGAAAATATTCAAATTACAAAGAAATATTTAAAGTAAAAGTTCCCTCCTGATCATCCCCTTTCCCTACTACTAAGGGAAAACTCTTGCTAACAATTTGGTATTTTATTCTGATATACCCTCATACACATATCAATTTTCATCTAATTATGCTTTTAAAAATTGTGGTTAAAAACTGGTAACATAGATTTACCATTTTAACTATTTTTAAGTGTACAGTTCAATAGTATTATGTGTATTCACATTGTATAGCAGATTTCCAGAACTTTTCATCTAGCAAAACAGAGACTCTATACCTACACAACAACTCCCCAATTCTCCCTCCCCTCAGTAAGTACCATTTTACTTTCTGTTTCTATGGATTTGTTATTAAAAAAAAAAGCAAAAATAGAACCAATGTACATCTACTATTAGTTTGTTTTTTCTATTTGACCATATATGAAGAATTTTCTTCCACCTCCTCATTTTTTAAAAGGTAAAATTTGCCTGCAATTCCCAACTCAATGATTTTTTTATGGTTCTAAAAATACTCCATTCTCATTATAAAATGTTTGGAAAGTACTGATAATTATTAAGAACCAGAAAAAAATCACCTACAATCTCCTCAATCTAGAAACTACTTCTACTGTTTTTTTGACACAGATCTTTTTTAAAACATTCACTTTCCTATCTGCATTCACATTTAGATTATAAAACACATGCAACTTAACTTTATTATTATTTTTAATTGAGTATAGTCAATGTACAATGTGTCAGTTTCTGGTATACAGCAAAGCAATTCAATTATACATATACATTACTTTTCATTCTTTTCTATTATGGTTTATTACAGGATATTGAATATCCTTGTACTATACAGTAGTACCTAGTTGTTTATTTTGTGTATAGTAGTTTGTATCTGCTAGCCCCATAGTCCTAATTTATCCCTCCCCCAACCCTGTGAGTTTGTTTCTGATTTAAAATTAGTTCATTAGTGTCATATTTTAGGTCCCATATGTAAGTGATATCATGTGGTGTTTTTCCTTCTCTGTCTGACTTCCTTCACTTAGTATGATAATTTCTAGATCCACCCATGTTGCTGTACTATTTCATTCTTTTTATGGCTAAGTAGTATTCCATTGTAGTATATATATCATATCTTTTTTTTAAAGTTTTTATTTATTTATGACTGTCCTGGGGCTTCGATGGCTGCATGGGCTTGTCTCTAGTTGCGGTGAGCAGAGGCTACTCTCTAGTTGCAGTGCATCGGCTTCTTATTGTGGTCGTTTCTCTTCTGAAGCATCAGCTCTAGGGTAAATTAGGAGTATGGGCCTAGCAGATACAAACTACTATATATAAAATAAATGAACAACTAGGTACTACTGTATAGCACAAGGATATTCAATATCCTGTAATAAACCATAATAGAAAAGAATATGAAAAGCGATGTATATGTATAATTGAATCGCTTTGCTGTATACCAGAAACTAACACAACACTGTAAATTGACTGTACTGTAATTAAAAATAATAATAAAGTTAAGTTGCCTGTGTTTTATAATCTAAATGTGAATGCAGATAGGAAAGTCAATTTTTAAAAAAGATCAAAAGAAACTGTGTCAAAAAAATAGTAGGGGTATAGTTTCTAGATTGAGGAGATTGTAGGTGATTTTTTTCTGGTTCTTAATAATTTTCAGTAATTTCTAAACATTTTATATTTTATAACCATAAAAAAATCATTGGGTTGGGAATTGCAAGCAAATTTTACCTTTTAAAAAATGAGAAGATGGAAGAAAGTGGAATATAGAGATTAATAAGTATAAAAGCCATCTGAAATGGCTTGACCAGGAAATTTTTGAATAAACTCCTACAATGAAGAAACTAGTGAAAGCAAGTTTTACTGTGAAGTAAAGATTAAGGACTTTTATTTAAATGGGTAAAAATGTTTCCATTTAATTTTAATGTCTTTAAATGATACATTTCCTACTGTTAATGGCAGTAATCCCCATGGAGAGTAACGTTCTTGTTAAAGTCATAATAGATCTCTGTTCACTCATTTAACAGCTTGAAGGTACACTTTTAGACAATAGAATGGTAGTTAATCTTTGCTGCAATATTTGTTCAATTACTTGTGGAAAAGTAGGAATTTTGTAAAAGTATCATCACAGTAATATGTGAATCTGTGGAATTATTACTATACATTTGAAAGAAAGTTTAAAATTTTTAGTTTGAGATTGCCACTTGCTAATTGCAGTCATCTTTACCAATTAATTGGAGAAGGACTTGGCAACCCACTCCAGTACTCATGCCTGGAAAATCCCATGGACGGAGGGGCCTGGTGGGCTACAGTCCATGGGGTCACTAAGAGTTGGAGATGACTGAGCAACTTCACTTTCACTTTTCACTTTCATGCATTGGAGAGGGAAATGGCAACCCACTCCAGTGTTCTTGCCTGGAGAATCCCAGGGACAGAGGAGGCTGGTGGGCTGCCGTCTATGGGGTTGCACAGAGTTGGACACGACTGAAGCGACTCAGCAGCAGCAGTTACCAATTAATTCTCTTAATTACAATTTTTTTTCTTTTTTCTTTTTTACTTTACAATTGTAAATCCTATCTTTGGGCCATGCAAAGAATTATATATATTTACATGTCATACTATGTCTCTCATTGAAAATTTATGTCAAAATATTATTCTGATATTTATTAATATGTTTTTAATGTACTAACAGTCTAATTTACATTCCAGCCAATAATCTTAGTTATAATCCAAGAACACATTCTATCAAATTAAAATTTCATGTATTAGAAAAGTAGATGGACTGAACTGTGTCTTCATAGTATACTCATTTACATTCATTTCTCATTTTTCACTAAAGGCTCTTAATAAACTTTATAGGTATTTTCCTAATTCAACAATTACTATTATTTGTTTTGAAAAAGAAACCAGGGTGATAGATGTTAATGGCTTGCCAGGGTCATAGAGTTAAGAGGAAGATACTAAGATTGCTGATTCAGTTCTTATCCATTAGACCACACTGTTAGTATATAATGATATATAACAGTTGTTAACCTTTTGGAATCTCTGGAAAACACATGTGCATATGAAAGGGGACATGTTTTAAATCAATACACAGCTAAACAAAATTTGATTCAGGAAGAGCTCATTAAAAAGGAAGCATGGATAACTACAATATTTTTCACTGAGTTATTTCAGCATATTGCAAAGTATTGTCTTATGATAAATAAATATTATAATTTCCATTTCCTTATCAAAGTGTGAAAATGGATTTTTTAAGAGAAAATAATTCCATAATCACATTACTCTGACTGAACTATTCACTTGTGTATAAAGTACATTGCTCACAAATACTATTTTGTTCAAATCTGTTACTTTAATTTAAAAGCAATTCTTTATAAACATCTCTTCACCTTCAAGAAAATAAAATACATTAGTAATACAAAAAATAATATTAAAGGGCATTGCTGTTTGTAGATTGTCTTTCAGGCTTTGCTTACATCATAATTTTTTTACATAATTGCAATCATAATATACATATAATTTTTACTACAGATTTTTTCAAATTTTATTTTACATTGAGATTTTAGTAATTCCCTAAGGACCATATGAATTGAAAATTCATAAACTCATAAACAGAGTCCAAGCATTCTAATAATCTCTCGCATACTGATATTACATTGAAGTACAGACTATTTTGTTAAACCTTCTTGACTTCATACTGAGAACCCACTAGAATCATGTAATTAATTCTTTATATATAATTGGAAAAAGAGAACAGCAATGCAGAAATTCTCAATAATGTTTTAGAATAGTCAGGCATGAACAGGCCACCTGGGGTAGAAATGGCAAGGTAGGAAAGGAGCAAAACTCATTGAACTGAGGTTTTTGAAATGGTCATTATTGTGAGATTTTGGGAACATCTAGAGAGGAAGGCCAGGCTGATGGGCACTCCATGGTATATGAGGTAGAAGACTTACCAGTAAAATTATACGTGTCTTGAAAGTCTCATGTGGGGATAATGGTGGTCTTCAACAAGCATGAAAGCACAGGTACAGAGAATCCAGTAGCTTGTGGTATCTGAACACTTTCTTCAGGACTTCGGGTTCTCTTCCCTGACAGGCACCTGACAAGAGCCTGGCTGGGTAACAGCCCCCAGGAACTGACTTGCTAACTCAAATTCAGGGAATGAGACCATCCAGGATTTGCTCAACATCAATGGAGCTCTTGATGGACACCATCTTTTTAGACTAAGACCAAAGTGCAATTGACAAAACTTTGCTAGTTCGACTAGTCAGAAGAAGAAAATTGAACGTGGTTCCATACTATTGAGTTAAAACTCATTAAATCATTATTGTCTGAGGTCAGGATTGATTGTAGAGACAGGAGTCAGAGTTGAGCCCAAGAGGGAGTAGGACAAAGGGATGAGAAGAAGAGTGGGATGTAGTTGAAGTCAAACAGCTTGAGCTACTGGAAGGGTGAGAGAGGAAGGGAAACCTGGCAAGAGCAGATTGAAAGGATGTGGCTGAAATACACTAGATGAAATGGAAGGTCAGAAAATTATTTCTCAGTTTCAGGAATACTTGGGGTAAAAATCACCTGACATTTTTCATTGATGATGTACAAGAAGTCAGGCAAAATAATTGTTATATGAGCTATGTGAAAGCTTTAGTTGCCACTTTTAGTAGCGTGACTTACTGTTCAAACCAGCTTTTAATTTTTCCTGAAATAATCTTTCTTTCTAGATAAGTACTTGAAGTCCCCTTCATGTAGTGATTTTTAAAGTGATGTACATGATTTGACTTTCGCCTTTTTGGCGTCCATTCTTTTTTTAAAAATTGAGATTAACTGACATATAACATTATATTAGTTTTAGGTATACAACATGATTTGCAAAGTGATAACTACAATAAGTCTACTAATGTTCACCCCACACATAGTTATGATTTTTTCTTGTGATGAGAACTGTTAAGATTTATTCTCTTAGCAACTTTCAAATATAAAATACAGTATTATTCATTATTTACATTCCCCAGGACTTATTATAACTGGAATTTCATATTTTTTGAGTACCTTCATCCATTTCTCCTACCACTCCCTCTATCTCTTGCAAACACCAGTCTATTCTCTGTATCTATGAATTTTTTGTTTTGTTTTAAAAGATTCCACCTAGAAATGAGATCATAGAGTATTTGTCTTTCTCTGTCTGACTTATTTTATTTAGCATAGGGCCTTCAGGGTCTATCAATGTTGTAAGGAATAGCAAAATTTCCTTCTTTCTTAAGGCCAAATAACATTCCATTGCATATATAAACCATGATGTCTTTATCCGTTCATCTATTGATGGACACTTAGGTTGCTTTTATGTCTTGGCTGTTATAAATAATGTTGCTTTGAACATGGAAGTGTGTATATCTTTTCAAGTTAGTTTTTGTCCTTCAGATAATGCTCAGAAGTGGAATTGTTGGATCATATGGTACTTCTTTTTTTCATTTTTTGAGGAATCTTCATACTGTTTTCTATAGTGGCTACACCAGTTTACATTTCCACCAACAGTTTACTAGGCTTCCCTTTTCTCTGCATCCTCACCAGCACTTTATCTTTTTGATGATAGCCATTCTAACAGGCGTGGGGTGATTCCTCATTGTGATTTTGATTTTCATTTCCTTCATGATGAGTGATGCTGGGCAGTTTTTCATGTACTTCTGGCCATCTGCATGTCTCTTTTGGAAAAATGTCTGTTCAGATCTTCTGCCCATTTTAAAATTGGTTTGTTGTCTTTTTGCTATTGAGTTATATGAGTTCTTTATATATTTTGGATATTTTTACCTTACCACATATATGATTTGCAAATATTTTCTCCCATTCATTAGGTTGCCTTTTTGTTTCATTGATGGTTTCCTTTGCTGTGAAGAAGCTTTTTCATTTGATGTAGTCTCACTTGTATATTTTTGCTTTCATTGCCTTTGCTTTTGGTGTCAGATTCTCACCCCCCTCATCCCCCCAAAAAACATTGCCAAGACCAATATAAGAGGCTTACTGCCTATATTTTCTTCTAGGAGTTTTGTGGTTTCAAGGCTTATGTTCAAGATCTGAGTTAATTTTTTTATATGGTGTTGACCTCCATTCTTATTTGGTTGACCTAAACCTTAACTGTGAGATCATCAGAGGTCTGACCAGGCAGAGGAATTCCTTCAGAATTTTAATTTGTGGTGACCATATAATTTCTTATCTAAACTGGGTCACTTGTGAGTGTGAAAGAGGTTGTTATTAATAATTAAATATAATTAAATTTGGACAGTAGGTATTAGCCAGGCTTGTCCCAAACAAACCAAAATACATGGTCACCCTACTACATGGTGTTAGCATGTGATTCTCCTTGGTTCTCTAAAATGTCTTATGAGTATAATCACTGCAAACCTTTTGTTTAGGATTATTTTTTTAAGAATGGTGCTATAGTAAACAGCCTGGGAAAAGAGAGCATCTCTTTTTGAAGAAGGAAAAAAAAGATGGGGTTTTCGAAGCTCAAGGTGCCCGTCTTTTAACAGAACCCACTGTGTGCACAGATGTCTCATAGCCCTTGTTGTATCCTGTTGTGGGGATTGGGGCTGGGAGAACGGACACAAGAAAATAATGCTCTGGCTACTGCTATTCTGCAGTTAGTAAATTAGCTTTTGTCTCTGATCCATGAGTTTTGTGTCTTCTGCCAGCAAGCACGAAGCTATGGTGGGCTGAGTTGTTAGTGTGCAAAATGGGTGAAGTGTCAGATCCTTTACAGTTCTTGCTACCTGGTTCGATTGTCAAACACTGTATAAATGTAACTATTATATATCATTGTATAAATTGTAAATCACTGGGTAAATCACTGTATAAAATGTATTACTACTACTACTACCATTGTCATTATTAACTTGGCTGAAATTTCATTCTGTTCATGTAAGAATTTCTCTTCAAAGAGGAAAAGCAAAAGCTGAGATAGGCATTATTGGATCTGGGCTCATTTGTGTCAAGATAGACTCAGTCTTCTTTCAGTCAATCAGATTAAATATGTAACTGTTATAATTAATTGGAACAAAGGACTGGTTCAAAATTGAGAAAGAAGTACATCAAGGCTGTATATTGTCACCCTGCTTATTTAACTTATATGCAGAGTACATTACGTGTAATACCAGGCTGGATGAAGCACAAGCTGGAATCAAGATTGCTGAGAGAAACATCAATAACCTCAGATATGCAGATGACACCACCCTTATGGCAGAAAGAAGAGGAACTAAAGAGCCTCTTGATGAAAGTGAAAAAGGAGAATGAAAACCTGGCTTAAAACTCAACATTCAAAAAATGAAGATCATGGCATCTGGTCCCATCACTTCATAGCAAATAGATGGGGAAACAATGGAAATGGTGAGCAACTTTATTTTCTTGGTCTCCAAAACCACTGCAGATGGTGACTGTAGCCATGAAATTAAAAGATGCTTGCTCCTTGAAAGAAAAGTTAAGACCAACCTAGACAGTGTATTAAAAAGCAGAGACATTACTTTGCCAACAAAGATCTGTCTAGTCAAAACTATGGTTTTTCCAGTAGTCATGTATGGATGTGAGAGCTGAACGTAAAGAAATCTGAGTGCCGAATAATTGATGCTTTTGAGCTGTGGTGTTGGAGGAGACTCTTGAGAATCCCTTGGACTGCACAGAGATCAAACCAGCCAACCCTAAAGGAAATCAATCCTGAATATTCACTGGAAGGATTGAAGTTGAAGCTGAAGCTCCAGTACTTTGGCCACCTGATGTGAAAAGCCGACTCATTGGAAAAGACCCTGTTCTGAGAAAGACTGAAGGCAGGAGGAGAAGGGGATGATAGAGGATGAGATGGTTGGATGGCATCATCGACTCGATGGACATGAGTTTGAGCAAGCTCCGGAAGTTGGTGGTAGACAGGGAAGCCTGGCATGCTACAGTCCATGGGGTCACAAAGAGTCAGACAGGACTGAGTGACTGAACTGACTGACTGATTATAATTAATAATTAAATTATTAGAGATAAATGATGTCACTGTAATTTAACTGCTTAGTTCTATTGTAAATTGATTTCCCAAAACTGTATAGCATTTTATCTCAAGATGTGTGTAGATAGAAATTTTTCTTCTAGAATAATGATCTACACTTTCAAGGAGTATATAACTTTTTTTGGTATAATGATGGAGTTGGCCTTATTATTATTTTTTAACAGCTTTATTGAGGTATCATTACATACCATGCAATTTACCCATTTAAAATGGTTTTTCATCTAAGAAGCATGTAACTTGATGTAAGAAGAAGTATGCAATAAAATATGCCAGATTCCAAATTTCTCTTTCTTTCATCCTAACTTAGCCCAAGTGTATTTTTTATTCCTTCTTGAACTTTCCTTAACCCTTTTTAAAGTATTCTAAGAGTGAGGCACCCTTGAAGCCATAGAATTTTAAGGTGGCAGATAATTGCAAAGAGATATACAATGCAAACTAATGATAACATTTGGCACATAGTGCTTTAAGAACATTAACCAATTAATTCTCACAGCACTCCTATAAAGCAGTAAGTAGCATTATCTCCACTTGCACAGTGAGAAAATGTACAGACAGAAAGCTGGTTGGCTTCATTGAATCAAAGCTAGTGAGATCTTAATGCAAATTAAAACTCTTCAGTATTCAAACTTCTGAAACAGGCTCCATTTGTGATAGAAGTTTATTTGGCAGTCCTATTTTTAGGCTATATGTCTTATATATGTTTATATTACTTATTTTGTAAAGCATATTGTTGAAATTCCTTTGTCTAAAAAATATAAGTCCCTTAATTAGTGAAATGTTTTGAGTTAAATGATTTTTCATAGCAATCATAAGAAGATTATTGTCCTCAGAAATAGAACTATGTGACAAATTATTTCAGTTATAATGAAATGAGACAGGGGTCAAATATTAGTTTGTATTAGTTTAAGGATCAGTTTAATTTCTAAATAAATACTTCATATAAATTACCTGTTTTATAATAGTGATGAACTGTGTCAAAAACTATTTCTCTGTTTCTCTGCTTGTCTGATTCTTCATGCATCATGAGGGAGATGACTGGTTGTAAGAAGATATGAAACTGTGACTAGAACAAGGCCAAAGACCTTTTTGGGGACTGAGCCCTTGACCTCAGCTCTTTACATGGAGAGACTGAGCTACTCCACTCCAGGATTCTTGTGTGGAAGTTTACACTGGCATAGGAGCCTAGTGGGCCACAGTCCTTGGGACGGCAAAGAGTTGGACAAGACTGAACAACTGAGCACATGTGCGTGCGTGCGTGCACACACACACACACACACACTATTGCAAGATGATACAACTCGGCAGTTGTTCTTCAGTTAACTATGTCATTGTGTCACAAGTTTAACAAATATTTATTGAGTACCTACTATATGCAGGCAGTATGCTAGATACTGGATATAAGGAGTAAAAAATACACACTCATTGTCCTTGAAAGAAATAGATGACTATCTATAGCTAGCATGTAATTTTTAAAGCCCCTAGTTGTGAATCAAAATATACAGTTTCATATGTTAACCATGTCTGCATGCATGCTAAGTCACTTCAGTCACGTCCAACTCTTTGTGACCCTATGGATTATAGCCTGCCAGGCTCCTCTGTCCATGGGATTCTCCAGGCAGGAATACTGGAGTAGGGTTACCATGGCCTTCTCCAGGGGATCTTCCCAATCCAGAGATGAAACCGGAGTCTCTTAGTCTCCTTCCTGCATTGGCAGGCGGATTCTTTACCACTAGCACCACCTGGGAAGCCCACATTAACCATGTTTTTGTTTAAAAAGTTTTCAGTGCATATTTACAGACAAAATAGCCAGACTAGTCTCCAAGTATGAGCTAGTTTGTTAACTTTTCACCATTTCTCCTATTGGTGAACCATAACTTGTGTATGCCAAAGAAACGGTGCATTTTGACAGAATAGGAGCTGGTCTAGCTTCAGTGCATTTTGTTTCCTCTTAAAAATAGCATCACTAGCAGCTGTTATCCTTGACCTGATTTGGGCACTTGATAAGGTATTTGGGTCAGTTAGATATGAGTGGACAAATTCAATGAAAAAGCAGGTTAATAAAATTAACTTGGGAAGGAGCAATGGCATCATCAAATAAAGTAGTTCTCTTTTCAGGTGCTCTAAAAGGAAGATTTAGACTTGGAATAAATTCAAGGCTAAATTTCTTTTTTCTTCAGTGAAAACTGTTCTCTAAGTAAATTAAATCAGTTATAGATATTACTTGAAAGTTCAGTTCAGTTCAGTCGCTCAGTCGTGTCCGACGCTTTGCGACCCCATGAATCGCAGCACACCAGGCCTCCCTGTCCATCACCAACTCCCGGAGTTTACCTGAACTCCAAAATAAAGTCTGACACTCTTTCCACTGTTTCCCCATCTATTTCCCATGAAGTGATGGGACCAGATGCCATGATCTTAGTTTTCTGAATGTTGAGCTTTAAGCCAACTTTTTCACTCTCCTCCTTCACTTTCATCAAGAGGCTTTTTGGTTCCTCTTCACTTTTTGCCATAAGGGCGGTATCGTCTGCATATCTGAGGTTATTAATATTTCTCCCAGCAATCTTGATTCCAGCTTGTGCTTCTTACAGCCCAGCATTTCTCATGATGTACTCTGCTGCTGCTAAGTCGCTTCAGTCGTGTCCGACTCTGTGGGACCCCATAGACGGCAGCCCACCAGGCTCCCCCGTCCCTGGGATTCTCCAGGCAAGAACACTGGAGTGGGTTGCCATTTCCTTCTCCAGTGCATGAAAGTGAAAAGTGAAAGTGAAGTTGCTCAGTCATGTCTGACTCTTAGTGATCCCATGGACTGCTCTGCATATAAGTTAAATAAGCAGGTGACAGTATACAGCCTTGACGTACTCCTTTTCCTATTTGGAACTGGTCTGTTGTTCCATGTCCAGTTCTAACTGTTGCTTCCTGTTGAAAGACCTTCACTAAGAGAAACGCTTTTAAAAGTGCATGAAAAAAAAAAGTGCATGAAAAGTCCCTGAAAATGAGAGGAGAATATTTTGAGTTTTATATTTAAAGTAACATAAAATCACATTCAAAATAATGACTTTATGGAATGAGATTTCTGACCAGAGAAAGTGGGCATTTTATTTTCTTCTTCTTCTCCTTTAAAAACTGTTTTCCCCAGTGTGGAAACATTTAGTAGCCTACATTACTTTGGAAAATCTTATTAACCTTGGCATTTGATGGTAACCCAGAAAAGCACTTAAATTTGCCAAACAATGGGCAAAGATGATTCTTTCAAACAGAACAACTTTTTAAAGAAGGATAAGGTTCAGAAGAGAAAGTAAAAGGTAGCTTTGGATTCTAAAATACTCTGAAGATAACATGAACATTTATGAACAGGAAGACAGGTCCTTAAACTGGTTGACAAGATATCTGAGTAACAAAAAGGGGACGAATGACCTTTTATATTCACTGGTTAAACTTATCCAGATTATTTTTTAGTACAGGTTGAATAAATCTGATTAAATTTTTTTTCTTGGTTGTTTACACTAGCCTTGGTGCATGAGTGCTGTCTTGTCCAACTCTTCGCCACACTGTGAACTGTAGCCCACCAGGCTTCTCTGTCCATGACGTTCTCCAGGCAAGAAAACTGGAGTGGGCATAGCCTAATTTAATTGCTTTCTTTTTATTTAAGAAAATGACCAATCCCAGAACCTACATATTAATACAGCAATGAAGTAATGTGATCTAAGGACACAATATTAATAGCTTGTGTTTATGTAGCTTTCTAATTACTGTTCAAAGTTTATTTTTCTTTTCCAAATGATATGTACTTATTGTACAATGTTTGGAAAATACAAAATAATATAAAGAAGGAAAAAAAGTACTCATTATCTTCTTACTCCCACATAACCATTATTAGTGTTTTAGAGTACTTCCTTCTAATCAATTTTGTGTGTGTGTGTGTGTAGATATTTCTCTTTTACATATTTGTTAAATCACATGTACAATTTGGTAGTCATTTTTGCTTTTAATGCTACGTATTAAACATTTTTCGTGTCTGTTGTGACATCTTCTGAAATAATTATGGTTTAAAATTTGTGTATAATATTTTATTGTCAAATATAATTTACTTAGCCACTCTCCTTTGTTGGATGTCTAAATTATTTAGCATTTTGAATTATTATAAATAATATTTCAACAGTGTTTCAAAAGTATTGTATGTAGGGAATTCCCTGACAGTGCAGTGGTTGGGACTCCATGCTTTCACTGCCAAGAGTGGGGGGTTCAGTCCCTCGCTGGGGCACTAAGATCCCACCCCATGGCCAAAAAAATTATTCCATGTTTACATTCATTTTAAAAAAAATTATTCCCTTTTTATCCTTAGGGTTGATAACTAGATCTAGTGATTATGAAAAAATTAAAACATTTAAAGCCCTTGATGAATATTGTCAAATTGTTTCCCAAAGATTGTGTAGTGCTGAGATTTCTTCCAGCCAGGGGGTCGTTTTGGGTGGGGAGGTGGGAGAGGAGAGCACCTGAGTAGGCTGTGCAAGGCTGGAAAGGAGTTTTGAAGGCATGGTGTGGAAACAGAGGCAGGGGGAGAAGGGGTGAGGTAGGGTATTCCAGATAGAGCAAGCACATGGATATGAGGCTACTGCAAGAGGAGATAATTTGAACAATAAATTTTAGTAAAGTAAACAATGATTTTGTGGGGGTTTTTTTGTTTGTTTGTTTTAAATATATGCCCTCTTCCCAGGCTCTATTAGAAAGATTTTGTTAAAAAATAGAATTGTTCATTCTATCTTGTTATTGGCTTTTAGTAGAGCATTAATTTGTAATGGTACTTTTCTTTAAAAATAAACATTGTAGGATTGTTTTCACCATATTTATAAATTAAGCCCCAAGCATGGTGCTAAAATATTGGGCTCATTTGGGGTACTGGATGACCAAACTCTGGGAGACAGTGAGGAACAGGGAGGCCTAGCGTGCTGCAGTCCATGGGGTCACAGAGAGTCGGACAGGACTTAGCGACTGAACAGCAATAACATGACCAAACTCATATGTTTTGAACCACTTAAAGGCTTTCTTTGAGGCAGCTGAAAGGCAATCATTAGTATAGTGTGTGCTCACAGCAGATCATGGCCTAACAAGCGCTGTCAGGCGACAGGGCACTTCAGCTGTTCGTTTTGCTGAAGGCAGATAATTTTTACTACATCCCACAGCACAGATCGAGTACATAAAACTAGAGAGGAATGTTGATGGAAAATGTTACAGATTCTTATAGTAACAGAGTTTTTAATATTTTAACTGATTCAATCAGGTTGCAATATCAGATCATGGGAAAATTTGAGTGAAATGTAGATGATGGTAAATGAAAGAATTTTGTAAGAGTGAATGAATATATTTAAAACAGATGGGCGTGTCTGATGTAGTAGGCATTCAGGAACTTATCAACTGTATTTGTGTTTTCTGATGTGCTTAATATACATTTAAAAATTTTGCTGCTACTGTAATTTACTGAACTTGTAAACTTTAAAACAATGCAGAATGAATTTTTGTAAAGCTGAATTTTTGTAAAGCCTTTAATCAGATGTGTTTTGTTTTATTTTTGCTAGAATTTTTCTTCTTTATTTATTGGTTTTTGGTCACGCCAAGCAGCTTGCGGGATCTTAGTTCTCCTCCCAGGGTTTGAGCCCACACCCTTGGCAGTTAAGAGCGAAGACTCCTTGGAGCGCAGACTGGACCACCAGGGGTTTCCCTATTTTTGCTAGAATTTTTGATACACTTGTCTTACTGCTTTTAGGACTATGATTCAATTATAAAATAGCAATACATATATATGAGCAGAATATTAATCATAGCTCTCGGAGAAAATTCAAAATTTTCGATTATCTCATATAAATTTTCTGCTTAGTTTACTTAAAGCATAATGAAGAGAGCAAGACCATATGGTGAATCAAACTGAAAGTATTCTGATACCCCGGGTAAATTACTTCTTCCTAGGGAGAGATTGTTAGATAAATTTGTCTTACAAGAGAAAGTTACTTCTGATAAAGTAAGAAATGATTCCCAATAAGCAGTATATTTTGCTTTCTCTACTCAAAGAGGTGGGCTTTAAATTTAATCTACAACCCTCTGATTCTTCTTTTGCAACGAAGGAAGTAATAATACTTGTTAATTACTAAGCACTTTTCATGTGCCAGGGGCTGTACTGAGGAATGTACTAAAACATGCATTGTCCATTTTACCATCACTCCAACATTATGAGATAGATACTATTTCATTTTATTTGCTATCATCCACAAATATGGAATAGAGGCTTGACACATACATGACTTGTTCAAGGTGGAGAAGTGGAGCTGGACTACAAACCCAGTGCTGACTTTAGGTATTTGGACACTGGGATTTGCTGCCTTTCTGTGTGGATGTTCCATTTGTTATTTTAGCTCAGAAAACAGAAACATTTGAAACTTTTCTCAGTCACCAGTGAATATGCAAGTTCTCTTATGTTTCTTTTGTTTGATGCTACAGAAAAGTTTTTACTTTCTTTCACTCTAATTTACTGTTCTCTAAGCCACAGGTAATGAATAGGGAGGCTTGGCGTGCTGCGATTCAAGGGGTCGCAAAGAGTCAGACACGACTGAGCAACTGGACTGAACTGAACTGAAGCCACAGGAACCAAGATTAACTAGTAAACTGGCCTTTTGAAACAATAGCCAACATTTATTGGCTGCTTACTAAGTGCACACTTCCTAATTGCTTTATAAACATACTACTTAATCACTGCAGCATCCTGAGGAAGGTACTATTATTGGCTCCCATTTTATAGAGCAGGAAACTGAAACTTAGCAAAATTAAATAATTTTGCAGCAAAAGTGAAGCAACTGAAAAGTCATGCAGGTTAAGTACATAAGCAGAGGAACTGGGCTTTGAACCCAGGTGGTTTGATGGACAATCGGCTTACTTAAGTGCCTCGCTCTATTGCCTTCCTAAATCATAAGCAGCAGGCCTGTCTCCTAGCAGGTTCAGACATCTTTTGCCCTCCGCAGTGGAGCATGCCTCATGCCTACATTCCCAGTCCAAGTGAGAAGCCTGCAAGAGTCAGACTCCCATAGAACATCTCTCTGAGCTCTATATCAGGCCTCCACATGTTGGGATGTTCTATATAGATTTTTTTGTTTTCTCATGGCTAGAACATTGACAGCTTTCACAATTCCCCTGAGGGAGGACAAACTTTTTCTGACATGTGAGCCTCTCTGTGATTACAGATGGAGGGTGTGGATTGCATCTGTCTTAGAGTAGCTTCTCTCTCTCTCTCACTTATCAGCTGAAATGCCCCAAGCACTCGCCTGCTTCTTTCCTTCTCCCACTATTTCCCACAGGTTTTTTTAAAGGTAAAATGTAGATCTTTCTGTTTCATGTCGCACCAGCTGTCTGGTTTGCCCCTCTTCCATTCCTGCCACCAACTGGAGCAAATGGAGAGGAATACATTTTGCTAGAATCGGCAGTCTGCCCTGTCGGCTCAGTGGGTACCCTCTGCAGGGGAGACAGTGTGAGTTTTTGTAATCTTGCTACTCTCCCTGGGAGGTCTTTTAAGGGCTGGAGACTTAAGGATGTTTTGCTCTCAGACCTTCTTTTTTTTTTTTTTTCCACCTAGGTTTGATCTTGCTTTCCACTGCTAAATCAGATAACAGTAACTTTTATCTGCTATGGAACATTACAGTTTACAGACTTCTTTTATATTTAGTTTCTCATTTAACCCTTACAATCCACTGGTGGTATTGTGCACACATTTGGAGTTGAGAATAGAGTAGTTAAGTTGTTTGCCAGATATCCAAGGCCCAAGATCTTTTGCAATAGTATAGTGGTAGCTTTTAAGTAGTATGATCGTCTTGAGAGATGCTTTATGTCACGGAAACTCTTTGAAGCGCAGAGCATTTTGGAATGTGGAGGTCAGCACAGTACCCAGGCTCTAGCAGGTGTTCAATAAATTGTTGAACTGAGTTAGTCAGACAGCCTCTCTAACTTGTGATGTGTACTTTAGCCTCAGGCAAGCCTTTTAACCTCCTTTGCTTTTTATTCTTTATCTGCCCTGATGCTCTCAGAGGGTTGTTGTGAGGATCAAATGAGTTAACATATAGTTTTACAGAGCAGTACAGAAATGTAAGGAATTGACTTTATGCCACTGTTTTAAGCCTGAATTTCCCTGGCCAACACTGTACTTTCTGTTTCCTTTATGAATGACTTTCTTTGGGATGATCTTGTCCCAGAAACTCAATGGGAAAATTTTAATGACTGCATCCTTTTATTAAAAAGAAAAAAGGGAGGCAAGCAGGGTAAAAAAGAATAAAGGGTTAATGGAAAGAGTAAGTATTAGGCCAGGGGGGGCAACACTTTTAAAGAAAGATAAACAGCAAAGCAGTTGAAGAAGAGATAAAAAAGCAAACATTTACACAGCTCTTAACGAGAGCCAGGCACTGTTCTATGTGCCTTTTGTGTGTAAAGTCATCCTCACAGTGATCTTATGAGGTGGATTCTATTCTTATCACCACTGCCCAGATGAGGAAACAAGGTACCATGCAGTTAAGTAATGTGCTCAGCCACACAGCCGTGGAGATGGCATTAGGCTCCTAAGCTTTACTCCAGGGCTCAGGCCTTCCCATTTCACTGGCTGCCTTTGGAATCAGAGGTGTGAAAGAGGCAGTGTATGGGCTGTCTTTTAGAAAATAGAAGAAAATGCTTAAGGAGATAGCATTCGACCCTACTATAATGTAACTCTTCTTCAAAATGCATTTTGCTCACTTTTAAAACATAGATGCAAATCAATTAGTAGATAATTTCAGAGATCTTTTAGCCTGTTCTTCAGCCAAAGCAATTCTAACTTCTTTCACTGATGCTTTTCTAAATTTTATTTTTCTTTTCCCTGATAATTATTATTTTCTCTTCACCAAACTGTTGTCCTAATAGTCTAAGAATGAAGCTTTCTTAATATTTTCCTTCTTTCTTTCAGCTTCCTTATAGTGAATAAAGCTACTATTTTTTTTATTTAAATTTTTGAATAAGCAATACAGTCATATAATTAAAAAATAAAGTATAGGAAGGTATATCATGAAAAGTTTTCTTCCCACTCTCTTTTCATCATGTCCGGTTCCCACACACCCCCAACCCAGGAACCAATGACTTGTTTTTAATGTGTCTTTTCAGAGTTTCTTTATGAATATAGAAGCAATTATGAATGTTTTCCTCTTCTTTAATGCAAAAGGTGATACTATTCTGTCTTCCTTTATTAATTTAATATGTCCTGGAAATCTCTCCATATTAGTCCCTTGAGAACATTCTTTCTTTCTTTCAACAACACATAGTATTGGATTGGCCAAAAAGTTTGAGGTTTTCCATAACATCTTACCGAAAAGCCCAAATGAACTTTTTGGTCAACCTATTATGTCATTTTTTGGAGTACTATAAATAATCTATTTAATCAGTCCACTATTGATGGATATTTGAATTGTTTCAGTCCTTTCAAAGCTGCCATTTTAATTGCCTTTAGTGAGGAGGAGTGAGGGACAAATATAAAACTAGGACAAGAAGTAAAGTCTAGGAAATCTCCAGATGAAGAATCGTGACCTAGGAGACAGGAGTAAAAAAGTTCTGGCTCTGCACTATGATGGAGCACATCTGGAGTGCCAGAGGCTTGCGTACTGATACACCTGTCCTAGTTGGAGAACAAAGGAAAACAATTTATTCTTGTAAAGCTTCAATACACCTGAGCTTAGTTTGCTGCAAAGTCTCAGGGTGAGGACAGATTGACAGCTGGTGTATGAGCTGTCCAAAGGTGAACTCCTATAAAAAAGAAATTGATAGCATGATAGATAGAGGTGAGATAAGGACTATTATCCGCAGGTAAAGTTCTTTCAACAGGCTGCTACCAGTTCTCATAAGTAACTTGCAATAGAAAAAGAATTAGTCTAATAGCTTTCTTCATAAACCTTTAAGTTTTAAGTAAGCTCTGACATCTTATCAAGGAGCAAGAGGGAAGATTTATCTTTGTACCTTGGACACATGTCAAATAAAAAATCTCAGTAAGAGGTAAAATATTTAAAATAGAAATGATGTATCTTAAACATATAATATTTAGGAGCTTATTAAATGCTTATTTTGATGACAAGATCAAGAAGCAATTTAATCTTAGACTGTCTAAGGTTAATAATCATATATGTGGGATTTTATGTCTTAGTTTTGATATGGATCCATGGTTAACCTCTGTTATTAAAGAATAGCTTGTAAACTGATAATACCAATTATCACTGAACTTAAAAAAATGGAATATACCTGAAAATGCACAAGTGTAATTTATACCAGTGTTACAAAGATGCAGCTATATGGATTGATAATTAAATGGAAGATAACAATTAACTCATATTGTTACAAATAATTTTCAGAATTGCATGTTTAAGGAAGAAAACATAAAATTACTAATGTTGATGTTCAGATATAAACTCAAAAGGTTCTTTTTCTTTCCTTTCTTATTTTATTTTATGGCTGTTTATGTTCTTTTGTTTTTAAAGAGCCAGATGAAAAGAGAGGAATATCAAAGACATATTGGCTTCAGATTTATAAATATTGGTCCTGAATAAGGATATTAATAAGGTAGATGTGAAAAAAAGGTTAAGGTGGAGTTCCCTGGTGGTTCAGTGATTAGGATCCAGCGCTTTTACTTATGTGGCCTGAGTTCAGTCTCTGCTTGGGAAACTGAGATCTCATGCAGTCAGATTTCGCTAGCTTTGATTTTCTATAGAATCCTCTTCAGAAGGTGTGTTCTATGGATATAATGATTAGAAATAGCAAGATTCTTTAACTTCTGGAGTTAATGAAATTGTAAGGAGTTTATCAGGGTTCTTTTTGTATTCTTTGTTACTTTGGGAAAGTTTTCTGAATTTAACTGAGAAAAACATTTCAAAGTTGTAAGTAACTGTGAAATCTAAGTAAGTCTGGAGGAAAGGAAGTCAGCTAACTTATTTTCTCCTCTATGAAGACTGATAAGGTTCAAAAATGTTATTTACCAATGCAAAGTTTTTTTCTCTTAAAAATTTTACCAGCAACCCTGGAAAAACATTTGAAGTTCAAATATGTTTAATAATATTATAGATTTTGAAAAAAATTTGAATATTTGAGGGTCACATTTTCAGAAACATAATATCTTCTTTTTAAATTTTTAAATTTATTTTTTGTATAATTGCTTTAGAATGTTGTGTTAGTTTCTGTTTTACAACAGCATGAATCAGCTATGTATATATATGTATATCTGCTCCTTCTTGAGCCTCACTCCCACCCTCTAGGTCACTGCAGAACACTGAGCTGAGTTCCCTGTGCTATGCAGCAGCTTACCGCCGTCTATTTTACATACGGTAGTCATATATGTCAATGCTACTCTCTCAATTCGTCCCCTGTGTATGCAAGTCCGTTCTCTAATCTGCTCTTATTATTCTTGAACCTAAAGATTTCGTATCCATGATGAAATAAATCAAGTTATGTCTTCCTAGGCAGTCTACTTGAACACTGAGTTATTACTCTTCCACAGCCTAGCAGTCCAGTTTTTCTGAAAGTGTGAACCAACTACATTAGGTTCACTTTGGCTCTTTAGTTGTGATTATTGTAATGTATTCATGTTAAAAAATAAAGTCATTTATCTTTTCAAATTAGTGTTTTGTTTTGTTTTTTTCAGATATTTACACAGGAGTAGTGTTGCTGGGTCATATGGTAGTTTTATTATTAGTTTTTTGAGAAATGTACATACTGTTTTCCACTGTGGCTATACCAATTTACATTCCCACCAACCGTGTAGGAGGGTTCCCTTTTTTCCACATCCTCACCAACATTTGTTATCTGTGTTCTTTTTGGTGATAGCCATTCTAACAGGTGTGAGGTGATATCTGATGGTTCCGATTTGCATCCCCTGATGAGTAGCAATGTTGAGCATCTTTTCATGTGCCTGTTGGCCATCTGCATGTCTGAATAGACAGTTTTCAAAAGAGTGCTTAGCTTTTAAAATATATATTAATTCACCATAATTAAATGATATCTCTTGACCCATTTTTTTCCAATAGTTTCTGTGAAAATGTCCAAACATGCAAAAGACTCAAAAGAATTGTATAGTTTACCCATATACTCACTACTTAGATTCTCCAATTAAAATAAAGTGTTCTAAAAGTCTTAGTGCCATTTTATGCTTTAATAATTTTAGAAGTAAAATGCTATTAACTTATAAAAATATCACTTTAAACATTTATTTGAGCTCATATTTATTTAATCTTGTGAATTTTAATATTTTTTGTTTTATGTCTTCATAGAGATCAAAAGAAAAACATAAAATTAAAGATTTGTTACTCAAAATTTATAAAACTAATTAAGTCTAAAAATTAGAATAATTAAACTTACAAATAACAAAAATTTGTAGCATTAGAATATTAAAACTTAAAGCTATAATATGGGCACCATCAACAGAATGAAAAGGCAACAGACAGAATGGGAGAAAATATTTGCAAATCATGCATCTGACCAGAATATATGAAAAACTTCTACACCCCACCATAACAACAACAAAACCAATCTGATTGAAAAGTGGGCAAAGAACTTGAATAGATATTTCTCTGAAGAAGATATATAAATGGCCACTAAGCATGTGAATAGACAGATGCTCAATATCAATAATCATTAGGGAAATGCAACAACAAGATACCTCTTCACACTATTAGGGTGACTTATTTTAAAAGAGGAAAAAAAACTCATTACAAGTATTCATGAGGTTGTGGAAAGATTGAAACCCTTGTGCATTTACTGGTGGAAATGTAACATGATGCATCCACTATGGAAAACAGTATGATGTTTCAAAAATATAATTGAACATAGAATTGCCATTGTTGTTTAGTTGCTAAGTCGTGTCCAACTCCTTTGTGACGCTGTGGACTGTAGCCTACTAGGCTCCTCTGGCCATGGGATTGCTCAGGCAAGAATACTGCAGTAGGTTGCCATTTCCTTCTCCAGGGGATTTTCCCAACTCAGGGATTGAATTTGTGTCTTCTGCCTTGGCAGGTGGATTCTTACACTGAGCCAGCAGAGAAGCACAGAATTACCATATGATCCAGCAATTCCACTTCGGGGTGTATACCCAAAAGAGAAAGCAGGGACTTGCACAACTATTTGTGCACCCATGTTCATAGCAATCATTCGCAGGACCCAAAAGCAACCCAAGTATCCATGGACAGATGAATGGATAAACAAAGTGTGGTGTATGCATCCAATGGAATAGTATCCAGCCTTAAAAAGGAAGGACATTTTTACATATGCTACATAGCATGGATGATCTTTGAGGAGATTATCATAAGCCGGTGACATCTCAAAAAGACAAATACTGTAAGATTCCATTTATATGAGGTGACTAAAGTTGTTGGTTCACAGAGACAGAAAGTAGAGTGGTGGTTGCCAGGGGCTGGAGGGGAGGGAGGACTGAAGAATTTCAGTTAGGAAGACGGAAAGAGTTCTCAAGATGAATGGTAGTGCTGGTTTTACAGCTATGTGAGTGCCACTGAACCTGTCTACTTAAAAATGGTTAAAATGATAACTTTTACATTAAGTATTTTTACCATGATAAAAGTGCATTTTTAGACATGAACAAGTGTTCATAATTGAGTAAAGCAAATTTTTGTTGAAATACAAATATTAGCTTGATATTTTTTGACCACATCATGCAGCATGTGGGCTCTTAGTTTCCTGACCAGGGATTGAATCCATACTCCCTGCATTGGAAAGGTGGAATCTTAACCACTGGGCTGCCAGGGAAGTTAAAATACTAACATTAAGAGATGGGGAAAAAACTCAATTCTAAGAGCAAATTAATAGGGAAAATTATATGCTTCCTCTTAAGGAGGACATTGCAACAGAAATGGGATTGTCAAACAACTTAGTCAGACAACAGTTTGGTTTAATCTATGACTATAGTCACAGTGAATATAAAAAGAAAGTAATGGGGAAAATTGCTGGCTCTAGTAAATTTTTTCCTGTGTATTTCCGTTAACTTATCTCTCTCTCTCTTTTTAACTTCCTTCTTTGTCAGTTTGAATGTTCAGTTCAGTTCAGTCGCTCAGTCCTGTCCGACTCTTTGTGACCCCATGGACTGCAGCACGCCAGGCTTCCCTGTCCATCACCAACTCCTGGAGCTTCCCCACACTCCTGTCCATTGAGTCGGTGATGCCATCCAACCATCTCATCCTCTGTTGTCCCCTTCTCCTCCCGCTTTCAGTCTTTCCCAGCATTAGGATCTTTTCCAATGAGTCAGTTCTTCACATCAGGTGGCCAAAGTATTGGAGTTTCAGCATCAGCATCAGTCCTTCCAATGAATATTCAGGATTGATTTCCTTTAGGCTTGACTGGTTGAATCTCCTTGCAGTCCAAGGGACTCTCAAGAGTTTTCCAAAACCACAGTTCAAAAGCATCAGTTCTAAAAAAAAAAGAATAGCATCAGTTCTTCAGTGCTCAGCTTTCTTTGTGGTCTAACTCACATCTAAACATGACTACTGGAAAAACCATGGCTTTAACTAGATGGACATTTGTCGGCAAGGTAATGTCTCTGTTTTTAATATGCTGTCTAGGTTGGTCATAACTTTCCTTCCAAGGAGTAAGCGTCTTTTAATTTTATGGCTGCAGTCACCATCTACAGTGATTTTGGAGCCCCCCAAAATAGTCTCTCGCTGTTTCCATTGTTTCCCCATCTATTTGCCATGAAGTGATGGGACCAGATGCCATGATCTTAGTTTTCTGCATGTTGAGTTTTAAGCCAGCTTTTTCATTCTCCATTTTCACTTTCATCAAGAGGCTCTTTAGTTCTTCACTCTCTGCCATAAGGGTGGTGTCATCTGCATATCTGAGGTTATCGATATTTCTTCCAGCAATCTTGATTCCAGCTTGTGCTTCAACCAGCCCAGCATTTCTCATGATGTACTCTGCATGTAAGTTAAATAAGCAGAGTGACAATATACAACCTTGACATACTCCTTTCCCAATTTGGAACCAGTCTGTTAATCCGTGTCTGGTTCTACTGTTGCTTCTTGACCTGCATACAGACTTCTCAGGAAGTAGATCAGGTGGTCTGATATCCCCATCTCTTTAAGAATTTTCCAGAGTTTGCTGTGATCTATACAGTCAAAGGCTTTGGCATAGTCAGTAAAGCAGAAGTAGATGTTTTCCTGGAACTCTCTTGCTTTTTTGATGATCCAGCAGATGTTGGCAATTTGATCTCTGGTTCCTCTGCCTTTTTAAAATACAGCTTGAACTTCTTGAAGTTCATGGTTCGTGTACTCTTGAAGCCTGGCTTGGAGAATTTTGAGCATTACTTTGCTAACATGTGAGATGGGTACAATTGTGCAGTAGTTTGAACATTCTTTGGCATTGCCTTTCTTTGGGATTGGAATGAAAACTGAGCTTTTCCAGTCCTGTGGCCTGGAAAACTGCTGAGTTTTCCAAATTTGCTGGCATATTGAGTGCAGCACTTTCACAGCATCATCTTTTAGGATTTGAAATAGTTCAACTGGACTTCTGTCATCTCCACTAGTTTTGTTCATAGTGATGCTTCCTAAGGCCCACTTGACTTTGCACTCCAGGATGTCTGAGTCTAGGTGGGTGATTGCACCATCATGTTATCTGGGTCATGAAGATCTTTTTTGTATAGTTCTTTTGTGTATTCTCTCCACCTCTTCTTAATATCTTCTGCTTCTGTTAGGTCCATACCATTTCTGTCCTTTATTGTGCCCATCTTTGCATGAAATTTTCCCTTGGTATCTCTAATTTTCTTGGAGAGATCTTTAGTCTTTCCCATTCTGTTGGGAATTCTATTCTTCTATTTCTTTGCAAAGAAAGGCAAGGGAGAAAAGGAAAGATATACCCATTTGAATGCAGAGTTCCTAAGAATAGCAAGGAGAGATAAGAAAGCCTTCCTCAGTGATCAATACAAAGAAATAGAGGAAAACAATAGAATGGGAAAGACTAGTTTGAATGTCTTCAGATGTAAATAACTTGTCCATAGATGCAAATAACATAGCACTTTTTCCAAAGGCAGAATTTGTCCATGTGGTAATTTAGAAAAGAGGTAATTTAGCTCCCTAGTGTAAATTGCCATGACTACCCTGGATATGCTTCCTAGAATCAGGGACAGATAAGACTGAGATTATTATGAAATCACTAGTTTTGGCTTTAGTGAATTAGCTTTATCTGAAAGAGTAAAAAATTGAGTTTATTATCTAGTGTAATTGGCGAGTACTTAGCAAGAACTCCATAAAATCTCGCAAAAGTCTTTATCTGGTGTGCAATAGCTGCTGGAATGATGATGACCTGAAAGGAAAACAAGTTTGAGCATTATAAATGTGCAGATTTACAATACTTGAAATTTTGAAAAACTGAAGATATAGAAGACTAGAATGCAAATCATGTATGTGAGTGATCAGTGCTGATTCCACCACAGAAATCACTGCTTTAGAGGTCATGTTTCCTTTGGCTTCGTGACCAAGTGATAGAATGCTAGATGCTGATTTCCTGCTGCAGACAACAACAGAAGATACAGATATTCTGTACTATTTGGCCCTCCAAAAAGGAAGAAGAGAAAAATATCAGAAGATTAATGGTTGATGTGGCCTTAGGATTTGAATATTGCCCTTTCTTGAGCTTTTTTTTTTTTTTACCAACCCCCAACAGCCCAGTTTAAAAAAAAGACAGGCTTTTGTGAACAAGGGAATGAAGAAAGGGAATTGGGTGAAAATTGTTTAAAAAAGGAGGTAGGAGGAGGGGAAATCTGTTTCCATGCCCATGAAAACCCATAGGTAGCAAATTCATTTTGTAATAAGTTTTATTTATTCCAAAAACTGCTTTGAAATTAGCCTCTAATGTATATTTGTAAATTTAGATGTATTCCTTTGTTTTTTATGTGTCTCTGATTTGCCACCTGCCTTGGACCCAGGCCACACCAAATGCTTGGGTCATCTGTCTAATAGGCATCCGTCTCAAATTAAGGAGTTAAGCCACTCTCTTGCCTCCCAGAGGTACATTTGTGATTTTGTTCACATCTTTTCCCTTGTGAATCAGAACTAAAATTGAACTCAAAACTCCTTTTAAGTGGTTAAGGCCCTTTAAAATAAGTATGACTGTGATGACATTATGTATGTACACACAAGATACATACACACACATAGATGTAATTTTTAAAAGACCATCACTGTTTAAAATCGTAAATAATGTGTCTCTCCAGATTGTATTTGGAGTTACTAACCAGAGACCTCTTTCTTTTGTGGGCTGTGGTCTCTGAGTGTGCTGAACCCTTTTTGGAGAGCTCAGTGAAAGACCCCTCTGAGTGTCACTGTCTCTGTTATTGATGTTGATGGCAGAGCCTTCTAATTCTAACCCCTGCCGAGTCTTTAGAAGCCTAGTAGATTGTTAACGTGGTTAGTAGGAGTTCATGAACTCTGCTCTATATAAATGCAAAATCCTGAGAACTTTGATATGGAATTGGAATTAAAGCAGTTGTATTTATATTTCTTAAAGTATTTTAATAGTTTATATTTTAAAAGGACAAATTTGTAGAAGCTTGTTGGGTTTTAATCTTATAACTTCTACTATATAAATATTACATTTTCAAACATGAATGCCTAGAGAATTGTTATAAAGCTCATTTTGGGGCAGCATGCTTATAAGCCCCCTAAAGTCATTTAAAAGCAAATAGCAAATGTTTTTCTATATGCTAATGGAGCAATTTAGAAATATTTGTTTATTCACATAAAAGAAATATACAGTAGCAGGGCAGTGAAAATCAGTCATTTGGAAATGGTTAGAACCTACAGTCATTAAAGGATATGTATTTAATACTCACATAAAATTAAGGGAATATCTAAAGGAACAATCATCACATTAGATTTACAGTTAAGATACCCAGTTGTATGTGTTGTAGTTGTAAATCAAATGTACTTTTCCACAAGGCATTTGAATATAGAAGCTCAAAACATTTCCTGTCGCCACTCTAACTTTTCTGTGCTTGTCAGAAATGAACTCAGCTAAAAAAGAAAAGAGAGATAGGGAGAGACAGGTAGAGAGAGACACACACACACTGGAGAAAGAAAACCTAAAGTGAATGAGAAGCTCAGCTTTTTGTTTTTTGTGCAAATTTCTTACCAACCAGATAGCATTTATCTGGAGATTCATTTGTTCTTCATTTGTTCAGGTGCTTTGTAAGTATCTACTAAAAATATAGAGCACTGTGGCAAGGTTTTTTGTTTATTCCTCAATGTTAGAAGCAAGGAATAAGGTCTTTTTCTATGTGGGAAAAGTACAATGAATTATCAAAGGGGTGCTCATCTGTCCCTCTCTCCCTCCCTTTCTCCCTGTCTCTACTACCCTCTCTCAGTCCTTCTTTTACACTGAAGGAAACATTCTGAACTTATTCCAGCTGTGGGCTGATACATAGGGCAAGACTCCATGGGGCCAAAGAGCTCTCTCTGGGAAAGGGTAGCTCTTCCTGGAGGGTCCTAAGGTTGTTTCTTTGTGTGGAAAGCTGATTCTCTTGACATCTATTAGCATTTGTTGAATGTTTAGTTAACAGCTGGGGACACCAAAAGAAATGAGAGCTCATGCCTGTTTTATTGGAGCTTGCAATCTTGGTCTCATTTGTCCAGGGAGACAAATATATAAACTGGTACTTGCAGTATATCTTGAAAGTGCCCAGATAAAGGCCCAAGGATCCTGCAGGTAGATGTAAGTAATGTATTGGGCAGTGAGGGAAAGCTTTATAGAAGAGTGACATTCGAGCTTAATCTTAAATCACGTGGAAGCAGGGAAAAGCATTTTATACAGAAGGAACAGAATATGCAAAGGCAAAAAATCAAGGATCATGTGTCTCGGGAGTGGTAGGCAGCTTAGTGTGGCTGAATTGTAGGGCTTGAAATAAGAGTTGTGGGATGTAGTGTGGGGAGTTACAAGAGATGGAGATGTTGAAGACAACTGAGGCAAGGTTATGCATCCTGTTTGGATTTGGGTTTTTATTTTGGGAGGCAGAGAGGAGCTATCAGAGGTTATTAAGGTTATTAAAAGAGAAAGTATCAGATTTATGTTTTAGTGAAATCACTTTGGTACAGTTTGTCCAGAAAAAATACCAGAAAGAGAAAAGTCAAGAGTCCAAGTGGGAGATGAGGAGAGCTTTATCTAAGACAGCGACAGTAGGATTAGAAGAAGAGTATAGAGGTGAGAAGGCAGTGGCACCCCACTCCAGTGCTCTTGCCTGGAAAATCCCATGGATGGAGGAGCCTGCTGGGCTGCAGTCCATGGGGTAGGGAAGAGTCGCACACGACTGAGAAACTTCACTTTCCCTTTTTCCTTTCATGCATTGGAGAAGGAAATGGCAGCCCACTCCAGTGTTCTTGTCTGGAGAATCCCAGGGACGGGGGAGCCTGGTGGGTTGCCGTCTGTGGGGCCGCACAGAGTCGGATCTGACTGAAGCAACTTAGCAGCAGCAGCATAGATGTGAGAGAGCTTCAGAAAGTAGAATCACTAGCACTTGGTAATAAACTGGATTTGGGAGTTGAAGTAGAAGGATAATAAAAAAAATGAGCTCAGAGCTGCTTTTACTTTGAGAACTGGTAGATAGGGTGTGAATGGTGGGAAGAGGTTTAGGAAGAAAACATTTCTGATTTTAGATGTGGTCACAAGCCAGCTTGGTGTGGCCAGTTTGGCTTGTGGGATTTAAAAAAGAGAACTGGTTTAAAGATGTGTATTTACGAGTCATCATTATTCAAAGTGTAGGTTATTCACTCAGTTGTGTCCGACTCTCTGCAACTCCATGTAGCCCACCAGGCTCCTCTGTCCGTGGAATTCTCCAGGCAAGAATACTGGAGTGGGTTGCCATTTCCTACTCCAGGGGGTCTTCCTGACCCAGGGATCGAACCCGGTTTCCTGCATTGCAGGCAGATTCTTTACTGTTTGAGCCACCCTGGTGGGAATCCCTGGTGGGAGAAAGGGTAGGAGAAGCCATAGAAATAAATAAAATTGTTCATATAAAGCTTGCGAAGTGAGAGCTACCAGGAGTGATGCAGGAGATGAATCAGGGAGGGAACAGGAGAAGGAGGGGTAGACGAGAGATGTGTCCAGAAAGCCAAGAGAAAGGGGGCTGTCAGCAGCTGCTCACTGTAGGTGGGCTCTCTTGGAGGGCTCTGTCAGAGGCCTGGAGAGAGGGAGAAAGTACGTCTTGTTGAGTAGATGCTTCCTTTTCTCTCCTCTTTCCTTTCACTCCTCTCCTACACTTTTACTCTTCATTTAAATCGTAGTTGCCTCCTGAAATGAATTTGGGGTTTGTTTGATGCTCCCTTCCAAAACAAAACATATCATACTACTTGCATTGCTAGCTCAAAACCCCAAAATGCTGGAATTTGAGTTATAATTCATTTCATCTTGAATGCAGAATTTATTCTTTATGGATGCAGTGCAGACTTCCTCCTCTACTCTTGAAACTTGCTTTTATCTTTTTAATCTAAAATATTTATTTATTTACTTATTTGGCTGCACTGGATCTTAGTTGTGGCACACAGGATCTTCAATTAGTTGCGGCATGCAAACTCTTAGCTGTGGCATGTGGGATCAGGTTGCCTGACCAGGGATTGAACCCAGGCCCCCTGCATTGGGAGCATGGAGCCTTAGCCAAGAGACCACCAGGGAAGTCCCAAAACTTGCTTTTAAGAGAGTAGTCCCCTAGAGCCCAGGTCTCACTGTTGCACAGGAAGGGGACACAGTCTGCACCAGGACTCAGGCTGGACTGAAGTCTGTCCAGTACTTTGGCATCTCTGTCTAACTGCTTTGTCATTGTTTGCGAAGGAATCCAAATTTATAACACCCGCTGATTAAGAGGAGGCAGGCATTCTTCTTTTCTAATCCCCAGATTCCCTAAAACTTCCTGTTACGAAAATTGCATTCATCATGTTATTCATCACATCAACAGAAAACTCAGTCTTTTGGGAATCAGATAAACATGAAGGCCATCAGCTCTTGTGAGTGAATATCCCATTTACTTTAGGAACAGGGAAATCTTTCTATTTAAGGTCACTGACCCACAGAAAAAGAATAATGAAGTAAAGGACCCAAAGTTCTAGCAGATGTGAAAAAAAAGTTAAAAAGAAATATAGGCTACAAGAATAAAAGAAGGAGGAGAGAAAAGGTGCTAACACGTTTTAAAGCACCTGCTATGAGCCAGACACCTGCTGTGTATTTTTAGTTTATCATATTCCAGCCTCACAACAGTCCATTAGATATCATTCTATCGATTTTACAGATGAGGAAGCTGAAGTTTACAAATACTAGATAAGTTACCAAAACCACACAACTAATTCATGACTGAGATTCATTCCCTGGCAGTGGGTCCAAAACCCATGTTTTTACCAGCAAAAAAAAAAAAAAAAAAAAAAGAAGTGGCAGAAGACTAAAAAGAGAAACAGGTGTAAAAATGGATAAGAAGAACGGTGCCGTATTTCCTGTCTTTTCAGACTGTGTTCTTTGCAACTCCAATTGTAGAGCTTTCAATCTTTTCCTTTCTTGCCAGCTATCAGAAACTTCACTTCAGTTGCCCAGGAATTCCCGCCAATTGGCGTAATGTCTTCTCTTACTGTTTGAGGCTGGAATTTACCTTTGCCAACATCTCCAATCCCTCTTTGAGCCTGCTGACTCAGAGGATTGGGCACATGTTCTGCTGGAGAGTTCTGCCAGGAAGAGCCAGGGCCCACATCTTACCGCAGGAACACACATTCCTGCTGTTTGCACAGCTGTATTTGTTGCTCTTAATGGTGGAGAAGGGAGGCTCAAAAGACACTTGGTTTTAGAAAACTTTTCACGGTCTAGCTCGAAAAAATTAAACTAAAGGCCAGAGGTTTCCCCTTGTTTTTTCCAGAGGCCAAGATTCTTTGCTTTTTGAATTCTCTCTTGCCAGTGACGAAGCATTATAGAGACTACTATATAAATGTTACCATTTATTTTTGAGATTTGCCTGAAGGAAGTTTCTCCCTAAAGAAATTATTTTTCTCTCTTTCTAAAAAAAAAAAAAAGTTTACGTTCTCTTTCTAAATGGAGTATTTGTGACTTTTTCCTTGACCAGAACTAGGTCATTGTATTCAGTGACTACATCGCTCACCAATGCTGAATCTCTTTCTTCTACCTCCTTCAACAACTCTGGGTCTGTTTTTCAAGTTAAAGCAACTGTTCATGGAAATCTTGCCATGAAGGAAAATATTGTGAGTCAATACACTTTGGGCCAAGTCCAGCCCTCAGATAGCAAAGTCAGTAGTACTTGTGTAAGAAGTAATTTGCCCCGTGACAGTAATAAATCTGTTATTTGTATGTTATAAACATAAATGTCTAAATGTATTTCAAGGTCTTGCTTTCAATTAGTTAAAATGGGTTTTCCTATGCATCCATAACTAATGTGGTGACTGTTCATAGAACCGTTTTTACCTCGATCCCAATCATTTGTGAGTAAGCTTTATTTAAGGACTGAAATAGGAAAGAGGTATTTATTTGTAGTATATGTAGGGCCTCCTCAATATTTCCCTGTGCTGCTTGAGCATTTATGCCTTTTGGGGCAGAAGAGGTGATACTCAAGGAATGGGCTGAGTGATTAATAGTGAAAATATTAGATTATTTAGTAGGGATGTTAATATTTCAATGACTAGAAAATTGTTGATGTGCTCATGAAATGTTACTGCAAAGGCTCTTTTGAGTAGGTGACCTGTTTATGTACTGTCTTCAAACTAAGTGCATCCCAAATCAGATTCTGTTAAGTATAAACCACATTAAAAAATATATTTGGACCAAAAGTTCCTGCTCCTTTCCAAGGGAATTACAATTTTGATTAAATCAGTGCTGAACAATATTACCTTTTCTTCTTAGCTATGGTGTGTCTAGAAATGGCTTGTGACAGAAAGTCTTTTTATAGCTTTGCTTTCAACATGCATTTACATTTTAATGATACATTCTTCGCCAGTAAAAATGCAACTGTAGCACACAGAAAATCAACACATTTTAAGCTTTCTGAGTATATTTAAACTGTCAACAGTGTGCTGCCTGACATACAACATTACTCAGCTTCCACCTTTAATGGCTAGGTTGTTTTCTAAAGATGTCTAGTGACACAAGACTCCTAAATCCTTTTGGACCATGTGAACTAAGAATGACCTGAGTGGATGGGGCTGCTTTGGCCATCTGTCATTGATAGCCATATTGATCTGGAGATGGTGGCTGAGGGTACTGTGTACTGAGGGTATGGCAGTTTGCTGAAGTGATGATAACCATCACTGATACCTTTGTGATGGGCTTGATTCTCATTGTGTATTCCCCAGCTATGGAACCCTTGGGCAGTAAGTCAGTAAGTAACCTGGTTTTAAAAATACACTTCTAGGTCAAAAGGGTACATCAGTCTGCATACGTTATTCTCCTAGGTCACCCTTTCAGCATGTCTAAGTAAAGTTTGAAAAAGAGCTTCTCTTTAAGTTTGTATTTTCAAAAATTTAAAAACATACAAGAATGTATACCTTCTTCTTAGATTCACTCATTTTTAGTATTTTGCCTTACTACCTTTATCTATTTATCTACCTGAACCATTTCAAATAAAGTTTCAGACATCATGAAGTATTTAGTTCAACCTTAAATAAATTCAACACTTTCCAAAAGTAAGGAAATTTCTTACCTATCCACAATACCATTATTACACCTAAGAAAATTAACAGTAAAACCTAAATATAACCTAATAACCCATCTGTATTCTCATTTCTCCATTTGTCCTCCAAATGCTGGTAGTGTTTTTGTTCAAACTAGGATCCATTTATGGTTAGTGTATTGCATCTCATTATTATGCTTCTGAAATCAAAAGGATTTTTTAATGTTCAAAAAGCATGGCAAAACTGAAAGAAATAGTGATATCAGATTCTATGATAGACAAAGTGTTTTGTTCACACACATTCTACTCCCTAAAGTCTAAAGTAATTTAGATTCTACCTGATGAAATTCTCACCAAATTTAAATTTGGAATAAGGTCTCTGTTATTACTCTTTTAGGAGAGAATGATTTTTCTTTTTGGGACAAGCCTCCTTTTTAATCTGTGCATGATAACAATAAATTAAACTCTTAAAAGACTGCCTTAGATATATTTAAAAATTTTTATTTTTGATAAATAAAAATTGTATGTATTTAAGGTTCACAGCATGATGTTATGGTATATATCACAGTGATATATTATCACTGTGAAGTGATTACCATAATCAAACTGATTAATATACGTTACCTCTTCGTTTCCTTTGTGTGGTGAGAAGAATTGAAACTACTCTCTTAGCAAATTTCAAATATATACTACATTATTATTAACTATAGTCATCATGCTGTACACTAGGTCTCTAGACTTGATTCATCTTATAAGCGATATAGATATTTGTGTATTACTAAGTAGTTTGGAAAATTGAATGGCCACATGGGTGTAAGGAATAAATTATGAATATGGTGAAAAATCATAGTCATGAGTGACAGATCATTTCAAAAGTAGTATTTAGTTCTAAAAGTTGAAACACAGTTCAGTGAGTATGGTTTGGTTTTGCATATAGTGACAGCAGGCTCACTTGCATTAATATAGAAAACCAGCAATAAGAAGTGCAATAGAATTAGAACTTGTGGTAATAAACACAGATGTGATGAAATTTATTTTCTATGTATGTGAACAACTTTTGTTTTTCACCTATGGTGTCATAAAGATGTTTCTGAGTAGATAACTCTTGTATGTTATAAAGATCCCACTAGAGTGCTATGTGTTTATATAGTGGGCACTCTATAATGTTAATTATTGATCTAGATATACAAATCTCCTTTCATTCTTTGATGGGATCTCTAGATCACAAAAGAAAACAGTATGGTTGATAAATTATATGACGTAAAAGAGAAAACAATACTGAAGGACCCCAGGAAGATAATATAATTTTTCAGTGGTTACTGTAACCTACATTGAATTCAAACTGTTTTCCTTTTATTAGTGCACTTTATTCAGCATATGTTTGTTAAGAATTTTTGATGTGCCAGGTGCTGTATAGAGGCATGACATTAAAAAACAACCCTTTTATCATGAAAAATTTCAAATATTAATAAAGGTAGAGAGAATAGTATAATGGATCCCTATGTACCCCTCATTCTGAGTCACTAAATTATAACGTTTGGCCAATCTTGTTTCATTTGTCCTTCCCACTATTTGGGAGGAGTGGTGGTGAAGTATTTTAAAGCAAGTCTCAGTTATCATGACATTTACATATAAATACTTTTTTTATTGGGTACAATTGCTTTACAATGGTGTGTTAGTTTCTAGTGTACAGCCGAGTATATCAGCTATATGTATACATATATCCCCTCCCTCTTGGACTTCCCTCCCACCCACCTGCCCATCCCACTTTTCTAGGTCATCACAGAACACTGAACTGAGCTCCCTGTGATTTTTTAGCAGGTTCCCACTAGGTTTCTTTTTTACACATGGTGGTGTATACATGTCAGTCCTAATCTCCCACTTCATCCCATTCTCCCCTTCCCCCACTGTGTCCACATGTCCGTTCTCTATGTCTGTGTCTTTATTACTGCCCTGGAAAGAGGTCCATGTATGCCATTTTTCACCTGGGCTTCCCAGGTGGCGCTAGTGGTAAAGAACCCGTCTGCCGATGCAGGAGCTGCATGAGATGTGGATTTGATCCCTGGGTTGAGAAGATCCCCTGGAGGAGGGCGTGACAACCCACTCCAGTATGCTTGCCTGGAAAATCCAATGGACAGAGGAGCCTGGTGGGCTACAATCCATGGGGTCGCAGAGTCGGACACAACTGAACAACTGAGCATGCATACCATTTTCCTCAATTCCACATATATGTGTTAATATATGATATTTGTTTTTCACTTCCTGACTTACTTCATCTGTATGACGGACTCTGGGTCCATCTACATGTCTACAAATGACAATTTTGGTCCTTTTTATGGCCGGATAACATTCCGTAGCGTATATGTACCACAACTTCTTTATCTGTTCATCTGTTGTTGGACATTTAGGTTGTCTCCATGCCCTGGCTATTGTGCTTCAGTGAACAGTGGGGTACATGGGTCATTTTGAATTATGGTCTTCTCAGTGTATCTGCCCAGTAGTGATATTAGTTTGAAACCTGCTATGTTACTGAGCAGATTTATGACTTTGTTTGGGAAACTTATTTAAGATCCATTAGTGTGTTTCTTCAAATAAAGCATTCAGTTTAATGATCAGCATAATGTAAGTCCCATTTCCCCCTAAAAAAGTAGATTTTCTGGACTATTCTGATGGGGCCCAAGTGAGATACTGAGGAAGGAGAAAAGCTTAACAATATGGTGTTCATTTGTACTTGGGTTGTTCTGTGAATGTTTATGAAGACATTTTATTTTGTCTTTTCTGATATTTAGCTGAACTGTGAGCAGTTCAAGGCTAGGGACTATTTTTTTTTTCTTCTTTTTGTTTTTCTCTCTAGCAGTTAGGACTAACTGTACAAATGAGTGTGCCATATACATATTTTTGATTAGCTGATGTCCTGGACTTCCCAAGGCGTCCTGAATGTGGTTCTGGCCTTTCCTCTCCTGCTGGAGCCTGGTACAGTTTTAATTCCACAACAGCAGGTGCCTTAGAATTCAACCTTATGTAAGTCCGGAAGCTTTGGAGTGTGGCACTGGATATTTGTGTGTGTGGTATATACACATATACATACACATACTTTCATGTACTTAGAATTTCTTACATATGTAGAATTAATCAGCATTGGTGTTAGATTAGGGAGAAAATGCTGAAATGTTTGTCTTTTGCCTAAGCAGTGGAGGCTGGACTTTGTACCAATTAAAATGACAGTCATTTTTCTGTTCTGTAAGTTATCTCAAAAGTTTCACGTTTCTCTTTCGTACCCTAATATTAAGTACCCAAATGAAATATTTTCTCAAATAATCTCCTTTATTTCTTTAAAGCTTTGAAATTTTACAAATCTCTCTAATATCCATTATCTAGCATAAGTACTAAATATATGCTGATGAATCAATGAATGAGCTCCAATGACTTCTCAAAATGGGCCTATACAGTAGGCAGAACAAGTGTTAGTACTTGAATATCATCATTCCCATTTTATACATGAGAAAACTGAGAGCTATTAATAAATGGCACAGCCAAGACTCAGCTTAGGTCTTCTGATTCCCAACTCAGTGCACTTTCTACTACTGTCACTAATTATAGAAAAAACATTTTTGAAAACTCCAAAACTTAGGGAGAGATTATATTACTGTAATTAATTCTCTTGTTTTCATACCAGATAGTTGGTGCTTCTAATTATGGCTTATTTGTACATCTCCTCTGTATGGTAACCTTTAGATTAAATTTAGTCTTAATCATGAAATACTTCTTGCCCCAAGAAATATTATAAGAACGGAGCATAGCTATTGATCAAATCTAATGCCTACAAAGCAATACATTCAGTACGTATTAAATCTATTATCCAGATAGATTAGTATCCATGCTATCTTCTTAACTAACATCTGTCTCTCACACTTCACTGAAATTACCAGTGAAACTATGACTAATAAAATTGGTTTAGAACCAAAATTCAATAAAAGCAAAGTTAATTATGTGTTTGTAAGAATAAGCATACAGTTAGATCAATATGCAAATTGTGACCTTCAGTGGTCTTTTCTGTCTTCTTTTAAGCCCTTAGTCTTGCAAAGATTAATTTACTACCTAGAACTTCATTTTATGAAGACACTAGGACTTAGATTACTAGATTTTTAATTGTTTACATATCAATGATACATATGTATTATGTCTCAGTATTTTAATCTTTGTGGAAGAACCTGTTTTAACAATAGAAATAGTGCACGAGGCAAATAAATATGTTCAGCTTCATGTTAACAAAAGAACAGATCAACTTAGAAATTTAAGTTTGCATCAGCATTTTGTAGGCACTGTTGTTTGACACCATGGTGGACGGTGTGGAAAGTACAAAGTTAAGTAAGATATTTTCTGGCCCTCCAAGAATTTATAATCTAGTGGAAGAGATAGTCATGTTCACAAATAATTAAAATATAACTTAGTGTTTGTTAGTTTTTAAAAAGAGACATACATAAAAGAATGAAAAACAGATGGAGAGATTTACTCTATACTTGAGAAGGCTCCACTGAGGAGATGACATTTGAGCAGATCTTTTGTAGGATTTTCATTGGAGGAAGTATGTAGGCAGGGCTGGGTAGGAGAAATAACAAGAGCAAAGGCCCAGAGGACACAATGCAAGGGGAACAGTCAGTAGTATCCTCCATCATTTTATTCAAAGATATGGAGAAACATCTGGCCCAGCAGCTTTGTATCCTGACATTGGGTTAGTTTGCACAGTGATTAATGGATTCCTGAAAGCCATTCTTATGTTGGGAATAGCAGGTATTAACTTACTTATATCAATACATGGAAGTGATAGAACTTCCATAGTGACTAAGAGGGTAAAGACTCGGCCTGCACTGCAGGAGACACAGGAGACTCAGGTACAATCCCTGGGCTGGGAAGATCCCCTGGAGAAGGGAATGGTGACCCACTCTAGTATTCTTGCCTGAAAAAGCCCATGAAGAGAGGAGCCTGGTGGCAGTCCAGGAGGTCGCAAAGATTCAGACACGACTAAGCACATAGCATGGAAGTGACTGGTCTTCCCTGGTGGCCCAGTGGTAAAGAATCTGCCTGCAATTCAGGAGACCTGGTTTGATCCCTGGGTTGGGAAGATCCCCTAGAGGAGAGCATGGCAACTCACTCCAGTATTCTTGCCTGGAGAATTTCAGGGACAGAGGAGCCTGGTGGGCTACAGCCCATAGAGGCACACAGTTGGACACGACTGAAGTGACTAAGCAGCAGCATGGAAGTGACTACAAATCACATCAATATCTCACGAAGCCCACACTAAGTGTATCACTAACATAACTTCTCTTTGGGTCTCAAAATGTTTGTGGCCACTCTAAGATACCCCCACTTGAGAGAAAGTGTGAGAGAAGGAAAGTCTATTGAGGATATGTATCTTATTTTTCCAAGTTTTACTGCAGTGCTGGAGACCTGGGTTCAATCTCTGGCTTGGGAAGATCCCCTGGAGAAGGGAAAGGCTACCCACTCCAGAATTCTGGCCTGGAGAATTCCATGGAGTGTATAGTCCATGGGGTCACAAAGAGTCAGTACGACTGAGCTACTTTCACTTTCACTATGACATTTTAAGCACATTGCTGGAAGCGTAATCTTCATTAGTTTTATGGCAAATTAACTTGATCATGATCCTGCTGCTAGCCTCCTTTCTATAAATTCATGAAGTGCTTCTTCCAGAAGTGCTCCTTGAACACCTGCTAACAGGTTAAAGCAGATTTCCCACATGTTTCTGAAGATCTTAGGTCATACTTGTAAACAAAAGCCTCTGAGCCTGCAAGAGTTATGGAGGAATAAAGCAGGCAGTGAACTCTTAGCTGTCTGTACTCAAGCTACTGAAAGCTTCAGTTTGAACCAGTATAGAACACAACCTATTTATGTTCTTATTAGGGATAGACTATACGAGTGGAAAAAAAAAGAGAGGGGGCTCTTTCTGCTAGTTCTTTTGAATTTTATTTGTCATTAGGCAGTCTGAAAAGTTGAAACAGTTTGTTTAACTCCCAGATAAATGGAGATTCTTTTTCTTGGCTCTTTTCCTCAGCTCAGTTTTCTCGATTATTTTGGTTTCAAACAAAGCAAAACTTACATTTTTAAGGTTAAGAGTCCAAGGTGGTTCTTCTTTCAGTGCAGATTATGTAACATGGAATAAAGAACTTTTGTCTTTAAGGCTGTCAACTAACTAAGACCCTTTGTGTTGTGGAGATATGTTGCATTTTGAAAGAAACAAATTATTTTTGCAAACTTCCTGCTCACTGGCCAAGTCTTCCCTTTAGTGTCTGTTTAAGCCCCTTGGGCTTACAGGGTCATTCTGCATCTTTCTGTCTGTAGCCATCCAGGGATCTATCCTGAGTGAGCTGGGACAATAGCATTGAAAAGAAATGAAAAGAAACATCAGTCAGTCAGTCAGTCAGTTCAGTTGCTCAGTCGTGTCCAACTCTTTGAGACCCCATGGACTGCAGCATGCCAGGCCTCCCTGTTCATCACCAACTCCTGGAGTTTACTCAGACTCATGTCCATTGAGTCGGTGATGCCATCCAGCCCATCTCATCCTCTGTCGTCCCCTTTTCCTCCTGCCTTCAATCTTTCCCAGCATCGGATTCTTTTCAAATGAGTCAGTTCTTCACATCAGGTGGCCAAAGTATTGGAGTTTCAGCTTCAGCATCAGTCTTTCCAATGAATAGTCAGGACTGATTTCCTTTAGGATGGACTGGTTGGATCTCCTCTCAGTTCAAGAGACTCTCAAGTGTCTTCTCCAACACCACAGTTCAAAAGCATCAATTCTTCAGCATTCAGCTTTCTTTGTAGTCCAACTCTCATATCCATGCATGACTGCTGGAAAAACCGTAGCTTTGACTAGACAGACCTTGGTTGGCAAAGTAATGTCTCTGCTTTTTAATATGCTGTCTAGGTTGGTCATAACTTTCCTTCCAAGGAGCAAGCATCTTTTAATTTCATGGCTGCAGTCACCATCTGCAGTGATTTTGGAGCCCAAAAAAATAAAGTCTCTCACTGTTTCCCCATCTATTTGCCATGAAGTAATGGGACCAGATGCCATGATCTTAGTTTTCTGAATGTTGAGTTTTAAGCCAACTTTTTCACTCTCCTCTTTCACTTTCATCAAGAGACTCTTTAGTTTTTCTTTGCTTTCTGCCGTAAGGGTGGTGTCATCTGTGTATCTGAGCTTATTGATATTTCTCCCAGAAGTCTTGATTTCAGCTTGTGCTTCCTCCAGCCCGGCATTTCTCATGATGTACTCTGCATATAAGTTAAATAAACAGGGTGACAATATACAGCCTTGATGTACTCCTTTTCCTTTTGGAACCAGTCTGTTGTTCCATGTCCGGTTCTAACTGTTGCTTCCTGACCTGCATACAGATTTCTCAAGAGGCAGGTCAGGTGGTCTGGTATTCCCATCTCTTTCAGAATTTTCCACAGTTTATTGTGATCCACACATTCAAAGGCTTTGGCATAGTCAATAAAGCAGAAGTAGATGTCTTTCTGGAACTCTCTTGCTTTTTCGATGATCCAGCAGATGTTGGCAATTTGATCTCTGGTTCCTTTGCCTTTTCTAAATCCAGCTTGAACATCTGGAAGTTCACGGTTCATGTACTGTTGAAGCCTGGCTTGGAGAATTTTGAGCATTACTTTACTAGCGTGTGAGATGAGTGCAGTTATGTGGTAGCTTGAGCATTCTTTGGGATTGCCTTTCTTTGGGATTGGAAAGCAAACTGAGCTTTTTCAGTCCTGTGGCCACTGCTGAGTTTTCCAAATTTGCTGGCATATTGAGTGCAGCACTTTCACAGCATCATCGTTTAGGATTTGAAATAGCTGAACGGGGATTCCATCACCTCCACTAGCTTTGTTCATAGTGATGCTTTCTAAGGCCCACTTGACTTCTCATTCCAGGATGTCTGGCTCTAGGTTGGTGATCACACCATCGTGATTATCTGGTTACTTGTCAATTTCATAAATAGTTAGTAAGCACCTATTTGAGGTAGGTGCTGTGATTAGTTTCTGGAAACATAAATGTGACAAAGGCACTGTCCCGTCATCAATCTAATCATCATATAAACATAGTATTTAAGGTAAACCCTGCTCAGGAGAAAAGTGCAAAGCATGTGGTAAAGTTCCTTGCCTGGTGGCAACAGGGAAGGCTCCTCTGTGGTGGTGTCATGAAAGCTTGCTCTAAAAGGATCCATGGGAAACTGCCACAAACAATAGGTAAGGCATTCTGGATAGAAGGAATAACATGTGTTTTGGGGGAAAGTGCCCCAGAAAGTGAGGAGCATGTGGTGGGTTTGAGGGAACAGCTGGAGTTACAACAAGGATGTTAGATAGAGGCTGATTATGACTAAGAAGATTTATTTTATTCTGTGTGAAATAGCACAGTATGTAAGGCAGAGAAAGTGTAAACTTTGGGATGATTTTTAAAGATTTTTTTTGCAGATGATCCATTAAGTTCTGAGTCACAAAACTAAAATTTGATAATTTACACAAGGTAACCTTTCATGATGCTTTTGGATTACAGTAAATCTCCTTGGTGACTCAGAAGGTAAAGAATCTGCCTGCAATACTGGACACCCAGGTTCTATCCTTGGATCAGGAAGATGCCCTGGAGAAGGGAATGCAACCCACTCCAGTATTCCTGCCTGGAAAATCCTATGGACAGGGGAGCTGGCATGCTACAGTTCCTGGGGTCATTCCATGTTTTCAGATTATCTGCAATTATTACAATTTGAAACATATTGACTGTAGGCTTTATAGAATTTAGGTTCCAAATACATTATTCTCTTATTTTCCTTTAGATTAGAAGGATAATTATAAGTTTGGATTGTTACAGTAAAAAGAAAAAAGCTGAGGTGTTTTGAGAAAGTAGTAAGATTTTTTTTTAAGGCAAAAACCTCACTCTGTGACTTAATTCAGGTTCTATATATGATCAAGTGCCATTTCTTAATTGATACAGTGAAATTATACTTTAGCTAAGACAAAGAAAAAGGGTATGTTTTCTTTTAAACCATAGGCAAATACTTATAAGGAGGTACAAATTACCAGTGTGAGAATTTTTAAATTCTCTTTTAAATTCTAAATTAATTCTTCAATTAATTTTTAAATTCTCTTCTCCCAGGCCACATAGTGAATATGTAACACAGAGAATAAAATGAGTAAAAGACACTAAAATAGTTTTGCCAGGTACTGTACACTGTTGTCAGTTATCAGTAAGAGGGAAATGGACCAGCAGCCTTTCTTATTCAGGACAGCTCTGAATGTTGTAAAACAAGCAAACCAAAATTGCTTTTCTCTTACTAAAAGAAGGTGAAAAAATAATAATTTCAAAAGATGAATATGCATTTACAGTGACTCTCACATTATTCTAAGCCTGTTGAAATGAGCTTACAAGAATTATAGCTGTCACCCTTTATCACTGGTATTAGATATAAAAGTATATGTCTAAATAGTATTCACTGGGTGCTTATTCTTTGGTGTACTTGGTGCTGTGGAGGGTTTTTTGAAGTATACTCAAATGAAAAATTAATAGTGTGAGACACTGGAAAATAAATAACAAGATGATCCACGATTATGTGTCAAAGATGGCGACACACATAGGTATTGGGATCCACAGGAAGATTCCCAAAGATGAGTGTTAATATTGTTTTACATAAATGATATATTTTACACAAATAATGTCATAAGGTATATGTCATTCTCTAATTTGTTTTATTTTATCTTGGTTGATGCTTCAGTTACTTCTAATAAGTCAATGGAGTTTTAAAAGGGAGAACCCAGAGGGTTGACTTAAGTTTTAGGTGTTTTTGTTATGTTTAATTTTTTAATAAGGAGGATATATAAACATACTGTTTGTATAAAAAATATTAAACATTTTTATAACACTTATTTTGGAGCAAGCACTCGGCATTTGTCCCCACTTTTGTCGTCGCTATGTTATGATGGTCTACCTGCCCTACCTCTGATATTTACAGCCCATGAGCCAGCTTAGACTGATGTCTCAGCTTTCCACTGGGCACTGGTAGTCCGTGGGGTTGGAGCTGTCCCTAATTTCCAGTCCCTTTGGCCAAAGCTTTGTTTCCTTTGTCTCCCTGCTGTCAGCCTCTGTGGCCTCCAGCAAAACAGAAAGTAATGTGTATTTTAATTCTCTTTGTGGTTGGTTTTCTGAAAAGTACATCTTGATTTAATACTGCTGTGTAGTTCTTTTAGATTGAGCTTTCTATTTCATCTCCTTTTTCCAAAAAATCAAAAGGTATTTCTTGTTTTATAAATTATCTTTGATGGCTTTCATTTAGAAAAAATTGGTCTTTAAAGTATTTTATGAACTCTGTTTAGTATAAGTCTGTATTTAATAGCGTACTAAGAAAAGAACACTACCAACACTAAAAAATCTGACTAACAGAGTTGCAATTAAACCTTTGGGCCAGTTTCTTTTCATATTGTATTTTCAAAGTTATCTGCTTTCCTGTGAGGTAAAAACTTAAAGTAGTTGTTTCAAACAAATTAAGCCCACGTAAATATTTCTGGGTTTGTCTGCTATTTTTCAGAAAAAAAAAAAAAAAAAGCTGTAAAGCTATTTTAATCCATGTTGAAAAGATATCCTTTAATCTTGACTTCACTTTAATAAATTGAGATTAGCTAACAAAATTTGGAGTATTTTTTCCAAGTACTAGATAAAATGATTGGTCTCTATAAATGGGATTTGAAAACTACGCTGTTTAAAAATTGCCTTCAGAATATTTATAAAAATTCACTCATATTTACACAGTAAATATTTATATATTTGAAGCAAAAGTTTAGCAGAAAACATTTAAAATTAAGTACTTAGAAAATATTTGCATCTGCTCTTTGCTGTTTTAAGAGCTGTCTTGGAAATGCCCAAGTCCCCATGCAGTGATGGAATATGATACACATTGCTAAAGGTCAAGCCATAGTATTCCTGACAGTTTGCTCCAGAGCTGTGCTTCCCAATATGCTCTTTAAAAATTGTGTTTGGTGTCTTTTTTCCATAATAAGAACAGACTTTTGATACGTGAAAAATATCCCTTCCAGTTTATGGTTGTGAGAGCTTTCAGGGAATGTGTGTATATTTCTTAGCAGGATGAATAAAAATCCTTTCCTTCTCATTGCATGTTTATAGATGAAATAAAGAAGCAGGTAGAAAGGTAGAAAAGAGGGTACATGCAACAACTAACCTAAATGAGAAATACATGGTCATTGAAATCTTAAAGGCAGAGAGGGTTCGATTTTTGGGCTCACCTATAATTTGTGCACCATAAACGTAGAAGGAAGTCAGCAGGGACTTTTTAATGACAGTGCTGTCTATAACAGTATCATCAAGCAAGACATTGGCATAAATCATTGGCACTTTGCGAAGTGTCACTTCTGTCAACCTTCTAGTGATGTGATCTTTAGTCTTTCAAATCCATAGACTGGCATTTGGATCAGCTAAGCATCTTACATCCTGTCTTGCATATTAAAGCTGTTTTAGCCAATACTGAAATGCTGAAGTAATGCTTGTTCTAAAATATTTGTAAGCAACTAACATAATAACTAAGCTTTACTCTTGGTGAAGCTTGCAGTTTCCTGCTTGCCAATGCAGATGAGGCTGTTATTCATTTTAGGAAGTTCCTCAGGAAAAAAGATAATGAAGCAATGATTTTCATATCACTTCAAAAGATTTTTATTAATAAAGCTTTTATTATAAGTTCAAGGGTAACTTTACTTTTGGTTTAAGCTTAATTTACAAAATAAACTGCTTCTTAAAGTGATTGATATGCTTTTGGATGAATTTCATAAAAACAGTAACATTGATAAATGTAATAAATTATCCTTGCCTAGATGAACTAAAATTAATCCACATCTTTTCATAATAGAATAGAAAATTTGTATGCTTTACTCCAATTCAATTTGAGTGAATGCTTGTACTCAGCATCTATGGGCCTCAAGTCTTATAGAACTTGCATTGGTGTTTCATGATTCTGAAATTAAGCTGAAAACTATCTTGAGAGGTGCAAAAATTATTCATACCTCCTTATATTAAGATTTCATCATAATTTTCTGCCTAAACTTTGTGTTCTCAGGACAGTGTTTTGAAAGGACTAAATTTGAGGTAGAAGAGCTCTAGTTATCCTGGACGAGCAGCATGATTTGGGTTGCAGTACTGCTATTGATTTCATTTTAAATTCTTTCTGACATAGATATTTATCACCATAGGAAGAGACCTTTGGAAGTGTAAAACATGCTGTCTTCCCAGAGGTTGTGTTTCTACCACCACCACCACCTGTTACTCCTCACCCCAGGAATCTAATAGCCTCTTAAATCTCCACTGTGATTTACAGCATCCCACTGTCCTTGGAACAATCAAATTCCCCTTTGTCCCACTCCCCATGATCCCAGGGAGAGTAGAGAAGGCTCCCATGTGAAACCTTCAGGATGGCTGCAGACAAGAGCAGCTTCAACCCCAAATTAAGGAGCATGGTTGCCTCAGGTTGCTCCCCACCCTGTCTCTGTCTGGCCGATGTTACAGGAGGGCACACTTGTGCAGACTGTGTTCTGCTGGCTTTGAAGTGGAAGCAGGAGACTAAAGGGCTAACGAAAGAAGCCATCCTATTTTCCTCTTCCCTCTGCCTGGGGCAACAACTCTTATCAGCTGTGGTTCTAGCTTCTACAAGGTGAACCCACTCACCAGCCTCTAGGAACTGCCTCATCTCTAGGTCTTCTTGGGTGGTGGAGTGTCGTGCAGGGCTTCCTGCTTTTGGTTATCTCAGGCTGCCTCACTGTCTCCAGCTCCATCTTAGCTTTCCTCTCACTTGTGGTACCCATTTCCTCTGTTTTGAATACTCCTGGTGGCTTGTTTACCTGATTAAACTCTGACTGATTCACATATCTGCAACTTTCAGAATGATAATTTTAACTTATCCTTCCCCAAGAGAAGACAGGAAGGAGACAAAAGGAAGGAAAGAAGGAAGGAGGGAAGGAAGGACTCTGAGGATATTTCTGCTGCTTCTTAACACTTGAACTTGCCCCCTTGCTCTGTTTTTCCTTAAAACCATAGGGTGGCAGGTTTATGAGAAGCATCCTCACAGGAGTGAGACCTATACCAAGAAGTTAGTAGGTTGGGAGTGGAATGGGGAGGAGTGCAAGAATCATGTAGAGAAGAATCCCGGTGAACCTAGGTTACTTTGCAAGTGGGATGCCTATGGTTTCCAACTAGATTCAGGGCCCGTATTTCCATCCTCTTTTTGTTTTCCATCCCACTACCCACACACCTCTCCAAACTGCTCACTACCTTTGTGACTTTTTAAAATAAAGTTTTGAGAATAATTTAGATTTATAGAGAAATTGCAGAGATAGGACAGAATTGCCATATACCCTGCAGGTAGTGTCCCCTGTTATATAGATGTTAATAAGCATCTTATATAATTTTGGTAACTTTGTCACAATTAGTGAGTGGATATTGATAGATTATTATTAACAAAGGTTCATACTTTATTCAGATTTCCTTAGAATTTTCATAATATTCTTTTGCTGTGCCAGGATTCCATCTAGGATCGCATATTCCATTTAGTCATGTCTCCTCCTTAGCCTCTCTTGATTCTGACAACTTCTCAGACTTTTTTTTTCTTTGTTTCTGATGATCTTGACAGTTTTGAGGAGTAATGGTGAAGTACTTCGTAGAAAGTACCTCAACTGGGATTAGTTCTTGATATTTTTCTCATGATTAGACTGAGGTTACGTATTTGAGGGAAGAAGACCAGAGAGGTAAGATGCCATTTTCATCACATCATATGAAGGGTATAAACTATCGTCATGACTCCCCACTGTTGATTGCAGTCCTCATCACCTGGCTGAGGAGTGTTTGTCAGATTTCTGTATTATAAAGTTTCTCTCTTTATCCCCTTTTCTATACTGTATTCCCTGGAAGGAAATCACTGTGTGCAGCCCACACTTAAAGGGAGCTATGCTTTTTTGAGGGTGGAGAATTTACATAAATTATTGGGAATTATTTTAATCATGAGATCTATTTTCATTTAATCATTTCTTTATATTAACATGGACTCATGAATATTTGGCTTCCCAGGTGGCGCCAGTGGTTAAGAACCTACCTGCCAATGCAGGAGACATAAGAGACTCAGGTTCGATTCCTGGGCCAAGGAAGATCCCCTGGAGGAGGGCGTGACAACCCACTCCAGTCTTCTTGCTCGGAGAATCTCCGAGGCGCCTGGCGGGCGACAGTGTATAGGGTTGCCAAGAGTTGGACGTGACTGAAGCGACTTAGCACACACACATGGACATTTATTTTATTTTAGGGATTAAAATACAGTGCTGTTTATCTATTTTGTTGCTCAGATTGTTCTCTTTGGCTGTTGGTCCTGTGGCCCTCTGACATACCCAGTCATTATGCCTTTTTTTTTTTTTTTTTAGCACTTCCTTAATTTCTGGCACTGTCAGATACTCTAGGCTCATCTTGTATATTTTCTGACCCAGTCTTAGAATTAGCAATTTCTCCAAACAGCCCTGGTTCCTTTTATTGGAGAATAGTACTAGAAATCAAGATCTGGGCTCTAGGTGTGCTCATTGCAACCTAGATGTCTCACATCCCTTAATTCCGTCTATTAGCATAGTTAACCAGGAATTCTTCAATGTAAGGCTCCAAGTTCCTTTTACTTTCTTTACTCCTGAAGATAATTTGAATGGCAATAATGCTCAGGCTGAAAAAGTAGAAAGAAATAGGTGTTCAGGTCTAGGTTGGCTCACTTTTGGGAACATAGTAGGTTAGAAAATTAGCCCAAATGACCAAAAAATCAGATCCAGTCCTGAGGTTTTATGATATCTAGTTCTAATGGCTTGAGGTAGGATGACATCCATTTATTTTCCAGGTGTCCATTGTGGTTCAGCCGGGAAAGTGTCCGCCTACAATCCGGAAGACCTGGGTTTGATCCCTGGGTTGGGAAGATCCCCTGGAGAAGGGAAAGGCTACTCACTCCAGTATTCTAGCTGGGAGAATTCCATGAACTGTATTGTCCATGGGGTAGCAAAGAGATTGGACATGACTGAGTGACTTTTACTTCTCTTCACTACCTGAGTGAGACAAATGAAGTGGAAACGTGCATGGGGATAGGGAGTATGCTAGTCTGGTTGGAGTAGAGAATTTTTATCAGCAGGTGCTGAGAGATATGGTTGGAAAAAATATTTAGGACTGTGTATAGGGGTGCTTGACTTTGAGAGCTTGTTTGGAGGCTCTAGCAGGGGAGCGCAGCTACTCGTATACCCTTGACCGAAGACCGGTCCTCCTCTATCGGGATGGTCGTCCTCTTCGAGAAGCGCGCAGCTTTGGGAGGGATGCACATGGAGCGGTGAGGGAGGAAGGGGACACCCGCCTAGCCAGCCAGATCAGCCAAATCAACCCTGGTGATCAATGGGGTGACAGATGTCGCAACCAGATTGCCCTCACATCCGGGGTGCTTGACTTTGAATACAAGGCTACATTCATACAGCTGTGGCAGTCATTTTATTTAAGAAACCAGTCATTTAAGAAATTTAAATTTCTTTAAATTTATATGTCCATTGTTTTATAATATACATAAAAGAAAATTTATTCAATGTGAGGTTGGCCATGCAGGGGCAGGGGAATATTAATGATTTGCCTTGCAATTTGTTAACTCTACTAGAGGCCATGACTGGGGGTGCCAGTTCCCTTTCTGTTCCTTAGTCACTACATATTAATCATTCTCTTTATTACCTAGTGGATGTAGATATTCAAGTAAGTTACAAGAGCATTTTAAATACACTGTATGAAATTAAGTCTGAAGTGGACTGTACAGACTCACTCCCCTTCATAACATTCTGCTCCTATTAGATTTCAAGCAATGCTAGGAAGCCCTAAAGGAAGTAGGAAAATGTTCTGTGTAACCCAATTGTCTCACTGGATGGTTATATATGTACATATAATCTTATTGTCTGAGGCCAGAAGATTATAGGAGAGTGAGAATAATTTTGAAGCCTTGGGCAGGTAATATTAATAGGTCTTTGTCTTTAAACTGACATAATAAATATTGTCCCCCTTACCTTATCCTTCTGTTTGTGTTACTTATTAATTCTCCTACCCCCTTGTACCTTGACATTTGACATTTTCATATATATATATGTATATTTTTCATTTTCACACATATTTATTTTCCCCCTTTATGATTCATCCTCCTGTATCTGAGTTTGGATTAGGTGGTTAACCTGTTTAATAGAGTAATCACTCTCTGAAAGGATAATAATTCATACAGAGGCAGTTTATCTTGTCCCAAACCTCCACTGAATTGATAACCTTGAAGAGGGAGTTCTAATCCTCACTTTTAAAATTCTTGACTATTTTATGACCTGTTCTCTCTTTCCTTGTCTTCACTCTGTAGTTAACAATTTTCATCTAAACCTTAGTCTGAATATTTTTATTGAGCTTCTTCAAGTGATAGTTGTTCAGATAATAGGGAGTTATTATTTTCATTAAGAAGACCAAATCTTAGTTTTTTCTGCCCTAACTCTGTACTTCTTGCTTAATTCAGATGTGGATATTTAGATGTTTCACTCAACATCACTTAGAGGACAAAATATTTTAACAAGGCTAGTCTCACTTATAAAATATTTTAGGAGCATTTCACAATGGAGTTTAACAAACACCTCTTTCTGCCTGTCTTGTATCTCACATAAAAACATGGCAGATTATAACCAACAGACAGAGAAGCAGTGCCTTGAAGGCAAACCAGAGCACCAAAGGACTAGGCTGCCAGGATTCAAGGGAACCAGAGGAGTCTTCTGAGAGAAGAAAAAGGGATTCTGGAAGAAGGAGAATGAGAGATGGTTGCTTCTTCCTGCCTTTGCTGAAAAGTGTCACAAGGTTTTAAAAAAATGAAAGTGGATAGTTAAGGTCAAAGACTTTTGGGGGTTCAAAATGGTGAGGGGAGAGAAAGTCAAGTCCATCAAGCCCAGTGATGAACTTAAACTGTGTCAGGTCAGGACGAACTAAGACTACCAAAGGGAAATCACCTTTTATTTACTGTTTGTTAATAAAGATGCATCTTTTATTCAGTTTTTATTTGATAATTATGACTACCCCTTTTTGACAGATGGGAAATACATACCAGTTAACTTTTTACCGGTCAGTTAGTGGGAGAATAGGGAGAGGATATATTAATTCATAAATTAGGCTGCCAGACTAGACTTCCTTTCAGAGAGATGATGGTTTCCTTTTGTGATTTTCACTGCTGTTTCTACTAAGCTCAACAAACTATGGGGAAGATGGCCTTTTAAGTGGGTGTAATGATATGATGTGCATAGAAAAACTATGCATTTTCATCACTTTCCACCTTTCTAAGCATCACAATGTGAGGTCTTTGCCAAATGCGAGTGGAAAAGAAGGAGCCATGCTGACATTGTCCGGCTGGCCTTGAACAACGCTGACAAAACGCAGCAGCCACTCAGCACTTCTCCAAGTAGCAGCTAATGCCCAGCTACTCAACTTTAACCCAGGAAAAGAGGTCAGTTTAGGAAAGAAAAGCATGTCAAAGCTTGTGCTGGTAGTCTACTGGGGATGGTTGTCTTCTGAGATTTCCTTCAGCTCACTGTCAGCACCCTCTTTGGGGGCAGTAATGCAAGTGTTTGTGTGACAAGGAAAGAATTCTGTGTAGATTCGTCATTGCAAATTCAGGGAAAGAAAATAGTCTTAATCTATTGGAAGTATTGAAAAAAATTATGATAATTTCTTAATAAGTCTTAATCTATTGGGTTAAAATAAGTCTTAATCTGTTGGAGTGTTAGAAGAAATTATAATAATTAATGTTTTGAGCATTTACTAAGTTAGACACTAGGCTCAGTGTGTTGTGTAAATTATCTCATTTAATTCTTAAAACAGAGTGATACCTCATCTTTGTCCTAGGATTAGCTTCTTCCTTTAGTAGACACTGTGATTAAAACACCACTTGTTTAAAATGACATCCTATCTCTGGCCTATGCCTTACAATGTTTGTATCATAGTATAAAATATTCTATTTCTGATGGCGTTTCATTTAAACTCAAACGTGTTTTGCTGCACATGTCCTCTTATCCCCTTGTTTATTACCATGAATTACGAAGATAGAAAAGGCCTTTTCCAGTGTCTGCCCCTTACAGACCCAGAAGCATGTAGGTGTGGTTGATAGGGCTTTAGGGCTACACACACGAGAGAATCCAGCTCACTTCCGTAACCTCATCACCAGTTCAGACGTTGCTAGCCTAGTGCGGTAGGCTGAGTAATCACCCCCAGGGATGTCCAGTGCCTTCAGCCTGGGAACCTGTGACTGTTTCCTTATATGACAAAAGGAACTTTGTAAATGTGATTACTTTAAAGATTTGGAGATGGAGAGATTATCCTGGATTATCAGTGCGGGCCCACTGTGATCATAAGGGTCTATAAGTTGGATACAGAAGAGAGAAGCAGAAGTTGGAGTGATGTGCTTCAAAGATGAAGGGGCCACAGAGGAATATAGGTGGCCACTAAAAGCTGATAAATCAGGGAAACAGATTCTCCCTCAGAACCTATGGAAGGAACCAGTCCTGCTGACACCTTGACTTTAGCCCATTGAAACTGACTTACAGTTTATAACCTCTAGAGCTATAAAAGAATATATCTGTGTTATTTTAAGCCACTAAATTTTGTAGCAATTTGTTACAGCAGCAGTAGGAAATGAATATATTTAGCTTACAATTTAAGTCTTGTGAGATAACAATTACATGGAACAACTGGGCAAAGAACTGCTGCTGCTGCTAAGTCGCTTCAGTCGTTTCCAACTCTGTGTGACCCCGTAGACGGGAGCCCACCAGGCTCCGCCGTCCCTGGGATTCTCCAGGCAAGAACACTGGAGTGGGCTGCCATTACCTTCTCCAATGCATGAAAGTGAAAAGTGAAAGTGAAGTCGCTCAGTTGTGTCTGACTCTTAGCAGCCCCATGGACTGCAGCCTACCAGACTCTTCCGTCCATGGGATTTTCCAGGCAAGAGTACTGGAGTGGGTTGCCATTGCCTTCTCCGGGGCAAAGAACAGTACATCACAATTCTTTTCTCAAGACTGGATGTTGCTGAGTAGCCCTCCTCCATGGAACCTCTTGTCCTACTCTCCCTTACAATGGCTGGCTCTTTCAAATCTTTATAGATGTATGCACCAGAACAAGACGGCTTCTCTCTGGGTGACTGTCTTCAATCTCAGAACAAGAACTATTTTACATTTTTTCCTCAAAAAAATTTTACATTTTACATTTTACCTCCTCTAGGGAGGTCTTAGGAAGAAAAAATATCTTTGATTTAATCTCAACAGCTCTTAGAGCCAACTTTGTCTTCATTTGTGGGTGCCCTGAGGGAATCATTCAAAATAGAGAGCTTGGACACCAAGGATGAGCAGAATGGAGGATCTGACTCTTTTGTCTTTCTTATTTAGGAGAGTAAAAATAATTACTTTGCTTCCCTTTTGGTGAATTTTTATCAGTGAAACTTCAGAGTGCTTGATGTTTAATACCATTTGGAATCTTAGCAATCAGGACTTTGGCAAATTCTGTGATTCATCAGAGAAGAATCTTAAGCATTTGTGGTACAAGAAGAGTGATAATCTCAGAAGCAGCATCTTAAGAAGTACACTAAAATGATAGAGAAAAAGAGGAATTCTGCTGGAGTATCAACTACCAAACCTTCAAGGAGCATTTAATTACTAATAGAAACTCTAGATTTCCCTGGAGAAGGAAATAAAAACCCACTCCTCTCTTACCTGAAAAATTCCATGGACACAGGCAGTTTAAAGGCCTTCCCAGGTGGCCAGTGCAGGAGATCTAAGAGACGTGGATTCAGTCCTTAGGTCAGGAAGATCCCCTGGAGGAGGGCATGGCAACCCACTCCAGAATTCTCTCCTGGAGAGTCTCATGGACAGAGGAGCCTAGTGGGCTATAGTACATAGGGTCTCAAAGAGTTGGACATGACTGAAGTGACTTAGCACATGCACAGGCAGTTAAGAAATAGAATGTTCTGTTATCACACTTTCATAATTTAAAAAACAAAATTTAAAAGAAGAAAAAAGAAATAGAATGTTCTGGTAATTGAAGTATTTATGTGATTGAGAGTAGCTCTATATCAATGATTGATTTTCAAAGAATATAATAGATTAAAGAGTGCCGAAGAATTGATGCTTTTGAATTGTGGTGCTGGAGAAGTCTTGAGAGTCCCTTGGACATCAAGGAGATCAAACCAGTCGATCCTTAAGGAAATCAACCCTGAATATTCATTGGACGGACTGATGTTGAAGCTGAAGCTCCAGTACTTTGGCTACCTGATGCAAAGAGCTAACTCATTGGAAAAGACCCTGATGCTGGGAACGATTGAAGGCAGGAGGAGAAGGGGATTACAGAGGATGAGATGGTTGGATGGCATCATTGACTCAATGGACATGAGTTTGAGCAAACTCTGAAGGCAGTGAAGGACAGGGAAGCCTGGTGTGCTGCAGTTTATGTGGTCACAAAGAGTTGGACACGACTTAGCAACTGAACAATAACAACAAAATTCAGTTAATGCTGAAGTTAAATTTCACATAATCTGTTCAAATTCCCACCGTTCAGATCTTATGCAGGGTTGCGTTATGCACCGAAAATATTCCTGAACTGTAGAGGTATGGAGAAAAAGTTTATTTTTGCTTATGTTTTTGCCCCTCACCACTACCAAGCTTCAGCAATACATGAACCGTGAACTTCCAGATATTCAAGCTGGTTTTAGAAAAGGCAGAGGAAGCAGAGATCAAATTGCCAACATCTGCTGGATCATCAAAAAAACAAGAGAGTTCCAGAAAAATATCTACTTCTGCTTTATTGACTATGCCAAAGCCTTTGCATGTGTGGATCACCACAAACTGTGAAAATTCTGAAAGAGATGGGAATACCAGACCACCTGACCTGCCTCTTGAGAAATCTGTATGCAGGTCAGGAAGCAACAGTTAGAACTGGACATGGAACAACAGACTGGTTCCAAATAGGAAAAGGAGTACGTCAAGGCTGTATATTGTCACCCTGCTTATTTAACTTCTATGTAGAGTACATAATGAGAAACGCTGGGCTGGAAGAAGCACAAGCTGAAATCAAGATTGCCGGGAGAAATATCAATAACCTCAGATATGCAGATGACACCACCCTTATGGCAGAGAGTTAAGAGGAACTAAAAAGCCTCTTGATGAAAGTGAAAGAGGAGAGTGAAAAAGTTGGCTTAAAGCTTAACATCCAGAAAACTAAGATCATGGCATCTGGTCCCATCACCTCATGGGAAATAGATGGGGAGACAGTGGAAACAGTGTCAGACTTTATTTTTTTGGGGTCCAAAGTCATGGCAGATGGTGATTGCAGCCATGAAATTAAAAGACGCTTACTCCTTGGAAGGAAAGTTATGACCAACCTAGATAGCATATTAAAAAGCAGAGACATTACTTTGCCAACAAAGGTCCATCTGGTCAAGGCTATGGTTTTTCCAGTGGTCATGTATGGATGTGAGAGTTGGACTATAAAAAAAGCTGAGCAAAGAAAAAGTGATGCTTTTGAACTGTGGTGTTGGAGAAGACTCTCGAAAGTCCCTTGGACTGCAAGGAGATCCAACCAGTCCATGCTAAAGGAAATCAGTCCTGGGTGTTCATTGGAAGGACTGATGTTGAAGCTGAAATGCCAATATTTTGGCCACCTGATGTGAAGAGCTGACTCATTTGAAAAGACCCTGATGTTGGGAAAGATTGAAGGCAGGAGGAGAAGGGGACGACAGAGGATGAGATGCTTAGATGGCATCACCGACTCAATGGACATGAGTTTGGGTAAACTTCGGGAGTTGGTGATGGACAGGGAGGCCTGGCGTGCTGCGGTTCATGGGGTTGCAAAGAGTTGGACACGACTGAGCGACTAAACTGAACTGAAATGACTACCAGTAGCAAATTTAGTGCCTTATTGGCCCTGAAGAGTTCAAATGGTGAAAAATATTTCCTTATCATGACTGTCATAAATTTAAATCAATGTAGTTGCCTTTCTTCAGAGAAGAGTATTTGTGGGTTATAGTAAATTCCAAAAGACAAGAACAATTGAAGTAAAATTATTAGCCTTTTCAGAGCCTGTGTATGATTTTTCCCTTTCTCTCCACCCCCTACTGAGGGTTAAAATAGTGAAGCTGAACTAAGAAAATACACTTGTAAATTTTCAATAGCATCTTAATTTGAAATTGCAGTTTGAGAAGACTAATATTCACACTGCTTTTCAGAAGTGTTCTGTGCCTATACACACTCAATTTAAACGACCCGTGTTTAGGCCAAATCACTTCATTGGGGTTATATTCCTGGAAGTGTTCTCATTCCCCTGACTGGCATTTCCATGAATAAATTTACAGCTCTGGCCAATCAGAGAAAAAACAGTGGAAATGGTAAAAGTATTTCTACTAATTGCAATAAAGAGTTAAATAAAATATTAGGAAAGCAAGTGACAAATGTACACAGAGGAAGTAAGTTGCTAAATGAGTTTCTTTTGGATAGTTGTTCCTCCTAAAAGCACAAGTGAGCATTGTTGAGTGAGTGTTAGACACTGAAGTCATTTAGTCTTTGAGTTTTAGAAACTGAAAATCTGTAGGCGTGAAATGGCACTGATTCAGTCTCTTCAGGAAATATAAAATGGGAAATGTTAGAATAAGCAGTATATGTTATATACAGGAAATGTTAGAAAGTAAACTAGAAAATTCTGTCACTTTTTATTACTCCTAAATGAAAGTTATTATTTCTGGGTCTACTATTCTAAATGCTTAGATGCAAAACAAGACTTGCATTTAAAAAAATTGTCTTTATGTTTTTCTTTGGTAGTATTAATTTCTTAATTAACTTGATCTGGAGATAAAAAATGGTAGAGCCATATTTTAAGGCAGAAGATGGTCAATTTCTGTTTAAAATCCTGCCAGTTCTGAAGCCTATAAGTATAGAGGATGTCTTCCTTCTCTACAATAGGGGTATGGATCATATGTGAACTCTAGCATTGGACTCATGAAAAGGCTGAAATATTGTTGAGAGGTGTTCATGTAACAGTCCTCGATAATAATTCTCATCTTTTATCATGTTAATGAGGTTTTTTAAAAAAACCAGTGAATTAGAAAATGTCAGTTAAAACAAATTTTCATTCTTTTTGGAAATGACTAATTCAACTTTATAGAAAATAATAATAACATATAAAATAACACTGATACAGTATATAATATACTTGAACTTGTGATCTCAGATGGTGAATAGTAGATGTCTTTATTGAGTTAATTTAGCATTGTCTTTTCAGATGGTATTGTTGGCAATTTAGTCATTCTCTGGTAAAACAGTAAGATTTTAAACTGTGATTTATATCTCTGTCTTTCAGCTCATTGCTAATTTGAGGGATAAATATAGGTAGTATAATTTTACACATTATTTTTCAACACTATTGGGATGATCAAAGTAACAGTTGCTTCTCTGGAGGTTTGATTGATTTAAAATAATGTACCTAAAACACCAGCTTTCCCACTTAGTTTGCTGCAGTTATGATCCTGCAGGCAAACTCTACATCCATCTTTCAGAGAGAGAAAACAAATTGATGTTTTTATATACTCTTTTAGCTTTGACTAGCAATTACACTTATATCTTAAAATGAGCTGATGAGAAAAATTATTGTTCATGTTCACCATTGAGTTTTAAGAAAACTTAAAATTAACGTCATGTTTTTTTCCTCCTGTTAAAACAAACCTCTGAGATTTCACCCTCAGGCTTTGACAGTTAACAATTAACAAGAGTTTGAAGAATGCTCTTACCACCATTTCCCCTGGAGAACTTTGTAAGCTTTACATGTAAATGCAAACAAAAATTTTTAGGCTTTTGATCTTGGGGATTTGATGAAATCTCCAAATCTCCAGAGCAAATTTAAGGATTACAGGCTATAACAAGTACACATATGAAAGCATGACAAATTAACAATAAATATCTAGTATTGATTTCAAACAGGAATATGATGGATTTATTTATTATGACGACATTCTAGTCTGAGTAACTAAAAAATAAATGTCACCAGGATGGGTGTAAGTGGGAGGAAGATGGCAAGTCAGTCTATTGACTGTATTCATAGTTATTTATATGCAAAGGAAAGAACACAGCTTATTCAAAGGCTTTATTTATTCTAATCCTTTTTCTTTGTTTCTTTTTTTTTTTTTCAAACTTGTTCTAAGCAGGGAAATTCAGTTCAATTCAGATCAGACCTGGGTCACCAGGGAGTAGTTATCCCCAAAGGTGTTTTTGTTTCCCTTGTGTCAAGATCTGAGTGGGCTGGTATTTAACTGTGGGAGCATAGGAAGCCTCTTGCTAAGCAGGACAATGACTAGGGCTTGTGAAATTACCACAGCTTCACATAGTAATTGTCATTCTGAGAGGTGATCTATGCATTCTCTCTCCCGCTAGGTTGCAGTGGTAGCCAGTTGACCTGGTCATCCCAGGTTCAAGAGTCATTGATTGGCTGATGATGGACAAGACAAGACATGAATCTACTTGACATTTCACTCAACAAGCATCTTAGATGTATTATTTAAATCAGTCTTTTTTCTTTTATTTTGCTCACAGTTTAGCAACAGTAGCATGCAGGGACATATCACCTTGTTTTCATCTAGTATAGACTCTAGGGAAAAAAAAGGTCTCCCACATCTCCCACAGTCTTATGTAGACATTTCACATTCCACAACTATTAGACAAGTTGATTGAACCATGGCAAGTACTAAAATGATCAGAAATGGATGCAGTTGTCTCTAAAGAAGAACAGAAAATGAACCCGATTTTGTTTCTTTTATACTAGGAGTTACCATTGCTTTCTTTCCTTGCATATTTTAAATATTGAGGAAAATGAAATTTAGTGAAGAGATAATTCCACTCTGGAGTTCCTCCAAAGAATTTATACAAATCCAAATATATGAAAGTAAGAATTTTCTTTAATTTCAGTATAAAAACCTTGTGAAAAGAAACATATTTTGTTTATATGCTGAATGCCTACTTTTATTTCTTCTATAAGCCTTGATGTTAAGACTGAAGTGAAGACTTTCCCAGGCTCAGTGGTGGGTAATAAAAATAACTAAAATCTGGAAAATAAGATTTATAAGGAAATAAGGCAACTGATGATAATATCTGGGAAGAGGACGGAAGCATAAACAGAGACAAATTCCCAGTGAGATGGTAATCACTCTCTCTGGCTTTGGCTATAGGAGACATCTGTGCAACTGGAGAGATTTTGATCTTAAGTTATGTTCTTACTCTTCTGGATGACATGATTGATAGCTTTCACAATGCAAAATAGATAGAATTCACATAATTTGAAAAATGTTTCCCATCCACACATGTATTTTTAATTTAAAAAAATGTATGCATAGCCTTACAATGTCAATTTACATTATAACTAATTTCTAAAAGAAAATTATTTGTAAATTGTAGAAAAAGTACCACCTTCAATATTCTACAGGGTGGAATTCTACATGATACCCCATTTGGGAAGAAGGACACAAGAAAGATACAGCCTTTCAACATAGAAATTCACAGCTGAGAGTTATTTCAGTTTTAATTACTTTTTAACCTTGACTAAAACCATAGTTCAAAACTTTCATTTTAAATTGGCAATCCTAACAATTCTAATCTCGGGTGGCCTCGGCCTGCAACGGCTTGAAACGTGGCTTTGGTTCCCGGCCAGAAATTGGGGTTGGGTCGTGGCAGTGAAAGCACCAGATCCTAGTCACGAGGCCAGTGGTCAGTGGCAAAGGCCCTGTCCCTTCAGCTATACAGAAAAGAATTCCCACAAAGATGGAAAGTAGTGAAGCAAGTAAAGTGTTTATTAAGAGGAAAAGAGCACAATATGTGTGGATAGGCACATGGGCAGGTTCAGAGGGAGAGTCCCTGAGCTGCGCCCTTGTGGCAGTTTGAAGTACTTTTATGAGGTGTTTCTTCCAGGTTTCTCTGGCTAATCATTTTGGTTTGCCTTGTTCACAGTTTATATTTGGTATATCTCAGGATCCTCCCAAATGTGCGCAAGCATCTCTTAGCCAAAATGGATTTTACCGAAAAGGCCTATGGGTAGGAAGCATCCCTTGACAATTCTACCAATGTAACGCTGAAAACTTTTTGCAGAATCTGTTATAAATATTGAAATTAAGGAGTGGAGGTAGACAGGTTCCTAAATTAGCTGTCCAAATTGAACACATACTAGTTTATGAAAGTAGTGAGCCTCACAGTAATGCATTGTGTGTAAGATGAGGTTTATTACTTAAATGTCCCCCAAAGAACTGACCTCTCTTCATCTATCCCAGTCATTTACTCTGACTGGGGAAGAACTTTTTTCCCAGGGAAGGAAGCTCATGCCAGCTTCCTTTGGTCATGGAAGACTGAAGTAACTTAGGAGTTCGAGACCTTTGGCTTTCTATTATGCAGATGTAAATACCTAGGAAATACTCAGGCTGTGACCCAGCAATTGCAAAGGGTTATTCAGGCAAGACAAGAGAATAAAAGTACTATTCACCAACAAGTCTTATTTTTTAGCATATGGAGCGTCTCTGATGAGACTGTTTGTAATTCAGGAAACCCAGTGAATAAAAAGTGAAAGGACAGCTATATAAACAGATTTAGGGTACAGATTTAGGGTACAGTAAGTGAGTTTCTGAGTAATATGGTATTTTGGTCAACTGTATTATTTTTCACAGTAACTTCTATTATAGGAGAATGTCTTTCTGTAAGCAGAAAGGAAATACTCAGGCTGGCTATTTGCCAGATCTTAGTTTAAGATACTTTGTATGTAGATAAGTAACAAAGATTTACTGTAAAGCACAGGGAATTATATTCAATATCTTGTAGAAACCTATAAAGGAAAAGAATCTGAAAAAAATATATGTTATAAAACTGAATCACTTTGCTATACACCTGAAACTAACGCAATATTGTAAATCAACTATACTTCAATAAAATAAAGCAAAAAAAAAAAAAAAAAAAAGCCACACTATATTTCTAGTAGCTGTTGCTCTTTTCCCTCTGCCATGAAAATGAGATGACCCACCAAAAAATATATAAATAAATAAATAAGGGAGCAAGAAACACTTTTTCTTTTTTTAAATCCTGAGGCTTTTTTTGGAGTTGTTATAGGTGAATAATATGGTAAAAGCTAACTGATTAACTGATCAAAAATAAAATACTTTAAATATGTTAAACTTTAAGTAAAGTTCCTTTTGTAATCTTCAGTAGCCATTCATAAATTTTATTCAGGACCTTCTGTGTTCCAGGTACTTGCTACGTGCTGGAAATACAGTGCTTCATGATGCTTCCGGTAGGGGAAGTTTCAGAGTGGGAGAGAGACAAGAGATAAAAGCACACAATTAAAATAACTATGGCTGTAATAATTTCATACAGGAGATAAACCAAGTGCTATGAAATAACAAGTAGAGATGGAGGTTGAAGGAATCTACTTTATAAAGTGTGGTCATGATAGACATTTTTAAGAAAGTGACATTTAAACAAAGACCTGAAGAATGAGAAACTCACTATAGGAAGAGCATTCTGGGTCAGGGAACAACAAATGCAAAGGCTCTGTCTCATTCTTCAACTTCCAGCTTGACCGGTATCTAAAAGATAATAGCTTTCTGAGAGACTGTGCTATAAGTCACTTCAGGAGATAGACCTGAGTTTAAGCCATCAGTAAAGCATGGGATTGTACTGCCTTCCTTAAGTAAGCAGAATCTAAAAAGCATTTTCTCATTGAATTATAGCATGCTAGGCATAGGAGTGTAGAAGAGATAATGGTGGGAAGCACACAAACCAGAGTAAAGTGTAGTTTTACTTTCTCTGAGCAATACTCCTCCACTATTACCCACTTCCTAGTTGGTTAAAAATTTATTCTCCTCCTTAGAGTATTCTGGAGCCGGCCTCTCAATTAAAAACTAAATCAACGAAAAAATACTTCTGGAGTGTCAGCTCTACCTAAAGGTCCCACACCAATGTGGACCTACACTTTTCAGGGATTGCCTCCTAACTGATTGGAGAAGTATGGGCCATTATCGCACTGGTCATCTGCCAGATATTAATAATCACACCACACAAATGCTTCCAATGGAATCATGTTCATCCTGAATTTGGATCAAAGCTGGAAAGCTCCCTGCGTGTCTAACCTGATTTCCAGATTATAGTTTTCTCTTATGTTCACACTGATGTGGATCAGTGGGGACAACTGAGGATTCTCAGAGCCACCTGCTCTGGCAGAGAGAGTCACTCTAAAAGCAATTAAATTCATTTCCATGCAGGTGACTTCTCCTAAAGCACTAACCCCACCTTTTCTACCCTCTAAGGCAAAAGGTGCAAGGAGGTAATTCATGACTGGGTCTTTAAATTCTGCATTTCTGTGATTCCTAACTCGACAAGTACATTTAGAAATCAAAACTCAAAGCTGCATTGGGAAGACAGCCAATTCTTTGCCTATTGCACCTGGTCCCTTAAAAGATAATTTATTTGTGGGGCAAAGAAGGCATTGGGAGTGTTCTCTCTAAAAGGAGAAAAATGCTTTTATCTTTTACACACAATCTACAGACAGCAGCAAACAATTTATATGTATAATTCCCCAATTTAATGTAGTAGTTAAACTATTTTATCTGGCCTTTGCAGTGATAGAATACTTCTGTAGAGCTCCCATATAACAATAACATAAAACAGGAATAGAATATAGACAGATAAAATTGCGTAATGCTCTCATGACGGTGATTTGAGAAGCAGTTGCTACATTTCATTTAGAACAGGGAGAACTGTCTGCAGTCTTAGAGAAAGCCATTCTAGTCTAATTAGGGATGCAGGTAAATACTCCTAGCCATTCTGACTTTTCAAAGTTACTTTCTAAATGAATTCAAGGCATAATTTTAAACTACAGTTAGTATTAAACTCAATAGCATTTTTTTCCTCTTTAGAAAGTAGCTGCACAGGGAATAGTTTGTAAGGCATTTCCCTGACTAAAATGCTAGTTCCCACAAACTGATTATCATTTGGATGAAGAATGTTAAAACTGAAAAACAGAGTAAGTGTAAGTATATTAAGGAATAAAATTGTGAATTAAGCCAGCTTTAAATTGGCTCTCAAGCATCAGTATAAATTCTCAAAAGTCATTTCTACAATTCATATAAGATCTAGGACATTTAAAAGGTAATTGCCAGATTTGACTAACTTTGAATGATAATACTGAAAAACAAATTTGGGATATGTTGAGTATCTAATTACTAGCAATATTTTCATTGCTTTATTTATTTATAACATTAATGTGTTCATTTTATATTTGTTTACATTTTTAGCTAGTACCCAGAAGTACTTAGTACATGCCCTTCTTTGGGATAACTATTTAATAAGATAGCCTATTCTTACATTAACTATCTTACCATATTATCTTTCACAATATAAACATCCTTCCATTAGATCTTTTAAGTACTTTTATGTGAATCAAGTGAAGTGGTTAGTATTTAGATAAGTTTTCAGTAGTAATGATCTAAACAGTGTAGAGCGGCATGAAGGAAGTTGGAGCACTTAAAAAATAATTTTTAAAAATCCCTTCACTTTTACTTATCAATCTTGTGTTGGTAAGTAAGATAAAATATTTATTTCTTAAACAGTTTAAAATTTTCAAATCTGGTGTGTCTATAAACATTATTTGAAAAACATAGCTGGTAAAGCAAGCCAAACAATCAGAAATCTATGTGAAAAATTTTCTTTTAGGGATTTATATATCAGACTTAGTTCTTATTTGAATCTAGGTTATACATGCACATGGTTTAAAAACTTAAGTAGTTCTGCAAACCTTACTTTGATTAACGGCAGATCTGTCCCTCCCTTTCTCCTGCTATGACTCCATTTCCCAATTACCAGAGTCAAGCACTTTTAACTCTATTGGCTGTTTCTCTTGGTATTTACCTCATGTCACTTATTTTTATGCTGATACTTCTTGACTTAATTTTTAGCCCCTATCTATTGACATCCCATTGTGGAAGATAAGAATTTATTTTTCTCTCCTTTTGTCATCAGTATTCTCATTCCTGTTTGATACCTTTCTACTTTCCCTGTTTTCTTCATATAATTATAATGTAATTTTGTTGAATGCAGTGCCTACATTATTATGACTAAAAATGCTGTTCACACAGCTGAACCATGTAGTAAAAACTATAGTAGTTTTTTTCCTGTACCACTGTTAAAAGTAATTTATTTTAATAATGCTCATCATAAAAAGGAATGAAATTAAGTCATTTGTAGAGACATGGATGGGCCTTGAATATGTCACTCTGTAGTGAAGTAAGTCAGAAAGAGAAAAACAAATACAGTATATTAACACATTTATGTGTAATCTAGAAAAGTGGTACAGGTGGACCTATTTGCAGGGCAGGAATAGAGACACAGACAGGTATATGTATACATATAGCTTATTTACTTTATTATACACCAGAAACTAATACAGCATTGTAGCACAATTACACCCCAGTTTTTAAAAAATGCTCATTTTTCATTTAATTTTCTGTGTGTGATAGTCAATTAATCCCCTAATCCTTCCCAAGTTGTATAAATCTCCTTTCAGTATATTCAAGCAGTTTTATCAATTTATTTTCATTTTACTCATCAGGTAGAAGAGCACACACTGTCTCTTTAAGGACACTTTCCAGAAATTACATGCATTGCTTCTAATTATGTCCATTGGCCAGAAATTAATCATATGGTTATATCTAGTTGCAGAGGAGTCTGGAAAATGTAACCCTCATTTTAGATAACCCAATAAAAAAGCCCCAGACAACAGGTCTGAAGACAAGGTGCTACTTTTGATCCTTTAATTAATTCTATTCTCTTAGGCAAGTCCCTTACCTCTTCAGACCTTGTTTCTTTCTCTATATGTTGGAGACTATTTAGCAGTAAAAGCAAAGATAGGAATGTCCTGGGAATGAGTTCCATATACATGGGCTTACTCCTCAGATTCAAGATCTGTGGCATTTAATTAAATCTCATAACATGGGCTAAATTCTTAGTATTTTAAACTCAACTTCTTGTTTTGACTTAGTTTATAATTAGATATATAATCTTGGGAAAATTCTTTAATTACTTTTGACCTCACTTTGGTAATTCATAAAATGAGTTATTAGTCTAGTCTCGCAGTTCCCAAACTAGGCACCGCAGTGCCTTGGGGTGTACAGTAAACTCCCAGGAGAGTTGCAGGATATCTTACATTTTTAAGGGCAGTCCAGGGCTACTTGACATCCATCTTTTGGATACCAGGCAAAATGCTAGCTTGAGATAGTTGACACATTAGCTCATGCTACATTTCTTTTGATGTCATAGCTTTGTAAAGCTGGGCTTTTGTACATTGTTGTAATAAGAAGCCAGTCCCATGTGAAAATCAGTGTAGAATAGGGAAGGAGGGTGGTGGTGTCCAGTTTGATTCCAAGGTTTGAGATGTGCAGTAGTGAACAGGTACACTCATTAGGAAGTAATTGCGGTTGGTTAATAATTAAATAAAAATGTGATTTTCTTTTAATTTGTGTATTTAATGAAACTACTAATTTTAAGGAAATAAATACTTATTAAGTGTTTGGGTCTAACTACTTAATAAATGAGGCTATTATCTACTCTTTTTTGTATTATCTTAGGAGAGTACATGCCTTAAAGATTTTCCTTCTCTTTTTCAAATTTAGAGTTAGGTTACTAGCTTTTAAGAATACCTGTCTCTTGTTGAAGGAACTGTCTTACTGGGTAATGAGATAGACTCTCAGCCAAAAGGATGAGCAGAGATTTGTTTTTGGCAAGCTGAAGTGGAACTCGGAATTCAGTTTTATAGGAAACAATGTTGTGAATCTTTTGTATAGTTTAACCAATCCAATTTTAGTATTTATCAAATATGCAAGAATATATTTGTGACTTTCAGATTTTTGGTATCCTGTAGATAAAACACCCAAGTGACTGATGAAAATCTTTCCTTGGAAATACTTGGTAAACAAACTTATAGCATCATCAGAAGCTTTCTTTCAGCAGCTTTCCCAAACTCTATTAACTTTATAAAAGTGGCCAAATCCCCAGAGCAAACAACCAATCAAAACTCTGGGAAAATAAAACAGGCTTTAATGTTCAGATATGCTGACTGATTAGAAAAAGGAAATTTTGTTTATGTCAAGAAAGTTTTGAATGGTTTGTTGAGAATATTAACAATAATGAGTTGCTAAGTTGCTCTCAGTTTAAGAAGCATTCCTTTGAATTGATTTCTTAATCATGCAGTAACTCATCCTGAATGTAGAAGCTGCTCTGTTGTATAGAGTAGTTTAATCAAAGAAGAAAAAATGAAATTAGGTGTCCTTTACCAGATTTTCCAAATAATGTCCAGCAGATTTGGATGGTGCAACACTAAGAAGACACAAATGTAGGGCAAATTCTTTCAACATGACCATCCTGCAGTTTTGATTCTGGGCTGAAATTCTTTTCTCAGCTGAATGAATGTAGGTAAGATTAATTTTTATTATACATTAATGGGGTTCAGATGATGTTTCTCACATTAATGGGGTTCAGATGATGTTTCTCACTTATAACTTTAATTTTTCCTGAGATATCTATTTTGATACTTATAGTAAACCTGATATTGTCTTGTGCTAAAGAGAATGATATGAACATTTAATTGATTTATCTGCAGATATCTTGTTACATATTTAACATGTTTATATGTCTGCGTACATGCTCAGTCACTTCAGTCATGTCCAACTCTTTGTGATGGACTGTAGCCCCCAGGATCCTCTGTCCATGGGGATTCCCCAGGCAAGAAACTAGAGTAGGTTGCCATGCCCTCCTCTGGGGGATCCTCTCGACTCAGGAATTGAACCCACGTCTCCTGTTTCCCCTGCACTGCAGGTGGATTCTGGGGCGCCCAACATATTTATATAACCTATATTGAATAGACAGTTTTTAAAGAGGAATATGATACAGTGAAAATACAAAGCGCTCAATTTAGAGGATTACTTTCAGGAAATTCCCTGGCAGTCTAGTGATGAAGACTCCATGCTTACACTGCTGAGGGCCTCGGTTCAATTGCTGGTTGGAGAAATAAGATCTGGCAAGCTGCCTGGTGTGGGAGGATGAGATGGTTGGATGGCATCACTGACTCCATGGACGTGCGTTTCAGCAAACTCTGGGAGATAGTGAAGGACAGGGAAGCCTGGCGTGCTGTAGTCCAGGGGGTCGAAAAGAGTCAGGCACGACTTAACAACTGAACAAAAACAACACATCCTCGACAATTTAGAAACGGGTAAAAATGTTACTGTTTTAACATGTTAATTCTTAAGAAAATCAGTGGATCTTGAAAGCCTGAAAAAATCCCAGACAAAATAAAAGCTGGAACAAGTTGCACAGAGTTACTAGGTCCTTGAAAGTACTGCAGAGTAAGGAACAAGACCTGCCTTAATCCTGTGATACTGCCAAACCCAGAAAAATATAGGTCTCCATTTCTAACCATGCAATAAACATGAATGAGGAAAGAGTTTTAAATATTACCCCAGCATGCCTCCCATTAAAGGAAAATGCAGAGATGCCTGCTGAAACTATAAGTAAGTTTAAAACAACAGCTCATTCTCTACAAACGTTTTGAATTGAATTCTGCCAATATCAGTAAAAACTTGAATCATACATCCCAGGAGCCCCAAACATGAAAGCGTTCGCAATTTTGGAATTAATTGAGATCACACCATCAAATGTGCAGTCCTTTTGCTGTGTATGTTTTTTCAGTGATTTGCCTTCTTGGCTTACCCACTGGGTTTTGCCTGTTTTTCCTCATTCTCCACCGTGTCTTTAGACAGTGCTGTCGCTGACAGCAGGCTGAGTAAACCATCAGTTGCATGCTGATGAGCTGGTTTCCCTTCTTTTGCCAGATTAAATCAGGACAGCCTTCAAGTTTGGAAAAGGAGAGGATGGTCTTGCCATTACTTCTGACCTTTCCTTTCTTCTCTTATCTGGGACTCTTTCCACAACCAAACTCTCTTCTGTTATGTCCTCAGTTTAAGATACTTTCTTTCCTTCCTATTTTCTGTCAGGAACATAACTGTTACATTGCCCTGCCAATTTGTTTCCTTATTGTTTTTTACTGATTTTACTTCCTGTTCCTTTTAACAAATAAGTATGAAATCTTATGAAAGTTTCAAAAGTAAAGTAAAAGTCTATTTGTTGACATTCTGAGCCAAGAACCAGTATTTACAAATTCAATTTTTGTATAAGATGTTGATAAGGAAAAAGACCCCTATATGTTAAAATTACCCAAAGTTGTTTTGAGAAGCACATTCCAGAAACTTTGATATGCTAACATGCATTTTAAACCTTCAAGAGAAGACTGTAAACTGCATTTCCTGAATTTACTAGATGATGAATCCTTGTTTACAAAGGATTTTCAATGGAGTAAGTGTTTCCAAGAATACACTGTTGGAAATGTCATGTTCCATTTTCCTGCAACTTATTTTATAATTCAGCTTTATATGTAATTTAGTAACTAATCATAATTTCAAAGAACTACAGACTTTTTAATAGTGAAATTTTATTAGTGATTTTGCTGTGGGAAATTTGGCCTGAGAGTAGATAAGGATTTATGGTAACTTTAATATGTTAAAAGTTTTTAATATCCTAAGACTCTTTAAATACCTAATTAAATAGGAAATCTTTTTGCTTCAGTTTTATTTTCATGTTTACTTTAAGGAAAAGTGTGGGAAAACAGTATGACTAGAATTCAATTTTTTTCCTAGTATTATATATTTACTATTTTATGTACAATAGGAAGAAGTAACTGAAGCCATGGATACAAATACTGAGTTTTACCTGCCAATATGAGTCTTCTGATTTGTCAATACTTCAGAACATTGCTCTTGGGGCTTAGCATGTCACATTAGCATACAATGAAGCCTCCGTTCTCTCCCAAAGTGTGTTCTGTATCACGACTGTGCCCTAGTCAGGGCCCCAGTCATCAACTTTAAACCCCAAGGTCACTTGGTCATCTTGTGATTACAACAGCAGCTTTACTCCTTGTAATTGTCCTACAGCTGTGCAGGTCAATGGAAAAATGTTCTTTAAACACCATAAGCATCTGATTGTGCAATACCTAAATGAGTGTCATTGATTATTCACACTGCTGGCTGGTCAAAGCTGGGGAAGTAATTAGGGCTTTTTGTGTGGATTATCCACTGAGAAAAGGTCAAATAACTACAAACAGTGCCAGCAGAGAGGAGCCACCAAGGACGACAGCATCCATGATCAGTTAAGAAATGCTAAAGCAAGGCTTAATAATGATGTGCTTATGCCAGGTTCTACAGAATGTGATCATTCTGTCATAGAAATCCAATGAAGCATGAATGATGGCTACTTTTTCCCTGGAAGCTCTGCTTCAGGTCCCTGATGCCCATCAAACAGGTTTGTCAGGGAAGTAGACTAAGAATAATTTAAAACGCAGGGCTTTTTTCCCTTTTCCTTTCTTTAAATCAAGAATAAAACCTTCAGCTAGCAACCATTCTTTTTATATCCTCCTCTGAAGAATCATAGCAATATTGTTTTTTTCACATTTTTGATAAAATATCCCACCAAATGGGTTTGTTTGTGTTATGAGTTCTTGAAACCATTCATTTGCTGATTTAAGTTAGGATCCTCTTTGAGCCACAGTTCTATTTATAGTAATATAATGCTGAAAATATGTTTTGGTTTGCTGTAGGGTCTTTCATATTTTCCAAGCTTAAGCTGTTTTTTCTAAATCTAATTAGTCATTCTTAGGACTAGCCTAAATCCTCAGTGATACTTGAAATTCTAAGATGAAATTTTCATTGTTTTAGTTTAAATTACCAGTTTCTGTTAAACTGAAGTTATTCTGGGAAAGCCAGCAACTTAGCCACTTTTTACCCTAGTATAAAGAAAGCTGTCTGAAAGTCAGGTTTGAGAAGGCATTGTAGAAATGTTATTTGGAAAGCAAAGTAAATAAGTGGTTGAGAGTACTGAACACAAAACATTATTGGGGTTACCTCCTAACTCTGCTTGGAATTGTATTAGTAGAGAGGGGAAAATACTGAATAGTAATTAAGAACAACAACTTTGTGAGATTTCAGATCCTGGTTTGCCACTTACTCTGTGATACTGGGAAGTTACTTAAACATTCTGAGCCTTCTGAGGGGATGGATGGTATTTTTTACATAAGATAGTCTATTGTCAGAAGTCAGTGAATGAACTTCTAGCAGGTAGGAGATGAACTAGCTGAAAAACCAGGAACCCTGAAAAAAGCCACTTTGTTCTTGTAGAGTGCAGACCTGATGGGGCCTTCTAGGAGTTAGTTGTGACCCATGATCATATAGTGGCACATGGGGCCAATGTCTTGGGCCAACATGCTGGATTCAGCATTGGTTTCTCTGGTTTTACCTGCCTATCCTTACCCCACTTCTGTTAAGTCTGAGCTCTCAGAATCTATGGACTGAGGTCATGTTTGATTATGGATTCAGGAGGATGTACTTTCTAAAACCAGACAGAAGAGTCTTTAAAACCTAATGGTAGGATTTCCCAAAATCCTGTAACAAACCAAAAGGAAGTGTAACAACCAAAAGTAAGATATTTTGGAGCAGTCATGTTTTACTTAATTCTTCAGTTGACCACCCTCTTTTTATTTGGTTGACCCTTGTCCCAGACTAGAAGTCTCCTAAGGTGACAGAGAGAAGCATAATGAGAATGAAATGAGAAAATGTATTGTGAAGTGCCTGCACGGGTTCAACAACAGATGTATACATGCCAGAAGCCTAGGAAAGGTAAGAAAACTTGCTTTTAAAAAAATAACATATTTCTGTTTCTGAGGTGCATGTGTGCTTAGTCGTGTCTGACTGTTAGCAACCCTATGGACTGCAGCCCGCCAGGCTTCTCTGTCCATGGGATTCTCCAGGCAAGAATACCAGAGTGGGTTGCCAGGCCCTCCTCCAGGGGATCTTTCCCACCCAGGGATAGAACCCACATTTCTTAAATCTCCTGCATTGGCAGGCGGGTTCTTTACCGCTAGTGCCACCTTGGAAGCTCTTCTATTTCTGAAGTATTATTTTAAAAACTGTGCAAACTCGGAATGATAGAGTTGTGAGAGTTGTCTGCTATTCTGGACTAATTCCCTCCTATTGATCATTTAAATAAGGGATTATCTTGTTTCCCTCCTTTAGACTGAGGATTAGTTGTTGAAAAGCAAAGATGGAGTGTATAGCTGCTCTGAAAGTTAGGATATAAAAGGAACATGGCAATGACACATTTATATTTTGTAAGAAAGGAATTTTCTCTGTTCAGTAATAAGAAGAAGACAATGGGAGTGATATGGTTCGAATGGTAAAAAAGTGAAACATAATTCAGAATGCCTTTGTCTTTAAGGATGTCTTAAATGTCAAAGGAAAAAATTTTTTTGTTTGTTTTAGTTCATGGATAAGATGAAAAAATTTTATATTTCATATTTGCCTTACTGTAACTTATGAGGAGCGCACTGTCCTAAGACAAAGCCAAGGCAGAGGCAGCTGTTCTGGAAGCAGGCAGACTTGGTCTCTAGAGGGTACTTGATTTTCTGCTGCTTTTGTATCTGTTACTCTTTCTGAGGGTTGATGGAGCATGTGAGTGCCTGGGAGCAGCAGTGACAGAGTGGCTAAGTAGTAGGAAAATCACTGGGGGAGGAAGAAGACCCGAGTTTTCATCTCAGCCTCATCTTATAACAGTCTTCTAACCCTGAAAAAATTGTAGAGGGAGCAGGTTTTGTGTTGTTGTTGTTGTATTAATATAACAGACTTGTTGAGCTCTAATTCACATATCATAAAATTCATCCTTTTAAAGGGCACAGTTAGTAGTGTTCAGTACATTTACAGAGTTGTGCAATGATCGTCACTATCTAATTTTAGATCATTTCTGTCACCCTGAGAAGAAATCTTGTACCCATTAGTAGTCGTTCTCCATTCCTCCTCCCTCCAGCCCCTGACAACCCCTAATTTATTTTTTGCCTCTATGTTGCCTGTTTTAGACATTTCCTATGAACAGAATCATACAAGCTGTTGTTGATTGTGTTTGACTTTTTTCCACTTAGCACGATGTTTTCAGGGTTCATCCATGTTGCAGTATTATGTATCAGTATTTTGTTTCTTTTTCCCCCAATTTTTTTTTATTGTGGTAAAATACACATAACATAAAATTTACTATCTTACCCATTTTAAAGTTTACATTTCAATGGTATTAAGTACCACTTATTGCTATGCAACGGTTGCCACCATCCACACCAGAACTCTTCATCTTCAAAACTGAAACTCTAAACCCATTTAGCTGTAACTGCTTTGTCTCTTGTACACATCATAGAGTTGAATCACGTTTGTTTTGCTATGTTTTGTTCTTAATCTATTCTGCTAATCTGCGTTGATTAAAGAGCTTATTTACATTTAAAGTAATTACTAATATGGAGGGATTTCTATCATTTTGCTGTTTGTTTTTTGTATGTCTTCCTTGTAACTTTTTTGGCTTTCATTTTCTGTATTACGGTCTTCTTTTGTGTTTAGTTGAATTTTTGTAGTGAGATGTTTAAATTACTTTCTGATTTTCATTTGTGTATATTCTCTAGCTATTTTCTTTGTGGACACCCAGGGGAGTACATTTAACATCCTATATTTATAACATTCTAATTTGAATTTATAACAGCTTAACTTCAATCTTGTACAAAACCTATACTTCTTTAACATATTTATCACCACCCCTGTTGGTTGTTGATGTCATAAAATACATCTTTTATGTGACAAAAAACATAAACCAGTATTTTTCTAATGCATCAGTCTCCTAAATTACGTAGAAAACAATATGTGGAGGTATGAATTGAAGTTACAATAATACTAATTTTTTGGCTAATAATTGGGCTTCCCTGGTGACTCAGATGGTAAGGAATTTGCCTGCAATGCAGGAGACCTGGGTTTGATTTCTGGGTTGGGAAGATCCCCTGGAGAAGGGAATGGCTACCTACTCCAGTATTCTTGCCTATTCCATGGACAGAGGAGCCTGGTAGGCTACACTCCATTGGGTGGCAAAGAATTGGACACAACTGAGCTACTATCACTTTCAGTTTCAGGCTAATAATTTTTTTAAAAAAATATTAGTTTCTTAAATCATGTAGAAGACAAAAAGTGGAATCACATATCATTGTTACAATAATACTAGCTTTTATAATTGTCTTTGTGTTTACCTTTACTGAGATCTTTATTTCTTCATACAGCTTTGAGTTACTGTCTAATGTCCTTTCATTTAGCCCTGCAGGACTTTCTTTAGTATTTCTTGCAGGGCAGGTCTAATGGTAACAAACTCCGTCAGTTGCTGTTTATCTGTTGCTGCTAAGTCGCTTCAGTCGTGTCCGACTCTGTGCAACCCCATAGACAGCAGCCCGTCAGGCTCCCCCGTCCCTGGGATTCTCCAGGCAAGAACACCTGAGCGGGTTGCCATTTCCTTCTCTAATGCATGAAAGTGAAAAGTGAAAGTGAAGTCACCCAGTCATGTCCGACTCTTCTCGACCTCATGGACTGCAGCCCACCAGGCTCCTCCGTCCATGGGATTTTCCAAGCAAGAGTACTGGAGTGGGGTGCCATTGCCTTCTCCATCTGTTTATCTGAGAATGTTCTAATTTCTCCATCACTTTTAAACAATAGTTTTGCCAAATATGGGCTTCCCTGATGGCTCAGACAGTAAAGAATCTGCCTGCAATGTGGGAAACCTGGGTTTTATCCCTGGGTCAGGAAGATCCCCTGGAGAAGGGAATAGCTACCCACTCCAGTATTCCTGCCTGGAGAATTCTAGGGACAGAGACAAAGTCCACAGGGTTATGAAGAGTCGGACACGACTGAGTGACTGACACTTTTCAGTTTGCCAGATATAGGATTCTTGGTTACCAGTTTTTTGTTTGTTTGTTTGTTGTTTTTTTTTTTCCTTTTAGCACTTTGAGTATATTAGCCTTCTGGTATATTAGCCTCCTGAGTATATTAGACTTCAGGTCTCCAGAGCTTCTGATAAGAAATATGCTGATAATCTTATTGAGGACCCCTTTTATGTGATGAGTTTCTTCTCTTGCTTTTAAAATTCTCTCTTTATCTTTCAACAGCCTGATTATAATGTCTCAGTGTGGGTCCTTTTGAATTCATTCTACTTGGAATTTGTTGAGTTTCTCAGATACTTATATTCATGTATTTCATCAAATTTGGGAAGTTTTTAACCATTATTTCTTCAGATACTCTCTCTGCTCCTTTCTCTCTCTCTTCTCCTCTTGGGCTCCCACAATAAGTATGTTGCTCTGGTTGATGCCCCCCACAACCAGGGGCTGTCTTGACTTTTCTTCATTTTTTGTTCTTTCTGTTATTCAGATTTTATAATTCTCATTCTCCTATCTTGAAGTTCACTGGTTCTTTGGCCTGCTCGAATCTGCCTTTGAGTCCCTCCAGTGAAGTTTTCATTTCAGTTTATTTTACTGTTTAGCTTCAAATTTTATTTTTGGTTTCTTTTTAGGTTTTCTACAGCTTTATTGATATCTCCATTTTGTTTATATATTGTTTTCTAGATTTTCTCCATGTCTTCTTTTAGTTTTGAGCATTTTTAAGATAGTTATCTTGTTTTAGAAATCTTTGTCTAGTAGATCTGCTGTCTTCTTGCAGGAAGAGTTTCTGTTGGTTTATTTTTTCCTCTGAGTGGGCCATACTTTCTTGTTTCCTTTGTATGCCTTGTGGTTTTTAAATGAAAACTGATTTTTTAAACCTAATAATGAGACGATTCTGGAAATCAGAGTCTCTCCCATCCCAAGGGTATTCTTTTTTTTTTTTTTTTTTTTAATTGTTTTCATCTGTGTCTGTTCCATGATGAGCCTGAGGTGTAAACTTAAGGTTTTCTCAGATCTTTTCAGAGACTAAGCCTTCCCCTGGGCATGCACAGTGAGTTCCTAATTTTACCTGTGTATGCAGCTCTGTTTTGAATATCCTACTCTTCGATGTTCGACTCCCAGAAAGGGAAAAAGAAAAATGAAGGGGGAAACAGGCGTTGGCTTTAACTGCCCTCCCACCCCTCTGGAAGTCACATCAGCCAGGGAAGAGGGGCTTATAACAGTGGGGGAAGGTGCAGCAACAGTGATAACCACCTCTTTGCACCTCTGTGATCAGAAGCAACGATTAGTGAGTGGAGCACAGATCCCTGATATTTGGAGGACAAGGTTCTTTGGCCAGTCTTGCATCCAACAAGCTGTAGGTCAGTTGCTCTAGTAACACTTGCACAGCTGCCTGCCACTGGGCTGAGAGGTGTTGGAGGGGTAGCTACTACTGTGCTAAGACCTGAAATTAACTGCAAATTACCCTCCAAGTAATTCCAGTCTTCCCCTGGGTGTTACAAGCCTTCAATAGACTCCAGAGTTCCAAAGTAGTTATATCAGGTAGACTGTGCCACTTTAATTGTTATCTAGGTGGGGAGACAGGTGTCTGGTGCCTCCTACTCTGTCATTCCTTTTTATTGCTGAGTAACATCCCATTTATGGGTATACCTCGTTTTGTTTATCTGTCCCTCAGTTGATAGACATTTTCATTGTTTCCACTTACAGACAATTATGAATAATGCTGCTGTAAGCATTTATGCAAAGTTTGCATGGACAGATGTTTTCATTTCTCTTGAGTATATGCCTAGGAGTGGAATTTCTGGGTCATATGGTAAGTCTCTGTTCAACATTTTGAGGGACTGTGGGTCTCATCTCTCAGGTGTTTGAGCAAGAGTTAAGAAATAAGCAGAGGAAACACTGTATCAGAATGCATCTGGCTGTAAGAGATAGAAAACTCATCTGTGGAATACGTCTAACTCTATGGCTGATTCATATCAATGTATGACAAAACCCACTGAAATGTTGTGAAGTAATTAGCCTCCAACTAATAAAAAAAATAAAAATTAAAAAAAAAAAGAAAACTCATCTGTGGAGGCCTAAACTGATAGGATTTCATATTTTTTTACCTAACAAAAAGTCTGGAGATAGGCAGTTGACTGTGTTATCCAATGATTTCTGAGCAAACTTCTTTGTCATTTTCCTGGCAGAATATAAATGCTGTGGCTTTAACCACCACATCCATGTTTAGGACAGAAAAGGGTGGACAGGTGGAGACTTTCTCCTTGTGAAGTCTTGTCTTTTAGTAAAAAAGTCTTCCCTAGTGGACTTAAACAGTGTCTCATTGGCCAGGGTTGGATCATGTGACCACTTTTTGACCAATCTCTGAAGAAAGGGAAGGATGTTGCTGTGAGTGACGTAGACAATTTCAGCTCATTCCTTGTGGTTGAGGTAGGGGCCTAAACTTCCTGAAATCAAAGGATTTCTGCTAACAACCTGAATACAAGTGGTAGCTTTGTTACCAGAGAAGACATAGTTGTAGTATAAACAACAACTCAGTACCTGGCCCATGTGCCAGTGGATCCAAAAGTGACCACACACCCAGATTGGTGGTGGGGGGGTCAGGGAGAAGGGGCACTCCTGGAAACTTAATGCAACATGATCCACAAAACTTTGTCACATTAAATTAGAGAGATGTCCCTGGACAATCTTGTGCTCTGGTGCCTTCACTGCAGAGTCTTATGTGGTTCTTTTTCTTCTCACTGTAAATTAGAGGTAAAGCATTCTTCAACCAGTAAATGCCCCACTGCTTTGGGTGGCCTCCTATCCCTTTTTCATTGTCTCTCTGCTGTCAGAGCCTCATAGGCACCTAAAGGGGGAAAATTTGCTCTTAGGGTCTTCCTGTGTGCCAGGCTTGTGCTGAGCAGTTTATATTCTTTAATCCTCCCAATTAATTTAAATCTAAATGAATCCTCCTAAAAGTCCTTTGAAGTATGTACTATTAGTATCATCTTTATTTTGTAGTTGAGAAACTGTAAGTTGACCTTCCTTGCCTAGGGCCACAGATACCTGGAAACTGCAGACTGCTCCAATTCCCTGTTAGAGTTTACCAGCCCGTCATCTTGTTCTTACATTTCTAATAAACTTGACTTCTGTGTCTGTCATTGCTAAGTATTTCTCACAGTGTCCTGGGAAAGGCTACCGTGTAAGTATAAACTGATCAGAGTGACACAGTTAGTAAGTGTCAAGGCCAGGTTCTGACTCCAGAGTCTGTGCTCAAGAAATGTGATTAGCTCTCTAATCTCCCCAAATAGAAGATGAATATAATGGAGACTGCGAGGGCTCAACTAAATATCTAGCATGTGGTATTAATCCTTACAGATTAGCATATGTATATTTAACAAGGGCTTTCTGAAGATATAATGCCCAGTTTATTTAGGGCTTTTTTTTTTTTTTTATTAAAGTGTAGGTGGTTTACAATGTTGTGTTGATTTCTGGTGTGTAGTAAGTAGTTCAGATACACACACACACACACATTCTTTTTTTTCCCTTTTTTGGGGGAGAGCATGTGGGATCTTAGTTCCCAGACCAGAGATCAAATCCATGTCCCCTGAAGTGGAAGCATAGAGTCTTAACCACTGGACCACCAGGGAATTCCCTACACTTTCTTTTTTATATTTTTTCCATTATGATTTGTCACATGAAATTGAATATAGTTCCCTGTGCTATACAGTAGGACCTTTTTGTTTATCCACTTTTTTGCTAAACTCAAACTCCTACTCCTTCCCTCCTCCACACCAGCCTTTGGTAACCATAGGTTGTTTTGTATGTCTGCATGTTTCTGCTTTGTAGATAAGTTCATTTGTGTCATATTTTAGATTCCACATATAAGTGATATCATATGGTGCTTGTCTTTCTCTGTCTGACTTCATTTAGTACGTACGATAGTCTCTAGGTCCATCCATGTTGCTGAAAATGGCATTATTTCATTCTTTTTTATGGCCGAGTAGTATTCCATTGTATATATGTACCACATATTCTTTATCCATTCATCTGTCAATGGACGTTTAGGTTGTTTCTATATCTTGGCTATTGTAATTAGTGCTGGCATGAACATTGGGGTGCATATATCTTTGAATTATAGTTTTGCCTGGATATATGCCCAGGAGTTGGGTTGCTAGATCATATGGTAGTTTTGTTTTTAGTCTTTAGAGAAACTTCCATTCTGTTTTCCACAGTGACTGAGCCAACTTACATTAGCATCAACAGTGTAGGAAGGAGTGTTCCCTCTCTCCACACCATTTCCAGCATTTGTTATCTGTAGACTTTTTTAACGATGACCATTCTGACTGACATGAGATGGTACCTCATTATAGTTTTGATTTGCCTAATGCCCCAGTTTAATACAAATTGAAGAGTTCCCATATTCTGAAGCATTCTCATGGAACGACTGTCTGGGGGACAAGTGATGTCTTCCAATAATAGCCCATTAGTTCTCAAAGAAATGTTGATGATATGGGTAAGCATTCATTTTCTAAATACAGGTATGCCCTGCTGTTGAAAGTTTGCTTTATACCACTTCACTTTTATGAAAGACATACATGAGCACCTGTTTTTGCTAATCAAAAGAAATCTGAGAGGATTTCTGCTTTTACAAGAAAAGTGAAAAACAAGAATAGGAGTCAGCATTTGTCTTGTAGTGAACCATTACAGAGGCAGCGCACATCCTAAGTGAGAGCAGCACTGCCAAGCTCCTTCCCCTGGAACCACACTCAGCATCAAACTGCGATAGCTTCAAACTGTGTCTGTGAGCATCTGTGCTTGATCTCAATTTATTTTGTACCTCTGTTGGCATGATGTGTCTTAATGTAATTGCTGCTTTCATTTATGCCATTTCAGCTTAAGAATGGTTTCATAGGGATGCACTCCTTTTGGACAGTGGGGGAGTCCTGTGTCTTCCTTCTCTGAAGCCCTTGAACTTATCAGTACAGTGCCTCTGTGCGTGTGTGCTCAGTCATGTCCAACTCTGTGAGACCTCATGGACTGTAACCCTCCAAGCTTCTCTGTCCATGGAATTTTTCAGGCACGAATACTGGAGTGGGTTGCCATTTCCTCCTCTAAGGAATCTTCCCGACCCAGGAATTGAACCCACATCTTCTGCATTGGCAGGCAGATTCTTTACCACTGAGCCACCAGGGAAGCTCATAGAGAAGAATAAAGACTTAGGAATCACAGTAGACTGAAAACCCTGCTTTTTTTTTTAAGTCTCTTACAAGTGGCATAAATTAAAATACATTTACTTGAATGTTACTTTTGCTCTCATTTTATTTCTTGGATATTTTTGTTGAAGCTGAAAAGCTTTTTCTGAATAGTAAGTGACTTTGACAAAAAAAACTGGCTTTACTCTGCATGTTTTAAAGTTACAGCAGTCAGATGGACATACCTGATTAACATTTTTTCACACTCAATATTTTGCTGTTTATTTTAAATTGCGTAACTTGCTTGCAATAGCTTGTACTGGCTCTAACTGCCAGTGGAGCGTTCCATAGTAATTGTTTTGTGGCAGCCTTCATACAAAAGTAATTCCTGGTGTGATGTGAGCCAAGTTGTACATTGAAAACTAAAAGGGCTGTTGTTTATTTAAGGTTGAACTGCGGGAAGACTGGAGGGCACTGCCCTTCCAATGCCAAGCAATGAACCAATCTACTCTGTCATCATCATACATAAACATCTTTTAGTGAGTGTTCTTATTATAGGTAAAACATATAGAAGAATTCTTTTTTCCTGTTCCTTTTTCATAGACACTAAAAGCTCAGGAGGTTTTGCCAGATCAAATATGATCTTGCTTTTACTGGCTTATTGATTTAGGAATAAATGAATAACGTGTTCTCATGGAGGGAATTTCTTAGTGTTTCATTATTTGTTGAAATGCCATTCTTATTGCTTATTGCATCAAGTTCAAGTACTGTGACAACATTTTGTTAATGAGGGGATTGGGATGGGGTGCAGTGGGGGATAGGACTGAACAGCCTATGAGAAGGATGTCTTATTTTTTCTATACAATCTCAAATTAGACCCTTGTTTAAAATTATTTTCTTCATGGAGGAAATACATTTGAATTCCCCACATATATTTAAACAACTTTTGTTCTGTATGCAAAGTTTAGCACATAACTTAGAATAAAAATTTCCATTTTGCATGCTTATGCATCCAAGTATGCAAAGACTGGTTCAGTTGCTAGCAGAACAAACAGTAAATGCCTTTTTCTAAGGGTTACCTATTGGAACTTGGGCATTAAAAGAATTGTGTTATTACTGCCAAAGATCTGAACTAGCTTAGACATGCTACTATGAAAGTGAAAAGTGAAAGTCACTCAGTCATGTCTGACTTTTTGCGACCCCAGGGACGATATAGTCCATGGAATTCTCCAGGCCAGAATACTGGAGTGGGTAGTCTTTCCTTTCTCCAGGGGATCTTCCCAACCCAGGGATAGAACCCAGGTCTCCCACATTGCGGGCAGATTCTTTACCTGCTGAACCACAGGGGAAGTCCAAGAATACTGGAGTGGGTAGCCTATCCCTTTTCCAGCAGATCTTCCCGACCCAGGCATTGAACCAGAGTCTCCTGCATTGCAGGCGGATTGTTTACCAAATGAGCTATCAGGGACATGCTGCTACAGTTATGAGTCATTTCATTGATAATGTACAGAAGCAATTAGAGACAAAGAGCCTTAATTTAAAGAACTTTTTACTCTAAGTATTCTCAAATGCATTAAATCAGCCTACACTATAATCATTATTATTAGATGGGTAATAAAAGGGGAGAGGCAATGTATATATTCTTTCACAGGAAGTTACCCACTCAAAGAGGAAACAATGCTCATGTTTTAAACAGCCACTTGGTGATTGTTGGTTAGGATGTTTACTTCTGGGGAGATGCTTTGTTAATCTCTAATATAAGGATAGAGTCCCACTATGCTGGCAGCATGTAATCACAGGTTAAAACTCCTTCATTCTCTGAAACTGTTCTAAAATTGAATTGTGGTGTTAGTTGTACAACTCTATGAATTATACATTTCAAATGAGTTAGTTGTATGATATGTAATTGTACATTAATAAATCTGTTTAAAACCTCTTTCATTTTCACAAAATGAAAGTCATTGTTTTTTGTTGGACTATTCTCTGTCTCCTAGTCTCTTTTTTCTCTCTGCTTATTAATATTGCTACTGTGCAACACTGTAATTTTGTACTGACTGATTTCACCTTGGAAGTTGATTATGTGTTAATTGGCTGTTTGGGCATATTTTTTCCTAGTCATCATTTCCTTGTATTTATTTATTTATTTTTTCATTTCCTTGTATTTAAAACTGCATGCTTATTTGTTTTACCTCTTCAGTTCACATTCATTAGTGTGGAGTTACCTTGAGATAATGTTCTCATGCCATGATCTCTGTTGAGCAGGGTAAGGGCAGTGCCATTATGTGAAGGTATTTTTGGCTGTTGGAATTTGTGTGTGGGATGCTACTGTAATGGAGTGGGCATAGGTTAGAGATACTGCTAAACATCCTCTGATGCACAGAACAGCTTCCCACATTAAGCATTATCTAGTCCAAAACGTCAGAAGTGCTGAGGTTGACAAATCCTACTGTAGGGAAGCTAGCTGGAGCTATTTGTGTTGTGGATAAACTGAGGTCTAATTTTGAATTCCATCATGATGTATCTTAGTTATCCAAAAGACCAAACTCCCTGTTCTTACATGACAACAGCTTTCATACTGGGGTCACAGGTGACATTTCCATGCCCACTCATGAGTAAAAATGTTAATAGGTAAATGGATTGACTTTCTCCTGTTAACCTATACTTCTTTTTTTTCTTTTTTAAAAAGTTGAAGTATTAGTTGATTTACAATATTGTATTAATTGCTACTGTACAGCAACGTGACTCAGTTATACCTATATATACATTCTTTTCAATATTCTTTTCCATTATGGTTTATCACAGAGTATTGGATATAGTTCCCTGTGCTATCAGCAGGAGCTTTTTGTTTATCTATTTTATATATAATAGTGTGTATATGTTATTCCAAACTCCTAATTGATTCCTCTCCCACACCCGCTTTCCTTGGCAACCACCTGTCTGTTCTCTACGGCTTTAAGTCTGTTTATTTTATAAATAAGTTCATTTGTGTCATATTTTAGATCAGAAACATAAGTGATATCATAAGGTACTTGTCTTTCTTTCTCTGATTTACTTCACTGAGCATATAGTCTCTCGTTTCATCCATGTTGCTGCCAGGGGCATTATTTCATTCTTTTTTATGGCTGAGTGCTACTCCATTGTATATATGTACCATATCTTCTTTATGCGTTCGTCTGTTGGTGGATATTTAAGTTGTTTCCATGTCTTGGCTGCTGTGGACAGTGATGCTGTGAATGCTGCTGTTCTATGCTGTGCTTAGTGGCATATATCTTTTTGAATCACAGTTTTGTCTGGATATATGTCTGGGGTGGGATTGCTGGACCATATGGTAGCTCTATTTTTAGTTTTCTGAGAAACCTCCACACTCTCTTCTGTAGTGGCTACACCAGCTTACGTTCCTACCAACAGTGTAGGATGGTTCCCCTTTCTCCGCACCCTCTCTAGAATTTGTTATTTGTAGACTTGATGGCCATTCTGACAGGCATTAGGTGGTACCTCACTGTGATTTTGATTTGCATTTCTTGCTAGTAATTAGTGATGTTGAACATCTTTCCATGTTCCTGTTGGCCATATGTATTTCTTCTTTGGAGAAATGTCTCTTTAGGTCTCCTGCCCATTTTTCAATTGAGTTGTTTGTTTTTCTGTTGTTGAGTTGTATGAGCCATTTGTCTATTTTTAATCTATACTTTTTGCTTGTAGAGAGCTAAATGTTTCTTTGTACACCACTGTTTTATTCTCCAGCTTTAGATGTCTCCTTACATTTGTAAAATACTTAAAAAATAACTCTAATATCTATTATCTCATCTTACTCATATAATTATGGGACAGACAGAACAGAAATAACTCCTCTTTCTAGTATTAGGAATTGAGAACTAGAAAGCAATGACTTTGTAAGACTGAATTTCAAGTTATTAATGAAGTTGGCACTAGAACCCAAGCACCCTTTCCACTGAGTCACCACAGGCAGTGTTAGTAATTATGGACTTGGGCTTTGACTTCATGCAGACTTGATTTCATTAGGATTTTTATTAATTTTTGGCTCTTTTATCTGTGTGATCTAGGGTGAGTAAAATAACATCTCTAGAGCTCATGTTTCCTTCTTGGCAAAACAGGGACTTTTCTTACCATAGGAATTTCTTACAGTAGAACTTTTCTTACAGGGTTGTTGCGAGGGAGGAAAGAAATAATACATATGAAACAACTAGTGTTTGACCCATTGTAAATGTTCAATCACAGTTTACAATAATTGTTATTGTTCTCTTGTTTCTGAATTAAGGCAGAAATGCCCTTACTATATCTGACTGTTAAATACTGTCAAGGCAATAAGTGTTTAAAGGTCTTAGTTTTGCCAACTCTAAAAGGACGGGATTGGATTAAATTACTTGAACTTCCCTTTCAACCCCTAAACCGTGTTTCTTTATTGCTTCCCGATCAAAAGAAGACATATTTCAAAAATAACAGAGCAAGGTGTTTTGAGGGATTATTATAGTAGCCACTGTTGAGCAGACATTGGAATTCTCATAATTACATTAGTACTGCTCTTATTAGTAATATCCTTAGGTCATGTTCACTTTTAGGACCATATATGGACTCTGTTTTCAGCTACTTCCTATCCCATTATGTAGAGAAGAAACATTTAAATCACTCATTTTAAAAAAATGAATGAAAAACAACAGATATGAAAACCCTCTCAGTATCATAAGACTTAATGTGGAGCAATAGCTGCCTCAGTTTCATGCCCAGCAGTTTCCTTGTGAGAATCTGAACGAGTAAGAAAAGCATATATTTCTACTAGACATCTCCAAAGGTCGTTATTGAGCTCTTTAGGGTACTCTTACTTACTTAGGTTCTATTAATAACATTTTAAGAATTATTTAATAAAAAAGTAATCCCTCCATTTAGCAAAATGTGGATCAAATATATTGAAAAGATTATCTCTCATTTAGTGCTAGAAAAAGTACAAGAAATGTGGATGACATATCCCTCTTCTCTTCTGAAGCCACTGTCCACTCCAAACCCTATCCAAGCCCCGTTCTCCCACATCACCAGGCTCCATATCTCCCTCTCTTCTGGGCCTCCTTTTGGTCTGGTTCCACCTATTCAAGATGCCAGATATCCTTGTCTGTCTTCTCCTACCTTGAACTCTTCACAGGCAGCTCTCTTCCCCATAGTGAGAATTAAGGGTATCTCACTCTTTAGGCTACAATATCTCTGTTTTATGAGAAGTCAACTAGAAGTTTGGCATGATTTAAAGTTTTCAGGTAATTCTCTTGCAATCCACTGGTTAGGGCTCAGTGCTGTCACTGCCATAGGCCCAGGTTTGATCCTTGGTTGGGGAACTAAGATCCCACAGCCTGCAGGGGATAGTCAATAAAAAAAAGTTCTTGAACTTCTTCACAGCTTTGCTCTTTACCATAGATAAATGGTATTTTGAATATGTGTGATAATGGTTGGAAAAATGGTTTTTTTGAATATGTAAAACAAATAAATTCTCACAATAACAACTCTAGGAAATGGTTACAATTGATGTTAGCATTTTAGCCCTGGGGAAGCTGAGATTTAGCTTGATCATATTACTCTCCCGAGGCCACACAGCTAAGAAGTTTTACAGCTGGGATCTGGGCCAAAAGTTTGATAGAGTCCATGCTCCTAACTGTTGCTCTGCTTCTATTCAGTAATATATTTATGGAAGTCTTACTATGGGCTGACTAAGAATTTTAACAGTTTTTGACTTAATTGTTAAAACTATGTGGGTTCCATCCCTAGGCTGGGAAGATCCTCTGGAGAAGGGCGAGGCAACCGATTTGAATATTCTTTCCTGGAGAATCGCATGGACAGAGGACCTGGTGTGCCACAGTCCATAGGGTCGCAGAGTCTGACATGACTGAAGTAACATAGTATATACCCTATACTCTTAATATTAATACTATTGAACATAATGAGGCTTTGATACCAGTTATCTGAGCAACCCCATATTGCCCCAGTACTTCATCATGTTTGCATTACAACATGTCAGAATGATCTAGTAGCTTCCATCTTACTCTTCAACTAGATAGTAAGCTTGCTGAGAATGTGTCTTATTTACGTCATGTCCTTGGTACAGAGTAAGCTGCCTGGCACCCAGGCATTTCAGGCATTCCTGAAATATTTGATGAATGAGTGAGTACATAACTCCTTCATATGGCAAATGAGACAGTGTATGTGATCATGCCATGCAACTTAATTGTCATACAAATATGATATATAGTTAATAAAATTTACCTGTTCAACTCTGCTTAATAGGAAGAAAGATGTTTTCCTTTTCCTGGTGACATGTATTTTTACGGCAGTTTCTTGAATCATTGCCCTTGCCTGTGCAAAGGGCACAGGCACTCTATCAAAGGCAGACTCTTTTCGGAATATTTTCAGGGAAAGAGAAGAATACTTTGTCTTGAAAATCTACACACTATTTAAAAGGCATAACTAATCTAATTTTTAAAAATCATAAGCCTCCCAGTTGTGAATGCCAGTAATGTTAGTTCTTTATTATCTATGGAATAAGCACGATGAATACAGTGCAAATGTATTTGTAGAGAGCGGGGAGAGCCTTGGATGACAAGCGAGTAGACCAGAACAAAGTGTGGCTAATGATTCCCCCTGATGCTTTAAGATGTGCAGAAGATCAATAGATCTGCAGAACAATAATCTTTCCTGAAAGTGTGAACATCCTGGATTTTATTTATTTAAGATTGACACAACTGAGTTATATTTTTGAGAATCTAATGGAAGAAAATCACATCATCTTTCAGGAAAGCAATCATCTCAGTTGCACTGGCTAAGCTTCATCTGTTAATCCTTTTGACCAATGAAGTAGTTAGTTTATTCTTGGAAACTTTCTGTAGACAATTTGTCCACTATTAGGCCTGAATTTGAAATAGCTGGAGAAAGAAAGGGAAATTCAACAGCTCCTGCATCAAAATAATACAAGCGGGTCTTATTTTAATAAAACTCTGGAGCATAGTATCACTTAGTAAGTAGCAGGTACTCAATAAGTGCTCTTTGAATAAATAGATGAAAATCTAACTTTGCGAAATAAATCAATAAAGATATGTTCATTTGCAATCCCAGCAGATTTATCTGCTTATTTGCTTCAGAATGTTGACTTTAAATATGGATCTGTTACACTAGTATTAAGGAATAAGAAGGTGAGATTTTTCTTTTGAAGTTATGTAGTCCTTTTCCCCATCTACAGGGACATAACTACCACCTTAGTAGCTTCTCACTTTACCTATCATACACATATGATAAAAGAGAGGGCTTCTAGTTCCTTCATTTTCATAAGTACCGATATCTAATTTTTTTAAGAGTAAAAACCTACTGGAACATCGTGATTTATAGATTTAAAATGTGCTGTAATGTATTATGACTTAGAATCCATAGCTTTCCCTCCAACATCTGTATCCTGATTTGTAGTCTAATAAACCTTCTTGCTGCAGATGGCATGTGCATAGTTGTTCTGGGGTGTAATACATCAACACAGCATTTCTAAACACAGAGCAATAATGTATTCAATTAAGGGAGGAAATAAAACATTGAGCCGTTTCGTATAATAAATCTTTTACTAAGCTCCCCACATCACATGTTTGCTGAGGAAATAATACATGTCATTCAGACTAAGGGTTATTGTAGACTGCTGAGGGAAACATGAAATTCTGGAGGTTTCAGCAGTCCTGTGAAACCCTGAAACATGGAAAGTGTACAAATTAGAAAAGGATGTAATATGTGACTAATGATACCTCTTGGGATACCTTTGGAACCCATATTTACTGTTATGATCACTAGATTCATTTAAGCTATAGGAGTTGAAAAGCAATACCCTAGTAAGTGAAAAACACCTCTGAGTTCATTAGATGTGGTTGTAATTTAAGCTCTAAAGGCTTTTTTCCTTGCTGTCATTCTTCATATTTCTGGAAATGCGGTACTTGAGCTCCTAATAAAAGTGGTCTACATCATGACCATATAATCGACAGTTCCCGGAAAGCACATTTACACCTCCACATCTGTAGCTAAAGCCAGGACTGAACAGAAACTTAATTCACCCCAGATGTCACTCCAAAGAAAGTTCTGGAGAAAGCCTGCCATGCTTAGAATTTTCTAGCCACTGAATATGTCCCAGGCAGTGTGGGACATATATTCTAACAAGCCTAAATGTTGGAAACTCTTTTCATATACTATGTATGCCAAGTGCAAAATTAACTGAATCCCAGACGTAAATCCCCAATCTCCCTCTTCCACTTGTGGGGAAAAAAATGGCTATTTTAACATTATTTATACAAATGATTCCAAGCCCTGAACATCTTAACAAGAAATTTTGCTCTTTTGGCTTAGTAAGACATCATTCCATAGTGCTTTAAAGAAGCTTATATGACAGTTTCTTTGAAGAAAAAAAAAAGTATATGATTTGGGTTGCTAATCACCAGAATAACATTTTGTGGATCAAAATAATACGCAGTTCATTTCCATCTAGTGATCTAATAATCCTCTTCCTTCCTTAGCTTTGGGTTTCCCCAGTCAGTTCTTCTTTTCCTTTGTTATGGGCTAGTTGGTATGCAATCAGTTTCTTCCCATTTTCAGGCGATATGCCTGACCAGAGCAACCTGATGGTTGAAAAAGATCAACACATAAACCAAAGGATTCTTTACAGTCAGTGGAAATCAAATCAGGCGAGACTTCAGTCCCAGTGTAATCTATTTATAGTTTATAGTTCTGCCTCTTAAAGTCATGTATTTCTTGGTGCCTTGCTTATAGTCCCCTTTTTTCTACATGAAGCCCACCAGGTGGGTGGGTTGGTAAGTCCACACAGTTTCCCAGGAGTCCCCACTGATGTTGCAACTTCGAAGTTGTAGCTCAGACAAGGCCTGCTAGGCACATTGTGCCTTATGAATATTGGAGCTTCCTCTAGAGGAAAATCATTTGCTACTACATCTGGTTAGACACCTAGGTTCTCAATTGGTGGAACTGCTCATAAAAATTACTATTTAATAAGAACATCCTCAAGATTTATTAAGGGACCAATGTAAAAATGGCTATGTGAGAAATAGTTTTGCACCTTTGCAAAACTGCTGTTAAAGACAGTTTTCATTGAATATTTAATAATTAATCAGAGATCCATCCACCTTAAAATTTCTTTTAAAATATGTCTCCTGAAAACCTGGTGTGTGTTTGTCTATTAAACATTAAGATCCATACAACTCATGGGGTCTCTCTTGTCCTTTGATTACAAAGATTAGAGCTAAATTCCATGCTTAATTATACTGATAATTTTATTCCAGTTTCTTGACACACATTTTCTTTCCCCTTCCTCTGTGGTGGTCTGTGAAATGGTATTGGTGGTCTCTGAACACTTGGGTGTGCTTGCAAAAGTATGTATTGTATGTGTATGTGTACTTACTTTCACTTTTCTGGGTAAAGAGCCCAAAGTTTTCATCAGATTCTCAAGGGTCTGATTACTCAGAAAAAGTTAAGGCCCATAGTACTTTGTGGTGTTTTACATCTTTGGTCTCACCTATAACTCTTCTATCTAGATAGCAAGTACATTTCAATTATAAATAATCCAAGTCATTTTTGTGGGGGTGGGGGAAGGGAAGAAACATCTAGAGAACAGTAAAAATTATAAATAAAAGCACAAATAAAATAGCACATTTTGTTGTCAAGTACTCAGCCTCTTTGCTAGTAGGTATGATTTTGGGGGGCAATTGTTTTGTGTGTCTGTGTTTTTCAGATAGGTGATATAGACCTATAAGAAAATGTAATCAGGTGTCATCTCATTTTATTTTTCTCCCATCTTAAAAAATAAACAGTCTAGACAGGTCTATCTTAAGAGCCCCCTATGGAAAGGGTCTCCTAAATATTATAGGGAGATAGCAATATACATTGAAAATTCCTTCATGGTATGACATTGATACATATTGACCTTGAGACTGGCAAAGTCCACTATGTTGTACATATTAATGTGGAATTTTTGAGACAGCTCCATAGGAGTTAGCTTGCTAATTTGGAAACTAGAGAAACCAATAAAAGGAAAACTTGTTCAGAGAAAAAGCCTTAATGAGAAAAAAATCTCAGGAGATCCAATAGTAACACCAAACTGTTGGAGGAGCAGATATATTTCCCCTTAGAACAAAATATCTTCCATCTTACTTTTTCCAAAATAATTTTTTATGAACATATTGTGAATTACATAGGACAACCAACCCTGCTGCTTTGGGAACAAAAAGACAGAACTGACAGATGTAGTTATTTGCTAGGAACAACCATGTGAATTTATAAATATTTTACAAGTGCAGCTTTCAGAAGAGTGACTTTTACTGCCATATTAATGCAACTTGCAAATTTATAGTCTGGGCATTTGTGGGTTATGAATGTCCAGTATTCGAGGCTAGTGCCAAGAACATGGTTTATGTTTGAAATTCTTTTTTTCTCTGAACACAGACTTCTTGGCTTCTAAGGTCTCCTTTATAATTCAGCTACACATGAGGTGCAAGGCTACATAATATATCAGTTCCTACTGCCAATGGCTGGACTCATAAATATACTCATTATAACATACTCCATGTGACAGAATGACACACAAAGTATAAAAATATCTCTAAAGAATAGAGAATTAGTAATTGTAGAATTGTAGTGGCATGATTCCATGCCTCAGGCCAGACCCATAATATGTGACCTAAAGTTATAATTATGTTCCATAATATAAAGAAAGCTAGAATCATATGTTTGGGGAAATAATATTTTATAATCGTATATATTAGATCAACATCCTCTTCAGTGTTGTCAGGCTTCAAAGGGTACACTGCTGAAAATATTTTATTCTACTCATCTCTCAGTAGGGGAATCACAGGGGAAACAGCACCCCTGCCACTCTTTCCTTGTAAATTTGTTAGGTTGCTTTCCCTTGATCAAACCCAAGGTGAAATAGTCTTTCTAGTTTTCCAGACCTGGAAAAAGAGAAACAGATTTCTCCGGGCTTGGGAAAATAAAGCCTGGAATGAAATCTTAAAATGACCAGCCTTTGGTCACATATTAGAGGGTCCTCCTCTTTCAGAATGTTGTAACCTAGGCAGAATTGTTGGCCATTGATGAAACCCAGCCCGATTGCCGACCTGTCTTCCACTGAGTAGCTCAATTGTCTTGAATGTATCACTTCTCAGGGCCACATTTCTTCTTCTGCAAAATGTTCATGATGTACGGTATTATTTTAAAATCCTTCCCAGCTATGATGATTTTTTTCCTAATGCATGTGTGTCAGCATACATAGATACTGATACATGTATTATGCATGTATGCTAAGTTGCTTCAGTCATGTCCAACTCTTTGTGACCCTATGAATTGCAGTCTGCCATTTGCAATATTAATTGCTTATCAGCCTGCATACTTTTCATTCCCTAAAAACCATAGGTGGAAAAGGCTTTTCTTTTTGACACCTTATGTCCATCATTTCTTGCTGTGTATTAAAATTGTGTATTCTCCTTAAAAGAGTTAAATGGAAGTCTAACCTTAATGGAGCATTTTGTGCTCATACCAAAATTTGTAATTAGTACAGTGAGTAACACTCTCCGGAATTACTGAAGTTAAACAGACAATCCGAGTTTATTCCAAGGCTTAATTCTACTGAAGCCTCCAACCTGATTAATCATGCAGCACGCAGCAAACTGCCCTTATTGGCTGACCTTAGGCACTTCAATGAAATGGACTACAGCCTGTGAAAAGTGATACACACGCCTAAATTCCATGCAGTAATGATATTGGAAAATACTTTGTTAACAGGTTTTAAAGATGATCTTAGCCTTAAGAATAAGATTCTGTCAAGAGCAAATCCCTTCTTCTTTCATTGGCTTCTAACCTAAGGAATAGAAGTAGTCAAATGCTTGTTATGGTTACCCAGGAAAAATTCAGCCTTAAAACTGACTGAATCAATTTCCTTTATGTTATTATCTTCAGTTCAGTTCAGTTCAGTCGCTCAGATGTGTCCAACTCTTTGCAACCCCATGGACCACAGCATGCCAGGCCTCCCTGTCCATCACCAACTCCCAGAGTTTACTCAAACTCATCTCCATTGAGTTGGTGATGCCATCCAACCATCTCATCCCCTGTTTTCCCCTTCTCCTCCTGCCCTCAGTCTTCCCCAGCATCAGGGTCTTTTCAAATGAGTCAGCTCTTTGCATCAGGTGGCCAAAATATTGGAGTTTCAGCTTCAACATCAGTCCTTCCAATGAACACTCAGGATTGATCTCCTTTAGGATGGACTGGTTGGATCTCTTTGCAGTCCAAGGGGCTCTCAAGAGTCTTCTCCAACACCACAGTTCAAAAGCATCAATTCTTTGGCACTGAGCTTTCTTTATAGTCCAAATGTTATTATCTTAGACCATAGCAATTAAAAAAACAAAACTCAAGTAGAATGATGGCAGTCCATGATCTGGACAGTCTCAGGTGTCCCTTGTCTGTTTATCTTTTCTTCCTTTCTCCTCAATCTTTATCCTCCCATGAGGTAAAAACCTAAAATGAGAATAATTAGCTAGCTATTCTTACTTTCTGACACAGCCACATGTTCACATGACAAATGGAGCATGACCATACAAAATGACTAGCATCCTTATCAAAAGCTCAGTTTACTTAATTTTATTTCTTCCAACTATTATGACAAGGGTCACTCATTCTGCAGAATTAGTGGCCGATATGAATTTAGAATTAAAAAAGTGCAAAGAAAAAGAGTTCTTCACCCAGTGTATAGCCAACCTGTGGAATTTACCACTCTGTATGCTGGGAGGTGATAGATTTAGTCAAGGGATGAATTAGGAAGATAGATAATCTTATGGCCCAGTTGTAATACTGTGGTTATGAATACTAAGATAAAGGTAATGGTATCTTATGCTTCGGGACTCAAGTTGGTCATATTAGGAGCTTTGCAGGAGTTCTCTTATTTCCTTAAGATGCTCTGAGCAAGTGACTATATGGAAGTTTTACCTCTGCTTGGCAGTACTGAATACTGTTGTGAACAAGATACCACACTTAGGTCACATTTTCTGTTTGTTTTTTGGCAATGAAAACCACAAGTGTCTGCTAATATGATACCAAAGAACAGTGAAACAACAAAATAATTTCTTCCTCCATTCAGTGAATATATTTATTGAGGGCCTAACATGAACCTGTCATTCTTTTGAGAGTTTGGATACAGCAATGAGAAAAACAGAGGAAAATGTCTGCTTTTAGGAAACTTACATTCTAATAGGGAGTTGGAGGTAGTAAGCTGAAGAAGTATTTTTGTAGTACCCTTGAAGATTTTAAGTATGGAGAAAAATAAAGCAGGGAAGGGAAAAGGAAACAACTTATATTTTAATAAAAGTGCTCAGGAAGGGCGTCACCAAAAGGGGACATCGAAAGCTTGGGAATGTGTGAGAGAAGAGTGTTCCAGACAGACAGAAGAGCAAGTAGAAAGGTCCCAAGGCCTGTTGAAAGTAATCTATTAATTAAAATATATCCTTTTTAAAAAAAATTTTTTTTATGTGGACCATTTTTAAAGGCTTTATTGAATTTGTTACAGCATTGTTTCTGTTTTATGGGTTTTGGTCTTTTAGCCATGAGGCCTGTGGGATTTTAGCTCCCCAGCCCACACCCCCTGCACTGGGAGGCCAGACCAACATGATTTACTTCTTTTTTCTCAGTGGCCCTTTAAAGTGTACAATAGAGTGACTTTGAACAAATTAGGGAGGTACAATTTCAGGAAGAACTGAGACATTTCGTTTTTTAGTTAGTAAATATTAGTTTTAAGAGAGCCTATTCACCCCCTAATGCCCCCACCCAAGAAACTACTTGCACAAATCCCTTTCTAGTCTATATAAAAGATAAAGTAACTATGGCATGTCCACAAAATGCAGTACTACACAGCAGTTGTAAAAATTGAACATATAATAACATGGATGAATCTTAAAATTATCATGTGGAGTGAAAGAAGCCAGCCAAAAAAAAAAGATTATATACTATATGATTGAACTAGAAAATTCAAAACTAATCTATAGTGATAGAAAGGGCTTCCCTGGTGGCTTAGTTGGTAAAGAATATACCTGCAATGTGGGAAACCTGGGTTTGATCCCTGGTTTGGGAAGATCCCCTGGAGGAGGGCATGGCAACCCACTCCAGTAGTCTTGCCTGGAGAATCCCCAGGGACAGAGGAGCCTGGTGGGCTGCAGTGCATGGGGTCGCAAAGAGTCAGACACAGCTGAGCGACTAAGCGCAGCACATAGTGATAGAAAGGGAATTGGTGACTACCTGGGAGGGAGGGATTACAAAACACAGTGAAAATTCTTGAAGGTGATTGATATTTTCACTATTTTGATTGTAGTGATGATTTCATGGGTGTGTACAACGTGTAAAAATTGTACACTTTAAACACGTGCAGTTTATTATAAACTTTAGTAAAATTTGTGTGCTGTGCTGTGCTCAGGGAAGAAGTGAAACTATGGAAGATTTTCATCAAAACTTATCATTCTGATAATCTGTAATTCAAAGGTTGCTGATTAAAATGAGTAAGTTGACATGGTTTCTGATGTGGAAATTGCCACCTTCCTAAGATCCAAGAAAGAATATAACTGCTGTTTTGGCTGTACTGTTTTTTGTGGTTCTAGCTTCAGTCACTGGGGAGCAAAGCCATCGGTCCTAGAACACTTTATATACCAAAGTTCTTGAGGAAGCAATAGTCAGAATAATAAATTTTTTCTAAAACCTGAAACATAATTGTCCATAACAATTCTGAAGTGTAGCCTGGCACCTGTTGCCAGATTCCCTCTACTCAAGAAGCATGTAAGGTTTCTTGATGCGGGCCCAGTTCTTCTTCATAGGATTGTCTCCCTGGCTTATTGTCCTTTGAGATTCTTCTCAGAGGAAGGGAATTTACTGCCTTCTGAGCCCTTTCCTCCCTCCTCTACAGCTCCTGTTTGTAGCTGGGTTACTTTCTCAGTCTGCTTCTTGCATGTAGAAAGTTGGGGGCCCAGATAAATTCTTTCTGTTTTAGTTCAAGCTGTCTGGGATTTTATTAGTCCAACTCTTAAAACCATGTGGGCTTTCTGTGAACCTAGGTTGGGCCCACTCTATGCCCAACTCTTTTTATTTATTTTTTTTAACTTTTAATTTTGTGTTGGGGTATAGCTGATTAACAATGTTGTGATAGCTTCAGGCAAACAGTGAAGGGACTCAGCCACACATATGTACGTACCCCTTCTCCCCTAAATGCCCCCAAACTCTTTTTAGAAGCCTGCTTTTGACTTTGGTTGGCCTGTCAACCTGCTGTGATCAAACATCCTTATGCTTCTAGGCACCACCTTACACTGTTCAGTGGTTTAACAAAGAGTTCCTCAGCCACACCCTTGATTTGGATCTTTGTTGGTTCTCACTTTGAGAATCTTTTAATGTCCAGAGGGACCAGCAATATGAAATTGTTCTATTTTCCAGGCTCTCAAGTCCTGGTTTCTTTATATTGCCTATGAGTTTAATATTTTTCCTAAGACTCTGCCGGGGTAAATCAACAAATTCTTTAGGTAAATTTTCTGTCTTATAAATTATCATAGACAACAGTTTGGCCATTATTCCGCTGTTACATAACAGAGATGACCATTTTTCCAGGGTGCTGCAGCCATGTCTTCAACCATGTTCTAGCCTCTGCTACCAACTTATTTATTATTTCCCAATTCTGATTTTCCTGGTAGCTCAGATGGTAAAGAATCTGTCTGCAATGCAGGAGACCTGGGTTCTATCCCTGAGTCAGGAAGATCCCCTGGAGAAGGGAATGGCAACCCACTTCAGTATTCTTGCCTGGGAAATCCCATGGACAGAGGAGCCTAGTGGGGTACAGTCCATGGAGTCACAAAGAGTCGGACATGACTGAGTGACTAACATGTTTACACTTTGAGTTTTGGCTAACTTCTTCTTTTTTTTTTTTGCCGCTTTTCCAGCCTCTGTCTACCAGCTTGTCCTAAAGCCAATGCTGCATATTTTAAGTTGCTATTACATCATCGCTTCCATCCGAGCACCACTTTCTGTATCAGCTTTTGCATATAACAAAACTGTCCAAAGCTTTGGATTGAAACAGTAATACCCATATTTTTCACAGTTTTGTGGGTTGGCTGGGTGTTTCTTTCTCATAAAAATTTGCTCAGCTAGTAGGTCTAGGATAGCTCTACACATGTCTGCTGACTCTGCATCTGTTGGGAGCAATAGCCACACTTCTATCATCATCACTAGGCTTGCCCAGGCTCACTCACATGATACAAAGTCTTAGCGCACAGGGGCACATGTACAGGAATGAGAGGAGTTTGTGTGCCACCTTTTACAATCTACTGTCAGTTCAGTTTAGTTCAGTTCAGTCGCTCAGTCGTTACAGACTCTTTGCAACCTCATGGACTGCAGCACACCAGGCCTCCTTGTCCATCACCAACTTGCAGAGTTTACTCACACTCATGTCCGTTGAGTCAGTGATGTCATCCAACCATCTCATCCTCTGTTGTCCCCTTCTCCTCCCGCCTTCAATCTTTCCCAGAATCAGCGTCTTTTCCAATGAGTCAGTTCTTCTCATCCTATGACCAAAATATTGGAATTTCAGCTTCAGTATCAGTCCTTCCAATGAATTGTCAGGATTGATTTCCTTTAGGATGGACTGGTTGGATCTCCTTGCTTTCCAAGGGGTTCTCAAGAGTCTTCTCCAACACCACAGTTCAAAAGCATCAATTATTTGGCGCTTAGCTTTCTTTATGATTCAACTCTCACATCCATACAAGAATACTGGAAAAACCGTAGCTTTGACTAGATGGAACTTTGTTGGCAAAGTAATGTCTCTGCTTTTTAATATACTGTCTAGGTTGGTCATAACTTTTCTTCCAAGGAGCAAGCATCTTTTAATTTCATGGCTGCAGTCACCATCTGCAGTGATTTTGGAGCCCCCCAAAATAAAATTTGTCACTGTTTCCACTGTTTCCCCATCTATTTGCCATGAAGTGATGGGACCAGATGCCATGATCTTAGTTTTCTGAATGTTGAGCTTTAAGCCAACTTTTCACTCTCCTCTTTCACTTTCATCAAGATGCTCTTTAGTTCTTCTTGGCTTTCTGCTGTAAGTGTGGTGTCATCTGCATATCTGAGGTTATTGATATTTCTCCTGACAATCTTGATTCCAGTTTGTGTATCATCCAGCCCAACATTTCTCATGATGTACTCTGCATATAGGTTAAATAAGCAGGGTGACAATATACAGCCTTGATGTTCTCCTTTCCCTGTTTGGAATCAGTCTGTTGTTCCATGTCCAGTTCTAACTGTTGCTTACTGACCTGCATACAGATTTCTCAAGAGGCAGGTCAGGTGGTCTGCTACTCCAGTCTCTTTCAGAACTTTCCATAGTTTGTGCTGATCCACACATTCAAAGGCTTTGGCATAGTCGATAAAGCAGAAATAGATGTTTTTCTGGAACTCTCTTGATCCAATGGATCAAGATTATCCAATGAATGTTGGCAATTTGATCTCTGCTTCCTCTGCCTTTTCTAAACCCAGCTTGAACATCTGGAAGTTCATGCTTCATGTACTATTGAAGCCTGGCTTAGAGAATTTTGAGCATCACTTTGCTAACACGTGAGATGAGTGCAATTGTGCGGTAGTTTGAGCATTCTTTGGCACTGCCTTTCTTGGGGATTGGAATGAAAACTGAGCTTTTCCAGTCCCGTGGCCACTGCTGAGTTTTCCAAATTTGCTGGCGTATTGAGTGCAGCACTTTCACAGCATCATCTTTTAGGATTTGAAATAGCTCAACTGGAATTCCATCATCTCCACTAGCTTTGTTCATGGTGATACTTCCTAAAGCCCACTTGACTTCACATTCCAGGATGTCTGGCTCTAGGTGAGTGATCACTCCATCATGATTATCTGGGTCATGAAGATCTTTTTTGTATAGTTCTTCTGTGTATTCTTGCCACCTTTTCTTAATATCTTCTGCTTCTGTTAGGTCCATACCATTTCTGTCCTTTGTTCTGACCATCTTTGCCTGAAATATTCCCTTGGTATCTCTAATTTTCTTGAAGAGATCTCTAGTCTTTCCCGTTCTATTGTTTTCCTCTATTTCCTTGCACTGATCACTGAGGAAGGCTTTCTTATCTCTTCTTGCTATTCTTTGGAACTCTGCATTCAAATGGGTATATCTTTCCTTTTCTCCTTTGCTTTTGGCTTCTCTTCTCTTCACAGCTATTTGTAAGGCCTCCTCAGACAACCATTTTGCCTTTTTGCATTTCTTTTCCTTGGGATCTTGGTCTTGATCACTGCCTCCTGTACAATGTCATGAACAACCATTTTGCCTTTTGCATTTCTTTTCCTTGGGGTTTTGGTCTTGATCACTGCCTCCTGTACAATGTCATGAACTATGAACATGTCCATAGTTCTTCAGGCACTCTGTCTATCAGATCTAATCATTTGAACCTATTTCTCATTTCCACTGTATAATCATAAGGGATTTGATTTAGGTCATACCTGAATGGTCTAGTAGTTTTCCCTACTTTCTTCAATTTAAGTCTGAATTTGGCAATAAGGAGTTCATGATCTGAGCCACAGTCAGCACCTGGTCTTGTTTTTGTTAACTGTATATAGCTTCTCCATCTTTGGCTACAAAGAATGTAATCAATCTGATTTTGGTATTGACCATCTGGTGCAAGTGTGAAGTCTTCTCTTGTGTTGTTGGAAGAGGGTGTTTGCTATGACCAGTGCGATTTCTTGGCAGAACTCTGTCAGCCTTTGCCCTGCTTTGTTCATACCCTACGTCCAGAGACAGAGAAACCTCAGCAAGATGGTAGGCGCTGGAGTCGAAGCTGCGCAGTGCTGGAGCAACTTTGAGGAGATACCTCACATGCAAGGGCAAAGGAGAAGCCCCAGCAAGATGGTTGTAGGGGCAAAATCACCTTTAGAATCAAACCCCATACCCGCCAGAGATGCTCAGAGGGCTCAAACATAACTTGTGTGCACCGGGACCCAGCAACCCCACAGAGACTGAGACAGAACTGTGTCTGAGTGTCTCCTGAGGAGGTGCAGGTCAGCAGTGGACTGCTGCAGGGGGAGGGGCAGGGTCAGGGCCTCTGGGTGCAGCAGACCTGGGTATGGCATAAGCCCTCTTGGAGGAGATCACCATTAACCCCACCATAGAGCCACCAGAACTTACACAGGAGTGGGGAAACAGACCCTTGGAGGGCACAAACAGAACTGTGTGTGTTCTGGGTCAGAAACAGGACCCAGCAGAAAGGAACAATCTACCATACTCCTCCTCTTTTCATATCAGTTTCTCTCATCTTTATTCTAGTATTGAGAAGACTTGGCTTTGTTGGCAAGCTTGATTGGTTGCCTTACCAATTACTGGCTTTCTTAAGCTACATGATCAAGACTGTGTAAAAATGTACTACAACCATGCGTAATAGTCATTCAGTTGAAATATGTTTCTTTGGATCTTGTTAGGTGGAACTCTTCCCAGTTTCTGTTTGAGAATTCCATATTTTAAAATGTTTAGTTATTCCTCACTGTTTGAGATATACCTGATTAAAACTGTCATACTCTGGGGGGCATGGTTTACCATTCATGAGTTTTTGTACTCCTTGTTTTATCATTAGGGAGCTGGCAGTTTCCATGAAACTTACTTTGCCCTTAAGAAAATGAATATCAAATACAGTTATGATTTCTTTGAAGAATTTTATATTGTAGTAGTAGGTTGTACGAAAAGAACTTTTTAAAAGAGTTCCTTTCTCTGCATCAGGATTAGTTGTTCCAAAGGAAAGAGAGAGTTTGCTAGAGATCAGATTTGGGAGTGAGAAATGGAATAAAGTTTTGTAGAAAGCATCTACTTAAGGCTTCTATATTCTTAAACCCATCAAAGAAGTCATTTATTTCTCTCATAAATCTGTAATGATGGCACAGTTGCACATAATGATTTGTAATTTCCCTTGGTCAGCAAAGAGAAAAATGAAAGAAGTAAACAAGCACTTGAGTCTAGTAATATCCACCCAATGTTTCTTAATAGCCCCTGAGATGGCAAACCTAAATGGTCTTGCTTTCTGAAAATCATGGCAATATTTGAGAGGATGAGTTTCCAGTAATAAGTGGGACAAATAATGAGCTGATTTCTTCTGTTCTGTATAACCTGAAACGTTAGCCATGATTCCCTGCAACTGGTGAGCTGTCATACAAACCTGTAACAGAAAACTCATTGCATTCCTATTCTTAGTCCATTTCCTATATTAACATGCTTATAAACTAAACCATGTTTATTAACTAAAACCTGAAGCCAAAACATTGACTTTGTTTCACTCAACTCCATATCTTGTCCTTTCTATTCACCTCCCTCAGAACTGAGGAGTTTGTGTTATAATAAATAAATAAACTTTACTTAAAAGTGTCTGTTTTAAACCAAGATGCATTTTTAGATACATGTTATTAGGAACAGAAGGTAAAAATATCAACTTACCTACCTGAAAGAATTATTTTGTGAGCTGGTTACTGGGACTAATGTATAATAAACACATTATCATCTTAAGGGTACACTCTCTTTCCCTGAGCGGTTAACCAGTCAGATATTTAATTTTTACTTCTTATCAGGTCCAGCAATACTATCCTCATTACTTGAATGTCTGATGCCTATGCTCTGAAATATTTAAATCGGCCCCTAACTGGTCTTTCTTGCTGCATTTTCTATCTGCCACCAAGTTGTTTTATTCTTTGCCATTAGAGTGATTTTCCTTATGCTGTCATTCCCTAATTTAGAAACATTAACTGTTTCCTCATAGCCTACTTAAGGAAACACTTGATATAAGGAAAAATTGTCTCTTATTTTAAGTAGACAGAGTCTGAGGATCCTATATCATTTTAATCTGGAAAACCTAGGACTGCTCCAGGTCTACTCTGCAATTTGGATTCAATGAATATTTATTAGGAGGCTTTTATGTGCCAGACATTTGTGCATACCATTATTTTGTGATCCTCAAAATGATGGTGTTGGCTATAAGCAAAGCGAGTTTTCAGACAAGGAAGTTGAGCTCAGAAAAATATATATACCCCAAGCTTCATGACTGGTCAGAGTGGAGCCAGAATTTGAATAGCATTCTTCTAAATCTGCAGTCTGTGTTCTTCCCCTTTTTCTGCAGCTCTGGCAGAAGTTCATCATAATGCTTTTTTGGTCCATCATAGACCATCAGACTTACTATGGTTCTCTTAGGTGATCTGTATACCAGGATGACTTTGGGAGCTGACAGCACAATAAATGAACTTCTTAGAATTACAGAGTTTTAGGGATTTACTTTCATATACACTAGACTCTGAGCTGTTCTTTCTCATTGGATCAGAACTGCATATTGCATGACGGCAAAGAGGTATTTTCTTCTTGACACTGTGTTTTATTCTGGGTAGTTTTCATGTGATGTGATGATGAGGATTAACTTGCAGTTAATACTGATCATAAAGCACTTTATAAGGTCAGAGTTCAATTCACATTCTTTAATGCATTCAATATGTGTTGCTAATGATCCCAAAAGCAGATCAGGCCATGTATTCAGCAAATATTTCTTGGTATTACAGTTTAGCTTAAGTTAAGGGTTTCTAAGACATTTGAGAGATTTTATTGTGTTTTGGGTCTACAGAAATAATAAAAATAGCCCTTAAAGACTTTAGTTAATTGTAAGAGATCCTTTTTCCTGCTACTTCCCAAATGGTCATGTCTTAGGGAATAAATATTTTGTGAAGAACTCTGCAAAAAAAAAAAAAAAAAATAGAGAACACTTGACCATAGAAATATCAAATACTAATAAAAAACACAGAGGCATTTTAGGTGCACTGCAAAAATATGTAGCTTGTTGAAGCCAAATTGCAAGTATATTTAATTTCTAGACTCCTACACTATAGTTTACTTTGGCCACCTGATGTGAAGAACTGACTCATTTGAAAAGACCCTGATGCTGGGAAAGATTGAGGGCAGGAAGAGAAGGGGACGACAGAGGATGAGATAGTTGGATGGCATCACTGACTCAATGGAGATGAATTTGAGTAAACTTTGGGAGTTGATGATGGACAGGGAGGCCCAGCCTGCTGCAGTCCATGGGATCGCAAAGAGTCGGACACGACTGAGTGACTGAACTGAACTGAACTGAATACTATAGTTGGATTTGAATTCTATATTCCCAAGCCAAAATTTTTTTTATAGGAAATTCTTTTAAATTCATATATTCCCCCAAATATTTCTCCTATATATTTTGGATATCTCTCTCTCAAGAACTGAAAAGGGTCTGAATTTTCTCCTACTTGGAAACTAACAATTGAGTCTGCCAGTTTCTTGGGTACTAGCAGAAGATATGATATTCTTGGGTCAGAAACCAAGGACAATTTATGACTCATAGCACTAGCAGTAGCCAGAGTATCAGCATTTGTGTCTGTTGCCTGAGCGTTGACTCTTGCTGGGCAATGTGAAGAGGTACTGGTGATATCTACACATGCAATGAGAAGTATCGTGAGTTTAGGAACCCAAACTGTTTATAATAGTAGTAAGCATGTCTGCCTCTTCCTCCAGGAGACATTGTTTCTGTCTTCCAGGGCTGAAAGCAAACCTGCCCTTTGCTTCAGAGTGATATGTAATCTATATCTCCCATGGCTATTTGCTGCACATATCTTCTGAAAAATGTAGTTGGGAACAAAGGCAGTCAGTGCTTCTACTTATAAATGGGTAGAAATGTGAGAGACCCATGTAGAATTGCCTTCCAAAGCTTAATTTCTGGAGTCTCCAGAAACTTTAGAGCATGCTACCAGCTTGGCACATTGGGTAGAATTAGAAGTTGTGCCCTGTAATTTGAGGGATCCTGTCTTTCAAATAGGGCTTCCCTGGTGGCTCAGTGATAAAGAATCCGCCTGTAATACAGGAGCTGCAGGAGACATGGGTTTGATCCCTGAGTCAGGAAGATCCCCTGGAGGAGGGTATGACAACCCACTCTACTATTCTTGTCTGGCGAATTCCATGGACAGAGGAGCCTGGTGGGCTACAGCCCATGGGGGTCACAAAGAGTCAGACACAACTGACGTGACTTGACACGCACATCTGCAAGTCCCTCAAATAAAGTATGTATCATTATTGTTTTACCATTAAAACTTCACTCCTTTGGCTCAAGCTTTAGGTATACAAAGGAGCCCTATATCTAGTTTCAAATAGTTGGAAGTAGTTCCATTTTCTCCCTCCATACTTTAGTAAATGGAGACTGGGTATTATAGGGGATAAATATTCCTGGGCTTAGAATTAGAGAGATGTAATCTTGAGACCTGGTTTTACCATTGACTAACTACACTGGCCCTCAGTTTCTCTATTAAATATTGAAACTAGAAAGCAGTGGAGAAATGCTATAAAAATTCTCAGAGAAAATGTTCGCCAAACTAAAGTTCTATAGCCTTGTAAACATGAGGGTAAATGCATTAACAGATATGTGAAGTCTCCACAGAGTTACTGCCACTGTACCTTTTTTTTTTAAAAAAAAAAAAAAGGAAGAATATGCTCTATGAAAGAATAAGTAAAATAAGAGAGAGGAAGTCGTGAAATAAAAAAAAGATGAGTCTAATGACACAGCGGGGAGGCAAACAGAATTCTCTCGATGATGGCACAGGGAAGCCCCAGTGCTACGTGTGGTACGTGGTACGTGTCCAGCAGTGTCAAAAACAATTAGTCTAGATTATAATGGAAGGCCAGAGGAGTCTATAGGGAGGTCTCCAAGAAACAAATTAAACTCACAGCTTACATGAGGTGTTTGACTACACTGAGAGGAATTTTCTGTTCTAATGGAGCATTTGAGAATGAGCTGTTGATAGGTGTATAGAAAAGTAAGCAACCAAAAACAGAGGAAAGTATAAACATTTAGGAAATAAAATGTTGATCAAGAACTATAATCATATTACATGACTGAGCTTGTGAACAATATTAATAGATGCATAATTAGGTAAGCTTCAATTATAAATTTAACCTAAAAGTATGTTGTACTTTTGTTGGGAAGATGGCAAAAGGGAAATACATGTATATTTGGGGGGGGGGCGGTGCATGGGATATGTTGACAGGTGATTTCTCCTACAGAAAGAAGCAAATAATGTTTAAGTTTTAAAAATCAAGAAATAACTGTATAAACACATTTTTTTTTTTTTATAAGAGTTGATGTAAACACCAAAAGAAATGGCTAAAAGGACTGAAAGTGGTTACCACAAGGAAACAGAAGTAGGGATTGGGAAAGAGTGGGCTAGAGGACTGCTTTTTGTCATGTTTTACTTTTAAAATGATGTGTGTGAATTACTTTGATCAAAATTAAATTTAACTTTAAAACATAATGCATTGATTGGCCCTTTGCCAGTTAAATGTTTAGCAGAGATTAGTTAAACTAGAAATGGGATGGACCTTGTGGAATAAAGGCACATACCAGAAAGCAGAAGGTGATGCTATTAGGAGAGGTGAGATTTATATTTCTGGTTCTTTCGCATTTTTTTCCTAGGGCCAGTCTTGGCTACATCTTTGATCTCACATCATAAACTGTGTTAGTCAGAGCATTAATCACATTGAGAAACTGTACTAACTTCTATGGGGCTAAGGTCTGTATAACAAGTCACTTCTCTAGCACACGAAATGCTCTTTTCTCAGCCTGGGTGAGTTAATGCATCCTTGCTGAGTTTCTCACTCAGTATCGAGGGATGCTTTGACTCACTGGAGGAATACTGCTGCATTGCTTATTGAATACATGTACCGGCGGGAGATGTTTCTGTAGGTCTGTTGAATTTAAATTACCAGCCTCCTGGGTAAAGATGATGTTCAATTCAACATTCTGAATTGCATCTAGCAATTGTTATTGCTCAATAAACATTATAGTAGTAATGCTTGGAGGGCTGGGATACTTGCAGCTTAGATAAAACCGTTGCCAGATGTGTGGAAATGAGCTCAAACTGTGGTTGTATTTCTAGCTAACTCTCAAGTCCTGAACCTGCGTCAGGCGGCTCATTGTGTAGTGCTTCTACCACTTTGCATCTCAGGACAGTTCAGCTGATGTGGGTTTCAGAGCTCTGAGATAGCTACAGTTTTTGCTCTATGAATTATATGCAGTTTTTGTAATCTGTACTAATGAGCTGGGGGCGTGAGTAGTCGGAAAGAAGGAGTGATGTAAGAAAACTATACTCTATTAGTTGTCAGACTTCCGCATCCTTTTTTCTGTTAATTCATTAAGGAACTTGAGCAGCTATTATGCACAAAACACAATGCTAGATTGGAACTACACAGCTGCAAAGACACAGCCCCACATTTCAACGAGTGTACAGTTTTAATGGAGAGACAGAGTTATGAATACTAATTATAGTATCAGTCAGAATGCTCAAAAAGAGCATGTCTCTAGGGTTAGAGGAGCTAGATTCCAATTCCCCACTTGCTAACTGCCTGGCTTTAAACAAGTTAACCTTGTAGAGGCCTCTATAACGTAGGATAATAATGCACGCTAAGTTGCTTCAGTTGTGTCCAGAATACTGGAGTGAGTTGCCATGCCCTCATCCAGGGGATCTTCCCAAGACAGGCGTCTCTTACATCTCCTGCATTGGCAGGTGAATTCTTTACCACAAGCACCACCTGGGAAACTGATGATTGAATGAGTTAATGCTTGCTTAGCAAAGTGTCTGGCACATAGTGAGGTCTTGATAGTAATATTTAAAATTTTATTATAAAGAAGCAAAATATCAGCTCAGTGGTTAAGAATCTGCCTGCCGTGCGATCCCTGGGTTGGGAAGATACCCTGGAGGAGGGCATGGCAACCCACTCTAGTATTCTTGCTTGGAGAATCCCATAGACAGAGGAGCCTGGCAGGCTACAATCTGCAGGGTCACAAAGAGTCAGACACGACTAAAATGACAGCACGCAAAATGTCACGGAAACAAGTTCCAACTCCTGTGAAGGAGTTCCTATTGGGATAATTTACTAAGAAAGTGGCAACTGAGCTGAGCACAAGAGGATGAAAGGGAAAAAGGAACAGATGGAAGGGGATAGTACTTCAGCATTTGGACAATCAGGAAACGGTGTGAACAATGACACAGAGATCCTAATATTTTTAACTTATCTAGGAATCAGGTTCGCATGGGGGATTTGTAGTGAGAGGCAATGCTGGAAAGTGAAATGAATCTAGATTGGGCTGTACCTGGAATGCCATAGGAAAGGGATTCAAATTGTATGCTGTTGGTAGAGAGAGAAGAAGCTGTTAGTCGTTACCTAGTTGAAAGAAGAGAAGGGCACTTGTGAGCGTCTCTGTGGACATTGGGAATGTGGGAAAAACCATGGGTACCACTAACTGCCTGGGAGGACTGTCCTGCCGTTAGCTAAGGTGGAACCCAAGAGGAACATCTGGTTTATAAGGAAAATAATGACTTCTGTTTTTGAAACTGGTGGTTGGTTTAGTCCTCAAACTTTTTTAAAAATTATTTTCTCAAGAAAAGATTGCTTAAATCAATGATTATATAAAAGCTAAAGTTTTGTGTAGCCTCAGAGGCAATAACATATGAATAATTCGACTTTCAGGTGGCCCATGTGCCATGCCAGGAAGTCATATAATGTGTAATGAATTATGTTACATGCTTTCAGCACAAGAATCCATTAGCAATATTAACGTTAGATACTCTCTGCAACTCCCAAGATCCCCTCACACTTTAGCAGGAAGTATAGCATCTTAGATTTGATTGCTGATCATTTAGCAGGAAGAATATCTCTTCATAGTTGTGTTCATTTAGCTTTACATTTGCTAGGGTAACCTCCTATACATATTTAAAGAATTTGTTATTGGCTTATCTATAACGCAGGCATCAAGAGCTGTTGTTATACATTCGCATAATGCTAAATTTGGTTGAAAGTCAGCGAATTGAATTTAAAATAAGATCTCCCTTTTGGATGGCAGCACTTTTATTCTCATTCATAGATTTACCTTTGGGATGTACCCTTGAATTCAGTGGGTATTGTACTCAGGCTGTAAGAAGGGGAAATAACAATTCACTTAAAATTCTTTTTGATATTCATTATTATGGCCCCAGTTGATGAGTTCTGTTAAAACCATCAGCTATGACCTAGAACTCTGAGGGCTAAAAAAAGACAAGCTGGCCAGGACTTTGGATGAAGGGATTTAATGGATCTGAGGGGTACACCATTCCTTTTGAGAAGCATTTGCCTGCACCTTGAATCAGTCCTCCAGGATTAAATGAGTTTAGATAATAATCAAATATTTCCCCATTAGCTTGCAAAACAACTTACTTCCCACCCAGTATTTTCTAAGGTTAATAAGAAAATGTCAAAAAAAAGAAAGAAAATGTCAGAGACCTATATCTGGTAATTATCAATTATCTTTTGTTTCCCTGCTGGGCCCTTTCAACAGTAGAGTTACTTCAGTGTTTGCCATTCATTCATTCATTCATTCTTTCATTCAACATTTTTTGTCCTCTTTCTGTAAGTCAGGCACTGTGATAGGTACTATAAACCAGTTTCTAAGGATACAGAGTTTAAAATGATCTCTGGCTATTATAAACAGTGCTGCGATGAACATTGGGGTGCACGTGTCTCTTTCAGATCTGGTTTCCTCAGTGTGTATGCCCAGAAGTGGGATTGCTGGGTCATATGGCAGTTCTATTTCCAGTTTTTTAAGAAATCTCCACACTGTTTTCCATAGCGGCTGTACTAGTTTGCATTCCCACCAACAGCGTAATAGGGTTCCCTTTTCTCCACACCCTCTCCAGCATTTATTGCTTGTAGACTTTTGGATAGCAGCCATCCTGACTGGCGTGTAATGGTACCTCATTGTGGTTTTGATTTGCATTTCTCTGATAATGAGTGATGTTGAGCATCTTTTCATGTGTTTGTTAGCCATCTGTATGTCTTCTTTGGAGAAATGTCTGTTTAGTTCTTTGGCCCATTTTTTGATTGGGTCATTTATTTTTCTGGAATTGAGCTGCAGGAGTTGCTTGTATATTTCTGAGATTAATCCTTTGTCTGTTTCTTCATTTGCTATTATTTTCTCCCAATCTGAGGGCTGTCTTAGATGCCCATCAGCAGATGAATGGATAAGGAAGCTGTGGTACATATACACCATGGAATATTACTCAGCCATTAAAAAGAATTCATTTGAACCAGTCCTAATGAGATGGATGAAGCTGGAGCCCCTTATACAGAGTGAAGTAAGCCAGAAAGATAAAGAACATTACAACATACTAACACATATATATGGAATTTAGAAAGATGGTAATGATAACCCTATATGCAAAACAGAAAAAGAGACACAGAAATACAGAACAGACTTTTGAACTTTGTGGGAGAATGTGAGGGTGGGATATTTCAAAAGAACAGCATGTATACTATCTATGGTGAAACAGATCACCAGCCCAGGTGGGATGCATGAGACAAGTGCTCCGGCCTGGTGCACTGGGAAGACCCAGAGGAATCGGGTGGAGAGGGAGGTGGGAGGGGGGATAGGGATGGGGAATACGTGTAAATCCATGGCTGATTCATATCAATGTATGAAAAAACCCACTGAAATGTTGTGAAGTAATGAGCCTCCAACTAATTAAAAAAAAATAATAACAAGATCTTAGAGAACATTTTTCTGTATGCAATTATGTAAAAATGCATTAAAATATACAATACATTTATCTTAAAAAATTAATGTGATATTTGTGTACTGCCTTACTAATATATGCATTATAAAGCATGCAAAACAGAACATTTAAAATATGAATATGAAATATTTTGAAATAAAATTTCTTTCATTTGAAAAAATAAAATAAAATAAAATGATCTCTGCTCTCATGGAACTTAAATTCACTGGGGGAAGGCAAATGATAAAATCAAATAAATGCTTTTAAAGACTGTGAAAAAAAATAAAACAAAGTAAGAGTGATTGGATAAGAGGCTGCTTTAGATAGGGAAGTTCACGAATGACATTATCCTAGGTGGCAGCATGTGAGTAGAGACCTGAATAAGATCTCTCGTAAGAGCCGGTTACATGAGCATTTGTGCCGCTGTGTGCTAAGTCGCTTCAGTCGTGTCTGACTCTTTGCAATCCCATGTTCTGTAGCCTGCCAGGTTCCTCTGTCCGTGGGATTCTCCAGACAAGAATGCTGGAATGGATTGCCATGCCCTCCTCCAGGGGATCTTCCTGACCCAGGGGTCAAACCACTGTCTCTTATGCCTCCTGCGCTGGGAGGCAGGTTCTTTACCACCAGCACCACCTGTGAATTTGGAAAAATATAAAACTTAATTTGGTGACAGGAGCAGTAGTATCTGCTTGGTTAAGAAGCAGTGCATCATCAATTTAAGGAACTAGTTACTAGATAAGGATGCGTAGAGAGCTTGCATTTAATACGAGTTTCCCCAGTGGCTCAGCAGTAAAGCGTCCGCCTGCAATGCAGAATACACAGTAGACACAGGTTCGATCCTGGGTCATGAAGGTCCCCTGGAGGAGGAAATGGCAACCCACTCCAGTATTCTTGCCTGAGAAATTCCATGGACAGAGGAGCCTGGCAGGTTACAGTCCATGAGGTCTCAGAATCAGACATGACTGAGCATGGGTGTGTGTGTGTGTGTGTGTGTGTGTGTGAAAACATAAACTACCTAAAGGCAACTGTTTCCATGCCCTCAGGGAAAATATGGAGTAGTGAAGTAAAAAACATCCCTTTCTCCTATTCTTAGTCATAGAATTTCTAGGTAGAAACATAGTTTGGAACCAGCATATCAGTTGCAAATATGATATCAGTTCCAGAACCAGCATATCATTCTATTCTGCATGGCTTATATTTGGACTATAATATGAGAGATAAACAAACTGCAATCTTGTTTAATTTGCCAATATGTTGAATCTTGTTATGCATACGATCTATATACTAGTATATGTTAAAATAATGCATGGGGTAAAGATAAGATTGAAAGAAACCTAGAGGAAAGGGAAAAAACCCACTTGTCATCCAACTTTTAACATACAACTATCTTAAAACTTGTATATTATCTTCCAAGGCTCATCTGCACGCACATTTTAACACAATTGTAATGAATTTACATACCATTTGACATTCTGCTTTTTCATATTTAATGTTGTATGTTACATACATATTATTCTGTTTTAACATGGATGTCATACTTATTTTTAGCAGCTTTATGCTATTACAAAGTGTAACTGTACTAGAAATTACAAATCCATTCATGGAATACATTTTTAAAAATTAGATTTATTGGTAATCTAGCTGTTGATTTTTTGATGATCTGTGAGAGTCTCTTAAATGCTTAACTTGGGTCTGAAATATATACTTAGTAGGAGATAAGTATAATAAACAATTAGCTGGCATTGTTCAGTTAAGTTCAGTTCAGTTGCTCAGTCATGTCTGCTCTTCGCGACCCCATGGACACAGCATGCCATGGGGTGCTGTGCACCTGTCCATCACCAGCTCGCGGAGTTTATTCAAACTCATCTCCATTGAGTCAGTGATGCCATCCAATCATCTGATCCTCTATCGTCCCCTTCTCCTCTTGCCCTCAATCTTTCCCAGCATCAGGGTCTTATCCAATGAGTCAGTTTTTTGCTTCAAGTGGCCAAATATTGGAGTTTCAGCTTTAGCATCAGTCCTTCCAACAAACACTCAGGACTGATCTCCTTTAGGGTGGACTGGTTGGATCTCCTTGCAGTCCAAGGGACTCTCAAGAGTCTTCTCCAACACCACAGTTCAAAAGCATCAATTCTTCCGTGCTCAGCTTTCTTTATAGTCCAACTCTCACATCCATACATGACTACTGGAAAAGCCATAGCCTTGATGAGACAGACCTTTGTCGGCAAAGTAATGTCTCCGCTTTTTAATATGCTGTCTAAGTTGGTCATAACTTTCCTTCCAAGGAGTAAGCATCTTTTAATTTCATGGCTGCAATCACCATCTGCCATGATTTTGGAGCCCAAAAAAATAAAGTCAGCCACTTTCTACTGTTTCCCCATCTATTTGCCATGAAGTGATGGGACTGGATATCATGATCTTAGTTTTCTGAAGGTTGAGCTTTAAGCCAACTTTTCACTCTCCTCTTTCACTTTCATCAAGAGGCTCTTTAGCTCTTCTTCACTTTCTGCCATAAGGATGGTGTCATCTGCATATCTGAGGTTATTGATATTTCTCCCAGCAATCTTGATTCCAGCTTGTGCTTCATCCAGCCCAGCGTTTCTCATGATGTACTCTGCATAGAAGTTAAATAAGCAGGGTGACAATATACAGCCTTAATGTACTCCTTTTCCTATTTGGAACCAGTCTGTTGTTCCATGTCCAGTTCTAACTGTTGCTTCCTGACCTGCATACAGATTTCTCAAGAAGCAGTTCAGGTGGTCTGGTATTTCCATCTCTTTCAGAATTTTCCACAATTTATTGTAATCCACACATTCAAAGGCCTTGGCATTGTCAATAAAGCAGAAGTAGATATTTTTCTGGAACTCTCTTGCTTTTTCAATGATCCAGCGGATGTTGGCAATTTGATCTCTGGTTCCTCAGCCTTTTCTAAAATCAGCTTGAACATCTGGAAGTTCACAGTTCATGCATTGTTAAAGCCTGGCTTGGAGTATTTTGAGCATCATTTTGCCTCCTCAGACAGCCATTTTGCTTTTTTGCATTTCTTTTTCTTGGGAATGGTCTTGCTCTCTGTCTCCTATACAGTGTTACAAACCTCCATCCATAGTTCATCAGGCACCCTGTCTATCAGATCTAGTCCCTTGAATCTATTTCTCACTTCCACTGTATAATTGTAAGGGATATGATTTAGGTCATACCTGAATGGGTTAGTGGTTTTCCCTACTTTCTTCAATTTAAGTCTGAATTGGCAATAAGGAGTTCATGATCTGAGCCACAGTCAGCTCCTGGTCTTGTTTTTGTTAACTGTATAGAGCTTCTTCATCTTTGGCTGCAAAGAATATAACCAATCTGATTTCAGTGTTGGCCATCTGGTGATGGCCATGTGTAGAGTCTTCTCTTGTCTTGTTGGAAGAGGGTGTTTGCTATGACCAGTGAGTTCTCTTGGCAAAACTCTATTAGCCTTTGCCCTGCTTCATTCTGTACTCCAATGCCAAATTTGCCTGTTACTCCAGGTGTTTCTTGACTTCCTACTTTTGCACTCCAGTCCCCTATAATGAAAAGGACATCTTTTTGAGGTGTTAGTTCTAAAAGGTCTTGCAGGTCTTCATAGAACTGTTCAACTTCAGCTTCTTCAGCATTACTGGTTGGGGGATAGACTTGGATTCCCGTGATATTAAATGGCTTGCCTTGGAAACGAACAGAGATCATTCTGTCATTTTTGAGACTGCATCCAAGTACTGCATTTTGGACTCTTTTGTTGACTATGATAGCTACTGCATTTCTTCAAAGGGATTCTTGCCCACAGTAGTAGATATATTGGTCATCTGAGTTAAATTCCCCCATTCCAGTCCATTTTAGTTCTTTGATTCCTAGAATGTCAATGTTCACTCTTGCCATCTCCTATTTGACTGCTTTCAATTTGCCTTGATTCATGGACATAACATTCCAGGTTCCTATGCAATATTGTTCTTTACAACATCAGACTTTATTTCCATCACCAGTCACATCCACAACTGGGTGTTGTTTTTGCTTTGGCTCCATATCTTTATTCTTTCTGGTTATTTCTCCACTATCTCCAGTAGCATATTGGGCACCTACCAACCTGGGGAGTTCATCTTCCAGTGTCCTATCTTTCTGCCTTTTTGTACTGTTCATGGGGTTCTCAAGGCAAGAATACTGAAGTGGCTTGCCAGTCCCTTCTCCAGTGGACCACGTTTTTCTGGCATTGTTATTATTGTTATTAGAATTGGACTCCATTATCTATCCCTAGAGATGGGAAAGTCAAGAACAAGATCTGGTTTGAAATGGCAGTTGGGGCAAGTTGGAGGACAATGATGCAAACAACCTTTAATGAGCTGTATGCAGTCAATACTTGTGTGCCATTTGTAAGACATCTAGCTGTTAATTGGAAGATTTGTCTATTGTGCTCATTCTTCAGATATTCTAGGCCAGAGTGCCAACTCAACCTCCTTGTGTTCATCTTTAACCATGTCTCCCTTCCCTTTACTCAGATTGCTTTGCACCATCTTGAACATTTGGTGTTTCCTCTGTGTGGTTTTAGGACACTTGTGAGCTTGCTTAATGTATTAGTTGTCCTAATAGAAATGTATGATTATACAGTGGAAGTGAGAAATAGATTCAAGGGACTAGATCTGATAGACAGGGTGCCTCATGAACTATGGACGGAGGTTCGTGACATTGTACAGGGATCAAGACCATCCCCAAGAAAAAGAAATGCAAAAAAGCAAAATGGTTGTCTGAGGAGGCCTTATAAATAGCTGTGAAAAGAAGAGAAGTGAAAAGCAAAGGAGAAAAGGAAAGATATACCCATTTGAATGCAGAGTTCCAAAGAATAGCAAGGAGAGACAAGCAAGAAAGCCTTCCTCAGGGATCAATGCAAAGAAATAGAGGAAAACAATAGAATAGGAAAGACTAGAGATATCTTTAAGAAAATTAAAGATACCAAGGGAACATTTCATGCAAAGTTGGGCTCAATAAAGGACAGAAATGGTATGGACCTAACAGAAGCAGAAGATATTAAGAAGAGGTGGCAAGAATACACAGAACTATACAAAAAAAGATCTTCATGACCCAGATAATCATGATGGTGTGATCACTCACCTAGAGCCAGACATCCTGGAATGTGAAGTCAAGTGGGCCTTAGGAGGCATCACTATGAACAAAGCTAGTGGAGATGATGGAATTCCAGTTGAGCTATTTCAAATCCTAAAAGATGATGCTGTGAAATTGCTGCACTCAATATGCCCCCAAATTTGGAATACTCAGCAGTGGCCACAGGACTGGAAAAGCTCAGTTTTCATTCCAATCCCAAAGAAATGCAATGCCAAAGAATGCTCAAGCTACCACACAATTGCACTCATCTCACAAGCTAGTAAAGTAATGCTCAAAATTCTCCAAGCCAGGCTTCAGCAATATGTGAACCGTGAACTTCCAGATGTTCAAGCTGGTTTTAGAAAAGGCTGAGGAACCAGAGATCAAATTGCCAACATCCGCTGGATCATTGAAAAAGCAAGAGAGTTCCAGAAAAATATCTACTTCTGCTTTATCGACAATGCCAAGGCCTTTGAATGTGTGGATTACAATAAATTGTGGAAAATTCTGAAAGAGATGGAAATACCAGACCACCTGAACTGCTTCTTGAGAAATCTGTATGCAGGTCAGGAAGCAACAGTTAGAACTGGACATGGAACAACAGACTGGTTCCAAATAGGAAAAGGAGTACATTAAGGCTGTATATTGTCACCCTGCTTATTTAACTTCTATGCAGAGTACATCATGAGAAACGCTGGGCTGGATGAAGCACAAGCTGGAATCAAGATTGCTGGGAGAAATATCAATAACCTCAGATATGCAGATGACACCATCCTTATGGCAGAAAGTGAAGAAGAGCTAAAGAGCCTCTTGATGAAAGTGAAAGAGGAGAGTGAAAAGTTGGCTTAAAGCTCAACCTTCAGAAAACTAAGATCATGATATCCAGTCCCATCACTTCATGGCAAATAGATGGGGAAACAGTGGAAACAGTGGCTGACTTTATTTTTTTGGGCTCCAAAATCATGGCAGATGGTGATTGCAGCCATGAAATTAAAAGATGCTTACTCCTTGGAAGGAAAGTTATGACCAACTTAGACAGCATATTAAAAAGCAGAGACATTACTTTGCCGACAAAGGTCTGTCTCATCAAGGCTATGGCTTTTCCAGTAGTCATGTATGGATGTGAGAGTTGGACTATAAAGAAAGCTAAGCGCAGAAGAATTGATGCTTTTGAACTGTGGTGTTAGAGAAGACTCTTGAGAGTCCCTTGGACTGCAAGGAGATCCAACCAGTCCATCCTTAAAGAAATCAGTCCTGGGTGTACATTGGAAGGACTGATGCTGAAGCTGAAACTCCAACACCTTGGCCACCTGATGCGAAGAGCTAACTCATTGGATAACACCCTAATGTTGGGAAAGATTGAAGGCTGAGGAGAAGGGGATGACAGAGGATGAGATGGTTGGATGTCATCACTGACCCAATGGACATGAGTTTGAGTAAACTCTGGGAGTTGGTGATGGACAGGGAGGCCTGGCGTGCTGTGCTTCATTAGGTCGAAAAAGAGTCAGACACGACTGAGCGACTGAACTGAACTGAATAGAAATGGATCTGTATCACTAAGAAGAGCATTTCACAGGAAAACTTTTTAATTTCTTACTTTAGTTTTGTTTTAGCCAAAAGTCTAATATGGCGTTGAATGCAGATGGTAGAATTTCTCATGTTGGTGGGCTCTTGATGGCAGAATAATCAATTAATTTAGGGGTACTTATGGTAAAATGTATATTTTAGAATTTTAAAATTAATTTTTATTCAAGTGATATGGACAATAATTAATATTGTTCATAGGTAATACAATCACACTATTTCAAAGACTAAAGAGTATAAAAATGTATATAGCTATGTCTCCTCCCAACATCCTCATTTGTCTAGTTCCCCAATTCCCCTTGGAATAAACCATTGTTCATTCATAACTTTTCTTGCTCACAGAGTTTCTTGATGTATGTGTAAGCAAATATAAATATATTTTCTCTGTTTTTTCATGCTTCCCTGTATCTTTAGAAGCATCTTTTGAAGAAACAGATTTTCGATGTACTCTCAACAAGTTAGGTTTAATAGATAATAGTAGTTTCTGATAATAGTATAGGTGTGATTACATTTCAAGGGCATATTCAGAGCCTAGTATTTGAAATTTTTTTTCTTTGAAAATTCACTGAAATAACACTGTAAGAAAATTTCATTTAATATACTTTATGCTGCTAAAACAAAAGAACAGAGTCAAATGGTCAGGATACAGCTGAAACATATATCAGATTTCAAAGCCCAGGTTTTCACAGCTGTGCAGTACTTACAGCCCAAGTGTTTGTCACTAATGTATGAACAGTCTTGCTGGCTACCGTATGAAAGATTTCACATTTCAGGCTTGTACTTTGTCATTTCTTTCAAATCGGATATCAACAGTTAAGGTCTAAAATCATTTAAGAGCTTAAAGGACTGATAGTATAATATGGTACTCTTGCCAGTAATAGACAACCCAACACGAAGTAGTCTGAATGACACATAAAATTTCTTGGTTTATATAACCTGAAGTCCAGTTGGTAGATTAGGTTTCTGGGTTGATATAATAATTCAATTCACCAAGGATGCATGTTCTTTCTGTCTTTGCACTCTGCTATCAATGGTGTCGACGTTAACTTCAGATTGATTTTTCTCACATCTGTATTTCCCGTAGGAATTGGGATTATTCACTTTTCTGAGATGGAGTGACGTGGAGTGGGAGAAGGCCAGCAAGGAATACTGAGCATCAGGGGATTCTGGGTAACTCCCTTCAGTTGAGATTCAGGAATGTGTGCCCTTGATAAGCTTTATAATGAATGGGTAAAGAGCAATGTGAGCAAGTGTGTCTGTTTAGAAACTACAGTGTATCTTACACAAAATCAGGGGTGCAAGGTCAATTGAAGCTGCATATTGGAAACAGTGGGGAGGTTAAAATTTAAAATGTTGATGCCTGAGTCTAATTCCCAGTGATTTTGATTCATTTGTCCAGGGTTGGAACACAGATATTAGAATTTCAAAAATGTTCCTCAGGTGCTCGCTTCGGCAGCACATATACTAAAATTGGAACGATACCGAGAAGATTAGCATGGCCCCTGCACAAGGATGACATGCAAATTCGTGAAGCGTTCCATATTTTTAGCAACCTAGATGCCCATCAGCAGACGAATGGATAAGGAAGCTGTGGTACATATACACAATGGAATATTACTCAGCCAATTAAAAAGAATTCATTTGAATCAGTTCTAATGAGATAGATGAAACTGGAGCCCATTATACAGAGTGAAGTAAGCCAGAAAGATAAAGACCAATACAGTATACTAACACATATATATGGAATTAAAAAAGATGGTAATGATAACCCTATATGCAAACCAGAAAAAGAGACACAGACATACAGAACAGACTTTTGGACTCTGTGGGAGAAGGCGAGGGTGGGATGTTCTGAGAGAACAGCATTGAAACAAATATACTATCAAGGGTGAAACAGATCACCAGCCCAGGTTGGATGCATGAGACAAGTGCTCAGGGCTGGTGCACTGGGAAGACCCAGAGGGATGGGATGGAGAGGGAGGTGGGAGAGGGGATCGGGATGGGGAACACATGTAAATCCATGGCTGATTCATGTCAAAGTATGGCAAAAACCACTACAATATTGTAAAGTAATTAGCCTCCAACTAATAAAAATAAATGGCAAAAAAAAAATGTTCCTCAGGAGAGTCTATTCTAATGAGTAGCGAGAACTGAGAACCATCTTATAGGATTGAAAGAAGTCCAGTACTCTTAGGAAGAATAAAACAGAGAAGTCAAACATAAGAGTAAGTTTTATTTTAATTCCTAATGAGATAATCATCATCATGATCATAAACATCTCATGTTTATTAAGCACTTTAATTAACATAAGGTTAAAATATTTTTTAAATGAAAAGGCAAAATCAGACAACATACATTTTTACAGTGATAACAAAAATAAGGAATGAGAAATACCTAATACTATGTTATCCTCCTTTCTTTACTAATTAACAGCATATTTACCAGTCTTTGTACTTTCTAGTTGCCCCAACTCTTGAATCCACTCCTTTCCCTCTATCCCACTGTTTTTACCTTAAATCGGCACATCACAATCTTTCACCAGTATCCCTGCCGAGTCTCCTAGCTGCATTTGATATTTCTTCCTTGCACTTTCTTTCACAAAACTTCCAAATGAACTGTCTCCTAGTAAAGCTATTACCATATCAGTAATATTCTCCCTTTGCTCAAAAGAAGAAAAATCTCAAATTCCTTTGCTAGAAAAATCTCAAATTCTAATGCCTCTTCAGTATGGGCCAAATCTGCCTTTTTTGTCTTATTTCACACTGTCTTTTATTCACGCCATGCTTTAACCAAATTGAATATCATGATACTTCATATACACACTTTGTCTATTTACTCATTAACATCCTGCTTAAAGGACTTCCCTGGTAGTTCACTTGGTAAAGAATCTGCCTGCAGTGCAGAAGACTTGGGTTCGATCCCTGGGTTGGGAAGATTCCCAGGAGAAGGAAATGGCAAACCACTCTAGTATGGTTGCCTGGAAAATCCCATGGACAGAGGAGCCGAGCTTGCTATAGTCCATGGGATCACAAGAGTTGGATACGACTTAGCGACTAAACCACCATCCTGCTTACTTACCTTTTGCAAATACAAGTATATCTCTCCTACTTTTTGAAAATTCACATTATGACACTTTTTATGAAAGGTTTACATTAGGACCAGTTTTGCTAACCAAAAGAAATTCAAAGAGGATTTTTACATTTTACTGAAGAAAAAAGGCAAAAATCAAAAATAATGTGTGTCGTGTGTTTCACAGTCACCCTTTATGGAGGCAGTGCATACCCTAGGCAGTGAGAGTTTCCCAGGAACAACACTCAACATCTCAGCATCAGGCCGCCATAGCTTTGAACTGTGTCTGTGAACATTTGTGCTTTATCTCAGTTTATTTTTTTGCTTCCATTAGCAAGATGTGTCCTAAGATAATTGCGTCTTTGCTTTACACAACTGTGGCTTAGAAAAGCTTTCATAGGAATACTCTACTCTAGGGTAGTGGTGAAATCCTGTAATATTTTCTCATAATTCAGCTAGAAGAAATACTCTGTTTCTCAAAGTTCCGTAGAACTTTAACTCACTTTATCATGTGGCATATATTTTGTTCTACTGTGCAATATGGTGATGTATGTATGAGACTTTATAGACTGACATCTTTGCCTTCTTCTCTTTGCTTTTATTTGTTGAATGGATGAATGAACTTCCCAGTTTCTTCTCCTTATGAACTTTAGACCAGTTCACATGTTTCTATGATTCCAGACCACTTGAAAAAGTTTAATAGGAGAGACTTAGTGATAAAATGTCTGTCTCATGTCTCAGCTGGCAGTGTGATAATGTTTAACTATTTTTTGACTAGTTCCACAGTTACTATTTACAGGCATTTTTGTTGTTATTCAGCTGCTCAGTTGTATCCAACTCATTGCGACCCCATGGACTGTAGCATGCCAGGCTTCCCTGTCATTCATTATCTCCTGGAGTTTGATCAAACTCATGATTTACAGGCATACCTTGGGAGATATTTTGAGTTCGGTTCCAGACCACCATGATAAAGTAAGTGTCACAGTAAAGTGAGTGACATGAACTCTTTGGTTTCCCAGGGCATATAAAAGTTATGTCTACATTATACTATAGTCTATTAAGTGTGCAATATCATTAGGTCTTAAAAAACAATGTATATACATTAATTTAAAAATCCTTTACTGCTAAAAATGTTAACCATCATCTGAGCCTTAAACAAGTTGTAATCTTTTTGCAATAGTAACATCAAAGATCACTGATGACAGGTCACCAAAATAAATATAATAATAATGAAGAAATTTGAAATATTGTGAGAATTACCAAAATGTGATCCAGAGACATGAAATGAGTGAATGCTGCTGGAAAAATTGTGCTGACAGACTTGCTTATTATAGGATTGCCACAAACCCTCAGTTTGTTGTAAAAAGGAAAAACCCATTTTCTGTGAAGTGAAATACAGCAAAACACAATAATGTGAGGTATAACTGTACTGAATACCTGTCATGTGCCAGATAAACAATTACAACTTGCAACTCCTTCAACAATCATCTCATTCTTAGAAAGGAAGAGTAAACCACTACTCAGGGTAAATAACTTGCCCAAATTCCTCCATAAATTGACAGCACTGAAATTCCAGACTTGCTGTTTTTATCCAAGGCCATACAGGACAGGGTTAAGGTTGAAAATACTTGATATCATCAAGAAGGCTTGATATCAGAGTACTGGGTTTTTCCCCCCAGTTCATCCAGACAAGGTCAGATTCCCACCTGCTCATCTACACATCAGTCTGTTCTGACTTTATTCCAAGTTCTGCCAGGAAAGCTACTTTTTATCCAGATGTACAATTAAACCAGAAAAGCTAAATCTACATTGGATACCTTGAATCCAGCCTAATCAAATTCTGCAGAAACCATCAGAAACCATCAGGATTTAGTAAAAGCGATTGAGAGGCATCAAAATGAGAGAATACAGAGCTGTTAATGAAAAATGAAATCTCATAAGGTAAACAAAATTGATATGAAAGCTCAGTCTCTAAATTCAGTCTTTTTCTTGCTTCTTACATATTCATAGTATGTAGAGGTTGTGTCTTCATGACCTCAAACTTTCAAAGTGAATTTGAATTTGTTACCTGAATATTCCCAAAATAACCAGATTTATTTTTAGCCTTCAAGAGGTTTACCTAACATTTTCATTTCTCATCCACAGATAGCCTTGCAGAAAACTATGAACATCAGTTGAACAAAGACAATTCCAGTCCTGGAGGTTTAGACCTAGAGGATTAAATTTAATGGGAATCTGACAACCTAGTTCTAAAGCTGTTACTCGAACAGGATTATTATTTAGTTTAACAAAGAGGACATCCATTTTTCTTACTCAAAGGTGTCCCTGTACTATGAATTCCTGTCCTAAGTCACTTTTGTGAAGGCCAAGTGTGAATTTAAGCAGTAATAGCAGCAGGGAAAAAGCCTCTTTTAAAGCCCTTGAGTGAGAACTATGGGTCCAATTTGATTTGACAGCCTAAGGGAAGTTAGGAGAGATAGTTTTGGCCATCAGCTTTGTATGAGAGAGCAGAGAAGTAACTTCAATTCTCATATAAACTTCAGCTAGTTTTGGGATACTCTAGAGTGACTGTCACACTTGAGTTCAGGACTAAGATTTGCAGAGTCAGAACTGCCCTGCACCACGGTTGCTTTTTTCTCTCTCAAGTAATAATACACAACTAGGCCGAGTGCTTGCCCAGGTACCACAGAGATTTTGTGGTAAGATACGAAACTAAAGATAAAGCATTTCCTAGAATCTCTAAAATATAGGAACTGCATTTTTTCCAGGATGATATGACTTTTATTAGTGAGTACCTTTATTAATCTTCATAACTGTGAGCTAATGAGTCCCAGTTGACACATATATAGAAAGGATACCAAAATGGTCATAAATATGACTTTTACTCAAAGTCAGAGAAAAATATTAGGTGACCAGATTAGTTGGGTGATATTTGATATTTATCAGGGTCTCAATGTTCAAACATTTAAAAATAATTTTCTGTAGACTTTTCTTTTTTTTCTTTCCCAATTGGCTGGAGAGTCAGTGGCTAGATAATGTTATCACAAAGTAGGAAGTTTAAGTTCAGTTCCTAACACACCATAAAGTTACTGTTGAGCAACTTAGAGTCTCTTTATTTTTGTCTTTTGATTTGTAAAACTGGGAGATTAATATGTTGATCTCATAGGAAAGCTGTGAAACTAAATTAGTTTAATAACCAGTAAATATGGAAAGGGTCTGAGCAAGTGAATAAAGAATTATTAAGTATATTTGTTTTTTTTTTAGTTTTATGACCTTGATTTTATTTTTATTTTTTTTAATTATTTTTTTTTATTATTATTATTTTTTTTTGGTCATACATTGATATGAATCAGCCATAGATTTACACGTATTCCCCATCCCGATCCCCCCTCCCACCTCCCTCTCCACCCAATTCCTCTGGGTCTTCCCAGTGCACCAGGTCCGAGCACTTGTCTCATGCATCCCACCTGGGCTGGTGATCTCTTTCACCATAGATAGTATACATGCTGTTCTTTTGAAATATCCCACCCTCACATTCTCCCACAGAGTTCAAAAGTCTGTTCTGTATTTCTGTGCCTCTTTTTCTGTTTTGCATATGGGGTTATCGTTACCATCTTTCTAAATTCCATATATATGTGTTAGTATGCTGTAATATTTAAGGAATACTGGAATGTAGATTAGTACAAACCTTTTAGAAGGCATTTTGGAAATCCCTATTAAAATTCAGAATGGTAGTGTTAGGGAAAGGTACTTTTACTTTTCACTTTATACCAGTCTGATAATTTTTGCTTGAGAATGTTGCATTATCATTTCTAATTAAATAATTTAAAATAAAGAAATCTGTGTTCTTTTTGAAGGAGGAATACTTAAAGGGAAGTGAATCATTAATGTTTGTCTTTATTCCTAAGAGCAAGTGTTGACCAATCAGTTACATAGTTCAGTCTTAATTTTTTATTTTAGAATGTAACCTATTCTAAATGGACTCAGTGTCCCATGAGAACAGTTTCAACATAGACCATCATATTTTGTATTCTGAGCATAGGATGTGAAAGTTCAAATAAAAATGCCTCTGGTCAGCCTAATAGTGCTATGAATGCTAAAAGAAATCTTCGAATGTCTACATCTTTCCATCTCAGATTTCTTCAAGTTGCACTCTAGCTGCTAATGCCAGGGAGGGCAACAAGAGAACCAGAGCAAAAACTGCTTCCAAATCTTCATTAGCACAGTGATAAATAACCTTCCAAAAGTATCTATTATTACAGGAATTTTTGGAAAATCATGAGGGGAAAGGCGGAAAAAAAGAAGAAATTAAAACCAATCTAACAAAAGGCCAGCCTTAGCAATATGGCAGTAATAAGATGTTTCAAATCTCTGCTTCAGTTTTGTTCTCTGAAAATACTTCATGCTGGAAAATTCCACTTAAACTTTGAGTATACTAAAGGCCTAAATTGTACCTCATCAGTAGCACTGAATTAAATTTTCATGTAAAAAACTTTATAACTTTGTTTTCTAGTTTTAAAGAAAATGTTTTGTTAGGAGTTCCCTGGTGGCCTAGTGGTTAGGATTCCGAGCTTTCACTGCCATGGCCCTGGTTCATTCCCTGGTCAGAGAACTGAGAACCTGAGAGCTATGTGGCTCAGCCGATAAACAAGTAAATAAAAATATTTTTACAAACACTTTTATCCAGTCATTTTGCATAATACATTCAAAAATGCAAAGCTAAATTCTATTAAGAAAAGGTGAAAGTTCAAATCAATTGCAGTTAAATTTACGATTAATAGATTTTCTTTGGTTAGTTGATCAGCTAATGCTCTGCTTTTAGCTAAAAGAGAATAGATTCTACACTTAAGACCCTCTAAGAAAATGCAGTAGTAATAATTTAACTATTTAGTTTTTTAAATATTGCAAACCTATTTCTGAGCTTCCTGGCAAATAGAAAAAAAAACAAAACAACATTCAACCAGTTGTAGATTAACTTTCTCATTATCTGGCGCTTGAAACAGTTTGCTAATCTTTCAAGTTCAGAAAATGCCACAATTACATTTGTGAAGAAATGGAGAAACAAGGTACTAGACTTTAATACACATGAGGGAAGATGAGCAAGGTGCTAGCAGCATGTGACAAGTGGAAAGGAGAGCTATTCCCTAATAGTGTTTTTTTTTAAAACAAATTCTGTAAGATTTCAAAGCGTAGTGCTGATGTAAATTTTGTTCTGCTGTTATTCAGTAAGAAGAATCATAGGCAACATTTGTGGCAGACTACTTGTCAGTTTTTAATGGCTTCTTACAGACTAATAGAATTCTGAGCTTAGCATGCGATCACCCCGAATAAACACTTTTCCGAACCCTTTCAGCCAGTGTTGTCACGTAACCAAGTTCTGGACAGTGAGGTGTACGTGGCACTGTCCTGTGGCAGCCTGAGTGCCTTCCTAAGGAGAAGGCTAGTACGTGTCTTGTCACTCTTCTTTGACACTCCCCCATCTTTCTGTCTGGAACACAGATGCTGCCATCTTGAACACTGAAGCTGAAACCTCACCTACAGAGATTTTACTCAAAGTATAAATAAGGAAAGATGAAGCCATTTCGGCAATCAGGGAGAACTTCGGAGATTTCTGTACCTCTAATAAAGGAATTAGTGCCCTCTGACCTCAGATTCTCAGTAAGGGAATGAATATGAATGCTACACTGAAAAAAGTTTGGTGAATGGGTGGTGAGATCTAAGAAGCAGACTGACTGGAAGGCAGACTGGCATGAATTTGAAACTGGAAAGAAACCCAGGGAGTTTCATCAAGGCTGGACTGCCATAGTTACTGCCTTTGTAAGTGTGATGTTGTCAGGCAGGATTTATTATTCAAGCCTGGGATTTAGGAATAACACAAATGTATTATCTTGCAGTTCTGGAGGTCAGATGTTTGAAACGGCTTTCACTAGGCTAAAATGGAGGTGTCAGCAGGGTTGTATTCCTTCTAGAGGCTCCAAAAGAGAATCCGTTTCCTTGCCTTTTTTAGCTTCTAGAGGCCACCTGCATTCCTTGTTTGTGGCCCCTCCCTCTTCAAAGCTTCTTAAAATCTCTATGCTTCTGACATCACATCTCTTTCTCTTACTCTCACCCTTCTACCTCCCTTTGAGACTACATTGGGTCCACTGGATAATCTCATTTCAAGATCCTTATTTATTCACCTATACAAAATCCCTTTTTGGCCATGTAAGGTAACGTACTTACAGGTTCTAAGGATTATGATGTGGATGTCTTTAGGGGACAGCCCTTATTCTGCCTACTTCATTATGGTAGAATGGATTACTATTCCAGCTCTTCATTCCCACCCCCAAGTAGGACTGTACATCCATATCCTTTGCAGTAATTTTGCACTGTCTTCTCACTTGTGGTTAAGGAGTATTTCCCCATCTCTTGGCTCTGGGACTGACCATGTGACTTTCTTTGGCCAATGAGATCTTAGCAGTTGTGATTCAGTCAAAGGCTTGAAAAGTACTTATGTTTCTGGGCATGCTGTCTTATGCCTCTGTTATTGTTATAAGAAGAACGTGCCCAAGCCTGATTCAAGTGGAGCAGTGCTGAATAGTCCTAGCTGAACTCAGCCTAGATTAAGTAACCTTCATCTAACCATTGGCCACTCAACAGATCTCTGAGAATTATTGTTAAGTCAGTGAATTTTGAGAATTTATGCTTCATTTTTGTGGCAATAGCTAACTGCTACAATAGAGATCTTCGGTTTTCCTCTTTCCTGTTCTTATTCTCCACCTATGTTTATTTTATTTTTTTCACCTATGTTTATTTTACTGGCTGTTTTGCAATTATATATAAATAAATTATTGCTTTTTCAATGTGTCTAGATCATTAAGAAGCACATCCCTTGATATGTTAACTAAACTTATTGTGGTGAATATTTTGCACTATATACTTATGTCAAATCATAACATTGTACACCTTAAACCTACCCAATGTTATATGTCAATTATATCTGATTAAAGTTGGAAAAGTTAAAACAACAATAACAGCAAAACTCCACAAGTTTTGTTTACCTGCTTGTAGGAGAATGAGCACAAATGTACTTAATTTTTTTTGTCACTACAGTTAAGGTCATTTATACTTATGTGGACCTACCCAGTAGTTTTCCAGGTTATTTTTTTCCAACCAAAGTTGAGATTTATGAAAGTGGGACAAAAATTAAATGGGAGAGGACGAGGTGGGAAAGAATGAAAGAATATCTGAATACAGTGATATACAATATAAATCCTTGGTAACTATGATAAGGTAGTGCTTAAAATTCTGTAAAAAAATTGTTATTTGTTTACTAGTAGTGGAACACTATAGAAAAAAGGGAGAATTTGTTTGAGCCTTTTAAATTTTATTTAATGTTCTTATTGATCTTAAAATAATCATTGATAAAACATGCCTGTTTAATATTGACAACTTTGAAAGTCACTGAAAAAATTAAATGGCAATTTAATGTTAACAGCTGCTTATGGTTATCAAATCCATCAAAGCCCTTCATGAATATGTTAGGCACAAACCCACTGAATTACTGTTGCTGAAGACAGCTTGGTATTTTAAAATTGCCTAGTGAGAATAAATGTACTATAATAAGAGGAAAGACTGTGATCACTATGTACTATTTTGTCTTTACATATAGAAAGAAACCTAGACTTGTTTCTAATTATTTAATGTCCTAAAGTTTCTGCCAACTTAGCTATGATTTCTAGAAATGTATTAGAAAATTATGCTTCATCTAAAGTCATGTTTTTAATGGATGCAATAACAAAACAAAAATAAAATAAAATTCCTGTAACAAAAATAATTATTATAGGTAAGCATAAAGAAAATTGAGTAAATAGTTCATATGGAGTCAATGACTGCATTCTGATTACCTCAGAGTTCAAATGTTGAATCCATCAAAGTTAAGAATAAGGCAGTTATGCTCTTCAGTTTCATTCTTCTAGAAGACTGTCTTCTCATTAAATGTTGGTAAGGATGTGGTGGGGGCCAGAGCTATCCTAAAGAAAGTGGAGGGCATACAGCCTAAAACATGCCCATGAAAACATTGCTTGCTTTACATGGCTAGTCCTGAAACTACTCCTCGGGAAGACTATGCAGCCTGCCCTCTCTCAGGATGTTTTGAATTCTAAAATACTGTTATTGTTCATACTAACCACATTGTGCTTAATTCATGTAGTATATAAGACGACTTCTAAAACCAATCTAGAGAGTGAACAGTTAACTCTGCCAAGTCTCTAACTGGTAGAATTTCAGGGAGTGCACATCAGGATCATGCCTGAGAACAGGGTGAACTGGGGATGCTTCAATTTCACCAGTGACTTGGCATACTACATCTCAGGTTGAGCATAACTCTCTTCAAGGTCACTCAATTGGGCCTCTGAGGTAGAAATTTAGAGATTTTGATGCCAAGAATTAAGGGGAGAATCAAAAGTTCTTGTCTTCTTATGTACCTGCTCAGAGTTCATGATAACCTTAACGAACCACAGAGTAGTAAAACAGTTCACATGTTTTACATAGTAAAAAAGAATAAGCATTTTCTTAGCATGCTCCTAGTGACCATACTCTGGGGTCAAGCCTGATCAGTAGAAGGCCAGAGAGGGATTTGTGTCTATCTCTTCTCTGGCATGCTGCAGTCCATGGGTCGCAAAGAATCGGACATGACTGAGCAACTGAACTGAACTTCTTTGGAGATCCACCTGGAATATAATTCCAGCCTACGAATCAACACTGTCAGAGTAAGGCAGAATCCATAGTCTATGAGGGCTAGAAGGAATCAAAACAAGTATGTCCTTTTACTAAAAGTAGGCAAGGTAAAAGACTTGGTTTCAGAACCCAGACAGGAGAAACTCAGTTACTAGATAGGATATAAGATCAGAGTGAGATTATCAGGACTGACCTTACAATCATAAGGTATCTGAGTGTTGAGAGTCCGGATAAGGGAAACCAATTTCAGTTAAAAGGAGAAAAGAGGGCTTTTACCTGGGCAGAGAATTGGGTAGCCTCTGACAAGTCTGAAAAGTGATGGACGGTTCTCTTACCTTATTCCTAATTTGTAGAAACCTAAAGATATGCAGCATTTTATTAAGGACTCAAATCCAATCTACATAAAATTGCTTATTTTTCTTATATTAAAATGATTGACTGGAGTAGCAAAATGCCTCAGTGTATGTTGGTGTGTATGCAAATGAGATGGAAAGCAAAAGAGAATGAGTTTCGTTATCTTGTTAAATTCATAAATTATACTAGTATACTAGTGACTGTGACCTAAAAATTCAAAAGACAAGTTAGTGAGTCATATCTATCAGAACCTATTGGTTCAGGTCAGGTTCTGTATCACACTTGTTTTAAAAAATTTATTTTATTTTATTTATTTGGCTGCGCCTTGTGACTTGTGGGACCTTAGTCCTTGACTGGTGTCCCATGTCCGTGGATCAAACTGATGTCCCAAGCAGTGGAACCACAGAGCCCTAACCACTAGGCTGCCAGGGAAGTCCCCACATCTTTTAAAGGTTCAGTTCAGTTCAGTTCAGTTGCTCAGTCGTGTCCGACTCTTTCCGACCCCATGAATCGCAGCACGCCAGGCCTCCCTGTTCATCACCAACTCCTGGAGTTTACCCAAACTCATGTCCATTGAGTTGGTGATGCCATCCAGCCATCTCATCCTCTGTCATCCCCTTCTCCTCCTGCCCCCAACCCCTCCCAGCATTAAGGTCTTTCCCAATGAGTCAACTCTTCGCATGAGGTGGCCAAAGTATTGGAGTTCCAGCTTCAGCATCAGTCCTTCCAGTGAAAACCCAGGACTGACCTGCTTTAGGATGGACTGGTTGGATCTCCTTGCAGTCCAAGGGGCTTTCAAGAGTCTTCTCCAACACCATAGTTCAAAAGCATCAATTCTTCTGCTCTCAGTTTTCTTCACAGTCCAACTCTCACATCTATACATGACCACTGGAAAAACCATAGCCTTGACTAGACGGACCTTTGTTGGCAAAGTAATGTCTCTGCTTTTTAATATGCTATCTAGGTTGGTCATAACTTTCCTTCCAAGGAGCAAGCATCTTTTAATTTCATGGCTGCAGTCACCATCTGCAGTGATTTTGGAGCCCCCCAAAATAAGGTCTGACACTGTTTCCACTGTTTCCTGACTTCATATTCTAGAATTCCCGTGAGAATATGATTTTTTTCCATGCTGCCTGCCTCACAATGATAAACTCATACCTATCAGTCCTAGAATATTCATGAAGACAAAAATTAAAAATTTATAAAGTAAAAAGCAAGTCTTCATTTCTAAAAACTTTGAAAAAGCTCTTACTATTTAAAAGACATAAAAGGTTTAAAAAGTTTAAAAAATGTTATTAGGCTGCAAAATAAATGCAAAATTCCAATTGCTGCTTTTATCTAATCCACTCTTATAAATACAAGTGTATGCTTGGTGGCTTTGCAATCTGTCCACCTCTATTTCCTGGGATTCCTTTTTCTGTGTATTTCTGGTTAGGATGCACCAGAAAAGAGATTCTTGTGTGAGACTTGCAGAAGGGAAGCAACACATATATTATTATGTGGCTCACAGACATTGTTGCTTATCTTCTGGCTCACTTCATTGCCTTGAGGCCATAGCCAGATCTGCAATTGCTCCACCTTCTGCTGGATCCTTCTGTCAGCTCTCTGCCTCAGAAGTCCAGTGTGTTTAACTCTGCAATGAAGGACCCCATCTTCTGCAGGGCGTAAGTACTACAAAGGTCAGAGGCAGCTAACTTGGGGGTTTAAGTTGTCCTCATAAACCATGCTTCTGCATTCCAGTTTGTTGTGACTTGCCTTCATGTTCCTTTCCTGACTCTGCCCTGTTGGACTTTAGGTTCAAGCTCCAGCATTAGATGCAAAAATAACAGCCTTACAAAGGCAGTTTAACCACCTTCCACAATTGTGTAGGGTCAAATCTCTGTAACAAATTGCTTTATATTATCTGTCTATCTATCTATCTATCCATCTATCTATCTCTATTTCCATTCTAGTGGTTTTGCTTCTCTGATGGAACCCTGGTAGAAACTGGGATAGTGACAGTATAAAATGAAAAGAGGTCTTTGGATTCACTAAGGCCACTGGCAGGAGGCAGGTTGAAAAAACTATTCAGATGAAGACTAGACTACCTTTTATGAAAAAAGAATGATTCAGAGGGCAGAACTGAGATCTGTGAAGAAGTTAATCCAGGTGGGAGTAGATTTTGTCCTAATGAAAGAACTTGTGACTTCAGAATTGCTATGCACCAGTAATCTCTGTATATTTCTTATCATTCCCACCCTCTTTGAACAGGTATGTCTATAGTGGTTATCCTACGCCTATCCCATTGTTGTATGTTATGTGGGGAGGAAATAACTTATCATTTTACTTGATAGGTCTTTAGATCGAGAAAACTGTGCTCAAAGAGCTTTATTTTAGAAGCATCATCCACACCTGAACTTGGTTTAGATGAGATTCTGGACTTTGAGCTGATACAGTAATCGGAAGAGACCCCGCACAGGGCTTTGGGAAGGGGTGGGTGTATTTTACACTGGGACAGATGTGAATCATTGGGAACCAAAGGGCTGATTATGGTAGCCAGCTTCCAATGTGGCTTCAGTGATTCTTGGCTCCTGGTGTTCACAGCCTTTTCTTCCATACCAGGCGTGGTCTCTGTGATCAATAGGATGTGGCAGTAGTCAATTATGCCTCTTCTGATATTAATTTATAAACACATTGCAGATTCTGTCTTGGTTGTGCTACCTTTTGGATCACTTGCTCTGGGGGGAAGCCACTTACCAGGTCAAGAAGACACTCAACCAGCCCCGTAAGGTCCATGTAGTGATGAACTGATGCCGTTTGTCAACATCAAAGAGGAATGAAGGGCTCCAACCAATAGTACTGTGGGTGAACCTTCTTCAAAGCTAATCTGGCTATTGACAAGTCTTTAAATAACTGCAACCAGCTTGACTGTCACTAGAGCCATCCAGCTTTACTGATCACAGATTCCTGACCATCAAAAACTGTGTGAGATACTAAATGTTTGTTTTAAGCTAAGTTTTGTTATGTAGCAACAGATAACTAATACAGTGCTGAGAGAGTCAATTCCTAGGTAGGTTGATAAAAAGTCCAGGGTTCTTGAGGAGGAGAAAGGGGTCCGGAGCCCCCAAGGAGGAGAAAGGGGTCCAGAGCCCCAAGAAGGAGAAAGGGGTCTGTCCTGTTCTCAAGGAGAAAAGGACAAACATTCTTTTCTACATTGCTTTGTCTTGGTCAATATAACTTTGGAGAAGGAAATAGCAACTCACTCCAGTATTCTTGCCTAGAGAATCCTGTGGACAGAGGAGCCTGGTGGGCTGCAGTCTATGGGATTGCACAGAGTCAGACACAATTGAGGTGACTTAGCAGCTGCAGCGGAGAAGGTAATGGCACCCCACTCCAGTACTCTTGCCTGGAAAATCCCATGGACAGAGGAGCCTGGTGGGCTACAGTCCATTGGGTCGCACAGAGTCAGACAGGACTGAGTGACTTCACTTTCACGCATTAGAGAAGGAAATGGCAACCCACTCCAGTGTTCTTGCCTGGAGAATCCCAGGGACGCGGGAGCCTGGTGGGCTGCTGTCTGTGGGGTCGCACAGAGTCAGACACAACTGAAATGACTTAGCAGCAGCAGCAGTCGATATAACAATGTATCTTTCTCGAGAACATGTTTCTCCTTAACAAGAACCTTCTGACTAATCCTGTCATCTTAAAATGTATATTATGGGAGTGGGTCTGGTAAGATCTTTCTATTTTTCATTCTAATCTTGTGAATTTAAGATGTATGTTGTGGGAGTGGGTCTGAAAAAAGTATATAAGGCCTTGATAAGACTAGCTAGGGGGGCATTCCTCATCCCCCTTCTGATGTCTGTGTCAGAAGCTTTCTCTGTCCCTTTTCTTACAAATTATAATTTTTCTTCCACATGCCTGTGAAAGCCAGATTAAGATGAGATGCAGGGAAACGTAAATTGTTTTAGCTCACTGTTTTTTCTTCATTGTTCATTTATATTCTTTTAAAACTAAGCCTGTGGACAAATACTTATTCAGCTAAGCTAAATTTGAAAGATGTAAGGAAGGGGGTTAGCTTTAGTAATGAGGAACTATGTATGTACACACACAGACACACACACACGCGCATCTTCTTTGAACTAAAGGATGTACTTTTGAGAAGTCAAATCATGAGATTTTTCCAGAATCTAGCTTCTGCAGAATGGTAGAGAAGCTGTTGAATCTCAGGTTGAGACTTAAAATTTCATTTATTATTCCTTTTTACCTAATATGACTAGTTTAAAATGTAAAGTATAGGGGATTTCCCTGGTGGTCCAGTGGATCAGACTCAGAGCTCCCAATGCAGGGGGCCTGGGTTCGATCCCTGGTCAGGGAACAAGATCCCACATGCCGCAATGAAGACTGAGCATGCTACAACTAAGACCCAACACAGCCAAATAAATAAAGATTTAAAAATAAATAAATAAAATGTAAAGTATAATTTGATTTCCTTCCTATTTTTTGTTGGGGAAACATTTGGAAAGGAGAAATAAGAATATATTTCTTCTAGCCTCTCTTTATTTTTCTTTGTGTCTTATAATCAATTCCAGTAACTTTAACAATAAACAGTAAAGATGATAGAGTATACAAAGCATTGCCCAAGTGAATCCATCACAAAGCTGTATCTGAGAATGGTTTCCTAAATAGGGAAAATGTGTTTTATATGAAGAGTCCATTTTCTGTTATTGCCTTTTTTATTTGGACTGCTAGATGCTATATATTTTAAGGCAGTCTTAATAGTTTCCTGTCTCTCACTAACAAGAATGACTTGTCATAATGAGTAGTGTAGACAGTGTCCATTTGATCCACTCCAGAAAGCTGTCTATTTGATACAAGAGTAAATCACCTCAATTCCTTTGTGCAATGAATAGAGTGTAAATAAATAAATGAGACCCAAGAATAAAAAAAAAAAATCTGGTCAGTTCTATCAGAAAGAAACAAAGGATAAGAACATTTGGAGGCCTGGTTTAATGAAAAAAAAATGGGACAAGACAAAGACTTGTGTGTGATAGCTGTATAAGGAGGAAGAATCCTAATATATGTCAATAAAATTGCTTTTTCTTCTTTAGGAAGATAATTTGGTAGTTTAAGAATAATAATTCTCAATTCTTTGAAGTTGGAGGACTTAGGTTGTAAAATGACTTTTTGTTCACTTTTACCTCCACCAAAAAGAGTTCTGATTTTCAACAGTTTTTCTATAGTTCATCACAGTTCTGAGTAGGAATTTCAGGTTCTGTTTTGGGGTGTCTTTTTGTTGTTTTGCATGTTATACTTCAATTCTAAAGTTTTTGTCTTGGTTTTTGTTTTGAGAGAACTCCAAAATGTTTTAATTTTTCCTTGTACAGTTAGTGTTTGATAGCTCAGTTGGTAAAGAATCCACCTGCAATGCAGGAGACCCCAGTTTGATTCCTGGGTTGGGAAGATCCCCTGGAGAAAGGAAAGGCTACCCACTCCAGTATTCTGGCCTAGACTATATGGGGTTGCAAAGAGTCGGACACGACTGAGCAACTTTCACTTTTCACAGTTATTGTTTGGTGTATTTCTAGAGAATTATACACAAATGACTTGTATTTGACTACTTAATTTTTTATTACTGTGTGAGATTTATTTGGTGTGAAATATTAATAGAGCCATTACTCTGTATCAGGTTGTGGGTTCCTGGTGGGGATGAAAGGTAAGTTACGACAAATTTTGTGTCCTATAGGAGCTCAAAGGCAGTAAAGTGATTCTCAAAATAAAATCTCAGGGTGCCTAGCAGCAGAATCACCAATGGGGCTTGTTTAAAATGCAATCAGTCAAGTTCCATCCTAAACAGAATTAGAATTTCTGGGAGTGGGACTTTAGAGACTGCATTGTAATAGGTTCTGTCTGTGATTCTAACGCAAACTAAAGTTTAAGGACCATTGATCTAGTGAAGGTTGGACGGTAGAGAAATAAACAATTTATATTGCGAATGGAGCCACAATAAAATTTTCCGTTTCCTGTCTGAAAAAAAAAATATTTTCTTCTACACACACACACTATAAAGGCACCAGAACGTGTCTTCTTGCGTACCACACACACACACACACACACACACACACACACAATATAAAGGCACCAGAACGTGTCTTCTTGCGTTTAGAGAAAATCTGTAAAAAGATTTAGAGCTAGGAGACACTCAGTAAGTATCTGATGATTAAACGATCAGGTTGCAGTGAACAAATTTTATAATTCCGTTTTAATGGAATTATGGCAATTTTCTCTTTGATGCTTATAGGTGGACAGTGCTATCTATTTCTGCTTGTAACTAGAACTCTCTGCGCTTCCTAGTAGGGGAGATCGGTCGCCCTCCAAACCCGAATTACGTAGAAGAGTAGTGTAAGAGCCAATCGGAGCGCTCTCTGGAGCAGCTCCGGACTGGCCTCTCAGGGAGGACTGGCGGAAGATGAGATTTTGATGCCATCATGCAATCGGACAAAGAAGGCCTCAGTAGTTTAGGGCGGTCGAAAATTTCATCTGGGGTAATGCACAAAGTGTTAAACCTTGGTGGGACTGATTAAGACCAGAAAGTCTCTCAATCGGAAAACCTGGACTCACCAAAGAGTCCTTATTTTCCGGGACCGTGCAGAAATGGTCAGCACTTGCGCCGCTACCAGTGACCAAAATGGCCGCAAAGCGCTTCAGGCGCTGGATCAGTTGATGCAGCCCCAGTCCGCTCTTTCCCACCAGCCGCTCCTCCTCCCGGTCCACGTAGCGGTGGGTGTGGCCTGCCCTGAGGCTCTTTTCCGAGGCCAGGAAAACCTAGGGATTACACATGCGCAGTTAAGGCCCCTCTGGCCCTTCGGGCTTCCTCCCCCGCCTCCCGCCCCCCGCCCCTCCCACCTCCCCGCCCCGAATTGCCGGGCGGGGCTGGGCCGAGAGTCCAGCAGCTGTGGCTGGGGCTTCAGTGACTTCCTTGTTATGAGCCTCGGCTTGGCAGTGTCCGGACTCTTGGCCCCGCTGTCCTTACCGGGATAGTCCGAGTCTAGATCGCAGCCGCAACCCTAGCGGGTCGGTTCCCCTTTCAGCACAGATCCTTCCCCCTCACGCCCCGAGCTCCCTAACATGCCCAACCCCAGCAGCACGTCCTCTCCCTACCCCCTCCCCGAGGAAATTAGGAACCTGTTGGCAGGTAAAAAGCGGGAAGGGGGCGGGTAACGTGGCGGGGGCGGGGGCGCGGGCGCGGGGACGGCGAGCCGGTGGGGACAGAAGCATTCGGAGTCTCTACCCTCCCGCCTGGCTCTCCCCACGCCTCCTGCCCCGTGGGAGCGGGACTGGGAGTGGGGAAGTGGGATGTGAGAATGGGAGTGGGCGTGTGTGTTGAAATTTGGTGCGAGGATGGGGGAAGCCCTTCTTGGTGGGCTTTACTAACGCGATCAGGGTATCGTGAAGATTGTGTGTGTGTGTGTGTGTGTGTGCGCGCGCGATCAGGGTATCGTGAAGACTGTGTGTGTGTGTTTGTGTGTGTCACAGAAAGAGATGGGGAAGGAGAGAGAAGTCAAAGAACTAGTTCTTTGGTCCCCTGGCCGATGGAAGAGAAAGAGATTTCTGAGCTACAGGGGTTAGGAGTTAGGCGTTATGGGACCATAGGGTTTGTCATTTCTAAAACTCCCGTTTTTCTTGAACATTCAGCCCACCCATATTTGAGACTTTCAAAGGGGGCCTGACTCTCAAATGACCACTTGTCTTCAGCCTGAGGAACATGTTACAGCAAAAAAGGAAGGATGTGTTAAAGTCCAGCTTCCTGTGACGATGAATGTACAGTATTTCGTATTTGCACCCCCATCTTCCCCTTTTCAGTCTTAAGTCACCGTTTGTAGGAACTTAGGAATTAAAGATGCATTCTTCAAGGCTGTTACAAATCCACTGCTAGTTCGTTATCTAGGATGGGAGATGTGTGTTTTCGCTGGGGGCCAATAAAAACTTATATTTCTGCACAACGTAGAAAATACATCCTTTTCTGGGGTAGCAAAAATTTTACCTATCCTGATGCTCTGGAATTCTTCCCATTATTCACTTTGTCATATGTCCATTAGAATTCTGAATATTGAATTTTGATCTAAAATTTTTACTTTGAGTATCTTTCAATATTGGTCATGAAGTACTGGGTTAAAAGTTTCTCTTAGATGCCTGTGATAGAATTTGCTTATTTTAACTCAAAGCAATATTTAAAATGTGGCATTATATGTAGTTAGAGCACTGCGAGACTAAATCTCTTAATATGCTGTTAGAGAAAATAAAACGAATAGTGTATGAATGCAGACATGTTTTGTGAACATGATTGCAGTGCTATGAGTGCATTTGTGGTGGGGCAGTGTTTTACTCTAAGAGATGCCTCCTGTTAATGGGCACCATTATGGGATATACTGAAAGAACTGTAGGGGCTGAGTCAAGGCAGCTTTTATTCCATTCTATGAGAGTTTCAAGTAAGCGCTGACTTTGTTTGACTACAGTTACACGTGTGTTGTTACCATGCTGGGATTCCTTGCTTAGAATATTATTTTACCAGGTTAGAGAACTGTTGATGATAACTCTAAAAAGAGAAGTCACCATTTTCAGGATATTTTAGGTCTGAATTTTTGAGTTTAAGAAGTAAAGCATAGGCCCCTGGATACATGCTTTTAAAGCTTGACAGCTCCACAGTAAACAGTTTGTAATCTGGATCCACAGGCAGAATTTGAAGATAGTATGATATATAGGTTATGAGATTCTTTATTCTCTGATCCCCATGGGTTACAAGTATTTGATGTAGCCCTTATTTGTGTAATTTAATTGAAAGCTCAGAATTAAATAATATTTAGGTTATCTGCCGTTGCTAACTTCGTATATACTTTAGCCAATAATATCTGAAATTAGCGTTTCAAAAATAATCTTGACATTTTTAGTATTTCACATTATTGAAGTAAATCACATTTTAAAACACATGAAATATTAAGAACAAATATTAAAACATTAAAGTTCCAGCAATTACAAATTTGGCTTATACTGTATTTTCAGAGGGCATTTTCAAGAGGTATGGCTATGAGGAAATATAAATGTCTATGATGAGATATACTTTAAAGAATTGAAACAAGTGAACCAGTGTTTTTCAGTTTTCTTTTTAAACTAGCCATTTGAAGAAAAATAGTTAATGTTTTATGGCTGACTTTAATTAAAATCTTTTTTTGTAGAGAAGTTTTAAAGAATAAGTGAGATCAGCAGTTTTGCTCACATTTTGTTTTATTTAAGTGTTTGACTAATAGGATATGGTTAGATTTAAAATTATTAAAACTATAGAAGAAGAGTTGGCATTGGTTTGAATTTTAAAGATATTGCTGGCTTACCTGGTTTGTTCTTTGAAACTAAGGACATGTTGGCAGTGGTGCTTGTAGTTAACAGTTGAGTGCTCTTAGAATGCATGGCACTATGCTAGAATTCCAAGGCAGGAAAGATAAAGAACTAAACTTTTCAAGCATTTAAAATCCCTTCAGAAAGAAAGAATCAAAGTCAAAAGATATGCCTATCAAAAAAAAGTTTGGATAGCTCCCATTATGTTCTTTGTCCCCTTTATCCAAATTATTATGTCACTCAGATGTATTAAATGTTTGACATTTCAACTGCTTGATAGAGGTAGGTGCTCAAATGTATTCTTATCAATTTTTTATTATTTTCTTTCTCTTTTATTTTTCCTTTTGATAATAGTAATTTTAGTCTTTCTTTTCAATGTTTGTTCCCCCTCCTTCCTATTCCTTTGCTTAAAAACATGCTGTAGAAATGCAAAAATCCATAGAGGTTGTCATTCTTAACTCATATTTGATGATGCGCTTTAGAAACTGGCTATATAGTTTGTAGTTATTTATATTTCCATGGAATCAGTATATTCAATGTTGAAAACCTATACTTTTTATAAAAAGTATTGAATTATTTTCTTGTCCTATGAGTAGAAAAAGATTTACAGATTTTTGTTAAAAGCACGTTGCAAACTGCCACATGCAATACAGGCAACCTTTAATTTTTTTTTCACAGCAATGGAAGAACAAGTTTAGCTTGGATAAATAGAAACAAAGGATAATCCGAAATTTTGTCCCTATAATCTTCTCCCACGTCCAAATATTTTGACTAGGATGAACAGCAAGAATAATCTTGATTTATGTGAGTTTTTCCTCCAGGCAGGCAAGAAAGTGAGAGGAATTAACCGCCCCCCCCCCCCCCAATCTTGTTTAATCTCCCTTTGAATACTGGTCTGTTCGAGGTTTGTAGTCTGATGTTCTCATTCATTTGTATTAGGACAGCACATTTAAAAAAGAAAGCTGTAGGAAAATGCCAGTTTCTTTTTATTGAGATAGAAAATGAAACCAATGTTGAAGGAAGAAAATGGTGGTTGTCAGTATGTACTCTGAAAAATATCAAACCCAAAACAAACAATAACGAGAGTGTGTCTGCAAAGTGATCCTGAGAGTTTGTTCACTTGGCAGTCTTGATTAGAAATATTGCATTTTCCTCTATTGGGAATTTCTAGGACATTTTTAAAAACCTTCACACATAATTGATAATCCCTTTAGGGGCACTAGATAAGTAATGCAATTCAGCTGAGATAGAGGAGACCCTTTTTTTTTTTTTTTTTTTTGAATGCTAAGAATAGTATGGTTTGATTTCTACCTTTCAAGTTCCATTTAAAATTTGGTCAACATTTTGGTTTTGTTTGTCTTCTGAGAATCATTGGTAGTGTATCTAGTGCCCCGTAACTTCCTTCTGGGGCATTGGGCAAGTACATAAAGGGAAGAGTGCCACCTACTGAGTCACCAATGGTCACCTACTTCCTTAGCACCTGGCTTTCCTACAGAGCAAGAACAAGCCTGCCCCATTTTGACAGTAATAACTAATAAGTTTAAAGTTGATAGGAGAATATTAGATCTTACAGTGAAATCAGTCCATGACACTTCTAAGATTTTCTCTTCTAGAAGTAGGAATATATGTTTGTAAATCAAGGGACGAGAAACTGGTAGTTTCTTATATGGGTCAAATAACATAGATGACTTAAGATGGGATATTAGGAAAATTACTTGCCCAGCATACAATAGCCTACTTTTTCTTGGCAGGAATTTCTGATTGGCTTTTTTTTTTTCATGACTTTCCTTTTAAAGTATTTTCATCTCAGATTACTAAACAAAGCTCTTGATAGTATGCGTGTATGCATAATTTTATAGTTACTCAATCCAAATTATCACTGGTTTTCTTTTTAAAAAGAAATTTAAATATACTAAAAAGGAGAAGTATAAAAATTTAAAAATTTCTAAATGAGTTTAGCTCTACTTTATCCAGCATTACTGGAAAGAAGGTAGAAACAACAGAGTGGGAAAAGCCTCTGGTGATTTGAAACACAGTTCAGTTGTCTCTCATAAATTTAAGATTAAGTGTCATATATGGGTGATAAAAGTGGCATAGGCTAGTTTTTATATACTCATTATTCACTTAGTTTGTCTTTTTCAATTAAAGCCAAGTCTATCTTTTTCATTCCACTGAGTTTACATTTCTTTTTCAATCACATGGTGAATACATTACAATAGATGCTACCTAACAGTGAATATAGTGTAAATCTCAGATTAATGTTTTATTCACTGTGGCTTCTTTGAAAATAAGATTTTGATCATTTTAAAGTGCTATTTATCAAGAGTCATCTTTTAGAGGCGAAAAATGTTCATCTCTATTCTTCAACAGTCCAGTTTCCTATCAAAATAAATCATTTAGCCTCCAAAGCCCATTTTGAAAATTTTGTCAGATGAATGGATGGTAAGACCCAGGTATGTTTTACTTATCATACTGTGAGAACTTCTTGTGCTTGCTCATGTCCCTTTTTCCATGTTTGAAAAGTCCACATTCAACCATGACCTATAAAAGTGCTTGAGTAATCAAGAGAAAGACATTTATTAGAAAAATCAGTAACTTTTCAATTAGCCGTTTCCCAACTTTGGGCATTGAGCTTAACTGGTCTACATGTACCCAGTGTACATGTAGATTTTATGTTTTCATAAACATAACAGATTTTATGTTTTCACCAGTGCCTGTTTGGTGAGACCATACCCTCCTTTACCAGAGATGAAAAGCTTCTCTTTTTGTTTTGGTGCCAACTTCAATTCTAGGCTGGAATTCTTACCACCTTAAGTTTAGTGATAGCACCTCAGTGAATACAAAGTGAAATTTGGCCCAATTCATAAAGTAGAGAAAGTTGTGGAATTAAGTAGTAAAGCCATTTGGGGTATGGGAGTATGGTTTGATTGGTTTTACACTCATTTTGTTGATATAGGGCTGAGTACATGGTAGTGGATTCACTTTAATTCTTGCCTCTCTCTTCTATACAATTCAGGCCATCACAGAGGTTTTGTGTGTGTGTCTGCACACTTGCATGCCTGCCCAGGGAGGTGAAGTATTGGCTGATTGGGGGACTAGGCAGAAGACACACCAGGTGTTATCTCTGTGACTTGTTTACACTCACCAGTCTGGAAGTCATATTCCAGGCTGTTTGCTGGTGGAGGATATGAAGGCAAGTGGTCAAAGCCTGGCTTTGTTTAAAAGTAGGAACCTGTGCTATGTACTCAGCTTGGAGAAGCTGACAGTTTATAGTCTGCAAGAATTTAAAAACGGTTATAACCTCGTGTGGTTTCACTTTTTCACTCTGTAATCAGTATGGAAATTGGTAGTAAACTGTTAGCGCGTGCGCCTGTGTGTGTGTGTATGTGTTAGATACCTGTCCTAGCCTTTGGGGCTCTAGGGAGGAGATGAGTGGCAGTTTTTCTAGGGGGTCGTATGTACAAGAAAAGAAAGAAAAAAAAAAAAGGAAAATTGGAGTACCATGCGGTGATGTGGTGTGTGTTAAGTATTTGCCTGTTAGGGATTGAGATGATTATTGAGAGTTTTCTTACTTAAACTGTTTGAGATTGCTGAGCCAAGACATGATATCATCTTTTAATTCTGTTTTCAGACCTTAACATTTATCTACAGAGCAGTCGCAAATCAGATTATTTTCAGTGGCCCTCTCCCCCTATCTTTACAGTTACACTAGATCAGGTTTACTCTTGACAGTGTTAAGGTGTAACAGGAGCAAAAATCACCACCACATTGGTACTCGCTGAGTAACTTTTTCCTTGATGATGACTTGGGGACAGAAGCGGATGGAGATGGGGTTAAATGCTGGTGGCTCTGACCTGCGGTCTAGGTGAGCGGCGGTGTTTAGGGGTTGACCCGCTGTTTGGGGGCGCCGGAACTGCGCTTTCTCCACGTGGCCGGGTGGGTCCCTAAGCTTCTCCTCTCCCGCGGAGTACGCGAGTGAGCCGAGATTTCCTCCTCCGAGAACGAGGAATTCTATCGAACTCACCAGGCCAAGAGGCCAACGAAGACGCAGGCTGACCTTTTCTTGTAATCTAATTACGGCTGTTCCCCGAATTACAGGCAGTCTGGAGTCAGTGAAATCTACATATTAACAGAGGGACACGACCACTAAAGGAAGGCAGGAGAGGGCTTGCTAGTTTACCGTTTGCAAGGCTATTCAGAGCACAATAAAAAGCTTCAGATCTCTTTTCCAACCTGCCAGGGAAGTGCTTGATTCGCCTAGGACTTTTATTGCTTGCTTTTGAAATATAACCCTGGCTCTGAGCTACAAAGTCACAGATCCATCCCATTTGTCTAGCTAGGGCGCTGCCCCAAACCAGTGCTCTCTGCTCCCAGCTCTGATGGCGGGAACCCTGGGGCTTAACATTCCAAGTGTCTCGGACTGCGGAGCTCAAGCATCTTACGGTGAAGCTGGAGTAACTTCTCAGCACCCACTCTATCTTTGCGCCGTGGGAGCCGGTCGGTGTTCGGCGAAAGCCGCGGGCACGTCCACGGGGTCTCCTGTGTCTGCGAGAGGCTGGTTTAGTTCGATTTCAAAATAAATGGGCACTGTATGGATTTTCAGAAAGAAAGACAAAAAAAAAATTTTTTTTTTTTTCAAAAACTTGAAGACCAGTTGAGTCTGTGGGCACCAACAAACTAAGAATATTTCAAGAATCACTTCCACTTTGAAGTTCTTGTTTTTAAAAAAAATAGAAAAAAAAGGGGGGGGTGGGACCCAAAGCAGGTTCTATGCTTTTCATATCTCCTTTGTGAAGTAATCTTAAAAAATAATCAATGTTTATTAACCTTTTTTGTTGCCTTAAACCGCTTTTCTGGGATAAGTTTAGGAATAAATACACTGACTACTCTAAAAATACAGAATTTTCCTCTTGAGCAATCTCTGAAGCGCCTCCCCCTAAGAAAACAAACTGCAGATTCTTCCTGAAGTCTCACACTCTTTCAACAAGTATTTCCTCATAAAATAGCATAGCCTCAATAATTTAAAAATGTTTTTTGGCACTGTTAGGAAACACTATATAGAACGTTAAGCTTTTTGTTTTCTGAGTTTTTATAGAACTGAAAAGACCTTGTAAAGGAATAACTCTTGGGCTGCAATTCGTTCTGTTATTGCTTCCGGAGATAGAAAATAGATCCCGTTTGTTTTAACTTGGATTGTATAATGAAAATGTAAAATAGGCAATTAAATACTTGTGTGGATGAGGGAATTAAAGACAAATACGGAGTGAGAGTTAAATTAAGCACACTATTTACCAGTCATTATGCCAGTGATTCTCCCAAGTACTGAGTGTACTTGGAGTAAGAGGTGCTACTCCTCTTACTTCACTTTCTTAGTCGATTTATTGGAGTCATCTCAAGAAGCCAGTGATTTTTTCCATTTCAGCTAATAATCTGAATGTCCAGAGGTTGCTTACTCCTCTGGGTACAAAATTTAGAGTTGGGAAGAGAGTGCTTTTTAAAAAATAAGTCTGGATGTTTTGAACTCATTTAGAGGTGTGGGTCTAATTTGCACTGGTACTGGATTATGTCTCTGTGTCCCCCTCTTCAAAACATGGACAGCTCAAGGAAAGAGAAGCTGTGACATTTTCCTTTGGTTTTTTAGATACTTTTAACATGTCAGTAATGGACTTCAAACCAGAGAGCTATTTAAAAAAATTATTCCAAGACTAAATTTTAATGATTTCACTTGTCATATTGATTTATTGAAAACTCACCTTTACATAATTTATTTAGAGTGTGTAGAATAACAGTTTAATCAGCTTTGCTCATTGGATCAAGGTACTTTTGTAATCGAGAATTTAAAATCAATTATAACATCTGCTTCAAATACTAGGTTTTAACTTGGTAATTATAAGTACAATTTATAATGCTTTGAGTTAATTAAATATAACATTATTGTATATTTTGATACCATCCTTTTATCAGTGTGAGTTAGGAGACAAATTAGTTAAATAAAAAGAAAATAGAACATATACACATCTCTTCAATATGAAATATGGGTGGTTTATAGGCATACCTACTGAAAAAATTTTAATAGTATCCTCTATATATATAAATATCTCATTGAGATTTGAAATTCTGATTATAAAATTAAAATTGTACATTATTTCATGAACAATAAGAGTGGGGCTATTATAAAATCAAACCAGTAAGAATTTGATGGCATTGCACATTAGAATTAAAAAGCAGCATAAAAGTTTATTAAATTAAAAAAGAAGGCTATGTGAAATTGTGCATGAGGCCATAGAAATATGTTTTCTGTTGGTTACTATATTTTAAAATAGTGGATAAATCTATTTTTGCCACTTTTCCCTTTATTTTAAGAAGTATTTCCAGGTAGTAATGCCAAGACAGGATACAGGAGCACACAAAACCACACAACTGATTATCTTTTTTATTTGAGAATAGCTGGCCAGAGTGGGTGGGGCAGGTAGGAAAGAAGAGGGTTTAATTTGGAAATCTTGGCTAGAATAAGGGATTTTTTTTTTTTTCCTTTAAAGCAGTTAAGCATGACATATGACTGAAAGTTGATTACACTGGGAAAAGCAGCCTTTGCCAGAGACATTAGCTTTTATTGATATAATATTGTGAATGACCTGTTCGTATAGGAACTTACAAAGTACTATAAAATAATAGTAACATATGCATGTAAACTCTGTGCTTGCTTTTATACAAGAGAATTTGTTTATGGGGCACCATAGTTTATTAAAACTTGCATATTTCTTCCTGGTTTAATGATGCCAAACATTCAAATAGCATTCGCTGTGCTAAGCATAAGTAGAACATACACATTTTATTAGCTAAGTGGTGAACAGATTTATCCAATTTAGTGTTTGAAACATACTTCAACTGTTATGCTTTGGATTGATAAATAACTGTAACAAATTGTACAGATATTAATACTTATGGGTAGAAACAATCATTATCCTATTTGTCTTCACAAAAAAATGATTCTTTCCTATAATTTGTGTCCTTTTTCTTATATTTCATGGTTTAGATGTTGAAACATTTGTAGCAGACATACTGAGAGGGGAAAATTTATCCAAGAAAGCAAAGGAAAAGAGAGACTCTCTTGTTAAGAAGATAAAAGATGTAAAGTCTATGTAAGTCACTTACTTGCCTTTTATTACTTATTTCTTACTCAGAAGAGGTGTAATTAACATTTTAATGAAGGACTGATAATTGTGGAATTAAATTTTTTAGATTCTAATCTAATTGAAGTATTTTAAAGGACAAACTATTTCTACTATAATAATTTTTAAAAACAGACATCCTTATCATAAAACCCTTTTTTGTGAAGGCTCTTGATTATCTATTTTTCTAAGTATTTCTGCAAAATCCAACTGTTTATTTTGGTTACTTGCGAAAATATTTGGTTTCACTAATAAGGCTTAGGTAGGTTGAGAATTTTAACATGAATATGGAAAATACCTCCAGATACTCAAATGAATAAATGTAATTTAAGTTGTACATTAGCAATATATTCTAATTTTACTACCATAACTTGAGTCTTTAAAAATACCTTTAGTATAAATTCGTTAGCCTTTTGGAATTACCATTTCAGGGTAGGAAGTAGTTTTTTTCTCTAAATATATATTCATAGTATAGATTTTTAAATAGATTTGAATCATTGCCACTGATTAAATCTTGTTTTGATTTGTTAACCTTTATTTTAAAATATAATGTTCTTGCTTTCTTTTACAGTTATCTTCAGGAATCTCAATACAAAGGTAAATTTTCAAGTTTTGGTAAACCTGTCATTTTTTTTTCCCTTGCAGAGATTTTCAATAGGAAAATCTGACACATGCTGAAATTTGATAGTTGGAATCAAAATTTAAATTTCAGTGTTGTATACCTAGACTTTCAAGATGAGAGTGCTAGCTCCCCCTGCTGAGAATAAAATTAAAAAGCTTATCTAGCTTTTTGATAGCATCTTTTTATCAGTGTGAGTTAGGAGACAAATTAGTTAAAAACCCTGCACCGTCTTTTGATACAGAAATCTGTGTTTAACATTCTTAGGTTTTGTGGTTCTTAGAGTTCACGGTGGCAGAAATTTGTTAAGAAAGGTATATACCTGCAGTTATACATGGAAGACTTTGGTGAGCCAGAGGGAAGATACCAACGCAACACCCTTTAATCCTGCAGAGATTACTTTATAGTGGTGATGGGAGCAGGAGGGCCTGTGACTGAGTGCTCATAGATGACATTTCTAAAGGATAATTGTTTTGAAAACTATGAATTTTTGTTTGCGAATGTGAGTAAAATCTGTTTCACGTGCTAGTTTTTATTATTCTTGTGTTTCTTTTGAGATGAATAAATGTATGCAGTAGACATTTTCAGAGAAGGTAATTCAGTTTCCTTTTTTGGAGATATGTGAGAGTGCTGGTAAGCTGATTGTCTTCCTTTAGATTTGAGAGACAGCTGCTGAGTGTACTGAAAACCAAGTTTAGAAAGGCGTAGGAAGTCTCCACCTGGGACGTCTTCAGTTTTGTAAGAGAAACTTGGGATGGCCCTTACTCCCATGATGCTAATTCATGGGTCATGACCTGAAGCCTGTGGATGCTGGTATGAGGGTCAAAACATGAGGTCAGTTAACTTTGTGGAGCTAGGCTCTGGGTTTGGGAGGAGTCGTGTAGCATCTTCTAACTGGGGTTAGTTAGCAGATACCACAGAGTAACTCGTATCTCTGCTAACTGATAAGTGAGAGAGTAATGACAGTTTCAGTAAACCAAGTACTTAAGCAGACAAACCTAAAATCAAACAGTTAAAAGGAAGCCACAGTTTCTTTTCACATTGTCATCTAGATTGTTGTGATTGGAGGAAATAAGAGTTTTTTTTTCCATGTTAAATTTTTAGACACTATTAAATAAAGGGAAGAGCAGGAAACTTCTCCTCTCCACAAATGCCTACTTATTTGTACTCTACAATGAATCCTGAACTGTGGGTTTAATCATGTTGCATTTTGCTTAGTTGAGTATAGAAATAATGCATTTATGCATTTTAATTATGATAACTTTTATACAAAGCACTGTTTATAGGGGAATATTACATGTCAGATTCTGCCTTTTTTCCTAAAACATAGATTTTGTTCTAGTGACTGTTGGACTCTCATTGTGACTTCATTATTTGTACATTAAACATTTTTAAGATAAGAAAATGTGAGAGTATAAAGTCATTGCAGAATTGCATATGATTCAATAATGGGATAGGAATTTTCCCTTTGGTATTCTGGTTTAGGACTTGTTCAGGTGTGTGGATATTAAAATTACATTACTGAGATACATTCTTTGTCTCTAAAGAGAATGGAGGTTTATATAGTATTTGATAAAAATTGAAAAATGAGCCTAGAATACGAGTTCAGATAACACAGAATTCAGAGATTCCCCGTAATCGTTTTCCTCTGAATAAGTCATTTGTAGTTCAATACTGCTGTATTGAGTTAACTAATCACCAAGAGTGCCTGTTCAAAAGTAAGCCTGTGGATAAATTAGATCTATACCTTGGAGAAATATGAGAAGCTAAGTAATTGTATGCCATTCTACCCTTAAAGTATAATTCAGCTGTTCTAAAAAGACTACTCATGTCGTTTGTTAGAAATATTATAGGGATATTAGTACAGACTTAGTTGTTGAATAAGCAGTTGTTCAAAATACATCTTTTTTTAAAAAATAAGAATTTATTAATAGATCCTATATTGAATAAATTTAGTTCATCTAAATATATTTTGATAATGCTGCTTTTCTTCTTTTTCCTTACATTTTCTTCTTGGAGTTTTTGGAATGTCTTTATCCAAGGAGACCTGGGCAGAATTCCTTTCGGCTGTTTCCTCTCTCTCAGGTCAATATGGGGTCACAGTGAAGTGACCAGAGGCTGTTTTCCTCCTTTTTACCTTTATATTCCTATTTGTTTCAAGTACTGTTTTTTACATGATGGTTAAGTACCATTTTAATAATATTGGGAGAAAAAAGGACCTGGAAGAGCGTTCTTAAATAAAGTGAATTAATTCACATTTATTCATCTTGAATAAATGACTTGTTACTTTCTCTAATGTACACAGATGTCTGTCATCCTTCCTTGCTTTCCTCTCACATCTCTTCTTATAACCGTTAGATATTGTACGTGACATAACTATCTAACCATAGTTTTTTATTGTTAGTTGCAATATAGCCTCATAATATAAAGTGTACTCCTAAATATAGGCTTCATGCCCTAGAATTATATTAATTTTAGGATTGTGATTGTTTTAGAATTTGTTCTCTGTCACATGATAAGGTCATAGCACTCTTAAATGTGACTTGAAATACATTACTACTTGAGTAAACAGTGTTGTTGACTGAGTATGAAATATAATTTTCTAATACATATTAGGTATATAATAAAAAAATTTACTTGTAGTTGTATCTTGTCCTTATATCAGGCTTGTTTTACTCCAGTGATGACTTTGGTATTATTATTTTCTTTACAGAATGATTAAGATAATGTGAAGATAGCTATGCATGGCACATAGTGTTCAGTGTTATATTAATGTGTATTCTCAGATTCAACTTCATTATCAAGAAGATTTAGTAAATCTTGATTTATAATTCAATCTTCAAATAAACTTCAAGGAAACCATAAATTACTAAAAGAAGGGCATGCATTATTAGCATGAGACAAATATTTTCAAGAGAATATTTTTCAAATATTGATGTCTACAGCTTTAAAAAATGTGAACATATTACAGTTCCCTTTAGATGTCATAACTAAAAACGCTTTCTCCTTTAAAATATTTTTCCTTAAATTAAAACTATTTAGTGGATTTTGTCCTAAAACTCCATTGATGTTGAATATGAATAGATTTACTGAGAAAGCAACTTCCTTTGACCTCATTGGTATTATTAAGTTTATTAATAAACTGCTTTTTTGAGTAACAAGGTGGTTAGGTAAGAAGGGACCCATTTTAGTTGGTTCTGATGGAATCCTTGAGAGCAGCAGAAAAGTCATTTTGGATCATGTTAAATTTCCTTTCTTTTACCCTTCCTAACATAGTATATGTTCCGTTGAAAGTTAGCTCCCCAGTGAAATCTGCACAAATAACTTGCAGCTCCTCCACCCCATCTCTGGCCTTATACAAATGGGTTAAGCATATTTGAGTTTGGGGGCTATAGCAGTAGAAGTGTATTTCAAAGATAGTGCTTGAGGAATGGTATCCTTCCTTTAAAACTGCTTCATATTTGCATGCTATAAATTAGCCCTTGTGTGGTAGGAGAGTTGTGGAGAGAATCTTACTTGTGGTGAATCAAATCTTCCAAATTTTTAAGAGTTAAACTACAGATTCCATTAAGAAGTGACAAGTTAAATGCTTAATTATGTCTATTTAGCTGTGTATTATTACTTAAGAAATTATTTTGGACACATAAACTAAGTAGAAAATTAGGAATTAATATTTTTCATTCAAATAATTTCCCCCACCGAGTTTGTCTTTCATTTTCTGTGAAAGGGAATGGTTATCATCTGAATTTTAGATATGTTATTTAGTTTAATGTTTACCTGATTGCATCTAAACCAGGACTATATTTGCTAAAACAAGCAGTAGATTGGTTAAATCACCTTTCGTAGTGGGAGAGCTCATCACTGTTCAATTGCTATTGGGCTTTTATCTCCAGGCATTTAGGAAAACATTAATTGATCATGGAGCTATGTGAAAAAGAAGGGATAATAGTGATTTGAAACCAACTATTAAAAATTTAAAAATGTTTTTCAAAGAAATATGTTGCTGTGGTACGATTAAGCCTTGATTTTGCTGTGTTGTTTAACTCGCCAATGAAATTATAGGATGAGAAGTCTTGGATCATTGTCTTTTAGATTGTTAACTTTGTATCGTTAATTAAACTTTTGAAAGTTGTGGGATAAATCAAATGCTTTTCTAGGGAAACAAGAAACAGTATTAATGAGCAACAACCCTATAATTATCCTTCTGAGTACATAACAGGGACACATTCATGTCTTTTCTTTGCGCAATAACTTTTACAAAGAAGTATTTTTAAACTGATCATTAATTTTATGACCATAGAAATGAGATGCAAAATTTATGCTGTTGTCATTGGCACAGGCTCAAGGCACCACTGACATTATGTGTGATTGTAATAGAATGGCTGCCAACTAATGATTCTGTAGACATTTCATTTGAGCAAGCTTTTCCTTTAGATGTCTGATTAGCTGTAATGCTTTCAATTATGTCTGTAAATTGTATTGGATACGTTTACCTGATGCTCATTGTTGCTTTGGAGTTCAGCTTTCTATTACACATACACAAGTTGAACATTTTCCTTTTAATTTATCGAAATCTTTGTAGGTATAGCTAGCTGCAAGTACTCAGCCCCTGGGGAGAAAAAATGCTTTGTACTACTCAACAGCGACCCCTGTGTTCAATTAAGGCCCCTTATAATATAGCTGCTCTTTGTTGAGTTGAAAAAAAATTAAAGAGTCAGGGAAAAGGGGTAAATCATCACTGAACAACAGTAACATGAAGACCATTTTGAAAAATGATGTGTTTTTTCAACTTCATGCAAGTTAAAAAGGGAATAACCCTGTACAGATACCACAGAGATTCATCTTCTTTACTTTCTGAATTAAATTCAAGGGAAGCTTAAAAAGGCGGGGGGAGGAGGCTGGGAGGGAAGAAATAAGGCCAATAGCAGTATGTAATGTATTTTTGTCTTAGATAAATATAAATGCCATAGTAATTTAAAAAACCAATCTATGAAATGAACTACAGTTCTTAGAACGGGGAAATTGAAGATAATTTCACTTTACAATCCAAACTGTTCTTTTTTTTTTTTTTTTTAAAAGCACAAAAACAAATATAAAACCCACAGAGGTCTTTAACATGTCAGTGACTAATTTGTGTAGAATATTCTTCCCTTATATTAAATATTATTGTATTTATAGCTTTAATAGTGATCTTTTTGCTGTGTATGTGTATATACATGGATATATACACAAAATATACAATAGATGTTATCCAAGGGTAATAAACTAATTCTGATTTTTTTAAATTAAAAAATTTTTTGTTTATTTCCACATAGAGTTTAATAGATTTAAGCCTGAGCACCTGAATTTTTAAAAAGATTCTTTCCATGAATCATTAGCTTTATTGTCATGTTTATATAGTCTTAATAGTATAATGTGCTAACTGCTAAGTTATGGTGGTGTGGTTGAAATGTCCTAATACTTTTTTTCACAGCAAGATTTATAGTTCATGATATACCTTAGAAAATTTATAAGATAAAACTTCTTACTTTGTTAGGGATAGAAGGATATGCTAACAATCTTGAACAGTTGGGAATTTTGTGGTCTTTACAACTGTGTATCCCATGAGCTATTATTTCATGTTCAAACATATTTTTACTAGAATTTTGTGAGGTTCTGTCTTACCTCATATTTTAAATCAGACCACTCTTCATTCCATAAGAGAAATATTACAAAGAATCACTGAATGTTCTGAGAAGTACTTTGATCATCTTGAAAAAAAGATAAATTAAGATCTGAAGAAAGAGCAATATTTGTACATGTTTCTTGGAATTTTAATTGGGAAAAAAGCATCAGCAAGTATGGTGCACGTAATGGTGTGATCACTAAGGATGATAAGGTAGTCATCTCTATAGTCTGCTCTCATTGGCTTGGTGGGAGATGTCCTTATCTTTACTTCCAGGGTAGGGATGATAAATGTTGATAAAATGTCAGAATTTTAAGAAAATAGGTACGAATATTGATTTTTATTATTTTGAAAGTATTGTCTTGAAAGATGCTATTTTCTCTACCAAAATATGGTGAAAGTAGGGTGCAACCCATCAGAAGGATGTCAGAGAATTACAGACATCCTTTTGGAGAGCCCAGTAGCTTTAATCTGGATCTGCCCAACAACTGTGATCTAAAAAGTGATATTGAGGCACTCAAGGGTTCCTACGGAGATTTTTCACTAACGTTTTTAGTTTTTTAGGTAATACCTCAGGCGGCTGGTTTTCTCTTGAATTTCTAACAAGTAGCTTGAATTGTTAACAAATCATTGATATGTATTAAGCATACCTTTTTCTTTCTTGTTGAATATAGATGAAGAACGAGTGATTAGGTATGGCTAGTATATAGCAAATGTTTGAATCACTCTTTTAAACAATTATTCTAAATGAGTATATGGAAAAACCCAAACCACAAGATTTTATTGTGGAGATTAAATGACTTCACCCAATCAGCCTAAGGTTTGGAAATCATCTAGAAAATTAGCTAGAATATAAAAAAATAGCATATCACTGAATGAAAAGTTGAAAGTGTCTAGTTTGTAAATCACCTTGTCTGAATTTAAAAGGTTTATATGGATTTTAAAGCAGTTTTTCTGTAAAAGATTCCTGCTCTTAAAATTGAAACTGAGTATCTTTAATTTGTTCAAGTGTAATTGTGTGATTTTTACTGAAAATGTAAAATGTTCATATGGCTTTGATTTATCAATTTCTCATCATCATTTTTCCAGTTATTGAGTAGGTAAATGGAATTAACTAGAATTATTTTTTCTTGTGCTTGCCATGATTTTTTTTGGTTGCTCTTACTGTTATTTTGGTTTTGTTTGTTTTGGATACACACCATGTTTTAACCTGCTTCTACTATTTTATATTCATCTTTGTAGAGACCATAATAATTTTGTAACTTGTACCCTTCCTTTTGTAACAGAAAGAAGCAGTTGTATACTGACTTTCAAAAACTATTACTTTTATCTAAATTACAACAGATATACTTTAAAATAGGATCTGTTTTTACCTAGTTCAAAAAGTTTTCTTCTTCCATGAAAGCGACTGAATTTAATAGTACAATTTACCTCTTTGACAAAGTAACACTTTTTAAAGATGGCTAAATTATAAAAGACTTTTCTCTGATTCTTTTCTGTTTGTTTTTTTAAATAGTATTTTTAAATTTACTTTTTATTTTATATTGGGGTGTAGTTGATTTACAATGTTATGTTAGTTTCAGGTGTACTGCAGAGTGGTTCAGTTATAATGTGTATCCATTCTTTTATCTCTGATTCTTTTATAGGTGATGCAGAAGATGGCGAAGAATATGATGACCCTTTTGCTGGGCCTCCAGACACTATTTCATTAGCCTCAGAAAGATATGATAAAGATGATGAAGCTCCCTCTGATGGTATGTTACATTTTCCCATAGAATATACCTCTTGACACTCTTAACACAGAACAATGGAATATGTAAAGGTGGTGATCTTGTCAGAAAGCAGATAAAGAAGCTTCAGTTAACTTACCTTTACCAGAACCTTTTAAGGAACAGAAGAGCTCTCTCTAGTGGTTTTCCTAAGTATGTAGTTCCTTCCTCTCCTAGAAAATTTTCTTTACTTGAATTTTGAGGACAGTACTTGTATCATATGATCATATAAATATTATTAGTATACTTGTTGGTTAATTTAATATTATCAGATTCTTGCTTAATTTTATTGGGCTGCTTAATGGCTTGTTGTATTATTTATTTTATAAATAATGAAAAAGGTTTTTGATCTCTTTTTTCCTGAAAACTTCATACAAAATGAGTTCATAAAATATTAAATTAATTATTCCTACATTGCCTTCTCTCATCGAGACAAGTTTTCATCAAATGCTTCTTTTATATACATTTTAATTTTTCTAATTGTCATCTAAAAATATCCCACATTATACAATAATATTATGGTATTTTGTATTAATTGAAATGGTAATAAAATTGATTCTTTATCTCTTAGTAATTTTTAAAAACTTCCAAAGTTAATGAAACTTGTTTTTACTGTAGCATGTACTTTGTTGTGCCACCCAGTTGAGTGCATCTGAACTATAGAGACCTATGAGGGTGATATATAGTTACAAATTAAGAATGCATATTGATAAATTAGCCATGCATATTAATTTGTGGCACTCAAAGTTTCACATAGACATAGAAATGAATAATGCCTTCTGCCACTATATGATGATCAAACTGTGCAGTTCCATCTCTAAATACAATTGCTGAATGAAAATATGCTTCCTGCAACAGAGCACTCCACATTTTATGTTATCCAGATTATTCCCTTTGGAAACATAAATTGCTTTTATGAGGTATAAAATTATGTCTATTGCAGAACAGGGATAAGTCAAGTACATGCATAAGTGATAAACATTCTAACCACTGATTCAGAACAACACAATCTTTTTTTTTTATATTCAGAACTTTGTACAATGTGTAGCAACAATAATCATATCCATTTTGTGTTGAATTTTACATTTTGGCAAACATTTAATATCTACTTTTAAAAGGAAAGAATTTCTCTTATAGGCTCTATTTTTTTTAAAAAAATGCCTATTTCTCTTCAGTTACACTTAGTATATGAAACAGAGCATTACCCTTTCTAACTTATCTTCAAAAGCATTTCTACTAGAAAATGTTTTATCATTGATGAAGTAATATTTTCAGGCAAAACAATAAATTATTGTTTGGGTTGAACTATTTTTCAGACACATTACAATGTTTTGTTTTGCTTGTCTGTAAAATGTTAGTATACAGCAGTGAGTTTGTTTATATGTATACATGTATGAAGAATATTTATCTTATGAAAATATATATACATATACATACATACAAATATATTCATAGAATATATATGCTCAGGCTTTCTCAAAATAGCATAAATATTTTTATGTACAAGAGAGCATTATGTACCTTCTTGAAAAAATCACAACCTAAGAAATCCAACAATTAAATATCTGTGAGAGCCAGTGATTTGTTAGGAAAAGTGAATTGCTATTGTATAGTGCATTTACATGATTTTTTTTATGGGTAAATAATGTATCATATGTTTGTTTTCATAACCAGATATACAGGAAATATATTAATAGCACAAGAAGATTTATTGTTAAAGCATTGTCAATATTTGAATATTGTTTAATAAACTATATTTGTGTGTAACATTTAAATTTTAACTTGTTAAATATTGCATTTTCATCAGTGTTTAAGCAATTCCTAGATTGAAATTTTAACCTCTGGTATTATTCATTTTTGGTATATAAGCAGCGCAATTTTTGATAATTTTATATTTTCTCCTAAGAATGTTATAAGTTAATTTAAAACTACTACTTGAACTTTTAATTTCCACTCTGAAGTATTATCTAATCGTATTGGTGTTTCCTCCCTGCAAGTTAGATTTCGTATGTGTTCTCTTTCCTTTGCTGAATGAAGTTTCCTTCATTGTGTGACCTCAGTCTAATGATATATTAATTATAAAATGATAATGCATTTAACAATAAGTGTAACTAAATTAGCATGGGTCACCAAAAGGCCTTTTGTCAAATCAGATTGTTGTTTTGTCCTTTTGACTTTTACCTTATGGTAGGCACTAAACAAAGTATTTCAACTTTGATGGATTATAAACTCCAAACATGATATGTATTTTTCATAATGCTAATGTAATTTTCAAGGTACTGAAAAGGTCAAACCTGCACATCTCTGTGCATTCTAAGTCTGTCTTTTCCTTTAATATTTCTTTTTCTCTGTTCCTCTGGTTCAAAAGTTCACTCAGTTCCCAAATGGCTACCTAATTTTCCAGTTATTCCCTCAAGCCATATGTGTTTTGGTTTCTTTATGGTTTATTAGGTACTGTAGGAAAGTAGCATAAGTTATATCTTCTAATGAAATTCAAGCACACTTCAGTGATGCTTCGACTTGATTGCTGATAGCAATTAAATCACAGCCAAGGAGAATAATGCATATTCTCACAAGGTCCAGACGCCCTATAGAAATTGAAAGGGAATGAAAATAGAAAACAAAAACAAAGTCTTCAAACCCTGCCAGACACACTGTTTCCAGCCTGCCTTTTTTTTTTTTTTATTGGCCAATTGCCTGATTGATAGCAAAATCATAACTTGCTGCATGCTAACAGGCAGAGTTCACTTGTAGGTTATTGTGAACTGATAAAGGGTTAGATGGAGTTTTGATTTTCGCATTGGACCTTGGTGCGCTGGATTAATGGAATTTCAATGAGCGACTAGAGTAGCCACAGCTTTGTCAGAGAAACAAATGGAGATTCTATAGTCATGTCTACTCATTAATACTAGTTGCCTGAAAGGTGTGCTGCTTCCCTATACAAAAGAGTTGATAAAATTGATTTTCGAATGGTTCTTTGAAAAAAAGTACCTTATTGATGAGCAGAATTGTAACATAAATGGTGACAGATTTTCGTAAAGCTTGTAGCTTAAAAATATTGTACTTTGTAATTTTTCTTCTCTCTCTTTGGAAACACTTTTTAATTTTTGAGGGAAATACATTTCATAAATGATTTCATGACTGCTGTTAGTTACATTTTGATTTGGTAACACAAAAATTATGTTTATTAGAAATTTCATTTTATTAACTTTATGCTCTTATTTTTTTTGAAAAACTTAAATCATAATGGTTTCTAGGCTTTTGTAGGTCACTGTTAGTTTAATGCTATCATATGGCTGGATATATTGAAGTGTTAATAGAAATGATGCATGTCAGTAATCATATAAAATTAGAGATAATAAAACTTAAGACCTTGAAGAATATCCCTTATCATACATGTTACAATGTTTGTTTAGGCACTAAGACAGTAGATGCAGGGTAGCTTTTAGATACCATATAATGACTTGGGTTTCTGTTTTTCTATTCTGAAACCATTTTTCATTCATTTCCATTATTTGTGAAAGAAAGCTTCTCACTGTGTAGCGTGGAAAGTCCCTAAGGTAAGGTGAAAGGATTCAGTGAGCTAGAAGACGTGTATTGGCTCGCCCATCGATGTTAGGTCGAAGAATCCCAGTGGACATTTGTTACAAATCTGATTCAGTCCTAGACCATAATCACTTTGTGGATAGAATCTGGAACCTCTAGGGCATGCATATAGAGAGACAAAATGAAGCTTAAGATAGAAGAGAGTCATTCGTTGTCCTGGTATTTTCTTAACTAAAAATTTCCAAGTAATAGAGGTTACTAAAAACTGTGGACATTACAAGAACATAAGTTTGTATGAAAAAATACTTGTTTAGGTATGCAACTATTTTAAAAGTTTGGGATTAAGAAAAAAGGCTATGCTGTTTTGATCATCATTTATAATAGTAGAATATGTTTTCTCGTTTTTTGGTATAGTTCTGAAGAAAAATCACTATATGAAAATTTGAATTTATAAAGCATATAAATCATTAATTCCAATTGATTACTTTGATTATCTCTATGATGCCTATAAATAATGAACTCTCTTAATGCATCTACAGCCAGTTTAGATATATACACTTCTGTGTGCACAATCTAGATTTAATGTGTCCGTTTTTACACATTATACACCATCTTTTGAGGAAGATTTTTCTTTTTAATGTAAAGTTTAGGTATAGCACTAGTCAGTTCTTATAAAAGCCAAGCAATAGTTGTGTTATTTTTCTCTGTGTTCCAGTAGAATGTAAGTAATGTTTAAAACCAGGAAAAGCAAGGTTCTTTTCTATGGCCAAGAAGCCTATGGGATCCTGCCCAACCAGGGATGGAATCCATACCCGCTTCAGTGGGAGTGCAGTTTTAACCACTGGACCACCAACGAAGTCCAACAAGTTTCTTTCAGTAACTGGCCTTTTAGGGTAAATGTTTTCCAACCACAGTGTCATGTGGCTTTTGATAGTAAAAATCATGCTATGTAATTTAATCTAAATTTTGAGAATTTAGATTAATTTGCAACTTACACATTTCTTTGTATACATAACCTATTGTTGCACTTGTGTTTTTATTTTTATTTTTTGCTTTCTTTTTTTTACAATTGAATTTATTTATCTGTTTTTGACTGTGCTGAGTCTTCATGGCTGTTCTCTAGTTGTGGTGCATGGGCTACTCCTTGCATGCTGTTCCCTTGTTGTGCAGCATGGGCTCTCGGGCATGAAGGCTTCAGTGGTTGTGGCATGTGGGCTCAGGAGTTGTAATTCCTGGGCTCTAGAACACAGGCACAATAGTTGTGGCCAGTGGGCCTGGCTGCTCCTTGGCATGTGGGCTCTCCCAGAATTAAACTCTTGTCTCCTGCACGCTCAAGTGGATTCTTTACCACTGAGCCACCAGAGAAGCCCTGGGCGTTCCTTTAATATACCATTTGCTAGCTTGTGTTATAGTAGTATGAGAACAGTGCTTATTTTAGTCCTTCTGTAATATGGATAGTCTAACTTCAAGTACTTTGGTAGAAGTTAGGGGTTATAGTTTGGGGAAATGACAAAAAGTAGAAAACATATTTTTACACTCAATATTGTGTGTTTGGAGATATAAAGTATTGTTGTTCGGTCACTCAGTTGTATCTGACTCTTTGCGACCCCATGGACTGTGGCATGCCAGGCTACCCTGTCCTTTACCGTCTCCTGGAGCTTGCTCAAATTCATGTCCATTGAGTCAGTAATGCCATATAACCATCTCATCCTCTGTTATCCCCTTCTCTTCTTGCCTTCAATCTTTCCAGTATCAGGGTCTTTTTCCAGTGAGTCGGCTCTTCACATCAGGTAGGCAAAGCATTGGAGCTTCAGATTCGGCATCAGTCTTTCCAGTGAATATTCAGGACTGATTTCCTTTAGGATGGACTGGTTGGATCTCCTTGCAGTCCAAGGGACTCTCCAGAGTCTTCTCCAACACCACAGTTCAAAAGGATCAGTGATTCAGCACTCAGTCTTCTTTATGGTCCAACTCTCATATCCATACATAGCTACTGGAAAAACCATAGCTTTGATTATACAGACCTTTGTTGGCAAAGTGATGTCTCTGATTTTTAATATGCTGTCTAGGTTTGTCATAGGTTTTCTGCCAAGGAGCAGTCTTTTACTTTCATGGCTGCAGTCACCATCTGCAGTGATTGTGGAGCCCCCCAAAATAAAGTCTCTCACCGTTTCCATTGTTTCTCCATCTATTTGCCATGAAGTGATGGGACCGGATGCCATGATCTTAGTTTTTCAAATGTTGAGTTTTAAGCCAACTTTTTCAGTCTCCTCTTTCACTTTCATCAAGAGGCTCTTTAGTTCTTGGCTTTCTGCCATAAGAGTGGTGTCATCTGCGTATCTGAGGTTATTGATATTTCTCCCAGCAATCTTGATTCCAGCTTGTGCTTTGTCCAGCCTGGCATTTTGCATGATGTACTCTGCATGTAAGTTAAAGAAGCAGGGTGACAATATACAGCCTTGGCATACTCCTTTCCCAATTTGGAACCAGTCTGTTGTTCCATGTCCGGTTCTAACTGTTGCTTCTTGTCCTGTATACAGATTTCTCAGGAGGCAGGTAAGGTGGTCTGGTATTCCCATCTCTTTAAGAATCATTAAGTTCTAACAAGGAAGATTCCAAAAGTGGTAACTAGTATGTGTTAAAATATCTATTTGATCTGGTCTGTGCCAGGGCAAATAATTGGTTTCATTGATTTTCTTCCCTTATTTGTTGATTAAATCAGTTATATGTTTTGGCATTATGTTGAATAAACCAAAACATAAACTTTATGCTTTTATTCTGAGAGGTTGTGGAGTCAATTGTAAACTGAGGGCTTTTTTTTTCTTTTTTGATTGAGCTTTACATGGTTCCTAAAGTTTGCTAGAGAGAAAGTGGGAGAACATTCAGAGTAGAAGTCTAAAAACCAGGTTTTCATACTGACTGATAATCATTTTGTTGTCAAGGTGAAGTCACTCAGCCTCTTTGGCTTTTTATTTTCTGAGTTGTGAAATGAAGAGTTTGGACTAGATGATTATTTAGAAGTTCCCTGAATCTCCAAATGCTTGTGTCCACATTTCAGAATTAGTAAATGTAATGATGGCACAGAGATGATTTCCTTGAGGAGGTAATAACCAGAAGTGATGTTGAATAGGAAGGAGTGGAGGGGGTCTTGCTGCTGCTGCTGCTGCTGAGTCACTGCAGTCGTGTCCGACTCTGTGTGACCCCATAGATGGCAGCCCACCCCCCCACCCCCGTCCCTGGGATTCTCCAGGCAAGAACACTGGAGTGGGTTGCCATTTCCTTCTCCCGTGCAGGAAAGTGAAAAGTGAAAGTCAAGTTGCTTAGTCGTGTCCAACTCTTAGCGACCCCATGGACTGCAGCCTACCAGGTTCCTCCATCCATGGGATTTTCCAGGCAAGAGTACTGGAGTGGGGTGCCATTGCCTTCTCCAGAGGGGGTCTTAGAGGTAAGCAAATGGTGGGCAGTAAAAGCCAAATAACAAATTAAGGAGTTCACCTTTGATAGTCCCAAATTAAGAGAGGCCTGAAGCAATAGACTGATGTAATGAGTGCATATTTGAGGGAGATTGTCCTGGCGGTTAATTGTTGGATGAATTAAGGTAAAGAGACGGTCTCATGGAGGTAGCAAGCTAAATGCTTTGCTATTGGATTGCCCAAAAAGTTCGTTTGGATTTTTCTGTAAGCTGTTAATGTTATTTTTAACTTTGACAGTGTCTTTGTGAGGTAGATATTATCACTGTTTGACCATGGATAGATTAAGTGAAGGTCACATAAGTGGCAGAACTGAAATTTGAATTCATGTCTGACTTAAAGAACCAGGCTCTACTCTCAAAACCACTATATTTTGCCTCTTCTCCTACTAAAATATTGTTGCTCTTGGTTCAGAGGGTGTTGATAAGAGCCAGGGTTAGTGTAATAGACATTGCATTGAAAAGGAAGGGTTTCTCTTAACCCCTCCCTACCCAAACAATGGACTGCAGACCAACTACAACAGTGTCACCTGGGAGCTTGTTAGAAATGCTCAGTCCCTGTCCCCACCAACACCTACTGAATCTGAGTTAGCATTTAAACAAGAGCCCTAGGTACCAGGAAAGTTTGAGAAGCTCTCTTCTAATTGCATTGATTACATTGGCCTTTGTGGCTGGAAAGAAAGGTGAGCCATTGTACTTGGGCTGAATATGCAGGTGTGTAGTAGGCATGGCACCGAACAATCCCTAGAAGTAGGTAAAAATATTCTTTACTTCCTGCACTCTTCTGTGGTCCCTGAACTCGCTGTACAGGGCCCCTTCCCAACACTACTGTCTGTGGGTAGCTGTCCCATTTCTGAGTATGTTTCCCTCTCAAATCAAACTCTCAGTTAAGTACATTGAAAAGGCTCTGATAAATTACCCCCAGGAATGTTTGCATGTTAATAGAGGAATAGCTTAACCCAGGGGAGGTCAGTTCCCACTCACAGATCTTTTTTTTTTTTTTTTCTTTTTTTTTTATTATTACTATTTTTTTTTTCCAGTGGGTTTTGTCATACATTGTTATGAATCAGCCATGGATTTACATGTATTCCCAATCCCGATCCCCCCTCCCACCTCCCTCTCCACCCGATTCCTCTGGGTCTTCCCAGTGCACCAGGCCGGAGCACTCGTCTCGTGCATCCCACCTGGGCTGGTGATCTGTTTCACCATAGATAGTATACATGCTGTTCTTTTGAAATATCCCACCCTCACATTCTCCCACAAAGTTCAAAAGTCTGTTCTGTATTTCTGTGTCTCTTTTTCTGTTCTGCATATAGGGTTATCGTTATCACCTTTCTAAATTCCATATGCATGTGTCCCACTCACAGATCTTTAGATACCAGCACTTGGCCGTGGTAAAGATATTTTTGGCTATTGCAGAATACTGTATCTTAAAAGATTTAGGCACATACCAGACTTATCTTCCTTGATGTGTGTTATATATATATATATATATATATATATATATATATATATATATATTTGAATTTGGTCTGCAGTCTTTGGTTGAAGTCGCAATGTACAGCTTCCTGTTTTCAGTCGTGTCTCCTTTTTGCAACCTGTCCCAAAGTGTGAATTAATAATAGTTTCAACATTGAAAAGCAAAGGTTAAGACCATAGACTGGCCCACTTGATTTTAGGGGAAGGCGTTCTAGCCTGGCACAGAATTCCAAAGAGAGCTCCCTTCCTCTGAGACAGATTCATTAGAGGTGACTGTTCTGGTGGTTGGGGTAGCATCTTTAGGAAGGAAACAGGATTAAGCCATCTTTGTGTGTTAGTCATGGGCTTCCCTGGTGGCTCAGATGGTAAAGAATCTGCCTGCAGTGCAGGAGACTTGGGTTTGATCCCTGGGTCAAGAAGATCCTTTAATTAATATTTATTGAGAAATAAGCCTGGCTGGGAAAGATTGAAGATGGGAGGAGAAGGGGATGACGGAGGATGAGATGGTTGGATGGCATCACTGACTCAATGGACGTGAGTTTGAGTAAACTCCAGGAGTTGGTGATGGACAGGGAGGCCTGGCATGCTACAGTCCATGGGGTTTCAAAGAGTCAGACATGACTAAGTGACTGAACTGAACTGAAGTCTGGCACTGAACCGATTCCTTCATGTACATTATTTACTTTAGTTGACTCAGAACTGCCTCATGTGGGAGACATTTTCTCTATTTTGCTGTTGTGGAAACTGAGACTCAAAAGTTTTAGGTCTCTTGACTGTCATATCCAACTTAGAAATGGCAACTTCAGTTCCTTTGATCCTTTTATGCCATGCTACTTAAAAAATTGGACTAGTTTTTTTTCTACTTACAAGAGACATGCATTTGGTTAAAAATAAAAATGATCAGAAGGGTATACAATAAAAGGTATAAGTCTCCTTTTCCACCCTGCCCAAACCCCAGAGGCAGCCACTTACTAGTGTCTTTTCTTCCCTGGTGGCTCAGATGATAAAGAATCTGCCTGCAATGCAGGAGACCCAGGTTTGATCCCTGAGTCAGGAAGATCCCCTGGAGACGGGAATGGCAATCCATTCCAGTGTTCTTGCCTAGTGAATTGCATGTACAGAGCAGCCTGGCAGGCCACAGTCCATGCAGTCACGAGGAGTCGGACACAACTGAGCTACTAACACACACATGCCAGTTACCATAATAACTTCGGTCACACTACTTCTAGTTCTTGTCTGATCAACTTTGAATGTACTCCTTTCCCAATTTGGAACCAGTCTGTTGTTCCATGTCCGGTTCTAATTGTTGCTCCTTGACCTGCATACAGATTTCTCAGGAGGCAGTTCAGGAGGTCTGGTATTCCCATCTCTTTAAGAATTTTCCATAGTTTGTTGTGATCCATACAGTCAAAGGCTTTGGCATAGTCAATAAAGCAGAAATAGATGTTTTTCTGGAACTCTCTCGCTTTTTCAATGATCCAATGGATGTTGGCCATTTGATCTCTGGTTCCTTTGCCCTTTCTCAATCCAGTTTGAACATCTGGGAGTTCTTGGTTCACGTACTGTTGAACCCTGACTTGGAGAATTTTGAGCATTACTTTACTAGCATGTGAGATGAGTGCAATTGGGTGGTAGTTTTAACATTCTTTGGCCTTGACTTTCTTTGGGATTGGAAAGAAAACTGACCTTTTCCAGTCCTGTGGCCACTGCTGAGTTTTCTAAATTTGCTGGCATATTGAGTGCAGCACTTTCACAGGATCATCTTTTAGGATTTGAAATAGCTCAGCTGGAATTCCATAACCTCCATTAGCTTTGTTCATAGTGAAGCTTCCTAAGGCCCACTTGACTTCACGTTCCAGGATGTCTGGCTCTAGGTTGGTGATCACACCATCGTGATTATCTGGGTTGCGAAGATCTTTTTTGTACAGTTCTTCTATGTGTTCTTGCCTCCTCTTCTTAATATCTTCTGCTTCTGTTAGGTCTATAACATTTCTGTCCTTTATTGTGCTCATCTTTGAATGAAATGTCCGCTTGGTAGCTCTAATTTTCTTGAAGAGATCTTTAGTCTTTCACAGTCTATTGTTTTCCTCTATTTCTTTGCATTGATCGCTGAGGAAGGCTTTCTTATCTCTCCTTGCTATTCTTTGGAACTCTCCATTCAGATGAGTATATCTTTCCTTTCCTTGTTCTCTGCATTTAGGGACATATCCTAGCCTACCTTTAACGTTATTGTTGCTTAGTGGATACTTTAAAAACTGTGCAAATGGCAAAAAGTAATTTTTCTTCATGTGCCTTTTGCAGCTCAGTGAACTTTAACATAACTTTTAAAAAAGAATTCTTGCTTTGTGTAGTTAGGTATCACTCCCCTCATTTAGCAATATCATCTGTGCCTTTTAAAATGTAAATGCAATAAGGTTTATTGCCTTACACATATAAATGAATACTCACATGATGCTTCTTTCACATCAGTTTTATTTTAACGGATTATTTCAGGGGACATGTAGTCCAAGTAGATTATTTTGTTGATATTCTGACTTTTTTGGGCTAGATTTTGTCAGTATATAGTTATTGTGGTAGGATCTAAGGGTTACTGGGGTGATCATCTTAGAAAAATGGTCACCCACTCTCCCCTCTCATCCATGCTGCCGCATAGCATTGTTTGGGGAAGAGTGGATACATGTGTATGTATGGCCAAGGCCCTTTGCTGTTCACTGGAAACTATTGCAACATTGTCTGTCAATCGGCTATATCCCAATAGAAAATGAAACGTTTTTAAAAAAAGAAACAGAAAAATGGTCACTGTTTTTAGGTTTCAAAAAAGTTGATTTGTTTCTTCTCCTTTGTACTGATGTGTGTGTGTATTGTGTGGTTTTTTTTTCCTTCCCATGTGTCAGTCATCAAACTTAGTAGTCTTGCCAGATAAGGAAACCGAGACATATGGAAGCAACGTGAATTATTTCATATCTAAGCAGTGGTATTCAATGTGTAATCTGCAGACGGGTCTGAGTCTGTGATGTTTCTTACTGGTCTGCAACAATATAAGAACAGAAACAGAGATTAAGCACTTGGGAATGTTTATAGCATTTTGATATTCCCACATCATCCAAATATGTGATCATTATTTTTTCTTGCAATCCATGTTATGTATAAAATACATACATATATGCTGCTGCTGCTGCTAAGCTGCTTCAGTCATGTCCGGCTCTGTGCGATCCCATAGACAGCAGCCCACCAGGCTCCCCCATCCATGGGATTCTCCAGGCAAGAACACTGGAGTGGGTTGCCATTTCCTTCTCCACATACATATATACCTACATGTATATACATTTTTTTAACCTAAGTATTAATTTGTGGTGTTGTAACGTTTGGGATGGGGGCGAGACTGATCCTTTATCACAGTTAGAAGCATTGAACTAGAGAGAATTACAGCCATCTCAGTCTCTTCATTTCCTATCCTTCTGATTTTTAGTTACTTTTTTGAAAGTTTTATATCTTATATCTTTCTTTGTATCTTCATCCATCATCACGGTCATATTTTAGTTTATATATCAGGTCTGTTTTCACTGTGGGGAAATTTTAGGGATTCTAATTCTATTTTTCTTGATCTACTTTTAAGCTCCAATGTCATAATTAAATATTTAATTATATTTTCATATGAGAGTTCTGAGAGCAGTCTCCAAGTTTGGCTATCATGAAGCAAAGCTGCTGCCTCAAAGCTTTTCATTTGGAATGTCTAGAGAAAATGTTAATGTAGATTGGATACCGTCTAGTTCTTTTCCGTGCCTAAAAAGCAGAAAAAGATAGTGTGATATTTAAAGACTCTCAGAAAAGTGCTCTTGTGTCAGTTTATTTAAATGCCCTCAAAAGCTCCTCTCACTTTCTAATACCACCTGTAAACCATGCTGTTTTGAACATACCCATCACTTTTTTTAACATCAAAGGAAGTTAATAAAAAATAATATATAATATCAAAAAATAGTAAAATGTCTTACCATAGGGAAAAAGAAATACACATACATTTCTTTCATTGAATAGGACTTGTTTTGGTATTGGTATCCTGGGGCCTTTGTCATGGGATAAATGTATGCTATAAACTTCTAATATGCTTACAGTAGGACTTCTTTGTAAAATAAAATGTGTCTTTTAAGAAATGAAGAATTGATTTTTTTAAAATACAGGTAATGAAAGAGTAACAATGTTATATATTTTAGGTAGACTGCTACATGGAACAAAAGTTTAATTCAACAGATTTTACAGTTTATTTTGTTAGATTGGGGGATTATTAAGACATGGTCACTGCTTTTCAAATTAGTAGAGGAAAGAGATATAAATACAATTTTGATTCAAGGCAGATTGGTATAATCACTACTGCAGGACATATACAGGGAGAAAGAGGATGATAATTATGGTTGGAATGAAGACAATCTTGATAGTGGAGGTGGCATCTGAGCCAGGTCTGGGAGAATATGAAGGCTTCTGATTTGTGAAACACAGAGGGAATAGCGTTTGAGATTTGTGAAACAACTTGGTAAAAGGATGTATTAGCTTGGACTCTTTCAGTGCGTGGTACAGAGAAGAAACCCAGTTGAGACCAGTTTAAGCAAAAAGCAGAAAGGGGAATTGATTGATTTGCCTATTGAAGGAGAACAGAGTTGGAGTCTTGCTTGTACTCGCTTGGACTCAGGTGAGTGTTCAAATTGCAAGAGTATCCTGCTTTCCTTTCTTTGGCTTCCTTTTAGATGGCTCCCAGCCACTAGCAGCTGCTTAGATATTTTCTACCAGCTTAGCAACCCCAGTGGAGAGATCTCTCTATAGTTGTAGCACAAGTCCTTGGCTTAGGTCATGTGCTTACTCTGAATAATCACTTTGGTCTGGTCAAGGAAAGTGGGGGTGGGTAAAGGGATGAAGGAGTGCTATTCCAGTAGGCCTAGATTAAGGATTGGTGATCTATGGCTCATATGCCAAAATGGGCCTACTACTGTTTTTAAAAATAATTTTTTGTTGAAATGCTGTCACACCCATTTGTTTACTGATTGTCTATGGCCATTCTTTGCTTCAGTAGCAGCAGTAAGTTAAAACAGAGACTATATCTCTCAAAGCCCAGAACATTTACTGAAAAGGTTTGCCATCCCTATGGAGTTGTGTACTTATGTAGAAGATCAGTACACCTACACATGAAAGTAGGCTAAGGGTTTCATGACGAGTTTACTTGAGTTTCCCTCTGAAAATAATTCTAGTTCTACCCTAATACAAAGACAGTTGGATAGTTGAGGACCAATTTACTGCTTCTTTGGGTCACCAGTTGTCATACTTAACAAAGGTATTAATGTATAAAGAAAGTAGATTATGGATTGTTGTTGTTGTTTAGTTGCTCAGTTGTATCCAACTGTTTGCAGCCCCACGGACTGTAGCCTGCCCGGCTCCTCTGTCCATGGAATTCTCCAGGCAAGAATACTGGGGTGGGTAGCCATTTTCCCTTCTCCAGGGGATCTTCCCCATCCAGGGATCAAACCCAGGTCTCCTCCATTGCAAGCAGATGCTGTATCTTCCTTTTAAAATTTAATGTATCTTGGAAGTCTCTCCATATTTGAAAGTGAAAGTATCTGTCATTCAGTCATGTCTGACTCTTTGTGACCCCATGGACTGTAGCCCGCCAGGTTTCTTTGTCTATGGAATTCTTCAGGCAAGCATATTGGATTGGGTAGCCATTCCCTTCTCCAGGGGATCTTCCTGACCTAGAGATTGAACCAGTGTCCCCTCCTTGGCACGTGGATTCTTTACCACTGACCCACCAAGGAAGCCCATAAAGAATGTATCAGAAGACAAATAAAAATTTGGCTTGTTGTGAGGGGCGGGGCTGGAAGTGGAGAGGAGAGACAGGAGTGTATACCCTTCTGGGGAGTACATGCCTGGGAAGGACCTGACTAGAGGCGTGTTGGTCACTTTGATGATGGAGGCAAGGCGCAAGGGAGAGGAAGTACTCAGAGGCAGTATGGGGAAGAACCGGCAGTGGGTTTCATCGTTAGACCTGAGGTGAGTCCTGACACTTACATTCTTTTCTCAAGGACGTATAATGCCATCTGTAAAGATGAAGTCTGTTAAACTTGAAGGAGTATTGAGAAATTTGTTCAAAGAAATGTAAGAGAGAGTTTGAGATATGGGATAGAGATATGGAGACTCATTGATTTATTTGCCTTAACATGTTGAATGTCATGAGAAAGATAAGACTTGCCTGAGATTGTAGAAAGAGATAGACTAGGGGGTTCAGAATAGAGTCATCTGCCCCAGGTTTCCTCCCCGGTAAACCAGAAAAATTGTTGCTTTTGCTTCTAAACATATGATCTTAATTTATAGAATATTAGACATCATTAATTACTTTCATTCCTTCATGTGATTATATAGATATGAGGATACATTTTTATTTTGAGTTTTCTTTGCCATTCATTTGAATCCTGGTATGTTCTTAGGCGTTTCTTTTCTCTTTATTTTTATTGTCTAATTATATTTCTCCTTGTAATTAAGGAACCATATTTATTAACTATGTTTTGCCTTGGCAGCCTAAACAGTGGTAAGCATTATTCAAGGTAGATGAGATATATTTCTGGTATTACAAAACAAGATTTTGAAGGGCTTTAGAGAGGATAAAATTTGTACATTATCGTATCAAGGATCAAAATTGTGTTGTAGTGAAGTGCACTGACTATAGTATCACATGTATTTAGGTTCAGTCCCAGTTTGACATTTTGACTTTAGAAAAATTATTTTTGCTCTAAGCCTTGGTTTCTTGGTTTATGAAAATAGGGACAGTTGTAGTATCTCATAGGATTGTTGTCAGGGTAAGTACCTGCAACATAGGACTTTCCCACTCTTGTTGTTCAGTTGCTCAGTTGTGTCCAACTCTTTGGACTGCAGCACCCATTGACTGCAGCACACCAGGCTTCCCTGTCCTTCACTGTCTCCTAGAGTTTGCTCAAACTCATGTCCATTGAGTCAATGATGACATCCATCTATCTCATCCTCTGTTGCCCCCTTATCCTCTTGCCCTCAGTCTTTCCAGCTTCAGGGTCTTTTCCAATGAATCAGCTCTTCGCATTAGGTGGCCAAAATATTGGAGCTTCAGATTCCCATTGTTAGTTACTGTAATGTCACAAGATGACCAAATGATTAGATGAATAACTTTGTTTTAGTATGTATTTTCTCTGGAAATTTTCTTTTCCATTATAGTTTATTATAAGATACTGACATAGTTCCCTGTGCTATACAGTAAGACCTTGCTGTTTATCTGTTTTACACCTAATAGTAGTTTGTATCTGAAAATCCCATAGTCCTAATTTAACCCTCCTTTCCTTTCCCCCTTGGTAATCATAAGTTTTTCTTTGTCTTTGAGTCTATTTCTGTTTTGTAAATGAGTTTTTATTATTTTTTAGATTACACATATAAATGATCTTATATGATATTTGTCTTTCTCTCTCTCTGACTTACTTCACATAGTATGATTATCTTGATAATCTCTAGGTTCATTTATGTTGCTTCAGATGGCATTATTTCATTTTTTTATGGCCGAGTATTCAGCTGGTAAAGAATCTGCCTGCAATGTGGGAGACCTGGTTTCGATCCCTGGGTTGGGAAGATCCCCTGGAGAAGGGAAAGGTTACCCACTCCAGTAATCTGACCTGTAAAATTCCAGGGACTATACAGTCCATGGGGTTGCAAAGAGTCAGACATGACTGAGTGACTTTCCTGGAGAAGGAAATAGCAACCCACTCCAGTATTCTTGCCTGGAAAATCCCATGGAGGAAGAGCCTGGTAGGCTGTACAGTCCATGGGATCGCAAAGAGCCGGACGTGACTGAGTGACTTTTCACCAATATTATATATGTATACATACATATATATATACACACCCACCACATCTTTATCCATTCATCAGTTGATGGACTGTTAGTTTGCCTCCATGTCTTGGCTGTTGTATTAAATAGTGCTGCTGTGAACATTGAGATGCATGTTTCTTTTCTAATTTCTCTGGAAGTTTTCCTAATTGAGGTGTAACTGGCACACAACATCATAGTAGTTTCAGGAGTTCAACTTAATGACCTGATGTTTGTATATATTGTGAAATTCTCTGGAATTTTAGCTCATGTTTGAATTAAAATTTGATAGTTTAATTATGTTAGATGATATTTCATTAATCATGTTGTATTGTTCAATAGCTAAAAAATGAGTAGATAACTAAGGTTGTCTTAGTAATTTAGTATTCAATTTTTAAAAATAAATATGGCAGGCACTTGTTACAACCTATGTTAAATTTCAGTGATCCATTTCTTTTTTATTTGAGTGAAATTGCATGTAGCTTCCTATTTTCAGACAATAGGAAAGTAATGAAACAGTAGCATATGAATTTGACCAAAATAAACCTTGACCTTGAGAACCATTAACTGGATTGTTTTGTCAGACAGATGCCAGTGCAGTCAAACTGTGGATTCTTTTGACATTCCAAATGGCTCCTTCTTTGGCTTGATATTTGCATACTTGGTGACCAAAAAACAGATAACATGGTTACTACAAAGTAAAACTAAGACCAAATTTTATAAATAAAATTATGTTGTAAATGTACCAGGAGGTAACTTTTAAGAATACCTGTTAGTGGATCCTGTTTTGTAAGTGGATAAGTAATATTTTTGTGACAGTTGTTCTCTATTTTTAAAATCAGCTTATTAAAAAAAAATAAACCTTATCATATAGCTACATTTCATAATTAAATACAATTAAAGTTGAAATATTGTTGTCTTGAACTGTATCAACTGGGATTGATAACTGATATTTGTAAAGTTATCCTTTGGGTGATAAAAATATATGAAATAAAAGTTAGTGTTGCTATTATATGTAAAATATTTGGATTTTATTTACTAGTAACTTCTTTAAAAAATTTTTACAATAAATTTCTTGCTTTTGCTATCCATTGAGCTTTTATGCGATGTCTCTCATCATGAACTATTTTTTCTGTTGACATTCTTTTTACTAACTTTGAAATACATTTTAATGTATTTTTAGGAATCTTTAAAGGTATAGGAACCCATTGATCGGTGTAAGTGCAGACACTTCTGTGAACTAGCTGTATTCCTCTGAGGCTATATAAACGTTGCTAGTCTGTTATTTAGTACAGAAATATGAAGGTTGAATAGCTATTTATTCCAAAATTATATCAATGGAATGTGTCCTCAGAAGTTGAAATGGTGATGTCCATTTTAAGTTTTATAACAATATTTCAAACAAGCTATTGGAAGTATATATAGACAAGTTTAGTTAGATAGGAAACATCAATTAGGTATAGTTTAGGTAGGGTATGTCCTTTGAGATTAATTTTTCTATCACTGTGGCTGTCAGTGCCCACAACAGGGATTCAGATAGTGCATTGGGCAACTCATGTTAGCAATTCATTCTCTATCCTTCTGCAATATGCTAGAAAATGTGTTAGAAAGGTTTCAGTGAACATCGATCAAATTAGTGTATACCGGTGATTTGACTAATCCTTTTCTAGAAGCTGTGTAAATTCAGTCCTTGCTTTCATACTTAGAAACTAACTAACCGAAAAGTGTTTTTGCTTTATTAAATTTATTTATTAATGAAATCTAATTGATCTGTGTCTGATTGGGTTTTGAGACTAAATCCAAAGGCCATCTATCTATGCCATTGCTAATATATATTAAATGAATCAACACATATTTATATTATAAAATTGTATATTCTTAGGATTTAAAAATAGCAATACTCAATTTTTTATTTTTACTGTTTTAATATTCTTAGTTTTCTTATCTATGTTTTTTTACTTACTCGGGCTGGAGTAATAAAAAGCAGCTGTATATATTAGGTGATGAAAGGCCAAGGAAAGATAGTAATAAAAAAAGCAAAAAAAGCTCCCTCAACATAAGCTTTGCCAGACGTTACTGAGTGTATAACTGTCTTACATTTCAAAAGTATGACTTAACTGAGTAATTACATAAATTGACAATGTACATTATCTTTTCCCTGTCATGATTTGACTTCGAACATGTCTTGAGATGTTACTGTTTCTTTAGCATTCTTTAGATATCACAAAGTGGGAAGTACTTTTTTTGGGTATATATGAAAAATAAATAATTTTTTACAAAACAGGTAGGTCAGTTATTTAGTCATGAGACAATCATATGTCACCATTATCCATAATTCTATTTTTGGAAAACATACAGAATTTTAACAAATGTCATCATTGAATGTAACACAAAATAAAAAAATAGAAAAAATAGCCTTATTTTTCACAACAAAGCTGTAACTAAAATACTTTAGTGTTTGTTGTCTGTGGATCAGGTTATTGGTGTACTTTTCTAGAGTCTATGATGAAAATCTGAGATTATGTTTTACTTTTTACTATAAATTAGTTTATCATTCCCAACTAAGGTTGAGACTCTAAACTTTTGAACAGTTTGCTGGTTTGGTATTTAGAATCCGTTGTTAGGGTATGATAGGAAGGATGTGGTGAGTTAGTGGTAATTGATTTATCCCCATCATACTGAACCTCCCGCTCTTCTTCCACTTTGTCCTCCCTTGGGCAATAATCACAGAGTCGAGCTGCCAATCTGTAGACTTAATTTTTTCCAGCAGTACCATCTGGCTCCTTGGCACCAGAAGTTATATTGGTTCTTTGTGGTTGCTGCTGAATTTGTCATATTGCTAGACAGCTGATAGGGTGTTTCATGCTATTTGATCCTAATTTTCTTTTAAATAATTATTGATTTTTATTTAGAGAATCTTCTTTAGCCATTTCTTAGAGCATGGCAAAATTTTATTGAGAAGAGGATGCACCTAAGCAAATATTATGTGTAAGCCTTGAGCCTCTCCTGTCTGTATTGTATTCTATCTAGTTCTTCAGTGGCCCTCCCTTTCAAGAGAGATTAATTTAAACTTAATTGTGGAGGTTTTCTGTTTCATTCAAAGCCTTGTATCTCTGGTTAAAAATTACTTGAATGTGTCTTGAAAATCCTGTTATAATTGCCATCATTTCCTAATAATGAATATTTAGAAATCCCTATCAGTGGCATAAATAACCTTCTAACATCCAGTGATGCTTTATCGTCTTTTTAAAAAATTGCCGTTTATGTACATTTTGTATATTTTGTGTATATTTTGGTAGATGAGATAGTTTTACTCCATCCATCAATGCTTTATCCTCTTTAAAAAATGGCCATTTATGTACATTTTGTATATTTTGGTAGATGAGGTAGTTTTACTCTCATCTCTAATAACATCTATAAATGATTTTTTAAAATAGTATTGAAAGCACATTTGCATTTCAATAATTAAAAAAAATTGCCTAAGCACACATTTCCATACCCTGAAACATTTTTTTCATATAACATAGTAAACTAAATATTTTTGATGAAGGCAAAGAATTATCTGACCTATTTGTTTGTGATGTAAAGATCATAAACAAAAATTATTGCTGAAACTCTTAAAGAATCTGCATATAAAGCAGTTCATTTTGACAAGTATTTACTGTATTGTATTAGATTGCATTCATTTTTAATGGCACAAGATATGTTTTAGAGAGTTTTTAGAGGTGTCCATTCATATAAAAATGTTTCTACTGAGTTTAAACTTGTAATTAGATATTATGTAATCTATGTTGGTTACAATAATTACAGAATGCTGATATGTTAGAAGTATTTGCTTCACATTCTTACTGTTGATGGCATGTGGGTGTTTATAAAGTTCTTAAATAGTGATTCAGCTGGGATTATTATAATACCAACATAGGTGGAGGTCTACTAACTGAAAATTGGACTTTGCAGAACATTTTCATTTTATGTTAGAGAAAATATACAGCTAAATTGCTGTAATTTGGTCATGTAATATTAAATTCAGTTGTTTATAATTGTTTTAGTTTAAAGTATATAGAGAAAAAGAGCAATAAATGTCACTCTGTAAAAAGAGCTTAATCAGATGTCAGTGAAATGATTCATGTGCTAACTGGGATAGTTAACATGCATCTTATTCTACCGTCTAGCAGGAGGAGGTGGGCTATAGAAAAATGAATTCTTCACTAAATTATTTACAACAATTATATCAAATTTTAATAACTTCGGCTAAGAAGACATATATATGATTCATGTTCTCACAATCACCTACATTAGAGATTAATTGTCTTTCTTCAAACAAAAATGTACTCTTATAAATGTTTTTAATTGTTAAATCATGATCAATTTTATCTTTATAGAGTAGCATTATTTGATCAGTTTTTAGCTATAATTTAATGTGAAGCTAAAATATTGCAGCTAATCTGCTGTCACAAATGCCAGCTCATTAGAATTTGCCCCTAATATCAAAAAATGCCCTGAATTGTTTGTTGGCTTTATCTTAACTCAAATATGTAAAGGGGACAGTAAAGCATTTTTCTTTGGAATCACAGGGAGTTCAGTGACCTTTCTGTGGCAAATTATGTAGAAAGAAAATATTTATATTCATTTAAAATAACCTCCGTGAAGAAATAGTCTCATTACCCTGTTTGATCAATTTCTTGTAGCCTGAGCTGTAGCATGCTGCTATTGCCATTGGTTGATGGAATACCCTGAGTAGTGGCTAATGGTGATGGTGCTCATCAGGAAGGGTTCAGCCAGCGGTCAGCAACAAATAATTCAAGACTGTTTCTAAGTTTGTGGCTGGTGGAATTTGCTTCTTGCCCCAAGCCAGCGGCATTGCTGAGCTGGGCTATTTGATTAGAAGAGAGGCATATTTGCTTCTTAGCAACTGCACATTTGCGCAACCCATAGTCCTCTACTGCCTCCAAAGGTTTTCCTTTTGTGATGGTAGAATAATACTTTATTGTTGATTGACGGACAAAAGAGATTCTAATACAAGGCAAGCTCATAGCCATTTTTGTTGTTGATGGCTTTAAAAATTTTCACCTGCACATAACATTTTTTGAATAAGTATAGAATAGATTGTATGCATAGTATAAATAAGCATGGAAAACCCCAATGTGTTAGAATTTTAATATGCATATTAGCATGGAGGTTTGCACAGCATGAGTACAATTGCATACTGTTACTTTTTTTTTTTTTTTGCCCAGCAGGTTCAGTGATAGGAAATCAGTTCTGACCCTAATATATGTGTTTACATGTATCTGTACTCTGGGTGTTTATATCTTCCAAATACAATTAATGCTTCAGAAAAATTGAACAAATAATGTTGAAAGATAAATTGTTAGTAGAGTTTTAAAGGCTTTGTAAAATTTAAAAACTAGTGTTTATATAAGGTTAGAAGTCAAATTTAAAATTCTAATGAAATATAGGTATAGAATTTGGAACATATTTCTCATAGCAATGAATCTGCAGAACAAAATGTGTCTTTAAGAGTGAACAGAGGTATTTATGAACCAGCAGTTAAGAAACAAGTGAGACAAGATAAATTTGGGAAGGGCAGTCTGAGTTTTATGATCCTGGGAAACCAGGACCAGAAAATCCTTTTTTAAAAACATGATTTTTCTCATTCAAACTATATGGTTAGGACTTAAGTTTTAAGATTTTAAAGAGGATGATATAAATGGTGACATGACCATAGATGATATTAGTTTTACTCTTGTATTATTTTTTGATAATTAAAAAATACCTATATACCTTAAAGAAATAATGCAAAAAACATTTGAGCCTGTATACTTTGACATACACAAATTAAATCCATTATTTTGTATAAATTGTTGACATAATTCATGGTAAAATGAAAATACATATTAGGATTAATATAAGATTAACATTTTAAGGTTAATATAAGATTATATTCTGTGATATGGTTAGACCATATTATTTTTTTCCAACTTAAGTTTCTGTTTTTGTCTCCTAAGGTTCTTGACAGATATGAAAACTTCTGTAGTTTAAAATGAACAACAAAAAAGTGCATTGGTGTGAAAATTTCCAGTTAACAAATCTTGATTTTGGGATTTAGGGAAAGTTAAAGCAAATGCAAACATTAACATATACATTAAGTGTATGTGGGTTAATACTCTTATTTCCCCATAAAAGGACCTGAGGGTGTATCAGCATGCATAATATGACCATCGCTGTATTTACTTACTACTAAACAGCCACTTTAGTGGCAAACGGGAAAAGGAGTGAGGCTGAAGGATTTGATATTGCAAAGCAGTAATATGCCCCATTGTATGAAGCAGCTGTCCCTTTGCTATTTCAGTGAACATCTTTGAAACGATTTCTTTAAAAACAAATTGGAGCTCTAGGAAGAAATGGAAAATACTTTTAAGAATGGTTTTAAATTGGTTAAAAATTAACATGTCTGCAAGTAAAATTGCCAAAGTTAGGACGTGAGTTTGGTGTTATATAAATTAAGATTATGGCTTTTATGAACATTTTATTTATAAATTTATACTTTAATGTGATAAGGAAAATGTTCTTTAAATCACTAAACTCTCTTGCAAATACTAGTTTCAAAAACGGGATTTTAAAACTCTAATCTACTACACTAAAATTACTTGTATGTATTAACTTATATCATTAGGTGGCATTTATTGCCAAGTGTCCTTCCCCTATTAACAATTACTTATTTGAGGGTACGTAGTAAAAGTTAGTTTTCTTAGTGGGACGTTGTAACAATTGTCACCTGCAGATAGGGGCATCAGTTGTACTATTAACTAGGTTCGTCCCTCCATCTACCATTGCAAATATGAGCAGTACAAAGTGATAGTTTTTTGGACTTCAGGTTTTACACATAGGTTCATTTCTTGGTGAAGAAGATAAACAGGGACAAATAGAGGTTTCTGGCTCTTCTAGCTTAGGAGGATATAGGAGTGGTGAAGGAGCAAGTTGGTAGAATTGAGGAAAATGGTGGAATTTTATCATCAGCTCAGCAGAAATTTTCATGTTCATGTGGCTTCCTTAGATCTATCTTTAAGGTAAAATCTCTTAAGAAATATATCAATAAATTTTGATGACATGTGTGGTGAATTATTATTTTATTATTGAAGAAACTATGGCCCAGAGAGATTAGGTGATTTGTCCAATACCACACAGCAAGTAGGGGCTTCTGTAGTAGCTCAGACAGTAAAGAATCTACCTGCAATGCAGGAGACATAGGTTCTCCCTGGTTTGGGAAGATCCCCTGGAGAAGGGAATGATTGCTCACTCCAGTATTCTTGTCTAGAGAATCCCATTGGCTACCGTTCATGGGGTTGCAAAGAGTTGGACATGACTAAGCGACTCATCACCACACAGCAAGTAATGGTGAAGCTAGTGAGGAAATTTAGGTGCTTTTTCCTCCAAAACATATGATCTTTCTCTCGTGGGGCACTAATACCTACAGGCCAGTAGTGTTTATGAACATGTACTTTGGTTGCTGACAGACAAGGAATGAAATCTCTGATATTAGCTTTGTGACTGGACCAAACCAGTTGGCTTTTTTAAAGTTCATTCCTTGGAAGAAAAGTTACGACCAACCTAGACAGCATATTAAAAAGCAGAGATATTACTTTGCCAACACAGGCCCATCTAGTCAAAGCCATGGTTTTTCCAGTAGTTATGAATGGATGTGAGAGTTGGACTATAAAGAAAGCTGAGCGCCGAAGAATTGATGCTTTTGAATGGTGATGTTGGAGAAGACTCTTGAGAGTCCCTGGGACTGCAAGGAGATCCAACCAGTCCATCCTAAAGGAGATCAGTCCTGGGTGTTCATTGGAAGGACTGATGCTGAAGCTGAAACTCCAATACTTTGGCCACCTGATGAGAAGAGCTGACTCATTTGAAAAGACCCTGATGCTGGGAAAGATTGAAGGCAGGAGGAGAAGGGGACGACAGAGGATGAGATGGTTGGATGGCATCACCGACTCACTGGACATGAGTTTGAGTAGGCTCTGGGAGTTGGTGATGGACAGGGAGGCCTGGTGTGCTGCAGTCTATGGGATTGCAAAGAGTCAGACACTACTGAGCAACTGAACTGAACTGAACTGAAGGGTAATAATATCATGGGGTTATTTGAAGCTGATGGAGTTATTTGGAGCCCAAATGAGATAATCTATGTGAATTTTCTTTATAAATCTGAAAATACTTTGAAGAATTATTGTTTCCCTAATCTAATGGCACATCTGATGTCCAGATGGTTTGAAGAAGTCAAATTCATATGTCTTGATTTTTAACCATGAGAAGTATATAGCCTTTTAGTTCCTTGAGGGACTTAGAAAGTCATGTAGCATGCTACTTCCTCATCTTGCAGGTAAACACTTATGGTTAGTTGGCTTCTCAAGGTCGGATGTCTCATCTGGCACTTTTATTGGACTTCTATGTACCAGGCACTATGTTGGGTATTTCCCATGTTTTATTTTGAATCCTCACAACATCCTTGTGTAGGAAGTATTATACCCATTTTGCTGATAAAGAGACGAATTTAGGATGATCACATTGCTAGGAAGTGGGAATACCAGAATTCACACCAGAATCTCTCTGACTCCAGACTCTGTGTTCCTAGAAAAATGTCATCTGCCTCTGTAAAATCAAGTCCCAAACTTTAGCCTCCTCACTCCAATTAATGAAATGTGATCTCCTTACACATCTATATTTTCTGTAAAGAGTCTGTTAGTATTGAGGCTTCCCTGGTGGCTCAGTCAGTAAAGAATCTGTCTGCTATGCAGGAGACCCAGGTTCAATCCCTGAATCGGGAAGTTCCCCTGGAGAAGGCTATAGCATCACACTCCAGTATTCTTGTCTGGAAAATACCATGGACAGAGGAGCCTGGAGGGCTACAGACTATGGGGTCACAAAGAGTCAGACCCGACTGAGTGACCAAACCAAATACCAGATCTCTAACTTTAGCCTCCTCACTCCAATTAATGAAATGTAATCTCCTCACACATCTATATTTTCTGTAATGAGTCTGTTAGTATTAGCAACTGTAAAATTTGAATCATTTAAGAGCCTTTTATTTATCTGCTTTAGAAAAAAAAGAATTTTTTTCAGTTATGTGAGAGAATTTTAAAGTGATAGGAATCATTTTATTTCATGTAGTTCTTCTGGAAGGATAGGTATGAAAACATAGTACTTAACATAGATATTAGTAAAATAAATTTTATTTTAAAGCTATAATCACCTATTTATTATTTTTTTTAAGAAGAGAATAGTGGTAATCTATACAGTAGACTATTAAAACTAGTAGGATAAAGTAGATAATTTTTATTTTCTCCATGGAAGATTTCTCTTCTTAATATAATTTTGCTTAGATTAATAGTGAAATCAGTTTGTATACGAAAAGTACAAAATGCCTGGGGAATAGGGGATAGCAACTTCAAAGTTCATTGGGAGAAACTGGCCAGTATAAAATATTTCAAAAATGGATAAGACAATAAACACCTAATTTTGAGTTGATTTATTTTTCTAAAATGGCATTATAATTCCTCCTTCAAAAATAGGAAAGTGGTATCTTATGGAAATGCCTATACAGTGTGTAGTCTTTAGGTGTCTATACAATGGGGCTACCTTATAGTGAGATTACTTTATTAGATGTTCTTTTGTTGCTTCAGTAACTAAATCTCTTTTTCTGGTGTTTAACATCATCTACCTTTTAATGGTTGAATTTTATTTTATAGTTAATAGTGTTTTAATAAGGGTACAATATTATATAATTGGCATATAGAGTTGTACTTTTATGGTAGACATTTTATTATTATATAGTAGAGTTTTTTTTTCCATTTATTTTTATTGGTTGGAGGCTAATTACTTTACAATATTGTAGTGGTTTTTGCCATACATTGACATGAATCAGCCATGGATTTACATGTATTCCCCATCCTGATCGCCCCTCCCACCTCCCTCCCCACCCGATCCCTCTGGGTCTTCCCAGTGCACCAGGCCCGAGCACTTGTCTCATGCATCCAACCTGGGCTGGTGATCTGTTTCACCCTTGATAATATATGTTTATGTTTCGATGCTGTTCGATGCATGTTTCACCCTTGATAATATATGTTTTGATGCTGTTTGATGCATGTTTCAATGCTGTTCTCTCAAAATATCCCACCCTCGCCTTCTCCCACAGAGTCCAAAAGTCTGTTCTGTACATCTGTGTCTCTTTTTCTGTTTTGCATATAGGGTTATCATTACCATCTTTCTAAATTCCATATATATGCATTAGTATACTGTATTGGTCTTTATCTTTCTGGCTTACTTCACTCTGTATAATGGGCTCCAGTTTCATCCATCTCATTAGAACTGATTCAAATGAATTCTTTTTAATGGCTTATAGTAGAGTTTTTAAGTAACAATATTTTGAGATAAATTAAGAAAATATAAGAAAACCTAGAATATGTGAATATTTCAAGGAAAATGTTCCCATAAGGATATAATAACTATTAATGTTTATCATGTAAGGGGACCACAAAGTAAGACAAATTCTCTGCTTGTGGTCATATACATTAGAAACTATAGAACAAAGGCTAATAGTGAAGTAATGTAAACTATAAAATATATGGTTAGCTTTTTTTAAACCAGAAGTCAACTGACCGGTTTCTCTTTTCAATACCACTTTTAGGTAAAAAGACAAATTCATTTAAGTACATTGTTTAAAAAGCTCTCTTTGGGTCTAGCCTGGAATTTGTGTATAGTCAGCTCAATAGCTAACTATATAATAGAATATTTGTATTTATGGCCTTCCCAGATGGCTCAGAGGTAAAGAATTTGCCTGCCAATGCAGGAGACATAGGAGTTGCGGGTTTGATCCCTGGGTCAGGAAAATGCCCTGAAGGAGGAAATGGCAACCTGCTCCAATATTCTTGCTGGGAAAATCCCATGGATAGAAGAGCCTATTAGGCTGTAGTCCATGGGGTCACAAAAGAGTCGGAGATGACTGAATGAGCACACGTGCATTTGTATTCATAATCAGAACTCACAGATACTATAAGATCTAGAAATATAAAAATGAAGTGTGCTGGTAGACTTATGTGGAGATATAACAACATGAACCAAAGCTTGGAGTTATTCATGTAATAAGGGGGTTCAGTAAAGCTTGAGATATAAGGTGCTACCAATGTGAATTAGCCAGTCATCAATGGAATTGGCTAGTGCTGAGGGACACTCTTTCTAAAATCAGTAATGCCTCAGATGTCAAAACAGACAACTATGAGATTAACACATTAAGAGAGATAATGAAATGGTTGCTGTTTTAAGCTACTAAATTTTGAGGTAGCTTGCTGTACACAGTAGGTATCTGAAACATTCATTTATCTATCCATGCACCTATTCACTGATCCGTCTACTTACCTGTTTACCTACCAGTAACCATTAATTCACTCTGGTAACCCCAATTCCAATCCAACACCACAGGCCACATTCTGGTCTTCTTCCTTTACGTATTTGTAACTCCCTTCTCTAGTAGTAAGAAACGAAGCTTCCATCAATCTTAGTGTATTTACTCATTTGCTCAAGCCTATAATTCAAAGAAAGTAGGTTTGGAATTGCTAACCTATGCCAATAAATGCTTATCCACTTATTGATAGACTCTTGAGTTGTTTCTATATTTTTGAATTTTTATGAATAATGCAAAGTCTGCAATTTTAATCACAACCCTATAGAGATGTGTAGTTATTTATTGCTACATAGCAGATTACCTCTTTGGAGAAGGAAATGGCAACCCACTCCTGTATTCTTGCCTGGAAAATCCCAGGGACAGAAGAACCTGGACAGTTACAGTCCATGGGACCACAGGAGTCAGACACAACTTAAGCCATCACCACCAGAAAATTACCTAAAACATATATGTTGTTTTTGTTGTTGTTCAGCTGCTTAGTCGTGTCTGGTTCTTTATGACCCCGTGGACTGCAGCACGCCAGGCTTCCCTATCCTTCACTATCCCCTGGAGCCTGCTCTAACTCATGTCCATTGAGCTGGTGATGCCATCCAACCATCTCATTCTCTGTCATCCCCATATCCTCCTGCCTTAATGTTTCTCAGCATCAGGGTCTTTTCAAATGAGTCAGCTCTTCATAGCAGGTGGCCAAAGTATTGGAGTTTCAGCTTCAGCATCAGTGCTTCCAATAAGTATTCAGGACTGATTTCCTTTAGGATGGAGTGGTTTGATCTTCTTGCAGTCTAAGGAACTCTCAAAGAGTCTTCTCCAACATCAAAAGCATCAATTCTTCACCACTCAGCTTTCTTTATGGTCCAACTCTCACATCTGTACATGACTACTGGAAAAACCATAGCTTTGGCTATACGAACCTTTGTTGGCAAAGTAATGTCTCTGCTTTTTAATATGCTGTATAGGTTTGTCACAGCTTTTCTTCCAAGGAGCAAATGTCTTTTACTTTCATGACTGCAGTCACCACCTGCAGTGATTTTGGAGCCCAAGAAAATAAAGTCTGTCACTCTTTCCATTGTTTCCCCATCTATTTGCCATGAAGTGATGGGACTGGATGCTATGATCTTAATTTTTTAAATGTCGTTTTAAGCCAGTTTTTTCACTCTCCTCTTTTACCTTCATCAAGAGGCTCTTTAGTTCCTCTTCGCTTTCTCCCATAAGAGTGGTGTCATCTGCATATCTGAGGTTATTGATATTTCTCCAGGCAATCTTGATTTTAGCTTATGCTTCATCCATCCTGGCATTTCTCATGATATGCTCTGCATATAAGTTAAATCAGCAGGGTGACAATATACAGCCTTGATGCACTCCTTTCCCAATTTGGAACCAGTCTATTGTTCCATGTTCAGTTCTAACTGTTGCTTCTTAACCTGCATACAGGTTTCTCTGGAGGCAGGTAAGGTGGTCTGGTATTCCCATCTCTTTAAGAATTTTCCACAGATTGCTGTGATCCACATAGTCAAAGGCTTTAGCATAGTCAGTGAAGCAGAAGTAGATGTTTTTCTCTAATTGTCTTGCTTTTTCTGTGATCCAGCAGATGTTGGCAATATGATCTCTGGTTCCTCTACTTTTCTAAATCCAGCTTGAACATCTGGAAGTTCTCAGTTCGTGTGCTGTTGAAGCCTAACTTGGAGAATTTTGAGCATTATTTTGCTAGCATGTGAAATGAGTGCATTTGTGTGGTAGTTTGAACATTCTTTGGCATTGCCTTTCTTTGGGATTGGAAATAAAACTGGCCTTTTGTTTATTATTAAACAATAAACACTTTATTATTCTCACATCCTCTGTGGGTCAGGAATGTGGGAACAGTTTAACACTGTGCTTTTTGGCTTGGGGTCTCAACAACATTATAGTCAAAAGGTTAACTAGGGCACAGTCATCTGAAAGTTTGACTGATGGTAGAGAATCCATTTTCAAGGGAACTCACTCATGTGGCTACAAGTTGGTGCTGACTGTTGTCAGAAGGCTTAGTTCTTTCTCGTGTAGATCTTTCCATTGGCTGTTTTGAGTATCCTCATGACATGGTAGACTTCTTCCCCCAGAACCAGTGATTAAAGAAAGAGTCAAGTGGAAGCTATAGTCATATAGTATCGCTTCAGCTACATTCTACTCATTAGAAACGAAACATTGAAGTTGACTTGCATTGGGGGTGGGGAAGGGATTAGAGTCTACATTTTGAAGGGAGGCTTGTCAAAGGATTTGTGAACATATTTTAAAATCACCACATCTGGTAAGCATAAGAAGAAGAAAATCATCAGTAATAGAAATAATCCCTGCTAAAATTCTGGTAGATATCAGTCTAGAGACATTTTCTGTACACATCTGACTTCATAGTCAATGTACTGTTTTATAACCTGACTTTTCCATATTATATACTGGAAACATCTTTCCATGATATTGTAGGTTTTTAGTTGTCAGTTTTTAAAGTATTTGCCAAAATGGTATTTAATTGTTGTTTTAATTTGCATTTCTTCTTTTTCCAGTTTTGTTAGGTATCATTGACATATATAACTTTATTGTATTTCTTTTATGATAGTTATGATGTTTTCATAACTAGTTATGAAAACTAGTTATGATATTTTCATTTATTTCTAATTATTTGTATGTTTTATAAGTTGACTTGTCATGTATTTGCTCATTTTTAACATTGGCATGGTCTTTTCTTTATTAAACATTGATTATATTTTAAGGATTCTAAAACATCATCATGTATGTTATAAAAATTTCTTCCTTGTTAATCATTTGTAGTGTTGATTTAAGAAAAATAAATGATCGAATTTCAGAGTTGGAAAGGAGCAAAGGAAATCTGGTTTAACACTTCTGACTTATTCATGAAAATGTCTCATTTTCTCTCCATCTCTCCAGACCTTTTTCTAACCTCCTTCACTGAATCTTATCCTATTATCTCACTGGCCCACATATTTTATGTTCTGCTCATGGTAAATGAATAAAGAATAAGGTTGTTTAGTTACTGTTTGCATTTAACAAAGGAGCATTCCTTAATAACCCTGAACAATGAAGGACTGATGACGTAAGAGCCATTGGGTAGTGGGAGAGATTTTGGTTTGATGAGTTAAATAGCTTCCTAGGTTTCTCCAGTGGTACTCTATAGATGACTGCTCCCTCTGTCTTTTTATGGGGTCATATCTTGATTATCTGGTTGTTACTTAGTAAATCTCAACAGAAGATGGGGGCATAAATGACACAACATTGTTAATACTTCATTTCTTTCCAAAATGGATTTGAGGTGATTAGAATTTTCTTATTTCACTTAGAGAACTGGGAATTGTATCTTGCTAATAAATGTTGATTGAATCATGCTACTTCTAAAGTTATTGAAATAAGGTACTTATGAAGAAAAATTCAGAAGGCTCCTTATGAATTTATCCACTTTGTGACCTAAGATAAGGTTAAAATATTGAATACTTAGATAATTTAATCTTATTAAAAAGCTTAGAGCTTTATGGTGGGAAAAAGTGGTATGACTTGCTATTAGAATATTCATCAAAAGGAATAAATTATTTACTGGAAAGGACCAGCATCTGAATCTTTTACAGTCTTCCTCTGTGGCTGTATATAATTACTGAAGTGTATCTATCACAAGGGATAAGGAACTCGGCCCAAGTTTCAAAGATGGGGAAATTTGATTTCAAATCCTATAGCACTGAGTTTCTGTGGTTCTCATAAGCCTTTAGGACTTTTTCTGTTTGTATGGTAAAATATCTTTAATTTGGACACAAACATTTATCTACTTATGATCAACTTGTTTTGTCTACTCTTTTACCTATTTCTCCCTACACCTAGGATTGGGTGAGCAAATTATTATAGATAATATGTATTGGTTCTGTAGTTTCTATAAATGAAAATACAGATTTTAGTAATGCCTGTATCAAAAAATAGAGAAGAATATGAATTATACCATAGCCCCCCCCCAAAGAAAAATATGGTCAACTTTAAAAAATTGGGCTTTTGAAGGGATAGCAGCTCAATTGATTATAGAACCAGATGACTTTGGAAAATTTTCTTCTTTGCTTTTAACTTATTATGATCATTTCTGGATAGAAGGATTGGATGAAATAGCATCAGTTAATACATCAAATTCTTCTTAGACACTTAACCAATCTCTTAATTTTGTTCTAGGTTTCTATTTTCCTAGATCAGGAACATTTCCTGACAGCCAGGCAAACTAATAGTTTTTAAAGCCTAGATTTTGCTGACTTGAAAATTCTGTCAATATTAGTTAGTTCAGTTGCACAGTCCTGTCCTATTCTTTGCGACCCCATGGACTGCAGCACACCAGGCCTCCTTGTCCATCACCAACTCCCAGAGTTTACTCAAACTCACGTCCATTGAGTCGGTGATGCCATCCAACCATCTCATCCTCTGTCATCCCCTTCTCCTCCCACCTTCAATCTTTCCCAGCGTCAGGGTCTTTTCAAATGAGTCAGTTCTTCGCATCAGATGGCCAAAATATTGGAGTTTCAGCTTCAGCATCAGTTCTTCCAATGAATATTCAGGACTGATTTCCTTTAGGATGGACTGATTGGATCTCCTTGCTGTCCAAGGGACTCTCAAGAGTCTTCTCCAACACCACAGTTCAAAAGCATCATTTCTTCGGCGCTCAGCTTTCTTTATAGTCCAACTCTCACATCTATACATGACTTCTGGAGAAACCATACCCTTGACTAGATGGACCTTTGTTGGCCAAGTAATGTCTCTGCTTTTTAATATACTGCCAAGGTTGGTCATAACTTTTCTTTCAAGAAGTAAGTGTCTTTTAATTTCATGGCTGCAATCACCATCTGCAGTGATTTTGGAGTCCAAAAAAATAAAGTCAGCCACTGTTTCCACTGTTTTGCATTCTATTTGCCTTGAAGTGATGGGACCAGATGCCATGATCCTAGTTTTCTGAATGTTGAACTTGAAGCCAACTTTTCCCATCTCTTCTTTCACTTTCATCAAGAGGCTCTTTAGTTCTTCTTCGCTTTCTGCTATAAGGGCAATGTCATCTGCACATCTGAGCTTATTGATATTTCTCCCAGCAGTCTTGATTCCAACTTGTGCTTCATCTAGCCCAGCATTTCTTATGATATACTCTGCATATAAGTTAAATAAACAGGGTGACAATATATAGCCTTGACGTACTCCTTTTCCTATTTGGAACCTAGTCTGTTGTTCCATGTCCAGTTCTAACTGTTGCTTCCTGACCTGCATATAGATTTCTCAAGAGGCAGATCAGGTGGTCTGGTATTCCCATCTCTTTCAGAATTTTCCACAGTTTATTGTGATCCACACAGTTGAAGGCTTTGGCATAGTCAATAAAGCAGAAATAGATGTTTTTCTGGAACTCTCTTGCTTTTTCGATGATCCAGCGGATGTTGGCAATTTGATCTCTGGTTCCTCTGCCTTTTCTAAAACCAGCTGGAACATCTGGAAATTCATGGTTCAAGTATTGCTGAAGCCTGGCTTGGAGAATTTTGAGCATTACTTTACTGAAGTGTGAGATGAGTGCAATTGTGCGATAGTTTGAGCATTCTTTGGGATTGCCTTTCTTTGGGATTGGAATGAAAACTGACCTTTTCCAGTCCTGTGGCCACTGCTGAGTTTTCCAAATTTGCTGGCATATTGAGTGCAGCACTTTCACAGCATCATCTTTCAGGATTTGAAACAGCTCAACTGGAATTCCATCACCTCCACTAGCTTTGTTTGTAGTGAAGCTTCCTAAGGCCCGCTTGACTTCATATTGCAGAATGTCTGGCTCTAGGTGAGTGATCACAACATCGTGATTATCTGGGTTGTGAAGATCTTTTTTGTATAGTTCTTCCTCAGACAGTAAAGTGTCTGCCTACAATGCGGGAGATCCGGGTTTAATCCCTGGGTTGGGAAGATCTCCTGGAGAAGGAAATGGCAACCCACTCCAGTATTCTTGCCTCGAAAATCCCATGGACAGAGGAACCTGGTAGGCCACAGTCCATGGGGTTGCAAAGAGTCAAACATGACTGAGCGACTTCACTTTCTTTCACTTTCTGTGTATTCTTGCCACCTCTTCTTAATATCTTCTGCTTCTCTTATGTCCATACCATTTCTGTCCTTTATTGAGCCCATCTTTGCGTGAAATGTTCCCTTGGTATCTCTCATTTTCTTGAAGAGATCTCTAGTCTTTCCCATTCTATTGTTTTCCTCTGTTTCTACGCACTGATCACTGAGGAAGGCTTTCTTATCTCTCCTTGCTGTTCTTTGAAACTCTGCATTCAAATGGGTGTATCTTTTCTTTTCTCCTTTGCTTTTCGCTTCTCTTCTTTTCACAGCTATTTGTAAGGCCTCCTTAGACAGCCATTTTGCTATTTTGCATTTCTTTTTCTTGGGGAATGGTCTTGATTCCTGTCTCCTGTACCATGCCACGAACCTCTTTCCATAGTTCATCAGGTACTCTATCAGATCTAGTCCCTTAAATCTATTTCTCACTTCCACTGTATAATTGTAAGTGATTTGATTTAGGTCATACCTGAATGGTCTAGTAGTTTTCCAATATTATTATTATTTATTTTTAAAATAATAGTATTTTTGGTTTTCCAATATTATTATTATTTCTTTCAATATTTGCAAGTGTAAAATTTGACTCATTTACTAGCTCTGTATTTTATTCACCTGCTTTGAAAAATGAACCATTTTTATTCTGATATATGAGAGAATTATCAACTCTATGAGTTGGTAGTGTCCTCAGCGATTATTTTACAGATGAGGAAACTAAATGAGTGTTAATGACTCATCCAAGGTCACACATGTTAGTGGCAGAAATGCTTCTATAACTTAGATTATATGTCCTTCATTTAGGGTTAAGACGTTCTATCTCTTGCCCTTATTGGTCTAACTTCCTTGCCAAGGCATACAGGATAGTAATCACTGTTTATACTGTTGAGAGAAAAATAATTTTAAAACCCAGAATTATGAAAAAGAAATCTTTCCTAGGGAACTTGATGGATTTCATCCACTGTGTGATTTCAGTCTTCTCCCCAGGCTTTGGTGGCAAAGTTCTTTCTCTTATCTGGATCCTGAGCTGTGGGGAATTTTTTTGTTAGGGTAGTTCAGTTAAGACTTTCAATTTCTGATTCTAGGGCACAGGGTTAAGGAAAGAGCCCTCTGGAGGGTTCCTGAAACCGTTTCTCATCTTGGAGAACAGTCTAATTTCTGGTCAACCTGGTTTAATTCAAGATGGTTGACAGTTGTGCTTCTGCTTATTTCACATGCAGAAGTATAAAGTCAGATGAAAGTAAGCGAATAGGACCTAGGGAAGATTATCCTAGAAACAGCAGGTAGGTAAAGAAGTTTAGCATTTCAGAAATAAGGTTCTAATTTCTAGAAACTTCATGTCATTGCTAGTCTGGAGTAGCCTAATTGCCATTAGAAAAGAATTGGTTTCTTTAAAGGGAAAAATAATGGGAAAACTTCCTAAGAGCTTTATTACATTCTTTTTCATGAAATTATTTCTGCAGCGTATTGATTAATATCTAACTTTAAGAATTTTATGTAGACATTTCACCATTATGATTTTGAAATATGGAAAGTCCTTGCAAATATTCTTAGATTGCCTTCTGTCTGTCTGCCTTGTAAAAGATCCTTTTAGTTAAATGGACCATCCTCCTTAAATGATGTCATTAGCTCAGATTGAAAAGACATTGCCTGCAGGGAAATCATTTAATTGAACTAAAGTGCCTTATTTCTGTAGATCTTGGAGCAGCTCACTCACTCTTATCTTCAGATTATATAATTTATATCAGATAATTTTTTCAACTCTATGAATGATAAAATGTTAAGAAAAGTAATCTCCCTTTTAAGGTATTTTGGTGTTTCATAGTTTTCCATTTTTATCAGAGTTAGAATGGATGGTTCTTTAAAAGTAGGCTAAAGTCTTATTTTCAAATGAAAAGGCTTTAGTTCACTAGTCTAAATTATTAAGGTATTTGGGTTGTACAGGTCAGTGGTTCCAAAATAAATGTTTGTGACTTCTGTAGAAATGAGTCACCTAATTTACTCCTGATATCTTTCTCCACTTTCACTCCTTTTTGTTTTATTTTTAAGTCAGATTTATTGAGGTATAATATACATACACTAAATTTCATTTTTAAGTGTAATAGTTTGACAAGTTTTGACAGTTCTATGTGTCTGGGTAACCACAACCAGTCACAGTTCAGGTAAGATATGGAACATTTCCATCATATCAGAGAGTCGTGTCACCCTCCTTTGCAATCAATACCTTGCCTACATTTCCAGCTCCTGGCAATCACTAATCCAATTTCTGCTCCTATAGTTTTGTCTTTTCCAGAAGGTCATATAAATGAAATAATACAATATGAAACCAGGAGAGTTTGACTTCTTATACTTACAGTGCTTTTATAATGTATCTATGTTGTTACAAGTATCTGTAGTTCATTCTTTTTTATTATTGAAAAATAGTCCACTGTATGAATGTACTACAACTTGTTTATCCGTTCACTAATTATGGATATTTTGATTCTTTTCAGTTTTGACTGATATGAATAAAACTACTATAAATGTTTGTGATGTTTTTGTGACATATTTTTATCCTCTGATATGTGTATGTTTAACTTTACAGGAAACTCCCAAGTTGCTTTCAGTAGTTGCCATGTCATTTTGCAGTCCCACAACAATGAGAGTAGCAGTTGCTTTGCATCCTCACCAGCACTTGATATTGTCCACCTTTCATTTTAGTCCTTCAAGTAGATGTGTTAATGATTGTACTGCCTTTTAATTCTTCCACCTACTTGTCTTTATTTTAATTCTTGAATTCCAAGAATTTAAAATCAGAAACAAGTAAAACACTGCATCTTGTTGTTGTTTAGTCACTAAGTTGTGTCCAACTCTTCTGCGACTCCGTGAACTGTAGCCCGCCAGTCTCCTCTGCCTATGGGATTTACCAGGCAAGAATACTGGAGTGGGTTGCCATTTCCTTATCCAGGGGATTGTATCTGCATCTCCTGTATTGGCAGGTGGATTCTTTACCACAAAGCCACCTGGGAAGCCCAAAACATAGCATCTACCTGCTTATTATATAAATCTATTTAAAAAATACTAGATGAGTTTGATTCTTCTAAAACCAACTATAATCATCTTAGTCAAAAAGAATCTTGTATTGAGCTCAATGCATTCTAATCACTTATGTTATTATAGAAATAAAGCCTTTATTATCAGGTATATTGTTCATATTCCTAAACATGTGACATGATATTGTTGGTTAAAGCAGCACATGACTCTTCACCTCTTGGATTTTGTCCTGTTAAGAAATGTTTTATTGAATTTCCTTGGCAACTATATATATGCTGAAAATTTTTAAAAGTAAGATAATGTTTTTTAAAAATCTCAAGGTAATGTTCAAGAGTTACACTGTCCTACAGCTTAAATCTCTTTAAGGAAAATTTTTTAAAAATCTTTAAGGAAGACTTTTACCATATTTGATTATTAAAATACTGATAATTCTCTGTTTTGAAGTCTCTTGATATCTTAGCATAATTGAAAGTGTTATTACTCAATGCTTTTTATAATATATAACATCACTATTTAGGTCTTGCTGATAATGATTCCTGCTTCTCTATTTGAATTGGCCCTGTTTGGAAAGGGAAAAGATAATTATTTACATAACAATAAGAGTTTTACAGTCACCATAGCATTGATTGTTTTATGTTGGATAGTACCAAATAGAACAATATATTAAATCACATCAGTAATTGAATTATAATTGGTAAAACTTTTTCTTAGTATTTCTCCTGGAAACTGGTTTGCTCTTAAATAGCTGTGCTTCATTGTTAACAGAATCAAAATGCTTTGTAACTTCTGTTGTAAAATTCACATGTGAGATTTCTAAAAGTTCACCTTATTAAATTTAGATGATTTCATGTTATGTAGCTCTTCTATCAGTCATTTGAGGTGAACCTCACCAAAATCAGTCTCAATAACAGCCAATTTTCTCCTGGTCTCTAGTTCACTGCTAGGTCAGCAAAGTTATGGAGAAGAGAATGAAAGGGCATACTGGCCTGAAACAGGTAATAGGCAAGCTTTTTATATCCAGGTGAGAAGGTTCTTCACTTCCAGACCTAAGTAATTGGGGGGGGGGGAGGTGGTAAGAATCCTCCGATAATTCAGCCAATAAAGGTGTTTAATGATAGAATGAACAGTTAGAAGTGATGATTAATTAGCCTGGGCACTTTGGGCTGGCCAGTGTGCATGCAGTAGTACATACTGGCCATCAGCTGGTAAGCATGCAGTCTTGTAGAGGGCTTTCTACTCTGACACTGGTCATATATCATTGCAGCTGTGCCCTTTGATTACTGGGAGGGCTTGCAGAGTGATTAATAGCCAGGATCAATGTTTCTGCCCAGCACATGACATTTGGTCACAGAGCAACCATATACTTATTCCCCTTTGGCACAACGCTTAGGAGGAATGAAGGATGAGACCTGCCAATTTATAGCTGAGGAGCTTTCAGTTTATAAAATGAGTCAACTTTGACTGTACAAAATTATTCCCCATTGAAATAATTAGTGCAGCATTAAACACAATTAGAACTAAAACTACAGGAGCATGCTTGCTGAATTCAAGCCAGTTGACAGATGGTTAAGGCCTGATATTTGGCTTCCTATGATGACCAAGAGTTATTATTTTGCTGAGAAAATGAAAAAGCTTGAAAGTGAACAGTGACTACTTAAAAAAAAAAAAAAAAGATTCGTTAATATGATGTAAAATGCACATTTAAAGTACACCAGTCCGTTAGAATATTCAGCGTGACAACTCAATAAATACCTGTAACACAAACAATTGAATATCTCTATGTGAATGATCTTTATTAGTAGTACAATATATATATCCATTTAAAGTAGCTCCTGTTTAAAACAAAATTGGTTACTTGAAGTTCTGTTCTTACTTTGTGATGTATATTGGGCCTCATCTGCTTTTAGTGCCTCTTATAAATCCTGCTAAACTAAAAGGTTTGTCAACATCAACTATTATTAAGAATTTAACTATATAGAAAAAAGTGTGTTTAAACATTTTTTCTCTAAAATTACCTTGAAATTGTTAATATGTAAATTAGGCTTCCTTATGTTAATTATGTCAGCCTACTGTAAAAAAAATCGTCCCCCAACTTTCCAACTCTTTCATGTATATATGGTGATCTTTGGATTTCATAACACTACTTAACTAATAGTGGTTCATATTGTATTTGCATACTGGCATTTGGTTCACAGTGTAGTTATTTTACAATTTCTACATGAGTGTTAGCTGTGCTGAGTCATTGTACATTCTGTTCATAATTACTCCAAAGAGGCTGCATTCATAAAGCTGTCAAGGTCCTTGAGTATACTATGTAACTTTATAATTATTTCCAGAGTATATCTACATATATATGTATGTGTGTATGTATGTATATATGGCATTAAGAATATTGTTTAGGGATGTGAGAATTTAAGATTTGGAAGAAACTCCAAGAAATTTGTATGAATACAATTTTTTCTCCAACTTACACACTTGATTGGAGCTAGAGTTGCATTTTGTGCTCATGGTAATAATAAGTCAATTTTCTTACCTGATTTTTCTTATTTCTAAATCGGTAAAAAGTGATCTAAGACTAATATGCAGTTTGGTATTTCTGTGCTCCTTTATTTACAGTTAGAGCAGATTGGGCCAATTTATATGCTGTAAGTTTGGGGTTAATCATTTAATTTATGATACATCTACATTTCTTTTCTTAATTTGTAGTGAAAGAAAGATATGTTAATTATTACCTGGATTTATATAACAACTTTTTTTCCCTTAAGAATTCTAAGTGCTTGTTGTTTTTCCTATAACATTTTTTCTTTTCCTTTCTTCTCTTAACCCCTGGGAAGACTGAGGGGTATAAAGGTTCTGTGGCTTTTTCAGGGGCACAGCTAGTGACACAGATGTCAGAAAGCAGGACTTGTGTCTAATTATCTGCCTACTCTTCTATTACTATAACTTTTTAACAATATAAGATGGTCACAGTCAGATTTAATGAAATCTGATGGAACATCTTTAATAATATATATATTCAGACCATTTTCTTTTTTTTGTTCCTTGAAGCTATGATGATTCTGTTTTTATCTGTCTATACATAGTAATCTTTCTTGATTAATACAAAACTTTCAGTTATTATGCATTTGAAAAGAGGTGGTTAAAAGTTATTTATGGTTGTAAATTAGATCAAAATTCTGAGCACAAACCAAGGACCTTGGCTTCATTCTAACATGTACACTAATCTGGGACACTCATCTTGGGTTTTCCAGGTGATGCTAGTGGTAAAGATCCAGTCTGCCAATGCAGGAGACCTAAGAAACATGGGTTTAATCCCTGGGTCAGGAAGATCCCCTGGAGTAAGAAATGGCAACCCCCTCCAGTATTCTTGCCTGGGAAATGCCATGGATAGAGGATCCTGGTAGGCTCCAGGCAATGGGGTCGTCAAGAGTTGGGCACGACTGAGCACACGCAGCAGCAATCTGGGATAGTGGACATTGAGTACTTGACAACTAAAAACTAAAAATGGGCATAATTGATTACTTGAAGGCCTTGGATTCTACCTTTACTTCATTTCCCTGCCCCATGTGCACATATATAGTAAGTGTTCACATGATTAAAAATTAATTAGTTATGGGAAAAAGAGATACAGTTAAATACATATTAGATAATGGTTCTCTAAAAATCATGATCTGTAGAAGGAGATTATTTTCTTAACCTTAAAAAAAGAGAACTCTGTAGCAATAATAAAGTCAAAGAATTATATGATCATGGAAATAGATGTTCTAGAACTGTCACTTTGGGGAAAGATTCTCCCATCATGATTACTGGATAGTGTATATGGTATTGCCAGTGCAGCCGCTGGACTCAGGCAAGAGGAGACCCTGCTTTGGATCCTGTACTCCAGAGGACCCTAACTCAGCCCTTTTGATTGTACCCATCCCCACAGGTCCAGTCATTGGGCTCAAGGGGAACTACCCAACTCTTAAATATATCTCATTTCACCCTACCTTACCTTCTAAACCAAGGTCTGGATACACATGGTCCCTGAAATCTATGCCTAGATGGCCCCAGGCTTGCTCCCAGGGCCTGTGTGGGCCTCTTCTCTGGATCTGTCCTCTGGTATGTGGCCGTATTATCAGTGTGGACACCCATAAGGAGTAGCTATAGGTTTTGTTCAAGGAGTGTGGGCAGAGCATGAAAAGGTGGGTATATGCACAAGCCTCCTTGAGGGTGCAGTATGGAATCAGGGGTGGGAAAAAATATATATATATCTCTTAGGAATCAAGATTCTATATTCAACCCTGCTCTTTTATGTTATCATGATGTGTATTTGTCAAGTTTGAAGAATATACTGTGTTTTAGATAATAGTTTTATTAGCTTGGCAGGTGGAACTTCTGAATATTTAGACACATGCTACCAGGTTAAAGTGATTCTTCAGTGCCAACAAAAAGTTCCTCAACATATGTACAAATGATATAATGTCTTGCAGCATATATAGTTGTCAGTAAAATCATCAGAGTCCTGTTATGTGCCAGGATTGTGCCAAGTATTGAGAATTCATCAACCCCACCTGTGAAGCTTAAAATCTAGTGGAGAAAATAGACATTTATCATACAAGGATAGAAACATATAAAAATGTTAACTATAAGTTCACATGCCATAAAGGAAAGGTCAGTCAGTTCAGTCACTCAGTCGTGTCCAACTCTTTGTGACCACATGGACTGCAGCACGCCAGGCTTCCCTGTCCATCACCAATTCCCAGAGCCTACTCAAACTCATGTCCATCGCGTCAGTGATGCCATCCAACCATCTCATCCTCTGTCGTCCCCTTCTCCTCCTGCCTTCAATCTTTCCCAGCATCAGGGTCTTTTCAAATGAGTCAGCTGTTCTCATCAGGTGGCCAAAGTATTGGAGTTTCAGCTTCAGCATCAGTGCTTCCAATGAATATACAGGATTAATTTCCTTTAGGATGGACTGGTTGGATCTTCTTGCTATCCAAGGGACTGTCTAGAGTCTTCTCCAACACCACAGCTCAAAAGCATCAATTCTTCAGTGCTCAGCTTTCTATATAGTCCAACTCTCACATCCATTCATAACTACTGGAAAAACCATAGCCTTGACTAGACAAACCTTTATTGGCAAAGTAATGTCTTTGCTTTTTAATATGCTGTCTAGGTTAGTAATAGCTTTTCTTCCAGGAGCAAGTGTCTTTTAATTTCATGGCTTTAGTCACTATCTGCAATGATTTTGGAGCCCCCCAAAAATGAAGTCTCTCACTGTTTCTATTGTTTCCCCATCTATTTGCCATAAAGTGATGGGACCAGATGCTATGATCTTAGTTTTCTGAATGTTGAGTTTTAAGCCAACAGTCCATGAAATTCTCCAGGACAGAATACTGGAATGGGTAGCCTTTCCCTTTTCCAGGGGATCTTCCTAACTCAGGGATTGAACCCAGGTCTCCCACGTTGCAGGCAGATTCTTTACCAGCTGAGCCTCAAGGGAAGTCCAAAGGAGAGGTACATGATGCTCACAGGAGAACCTGACCTCGTCAGAGAGGCCAGGAGGGCTTCCCTGAGAAAGAGACAGTTGGGCTCAGGTTTAAAGAGTGTGAATGAAGCCCAGTGTGGAGGAGAATAGTCAAGGGTCTTTACTGTTAAGAGTTGTTTCAGAGGTTTGGGAAAGAGATGACATTAGCTCAATCTAGAGAAGATGATGACCAAGGCAGAAGAGATGGAGATCCTTATGTGGTCAAGTTTTGGGACTTGGTGATGGATGAGCAGAGAGGAAGGTGTCAGAAGTTGAGTCTTAGCTTTTGATTTAAAATCCTGTGTTTTATTTAAGAGTTGCCACTGATTCAGTATTTAAATGAAATAAAAATGACAGCTACACAAAGCCTAGGGATCCGTATAACTTCCTTTTAAAAGGGCCTCACTAATAAAATCTTTTGAACTAAGGATTTGTTGCAAAATTGACTCATTGACTATTTTAGTAGCAGGCAAATATGCAAATATCTCTACCAGGAGCAGTAGCACCCAGGTTGGCATTTACAGTTCCTTCTTCTTTTGAGAGTTACATGGAATTTTTACTGATACGAATTGTAATTATATGCAGAATGAACAAATACATGTGTTTTTATTTTTTTCCCAGAAAGATTGTATCTTTTTTAAGGAGAAACCCCCACAAAACATTATTTTTCCATTTGATGTATCTTACTCTGTTCAGAGCTGATGGTAATATGTAAGATATACTATTTTACACACTGTAAGAGAATCACATTTTTATTGACTGTATATTGCTGAGGAATAAGCTTCTGTCTTCCTCTTTTATTAAAAGTATTTCTGTTGGCAGGGATTTAGTGAGACTGGATAAATAACTTATTTTGTTGTGTTAAAACTGGCAACAGCTCTAGTTATCTTGTAAAATAAGCATTGATAAACTTAACATCATAATAGAAATTTTTATGTTACAATGATCTCTATAAGCTTTCAATATGTATCTATATCCTTAATACAGTTCATCTTCAAACTCAAAAGAAAACTTAGCATAATAGCCTTTTGCACTCTTTTAGCCATGATTTTTTTATGTATTATGTTGCCCTGGAGCAAACTGGAGAAAAAAATTGAGCCCAGGAGCTAGATATTATTCCTCATGTGGAAATAAATTTTGTTATTTCAACATTGAGAAGTTAGGAAAGTTGATTATATTCACTTTGGTTTTATATATGGAGAAATTATGACTGAAAGGGTCATATATTTATATTATATGTGTCTTAGATTGGCAAACTGTGGCCTGCCACCTGTTTTTATATAATCTGTAGGCTGAGAGTGGTTTTTAAATTTTTTAATGAGTGAAAAAATCAAATGGGTAATATTTTGTGACACATGAAAATAATATGAAATTCAAATTTAGGTGCCCAGTTTGTGGGACACAGCCATGCTCACTAATTTGCATGGTATCTATGGCTACGTTTGAGCTGCAGCAGTAGATTGAGTAGCTGTGACAGATCCTCTCTGGCCTGAAAAGCCAAAAATATTTACTGTCCACCCTAGTATAGATAGCTCTTTATGCAAAAATTGAAATTATTTAGGCAATTCAAAACAAATTGCTTGGTTTTGAAAGAGGGATGGCAGAAGTATGAATTGAGCTGAGTAGTATAAAATGTCTCTACAATAATGATAGTTGCAGCAGAGCATTTGCTTTGAGCCAAATACTCTTTTAATTACTTTATATATGTTGCATTGACTCCTCTCCAGACTGTTCGTCTGTCTCATTTTATAGGAAACATCACAGAGAGATTAAGCAACTTGTCCAGAGTCAGCGCTGAAAACAGGCTAGTTGCGTGCTTTCAAATTTATCTCGGTGGTTTTCTTACCAGTATGTATATTATAAGTATTTTCCTTTGATATTAAATTTCTTAACTAAGAGATATTTTCCTTAGGTTGATGCCCATTCTTTCTTGTCACTCAGGGCACTCCTGGGCTGTAATATAAATATATTACAGTAAAATAAATATAAATATTTTACAGTACTAGTAAAAGCTTAGTCAGTGTAGTTGATCTAACTTCAAATTGAGATCTTTTCAACCTGCTCTCAGTGATTGTAGTAGATTGGGTTATTGTATAATAGGTTCTCTAGTCTTAAAATACAAATACTTGTTTTTTAAAAAATGGACTATGTTACATGTTTTTTTCCTGTGTTTATATCAAATTTATGACCATATTTTCTCTCTCTCTCTCTCTTTTTTGAAAAAAACATTTTATGTTACTTTCCTGATCAGAATCCTCCAGTGGTTTCCCATTGCACTTAAGTCAAGTTTTAGTTTCTTAACAAGGCTCACATCATGTTTTGCATGCTCTGTCTCTGCCTGCTCCCCAGTCTCTTCTTGTGTCAGGCTTCCCTCCCCTCAGTCTGCTGGAGCTGCGCTGGTCTCACATCAGCGCCTTGGACAAACGTTCTTCTTTCTGCCTTGATTTCTGCTGTTCTTTGTTCCTCTGCATTGTTCAGTTTCAGCTTAAAAGTCATCTTAGAGAGGCTTCCTTGAGCATCCTTTCTAAAATAAGTCTCCCTTCTTGCCCTCTGCATTATTTTCTATCCCTGTTTGTTTCCTAAGAGCACTTATCACAATTTGTAATGTTTGTGACTTTTTATTGCTTGTTTTTTGGTTCACCTCCTTCACTGTATTGTAAGCTTTGTAAAAGAAGGGACCATGAATCTTATTTACCATTGTAATTTCTGTGTAGTCCCCAACATATAACAATCTCTCTCTGTGAAAGGAATTAATGAAAGAGATCTACTGTCAGTGCTACTGTTTAGTCTGAGACATCATCACAAAGAATTACTGTGGTTGTCTCCTAAGCTAAAAAATCTTAAGTTCCTTTTATGTTCCCAGTTCCATCCTGCCAGTTTGATTTTGTCAAAATGCTATTTTGATAGACTCATTCCCTTCTTCAGGATCCTACAGTAGTTGCAGATTACCTTCTGAATCAAGTCCAAATTCCTTTGCTTGTGTTTTAAGACTCTTCATAGTCATAATCTTTGATTTCTCTTTCCCATAACCCTTTGTGTTTATTAGGCTGGCTTCTTTTATAAGACCAGCATTTGTCCTTAATGCTGCTGTCTGCAACACTCATAGAAGAAGCCCTACAGCTTCCATGCCTCCTCCAGTAAACCCAGTCCTTCATCCCTAAAATTCCATTGTAACTATTGCCTGACCTACACTTAGATTTTGATCATGCCCTTTAATTGATTCTCCAATGTAAATCTTGGTTGTATAATGATATTGAAAATCCTTTGTGAAAGTTTTGCCTCAACATCTAATAAGAAGCTAATTCTAACTTCAGAGTATATTTTATAAAATGATATGAATGGAGGTACTTTGTTGTATGGTTGTTGATTTGAGGATAGAGAAATCCAAAACTTACATAATTTCTATCTTGGATACTAATTAGGATATTTGACGTCAATGAACAAAGTCACATTTATCTTTATTAAATTTATTTGAGTATAGTTGGGCTTCAGATTTTTCTGATCTATGTTGTATAGAGAACTGCTCATGTAATTAATGGTATTCCATTCCATTAATTCAGAATTTGTTTGGTAATAAAGACAGTAGGTTGTGTTCTCTCTGTAAGGAAAAGTGAGTTTATTCACTATGCAAAAACATTGAAGAGAAAACTATTATTATAAAATTATAATGTATATTTATATAATATAGTATAAATTATTACAAAACTTTGTTATTATTAGAATCATCCTTATACTTTATAAACAGATATCTAATGACAGCAATTACAAATAACTCTGAATAGCTTTTTAAAAGCAGGATGTCCCCATCAGAATTTTATTTGGAGTAATTGATAGATTCAAATTTCTAGTCAATAAAATTAAGAACAGTTAACATCACTGTTTTATAAAGATTTTTAAAAATTCAGTTTTGTTATCCTTTTAAATTTATTGCCTCTTAAATAATTTCAATTAGTGTATTTAACCTTCTGAGTATTTTTTAAATTCTAGGCTTAAATTTAGAATGTCTTAACTATTAAGGCAGATATTACACAGTCTTAATAAGTCTTGAAAGCTAAAAAACTGCTTTTAACATTGACAAGACAAATCATTGCTTGCTTTTCTTATCATATCACATATTTGAAAGAGATGAAATAAATTTCTTCTTGTTTTGCATTTATTTTATATATGGTAGTATATAATACATTTATAATAAAATATATGTGTAATATATAAATATAATATAAATTAATTTATAATATATATATAATAATACATTTTATATATGTAGTACTTGATTTATGTTTATATTGCTGCTGCTGCTAAGTCACTTCAGTCATGTCCGACTCTGTGCGACCCCATAGACAGCAGCCCACCAGGCTCCCCCATCCCTGGGATTCTCCAGGCAAGAACACTGGAGTGGGTTGCCATTTCCTTCTCCAATGCGTGAAAGTGAAAAGTGAAAGTGAAGTCGCTCAGTCGTGTCCGACCCTCAGCCACCCCATGGACCGCAGCCTGCCAGGCTCCTGCGTCCATGGGATTTTCCAGGAAAGAGTACTGGAGTGGGGTGCCATTGCCTTCTCCGATGTTTATATTATGTAAGCACAAAATGTATTATGTTTAGAGCCATTAAGAAATATATATGTTTGATATGAAGTGTTACCTACTTTCCCAGTAAAGTAACTTGCCTAAAGTCATCCATCTATTGAGTGGAAGAACTTGAACTGGGAAACACAATGCTGTCTGACTGCTGAGTCATGACTTTGACCAATGTGCTCTTCACAGACATACAGTTGATCACAGTGCAAAATAATGAATGCAGTGATAGAAATATGCCCGTTGACTTAAAGTTATTTGCTGGTCTTAATGTCCTTTTTATGAACTTAAAAGTCTGAGTGTGTGTATAGCACTGATTGTTAGCAGAATCATAGAATATGGAGCCAGAAGGGCTTGGAAAACTGTCAAATATTGTTCTAAGTGTTCTACAAAGATTATCTTATTTAATATTCAAAACAATTCTGTGAGATCTGTGCTCTTACTGTTTACTTCTGCAGCTTAGGAAACTGAGGCTAAATATAGGTTAAATAACTGTTCTCAGGGAGCCTACACTCCACCCAGCCCTCTACTTTTTTAAAAAAATTAATTAATTTATTTTAATTGGAAGCTAATTACTTTTCTTATAAGCACTGTGAACTCTACTTCCCTGAAAGGCTTTTTTCCCCAGCACTTAAAATAAGGCTTTCTTATTCACCAGTAGTGACTTTTCTGTAACAAACAACTTTACACTTGTCACTACAATTCTTACAGCGTGGCAGTGTTATTGCTTAGGTCTCTCTGTGTTCAGAGATCAATTCAGGGTCATCAGATGGATTCTGTACTATCTTTTGTTACCGTGGAACTTATGTAAAATGTAATTAATGGGATTGCTATGTCAAAATTGGTAGCTCATACAGTTGTATATTTCCAGTATTTTATTAGTTTAAATACATACAAATCAGTTCATTTATAGACATGGAGTTGTAAAGCAATGGGTATGTATGTATTATTTTACCAAGAACTTAGTCTATTTTCCTGTTTTTACCCCCAAAATACCATTCATGTGTCTCTTTGACATCTTTATTACTCATTCCTACAAGTACATGTTTTGTTGTTGTTTGCTGGTCTCAGCACCACACTCTGGACTGTTGTGACAGCCTGTTACTCTTGTTATTTAGCATTTGTATGTTTGTGTGTGTACAAAAAAAGGAACAACTGCTTTCTGCAGACATTTGTGTACTCATTTATATTCCTAGTGGTGACCTCACTTGGAAACATACTGCTACCCTGTGGATAAGCAGAAGAATACACTCCTGGGGGTGTGTGGATCGATCAGTCTGTTCTTGGTGCTTAAAAAGGTGTCTCAAGAATAATGAAAGAAAATTAAAACTAAATCATTGGGAGTCCTGCTCATCTGAGGAAATGTTAAATAGTCAAAGAACTGTTAATATGCACAATTTAATATTAGCAAATTTTATCAGAAGCAAGTTTTTTTTTCTGTTATTTTATTTCATTGGAGAGCAAACTATCTCATTTTATCTCTGAAAAATGTGTAATTTAGACTTGATTTTGTATTATATTCCAGTATCTAGAAAGATTTTATCAACTGCCTCACTTCTTCTTCTGGCTTGTTTGGGAAGGTATTTGAATTTCACCCTCTGGAGCTAAAGGAACAAATAGCCACCATCTCTAGAGAATATATTTCATGTTAAATGTTTAAAGTGTTTGTTCTTTTCTTTAAGTATAGAACATTTCCAAACATTTAAAATTTTCTTTTCTCTGAATAGCAAATCAATTAGTAATTTCAAGGTTTTTGACCTCCTAAAAGTTCCTGCTACCATTTCGGTTCCCCTGTAGAACTTTCCAGATTCTTTGGAGACCAGAATCACTGGTTTGTGAGACAGAACGTTTGGGAACAGTAAGTAGTTTGGCATGATGAGAGCATAGACTGCAGATGTGTGAAAGGTGAAAGAAGATGGAGCGATAGGCAAGAGATAGATTTTGAAGCACTGATGTATTATGCTAAGAACTTAGGCTTTACCGTATGGACATCATGGAACCATTGTAAGATCTTAGTGCAGGAATGACATATCAGATTTGTATCTAGGTATGTGGCTCAACTGGTAAAGAATCCGCCTGCATTGAGGGAGACCTGGGTTTAAACCCTGGGTTGGGAAGATCCCCTAGAGAAGTGAATGGCTACCCACTCCAGTAATCTGGCCTAGAGAATTCCATGGACTGTATAGTCCATGGGGTCGCAAAGAGTCGGACACAACTGAGCGACTTTCACTTTCACTTCAAGAGCACTTAGCAGGCTTTCCAGGTGGCGCTGGTGGTCAAGAACCTGCCTGCCAATGCAGGAGACTAAGAGACTGGATTTTGATCCCTGGGTCAGGCTGATCCCCTGGAGGAGGGCAACCCAGTCTAGTATTCTTGCCTGGAGAATCCCACGGATAGAGGAGTCTGGTGGGCTACAGTCCATAGAGTCGCAAAGAGTCAGACACAACTGAACTGAGTTAGCACATGCACATGCAAGAACACTTAACAGAAGTTTAGAGAATGGAAAGACCAAAAGTAGGGAGAAGCTGTTGTGATGATTCAAGTGAGAAATGATGAGCCTAAACTAAAGAAATGGTGTGGGAAGAAGAGGGGGGAATAAATTAAAGAGATATTTCAGGTATAGAGTTGATAAAATTTAGTGATGTGAAAGTGAAGGAAAAGAAGTTGAAATGAGTTTGAAGTTTTGTTGTGACCAAATAAATGTGGGAACATTCATTGAGATAGAGGTTATAAGGAGAGGGAATGGTTAGGATTGCGTCAGTCATAGTGACCATAAAGTGAGTAATGCGCTAGTTCAGTTTTGGACACGTTAAATTTAGAAGGTGAAACATTGTCAGCTGGAGATATGGATTTGGAATTTAGGAGATAGATCTTCACTAGAGTCTTCAACATATAGGAATCTGTGGGAGTTATATGTGTGATTAAAATTATACAAGGAGGATGTGTAGAATTTTAGAAGTAATAATACTGAAATGGACTTCTGGGGGAATATTGACATTAAGGACTGTTGTGAAGAGAATTAGAATCCAAAGAAGTAGACTGAAAATAACCGGTATAAGAGGAATGAGAGGGAATGGTTTGACTAGAAGCAAAGGGAGAAGAGATTTTTAGAGGAGGGCTGAGTGGTCAGTAGTATCAGTTGCTTCAGAAAGACCAAGAGAGATAAATGCCAAAAACTGTCTATTGAATAAAAATGAGGAAGGTGTGGTGATTTTATGAGATAACTGTGCAACAATATGGGCAGAGTTCAAATTGTAGTGGACTGAGGATTAAGAAGTGAGAATTAGAGAAGCAAACTTCTTTTAAAAAAAGGCTTACTATTGTTTAGTTGCTAAGTCATGTCTGATTCTTTTGTGACACTGTGTAGCCTGCCAGGCTCCTCTGTCCATGGGATTTCCCAGGCAAGAATACTGGAGTGGGGTGCCATTTCTTCCTCCAGGGGATCTTTCCCACCCAGCAATCGAACTTGGGCCTCCTGCATTAATTGCAGGTGGATTCTTTACCTCTGAGCCACCAGGGAAGCCTTTTAAAAATCTAGGGAGTGACAAACTGTGGTACATACCTACCCTGGAAAAGGACTCAGCAGTACGAAGAAATGAACTGTTGATACAAATGGCAACTTAGTTGAATCTTCAGGCAATTCTTTTAAATGAAAAAAGCCAATCCCTTAAGGCTACCTACTGTATGATCCATTTATATAACAGTTTAGAAATGACAGAGTCATAGAAATGGTGGACAGAGTAGTGGCTGCCAGAATTCAGAGATAGAGGAGGATGCAGTTATAAGAATGGATGACATGAGGCATTTTTGTGGTGTTGGACCTGTTCAGTATTTTGATTGTAGTATATATGTTAATGTACATGGATGATAAAGTTGTATAAAACTTAATACACACACTCAAATGAACATAAGTAAAACTGGGAATATCTGAATGAGATTGGTGAGTTGTATCAATGTCAATAAGGCTGTGACATTATACTAGTTTTGTGAAATGTTACCATAGGGGGGAACTGGGCAAAGTGTTTAAGGGATTCTCTACATTATTTCTTATGACTGTGTGTGAATCTGTAATTTTCTCAGTTAAAAATTTTAAATGTTCATATAGTGAGGGAAAGGGATTGCAAAGTTTATGGTGGGACTTGATCATGTTTAGGTGTTGCAGAGGAGGCAGCAGTGGAGAGGGATAGATTCAAGATTCAAGGAAGAGAGAACTTTCTCTGGATCAGGAGGGAAAGTATAAGAATGGGTATGAATATAAATGTGTGTGTATTTGGAAAGCTGAGAAAGTTCCTTCTTGATAGTGTCTGTCTGTCTGTCTTTCTTCCCCTTTTCTCTATGTAATTCTTAAAAATGACTCTAATTATTGCAAATTATTTATTCAATAGCTGTGACGTTTGGGCTCCTTATCTTTCAAAAGTTCCCTTTGGAATAGTATTTCAGTTCAGTACAGTTGCTCAGTCGTGTCCAACTCTTTGCAACCCCATGAATCACAGCACTCCAGGCCTCCCTGTCCATCACCAACTCCTGGAGTTGACTCAAACTCATGCCTATCGAGTTGGTGATGCCATCCAGCCATCTCATCCTCTGTTGTCCCCTTCTCCTCCTGCCCCCAATCCCTCCCAGCGTCAGGGTCTTTTCCAATGAGTCAGCTCTTTGCATGAGGTGGCCAAAGTACTGGAGTTTCAGCTTCAGCATCAGTCCTTCCAGTGAACACCCAGGGCTGATCTTCTTTAGGATGGACTGGTTGGATCTCCTTGCAGTTCAAGGGACTCTCAAGAGTCTTCTCCAACACCACAGTTCAAAAGCATCAATTCTTCAGCGCTCAGCTTTCTTCACCATGCAACTCTCACATCCATACATGACTACTGGAAAAACCATAACCTTGACTAGACAGACCTTTGTTGGCAAAGTAATGTCTCTGCTTTTAAATATGCTATCTAGGTTGGTCATAACTTTCCTTCCAAGGAGTAAGCATCTTTTAATTTAGTAACTCCTTATTCTAAACCAACATGTGTGATGTGATGCCATTTATCCATTGACATGAAAGTGAAAGTGTTAGGTGCCCTCAGTCATATCCGACTCTTTACGACCCCATGGACTGTAGCCCACCGTGTTCCTCTGTCCATTGAATCCTCCAGGCAAGAATACTAGAGTGGGTAGCCAGTGCCTTCTCCATTTATCCATTAGAGGCAATTAAAAAAAAAAAGGAGTTTGTTAACTTATGTTACTAGTACTCTGCTTTTTTTTTTTTTTTTTTGCAGTTGCAGTCTAATTTAACCCAAAATATTTCCAACAGTGTTAAAAAAATTTTATACTGATTCTAGGTGCTATCCATATTCTTTTTGAGCTGTAATTTAAATCAGTACTACATACATGTGTTACTATTTATAGCATATCTTGAAATCCAAAGTTTTAAAATGGTATTGCTAGCTGACAAGGCATTGGCAAAAGAAGCAGTGGAATGATGCACATTCATGTAGAGAAAGAGTGAATCAGGATGGTAACCCTGAAATGAGGAGGCTTTGAGATGTTAAGGGATTGGCTGGCTACTCACTGGCAGAGAACTCCTTGATGGGTAGCATATGTAGGCATGTATATACACATCTACCTCTCCACAAGCCATCTTGTCCTTTTCTCCACCAACGTGCATTTCAGCAAGATGAAGCCACAACAATTTCTCTCCTCCTTCCTGCCTTTCAAGATACATATTGCTCTTTTTGAAGACTTTCTCTCTTCAGAGTTGCTCCTGATGGACTTTTAAAAACTTGTGCCTGTAAAAAAGATTGGCATGTAGGAGAAAGAGGAGAAGTGTGCTTCAATGCCCTTGATTTGGTTTGTGTTTTAAGATTATACACTAACTTACTGTTTTATCACATGTTGTTTTCCAGGTGCAGAACATGAGACCTTTACAGGCAGAATCTGTGCTGTTTTTTATGTCTTTTCAGGGTATAACTTGATTCTTGATGTATACCAGATTCATAATAAATGTTTATGGTTCATTGAATAATGACTATCATACATTATCAATATGGAATATAGACTATGTGAAAAATATTTTCCTTTGAAATAAAGTTCAAAATTGAAGTTAAGAGGTTTAGAGGGAGAAGCAAAGGGGAGAAATTGTTGGGAAGTGCCCAGCGCTGCAGCCTGCTGTCCACCTGCAGAATCACTGTGTTAAACTGGTGTTTGTTTATGCTCCTTTGAAAATGATTTAACTTGAAGAGACAGAGTGCATGGAACTGAGAAGAGCCTGTAGCATGCCAAGAAATGCTTAAGGAGAATGCTCACTTAATACAAATGATCTTGCCTTCAGAGAGGTCAATAAATTGCTTCAGGAGGTCAATAAATCTCAATTCATATAACCTGAAATAAAAGAAAAGGAGAGTTTTGGCCTTTATATCCTCAGTGGGGAGACAGGAAGAGAGAAATGTAAAATGGCACCTCATCCCATTCTTCTAGTGTTCTCGGCCAGTCTGTAAGGAACAGCCATATGAGGGTGCAGGAGGTTATGTTTGTGGCTGCTAATTGTGGGCTTGTTTGGTTACATACCTGAATTAGCCCCTCTGTTTGGGGGAGCTTAAGGTGAGTCTCATCTTCATATCACACCATGGGTACTTCTGGAGAATAGCATTCTTATCCAACAGGGATGTGTTTGATGGGTGACAGACAGTCACCAAGACCATCAGTGAAAAAGTGAGAAAGTGAAGTAGCTCAGTCGTGTCCGACTTTTTGTGACCCCACGGATGATAGCCTACCACGTTCCTCTGTCCAGGCGATTTTCCAGACAAGAGTACTGAAGTGGATTGCCATTTACTTCTCCAGAGAATCTTCCGACCCAGGGATCAAACCCGGGTCTACCGCATTGTAGGCAGACGCTTTACCATCTGAACCACCGGGGAAGCCTTAAGTGGATTTCCCTAAAAAGTACATACAGGCAAAGCATTTTCACTGCATCCAGCATTAGCCAAAGGAAGTGAAGTTTCTGATTAGTGTTGAAAGTTTTTTCATCAATCTTTCTAGGCTCTGTGTGTAACTGAATGAGCATGTAGTGTAACTATAAAGTGACATTTTATATCTGACACCAATTAAACTTACATGCCATGAAAATAATCAGCTCCCACAAAACAAACATGCACATGGATTTAGTTTCACTTGGAATTTCCTCTGGCTAGCTGAATGTTTGCCAACTGCTTTGTGAAGTACCACATAGAAAAAATTCAATAGGCCTTGGTTTTTCTGATATTTATATAGTGCTTAGTGACTTAAATTAGAGTTTTATTTCTTTTGGAGGGCATAATTTGACTTTATGGCCCATGTGGTTACTCAGTTTCAACATAAAAAGTAAAGTTAATCCTTATATAAAGATATAAAGAATGCTTCCATAATATGGAAGAATTAAAATCTTTACTTTAAAATCTTATTTATTCAACCTGCATTTATTAAATGATTATGTTTCAAGCACTGTGCAGTGGGAAAAAGAAGATGTATAAAACTTGAGTGGTCCAGCCCTCAAGTAGCTTTTGCCTAAACCTGCATCTTCCCAAACCTGTTTGTTTTCAAATGTAGCTTTCTTTTTGCTGGTTTTATGATGTCATTTTTTAATGATGTCATCTTTTAGCCACACATTGAAAGAATAACCTGCATGAAAGTAATTCAACTTTTACCTTGATTATTTAAATTATTTTAATAAAAATACTTATTTTTGCTTTATGTGTAGTATTTATGCATTGTTTTCAGAATGAACTAAATCTATGCTACTTTTGTCAGATCTGTACATTTAGTGACAACCAGCTTGCTAATTTTCACTTTATAACTGAAGATAGTAAATACTAAGTTATAAATATAAAGAAGCCAGCTACATAAATATTTATTCCATTTTGGTAAATAAATATTTATTCTCTAAATATCTATATGTTTTTTACTAATACACAAGCATGTGCTGTGCTATGCTCAGTCACATCAGTTGTGTCCAACATTTTGTGACCCTATGGACTGTGGCCTGCCAGGCTCCTCTGTCCATGGGATTCTCCAGGCAAGAATACTGGAGTGGGTTGTCATGCATTCTTCCCAGGGATCTCTCCAACCCAGGGATTGAACCCACATCTCCTTCATGGCATACAAATTCTTCACCTACTGAGCCATCTGGGAAGCCCAGAGACACAAGCATGCATATTCGTATAAATTCTGTATAAAATGTACATATGCCTATCCAGCTCAAGCCTAGATTTGTACCTGTCACTGATATCACAAGTTCACTGTAATTTGTGAATATCAGTTACATCACCTAGTTGTCATTAGATATATAGGAGGTCTGTTTTATTGTTGAACTCTATTGGTTACTTTCTCTTCCCTTTAAACCATCAGGCAAGTTTAGACAAAAGTTTGGTCAAGAGTTCAGATTTGTTTTCTGTGACAAGTCTCACGGAAGAGATGTAGAAACCAGGCTGCTTAATTAGAATAAGTTGGTGAATCTTTTGGTTTGAGGCCTCAGGTCCCAGACTGATTATTGTTTAAAACTCTTACTATCACTAGCTATACCTAGGGATAAGTTGGCATATTAGTAAGTCTTAAAACTTATCTTGCAGAAACAATTCCCTCTTTCTCTTTGTTGTAGGAAATTTATACCATCTAATATAAACAATAGAATAATGACTGTTTTGCTATAAGTTGTAACCAGAAGGTTCCTGAAAGGAGTTAAGATTTTATTTCCTAAAAAAAAAAAAAGATTTTATTTCCTTTAGAATATTATTAGGTAAGCCTTACCTAAACAGTCATTATACTTTCCTCCAGTTTTAGTGTTATTTATTTATTTTTTTGATGGGGTATAAAATGTATGTGGTAAAGATTTTATAAAACACCTTTGAACAAATCTATGTATTTGAGGATTATTAGAATGTAGAACACTAGAGTTGAAGCTTACAAATGATCCAGTCTATGCCCGTCATTCCACAAGTCTAGGAAGGTTGAATCTTCTGGGTACCCACAGTGAAGTTCAGAGGCTGACAGGAGTAGTTTTCTGACTCCTAATTTATTTTTTTCTTCTTCTTCTACTAAGGATTACTATGGTATTGCTGTTTTTTTTATTGCACAGTTTATGTGCATTATACAAGGTACTATACCTGGTTTCTGTAAAGTTACAAAACACACACACACATGTTGGCAGAGCAGCTATTTCTCTATACTAAATATTCAATCCCCAAATTGTAGTCCTTTGTCTGGCTTTCAACTATATTCATATGAAGAGTAGTCAACATTTTCACTTATTAGAAATATTGGGAAAAAGTTAGAAAATCACCATTTGCAGTCATGATAGAAATAATTAACTCAGGCAAGAATCATAAAAGAATATGAAAACTTATGAGTGGAAAGCTTGAGGAAGAACAGGACATTACTATCATCGCAGGAAGCCTCCCCATAAAATACTTATTAACTGTAAAGTGAAAAGCAGTAATGTCACAGGGTGGAGAAATGTGGCCGATATCACCTTCCATAGGCAGTAGAAAGTAACATCATGTGTAATGGGACAAATTGATGTCAGGCACCTCCTAATATGTGTGCTAAGCCAGAAAACTAAGCTAAGTTTTGAAAAAAATAATCCTTACTACCTTTGTATTTTTGGAATTCCTTAGAATAAAAAAACCCAGGCTTTATATCTGTTATGTCTGAATCTACAGAGAAGTGTATGGTGTTACTAGATCACTTTCAGTGTGACCACTAATTTTCTTTCTTTGAGGTTTTCTTATATGATTTTATTAATGTGACTAAAAAATACAAGAAAATGGCTTTATTAACATTCTAGAAAGTGAAGTGAAGTGAAAGTAAATACTTGCTATTATTAAAATATAAGTGAAATATTTATATTTCAATATTTAAATATTTCTCTAGGAAATAAAATATTTAAAGAAATCTGAAGTCTCAGATAACAATTTCTTCAAAACATGTGACTTCAGTTGCTCAATGACATACTGCTGCCACCTCATTATATCCTAAAGAAGCAACTAATGCTTGACTAGCAAGTTAATTCAGTTAAAATTCATTGTTAAGAGGCCACTGTTACAGGTTTGATCTTATGTGGGTATATTTTTTTTCTCTGGCTGTGCATGTAACATTGGCAAATTGGCTTGCAAGTTTAAGACTTTAGTTACTTGGATGTGTTAAATAAGTATGAAAGATCTTTGAAAGGGATTATAAGTTGCCTTCCTTTGAAATATTCAGTTACCTTCACCTTAAAATAGTTTAAAAAAAAAGTACTGTTTCTTAGATTATTTTAGTTGTATTAAACGTATAAGCTACTTATGAACTATGAACAAGTCATTTTATTATGACTTAAAAAATAAGTCAGATATTATTAATAACTTTTCTGGGATATATTGGGCAGTACTCTGTGTGTATATATTTTGCATACATGCATACACACATATACACACATTTTACATTAAAATTTCATTAAAATAATCACATTTAGAGTCTTAAGGAATGTCTTTAGTATTTTTAAAGACAACTGATAGTAGACATAAAAGATTTCAATATGAGTAAATGTATAGTTTGCTTGCACAGTAGATTTTTAAAAGTTACTGTAAGTGAGCTTTGCAATATCACAGTTTAAATGTACTAGAGAAATACCACTATTTCAAGATGGTATGAAATGGCATTGATGACTCTGGTCTTTAAGTAATTTTTGTGGTTTAAATGAGTTTTGAAATTTATTTTTCTTAGCTGTTGGCAAACTTCTCTACTTACCTAATGTGCTGTATTCCTGACTTGGACAGATCACGTATAATGTTGAGCTAGTATTGCTGTCGTTTTATTTACACTGTGCATCAGCTTCTTTCAGTAAGGCTAATTAGAACCAGTTATAAGATTTGGTGATGTGTATAGTTCTTTGTGTAGCAAATGCAGCTAAGTAAGAAATTATTTTGCTTACTATCTGAGAAACTGTTAGATTTTAAGATTGCATTCTTAAAATATGCAGTATACCATATGAAACATTTTTGCATTACAAATGTTATCCTAAATTTTCAAATGCTAGTTATCATTTTTAACCTATTATCATTTATTTTTAAACATTACATATGAATGTATTATACTTAAGTTTAAAATGATCAGACTCTTAAAATTACAGTATTGGCTTTTAGTTACTTTGAAGACTAGATGTTGCACTAAAGTGGAATTTTATATGGAGAAAGGATTATTTCTACAAATATTGAATTAGAAAGTGAACTTGGAAATCTGTTTCTTCCTTGTTATTGTTCCCTCTCATCTCCTCCTTCACCACTGAGTTTTTTAAAAGACCACTTATCTTTTCCTGGCTCCCCTTTCTCCCATTTAATTTCTTAATTACTCATGGTTTCTGCCAACAATACCTGCTCCCTGATATCTCAGCAGGATCACTGCAGCCTCCAAATATGCATCTTCAGTGAGTAAGTTTTAGCATTTCTCCTTCTTGGCTTTTCTGAAATAATTGATACTACTGGTCTTCCATTCTTCTCTTAAAATCCTGTTCTCTCTTGGCTTTTGGTGAAACTATTCTCTCCTGGTCTTCTCATATTGTTTCTTCTCAGTCTTTCTGTGGCCTCCTCTTCCTCCCAGGAGGAATGAGAAATGCAAGATTTAATAGTTTGTTTGATATTCCTTTTTAGATACAACTAACCAGAAGTTGTATATGTACAGGAGTGCATGTTGTCTTTTAAAAAATTAATTTTATTCAACATAGTGAGGAAAGAATTTTTTTTAATGTCTGTTCTTTATTCCTAATTTGACATGAAAATTTGCATTTGCTTTTTCATAAGTAGTCTCAAGGGTGCATAAAGAGTATCTAAATTGCAATAAACTTCATTAAGGAAATTTCTGTTATGTCTTTAAATAAAATTTAATCTTTTCCTAGAGAGGAATGTCATATCATCTAATTGTTAAGGATGATTAAACTTTTCATTTTATAACTGTATAGTATCAGTTCCTGTTAGCACAGAGCACTTTACTTGTAATATTGTCAATCACTTTTTAGAATGAAAAATGAATCTTTTTCTTTCTATTCAAAGCCTTAAATATAATCCTTTTTTGAAATTTTCTTCAAACGTAGAACTTTGAAGTACCATTAGCTGAGAACTTTATATGTAAGAATTCTACTTTACATATAAGAATTTTACTTTATGTGTAAGAATTCTCCAAATGGTTTTATACAAATGACCTTCTTCTCTTGGCCACAAAACTTCTATTTACCTTGACTTAAATTAATAATAAAGCAGACTTTATGAACAAGCATTCTAGAATCTGCCAGAAGACTTTTCAAACCAAAAATAAGGATACATTTCATAAACAGGGGCTCAATAAATCAGTAGTGACTAGAGTTGGGAAGGGGTAGTGGGGGCCTGTTTGTAAACTTTGAGTTTCTGAATGTTAATTTTCAGCTTCCTTTTTAGAAGGCCACTGTTTGTAGAGCTTATCCTGTCAGCAGTATCCTGTGTCAATTGTCAGGTCATGTTTAATGTGTGGAGATGTATTAATCTGCCATAGCTAGCACTCTAAGAGGCTGGGATAAATAGAGGGCTCAAGCAGATGAAGAGGGATTAACTATGTGGATTGAGCAAACTCTTCAATCACTGAACCAGTGATTTTACAAAGGATTAGCTGCTGCTTTTACAAATATTGATTACTGATTTGCTACTCGGAATGGAGATGACATACTTGTGCAGTTGCTGTGTGGTGTGCTATCTGAAGTGAACATCATTCATATTAATGGATTTGTCATAGGCATTGTAGAAACTGACAGATTTATTATAGCAGCAGTTGCTAGAAATGTTATGGTTAAGGTTGTGTCAGCATATCTATTAAAACTTCAGGATTTTGGAAGTTTATAGTGTAGCCATAAAATTTATTTCCCAGGTGGAATTTGGAATACCAGTTATAGCCTGGCACAATTATTTTTGTGCATATTTTAATATGAATCAGTCTAAAAACATCTAAGTTGGCCTGAAACAAAAATGCATTGTTAGTATTGTAATGTTTTTTAGATTTATTTCATTTTAAAAAAATGCATTTATCATAAATGCTTGTTTTTGCGACCAAGAACATGTCTAGCCCTTGTGAATTTCTAGAAATTCATCAGTAATTTTTTTTTTCATCAGTATTTTTCCCAGAATATGGTTTATCTTGAATCCTTTGATTGCTTCTGTAATCAGGTGAAGAGTTTTGGAAAATATAGAAATATCTGGATAATTAAAAATCAATGACAATTTTGTTTCACTGAAGTGACTTTTTTAGAATACTAAAAAAATCAGTGATAATTAGAATTGTATCAGCAAAGATAGCTTCCTTTAATCTTTTTGAGAAATTGATCTTCTTTCTTACAAATGTTTTTATTATGTCACTGTAGAAAGGCATTTCAAAGAGCTGAGCTTTATCCTGAAGGATGAACTGGACGCTTTCTAGGCAGTGAGGATAGAGAGAGAGATGATGAAGTGAGGAAAGGTGTAAAGAGTAACACATTCCAGGCAGAGTGAACGCTAGTGTGGATACAGGAGACTTGGCCTGTTTGCACATTCGAAAGGGTATATCTTCATACTGAGGGGTTTGTTTTCAAGTTGTACGCTTGTATTGATTAAATGAAATCTTCTAGATCAGTGGTTGAAATTTTTCTGGCTGTGATTTAATAATATAAATTGACTTAATTTAAATTGTTTAAAAATCTGGAGACATTCTTTTTTGTTTTTCATTTAAAAATTCTGTCCTGCATTCAGTTCAGTTCAGTTCAGTTCAGTTCAGTTGCTCAATTGTGTCTGACTTTTCTACCCCATGGACTGCAGCACGCCAGGCCTCCCTGTTCATCACCAACTCCCGGAGTTTACGCAACTCATGTACATTGAGTCGGTGGGTTAGTTTGTTATTTTTCATTTTTAGTAAGGTTTGTTTATTTATTCAGCAAAATTTGGTGAGTATTACTGTGTCCCAGGTGCTAATCTAGGCCCTGGAGATACACAGTGGGTAAGACAGTGTAGTCTCTGATTTCACATTCTAGGGGAGGTAAGGACAGCTGGGAAAAGACAATAAATCAGTAAACATTCATCTTTTCTCATGTTTATTGGCTTTTGTACTTATTCTGTGAATGCCTGGTTCATATTTTTCACCTGTTTTTCTGTTAAACTGTTAACTTTTTCTTGGTGATATGCAGGAGTTCATTGTTATGGCATCCATGCAAATATTTTTTCCTATTCACCCTGTGAGAAAGTCATTCTTTGACAAATTAGTGATTATACTAATTCTTATCCATGTATGGATTTGTAATTTTTAGTTGTTGTTCCAGTTGGTAAGTCAGGTCTGACTCTTTGTGAACCCATGGACGGCAACACGCCAGGCTTCCATATCCTCGATTGTCTCCCAGAGTTTGCTCAAGTTCATGTCCATTAAGTCAGTAGTGCTGTCTAACCATCTCATCCTCTGCTGCCCTCTTCTTATTTTGTCTGATGCTGGAAAAGATTGAAGGCAAAAAAGATTTCTAATATCATACCTGATTTCTTTGATTGGTAAGAGATCACCAGACCAAGTATCAAATTACCATAGGGTTCTATCGTCTGAGGGGTTTATGAGTTATTTCTTTTCTCTAATTTAATGTATTTTGATCATTTTGAAAAGTAAAGTAGAACTTTGAATCTTGCGGATGAGGCTATCCAGATGAAGGGAACTTAATCGAATTAGTTACTAACTGTAATTGTATTCCTGGAGAGAGATATATTTATATATATATATATAAAATATTATATATGTAAATTTTTTCAGTGAGAATATGCATTATGGTCTATTCAGATATGATTTAATTACAGACTGAATTTGTGTAGAAAGACATGTAATGGAATATCTTACCACAAGAGCTTACCATATCTGCATTTATTTTGAATAAGTTTTGTTTTATGTTTTATCATTTATTCACATGGAGTAGGATGTATATCCTTTGGACTTTAAGTCTTTTCCATGTTTTTAAGAGGTCATTGTGTGTTTTAAATATTCATGAGCAAACTAAGGTTCTGAGTTCAGACAGTTTCACTGCCCAAACTCCCCTGAGGTATCTGCCAGCACCTTACATTGCAGTGAGATACCACACCTGAACTGTCTTGGTGGATGTTCACGTGTGGCTAAAAGGCACTGTCTGTCACGTGAAGTTGAATCCATAGTTGCATGTTGCTGGCAAACATTTTATTTCATTTAATATTCAATGAACTTCTTTTTGAAGTTTTAATTTTGAGTTTTACTTTGAACAAAAACTTTAGTAGTGACTTTGTTCTGGTAATGACAGCTCTTAATTAGGAGAAAAGGAGACCATGGACAGTTGGACTGTGTCACCTTGTGAACCTGGGGCTGAGATAGTCCACACAGTGAACAGATTACTAGATTGCATTATGATGTGTAACTCATGGTCAATGTCAGAATATTTGGCAGTTGACTTTTTATATCACGGATACTAATTTTTGAAAAATATGCTAAAATCACATGGTTAAAAATGGGCAATTTTAATACTATATGTGCAGTTCCAATTTTTTTTTTCTTTGCACTGTATCTCTTACTTTATGTTGGTTGTTACAAAGTGTAGAACTGAATTGGAGTGTTATTAACTGTGAAAGTGGGTGTTAAGATGGAATGCCCTTTTTGCTATTCAGTTATAAAAGCCCTTTACCTGCTATCTTGCCCCTCACTCTTGTGTTTCCTGTCAGTTTTCTCTTCTTCTTTTTAGCAGTGGGGGACCACATGGGCAATGGTTAGCACATATAAAATGTTTATAGAATTATTTTAATGACTCAAAAGTTAGATACACTGTAAACAAAATCACTATCCTCATGATCATTTGTACGTCTGGCATTTTCCCTCTGTTTTCAGTGTTGTGGCTGCGGAAGTGTATTTTATCTACTTATTGATGTTCTTTTAATTTTATATTAAACATCTTTAGAACATATTTTATAAATCCTATAAACTAGTACTAGATGTGGTTTTAAAATATACCATCAAGAACAATGTCATTTAATTCAATGTTGTGCTTCTATATTTTAAATACGTACCCTTGGTGATTTTGGTGCACACTCAAGTTTAAGAATCACTGTCATGATCCCTTGCTCAAAGCCTAGTAGAAAAAACAAAACTTATGAACACATTATTTTAGGCTAATACTGTAGGTACCTTCTGAATGTCTCTCTCCTGAGCCAGTACCACATTTGACTGTTAAAAGTTACTCAGAAGTTGATGACCAGAAAGATGATTACGCATAGGGTATGCTTTTATTTTCAGGTACTAGAGGAAAAAAACATGCTATGCATTAACTGTTCTAATATTGAAGTTTCAATTTGTATTCTGTAGTAATTTACTCAGTTACATAAATAGCAATGTTTTCTAATTCTTTCAGTTACCCGTGTGTCTGAGATTACCAGTTCATATTGTAGAGTAGACTCATACTCTTATTCTCAGTAACATGTTGTTCTCTGGATGTTTTATTTAGGTTAAGTGGGCATGTGCAAATGTTTTGCAAGCTAGAATTATTCTGGCATGGAGAACTTTAAGGACAGCTGCTGATTTGTTTTTGTGTTAAGGTTATCTTCATCCAGGCCCTGCAAAGCTATTAAACCTTACAAATTTATATGTAAATTTATAAATAAGAGTATACATCAACATTACTTCCAGCTTGGCTACTTGTTAAGTGATATGACTCTTAGGCAGTAACAGAAAAGAGCTGTCTTAGCTTCTTGCAGGGGTCGTATCTTCTGCCTGGGATATAATATTTACCAAAAGTTTGATCAAGACAAGTAGTGTTTTAGAGGGATTGTCTGAAAAATGTTCAGGGTGCTTATTCCTATAGGCATTCTGTGATTTTATCCTTAAGTTTAACAAAGCTGTTTGGTAGTTATATACTTGGGCTACCTGGTTTTGTACTCTGTAGAATTGCTTTCATTGAATCTTACTTTGGCATTATGCTGTTGGCTCAATATGACTGATGTTTACAAAGCAACCCTATGAAACTTTTATTTTACTTACTGTAAAAATATTATTGAGGACATTGTGACCACATGGGAGAAATTTCTTTCTTACTTCAGTGCTGGGAACCAGGAACAGTTGCTGCTTGTTCCTCCCTCAGCAATGATCTGTATTCATCTTATGGGCAGTGAATCACATAATTTATTGTTTCTTGCTTTGTGTTGATTATTATAAAGCTCTTAACTGAATTTTTGCCCCACTCCTGATAAGTAGTAGTTTTGCATTTCCAACTTTTGTGTTCTACCCTGACTCCTAGTTTTGTCATAATTTTTTACTTTTTTTTTTTTTTTTAGTTTGAAATAATGTCATTTATAGAAAAGTCAAAAGAATAGTGCAAAGAATTCCAAATATACCCTTTACTCATATTCCCTTAATGTTAACTTTTTCTATACAGGTACTTATTTTATACACACACACACACACACACACACACACACACACATACAAATTTCTCCTGTTTGCTTTTAATTTCTTTACCAAATATATCTATACAAGTGCCTATGAAGGGAAGGGAAGTGGGAGGGGGGTTCAGGATGGGGAACACATGTACACCCATGGCTGATTCATGTCAGTGTATGGCAAAACCACTACAATATTATGGTTAGTCTCCAATTAAAATAAATTAGTTTAAAAAAGAATTCATACAACATGGTAAAAAAAATGCTTGTGAAATGCTTTGTGGGGGAAATAAAGCAGTGTATTACTAAATTAGTAGGTAAGGATGTGTTAATTTCATACTTATATTGAAAAAAGAGACTTAATAGAAAAATATGTTTCAAATGAGAGGAAGATAAATTGTGTGTGTGTGTGTGTTATGTGTCTGAGTGAGAGAGGGAGAAAAGAGAGATAGCATGCATGCATTTCAAGAGGATCCTTGTGACACTTTGAATGGCAGAATCAATCCCAACTCAATAGTTTAGGTTAGTCATAAAATGATTTCACAGTTGATATTTTCATACTAAATATTTTTCACTTATTTTAACCACCCCTCAATAATAGATTCTTTGGGGAGATGGGAATAGAATGTTTATGTATGTATGTATGTTTATGTATCTGTTCTTTCTTGAAGGCAGAAACAAAAAGTGTATCTTTTATTATATTATACAATAGAGCAGACATTCTGTGGATTCCTATTTCAGATACTTCAAATATGATCTTATATTGTTAATGGGTCTAAACTTTTTATACACAGAATCAATGAAAATGAACTTAAAGAATATTTTAAATTAGAAAAATGTTACTTTTATTCTGAAAAATAATTATAAAAATTTATAGCTTAAATTTAAAACATAAGGCAGTACAAAAGAGAAAAAAATAAGATTGCTGTATAGCCTATGCTAAAGTAAAACATAGTTGAATGGAAAGGAGCTTAAGAATTCAGCCTAAATTATATTTATTTTGTATTTAATATAGTTTGCTAGAGGAATCTGCATACAAAAAGAGCCTCTTTTTCCTTCTGTAGCTGTCAGTTTTCTCATTACTAATTTGTCTCATGTTTGTGTGAATGTGTTTTTAAACCAAAATGGAAATCTTTTAAACGACATTTTTAGGAAGGTGAAATTTATTTCTCTAAAATCTTGTAGAAAATAAAACAAATGTTCTAGGATTTTAAATGCATAATTTTGATTAATACAACAGAACAGTAATTCAATGATATTGTCTTATAGAGTTTCTGTAGATGCCCTCAGTCACTATGTCATATTTGACTCTTTGAGACCCCGTGGACTATAGCCTGCCAGGCTCCTCTGTCCATGGGATTTTCCAGGCAAGAATACTGGAGTAGGTTGCCATTTCCTTCTCCATTCTGTAGATGACATTCACTTGTTTCATCAACAGTAGGACATAGCATTTCAGAGAATGGGCTTCATTGGACAGACTTGGGGTCCTGGCTGCACCGCTTACCTGTGACCTTAATTTTCCATTGGTAACCTTTGGGGATGTAAGAGAATAAAATGGGATGAAGAATATAACATGCTTAACTCATGGTAAAGCCTTAAAGACATAATAAGTGTTATCTGTTGCAATTATTATTACCTTATTGAACCATGCTGATATTTGTTTATATATATATTTGTTATTTATATTTGATGATACTTTTTTTAAAAGATGCTTAAAACTTACAGTCTGTCAGTATGGTAAAGGTTGTGTTTGATACAGAGATAATATAAGTAAGGAAGGAGTTCAGTTCAGTTCAGTTTAGTCTCTCAGTCATGTCCAACTCTTTGTGACCCCATGGACTGCAGTACGCCAGGACTCCCTGTCCATCACCAACACCCAGAGTTTACCCAAACTCATGTCCATTGAGTCAGTGATGCCATCCAACCATCTCATCCTCTGTCATCTCCTTCTCCGCCTGCACTCAATCTTTCCCAGCATCAGGGTCTTTTCAAATGAGTCAGTTCTTCACATCAGGTGGCCAAAGTATTGGAGTTTCAGCTTCAACATCAGTCCTTCCAGTGAACACCCAGGACTGATCTCCTTTAGGATGGACTGGTTGGATCTCCTTGCAGTCCAAGGGACTCTCAAGAGTCTTCTCCAACACTACACTTCAAAAGCATCAATTCTTTGGCACTCAGCTTTCTTTATAGTCCAGCTGTCACATCCATGCATGACCACTGGAAAAACCACAGCCAAATAGTTATAGCTGGAGAGAAATTTGTATTATTAAAAGGCTTTCAGATTTTATTGTAGTGGTTTTTCTTTTCAGCTTTCTTGTTTTCTTATGTGTGGAGCAATGGACTTGGCAAATTTACGTTGCTACTTAAAAAGAAGTAGTAACATTTTAGAGTTATCTCAAATATTATATTTCTAAATCTCCACAATAATTCTCCATAGTGTGCCCTCTTAATACCTACATTCAAAGATTTGAAAATTAAATTCAATGAAATCAAGCAACTTGCCTAAGTCACAGAACTAATAGTTAAGCTACAATTTGAGTTTAAGACTCAAAGTTTTAACCACAATCCTAAAATACAAATCAGATGGCAAACACAAACCAACTATATAGCACAGGGAAGATACTCAATATTTTGTAATAGCCTGTAAGGAAAAAGGATCTGGGGGGGGGGGCGGGAAATATATATATATATATATATATATATATATATACATATATATACACATATATATATATATATATATGTATCTGAATCACTGAATCACTTTGCTGTATACCTTAAACTTACAATAGCGTTGTAGACCAACTATGTGTGAAAAAGTGAAAGTGACAGTCACTCAGTTGAGTCTGACTCTTTGCGACCCTATGACTGTAGCCCACCAGGCTCATCTGTCCGTGGGATTCTCTAGGCAAGCATATTGGAGTGGGTTGCCATTTCTTCTTCAGGGGATCTTCCAGACCTGGGGATGAAACCCAGGTCTCCTGCATTGTAGGCAGATTCTTTACCATCTGAACCACCAGAGAAGCCCTTAATCAACTATAATTCAATTAAAAAAAAGTCAGGTTGGGGCACATTTTTGTGTTAAAGTAAAACATTAAATTAAAATCCAATTCATAACCATATATACTTAATTATTTAGAATATCTTAAATTTTTGATATAGTTATAATTTTGTTTTTAATTTAAGGAAAAAATATATTCCATTTTAAGCTTGTACAACAGTTTCTCTGTGTTTGTGTACCATAAACTTTAAAAAAATATTGCTTTTCTGAATTTAGCTAAGTATTTTTCTTGTTACAGAGAAGATGTGGACAGATACATATGTTACAAATATATGCACAAATCAGTAGCCAATTGATATGATAATGAGGGGTACAGTAGGCACAATAATAGTGCCTCAGAGAAGTCCACATCCGAATCCTTTGGAGTCAGATTGCTTATCAGCGGACCTTAAAATAAGGAGATTATCCAGGTGGGCCACAGAATACTGGAGTGGGTTGTCATTTCCTTCTCCAGGGAATCTTCCCAACCCAGGAATTGAACCTGGGTCTCCTGCATTGCAGGCAGATTCTTTACCAACTGAGCTACAAGGGAAGCCCATAATGTAAATACAAGAACCTTTAAATGAGAAGCTGGAGAAGGAAACAGCAACCCACTCCAGTACTCTTGCCTGGAAAATTCTATGGACAGAGGAGTGTGGTAGGCTACAGTCCATGGGAGTCAGACACGAGTGACCTCACTTTCACTTTTCACTTTAAATGACCAGAAGGAGACAAAAGAATTGGAACCAGAAAGAGGCCTTTGTGAAAAAGACTTAAATGACTATTGCTGGCTTTAAAGATGGAAGGAGGCCAATAGCCAGTGAAATAGGTCTGCCTTTAGGGGCTGAAAAGGGAAGGAAATAGAGTCTGTCCTCCAGGCTCCAGAAGGAACACAGTCCTGCTGACACCTTGATTTTAGCCCATGAGACACTTTCTGGAGTTCTGACCTCCAGAACTGGAAGATTAAACATTTGTGTTGTTTTTAACCACTAAAAAAAAAAAAAAAAAAAAAAGATATAGTTAGACACAAAGTAGCTGAGAAGTAACTGTATATAGGAGATGAAATTTGATTTACCTTATTTCTGTAGAATCTAATGATGTATTATTAAAAAGTAGCTTTTACCAAAATATAAAAGTATAAAGAGTGCCCAGTATTATAAATATATGAAAAAGAAGTCTTGTTTATAAAGTGAAATTACTCATGTTGAACCTTATTTTAAAATGATGGATTCAGTACATTGATATGCTTTTATCCCTATAAATAACTGAAGGAGGCTTATAAGGCATTTCCACAAATTGATGTATCTGGAATTTTTGGATAAAAGCATTTTTTAAATTCTGTAAGCAACAATTTTAATGTATTAAAAAATGTGACAGCTTAAGGCCTATCACTGGACCAAAGAATCAGAAATCTTCAGGAGATATTATTTTTACATCTAAATTTATGAGCTAAGGACAGCAGTCCTATACTAAAAATTTATTTAAAAAAATAGTCTTCAGATATGTAATTCGATAGTTCAAATCCTGGCCATACTTCTTAAGTAAAAGAAGCAGTTTTAAGTGAATGAAGATAATATAATTTTATGGATAACATAATCCACACATTCTTTCAATCTATGGCTTTTTGACTGCTATTTTAGTGGTTATTGATGAACCCCCATGATTTCAGATTTCTCTTAATTCTGATTCTTAATTTTTCTATTATTGCCACTTGAATTTTACAGTACTGACAGATTTCCATGAAAATCAGTATCAGCCACAGTTACATATATATATTTGATATAATATAGCTTTTGATTAGACTCTGAACAAGCATTTAATATATCTTTTGGACCATATTCATGAAGTGTTTCCTGTGAGCACAGAGCTGTAATATTGAATTATTATCTTCTTTGGTTTCAGATAGACTTATTGATGATTCTCATGAGGCTATTGGAATTTCCATATCAAGAAACAGAGTTAATAAGGGCAAATGTGAAGTACCCTAATAGTTATTCAGTTTTTGCTGAATAGCTTTCACAATGACTTGCCACTTTATAGAGGGGGTGGAGAGACTAACAGATGGCAAACCTGTGAGTTGCAACCTCTATTTTTGCCCCTGGTGTCATCACAGGGACCTTATCAGTCTTTGAATCTGGTAGCCAAGGCTTAACTACCTCTGGGGATTCTATGGTCCTGCTAATTGGAAGCTGACCATCTTTGTGTCTAACCAAATATGAGCCTTTTTTTTTTTTTTAAAGTAAGTATCATGATAGATTTAGGGATCACCAGTAGTATATTCATTGGTTAATCCTTTCTGAAGAGAGTAGTAGTGATAAGTGAGGAAAAAACTCTATGAAAGGACTATGCTAAGGAAACACAAGTAGTAATCTTTTAGTTACGGTAATAGTTCTTAAGTGTTACTGTTGTTTCATGTGTCCTTTGAATACATAATTTTCGTGTTGCCACTGAAAAAAAAACTGATGAAAAGATTTGAGATTCCAAATTTTCTGTGTGAATTGAGTTAGTAGAATATGAAAAATATTTATGTATTTATTTTCTTTCACAGATACTCCAGGCCACGATTCTAGTTAGAAATTAAACCTTTGAAATGACATAAAACAGTTCTATGCTAGATCTAAAGGCAGTTATCCATTGTTCTACCAAAATATATTGTGAACAGTTTTCACTTTAGATATTTTTGAAAGTTAAATCCATCTTGATTCTTGGCCATTTGTTATTGAAAGTGCAAGAAAAATATCGGTGTGTATCTATTTCGTGGAATCTTAGAATGGGGGTATTATTTAATATTTTATTAAATATTGTGGCTAAATATTTTAATATTTAAAGCATTTTAAAAGATAGAACTTATTTCTTAAATACATGACTATATTTAAAGATTTCAGTAGTTTTCCTCCTAGTTTCAGGGAAAAAATTAAAACTGCAGATTAATAAAATTACTAAAATTGGGTAATACCTTACTTAGGTTTTAGGTAATTTTTTTTTTTTTTTTAAATATCTTCATGCTTTGGAACTCTTCTCTATTCTAGAATCCATTCCTTTAGCTTGCTGGTAGACTATGTCCACTGTATAACACAGTTTGATTTTAAGACAAAAGTTTCAAGACACAATCTAGAATTCTTGAGTTATCTTTTAAAAACAGTGGCCTTGTGAATAAAATATTGATACCTACCTAACTATAAGAAAATTTGGATTCCATTGCTTCCTTTTTACCACTGAGTTAGTAGGATATATTAGGTACATGATACTTGTTTCTTTGAATTTTTTGTGACATTGTTACCATTTTGCATACATCAGATTCCAAAATGCCAAATTGGAAGAAGACCCATTCCTTGCCTGCTCTTGCAGGGTATTAGTTTTAATATCTAATATTGATCGTCTTTAGAAAAGTTGGGCTATTATATAAGAAATACATGCCCATATTATAAAAAGAAGACTTGTCTTTGTCAGTATATGTTTATTTTGTCAGGGTAGTGAAAATTTTTGGCCACTTTAGAAAGCTAGGAGGTAATAGTCTGCGGTATAAATAAGCTGCCCTGAAGTATAGGTTAATTATTTTTTCTCCTTTGAGTTAGGATATAATTTCTCCATCAACCACTTTCATATATTCAGAAAGAAATCTTCAAGTTGCTTTTAAAATAACTGTAATGCTTAACTCATACAGTTACCAAATCATGCTTTTTTCATTTCTCTGATTAAAATTCCCTAGGCAACATTAAATTGTCTTATATTCACATTGGTAACCATTCATTTGAATTAATAGTTATATTAAGCATAATAATAATATTTAACTATAATTAATAAAAGCCAACATTTACTGAATGCCTAATCCTCTGCCAAAGGATTAAAGCTCAGTGCTAAAATTATTTTTGAGACAAGGGTGTGAATTTTGGTAATGAAACAGAGTTGATAATACAATTGTGAGTTTGTTGGAATGTTGTAATTTGCTGTGATGCATAATTTCTTTTGGTGAGATAATGTAATTGTGTTTGGCAGATTTTCAGCAACTCTGTTGATACCTGCCAGATAGGTTTCTGTTAGCTTTACCTATCTTTTCTTCATGTGTCAGCATACCTGCATTTGTGTGTGTGTGTGTGTGTGTGTTAGTTGCTCAGTGATTGTCTGACTCTTTGCAATCCCATGGGCTATAGCCCGCCAGGCACCTCTGTCTATGGTAGTCTTATTAATAATTATTTGGACCATAAAGAAAGCTGAGTACCGAAGAACTGATGCTTCTAAACTGTGGTGCTGGAGAAGACTCTTTCGAGTCCCCTGGACTGCAAGGAGATCAAACCAGTCAATCTAAAGGAAATCAGTCCTGAGTATTTATTGGAAGGACTGATGCTGAAGCTGAAGCTCCAATACTTTGGCCACCTGATGCGAAGAGCTGACTCATTTGAAAAGACCCTGATGCTGGGAAAGATTGAGGGCGGGAGGAGAAGGGGATGACAGAGGATGAGATGGTTGGATGGCATCACCTACTCAATGGACATGGGTTTGGGTGGACTCTGGGAGTTGGTGATGGACAGGGAGGCCTGGCATGCTGCGGTTCATGGGGTTGCAAAGAGTCGGACATGACTGAGTGATTGAACTGAACTGAACTGAGCTGATGCAAAGAGCTGACTCATTGGAAAAGGCCCTGATGCTGGAAAGGATTGAAGGCAGGAGGAGAAGGGGGCAACAGAGAATGAGATGATTGGATGGCATCACCAACTCAATGGACATGAGCATACTCTGGGAGATAGTGAAGGATAGGGGAGCCTAGTGTGTTGTAGTCTGTGGGGTCGCAAAGAGTTGGACACAACTGAGCAACTGTACAACAATAATAATTATTTGAATCAGTGAGTATCTCCTTAAATGGTGGCATACTGTTGATCATTGTAGGTACAGTGATATGAGGTCTAAATGATGTGAGAGTTCATATTTTTTTAAAGAGAAATGACTACTTTTTATATCTTGTTACAAATTTTCAATTTCTACAATCAAAAAGTATTAAGTGTTTATATGTTCATGGTGTTCTACCAGTCAAATGGTTCTTCTTTTTCTTTTTTTTCATTTATTTTTATTAGTTGGAGGCTAATTACTTTACAATATTGTAGTAGTTTTTGTCATACATTGACATGAAATGGTTCTTCTAAGAACTTAAAATCTGAAGTATCTAAAGGGATTACTATTACTTTACTTTTACTTTTTAAAAAACTCATATTAAACAAAACCTAGGTGTTGGGCAAATAACAAAAGGAGTTTAGAAAAATGAAATTTTAGTCAGAAAATTTGTTTTTCCCGTTTAGGAATGAAATGAAAGATTTTATATTAGAGACATGAATTTAGAATTCGGAATAAGTGTTGCTTGTGACATCAAATTTTATTGATTTGCCAGATGGAAATTTAATCAACATTTTTCTTAAAGCAAGAGCTTCAGGTTATATACATTCACCTTTGTAAATTCTAATTCCCTTTCTTCTCTCCTGCTTCTTCCCCTCCTTTTGTCTGGACCAGTAACTTTTTAAAGTTGAAAGCTATGCTAAAGGTACCCATTTCTCTTCAGAATATAAAGTTTCTTCTTAAGATTTAGAGCATTTGTTTTATATGTAAAGAACATTTATTTTATGCCCCAATGTATATGAGAGGGTCATGGCACTACTTCTCAATGAGCCTTTTCTAGCCAAGTAGAGATAATTAAGCCCTCCCTGTGCCCTTTTGTATTAGACCTTAAGACTGAAAAGTTGCCTCTTGCTTGGGTGCCTTAATTTCATCCATAAATGAGTGCTTAAGAGTTTGTTTCCATCATCGGAAAGACTCACAATTATTTACGGGATGTTTGCAGTGAATTTTCTATTTTTTACCACTGTGCACAAACCACTTAGAAGTTTTTTCATGACATACAATAATCATATTAAATATTTAATGAATATATTTGCTTTCTCATTCTGAAATATCATCCAAATGATGCTTCCTACAAAGGGATTTTGTATAGTTCACTTAAGAACTCTATGTGCCAGTTACATAAAAGACTGAGTCCAAGCATACTTCCACAAAAACTAAACTATCATCTTGCTTAGTTGAAGAGGTAAATAAATACTTTGTTTTCATGAATCTTATTTAGAAAGAAGATTTTCCTAAATGGTTTTATATTAGCTAAAATTTCATATTTCTATGTGATACAATATTTCTGTTGGTGTAACCTAGTTTAATTTAAAAGATGCTGTCAATCATTTTTTGTTTTCTGTTAAAAAAGCAAGTCAAACTATAGTCACCTTCTTTAATTTAGGGGTTAACCAGAACTTACTCACATAGATAAGATTCCTTTATGTTTGTTTTATTTTATGTACAAAAATACTATACTAAATAACTTTTACCTTCAATGGATTAAATGGATACATTGATTGGACAGTTGTTCAAACTGTTGCACTGGCTTTCCTTAAAATTTAACATGTATTTCAAAATTATTACTCCATTTTAAATATATTTTAATGATAATTGTTTTGTGTTTACTGAACAAAATTGATCCACCAGGGAACTGAAATTAGTACTTTAATTTGAATTTTTGTTTCTTAAGGAAAAATAACATGATTTTATAGCTACTGGATATTTTTTAAAAACCCAGTTGGTAATTCTGTGATTAATTTCTATATAATAAGCTTCCTATCAAAACATTATTTATCATAAACTATTTTAAGACTATTTTTATTGGTATATTCCATGGAAACTGTCATTGAACTGGTTATTTTCACTTGTTAGATTCTTTAGTAAAATGCTGAAGCAACTGTGGTATATTTCCAATGAATTTATAAAGATATTGAACACTATTATTTATAACAGTGTCCTAGTCCATTCCTTATAGAATGCAAGTCAAAAAGTATCACCCTTTAGAGATCATTCAGTTACATAATATTATTGTGTATTTGGGAGCATAATATATTAAGATGTAATAGTAAAGAACATTTTTTGCTCTTGAGATTCACAGGAGGTGGAGAGGGACTAGTCTATGGAATGCATATGAAATAAAACTAATAGACTTGGATTTAATTAATTTGAGTAATTAAAAGTATACTGAATTTAATGAGATCTGATACTTGATTTTTCTAAAAGGGATTACTCACTGCTCTTTTTGCTCCCTGCCTTCCATAGGAAACCAGTTTCCTCCAATTGCAGCCCAGGACCTTCCTTTTGTGTTAAAGGCTGGCTACCTTGAAAAACGCAGAAAAGGTAAATTATATGATTCTAATGAAAAACCTAAAAATCTAAGACTTTAAGAAAATCTAATGACATTGTCCCAACTAAAAAATACAGCTTTCAGCTCAGAGTACTTTCTAAGAACAAAATAAAACATTTGATCAAGTTTATTGTTGTCAACCTTTGGTATTTGTAGGTGATTCAGGAGCTGTTTCCTGCCTATTCCTGCCTTGACTGTATCTCCAGGATGGGACTTCTCACTGTTATCCCACTTGGCTGAGCAGAGGGTTATGTTTTTTCTGACCTGGCATACGCCATGTTTGCTATGGTTCAGATTAAGCTTAGCATATTTTCTGCCATTTTCTATTATTCATTCAGTGTTCCTCTCTATTGGCTATGATAATTGAGAGTTGACCATATGGTCCCACTCTTTCAACCCCAATATGTAATAGAAACGAAATATGGAGGTAGTATTATGATATAAGAAATGAAAAGCAGAAAGCCTCTTCATTACTATTCAGTTTATCTCTCAGGAAGTCCCTTTGGGCCTCCTATATATATTCCATTTGCTTTTCTTAGCTTTCCTAGCTGAATTTTAAAGCCGAAAGAGATAACAGAAATAATCTAGGTCAACTCCTCCTCCCTCCTTTTTATGACAGATGAGAAAATGTGACCCAGATGAATTAATTATCTTAAGACCTTGTAGTCAAATGCCTTTTTGACTATTCCTGTCAGGAAAGTTTGTTAGCCATGTAGTTGATCCCACAAATATAGCAGCCCCATCTCTGCTTCAGTGTATTCCTTTTAGCTTTGCTTTATGTTTTGTTCGTGTCTTGGAAAAGAAGACACAAACTAATTAGTCATAGAATTTTACAGCTAAAAGGAACCTTAGAAATCATACTAACTTTTCCTTTTACAATAGGGAAATCACATTATATTTATAAAAGTAATGTATATCATCTAAACTGTTTCTTTTCTCCCTTTATTGTAGATCACAGTTTTCTGGGATTTGAATGGCAGAAACGGTGGTGTGCTCTCAGTAAAACGGTGTTCTATTATTATGGAAGTGATAAAGGTAGTATTGGTGTTCAGTTATATAAACTTCTATTGCATGAGGGTTTGGGGGGGCATTGTATGCCACCTCCCTTTTTTGGTACAGAACAAGCTGAAGACAAATAGAGAAAATATAACTGAGAGTTGTAATATTACAGCCTAAGAGTAATTAATTCTATTACTTGACAAATGCTCTAAATTTCATAGTGCCTTTAAAGTAACACAACTGTGTTTTATCGAATTAGGAAAGAGAAAACTTTCATCTGTGTGGCCTTTTACCTCAGGAATTGTTTACCTCCAGGCTATAATTATAAAATATCTGAAAAGTTAAGACCATTAGGATTGTGCAAGTTTTGAAGGGAGGAAAATATGTTTTGTCCTTCAAATATTTTAAAGAAAAATTTAGATAACAATGAAACCTGTGCAGCTCCTTTCTCAGCTTCTTTTACAGATTAAAGTGACAACAAACGTTGGTGTGTTACTGTTCTAAGCACCTTAGCTGTCTAAGCACTTAAGTTATTTTAACTCATTTAACTACAACTCTGTGAGGTAGCTACCATTATTAGTCCCACTTATTTTAGTTTTTGGAAAACCGAGAAGAGAGAGATTAAGTAACTTGTTCAAGGTCCCAGATATGGTAATGGCAGTTTTGAAATTTGAACATAAAGCTTAATGTTTAGAGTCCATGCTCTTAACCACTATTATCACTGCATTAATTTAGAAACAATAAAATAACATTCTGTAACTTCATTTGCTAATTAATAACTATCTTAGTCATAGTTAGCATAATTTTAAGTTCATTACTTGAAGAAATAAAGCCATTAAATACTAAAATTTAAAGAATGTAAGCTTTCTTAGTTTTGCTTTTATCTAGGAAAAACAAGTCAGAAGTTGAATATTACAAAGTAAGGGTTATATATAAATAGCTAGCATTCATTTCCAGAAAGAACACTTAAGGAGAAAAAAAGGCATTAAAGTCCAATATCACTGAATATAAACTTTGTCGTGCAATTGTTACTTATCAGTGTTGTTTGAAAGTTTATGTTTCATTTGACATTATTTGCAATTTTTAGGGTTTTTCCATATTATCAAATTGGCAGATATGATTATTATATTTCAGATAAATTTGAAATAAATGCATGATGCTAGAAACTGGTCCTACCTTTTGGTTAGTAGTATTATCAAGTTGGAAATTAATTTGGTGGCTAGTTTGCATTCTGTTACTAATTTACATGTTCATATGTAATAATGGTATCCATGAAATATAAACTATAAACAACTATCAACATTCTTCTTTCCTCTGCTAAGTCTTAATTAAGTAGATGATTTTATCAGAAAATTTAGAGTCCATGTTAAATTATGATTATCATAGATAATAAATGTATTGCTGTTATAGAAATGTAATTTTGTACAGTACTGTGAACTTAGATCATGATTTTACTTTTCTGTGAAGAAATGTTTTCTATTTCATAAGACCAGGAGAAAGAGGTTTCAAATCCTTGTGATTTTGGTTAGTTAGGCTTCTCATTTCTAATTTCTGTAAAAATCAATGAATGCTAATACCTGCTTCCATCACTCATAGTCCTAACTGGTGTATACTAACTGTTAGGTCAAAGATTAGAAAGAGTCTTCCCCAAATCTAATATAATTTATTCCCAAATATAATCCCCAAGACATGTTTATATTTATTTCAAAAGCTAATACTCTAAATAAATTCTAGTTATTTGAGGGGAAAGTGATAGTGAAAATCACTCAATCATGTCCAACTCTTTGTGACCCCATGGACTATACAGTCCATGGAATTCTCTAGGCCAGAATACTGGAGTGGGTAGCCTTTCCCTTCTCCAGGGGATATTCCCAACCCGGGGATCAAACCCAGGTTAGTTAAATTCCCATTTCTATTATTATTTTATGAGGCCTGAGGTAATAACATTCTTTTTCATTTGTATTTTAAGTACTTTGTGATCCATCTAGCCACTACCACAGCTTTTTAAAAATTACTATTCTCTCATTCCCTTTTTATGTGGATCTATGAAGATTTGGTTTATATTTCCTTAAGCTCTTCCCTGTCTGTCACTATGAAGCCTCCTGTTTCCACTGAGATTTCAGATCTGTTTTTAGTGGTTCGTTGGAATTCTTGGCCACTTCTGGCTTTTAGGGACTTGGGAGGTGGGTATCTATCTTCAGACAGTTTTTAGTTACTTGTTTGACATGATCCTAATTTCCTTAGTGTTGTTTTCATCCCAAGAAAATGTGTATGTCACAAGAAATTTTTATTTTTATATGTGACATCAGATAGCTAATTTGTACATCAGTGTTTACTGTATGTTTGAACCATTAATCTAAACTTTGGAAAGAGCTATTTAGATATATGAGAACTATGATCCTCCAGCTAAGTAGGATTTAGATAAATGGATTACAGAGGCGCAGAGAAGTTGATACCACTTACTGGGTTAAACTGTACTTTGTTACTCTTTGACAGTTATGTGGTTCACATTATCTAACTCACTGTGTGCCAAAAAACATTTGGACCCATCAAGATAATCATGACTTAGAAAGACTAGTTCCAGCCTCTAGGGTGAATAATATTATTATGTTTGTACCCATAAATATTATCTGTATTTATCATTCATGATCATTTGGGGCCTTTATGAGGTATATATACATATATACATGTTTAAGATACATATATATATATATATATATAAAACATACTTTCGTGTAACATACTTTCTCACTTTGTGAAATCATATCCTTGTTTTCATCTCTTTCCTCTTCATTTGATTGTCATGGCTCAGCTCATTTATCAAGACTCTCACAGTGAAAGGAGGGAGTACAAAAGACTGAAAAAAGTGGGTTAGGATGAGATTGACAAGAGCCTTATGAGAATAAGGGCCCTGCTAAGTGTTTTATCTTGAATATGACTTTTAAGCATAGGGCTCTATGACCAGAATTGGTTTTAGTGGGGGGCACTGAACTAGTAGAGGCAAGAGAGGTTATCACAGGCTGCTCAGAGGCACATTGAGGATTTAGTGCAGGTCCCTATCACTCCAAAGCCATGCTCTTTCCCTTAACTTGGTAGTTACCAGCCCTTCCAACATGCCTGTAAATGATGGCTCATTTAGGAACCTGTTACTAACTCATATATTTCTGTTTAACCTCTATAACATCATGGATCAGTATTATGAACCTATCTCCTCCCACTTTTAAGGGGGTAGTAGTTAGTTTGTACAAAGTATCTCTTTTCTTTCCACCTAAGGGGCTTTGCTGTCTCTGCCCCCATTCCCCAGTTAAAGAAAACCCTAGCGCCATATAGTATATGGCAGCTGCAGGTAGCCGTGGTTCAAACAAGAGTTATTCTAAATGTTCATCAAAAATTATTTAGTGTGTCAGTAGCTTTAACTTTTTTATTATAGTATCTTTTCAATATAAAATGATCAGGCTTTTAACAGATAATTTAAAATAACAAAGTTTTTATCTTGGCAGGGAAATAAAATTTTCCATTGAAATTGACCTCTCTGCTCTCTTACTTCTCTTAAATATTAACCATTGATAGGAAAAATAGGACATAGCTGTTCAATCAGTGTGAATGACAGTTATAAAGTGTTTTGATGTTGAAATAGCCTTGTAGTTCTCTTTTAGTACTTACAAAATATTGCTAGAATGATAATATTATTTGTATAATTGGAAGTTCTGTTGTTTTATAACAACATCTTTAGTAACAGCTGTAAAAGCTTACCTTTCTTCCTGATTCATTTGATAGAGGCCAATTGTTGAGTCAGGGCATTAGCATTTTATAACTATATCATGAATATAAAGCCTTCCTCAGCGATCAATGCAAAGAAATAGAGGAAAACAACAGAATGGGAAAGACTAGAGATCTCTTCAAGAAAATTAGAGATATCAAGGGAACATTTCAGGCAAAGATGGGCTCGATAAAGGACAGAAATGGTATGGACCTAACAGAAGCAGAAGATATTAAGAAGAGGTGGCAAGAATATACAGAAGAACTGTACAAAAAAGATCTTCATGACCCAGATAATCACAATGGTGTGATCACTGACCTAGAGCCAGACATCCTGGAATGTGAAGTCAGGTGGGCCTTAGAAAGCATCACTACGAACAAAGCTAGTGGATGTGATGGAATTCCAGTTGAGCTATTTCAAATCCTGAAAGATGATGCTGTGAAAGTGCTGCACTCAATATGCCAGCAAATTTGGAGAACTCAGCAGTGGCCACAGGACTGGAAAAGGTCAGTTTTCATTCCATTCCCTAAGAAAGGCAATCCCAAAGAATGCTCAAACTATCGCACAATTGCACTCATCTCTCAGGCTAGTAAAGTAGTGCTCAAAATTCTCCAAGCCAGGCTTCAGCAATACTTGAACCGAGAACTTCCAGATGTTCAAGCTGGTTTTAGAAAAGGCAGAGGAACCAGAGATCAAATTGCCAATATTCACTGGATCATCGAAAAAGCAAGAGAGTTCCAGAAAAACATCTATTTCTGCTTTATTGACTACACCAAAGCCTTTGACTGTGTGGATCACAATAAACTGTGGAAAATTCTGAAAGAGATGGGAATACCAGACCACCTGACCTGCTTCTTGAGAAACCTGTATGCAGGTCAGGAAGCAACAGTTAGAACTGGACATGGAACAACAGACTGGTTCCAAATAGGAAAAGGAGTACGTCAAGGCTGTATATTGTCACCCTGCTTATTTAACTTTTATGCAGAGTACGTCATGAGAAACGCTGGGCTGGAAGAAGCACAAGCTGGAATCAAGATTGCCGGGAGAAATATCAATAACCTCAGATAAGCAGATGACACCACCCTTATGGCAGAGAGTGAAGAGGAACTAAAAAGCCTCTTGATGAAAGTGAAAGAGGAGAGTGAAAAAGTTGGCTTAAAGCCTAACATTCAGAAAACTAAGATCATAGCATCTGGTCCCATCACTTCATGGGAAATAGATGGGGAGACAGTGGAAACAGTGTCAGACTTTATTTTTTTGGGGTCCAAAATCATGGCAGATGGTGATTGCAGCCATGAAATTAAAAGACGCTTACTCCTTGGAAGGAAAGTTATGACTAACCTAGATAGCATGTTAAAAAGCAGAGACGTTACTTTGCCAACAAAAGTCCATCTGGTCAAGGCTATGGTTTTTCCAGTGGTCATGTATGGATGTGAGAGTTGGACTGTGAAGAAAGCTGAGTGCTGAAAAATTGATGCTTTTGAACTGTGGTGTTGGAGAAGACTCTTGAGAGTCCCTGGGACTGCAAGGAGATCCAACCAGTCCATCCTAAAGGAGATCAGTCCTGGGTGTTCATTGGAAGGACTGATGCTGAAGCTGAAACTCCAGTACTTTGGCAACCTCATGCAAAGAGTTGACTCATTGGAAAAGACCCTGATGCTGGGAGGAATTGGGGGCAGGAGGAGGAGGGGACAACAGAGGATGAAATGGTTGGATGGCATCACCGACTCGATGGGCGTGAGTTTGAGTCAACTCCAGGAGTTGGTGATGGACAGGGAGGCCTGGCATGCTACAATTCACGGGGTCACAAAAAGTCGGACACAACTGAGCGAGTGAACTGAACTGAATATATATAAAATGTGTAAATCAAATCTTGCATTTAAAAAATTCATATTATAGTGTTGTTTGTATAAGGAAAGATGGTATCTTTGTTGTTCCTTAAGAAATAGAAATAATTTGACCTGATAGAAGTGAAATATTTTTGATATACAATACTAACTTAAAATCTATCAAATAAGTGTTAAATAAAAGACCTTTATTACCCTATAGCAATACAGAGAAGTTAAAATGTACATCTGATATTTAGTAAGACTTCTTCAACATGAGGAAATATTCATGTACAAATTAAGTCTTCTTAAAGGTCTGATGATGATGGGTCAGTCTGCAGTGAAATAGGACATCGTTTGATTTAAAATATATCAATACATCTGTATATCTGGAGGAGGAAATGGCAACCACGGCAGTATTCTTGCCATGATAATATCATGGACACAGGAACTACAGTTCATGGGGTCACAAAGAGTTGGACACAAATGAGCGTTTGAGCACATTCATCTGTACATAGACTGAAGGTAGACGTGAGTGTGTACACGTGGGCTGATGAGCCGGGAAGGGGTGGGACCAAGTTGGTGAATCCCCTAGTCAGGAGTTTGGCCTTTTTTATCTAAGGGACAGTTAATGTTTCTAAGCCTTGCAGGTGAGTAGATGGTATGACAGACTTTGACTGGATGTTAGAAAGATCATGTTGGCAGCTGTCAGAAGAAGGTGAGACTGGAGGCAAGGTGTGCTTTGAAGCTGAGAGTGGCTGAGAATCCAGAGAGTTGTTTCCCACTGTAAGTGCATGAAGGAGACACAGGTTATCTCAGGTGTTCTTAGCCATTTTCATGTTGCCTGTGTAGCAGCAGTGTCATTAACTCTCTATCATAGAAGGCTCTAAGAGGATAACATGTTTAGGATATTAAGATATTCCCTATATAACATTTATACCTATATATTATAATAGTCTAATAGACTATAATTATTACATGAATTTCAGTTGTAGAGGAAAAGTGTTGTATCCGACTCTTTGTGACCCCATGGAGGCTGCCAGGCTCCTCTGTCCATGGGGTTTCCCAGGCAAGGATACTGTAGTGGATTCCCATTTCCTTCACCAGGGGATATTTCTGACCCAGGGATGGAACCCACGTGTCCTCCTTGGCAGGCAGGTTCTTTACCACTGAGCCACCAGGGAAGCCGTAGAGGGAAAGTAGGAATAGCCCCCCCAAAAGTAGAAACATTTAAATTCCAGTCTACAAGAATGCCTGTAATTTATTTATTCTCAATTAACAGCTACCTCATACTGCACTGTTTTTTAATCAGGTTTATTGCTATGGTTGAAAGTATATGGCTGCATACAAAAACCACTTGATTTTTATGCTTATAATGTACTTTTATTTTAAAGGAAAAAAAAGGTTTTAGACATATCTAAAATTTCCTGCCACCAGACCAGAGTCAAGCTTATAATTCTAACTAAAGTGCTTCCCTTTGGACCTATACATATTGCCTGTGTTTGTTTTTCAGAGCCATTTGGGGCCCTTAAGTGAAAAATATATATGTCATATAGTATTTTTCACTTCAAATAGTATAATTTTGATATTTCTTCATGGTATAACTCATTTATGTGAGCTATGTAAACAGAGAAAATGTTCATGTATCTTTAACTGAGGGCGGAGAACAACTTACTAATCAGTTGGATAAAGTTTAGTGGGCGTAATTCCACAGTATTAAGGGGCACATTTCCCTCTTTCTTACTAGTGAGCATTAATACATATGGAAATAGCATGAGTTATTCAGTAAGAGGGAAAGGGCTTGTTAAACGTAACAAGCAGATATTATCAAAAATTTCTGAACACATGTCATATCTTTCTGTTTGCTAACCATTTGTACCAAAGTAGCATTCTTGGTATGAACAACGGAAACCAACTCTGTTTACACAAGAAAAGAAGTTACTGGGAGAATATCAGCTCTCAGACAGAGTTGATGAGAAGGCTAAACAACAGGGCTCGGAAAACCAGGCAGGGACTAAATGAGGGGAGGTGGCTGGAATTCCAGCCCAAACCGCACCTCCAGGGACAAGTTGATTGGGACACACTGCTGGCCCGGCCAAGCCAGGACTTGTGATGTTGCTGTTGTACACTGCTGCCAATCGATGAAGGCGCTGCTGATGGAAATAGATTCTGAGCTCCTCCCTGATTCTTTTATTATTCAGTTCAGATTTAGGATCCAGGCTGGCACATCTGCCTGACTGATCTGAAAGAGGGAAGATCTAACCTCCCTCCAGCTTCTATGGTGGAAAGTGGGCTCTGCCCCCTAAAGATCTCAGGACTAAAAATAGGAAAGATACTTAGATGCTGGAGATCCTCAAATGACAAATGCTCACAACTCAGAGGGGTGCTAAATGATGTAGAATTATTTAGTTGCTATATTTATACTGTATTTTAAATGGTAGGAGAGTGGTTGGTGTTTTGAGCATATATTCTAGAGAGCCAGCAAAAAAGAAAAAGCAAGCATATTTGCTAGAAAAATAGGACTGGCTAGCTTTTGGGAGGTGGCAGTGGGGTTGAGGGAGATAACATGGCAACAGTTGAAGAAAAAGGAGAAATTAAGAATGATGCTCACTTTTCTGGTTTGGAGGCATCACTTAATGGAGGTACTGCCTATGGAGTAGGAGGACACAAAAGGAAAGATCACAAGTAAAGCATGAATGAGGATAAGGTGATCCCTGTTGTGGGCACGGTATATACATTGTGCCTATAGGAATTCAAGAGATAAAACATGGATAGTGAGAAGGTGAACATTTGGATATTCAGTTCTGAAGCTGGGCTAAAAATAGAGAATTATGAGTCACAAGCATATTGATAGGAATTTAATCCCTGGGATTGGGTGAGGTTGCCCAGTGAGTACTGTAAGGCAGGAAAAGAACAGAATTTAGAGCATAACCATCATAGCTGTTTAAGAGAGGGGCAAAGCAAGCTGAGAAAGCTGGGCCCATGTTGCAGGAGGAAATGCAAGCTGTAACACTTATCATATCAACTGAGACTTCATAAATTATATCTCCTCGAACAGTGGTTTTGCAAACACTAACGTGTATCAGAAATCACCTGGGTTATTTGCTAAAAACTCGCTTTCCTGGGCATACCCCCCAGGGAATCTGGTACAGGAGGTGCAGGGGGATAGCCATTTCTACATTTTTAACAGGCATCTGAGATGATTTTATGATAGGGAATTCTTGAAATATATTTTGAGAAACACTTTCGAGGAGACAGTGTGAAATGGTTGAAAAAGCAAGGTTTTGGAATCAGACTTACGTTACAGTCCTGAATTTTACTGCTTTGGTTGTGTGACTGAGAACCAGTTGGTTATTTTAAGGTTTTTTTCCCCCCTTCATCAGTGCTGGGGATATAATAAACACCTTCTCTGTCTTAGAATTATTTCAAGATATATAGGAGATAAGCTATATTAAATTTCTGGCATATAGAAGGAGCTCAGGAAATATGATATGTCTTTTTGGCCCTTAACCACACACCGCCCCACCCCCCGCCCCCCACCAGAACACAGCTGTAAACCTAAAAGTCAGTGAAGAAGTAGGAGGAAATAGCTATCATTAACATCATGCATTTTGTATTGTAAGAGATCAGAGCCAACTGCTTTTTTACCTTGAACCTACTGTTTTAGAATTGTTACCAAATTTAGGTAACAGTTTCTCCTGGCAGTCTTCAGTTCTGTTTACATTAAATTTGAACAGCATAATACAGGCGAGGTTAAAGTGTGAAACAGAAGCTGAGAGAAATTTAATAGCAGGAGAGACACCTCAGAAATCCTGGGGGCATGAACATATTGTAACATACTATACAAACTAATACTCAAATTAGTATTACTAGATCATCAAGAAAATGTTAAATTATGTTTAACAGAATTGTCATATATTTCAAGATGATTTCCATTACAAAATCCAACAGTTTATGAAGTTTTGGCACTTTTAAGTGCTAAACTAAAACTTCTGCTAGTTGGGAAGTTTACTTGGGTAAAATATCTGATTAATCTATTACAGTTATGTATAAATGAGCTTCTATGCCCTTGCTTCCTATTTGATTGGCATGTAACTATTTTTAAGTTAATAAGTATCTTTGAAACTGTCCCAGAAAGTATTGTGGAACTAGCCTATATGTAAATTGCTGTGGTGCCATATGATGGTAAGGTTTTCTCTTTTTTCTCTGTTTTGAAGAGATTCTAATGTAAATGGAGAAGAGTGGAGTCTTAGCATAGCCATGTCTACCCACTTTGTGTCTTGAACTTCCTAGCTCATGTTGACTAATTGGAAATATGGCTACTTTATTGTTAAGGATTTGAAAAAGCTGAGAAAGAGTTAAGAATCTTTCTTCATTTTCTGTTATCATGCTCCTACCCCCCCACTTGGATATTTATATGATTAAGTGAAGTGAAGTTGCTCATTCATGTCCGACTCTTTGCGACCCCATGGATTGCAGCCTACCATGCTCCTCAGTCCATGGGTTTTTATTTATTTGATTTATATGATTATTTATCCTCAAATCCTCAATAATCAGCTGACTAAGTCTAGGTATTAGTTTCTTATTATTTTTACTTGTTTAAGCAATAATTTTTGTTCTGTAGACTTAAGTCTTTCTTTGATGGAGTGTAATTTTCTTCTGTTATATCTTTGATTATTGGCACTGTTTTATATGCTACCCTTCTTCTGGAACACCCATTATTCTTATGTTGTATTTTTGTCAGTCTTCCATGTTCATCATATTCCCTTTGTTCATCTTTCCCCTTATTCTTTTATCCCCCTACCTACTGAAGAAGTTTTTAAAACATATACCTGATCTTATTTTTCAACAGTGTTCACAACTTCCAAATTTTTTCACCTTAATACATTATGAATTTGGCTGCTGCATTTTCTATTCCCTTACACAGCATTTTCCCCTTATTTTACCAGCTCCATTCCAATTTCCATGTCTCAGTCATTCCTCTTTTTATCTTATATTACATTATTTCATTTTATTCAGAATCTTTTTTTAACTTTATAAAAGATGCAAAGCAATTGTCTAAAGTTTGTTACAGTTTCTCATTTGTGCTTGCTTTCTCCATCTTCAGTGCTGTGTTATGGTTTTGTATTACATAACATTTTTATAACACCTGTCTTCACTTGTTGATTTTTTCCTCTTTTATTTATCCTTGGCCAAGGATATACTATAATAGATATTCTAGTCTCTATAATCCGGATGCTTACCTCTCAATTGGGTTAGTGACTTTTCTCTGGCTCATCTGAGTAGAGGTTGCTCATGACCTCCTCTTAGACTCAAACAGAACATCTGATACATGGCCCATAGCATATTTTTGGGTGGGGGTTGTCTAAAAACAATCTAGCACAAGAAGGTATCCTGCTCATCACAGCTCTTCCAAACTCGGTCTTTGTAGTGCTGATTTTGCATCTCCAGACATAAACTCCCACTCCATGTGCTTTTCCATCCCCACTCATGTTATATTGCTAAGAATTTTAGACCCAGGTTGGAGTGGGAAGCCTGGACTTTCGATCAGATGGACTAGGTGAGTAGAGTGATTGAGACTGTGCGGTCCTGGAGCCTCTTTCCTCCAACTGGTCCTTGAAAAATCCTATGTTCCCCACAACCTGCCCCCCTCCCCCCACCCCGCTCCCTGGGAAGTTTAAGGAAATCTCTCAGAACTGTCTTGCAAGTCTTTGATATTTTGCTTCCAGCAACTTCCATTTTTTTATAGCAAAAAGTAAATCCTTTTTCATTGCGGTGGATCATTGACTAATATTCCAGGAGCACTTACATTTGTATCTGGTGTGTGGGAAAGTGTTGGGGTGTGTGTTTCAGTGAGAAGGAGGGAAGGTCTGGTACAGTGTTGCCAACTTTTGTTTCACATGCTTATAATGCTCCCTTGCTTGTTTTAAGTGCTCAGTATACATTTGTTGAATGAGTGAATAAATGATTTATTTTTCTTTGAGAATTTCAGAAGAACCAACAGTACTTAACCAGTAATTATTATTTTAATACCCTTTCTCCAATAGTATTTTTCTAGTTAGGCATTTTGCAAATTATGTTCTGGGAGTACCGGTTCCATAAAATACTCTGTGAAAAAACGGGTCCATTGATAAATAATTTTGGGAAATGCTGCATACTAAATTTTTCTCATAGAAATTTGAACAATATATAAGTATATTAAAGGTCTCAAGAAGGCCTGGACTAACAAAACCTGTATAACTTTGTTTAATTCAGCACTTCCCAAATTTATTGGGTCATAGAAACCTGTTAATATCGAATAAAACATGCTTTGGGAAATGCTTTACTCTGATTTTTATAGTTTTCACCTCATAGAGTTTAATGCAGACTTTTTCTACAAAGCGAACTTCAAATTTTTGAATTTGAATTGCTTTTCAATTATCTAAAGGGATGTAAATTATGACAAATATGATTAGAATGTCCAGATTTAAGTCAGGAGTTACTAATTTAGATATCTTTGTTTCCTTTGATGTTTTGAACAAAATAGGATCTCAGTGACCTTTTGAAAATGCTTCTTACTTCAGGCATTATATTAGTATACTTAAGAAAAGGAGATACATATTTTACTGGTGCCGTAAGCTGAGAGAGCCCTGTTCCGTATGATATGAGAGTATTTCTGTATTTCCTCTGAGCTCAGTGAAAGTGACAGTTGTCCTTATTCAGGATTTTAATATTGTACGTTACCCTAGAAAGTAACCCTATAGCAATGCCTCTTTTCTCTCAAAATCATATAACTGGATAAAGTGGGAAAGGTGACTAATTTTATTTTCAGTTTCAGTATTAAATCCTTTGTTGTATTCCTACTTTATTTGTCTTTATAGTAATATCTGGCTAAAACTGAAGTCATCTTTTCTTTTGACTTTTCATCATATGGGATTCAAATATGCTTTACTAGTTTAACTGTTCACTGACTGGTTATGAAATCTACTTTTGTTTTGGTAAGAAATGCTTCTGTACTTGCTTCATCACTCCTCTCCATTCAAATATTTGTTTCCCTCACATATTTTTATAATTAGTAGTTTTGTTTTGTTTTGCTTTTTAAAATTAGAATTTGATTTGTTCCAAGTTAGGTTTTTTTTCTAAAACAGAAAAGGTGTGTTTTAAAAGCTTTTGGGGGTGGGGGGAATTGGAGGGTGGTGATCAAAAGAGTTAATAGTAAATAAAAGCCCAGCAGGTTTTCAACTAGGCAAGTTTTCCCACTGGTATACTAAATCTGAAAAAGCCATGGATTTATAGTGGGCTTGTCTAGTAAGTTCTGAGTTCCAATCTTGGCTTTTCCCTACATGAAATTGTCATATTTGCTTGCTTCCTTTTGAATAAGACCACTGTCTACAGACATCTTCTTTTGGTTCCCTAAGATGTCCTTTTTAAACTCAACCATTCCAAATACCTCGAAAATTAAAAGCGATAGCTAGAAATGTTACTTAAGCATTATACTATGAAAGCAGTGTGACCACAAATATTCTTTCCAAGAATTTATCAAAAAATCTAAATAAAAGTTAATCAACTAGACATTTATATTCACTATAGTAAATGAAATTCTAACTTTTGTTTCATCTTAAACAGACAAACAGCAGAAAGGCGAATTTGCAATAGACGGCTACAATGTCAGGATGAATAACACTCTTAGGAAGGATGGAAAGAAAGATTGCTGTTTTGAAATCTCTGCTCCTGATAAACGTATCTATCAGGTTGGAGTTTTTATGTTGCCTTGAAATTAAGTTGATAAGACTTCCTGATTTCGTTTTTGAGGACATTAACATTTTGTTAAAACAACTCTTCCTGACATGTTAATAATAATAATAGAACACTGGGTTTTAAACATTAAAGATTCATATAAGAGGAAATAGATTTTTTAAAAAAAATTCAGATTAGTTCAAGTGATATCTTGAAAGAGAACAGGAGAATATGTAATTTATCAATTACTTCACATGTTGCATTTTATACCTATTTTAATAGAACTGAGTGGTTTTTTAAAAGAATTACATGGCAGAAAGAGTGAAATTATCAAAAGAAAAATATCAGAGTGTTAATGCATATTGTATTGCTTAGAGTTGTGGGAGAAAATGAAGGTAAAGACACGTATCAGCTCTGCAAGTCAAGAGCTATCAGCTAACATCAATATGGAATGTATGTTTAATAAGTTTTAAATATCTGAGATTGCAGTTGAAAGCCAGTTAATTAAGTTGTCAGTTAGTGTGTTGGAATCTGACAAGAACATTTTTAAGAAAGCTGTACCCAGCAGTCTAAAGAAATTCATGGGTGTCTTCTAATTGTCAAGGGCAAATTTTGTTCATCAGTTCTGTCTTTGACATTGATGAAGAGAAGCAGCTTTTTTTCTTGCACAGCTGCCAGCTGCTGATCAGAGTTTCAAATCCATCATCCTCTGCTTCAATTACATAAATTTGTCAAAATTAACTGTACATTATAAGAAGCATCCTTGCAAGAAAAGTAGTACTAGACATGAAAAGAATTACTAATGGTCTTATAGAAACGAAAAGGAGGCAACATAGTTTTCATTACAATGGTGATTTTTTTTTATTGTTATTGCTTGTTTTTCCTTAGTTCACAGCAGCTTCTCCCAAAGATGCCGAAGAATGGGTGCAGCAGCTGAAATTTGTGTTACAAGGTAAGAGCAACCCATTGAACAAGGTATCACAATCTTTGAGTACTGAATAACTGAATAAGCTGGAGTTTCATATACAGAAGCTTATTGACTTCTGTGAGAAATGACCGGCAGGACATGACTGGTAATACATACCATTCACTTCATATTAATAAAAGCATCTTTTCTGCAAGTACCATTTAGTAACTTTTAAATTCACATATTTATACATCAATCAATTTCTAAAATGTTCAAGTTAAGGATGTAACATATAACAATATGATGACTCTGTAGGGCTGCATTAATTTAGGTAATGAGGTTTGGAAAAGCACTTTTGCATTCTTTAACATTTTACTTCCTGAAACATGTTTTGTAGATATGGGGTCTGATGTTATTCCTGAGGATGATGAGGAGAGAGGAGAGCTGTACGATGATGTCGATCATCCTCTCCCAGGCAGTTCACCAACAAGGAGTCTGCCAAATGATGATGAAATTTATGAAGAACTTCCAGGTATTTATTTATGGTGATTCATTTAAGGATTTTAGGGCTTTAAAAAAAATGCCATATATCATCAAGTTGACAACTTGAGAAGAAAGTGGTGAACTATTAATATTAAAAATGAGGACAAAGAAAATCTTCAAAACTCTATATTACAAAAGGTTCTGCTTGAAGTGTTTCAAGTGAGTGGATGTACATTTATGAAAAGTGAATGGAATGTTAAAATGAAGCAGATACAGTCCTAATCTCATGGGACGTTTGGCTCATTAGCATTGTTTATGCTACATAATTTTTTAATTAAAAAATTGACTTGCCTTACAGTTTTTTCCAGCAACTCACACATCATTTTTTATTTATACATCTTGGAACTTCCATTAACCAGAAGTTCTATGCATACCCCATATGTCAACAACTTCTGCCTCATGTATTCCTCCTTGCTGTAGTGTATTGCATTGTCTTGGAGGAATATTGTTGAACTGTAAACAAAGGCCTTTTGAGGCTTGAAGTTTTCTTACTTGATATTTTATCATTCTACATTTTCAGGCATGATTTAGTGTTTATATGCCTCAGTATCTGTTATGTAATATAAGTTTAATTGTCTTAATTTGACTTGCAGTTCTGACAACCTCAAACAGAAAGATAGGCATATGGAACTTTAGATACTTAGAGTATGAAAACACTTAGGGAATTATTGCATTACTAATACTCTAGGTTGAAATCAGCCTTTTTCTGGTTATTTAAAAAATCAGCCATTGGAGAATAAAAAGAGATTATAAGCAATATAAGTGATATTTAACTGACATCACATATAGAAAAGCTATTTTTCTTTAACTCGAACAATTTAACAACAGTATAAACTTTAAAAATACCTAAAATGTTCAAAATTAATATACGAATGTGATTTTCAATAACTAGCACATAGACTTTAGAGTCAAAAGTTTAAGTTCTGCCTATACCATTTTCTAGCTCAGTTACCTTAAAAGTCAATTTCTTCATCTATAAAATAAGGATAATTTCATGAGGGGGATGGTGGTAAACGAGGTCATGTATCTAAAAGCTCTCAGCACAGTGCTTGAGTCATAGCATGCCCATAATATAACATGATCATTATTGTTTTCATTATTATATTGGGTAAATTCTACAAATGCTTATATGGAGTTACAATAATGGTTTTCTGACCAAGTAAGAATTAATGATTGTAATGGGATTATAAATCCAAGATACTACAAAAATTACCAAAATATGCATCTGTGTATTGTCTTTTACTACCTTAGAAGAAGATGATTAGTATAAAAGCATGATTTTGTGGGCAGTGATAATTTGTACATTTCTATTATTTTAATAGAACTACATGGTTATAGCTCCTCCCTTTCTGATTTATCCCAAGGAAATGGCATCTGCCATAGCATCAGCTATCCTCAAGTAGGAGAGAATATTTATTCTCTGACTACTTTTTTTCAGTCACACCATATCACTATTACTGTCATATTAGTCTTTAAAAGGTTCAGAAAAGTGAGTGAGAATGTGTACTGACATAAAATGGAAGACTTGTACCTTTAAACATGATACTACTGTCATATATACTTCATTCTTTAAAACCCTGCAGTGAGTGGGTCTCATTACAAATGCCACAATGACTGTCAGTTAAGTTCTGGGTTTCTTCAAGTTGATCATCCTCTCCCCACACCTCAAATAAAAAATTGGTCAGGAATAAAGGACACATATTTATAGCATTTTCATGCTAAAGATCCCAGGAAGATCACCTGTAAGTAGCTTGAAATCCTAAAAATATGAAACATCTTTTATTTTCCCTCACTGCAGATGGTCTTCATCACATTTTTTTTGTTGGCCTGGGGCCACACAATCATTGGAAATAACAGGTTACTTTTGAAGTAGTCTTACTTCTTGCTGTGGTGCTAGAAGAAATCTAAGCTGCTCTAGGATTCCTCGCCCCTGCCTGGGATCCCAGTGGCTGTACGAAGTGATTGAGTGTTATAGAGACTGCAACTGTACCCCTGGGAAGAAGCTGGGGCCAGCAGCTGTGGAATGTCTAGTTCTTTCTTCCCTGGTGAACCGAGGGCCACCGTAGTGTCCACACAGTTCAAGTTTGTCAGGCTTGAGCCAGCCGCTACAGAGGGAATTCTCTCTTTTTTTTTTTTAAGTGAAAACCCTAAAGTTGGCTCCTAGAGTTTTCGTTGGATTAAATATCTAAAACTAGGAAGGTAACTTTTTTTTTCCTTTCAAAAATGCTGTCTCTTTCAGGAGAAGAGTTAAGCTAATTGCTTTCACTTCTGTGAATTATGAATATAATTTTGAGAGGAGGTTTAAAACAGTGGAAAAGCAGTGAGCATACTTACAAACTGTTAGTATTTTTCCAGCTCTGTACTAAGAGCTGTATATATCTGAAATCTGACTGGTAAATTCCCAGAATTAATTAATACCACCATTTCAATGGGCTTCCCTGATAGCTCAGCTGGTAAAGAATCTGCCCGCAATGCGGGAGACCTGGGTTCAGTCTCTGGGTTGGGAAGATCCCCTGGAGAAGGGAAAGGCTACCCACTCCAGCATTCTGGCCTGGAGAATTCCATGGACTATATAGTCCATGGGGTCTCAAAGAGTTGGACACAGCTGAGTGACTTTCACTTTCTTTTCACCATTTCAACACAATTTTCTGTCAATTACATATAGTTGAAATTAATCCTCTTAGTTGAAAGATGAAGCATAAAATATGTTTGGAGAAAAATCTAAGCATTCAACATGTTACTTTAAAGCACAGGGTCCTTTGAGAAAGTAAAACTCTTGCTCAAATGTCTTTTTTTTTTTATTATTATTTTTTTTTCCAGTGGGTTTTGTCATACATTGATATGAATCAGCCATGGATTTACATGTATTCCCAATCCCGATCCCCCCTCCCACCTCCCTCTCCACCCGATTCCTCTGGGTCTTCCCAGTGCACCAGGCCCGAGCACTTGTCTCGTGCATCCCACCTGGGCTGGTGATCTGTTTCACCATAGATAGTATACATGCTGTTCTTTTGAAATATCCCACCCTCACATTCTCCCACAAAGTTCAAAAGTCTGTTCTGTATTTCTGTGTCTCTTTTTCTGTTCTGCATATAGGGTTATCGTTATCACCTTTCTAAATTCCATATACATGTGTCAGTATGCTGTAATGTTCTTTATCTTTCTGGCTTACTTCACTCTGTATAAGGGGCTCCAGCTTCATCCGTTCAAATGAATTCTTTTTAATGGCTGAGTAATAATGTCTTTTTAAAATGTGAAATAAACCTGCAGTGTTTAAGTCTCAAGAATCATAATAAGAAACATGTTTAAAAATTATATTGCAAAATATCCCTTGAAAAATGTTTATAATTTTATGGGAATGTAAATAGTTTCATTGTAATTGTTTTTCAGTTAGAATATTCTAACTTTATTACAGCAGCTTTTGTTTAATTTCTTGTTCATTAAATTTTAACTAACTTCACAAAAAAATAAGAATAAATTTGTAAGCTTTTTCTTGCATTTAGGGTATTTATACATATGTAGACAAGAATTGAGACAATGCCATTTCTGGGGAATATTAAAGACATTTTGCTTTTCTTTAAATATCCTAATGCTTTGACATCGTTTATGTCCTAGTACCTATTAGCATAGGCCAATCATGTTAACTATGTGATGATATTATGATAGCATCTTTGTATTTGCAAAGTTATTATTTGATCAAAGTGTGTTAAACTGTTTCATAACACAGTAATGAGTTCATTTGGCTTAGCACAAATTCCAGAAGTTATTGTTCATTTTTTCATTAGAAATATAGAATGTTTTTCTTTTAATTTGAATCTCGAAAGGGGAAAACAATACTTGGGAAACTCCTGCAGAAATCAGTCCAGCTTGCTCTTCTCTTCTAGTTACCATGTAATCGGATTTTTTTTCTGTAAACATCAAGACATTCTGCAAAAACAGCACAACAAAAAGACTTTTTAAGATGTAGACTAAATAGAATCACTTAGTAACAAGAATGATAACTGCTGTTAGCCTATTAAATTTGTAGATTTCAGGAGAATTGCATTTGAAATTCTTCTGGCAAGTGAACTGGAGGAGAGAGGGTAGCATAAAATAGGAAGATAAATTTCTAATCCCATTAACCTATTTTTTTCTTAAAACTTCATTCATTTTTTAATATTGTAATGATAGATTGAACTATTCCAAGCCAGAAAAGGGTGTTTTTATTCTTTAGTCATTCAATTACATTTTAAATTTATCCAATCCAACTATCTGCATCTAAAATGGAATATAAAGTGAAATGCAGCTATAAATTTTTCCCCATGAAGCTAATGTATATACATAAAAAAGAAGTGTTTGAGTATTTAAATTTGAAGGAATCGCCAGCAAATGAAGTGAGAGGCAACTTAATCAATTAATTACAACCTATTCCCCCCAAATACATTTTAGCTTTCTTTCCTTGTTGAGTAATTATTACTCATATTACCAAGTTAATAAGGTTATAGAGGACCTTAGAGTCTCTGGTATTAACATCATTCCTGATTTCACCAAATAATTTTTTCTTATTCCTTTGGAATGCAATGGAAAAATGCCAGTTGACTTTCATAGAATCACATATATTCAGCATTTTAATATCATTAGTCCAGACAGCCTGCTGGCATTCTTTTTCCTTAAACTATGGTACTGAATTACAAAGTATGGTGATATAATGTCCTGTTATATGGTGTGATAGATAACTAAGGTCAAATTTTAGAGTTGTTTAAGCTCTGAACTCTGCTGAGAGGATTATTTGAAGTTATAGAATATAAGCTAAACATCCAGAAATTAAGGTCACTGCACACATCTAATTGTATTTTTATCTTTGCTGAATATAAATGTGACTTTAGGATTCTTCATGTTGCCTATTTCATAATACAGCATGAAGCTTTGGGATATAATTTTGTCTGTCATGTTGCTTTTCTACTTTGCCGTTGGCATTGCAAACAAATTCTTTTCATTACAAGAGATTCTTTAACACATATTAAAACCCCAAATACCTGTGTGCGTGAAAAACATGTATTTCTAATTGTAGAGAAATAAATTAACCTATTTTTGCAACTTGGCACTTCATCTGTGGTTCTCAACCAGGGGAGACTTTGGCCCCATGGGTGCATTTAATGATTGAATTCCTGGAGGCAGTTTTGGTTGCCACAACTAGGGTGTGTGTGTGTGTGTGTGTGTGTGTGTGTGTGTGTTACAGGCATCTAGTGGGCAGGTGCCAGGGATGCTGCTTAACATCCTACAAAGCACAGGACAGCCATCCTCCACAACAAAGAATTATCTGGCCCAAAATGTCAATAGTGCTGAGGTTGAAAAACTCTGTATAATAGATGGCTTTTGGTTTATCACCTTTTTTATCTGTGTCTCATGAGTTGTAAAAACCCATCACCCATGCTTCACATGCGTTTATTTTTATGAACAAAACACAGGTTTTCTCATAAAAGTAAAAAAACTAGGATTACATAGAATGGTTCTAGGTTATAAGGGACCGGACTTGTCTGTTAACAGTTTTCATCAAGGGACTGAATTGTCTTCAAGACTTTCAGTCTTAGAAAAATGAGAAGACTGTGAAAGATTTAAAAAAAAAAAAAAATGAAGCATTTTCTCTATTATCATGAACTGCAGTCTGTGACGGGAGAGGCTTTTTTGATATTGTAAATATGTGTCTTTCTTGTATAGACACTTGGCTTATCCTGTTCTGATAGGGTTATTATCATTTGAGCCTGAAGTGAAAGACCTGTGGGGAAAGGACTGCATCTCTTTAAAGGGAGTCAGGCCACCTGGGAGAATGCAGGGCTAAGCAATTCCAAGGCCACCTGGAATTTGACAGGTGGCTTTAGAGGAGAGGAAGTCTAATAATGGGATTTCTCTCCCTTTTGGGGCCTGGACTTTGAGGAGATTAATGGGCTTGAGATGGCAGGAAGCATGTTGTCTGCTCCTGGAGGTCATCAGGCAGTCACTGAGGAAGACTGCTGGGGGAATCAGGGAGGTGCACTCCCCTGGGGGTGAGTCACACCACGCCACCTCAGGTGGCTCTTTATTAGTCTCTGCACATTTCCCTTAATTTTTAAATCTTTGCTTACAGACAGTATATGCTCGCTGAAAAAACCTTAAATATTTCTGATGGACATAAAGTTAATAAGTAGAAATCATTCACCTTCTACCCTAAGTACACATTGTTAACAGCTTGATACAAATCTTTTGTCTTTTATTTTTTAGCCCATTTATAAATATACAATGCTTACGCTTTAAAAAAAGAGATCCTCCTTTTTATTTACTTTCTTCTACCTTTTCTTTTAATTGCTTTCCTTTCATTTTCTTCTTGCTTCCTCCTTACCTTCTTCCTTTTCTCATCCTTTTATTTTCCTGCCTTCCCTTTTGGGTTTACATTTTTTTCCTCCTTGCTTTATTTCTTTCATTCCATAAACATCCGTGAGCACCTGTTTTGTGGCAGGTACTGTACCTAGGTCCTCGAAATCCTTATGGATTCTTACACAGGCCTTAAATGGGTGCAGCTATACCTTCCCATTCTAGCCCAAGCCCCTTGACATATGACTATACCCTAATTCCCCATGTTTATTTATATCATATACATACACATTTATATGTATTTCTCCAGGCAAGAATACTGGAGTGGGTTGCCATTCCCTTCAGGCAATCTACCCAACTCAGGGATTGAACCTGGGTCTCCTGCATTGCAGGCAGATTCTTTACCATTTGAGTCACCAGGGAAATCCTATGTATGTATACATATATATATTATTCAAGTCTCATGAGTTAGTTGTCTTTGCTTTTCTGATATATGAATCCTGTCTTCCGGCAGTGTCAAAACTATCATGACACCTTCTCTTAAGGCATCCTTCACTTCCCCTCTTCCTCTCCATCCATCTCTTATCTGCTGGCTCCACTCCTTGCCCCATACACACAGAATATCTTTCTCTGGATCTGTGAAAAGTAAATTGTTGTGGTTGAGCAAGGACTTTGGAGGACACACATTGATTTGAATCCTGGCTCTGCTCCTTGCTATGAACTTTAGCCAAAATAAAAGTGAACACAATGGTAAGGTGGAGAGTCCAGGAAACAGCAGTGAACGTAGCAATAGGTAAAATGTACCAGTAATACTAATTAACTATTATTTTTAAATGAGTGTATTTTAATTTAAAAAGAGTTAAAACTAAATTTAGCTTGCAATTATCTGGGGCAAGATAGAGATGTGAGGTAGTGAAAATGTGCCAGTGTGTTAGTCGCTCAGTCGTGTCTGACTCTTTGAGACCCTATGGACTGTAGGCCACCAGGCTCCTCTGTCCCTGGAATTATCTAGGCAAGTATACTGGAGTGGGTTGCCATTCCCTCCTCCAGGGATCTTCCTGATCCAGGGATCGAACCCGGGTCTCCCACATTGCAGGCAGATTCTTTACCATCTGAGCCAACAGAGGAGTGTTCTTTTATTCAGGAGGAATGAGGAGATAAATACTGAGTAGTGGTAGTCCTTGTTAGGAAGTGTGTGTTAAAATTTCAGAGTAAGTGCTAAACAAGTAGGAATACAGTATGCTCTGCTTAGTGCCTCAGTCATGCCTGACTCTGCAGCCCCATGAACATCTTTGCCAGGCTCCTCTGTTTATGGGGATTCTCCAGGCATGAATACTGGAGTGGGTTGCCTTGCCCTCCTCCAGGAGATCTTTCCAACCCAGGGATTGAACCCAGGTCTCCCGCATTGCAGGTGGATTCTTTACCATCTGAGCCACCAGGGAAGCCCAGGAATACTGGAGTGAGTAGCCTGTCCTTTCTCCAGGGGATCTTCTTGACACAGGAATTGAACTGGGGTCTCCTGCATTGCAGGTGGATTCTTTACCAGCTGACCTACCAGGGAAGCCTAGGAATACAATCTTAGGGTTTCCAAAGCAACAGAAGGGAAATAAAAGGTGATCACAGAAAAACATTTTAATTCAGAAGAAGGCAGGAAATAAAGGAGCAAAGAGAAAATATAAAAATAAAATTTGTATATTTTATAAAATATAAAAAGCCCAAATATAAGAATAATTACAACAAAAGCATAGCTTGATTAAACTAATCTATTAAAAGAAATTATCACATCGAATTTTTTAAAAAAATATAGCAGCATTTTTAGAGAAGATATTCCTGAAACAAACCACATAAAATTTTCAGAGTAAGGGAATGAAAATGAATATACCAGATAATCCTAGTGAAAGAAAGCTACTACAGTAGTGTTAACATCAGATAATATAGAATGTAAGCCATAAAGCAATATTAGGACTGCAAATGTCAGTGTATAATAATAGTAAAAGAAGATAAAGTTTAAATGCATCTCTAACTACATAATTTTGAAATCTATAAATAAAAAGCTGACTTGACAAATCCTAAATGACTGTGGGAGATTTTAACTTACCACTCTTAGAAACTGGTAGACCAAGGAGGCAAAAAGTTAGTAACTATATGGAAGATTTGAATCAAAAAAATATTTTGATTGACTTATCTATCTGCAAAGATATATGTTTTTTTCAGTGCACATAGAATATTCATAGAAATTGACTATAGTATATAAGTCTGTAGTTGAAATCTCAAGAAATTTCAATGAATCTGTATCATATAGACTATGTTCTTTAACTACAATGAAATTTAATTAGACACTGAAAAGATAGTTTAAAATACCCAAGTTCCTGTGTTTGAAGGTGAAAAAATTAACTTCTAAATAGCTCTTGAGTTAAAAGAGAGAATCACAGAGGAAATTACAAAATATATAGTTCAGAAAGGATGAAAATAGTACAGATAAAAACTTGTGGCATAGTGCTTTAAAACATATTTGGAGGAATATGATGAGGAATAAGACAAATGAGAGGGTAAATCCCTAGTGAATTGGAGATGAGAGAACAATTTGAAAAACAAAGAATATAAAATTAATCATTTAAAATTATTAATATTAAAGAAATAAAGGAAGGAATAGAAACTTTAACAAGAGACGACCCTATTAAAAAAGATCAGATTTCTTTTTTAAAGAACCAAATAGAATTACTAGAAATTCTTGATGTTTTAGAATATTTAACAACCAAATTTTCAGACTCATCTATTTATATTTCCATTGCCTAGGGAACTATACACATGTAAGTGTATTTCTCCATGGACAGACATCTGTAGAGACAGTCTGTTGCAGGAGAGCATCAGGCTTCACTATTTTTGCAGATAGGTCAGCTGGGGAAATCAACTTCCTAAGAGTCCTCAGCTGCTTAGTTTAAAGCAATGATTAATAAGTATGGACAGGATTCAACAAAATGTCAGTGGTAAATATAAGCACTCTTCATATCTGGCCTCACAAGTTCTGCAGTTGAGCAATGCAAGGCCTTTAACAAAGCGGGAGGGTTGAGGCAGGGGGGTAGGGGTGGGGAAATCCAGTCTGAGTTTATTAAGCTCAAGTGAAATTTGACCTTGATTTTGTTTCAAATAAAACAGTCCTCTATAGATTTTTTCCTCCTTTTTAGAACTTCACTAAAATTCTTACCAAGAAATGACCACTCCTTTTACCTATTTATCCATTAACCCGTTTATCCCCTATTACAGGAATTGAGAAAACTTTTCTCATAGATGAATAAGAAAATGCATTTGCAGAGTGGTATTGTGGAGCTCTTGTTGGAACTGGATCCCAAGTCTCCTGCCTCCTAGTCTGGGCCTGTTTCCACATTCCTGATCACAGTTCAAGGAGCCACAGCTTAATTTCTATTCTCTTTCTCTTCCTGCCAGTGGAGGAGACACATGAGACATGGGTTCAATCCCTGGATCAGGAAGATCCCCTGGAGTAGGAAATGGTAACCTGCTCTAATATTCTTGCCTAGAGAATTCCATGGACAGAGGAGCCTGGTGGGCTACAGTCCATGGGGTCACAAAGAGTCACACAACTGAGGGACTGAGTGCACGTGCCCTGGTCCCTTAACTTAAACAGCTCCCTCAGAGTCACTAGTCTCTCCCAGTCATCAATCTCTGTCCTCAAATGCATCACTGGAAATTTTGTTTGACTGGAAACCCCTTTCTTTTGGAAACTGTTTTGTCCTTTGGCCTTTCCCATTCTTTTCTTACATAATTTCTTGTTATATAAACATAAATAAAATATAATTATATTTTCTTGTTACATATAATATTTATAATTAAGCTTCTTGGCCCTATTTTAGATTTTCTCATTTCCTAATGCTTGCTGATTATTTCAAATTGTTTTCCTGTTTACCCTTTATTTCTTTAATGGAGGAGCTTTTTGTTTCTACCTTATCTTATTTTCTCATTGTAAGTTCTTATTATTATGCATTTAATTAATTGATTGAAGAAATATTTTTTGAAAGCCCAATACATGTTCAATTCTGTTCTGGCTGTTGAGAGTTTAGGCATAAAAAGGACAGACCTGGTTTCTAGTAAGATAATTACAGATGCTACAAAGATAAGTGGATCATGTGAGAAGAGCAGGTATTTAATACTCCGTGGTCAACGAAGAGGTAACATTTAAGCTGAAAACTCTTGGCTGAAACTGGTAAACGTTAATGCAAAAAGCAGAACGAAGCACCTTCTAGGCACAAGGGACACAGTGCCAAGACCCTGAGCTGGAGAGTGCTGGGATATTCCGGAACCAGAAAGGAAGGCCATAGGTAGCTATGTGGAGAGAGGTTAGAATGAAATTGGAGAGCTAGGCAAAAGCCAGGTCTCTGGTAAGCAGGACCTCTGCATACCAGAATTGACGTTTCTTGTGATCTTATGTGCACAAATAGCACCTGGAAGATGTGTGCTGAGTTACTCACGTGAGGCTGCAGTGTTTAATTATATGAGGTTGTCCATGTACATCAAATGCCATTTAATGGTCCTGTATGATGAAAAATTTGGATTTGGAAGTTCTTTCTCTCTTCACACTCTCTCCCTGGGCAACTTTATACCTTCAAGTATGACTACACTTATAGGCGTATGGTTGGAGCAAAGTAAAACATCTTCACTCAGTAGCTAGTGATTCTCTCTCTAAAGCCACATTCATCCTCTGTTTTTCACTCAGTCAGGCTCTGATGATTTCTTCCGTGCAGTGTTATAAAGCTCCGAAGTGCTCTCCCCACTTCCTGTGAGTGTCTCTCTTTCTCATCAACTAACCCAATAATCGATTCTGTGCCCTGCCAGCATATTGATCTTCCTAAAACGCAGCATAGTCAAATTAATCCCTTGTTCAATAACCGTTATGGGTCTCCACTGCCAAGTTTGGTCAGCCCCAGACCGCTTCTCTCATCTGATTCACGTTTACCTTTTCAGTGCTGCTCAGACTCCGTATGCTCCAGGCAAACTGAACTCTTAACCATACTTATTAATGCTCTGTGCTTCATCTTAGTGCCTTCATTACCTACATTGCACTCGATGCCTTGTCTAAATCAATATGCTGAACTAATGAAGTAATTAAAGGACAAAAATAACATATAGACAAAACTTTTGGTTAAGTTTCTCATTTTTCCATTCATAGAGTCCATGATCAACTCTAACATATTTTCTAGTATATTTCGTTATCTACAAGATACAGAGTGGATAGTGAGATGATGAACACCCCGTCCTCAAATATGTGGTGATTTAATCAGAGAAATCGGTATATGAATATTTAACTATAAAAAAACAAAAAAGCTAAACATATATAAATAGAAAGATCTATCAACATTACCTGTCTGTCCGTCTATCTGTCTATATATCTACATCTACCCACCCCATACTCGACCAATCCCAGAGTACAATAGTATTGCTGTATACCTTCGCCATATTTTTCCTAGCCACACATGTAGAACCTTTGTAGTCCCCCATCAGAAACAATGAAAATATTAATTTGTTAATTCTGTTTATCCCTTACACCATTGTACAGTATTGGTTTATATAGTATTTTCTCTAAACTTGTTTAGGTGAATTATTTGTAGTTATTCCATTAGAAACAATTAAAATACACTTGAAGGTTATGTCTATCTATTGGACACAGTACAGTATTTTTATAAGCATAGAGTGGTATATTACTAAACACAGTATAGTATTATCATGTCCTCCACCTTTTTGAGCATTAATACTTTTATCAGGAATATCTCATTTGATATAAGAGACAATGTATATAAAAGAATCCAAAACCTCCTTTTTAAGCTAATTAATACCTTTTTCATTTAGTGAAGAAAATATTTTTCAAAAAAACAGATTTCAGAAGTTTCTTAAGTCATATAGTTCCACTGTTTCAAAATGTTGAATAGCTCTTCACTTCCTGTAGGATAGATAAGGCCCAAGCTCCATACCTGGACATTCAAAGAAAGGTCTTCTACAGGCTCACTGGAACATTCTAGGTCAGCCTCTATTACACTGCACCAACTCTCCTATTTCAACAGACAACTTACTCTTCATTCTCCCAAACATCCGCTACTTTTCCAGCCTCATGTTTCTGTTCTTATACTTCATCTGTATGAAGTGGTCTTAGTTCAGTTTTGAACTAGTTCCTTGCTACATTCCACGTCCATGTCAAATCCTGTCTCCCCAGAAAGCCTCTTCTGTCCATCTCAGCATGAAGTTATCTCTGCTTCCCTGAATTTCTGTAGCACCATGCGTTTGAAAATTAATGACATAAAACTTTGTGACGGTCTTGTTACTTCAGTTCAGTTCAGTTCAGTCGCTCAGTCGTGTCTGAGCAACCCCATTGACCCACAGCATGCCAGGCCTCCCTGTCCATCACCAACTCTCAGAGTTTACCCAAAGTTGTTATCTACTGTTCTGTAAATCTTATATTCATATTTTACTTTTCATGGGATTATTTATTCGGCAAACAAGCAAATGGATGGATCATTATAACTTACCTTTACAAACTCCTTGAGGGCAGGGATCAAATCTCTTGTTTCTTGACATCCCCCAGAGTACTTAGGCCAGTGTTTTCTTCTTTCAAAGTCAATAAATAATACCTGAATAATGTAGTCTTCAGTTAGAGGGGCCCATTAGTTAAAGTCAGAGAAATTCTTGCTCTATGATGATTCTTTTCCTAATAACACCAGTGACTACAGAATCCTAAAAGAGTGATTATACTTGGAATACTATCAGTGGTATATTGAAGTATGACCAATCTTACAAAACCTCATTAAAATCTAACATTACTTTTCCAGTGAGCATGGTCTCAAATAAATAAACTTGTGAAATGTAATACATTGAGTGATGAAAAGCTCTAATATCATCCATCTTTTGTGCTATTAAAGATAGATCATCTACTGTAAGCAATAGGACCAACTTGAGTTACCAGTTCCCTATGGTAGGTTAGTCATCTTAAGCAAGACATTTCCCAGGAAATGACATTCTCCTTTGCTTGCACTCATTCATTGAAGACCACAGGTAAAGTAGGTCTAAAGAGCACAGGATCATAACTATGATTTTTTTTAAAGCTGACATCCACAAGGACAAAAAGCTGGTAACCAGAGTAACTGGTAAAAAAAAAATGAGGAGCTTCATGTTTAAAAATAATCTCACATCTGGAAAGTTGCACTAGCAGCTTAAAGGATGGGGGAACAAAAGTTAAGAATTAATGATTAGGCAGGTGCTTGGGGAAAGTGTTTAAAAATTATCTTTCAAGCCCCTACTTGGATTCAGTGGGCATTTGGAGGAGTCACTGATCTAGGACAGAGGAAGGCTGTGGTCAGGATTCAGCTTGCTCACTTCTAGTCCCAGCTGTGACTTATATTACCCTTGTTTCCTTCTCCATTCCACACCCTTTCCTTCAATTAAGCAAGCTCCTTTCCTCAGCCCACTGTTTACATGTCCTGCTCCCGATTTCACATTGCCTATTACACTCTCTCATACACCAGATAACCTCATTTCACTTCCCTGGGCAGCTTATGTTTTCTTTCACAAATTACTTTACATCTCAGTTCTTCCTGGAAACCTAGCTTGATTACATGGGTCAAGGTGAAGGTCATCTATACTCATAATAAAACATTCTCTCTCCCTATATGGCTTAAGACATAACTGTAAGAGAGTAACCCCCAAGCATGTAGATATACATGTGTAGACACTTTAAAATATGTGCATTTTTAGCCTAGTTGTTTATTTAATATTTCTTGGGAGTCCAGCATTAATTTGGAGATATTCTGAAGCTTTCAAATCATTTAAATTTTTAATGAAAGAACTGAAAGGGGTGAAGAAAATGCAACATGAAATGAGAAAAAACACCCCAACTTTCATGTAAGTAGTCATTATTCTTTCAAGAAATTATTAATTATTTATACATCCGATATTAATTAAGCAGCTATTATATGTTAGGCACTGTGCTTGGCGCTGGGGAGTGCAGTGTTGACCAATATAACTCAGAGTTTGTTAAATAGAAATATAAAATATAGCTAATATTCAATAAAGGCTAATTTTGAAAAGTAATCAGAGACTAAAAAGAGACTGATGAGAAGCAAAGATCAAATTCTATGCTAATAGAAGAAATATCAGAAAAGACCTACCCCTTTATTCATTGCTATCAAATTCAAGGAACAAAACGTGGTTTGAACACCACCTAAAGAACATTCTGAAGATGAAAGTAAAATGATTACGGTAAGGGAGACTGTAAACAAACCCTTAAAAAATGTTCAGGTGGGTAACTTGGTTTATTGGGAAGAGGACAGATTATAGTATATTCATGTCATAGGGAAAGAGGAGAGTTTATATTCATGAAAGGATTTAGAAAGAGATAACAAGAAATAAAAAGAACTTTAACAATTGCCAAGTTCCCCTAGCATTTAAACTTTTTTTTTTTTCACCTCACCACAACAAAAAAAGACTTTTCAAAGGAAGTGGTAGAAGAAACCCCATTGCTTGAGACATTAAAAACCAGATGGTCCAAAGCCCTGGAAAACATTCACGCGGGATTAATCCTTCACTGGGTGAAAGCGAAGGAACCAGACCACTGTGGTTTGTGTTTTGAACCTCTAGCTTAGCAGCGCTAGGAGAATAAAGATTTACTTTTCTCTGAACTTTCCCTTAATTTCTTAGCTCCCCTGGGCTCTGGCAGCACTGTGTTGACCCGTGTTAGGGCCGGCGACTGCGGGATTACCTGTTTACTCGGGCGTCTTTGCTGCCAACTCCGAGTATCACGAGCCTATCGGCTTTTCTTCCTGCCCCTGCAGGAATGCCCTGTGCTCTGGGTTGTGGAAATGTTCCTACACAGTGGTTTTGCAGAGCCCCAGGAGTTTCACAGTTTTCATGTTAAATTTCTTGACTTGAAAATACTACTTGAGGATAGTATATGTTTGGATCTCACATTGTACAGGCTGTGAGGTTTGGTTTCTCACAGGAAACCCTCCTCTTCCCCCTCCCGCTCTGACCACTGTCATCCAGTGCCCTGGGAAGACAAAAAGCTTCCTTGTGGCTCCTCCAAGCTGGTGGAGGTCTTACTTCGAGCTCCTTGCTTTCCGTGGGCCCAAGGCCGTGTCTCCTGTATCTGTGAAGTGGTTAAAACTCCAGCCTCCCCTGCACCCTATAGAGGATCAGTATTCCTCTTTGACCAAGTGGGACAGACAGGTCTGTTTCAGCCTGGTTGGCCATGTTGTTAGAGGTTGAATTCTCAGTTATAAGTAATCAGTTACTCCAAAACCACTACAGTAGAGACTTGGCTTAATTTTAAGTGTTTGACTTATCAACTAATTCAGGTCGAATAAACAAAAATCTGAGTATACACTGTAGGCAAGATTCCATGCTGGAGTCTAATATCCTGCCTTCTGGGCTTTATACTTAATATTAATTACTTCTTGACAAGAAATTTTGTTGAATATATGACAGAAGAGATTTTAAATGGCTCCTGAATCTATGAAGTTAATGATCCTATTCTTATTTAGGGAAAAAATGACGATTGTATATGTGGAGAAGTACTCAAGGTAGAGATCCATCAAGATCCAAATGTAGACTTTGGTTTTATAAGCCAACAATAATACATATTTGCATTTGAGGTCATGTCAAGTGAGGTTAATGTGGTTATATGAGGGTATTACTTAAAAATGGGGTTGGCATTCCAATCAAATGAAGTCCTTCTAATTTAAATAATGTATTTTATTCCCTGTGCCAATCAATCATTTTCTCTCCCAGAAAGTCAAACCAGTTTTTACACTATTGATTTACAAAACTTACATGACATAAACATTATGTGACAGAAGTTGTTTGTTATTAAGAGAGAGGATATCACCTCACAGTAACTTGTCATCTGGAAATAGGGAAAATCACACAAAGTAATTTTATTTGTATCCTGGCTTTTTCACTGTTGGCTACATTTGTGACAGCTGATTTCATATTAAATATTAACAGTATTTTGTTTATGCTTGAATGTGCTACAGTAGGATGTAGATTTTACTCAGAACCTTTCTGGTTAGAAAGTGTATCATTGCAATAAATGATACACTTGCAGGCCAGTTGTAAAGACAATAGATGCTGTGTATCTAAGAAAATTGAGCTACCACTTTGGTGTCAAAATTTTGAAGTTTTATTTCTCCCCTGAATCCTATAAAGTTATTGTTTCTGGAGATCAGAAGTGGTAAATTATTGGAAATTTCATTTGGTACCAAACTAATGGAGACAATTGTTACCAACAAATATGGGTTTAGGAAATCATGGATATTAATTTAAATTGTGTGATTATAATGAATGAGCTTTGGATATAGCTAATTGATTGCTGGAAAGAGTTGTTGGACTTTAGATGTAGGAAGCAAATTAGAGTTTACATTCCTCATTTTCAAGAACACCAATAAAAAATTGATATCTGTTTATTTATATCTCTTGCAGAGGCATAAAAAGTCTTATTTACACATTTTTATGTGATTTTGGTGACATGTATTTTTAAAAAAACCTAACTGAATTGAGTTGAATCTTTTATATTTGTGAAGTATGTCAAGGATTTGTTTTGTTTGATATTACTTTTCGATTTGTGAATACGCCCATGAGACAGGCTCCTGCTGAGTTTCTGGTCACTGTGTCAGCAGCGCTATGAGTGCACATTGTCAGTTGTTTAAACATTATTGAATCCACTGTGGTCTGGCAAGGAGCATCTGGGAGCCAGACTTTTCCTGTGGACACATGCCAAGTAGTGTATTGTATTTCCTCACTGAAGAGAACTATATTGAGATAATTTTTCTTCTTGAATTTTTCAAATTCAGAAATTATTTTCAAAGCTAAGGGAGGATCATATGATAAAATTGTTTATAACTACCTGAATTCTATAATAGCTGATTGAGAATTACTTCTGTTTAGTTAGAGTAGATGTAAATAAGTCATTTAGTTAAACTTCATTTAGATAGTTAACATTATTCTCCTAGTTAGACCATTCAGGAAAGTTCACATGTCATTTCATGTAGTCTCTCTTTATTTATTTAGTTATTTTTTTGTAGTCTCTCTTTAAATCAATGATTTACTCTTAAGGAAGCACAACAGACGTTGAGTGACGCTTTAAGTACTATAGATGAGTATGCCATTAAATTTACATGTTTGATTGCATTATTTAATTAGATAGAAATAAATCCTAAATTGCATTATTAATATATACAATTACAGCATAACATCAGTCTTAACTAACAATCACCAGGGAAAGTTTATAAAATGTCATATTTAACTTTAAAAAAATCTGAGTAGTTGCAGATTGGAGATGAGAAAACAAGAATACTTTGTCATATGGAGAATAGGCTAGGAGGAGTTAGTCTTGGAGCAGTGACACTGCCTGGCCTCTAGGCCTCTATAGTGACAGGGATTTGTCTTTTCAGAATGGATATAGTTACTCTGTCTGCTATGCTGGGATGCTGTTGGGTGAGACCTTAAAAGAGTAAGATCTGGTTTGTCTGCCAAGTGCATTAAAAACACCCTGACTCTTGTTCACAAGAGCAGGCATCTTGTTTATGCTGGCTTAGGTTTGCAATCTCAAAGTGTCAAAGAGACACTTTGCAAATGAGAGTTCATTCATACCTTTAGGAGGCCCAGACTGAGCAAATGTGTTGTTTTTTTAAGCTCAAGTTTTTATTCTTATGTACTTTGAGGAACACCAAATACTATCAATATTTTGCAGTAATGAACGTCAAGACCTCCATCACTGGAACTTTGTGTGCCTCGCCTCGCTTTCCCCTGCAGGTTCTACCTTGCTTCTTCTGGTGACTCCTCTCTATAGAAACATCCTAGTTCTAGAAGATATCTTCTTTTCTAGACCCTGTAACATATTTTATCATAAATTTGTGTGTCAAAAAAACCTCTGACCTCAGAATTGAAAATGCTTTAAAAACATAATTCTGAATGTCAGTGCACAGCCCCTCATGGGTACATGAAAATTTGTATTTTGAGAGTGTCATTCTGTCTGTAGTATGTAAAGTGCTTTAATTTGCTGCATTTTTCATGCATTATCACAGTCAGATCTGGTGAGGAGCTATAACTATCTTATTCAGGATTAATCAATCTTCTTGGGCTCCTGGCTAGGACAGAAGCGACTCTCAGCTCTGCTTGCTTCAGGGGTTGGCCTTATTCTGTTTTTTCATCATATTCAGTCTCTGAGAGGGAGGTGATGGGAAATGATTTTTCCATTTGCAAGCTGCCTTCCAACTGAAAGAAAAATGGAGGGGGCAGATGCTAAGCTTTTACTTTCTGTGGCCATTACAAACATGACTCTTCTCCTGTTTTTCAGCAGTGTATACTATTTTTCAAGAGAACTATTTTTTTTTTAGGATGTTAGACTTAGCCAAGTTATTTTGTCATTGATCTAAACATATATGTCTGTATGACATCATGAATATTAACTTTCTCAGAAGTTGCATGTTATGGCAGTATATTAAAGTGCTATTTAACAAATACAGAAAGAAGTGATCTATGCAAGGTGTTCGTTGAATGAGAAGAAAAAGTGTGCTTTTTCTCATTCAGGATGCTTCTGAACTTGGGCTCTGGAAGAAGACGGCCTGGATCCAAAGTGTCATCCTGACACTAATTCTTTTTTGTTTTTTTTTAAGGTTTTTATTTCAGTTCAGTTCAGTTCAGTCGCTCAGTTGTGTCTGACTCTTTGTGACCCCATAGACTGCAGTACGCCAGGCTTCCCTGTCTATTACCAATTCCCAGAGTTTACTCAAACTCATGTCCATTGAGTTGGTGATGCCATCCAACCGTCTCATCCTTTGTCGTCCCCTTCTTCTCCCGCCTTCAGTCATTCCCAGCATCAGGGTCTTTTCAAATAAGTCAGTTCTTCGCATCAGGTGGCCAAAGGATTGCAGTTTCAGCTTTAGTATCAGTCCTTCCAATGAATATTTAGGACTGATCTCCGTTAGGATGGACTGGTTGAATCTCCTTGCAGTCCAAGGGACTCTCAAGAGTCTTCCCTAACACCACAGTTCAAAAGCATCAGTTCTTCGGTGCTCAGCTTTCTTCATAGTCCAAATCTCACATCCATACATGACTACTGGAAAAAAACCAAAGCTTTGCCTAGACGGACCTTTGTTGGCAAAGTAATGTCTCTGCATTTTAATATGCCATTTAGGTTTGTCATAACTTTTCTTCCAAGGAGCAAGTGGCTTTTAATTTCATGGCTGCAGTCACCATCTGCAATGATTTTGGAGCCCCCAAAATAAAGTCTGTCACTGTTTCCATTTTTTCTCCATTTATTTGCCATGAAGTGATGGGACCAGATGCCATGATCTTAGTTTTCTGACAGTATTACTTCTGTCGTTTATGTTTGGGTTTTTGGCCACAAGGCATGTGGGATCCCAGTTTTCCAACTAGGGATCAAACCCCATCTCCCTGCATTGGAAAGTAAAGTCTTAACCACTGGACCACCAGGGAAATTCCCTGATGCAACTTCTTATATCTGTGCTATGCTGTGCAAATTAACTTAAACATTTCTATGACTGTGTTTCTTCATCTGAAAATGGGAATAACAGCAATACCTTCCTCATAGGTTTTTGAGGATGAGTGGGATTTCTGTGTATAGTGTCATGGCTAGCATGGTGCTAAATACACAGTAAACTCTTAGATTTATATTCTAATCATTGTTATTAAAAATCAGTATGCAATGAGTATTGTATTGGTCACTTCAGCTTTTCATTCTCACAATAATTATTTAAAGTATATTTTATCTTTGTATTTTCCAGATTGAGAATTGAGGCTCAGAGTTTAATTAGCTTGTCTCAGTTTATATAGCTGGTGAAAGAGGAGAATATAACCTTCTGGCATAGTAATTTTATTTGCATTTCTGTAGTTCCATTGTATCTTTTGGGATTAATATGGGGTTAATTTCTGATTCCATTATAATTCATTTTATTAATTACATTATTATTTAGTGAAATATGCCTATATTTAGAAGTTTAAAAGGCAAGTGGTATTTGAAGACAAGTGATGAGGGGGATTGAGGATGGTTCTCTTCCCAGCCTCTCTGCTTCTTAGGTCTGGGACCCACTGAGCCAGGGGTCAGGGTGGTTAGTTTTATTTTTAGTATTTAACAAGGACTCTTCAACTAAGAGGGACTGACCAAGAATATGGAGAGGGAGGAAAATCAATAAACAGTCATTACCATTGCCTCTTTTTCTTTCTTCAGATATAGTTTAAGTGTGGAAGTAGTACATTAAAAAATGAGTAAGACTGAAGGACTTAGGAAGTAAATAGGGAAACTGCTACTATACTCAGATTTCATTGTGGGGAAAAATTAGACAAAAGTAGTTGTCATCTTTGAATTCATCACAGCCAGTGAGGGAAAAATCTGGCCTCTGCTAGACATATTTGGCTGCAATTTTGAAAGGCATATTTCAGAAAACTCGGAGAAAAGAATAGACACAATGTATGGTATTAAAGACAAGTATTTTAGGGACTTCTCTTATGGTCCAATGGCTAAGACTCAACACTCCCAATGGAGGGGGCCTGGGTTTGATCCTTGGTCAGGGAACTAGATCTCACATCACATGCTTCTAAAAAGATTCTTTATGCTGCAACAGAGATCAAAGGGCCCTTGTGCCACAACTAAGACTGATGCAACCAAATAAATATTAAAAAAGATAAGTATTTTAAAATACCATTTAATCTCAAGGGATCCCAATGAGGAAAAGAAGGGAGAGAAACTAAACTATGTCATGTTCTTGTGCTAGAATCTATCCAACAAATATAACTTTTAAAGGGACATATATTAGCCATTGAAATGGCTAAATAACCAAAGAAAATATGAAAATAGTTAAAATGTATAAATTATACTAAAGACAACAAAAGGTGTATAATTGCTGTCTGGTTTTGCTGCTTTTGGAATTTATTAGGGGCAGGCAGTCATTCAGGGAAAACAATTTAATTTCTATTTTATTTGTTCCCTTTCTGTCAAGAAATATCCTCTAATTGATGATATTGGTAAGAGATAGCAGAAGTCCAGGATGGGCAAAGAGATCCTACTATAATACAAAGAGATTCTATTAGAATAACTAACCAAAATCAGTTGTTTTTTATTCAACAAATATTCATGGAAAACATTTTTTTTTTTTGTTCCAGCCCCTGTGTTAGGCTGCTGTAGTGTAAATATGCCCTTGGGGAGTTCACACTTAGGGGAAAGTAGACGAGTGACAAATATTTATATGTAGTGCTCTGTACTAACCAAGGCTGAGAGAGCAGACAAGGGACAGTGGCCAGCTGTCTGGAGGGGTTGGGAAGAGCATTCTAAATTGGGGGACACACTTCAGCCCTGTCTTCAAGATAAGTAGGAATTTAGTTTGTCTTCTGACCCAGAAAATATTTTAAAGTGGACTCCAGAGAAGCTTTTAAAATAAGGTATCAAAGAGAATCTTCTATGCCATCTAGAAGATGAAATAATGATTATAGACTCAAACCCAACATGGTTGCAAGGAAATGACAGACATATAACAAAGATAATACTTTCGGTGAGGCATTTGGCCAGGATTCTTATGAAGTCTTTGTAGTTTAAAGACCACTGGATAACTGACTATATAGTCCGCAGTGGCCATAGGGTGTTGACCAGTTGATTTTGTAAATACCTTATGGCTTAGTTCTCAACATCATCATACGATCATTTTCATGAAGTGTTAGTCACTCAGTCGTGTCCAACTCTTTGCAACCCCATGGTCTGTTGCCTGCCAGGCTCCTCTGTCCATGGGATTTCCCAGGCAAGAATACTGGAGTGAGTTGCCATACCCTTCTCCAGGGGACCTTCTTGACCCAAGAATTGAACCCCAGTCACTGGCATCACAGGCAGATTCTTTACTGTCTGAGCCACCAGAGAAGCCCCCATGTTCATGAATGCCTTCGGTAAATATAAACAGGCTATACTCTCAGCAGACCAAAATGGTGGATCAAATCTAACAAGATAAAATAGGATGTCCTACTTGCTCTAAAAATCTAACTGCAGAAGTATTCGAAAGACTTGGCTCCACAAAAAATGGGTAAAACACATAGGAATTTCTGTCAGCAGCTCAATATGAGTCAACAGTAATTAGATTCAATTCTTAGACTGTGTGCTTTGGAAATATAAGATAATTAGCAACCAGTGTTCTGGGTTAGCAAGATGCCAATCTTTCATGTTGTGTATCAATAATATTTAGGTTTTTAACTAAAACTGCCCTAGAAAGTACAAGACAATGATTCTCACACTTTTTAATCTCGAGAGGCCTTTTCTGTTTGTTTTTTCATTTGTTTGTTTAGGTGGTATTTTTTTTTTTGCCATGCCACAGCCTGGAGGATCTTAGTTCCTTAACCAGGGATTGAACTCAAGCCCCCTATAATGAGGAACCCTTTTCAATCTTGAAAATTATTGAGGATTCCCAAAAACTTTTGTTTATGAGGATTATGCCTCTTAATATTTCGTATGTTAGAAATTAAAACTTAGAAATGTTAAAAATGTTTATTAATGAATTTAAAAGTTATAATGATAAACCCATTACCTGTGAACATAAATACCATATTTTATTTGAAAAATAGATATTTTTCCCAAATACGAGTGTGAAAAGTGGCATGGTTTACGTTTTTGCAGATCTTTTCAATGTCTGTCTTAATAGGAGATGTCTAGACAATCATATCTGCTTCTATCTTTACTCTGTTGTTATATGTTGTTTAATTTAAGTACAATCAGTCTGTGAAGAAAATCCAGCCTCATACAGATGTATACTAGTGGGAAAAGGAAGTATTTTAATAGTCCTTGCAGGTAATTGTAGAGATTCTTTCTTGTTACTATACCCAAACTTGACAGATGGTAAAGATTAGTTGCAATGCAGAATCCAAAACTGTATCAATGAACTTTTCATACAGTGTTACAGCAAAATTCAGAGGACTGTCTTGTACTTTGAATGGATCTTTTACCCATGTGTGCTTTTGTAACATCATGCATTGATCAGCTAGAAAATACTGATTTATTACATTATGCAAAACTTCCAAATATTGACACAATTATGGTACAATTAAAACACCACATTCATTAATATCACCACTGATCTCATTAGAAAAGTTTCCTTAAATACTGAGGAGTGGTCAAACTATATCCCAAGATAGAAGTTTCTAAAATTTTAATTTTTGCTTGAAAGCTCAAGCTTTATCATCGGCAATAAATGTCAGTTGTTTTTATTAAAATAGCAAACTCACTTATTTCAGTTTTGGGAAAATGTCTGCCAGATTCTGAAGTCTGAGTAACCATAGTTTGTCTGTCAGTCGTTCGTTCTTTCAAGTAAAGATGGTGTTAAAAACAGCTAGTTGCATTTACCACTCAAACTCGTCCATCTGGAGATGCAGCAGCCGTGTTTCATGCAGTCTTCTGATTTTGTCTCACAGAATATTAAAGAGACATGTACTCAAGGTTGACATTAAATGAAAATAATAATTGATCATCAAGGACATTCTTAGGTGAAACTGGTTTTTTTGTTTGTTTTTAATGCTAGTGCAGGGCAGTGACAGCTTGGTGCCACTGTGTTGATTTATGCTGAGATGTCAGCAGTTTACCACCCATCATTGCTCTGCAGCATCAGTGCAAATGTTAACACAATAAAAAAAAGCAAATATCTTAATTTTATTATGAAAATAGTTTTGACCTCATAGATCCTCTATGCCCTGAAAGGGTCTTGAAAACCTCTGCTGGTATAAGGGATTATAGAACCAATAAGTCAACTGGGTGATGGTTCCTCTTACAGGCCTGTGATTTTTCTTTCTTGGATTCTTGAAAATGAGGTTAAGGTGCACCACACTTGAAGAGGAGGAGTGTATTTGCATAAGCAGGCGGTGGAAACAGAGCCAAGCCTGTAACAAATGAGCTCTGCATTCGTAGATCTGCCTTTCTCCTGAGGCTATGGGGAACCGTTCCTAATAAAACAGTCATGTTACAATTGAGTGATCTTAACACCAGTTTATGTATATTAGATAGTATTTTTTACAGAATAAAATTTAAAACCAAAATCTAAGTTGAGATGAAAAATTTTAATTTCTAAAAATGGGATGGCTTCAAAACAGTTTATAATGAATATATATACATTTGGCATATTCTTATTAAAAATGAGAATAAAGAAAAAGCAGAAACTGAATAAAGGTTGTCTAAAAGGAGATGCCTATAATATTTATGGATAGGTCTTCAGTGACTTAAAATTTTTTTTCTTTTTTGCTTATGTCTACTTTCTGGCTTCTAGCCATGAACAGATAGTGCTTTAGTAGCAAGAATAATAAGAAAAAAATCTAATCTAAAGTAAAAGAAGAACTTACATGTCACAAACTTTATTGTACCAGAAATCCACAACCAGGTAGAGGTTACTACAACTGAGAAATAATTTAATTTGGACCTTTTGTGGATTAAAAGAATTTTAATGTTGCAGAATTTATTATACACTTCAATTAAAAAGCTAAGGATTTGGAATAGAAGAATATCACTGACTATAGTAAAAGGCAGAGTCACGTAATTTTGCCATGTCTGGTACGCTTTAGGAGCACAGTCATTTTCCTACTCACAGTCACTTCTGACATGGAATCTGGCCTAGTAAAGCTTAATATTTAACCTACTTGCTTTCTTTGCCTGTCGTAGTTGCCTGTAGATGGTCAAGTCTCTGTAAGACTGCTTCTGCTCCTGAGTAGAGAAGTACGTCTAGAGCAGCAGAAGTTGCAGAGAAGTGCATGTTGCAGAGAAGGCAGTGCAGGAAGAGAAGAGCAGGGAGGAAGTGCCATGACCTTGGTCCACTCATTCAGCACTCCAGTTCAGTTCCCCTTGAATGAAAGAACGAAATTGAACTAGATGGTAGCTAAGGTACCTTTCCTTTCTAAGAGTTCCCCCAATTCTGTCAAAAGAGATCCTTGCCTGAATTTGAGGTTTTCCCCCCAACATCCCAACCATGATGTTAACAAGTTTAATGTCTGTGAAAAAAATCATTATTTTTGCATTTTCAGGTTTGTGTATAAATTGTGAATTTCAATATTATAGTAAAGAAATTCCCGGTACTCTAATGGTATTTCTTTTTGCTTTTGAATAACCTTTGATATCAGTAACTTTTGATAACCTTTTTCATATTAAACCATGAGAATAGAATGTCAGAGTTGAAAATTAGGTTGTATGATTAGACAACCATTGATTATTTTATTGTCTTTTATATCATAGTAACCCTATATGATATTAACCATATTAACCATAAGCATAATTAATCATATTCCTAAATTAATAAGTGGATGCAAAACACCTACCTCCTCAGGTAATGAACTTGATACTGCATGCTGACTGTGCATTTTTTTTCCTTGAGAAATTCGATTATCCCATTGTCCTCCCCAAATCTTGTCAGGGTGCTATAGGATAGACGTTATTCTTTCTACTTTATAGAGAAGACATTGAGAATTAAGAAACAGTGTCAAGGTTGCATAAATAACTAGACATTTAAGCATAGGACCTAGTTTGCCTAATATCCAGGGTAGTAAACATGATTCTATGCCATTTCAAGCATCTTTATCTTTCTGTTCATTTAACTGACTGATACTACTAAAAGGCACTTGCTTATGTCTTTATCAAAGTATATCTTTTATTGCTATAAACTAGATGTCAGATTATTAAATAGATAGAAGAGTCCTTTAGAAGTACCATATTTTAAGCTCTCAGTAGTCCAGGATCTATAAGCCCTTAAGGAACTCACTTTTCTGCATTGTCATAATTTTTAATTCCCTCACTGATATCCCTTTGGGATTCTTCTTCTACTTCCCTGGCCCTTCCACCAACTTCAGAACTTGGCTCAAGTCTTGAGAGAGAAGACGGGGTAAGGGGCCATTTGTATAAATCCTTCCTGCATTTTCATCTTACTGCCAGGACTAGACTCCAGTTCCCCATCCCATCTGCTCCATCTCCTCCTACTTTGGGGCATCTTGCTTGCAACTCCCTGGAACCTGAGCCATTGATGAAATGTGATGGGTAGTCTGTTGCTCTGAAATGTAGGTGAACCTCTTTCCGATCTATGTAGAAAGGCTTACCTTTACCATCTACATTTAACCATGTTTTTCTTACTGAAATAAATTGAAAAAGAAAAGCTGACTGCCCTCAGAAATAAATCCATTTTCATTTGTGAGTTGCCTTCAGTTCAGTTCAGTTCAGTTCAGTCACGTCCAACTCTGTGACCCCGTGGGCAGCAGCATGCCAGGCTTCCCTGTCCATCAACAACTCTCAGAGCTTGCTCAAACTCATGTCCATCGAATTGGTGATACCATCCAACTCTCTCATCCTCTGTCATCCTCTTCTCCTCCTGCCTTCAATCTTGCCCAGCATCAGGGTCTTTTCTAATGGACCAGTTCTTCACATCAGGTGGCCAAAGTGTTGGAGTTTCAGCTTCAGCATCAGTCCTTCCAATGAATATTCAGGATTGATTTCCTTTAGGATTGACTGGTTTGATCTTGCAGTGCAAGTGACTCTCAAGAGTCTTCTTCAACACCACAATTCAAAAGCATCAATTCTTTGGTGCTCAGCTTTCTTTATAGTCCAAATCTCACGTCTGTACATGACTACTGGAAAAACCAAGGCTTTGCGTAGATGGACCTTTGCTGGCAAAATAATGTCTCTGTGTTTTAATATGCTGTCTAGGTTTGTCATAACTTTTCTTCCAAGGAGCAAGTGTCTTTTAATTTCATGGCTGCAGTCACCATCTGCAGTGATTTTGGAGCTCAAAATAATAAAGTCTGTCACTGTTTTCATTGTTCCCCCATCTATTTGCCATGAAGTGATGGGACCAGATGCCATGATCTTAGTTTTCTAAATGTTGAGCTTTAAGCCAACTTTTTCACTCTCCTCTTTCACTTTCAACAAGAGGCTCTTTAGTTCTTCTTCACTTTCTGCCATAAGGGTAGTGTCATCTGCATGTCTGAGGTTATTGATATTTCTCCCGGAAATCTTGATTCCAGCTTGTGCTTCATCCAGCCCAGCATTTTGCATGATGTACTCTGCATATAAGTTAAATAAGCACACGGGGCTTCCCTTGTGGCTCAGCTGGTAAAGAATCCTCCTGCAATGCGGGAGACCTGGGTTTGATCCCTGGGTTGGGAAGATCCTCTGGAGAAGGAAAAGACTACCCACTCCAGCATTCTAAATATGTGAGTTGCCTTAGAGACCTTTACAAAGTATCAAATACTGTGTGCTGGCTTTAGGGGCAGTTGAGTGTGTAGAATGTTAAAGGTTAGAAAGGAGTGGGGAAGAGAATGGAAAAGATACATGTTTGGGGCATCCCAACTTGAAATTGGGTTTCTAAATCATCACTGAGAGAACTGCTTAACCTAAGATGTACCTCAAATACAGTGCTATGGTAGGAGAGAAGCTACCCACTTTTGTGAAAATGTTTTCCAAGTCTACAAGCAGCCAATATTCAAATGAAATTTTAGCAAAAAAAATGTATCTATAAACTAAAGATTTTAATGAAAATCAAGGCAGTGGTCCCATGGCTTAGAGCTGGGGCTTCAGTGACAGATGTGGAAGTTTAAATCCCAACTCTTGTTCTAACTGGTTGTGTGAACCTGGACAAGTTAATTAAGCTCTGTACTTGTCACTTTTGCATACATAAAGAGGATGAAAGTTCCTATTGTTGCCTCTTAGAATTGTTAGGAGGATTTAGTTACATGATGAATATAAATGTATATAATGTTCCCTGGTGGCTCAGACAGTAAAGAATCTGCCTGCAGTGCAGGCAACCTGGGTTTGATCCCTGGGCCGGCAACATTCCCTGGAGAAGGGAATGGCAACCCACTCCAGTATTCTTGCCTGGGAACTCCCATGGACAGAGGCGCTTGCAGGCTACAGTCCATGGGATTGCAAAGTCAGACAGGACTGAGGGACTAACTCAGAGGATAAGTCGACTTACCCTCTTCTTCCTGGAAAACATTATAATATCATTCTTTAGCCCTGCTGTGAACATCACGCACCCTGTTTTGGTTCTGACAAATTGTCTTTAGCCTTTTTCAAGCATTGTCAGATAAACATGTCATTGGCTTATCACTTTTCTTTTTTGGTTATTTAACCTTAAAAAAGAACATTAGCAAGCCAGAAATAGCCCATTTTGTAAAAACTGCATAGCTAGACATATCTTTGATCCTTATTAGGGTAATAATCCATCTGTTATGGAACTGGATCAATTTGTAAATTAAATTGATTAATCTAGCAGGGGAAAAAAAGGCTCTTGACTTTTCCCACAGTAAGCATTTCCTCAAATGGTAGTCATCCTGAAAAAAAGATTTGGGAAAACTCAGTTCTCTGCTATTCCTTCTCTTTTTGCTCACCTCAGAAAAAAGACTAAATATCTATCCAAAAAAAAAAAAAAAAGAGAGAGAGTAGAGTTCAAGCTTTTAGATTCAGCAGGGTCTGGTTGTTCCCGGAGGTCTCATGTTTTTGACAGGGTTTAATGTTAAAACCTTTCAGTGACTATCAGAACGTTTTTACATGTGATCTTAGCCAAAAGGCTGAGAAGCAATATCAGAATATTTTTAAGACTCATTGGTTAGTTTAGTAAATGTATAACTATGCTTGAGTTATCTTCTGCAATTAGTTCACTTTATTATTATTTTCATCCTGTCTGATAAAAAAAAAAAAATCTCCCAATGATTCTCCTAACAATGTGTGGTTGGAATAATAACTTCACATGCTGAAGAGTTTTGTGCTGCAGCTGAGAGGCATGTAAATACAAGCTGCTTATTTGCAAGAAGCTTCCAGATTTGCAATATGATTGCTATGGAAACCACTTAATGAAAACCTTATAACCATCTGTGTGGTTTGATGGATTTTAGTGCATAGCTGAGCTGTTTTTGTTTACTGTTATTAAAATGTTGAATGGAATATATTAACCCACAAACATTGACTATTTGAGATATTAATTAGTATTGTATAATGACATTGTGCCTCAACCCCCAAATAAAATATGTTTAATAACAAACCTCAATAAAACATGTATATATCTAATATATTATAAAGTTGATTATAACCTAGAATTTGGTCACTTGTCCATATATATTTTTTGGATTATGTGGAGAGTTTTGCTCTGTTAGTAAATGATTATAGTAATAAGATTTATTTTCATGATTTTGGAACCCATTTTTTTTACTTGATATTTATTGAATATCTCCCTTGTACCAGATTCTATTCAAGATTCAGTCTGAGTTGTTTTTTTGTAAGGCTAGAAAAGAACACATACTCCCCAAATTTGATTTTGTTGTCTTTTATGTGGAAACCGTACTGTTAGCCCAAGATAAAATGAGTTGCTTGACTGTTGTTAAGAAAAATTGACATATGAAACACAGAAGGCTCTGCCCTGAAGATATCAGTACTAGGTTTGAAAAGGAGAAAGGAAATGTTTTTAATCCTGATCCTATCCTCTAAAATACTTCTTATTAAACATCTCACATGGATTTCAATTTGGATACCTCACAGAAAATATTGATAGTTAAGTAAATATTTTGAATATCATTCTGATAATTTAAGAATATATTGTACACATTATAGACACATTTTAATAAAATAAGAACAGTTCTTAGGAGTAAATTCTAAATTCATTGACAACTTTGCCAAGAGCAGAGATTTTCCCGCTAAATTATTATAATTAGTTTTTATAATATCTTGACCCTGACTTTGGGTGGTGAGTCTAAATCCCATAGTGTCTTCTTAAGAGCCAGGAATAGTACTTTGTATACTGATGTGGTTATAGCTTTTGACTTCAGGATAAGCACCCTTAACTGTTTTTCAATTTACTTCTTACTATTGAATTTGTGTGGAGAAGGCAATGGCACCCCACTCCAGTACTCTTGCCTGGAAAATCCCATGGACGGAGGAGCCTATGGGCTGCAGTCCATGGGGTCGTTAAGAGTCAGACACAACTGAGCGACTTCACTTTCACTTTTCACTTTCATGCACTGGAGAAGGAAATGGCAACCCACTCCAGTGTTCTTGCCTGGAGAATCCTAGGGACAGCAGAGCCTGGTGGGCTGCAGTCTATGGGGTCACACAGAGTCGGACACGACTGAAGTGATTTAGCAGCAGCAGCAGCAACATTGAATTTGTGACCAAATTGGAAGAGAGAGAGTACTGGGGAGAGAAAGTGTGAAAAGTACAGAAAGCCTTCTCCTTCACCTTAAAAACATGAATGATTTGTAAAATGAGATGCTTGGACTACATGACTGTAAATGTCCCTAAAACCTTTAAATTTTATATTAAAACACCCTATTAACCCATTTATGTTAGCTAGTCCTTGAGGGTTAGCATAAATGAGGCAATTGTTGAAAAGAGACAGGATTTAGTATTAGAGTTTTTGTTAGGTCTTCTGTGTACTCATTACTATTTGACTGACTATATTAAATTGACAATTTTAGGTTTAAGTTAATCCGTATAATGTGCCAATGGTTTCCAGCTGTTCCGTATTGGACCTTTCATTCTTTAGTTGGAATTGAGTTACAAAAATTTGAAACAGTTATAATTGTAAACTCTCAAGCTTGATTTAAATGCTGGTTTTTATTTATCACCACTTTAAAATCTGCATGAGATGTCTCAATTCACATATGCATTGTTGATCTCTTTACCAAACTTTCCAGTCTCCCCTGGGCTGCCCCGCCCCTATGTTAAATCTCTAGTGCCAGAAACACAACTGCTTGTGGTTTCCCCCTCCCCGCCACCCAGGACAACAGTTATCTTGGCTCTACTCTTTTTAGTAATGATGTTTCCACTTCTCAGTTAACTAAACTCACAACGTGAGTCATCCTTCGTTGCTTGTTCTTTTCCCTTAGCCCTCCACATCCAGTCAGGCAGAGTTTGTCTATCCTAGCTCCTTCCCCCCTTGTAATCATCTCCGCTCCATGTTCTCTGCCCCTCCAGCTCAGGACTGACTTCCCCTTTAGCCAGACTGGGACTGGCTTCCGTGCCCCTTCTCTCCGTTGACTGGAACAATGAGATCAGATGGACATTGCTCGAGCAATTTCAGTCCTGCCCTTTCTCACTTCAGAAATTTGGGGGTGGTGGGGGGTGGTGGTGGTGGTGGCGGGGAGCTCTTACTCCTCACCAAACATGGAAGCGTCTGAAGTCCCTAGCCGAATGTTCACGACTTATCAACAATTTGCCCAAACGACTACCATTATTTCCTATCCTGCTCTTCCTCTGCCAGCACCACATTCTTTATCCAAAATGAATATGCCTGTGCCTTGTCCTCTTGTCCATGCCTCTCCTCCTGTCTGGTAGACCCTCTCTCTTACAAGTAGTTAATGCTCAATGAAGATTTATTTGCTAAATTATTTAATAGTGATAGACTATATTTGTATTTTTTGCATATTTTTCTTTAAAATTATGATTTTTCTTGAAATTGTGATTCTTTTTGAACCCAGCTTTTTCCTTGACATGCCATTTTGTTCCTATGTCCTGCCTTAAATATTTCTAAATTTCATATAAATCTTTCAGTGAAGGAAGTGGTCATGTAATAAATATTCCTTTGTGAGTTAAAGAATTGAATAGTCTATTGACTTTGTTTAAAACTCTTCTCATTTAATTTTCGGAGAAGGCAATGGCAACCCACTGCAGTACTCTTACCTGGAAAATCCCATGGATGGAGGAGCCTGGTGGGCTGCAGTCCATGGGGTCACTAAGAGTCGGACACGACTGAGCAAATTTACTTTCACCTTTCACTTTCCTGCATTGGAGAAGGAAATGGCAACCCACTCCAGTGTTCTTGCCTGGAGAATCCCAGGGACGGGGGAGCCTGGTGGGCTGCCGTCTGTGGGGTCGCACAGAGTCAGACATGACTGAAGCAACTTAGCAGCAGCAGCAGTATTTAATCATATCATTTTCTTTCTCCTATTACTTGAAGAAGGAGTGTGGTGGGGAGTGTAGAAATGATATAAGGATACATATGAACATATCAAGATAAAGAGTATGGACTTTGGAATCACAATCTAAATTTGAATAACAAACATTGGAAGTTTCTTTACCTTTTTGAACCTCAACTTATTTCTCTGTAAAATAAGGATTTAAAATGGTTTATCTATAAAATCTTGACATCTGTTATAGTGTATGACACATAGTAGGTCCTGAGTATAATTTGGGGGGAATTACCTTGAATGGTGAGGATCATTCTAGTATCTCTCTGTAAGTATCTGAAATAGGAAGTATCTGATACTCCATAAATGACTTACAGGTTAACTATTTTATATCACACATTTTCTCTGTTCTGTTGATATTTTAGGGACAGTGATTTTATTATGTATTCATGCCACAGCATAATGTGGTTAATCCATATAATTCTGGGTATCATTTTACTGGATTTTTAGGGCTTTTCTGGATTTAAGATTGTTCCAGATGAATTTCTGTGAGCATTTAAAACAAAATTGTGAAACGTTAGTACACACCTTAAATTTTATCAAGTCAACTGGTCAGGTTGCTATTTGGATATAGCTATAGATTCATTTGTTCAACTTTAGGTTATTGAAAAAGGAATGTGGATGTTGAGTGGTTTCATTCTTTGAAAAGGATTATTTATGTGTTTTAAACTTTTAGTTTTGCTCTTAAGATGGAGTGAGTACTGTGTTGTTCATACTGGACTTCAGCGTTCCATTTGTTGTTTATTTACAGAAGAGGAGGAGGACGGAGCTCTGATCAAAGTGGAGGAACAAAGGAAGATGAGTCAGGACAGTGTTCACTACACCACAGGTAATGAGTTGGGAAAAGCTTGTTTTGGTCTTGTTCACTTTCCTTTTCATCACTTTCTCCCTACTCTAAAGATGTGTCCTCAGCTCCCTGAGGTTGGGTCCTTGGGTCTGGATCTCTTATAGCTGATAAGCTGCTTAGACCCATTTAGGATGCATGAAAACCACTTGAGAAGGATTTATAAAGTAAGCCAATTTATACAAGGTATTCCTTCCTGAATTACTTTGTAATGACTCAATTAGCTTTCATTTCTGCACAAAGGAGATTTAGTTGCATAAATTAGCTTATCATCATTGAGGAAGTGTCACTGCTAAAGGACAGTTTATAGATACAACATGCAGTTGCTGTCAAACCTATAAGAATGTAATATAGACATCTGTGTATACTTTGTGCTTGAGCAGAACAGACTTCTGCCATTCAGAGACTAACAGGGGACAACAAGTTGCCCAGGGGACTAGCAATGTAGACATCTCTGAAAAGGTCAACTTGACACAGGCTCTGACAATCGACCCACAGCTCTGTCTTCTTTGATAAAAATCAGATAAACTTAAGACCGCTAATTGATCTGCAGCCTGTTTAAATGTTGGCCATGCATATCTTCATTGCATATGATTAACACAGAAAGCAAATGAATTGGGTAAGAAATGCCAGAGTCCAGTGACAGCAGCTTAAAAATGGGAAAAGGACACTGGTGGCCTAGAAGGCTAGGAAGGATATTCCACTTATCCATTTCCACTTGGCACGTGGCCCCAAGTGCTAATTATGACTGAGACTGGAAAAATAGCTATATATGCTCTGTACAGAATCACATGATACAAGCAACTTTTCTTGCTGGTTGTTATTTCCAAATAGCAGGAGATAAACCATATCTGTAGTGCAGGCATGAGGTTAGTTTTGATAAATCAGCAATTATTTTACACGGAAAGAAGAGAAGGACTGCCTTCTTATCAGGACTTTACACCTCTTCATAGCCACATGTCAGCTGGGGCAAGGTCTGCCATATCATCCCATGTCCTGCAAAGAGCTGTAGATGGGGGTCGCCTCCCCTTGCTGATATGGCCATACATCACTCTTTCAAGCTGTCAGGGGCAGGGTGGACAAGAAGTGTGTGTTCAGGAAGTAGCTTTCCAGAGTCCTTCCTACTGTGACATGTGGAAAGGAAACAGGCCTGACTTCCGGACCTGGACAGGAAAGCAGGAACAGGTTGGTGCATGAGGTTTGGGTGTGCTTTTTTCAGAAAGGAAGTGAGGACGAAGTCATTAGATGGGAGTCCTCTGTTCCTGCAAAATGCAGCTATAAACATCATGTCTGAGCAAAACCTTGAGGACAGCATTCAATGGCAGTGGAAGTACATATGTTTTGCTGTCATGAAGCTTCTGCTAAAAGCATGTCATTTTCTTTTTTTAAATTTCAGTGCAGGTGTGGAAACTGGACACATACAGATATTTTTCCCATAAATATAAGTGTTTTGGTTTAAAGCAATTGTATTTTTCAAAAATCCTTTTAAAGTAACTCTCTCCCAAATTTTTGCCTTTGAGGGAAGGAAAAACAAATGTTTTTTCTCAAAGGAATGCAATAAGGAGATCTAGCTTTTCATGCAATAGCTATAAAGCACTGCAATAATTCTTATCTTTAGTGACACGAAATTCTTTTCAAGCAACAGTTTTAATGCTTTTGCATAGCAGTGACCTTTGCTCTCCCCAGGCTGTCAAAGACGTAACACTAGAAGTTTGTTTGCCGTGCAGGGCAGTGAGTTGACAAGGGTATTACTATCTTGCTGAGCATCACATGATGTGAACTTCTAACCTTACTCAAGAATGTTATATATTTTTCACATTGACTGATTTTAGTAAAAAAAAAAAAAAAATTCAGACTAATGTGAAATATGTAAGCAAAAACAGAATTAATCTTATATTTCTTACAAGTTCTTTCATGCTTAAGCTTGCATTTATTTTTATATATATGAAAAAAGATTCCATGTGATTTTTTTGAACTTTGTATAATATGCTTATTTTTCTAAAATAGTTTTTAAACCTTTACCACTACTCAAGAAGACATTCTTCATTATCTATCATTGTGTGTTCCACCTATTGTCATCATGTTTTAAAAATCCTTTCATTTTTGCAAAACTAAATATCTCCAATATTTAGCTTGTACTTTCGTAACACTTCTGTTTTTATTACCCAGTGTTCTGTTTTTGCTAGTTTAACTTACAGGTGCAAGTACATTGTTTAAATCTTTCACAAGCTGGCTAGTTTAGAATGTTATTTTCTTTCTTTACCTTCTTCTTTTAACCATATATGCCTCTCAAGACAAGAAACATAAGGAGGTGATTATTTTTGGTAATTTTGAAGATGTTGATCATGACGTGGATAGAATCAGAAAACTAATTTAGAATATAAAAATTAATGTATGCAGTAAAAACTAAACAGATTTAAGTTGTATTCAGAAAGTAAGCTTATTGGTGGTGGTTTATGACATTGTACTCCATTCCATTTTTTGTTGTTGTTTGCAAAAAACACATCTCACATGCGTTATTTTTTTCAATGTACAAGTGGTGTTAACCTTTGTGAACCCACAGTGCTTCCAAGGATATCGATGTGCAATTTTTTGTGTATGTTTAGCCACACTTAAAATTTAGAATAGTAGGCAGAAACCAATACAATGTTGTAAAGCAATTATCCTCCAATTAAAAATAAATAAATTATAAAGAGAAAAAAATACACTGAAGAGGAAATGAATAAAAATCTAGTACAGAAAAAAAATTAGAGAGCTTGCTGCTCTCTAAGGAGCAAGATAGTTCTTAATTTTTATGTCTAGAATTCATACTAAGAATTTTGACATTGCTTTCCTAAAGAGACTAAGGCTAATTAACACACACTGCCAGGTTATCTCCCCAGTTGTGGATTCTTCTACATCATAACTAATATTGCATGCTGAAATAGAAAGAATAGTCAATTGTGTATACATGTAGCCATGTGACATAAACAACTTATTATTCTTTAACAGAGCTCACATATGGGACACAGAAATGAGATTGGTCTTTGGATAACATCATAAAGATTACAGAAAGCAAAGTAGAAAATGCCTCTTGTTCGCAGGATTGCCAGATCGCTGGCTCTGTTGCCTCTTTACAGCAGTGAGATTTAATGAAATGCCCGTGATGCACATCTCGGGAGCAATGCATCTTGCGCACGGTGGGGGTCTCTCTTCTCCTCCTGCGCTCCTGTAACTCCCATTAGTGTTAATGGGGGTTTCACCAAGTGCATCGAGGGGAAGAAAGACCCCAAAGTGATAAGGATTATGTGTTAGAAATCACCATATACTTTTTTTCCCCTCCTTCTCCCCATCACCCCACCTTTTGAAAATCTACTGAATGAAAAATTGTTCTGAGAAAATCTGAAAAAGGAAAGATTAGGCAGCAGGCTGAACAGCTGAAGAACCCACTGAGATGTGCCAGCTAAGCCAAAACTTCTCTTGTTTTTAGCCCAAGTTTTCTTTCTTCAACCTTTTGGGATCGAGCCTAAGGCTGAGCAGCATGGGGAACACACAGAACCCTCCACGGGGGCAACCAGCTATTTAGTCCTTTTACCTCCTGGCCAGTGGCTGTCGGGGAGGGCCTCGCCTGTGAAATGATGTCATCCTGTCTTTGCTCTAATTCCTTGACTTTTAAACTGACACTGACGGACGGCACGGGGCGCAACATTTGACCCAGTTAGCAGTTGATTTAATCTGACTAGAATGTTTCAACTTCTAAATCCCTATTTGTCTAAATAAGTGGTTTTTAAAGGAAATCAGTCACTTTATTATTAAGTAATTTTTTTCTAAAAAACATTTTGACAATGTTTGGAGTGATCTGTCCAGCCAGAGTGCCCTCTAGTGTCCATTCATAGAATTTCCTTAATACATGCTTTGAGGGGAAAAATGCAATAAGGGTGGCCACAGAGCATTGTTAGTTCTTGGTTGGATTCCTGGGCAGGTGTACGCCCCTGCTGGCTTCAGTGATGAGTGCCCACATGCAAGAGCGAAGTCAGTAAGGTGTCTGTCTCTCTGTCTCCCTTCTTCCTTCTCTCCCACCTTTCCTTTTCTCCTTTTTTTAATCCTTAAAAAACAAGGGGAAAAATTTAATAAGAGGATTTTTTTCTGGTTGTGTATTCTGGTCCTTATTTATAATATAAATATAATGAAAAAGTAGTGTCTTACTTCCTAAATAGACTCCGTATTATTCAGGTTTTCTTTGGGGCTTAAAAAAATGTTTCCAATACTAAAAAGAATTTTTTAAATTTCTAATAAACCTAAGACTTTGTGTAAATCACAAAACTATGTGTAATAAGATGAATGCCTTCATGACACGCTAATATGACCGACTGTGTTGGAATTGCCAAGGAGCCTGCTGTCTGAGAGTCATATAACAAAACTAAGATGACAACCCCGATCCACCATGCATCTCCACAGTTATCCCCTCAGAATTCAAAGATGACATTCCAGTGAGGGAAGTTGTCAGCACATGTATGTTCTGCCTGGTTAGTGAATACACGGACATCTTATTGATATTACTTGCATTCTTCTTGCGTTAACTCATCAAAACTCAATTATCATGAAATTAAAAACAGGAAACAGTTCTCAGTGTAACAAAAGCAGCCAGTGTGTTTAACTCTGCGCTGTTTCAGGCAACCCACATTGTATAAGTGAAAAGCATTTATTACCCAGTTTATTGTGGTATTACAGAATGGAGAGCGCTAAATAATCAATCAGTTAATGGTCTGTATGGCAGTTTGAGCACATCGCATCCATTGTGCTTATGCTGTGAGAAGGATGAGCTGATAACTCCAGTGTATGTCGCGTGTTTATTCAGAGTCTAATGTCCTAAACTAGGGCTAACAGAAATCTTGAAAAATGCACCTTCAGCACTGGCAATTTCAAAGTTGCTAAAATAGTTTGGAAATAACTTTGAGAGGCTTTGGGTACAAAAGTCCTCAAAGATAAGAGCTGGAATTATCTGTTAGATCACTTTCAGTTTATTCTCTTCCTTTAACTAGTTTTGCATTTTAAAAAACTTAAAAAAATTGTTTTTGTGTGTTATCTTGTTTGTTTATATTTGTATCTTATCTCTTTATTATTATTATTATGCCCTGTGCTTAGTTCTGTAGTTTCAGTACAAATTCTGTCCAATGCTTATTTTACAGCCTGTTTATCATATCTCATGCGTATTGTTCATTATGCAGGAAAACTGACTTACCTTCAAAACATATTGCAAGTGGGCTTGTTTGTTATGGAAAATAGGTGGGAAGTAACTTAGGTGCTGGTTTGAAGAAGCTTACTGCAGTTGCAAGTTTTAGGTAAGAACAAGAGAGGGAGAGAGGAAAAAAGAGACATTCAAAATCAGATCTTTTTGAAAAGGATTCTTAGATGAGAGCAAGAAGTAGGATTCTTTTGTGGATGTAATGAAGTGTTCTTTGAATGAGGACAGATTTTTTTTTTCTTAAGGCCGTTTTGGCCCTTTAATTACTATTGGTTCATTTAAAAATGGGGGCCCATTACAGGAAAACTAACTCTTGTTTTCTCTTTCTTCTTCCCAGGAGATAAAAGCACCGATTATGCTAATTTTTACCAGGGTTTGTGGGACTGCACAGGAGCTCTTTCTGATGAATTGTCATTTAAACGTGGTGATGTGATTTACATTCTTAGCAAGGTAAGCAGATACCCCAGTATGACAACTGTAAAGGGTGACTACAGAGCTGGATTTTTATCTATTTGGATCGAGGACACTGGGGAAAAATGCCAACTGGAATTCTTCTAGATCCCTGTTAACAATTGGGAGTTCACCATAATTAATTATTTTGTCAAGTGAAATATAATCAAATTTTAAACACAATCAGATAACAGGATTCAACTTAACAGTGTGTTTACCTATCACTTCAGCCTTTGGCTCCAATCCACATACTGCCTTCTCCAGAAACAATATACTTATGTGAAAGTTAACATTGTAAGGTATTGGGTTATTTATTATGTTTTTCTTTCCTCTTCCTTTTTATTCTTCTGTGTGCTTATTCTGATTTTGTCTGCCATTCACTACTGGAAACACTGTGTTTATAGAACAAGTTTTTCATCTTTATGTAAATACATCGGGTGTTCCGACAATTTAAAAGCAATACTCTTCTATTCAGACAGGTATAGGTAATTTTTTTAAGTTTAGCATAATTGTATTTGTAAACATAATAGCAAAGTGTATTGCTATGAACTCATCCTCATATATTAAAAAAAAAAAATCATTGTTTCTGCCTCTTAAGACACTGGATTATTCAAAATCTTTCTGTCCTTAGATCTATCTAAAAGCCGAGTTTCTTAATTGATTACACTTCTAAAGACATGAATGGGTTACTTTAGTTTTCCATATTTTAACTTTGCCTGCTATAATATGGGAATTAAAAATATCTCCCTCAGTCTGCTTCATGAGGCCACTTTAGAAACAAACAATATATAGAAACTATTTAAATATAGATAGAGAAATATTATATAAATTACAAGTTTAGAAGTTTAGTGTTCTTTGTTGATTCAGTTCAGTTCAGTTCAGTCGCTCAGTCGTGTCTGACTCTGCGACCCCATGAACTGCAGCATGCCATTCCTCCCTGTCCATCACCAACTCCCGGAGTTCACCCAAACTCATGTCCATTGAGTCAGTGATGCCATCCAACCATCTCATCCTCTGCCGTCCCCTTCTCCTCCTGCCCTCAATCTTTCCCAGCATCAGGGTCTTTTCAAATGAGTCAGCTCTTTGCATCAGGTGGCCAAAGTATTGGAGTTTCAGCTTCAACATCAGTCCCCATTAGAGAAATATTTTTAACCTTTTGGCAAGGTAGTATGACTTATTAGATACAGAGGAGAGTTTGGAAATAAGATCACTTATTGAATTTAAACACTAGTTGACTGGTGTGTAAAATCATACACAGAGAATCAGAACATAGGCGTGAGAGGCCTTTGGGCTCATCTGTCTGTCCTCGGTTTCACCGATAAGTGAACTTGTATCAGGGAAGTACCAGAGCCAGTCCTTTAACCAGGCGTCTTGACTCCCAGACCAGGGCTTTCTGCTCTTGCTTTTTGTCTTGTGCTTCAATCTTCCTACCTTTCCCCCTCCCTTCTCCCCCACTCCCCTTCTATCCTTACTTGTATTTAATTTGTAACCATCATAAAGTACCTAAAATATGCAAGGGCCCATTCTAGGCACCAGGAATCCAAAAGAAATGAGATATAAACACTTATAGATTACTGGGTGAAAATATTAAGTAAATACAGACAGCTGTGATCATTGCTAGCTCAGGTGCCCAAGTAAGACCTGTTTCTTATTTCTCACAGTCCTCTGCTCAGTAGTGTAAGTTTTTTGTTTTTTTTAGAAGGATGTTTTCAGTTCTTGGAAGCTATAAACAGCCATGTCACAACTGTTGGATTAAGCCTACTACAGAGCTTTCAATAGTTCGTGTTAAAATGACAGCTTTTTGAGTCAGTTACTTAATATAGAAAGCAAACTGATTAGTTTCAGTTCTTGACAAGAAACTTTCTTGGAATCATTCCTCAAATTTACTTAGCTCACAGTTTTCTTTCACCAATTTAGCTGCATAAAATTCAATTGTGTGTAAAATTGCATATAAAATTAAAAGGTTGATGAGCTTCCACTTGGAATTTCAGACTGTAGGGATAAATGGCATGCAGCCATTATATTTGTGTGGTAAAATATGAAACTTAAAAGCCCATGTGGGTTTGTTCTTGAAGGTTTCTTTATGAATCAAGTTGTCTTTGTTGCTGAAAGCCTCCGAGTACCAGCCTCTGGGACAGGCTGTGAAGCAAGCAGTGCCCCCATAGGCTTGTCTTATTTCTGCCATTGCCTCAGAAAATCATTTTCTGTGAATGTGAAATTGAAAATACACTTATGGGTGTGTATCATATATTTAGGATTCTGGGGGAAGTCATTCCTGTTCTCCCAAACCTGTTCTGTGGAGATGGTAATTTTAGGTAGTGCTCGTGGTAATGAGCCTTGCCTGCCAATGCGGGAGACATAAGAGGCGCAGTTTCCATCCCTGGGTTGGGAAGACTCCCCCGGAGGAGGACCCAGCAACCCACTCCAGTATTCTTGCCTGGAGAATCCTGTGGACGGAGGAGCCTGGTGGGCTACAGTCCACAGGGTCGCAGAGAGTTGGACACGACTGAAGCGACTTAGCACACACACGCATGCACGTCGTAAGGCTAAGTTAGGTGGTTAAAGTCCAGCTCATAAGAATGTTGTTGTCCAGTTGCTCAGTCGTGTCCAGCTCTTTGTGACCTCATGGACTGCAGCACTCCAGGCTTCCCTGTCCTTCACTATCTCCTGGAGTTTGCTCAAACTCATGCATAGCGAGAATATTCTCCCATCTAAAATTTCTAAATGCTGTTATTTGGGCTGACCAAAAATACTTCCTTTATCAACCTTTCACACAGTTTAAAGTGCCACCGTCAGCATTTTCTGAGATGCCTTCTGGAGGTGGGCATTTTTTCTGGAACTCATTTTCTGGAACTCTTTTGAAAGAAGAGACAAGACTTTGTTAGCTAGCACATTGTCACCATTGGCTGGATGAGTAAATACCCATATTTACCCAGCTGTGGACCTCGTAGAATCAACCAGGTTGGTCTTAGTGAGGGTGAAAGAAAGGACACTTAGTTTTCTCTCAGTGGAATTTGAACACATTCAGGGCTATTAATGAGCATCTTAGCTATTTGTTGTCAGGTTGCCTTGAGGTTCAGGATATATTTGTGAAGACTTTTACTTCCCCATTTGGCTTTGGGTGAGTTCAGATAGGAACCTCTGGTGATTCTCTAATTTTATATTTGCTTTGTCTTTCAGTTTTTATCAAAATTTCGGCAAACGTAGACCATAGTTTAATATAATAAATTTATTTAATACATGAATGATGACAGCAGTTTGAGTACTGAGTATCATTATAAATTCAGATCTCAAGGTCCTTAGTAGAGAGAGAAATTGCTCAAAAGGACTTGTTTCTAGATCAAGGTGGAGCTGATGCTGTGTATTAGTAGTTTTTTTTTAAAGTACAGTAGATAATACAAATCACTAGCATTATTATATACCTAGAAATTTGTTTAATCTTTCTCAGTTATATTTAGATTTCATGGTGATGAAATGAAATTTTACCATTTAAATTTATTTTTTACACCATCTAGTGGCTCAGAATGAGTGGTGCAGGTAATTGCAGCTAATGTGCACAAGCAAAATGATGTCATAAATCCAACTTTAAATCTAGCTATGGGTTATTACTTTCCTATCTCATGTCAATAAAGTATAAGCATTAATCATGAAAATTCTTTTCATCATTCTGAATTAAATGTAAAAATTGTATACTTAAGGAAGAATGCATTTTAAGGAGTCTGACAATATTTATAGAGACATAAAAAATGTGTACTTAGTTAAAAAAATTAGTTCCATGACTTGTCTAATAAAAAATATCATTTAAAAGATTTCAAAGAAATATAAGTTGCTTTCTATGATTAACTGATCTGTAGTTTGCAGTATATAATTATCATTGATTTGACTTACCTTCTGGAAGATTGTCAGTTCTGAAAACAGTCTTTTAAAAAAGGCGCACAAGATAGTTTAAAAGATTCATTCTTTTCAATATAAATATTTAGACAAATCAAGAAATAAAATGGCATGTACTATAATCAAGAGTATTTTAATTTTGTAAATATAATGACAAAACAGTTTAGCTACTTTGACAATCAGGCTTGCTTTATTAAAATTCTCCAGTATAGTTTGATTTTAAAATTCAGCCTTTTCGGGTTTTTGTTTTTCCTATTACTGCAAGGAAGCCTTGATGGGGTGTCTGCTGTGGGTGATTTATTTATTTCAAGCCTCTTTTGAGAGTTATGCAAATCTTAGCTTTCTTTTTTTCTTCTGGTAAAAATCAAATGTTACAATAAAGAAGGCAGAGAAGGCAGATACTCTGCCCTTCCCCCTTCCCTTTTTAACATTTTCCAATTAGTAGCTGTCCCGTGACCCCTGGCTGAGCCAGCCCTCCTTCAAAGTGTCTGGCATTTTCTTAGTTTTAACCTTTGAACCTCGCTAATAATAAATTCAAATACTGCTTGCCTAAAAACACAAGACTGTGTTGCTTACAATTCTTTTCATGTAACATCACTGCTGTTTTTTTAATGTGTTAAAACATTTTATATACTTCAGTAGTTCAGTGGAGATTTTGAAGTCTTTTTCCCTCCTCCCTAAAGTGAAAGATATTTATAGGGATGAATTAAAGTGAAGTACGTATTTTTATGAGATGGTTAGGTAGCATGACCAACTCAATGGACATGAACTTGAACAAACTCTGGGAGATAGTGGGGGACAAGGAGCCTGGTGTGCTATAGTCCGTGGGTCGCAAAGAGTAGGACATGACTTAGCGACTGAACGACAGTGACAACTGCCTTGTTAGTGAAGTTATTCTGAAACACAAAACCTAGTTTCAGATTTATTAGATGGGGAAAATAATATTGGAGGTTGAAAATCTTTTTATTTTTTATTATTTTTATGAATCAGTTTGTTTAAAATTGTGCTAAATCCTTCTACTGGTTTGCATTTCAATTTTGTTATCACCTTAAATAGACATAATATTATAATTAATAGTTTTATCCTAAAACTGTATTTATGTATAAAGTTTTATAATTTTGATAGCAGGATCCAGGTTATATAGCTGTAGGCATATTCCATGCTACATACCTCTTGGGTTATGTTATTCTACTTGCTGTTCTGGATTTACATCGCTGTTAGTTTATCTTTCAATCTGTACTCACCAGTAAATTGCTAACCACATTCCTATTCTTACTTTTAAGGCAATAAATTATTTTTGGAGACTTAATGACAGAAGAGCTATGCTTCAGCAGGAAAGAGGCATGCTGCTTTGTCTGCTATTAACAGAAAAATAAAGAGAGTTAAGAATCCTGGAAAATTTCATCTTGTTTACGACAAATGTGACTTGGGCTTTTTGAGACTTTTTTTTATTAAGTCAAAACAGGAAATGTAGATTGTCAGTGTTCACTAATATACAGTAAAAGGGCATTTTTTAGTGTGCATTGTTTAGAGTTTCAAGCATTGCCTCCCTTTGTATCTATGACTTTTTCCAGTGATTGGTGAACTGTAACTGTCACTGATCTTTTGCTATGCATTGTGAAAATGTAAAGATTCTGTTACTAGGGCTATTTTGGCTTTAGATGTACCAGAAAAATAAATAAAATGAAAGTCTTGCTGAGCTCTACTGGCGGAGGGAAATGCAGAGTTACTTTTTGGCTTTAGTTAGTTTTTTCCTTTGTGACTGTCTGACCCGGGTGTGCCATAAATAGCAAACTCCTGCAGAAGAGTAACTAGGACATCTCAATATAGGATATTCGTGGTGATGTTGAGCTAGCTCCCCAATGTTATCATATGTTACGGTCTTTGGGGAAGGAGGAGAAGCATTTGTACTTGTTGCTGGTTGTTTAGATCTGATGGCATTTAGTTTCTGTGCTGTCCACCTGGGCATCTTGTGGGCCGGGGCACGGCGCTGTCTCATGGGCAGGCCCAGCTCTCCCTAGTGGTGGTCAGCAGGGTATGGAAACACACTACGTCAGATGTTCTCATCCCACTCATGGGACTCCTCTTGTGACCCACTCACAAAAACCATGCCCCAGTACTTCCTAATGTTCTCTCATCCTTCATTCCAGGAAAATGTTGACAGATGAAAGGGGAAGGTGCCTACGGGAGGTAGGCCATCAGGCCCCAGTAGTGGTTTGAGGGGTAAAGGAGAAACCAGAGGGCCATGTCAGAGAGGCAGGGTGCCCAGAGATGGCAGTGGAGGGGCTGTCGTGCTTTAATGCTGCATGGAATAAGCAAAGGCTTTTCAGGAACAAAACAGAACAACAGTAAAGCAAAGTACCGTGTTGTTAATTTAAAAAAAACTTAAATGGAAAAATCCATGATTTGTTATACACTTCTGTTGTCCGCACACAAAAAAATCAAGAGCCCACTCAATGTCTATATGGCACACTCTTATTCTTTAAGACATCTCCCACCGTACCCCTTTAAAGGTCAGATTCCCTTTGGAACAGCCCGTTGTAATCAGGTTGCCTTATGTGTGCTGTGCTCAGTCGTGTCCGACCCTTTGCAACCCCATGGACTGCAGCCCACCAGGCTCCTCTGTCCATGAGGATTCTCCAGGCAAGAATACTGCAGTGGGTTGCCATGCCCTCCTCCAAGGGGATCTTCCCAACCCAGGGATAGAACCCAGGTCTCCTGCATTGCAGGCGGATTCTTTACCGTCTGAGCCACCAGGGAAACCTAGGTTGCTTAGAGCGTGCTCCAAAATGCTGTTTTTTATTGTCCTGGTATTTTGCTGTACCAGTTAGTGGGAAGGCAGAGGGAGGGGATTAAAAAATACTCGTTGCATACCTCCAGTGCCCTGTTCTAGGCACTCAATATGTTTTCGCTTCTCTGATTCCTATGATAACCCTGTGAAGGGTAAAGTATTATAATTTTGCAGATGAGAAAACTAATGCTCAGTAAGCTTATTATGTAGATCACCCGAGGATACCAGCTAGGGAGTACCTTCTCCTGGAATCAGTGCAGATCTGACTCTGAAGGCTTTGCTCTTTCCGTTTTGCTCCACCTCAGTAAGTGGGCCGTGACTGGGATTATTCATTTCCCTCTCTCCATTCCTTGAGGTTGATACTGTGTCTTAAGTATTTTTGAATCCCAATATCTAACATCATGACAGATAGATGTTTAATACATGTTTATGAAAATATAGTTAAAAATAGGAGGTAATCCTGAACTTCTTGAAAGAATTTAGAATCATAGAGATGGGGGAACCTTAGTGCTAACTTTATAGATCTTAAGGCTCCACATAATTGGAGGAAAATAAATAAAAGACGAATGGAAAAAAGACTGCCTCTGTGGAGATCTTAAAAGACAATGGAGTTTCTGCACTTGAACTTCCTGAGCTTCTTGGCAGTCAGACTGGAAAGGGGAGAGACAAGGAGCTAATGTTAATTGTAAAGGAGGAAGCTTGGCTTTTCCCAGCACTGGCTACTTAAAAAAAAAAATGAGATGAATTTCTAGAATCTTCACTGATTATCTGACCACAACAACTTTATGTAATAAGAATGACAGTGTCAGATTACCCTCAGACAAAAAAATTTATAGTAAATATAATATAACAAGAGATTCCATAGAGGTAATTCTGTGAAGGGCTTCCCAGGTGACTCAGTGATAAAGAATCCGCCTGCTAGTGTAGGAGATGCGAGTTCGATCCCTAGCTCGGTAAGATCCCTTGGAGAAGGAAACAGCAACCCATTTCAATATTCTTGCCTGGGAAATCCCATGGACAGAGGAGCCTGGGGAGCTACAGTTCATGGGGTTGCAAAAGAGTTGGACATGAGTTAGCAACCAAAAAAAATTCTGTGAGGGTGCAAGTGTATAATGCTGCTGCTGCTGCTGCTAAGTCACTTCAGTCATGTCCGACTCTGTGTGACCCCATAGACAGCAGCCCACCAGGCTCCCCAGTCCCTGGGATTCTCCAGGCAAGAACACTGGAGTGGGTTGCCATTTCCTTCTCCAATGCATGAAAGTGAAAGTGAAGTCGCTCAGTCGTGTCTGACTCTTCGAGACCCCATAGACCGCAGCCCACCAGCCTCCTCCGTCCATGGGATTTTCCAGGCAAGAGTACTGGAGTGGGGTGCCATTGCCTTCTCCAAAGTGTATAATAAATAGACATTAATTTATATTAAGTATCTAACTGAATTATTGTGGAGTCTCAAAAGTGATATATATGTGAAAACAATCTTCCCTTAAAGAACCTGGAGATTGCCTAAGGTCACATACCTGGTTAGTAACAAGCTGGAGACTATATTTTCTGAAAAAATAATCACAAGAAAAAGAAACTGAAAAAACAGCAGGCTTTCCATCAGATATGCCAAACTGTTTCTGCCTTTTAGGCTTCTGTCTTAACCTCTTCAGTACTTACAGTAAATTCAACTGAAGCTATTTCTTCAAAGAATTAGAATTGTGGTCTCAGTTCTGCAGGGGAATGGGTGTCTTTCTTTCTGTAAGTGAAATTTAGGCTCTTTAGACAAGATATCCTATACAGCATGTTGGAAAATGTGATAGGCAACAACCAGCCATAAGTAGAAACAACAAACTGTGAAGCTAAACATACTTCAGAACAAATATTTGTTTAGTCATCACTAAAATTCTTCAAGTATGTCCCGTGTACACAAAGAAACGATACTCCTATTGGAAATGACACGTCTTAAGAAAACATGTAGAACAGTCAACTGGTGTGTCATCCAAAATGAAGAGAAAGCATGTTTCATCATGCAGGAAATATTTATTGAACATCATTTACATGTCCTGGAGTGTGGGGCACACAGGCGAAGTGTTAAACATTGCCATGATCTCAGTGAATTCGTACTTATTAGTTGAAGGGACAAAGCTAAAGTACATAAACTCCACTGACGAATACATACTCAGCTTGAAATGGGGGATATAAGTATGGGTTAGATAATTCAAAGAAAAGTTGATGAAATCTGGATAACCTGAGTCAGGCTTTAGTCACTAGATAGGTTTTGGATGAGGGAGGGGAGACATCACCTGGGAAGGGAGCAACTCATACAGAGGTGGGACTGCGTACAGCGTGCAAGGTTGGGCCTCAGGACCAGAGCGATGGGAGGAGGATGTGGCTGCCTGCACATCCATACCCTTTCATCCCACAGGGTAGGAAGAAAGCAAGCTGAGGGGTTTGTAGTTAACGCACTGGATGGGGCAGTGGTTAGTATACATTCTTGAGCAGCCAGGTAAGCTGACAAAAGCAATTTCTAGGAAGAATAGAGAAGCAGAGTCGTCGACACAGTAATCCAGGGAAGGTGATGGAGGTCTGAACTAGAAGAGTTACAGAGTCGTGTATTGGTTGGTGTATACACTGAGTTCCCAGGCCATCTGCGAGCGCGATGTGCTCTTTCTTTGCCTAACGGTATCTACAAATCATCAGTCTGCATATCAGTTTTTACTTTATGGTATTGTAAATGTTGACTGGGTAGAAATTTGAATTAAATGTGTCTTGACTCTGGAACATAAACTAAAATTGATCACAGGAATTAAGTCCTTACTATCACCTTTCTTGCTTGTCTTCTATCTCTCTTGCTTTAAAAATGGATTTGCTGTGCCTGGAGAAAAAAAATAGGAATTCCTTGAATTAGAGTAACTCAGACTCACAGCTGCATAGTAAATTATTAAGTAATGAGGTTGGTTTCTGTAAGTTGCTGAGAGACTTAGGGTGTTAAAGCAGGTTCATGAATGGTGATTTTCAAACATAATGGAGGAGCTTAGAGATTGTTAGTGTCCATTTCCTCATTTAAGGAATGAGGTTAGGAGACTAAGAGTCAAGCAATTAATGTGTAGGTAATAATAGTAAAATGTCGAGGTTGTTAAGTTCCTGTTGTGCATTTTAAGAGAACTTTTGAAATGATGGATGTACAAGAAATGATTCTTATAAAGTTTCTAATCGGAAACAGTAAAAAGGAAGAGATTGAAGAGGTAGCCTTGAAGAAAAAATATTTCCATATTTTGAATAGTTACCTAGTTTTCATGATACCACAGTGTTCACAAACAATTTGAAAAATTGAAAGTATCACAGTGAATAGTTGGAAAACAATGGTAAAGTCCACTCGTTCTGAAACTCAGTGTAGTTTATATTTTGTGAATAAAATTACCTTTATTTCTGCACAAGACTGGCATGCTTTTAAGCACAGATATATGTTTGGAGAAAGGAATATAGTCTTTTAACCTTTCTAACACCTGTTGCTTTCAGATAGATTGGTAACTCCTTTCTGAAAGGGGTGGTACATCACAAAATCTTATTAATGTTCCAAGTTTCTGTTAAAGGCAGCATTCTTTTACCATATGGTTTGTAGAAAGTGGATTAGCATGCTTGAGAAATGAGAATCATGGTGCTGAAAAGGATTTAAGGAAATGCTGGGGTCTTATTGGGGCAGGGGGGTTCTTATGTAAGTGTAAAATAAAACAGCAGAGAGAGAAGATTTAGTTAATAATTAAACACAGACAGACATACCTTTGCTATTGTGTTGGATAAAGTCTCTATTTTTTATCAAAACTAGTCCTTTTTTCCTACCTTTTTACATAATCACCTTAATTTATTGCTTAAAATGATTATTTGGGGCATAAAATTTTAACTACAAAATAAAAACTCTTTTAATGATGTGAAAACTGAAAATGGAGGCATTGGATCCCAACTGTTCAGTGTTGCTTTCTCATTATTTTCTCGAATTACTGGGCAAGTTTGGTGCTTTTGCTTCTGTGACTGCCACATTACATTTTTGCCTTGAAGCCATCCATTTTACAGATATTGAATTTCTTTTGAGTACTATTTTTATACACTAAGCATCACTACACCTCTGGATCTTGATAGCATTACCGCGGGAGGAGAAAGAAGCTTTGTGTTAGTAATTACCTAACATTGTCAGAAGCTGACTGCAGGCCTCTTTCTAGTGATAACAGAATAACCGCATAATGTAGCTTTATAGCACATGATTAATAGAAAATAATTACACGTCCTACAAAGGGATGCAATATTTCTTATAAATTGACTAGAATGGTTTCCTGTAGATTAAAGGACTCTTCATTATTTTATCAGTCCTCCTGAAGTACAGTCACTTGCCTATGTTAGCATTTCAGTTGATGTTAAGAGCCGCAGAGGGTGAAGGATACCAGATGGCAGACCTTCTTGTACCTGAGATCTCGTTCATGTGCCATCAAGATGACATGATGCTCCCTAACCTTTCAGAGATTTAGATGGCAGCCTGGTATGATTTTTGTCTCTTTATTTTTTGTTTATTAACAAGATGAGGTTTGAGGGCTGGTTTTTGTTGTTGTTGTTGTTTTTTTTTCATGACCCACCTGTGACTTTTAAACCAGTACTTCAGTTAGTATGTGGACAGCAGGACAACATTGTATGGATTGCATTATTTTCCACTGTAAGTAATATATCATTCATAATCACATTTGTTCGGGGGCAGCAAACAGGGAAGGCAGAGGAAGGCATATTTTCTTCCTCCCAAGAAAATCGTGTGTGCTATTGAATCTGCAGGCTGAAGTTTAGGATACCATACTCCAAGAAGCATCTTCATTCCAGTTTATAGGCTGCAAATGGTTTAATTGGGATTCATGTTGCTCAGGAGGCTCATACAGAGGATGGTAATGATAAAAGTAAAAGCGTCTGTGTTTGCAGTCTCACTGACATACCTTAATGGCTGCAGTGTAAATCCATAAATTTGCCTACTAGATTTTTACCTCACTATATTTTATCTTACCTCTTAATTCCACACAGGAGTGCTATATGGAATTCTTTACAAATGTAGAGTAATAAACATTCTGGTTTTTTATTTTTACTCTTTTCTGATTTAAACCTGTGATATTTTAGAGTACTTCTACAAGGTGTGTATTTCATAGGCTTTTCAATTATTTTAAATTAATTAAGTGAAGCATTTAGGATTATTTTAGCCTAAAACTTACATTTTTCCTAGAATGTGACTTTTAAGGGATGTGTTTACAGCTGAATAAACTCCTCTGATGTTTACTACTATACTCTATTTAATGAATCTTCTCAGTTACTGTCATGTAAAATTCTCTCATGTGTGAAGTCCTTTGTTGAAGTGATTTGTTGGAAATCAGTTTCTTAAATTTGAATGCGAGTGAGTTTTTTGAGAACAATAATACATACTTAATTGAGAGTACAGATTATAATTTCAAAGCAATTTCAATTATATAGTAATATGAATTTTCTGGTTTATAACTTGAATCTAAACATTGAAATCCAGATTGCAGGCTATTCTCTGAAGGCAGGATTGAGTCATACTGTACCGTCTCACTAAATGTATTCTTTTTCTGTTTCTACCCTTTGGGGGCCTAGTTCCTTTACACTTTCCAAATAATCAGTTGGGAAAAACTTAGATAGGCATTGGATAAGAGCTTTCACACTTAGACTTACTCTGTTAAGTATTCATTTTGAAATCTTACACTGTGGGCCTTTGGCCTCTGCAAGGTGAAATACATTTGTTTTGTTAAGCATTAGGCTCTAATTGTATTCATTGCCTTAAAAATTGAAAAGGGCAGTTTTATTAGGTACCTATTAGGATATAATGGTTGCTAATCATAGCTTTCAGTAAGTTGGTATTTTCTTCTGATAAATATATTCTGCACAGATTATAGTCATTATCATTGAGTTCCGGGCTTAAGACTATTTTCATTGTTTAGAGAATTTTGTCAACTAAGTTCACACTTATCAGGAAACTTTTGAACTTAAAATCTTGAGTCTACTGTTTCATAAACCAGAACTGTGCCCTCATTAGAATCAGGTCTTCCCTTCCTCTCCCCAGCCTTTTCCTTCCATCTTATTGTTACAGAAAAAACCTAATTCTGATACATCCCATTGTTTTAAAAGTACTTATAGATTTTAATCCTGTAATCTCTTTACTGATAGACTACATATCAGTACACACCTAGGAATTTCTACATTTGTATGGAAGAATTGTATGGTTGTCCTTTCTGATGGTCAATAGCATAGTTAGTCATCAATACAATACAATAGTTAGTCATCAATACAAATATTAAGTCTGTCCTGGGTATTAACATTCCCTCCCCACATATAACTTGATATGCATATGCACATTTATCTGTGACTCAGATGTTGGAAATCATAGCCTATTGAATTACTTTGGGGATTGATTTTAAAAATTTATCTTCTATGAAAAATTAAATTTGGGTCCTGTGGTGCCTTTTCAGAGTATTGCTTTTGGAAGATATTATTCTTGAAACTTGTAATTCATTTTACTTTGTTTGTATCTCACTAAACATAAATAAATTTCAGATAAAAATACATTAGTCAATCTGGCAGACAAATGAACATTAGGTACAGTTTTCACGATGCCTGGAGCCAGTGGTGTGTCTTCAGTGGAGCAAAGGGAAGAAAAGGAGGCCCAGGTTCAGCTCACAAGCAAAATAAATGTGAAAGTGACTCATCAGTCACGTTTTTTTACAGCTGGATTAATATTTTGCCATTATAACTTGAGATACTTTTATTTCCTATTGATCCTCCCCATAAGGGTGAATCTAACACCACCTTTAAATTCCTTCTACTCATCCTTTACCTAATGTAGTTTGTGATCAATCAGAGGAACAATAAATGCCTTCAGGAAGCTTCTGAAAAGGAACCCTTTTGTAAATTCTGTTGGAAAGCCGGTTTGGAGATATCTTATTAGTGTTTCCTAATTCTCTAATTTATCTGTTTAAAATGGCTACACTCATGTATTACATTTTCCTGAGAAAGAGCATACTTCTGCATTCTAAATAATTTTTGGTCGTATGAGTTTAACTAGGAATTAAGTCATTTATTGTGAGAGAAAAAAAATAAATGCTGTCCTTGCTAGATGATAAGCTCCTTGAAGGCAAAGATAGTTTCCCAAGGATCCTGGCAGTGATCTAGGAGCCTCTAACACTGTGGTTTGCATATAAAAAGGTGTCCCCCAGGCTCTGTGTGTGTGTGTGTGTGTGTGTGTGTGTGTGTGTGTGTGAGAGAGAGAGAGAGAGAGACAGACAGACAGACAGATAGACAGACAGACATGGGGAGAGAGAAGGGAAAGGGGCCCAGAGAGCCCATTTCCTTATGTAGTTTCATTTACCAGGTTCCTATCCTAAGTGACTGTTTCTATTCTACACCATGAAATAAACAGGCTTTGTCTTATATGTTAATTTAAATCTTTGCCTAACAGCATTTTTAAAGTGTCCGGAAACAAAAAAGATTAAAATGTTTGAATTTGCAGCTAAAGCTCTTATAACTTTATAAAAAGAAATAACATTTCTAAGAAGTTGCATACAAAGGACATTGTACTTACAACAGTCTAAAGGTTAATATTGCATATTGTTTTCAATTAGGAATACAATAGATATGGCTGGTGGGTAGGAGAAATGAAGGGAGCCATTGGCTTGGTGCCGAAAGCCTACATAATGGAGATGTATGATATTTGAGAGTCCTGGGTAAGTACATTTTAATCCAATATTCTGTAATAGCTCATATGTTCTCTTGGTCTCTGCGTTATGAGTCTTTGCTTTTTAAAAAGTCTTTGTAGTTTTCTGATAACACAAAGATTATACTCCCAAATCATTATCTTGTTTTACAAAATCTGGTTTAGTTTTTTTAAAATAACTTCATAGAATTTACTTTGGAAATAGATTACTTAGAGTCCCTTTGTTAATAACCAGCTGTTTTCACAACCTCCGCCTCTTTAGTAAAATACCACTCATGGTCTTTCTGAGGAGCTGAACTGACAAAATATTGAGTAAACATTCATTTTCTTTCCTTGGCTAAACATGTCATTTTTTTCTAGGCAGGGAAAAATCAACATTTTGTCTGAAGAGAAAAATTAAAATGCAGCTTTCTCTTTCTGCTCGCAAAAAAGGAAGATTCCTCTGCTAGTCTGCAAATCTTTTGGATTGAGAATCACTGTAAAAGCATGAATGACAGTTCATAACCTTTCTTTGTTTTGTTGAGCATCATTTGTCTTTGTTGTTTTATGCGTTCATTATAATATTCCTCTGATGTGAAATTAAATGAAGGATATTAATGTAAATTAGAAGTAAGCAGTAAAGTTGTACCTGTTGCTATTTTGCAAAGAAATAAATCAATAGTTTTTATTTACTCATTTGATTGATGTGAGGAATTCAGCACTGTTTTGTATGTATCACAGTCATTGCTACTACTAGTATGAGTTGTAATTTCTCTTAATACTGGATATCAATGTTTTTATAATGTAAAATATAATTTCAAGAAACTTTGATAGAATATATCTCACAAGTTTTTGATAAATGCTATCTAAAGAATGTAGCTTTGTTAAAACTTTGTAGATGAGTCATCTTAGTATTTATTTTTCACATAGTAGTAACATGTTTTCATGGAAGAATTTTTACTGATTGGCAAGTTTACTTTATGTTGAATATAGCCATGAGAAAGAAAAATGGTAGAATTGCAAATTCTGTCACCTTCTGCAACACATGTGCAGACCAGAATCATGGTTTGTACAAAGCCCTTTACCAGTAATAAATACCCTGGTTATATAATGGGCTTGCCAACATTTTCTACTGTAGTTTTCTTTAAATTTAATAAAACAAAAAATTTACCTGAGGCCCCATTCTGCCACGAATGAAATGGCATAAAGAATCTCAATGTATTGTCAAAATCAGAAGGCATAACCGAGTACTTTTACTTTGCCTGATCCTTCCTATGCTATTGAAGTCCTACCACGAAACTACTAGTACAGACTTGAGAAGTACAGCTCTGAACTTCTCAAAGCAATGAGAAGAGAAGGAAGGCTCAGAGAGGAGGGTGTGGAAATCATGGTGGGAACATGTACCAACAGGTGAGTGGAAGGTTGGTGTCAGTCTGACACAGGAGGTGTAAATTGTACTCCAGAGCAAGGTTTGTGGAATTATAGTATTACTTTTTTATGTATGGTTGAAATCAAAGGTATTTTAAATGTCTACAAGGTACCACTGTGATGTATATATATCAAAATATACTACTGATTGGATAATTATTTGGAGTAAATATAATCTGCTAATAATGAATCATTGATTAGAAGATACTACTTTTATGGAACTTTTCAGATCTTTGCTTTAAAGATAAAGATTCTAAACATGCAAACGAGTTGATAATATTTAAAAACCTCTATTATTTATAAAAATTATCTACAAATAATATTTCAGAGTTTATATTTTACTGTTAGCCCCTCCCTAACCCATGTGATTATCACCTTCATGTGATTATCTGATTTCACATATAAAAATATATCTATTAATTTGGGAGATTGTAGGTAAATTCTAGTTTATATCAATTAATTAGACATTATCAAGTTAAAGCTTTCAGAAATTAATTTGTGCACTTGTTAATCTTGTTCTAATATAGAACCATTGGAATAGATTGAAATCGTCTTGGCAAAAGTGAGACAACCAAGGATGAATGTAGTGGATTGTTTTCAAGACCTGAGAGATTGAAAAGTGAAAGCAATTGTGGGTTCCACTGTAAATGTAGACTTCCTTGTAAGGTATACGTTTTGTGCTTCTGATCCAAGTGAAGATTTTAGTCCTGGGCCAGTAGATGGCAGCAGCTTTTCATTGCATAGGAACCCACTTGGAAACCCCTCCCCCACTCCGGCACGGACTCACTCCAAATGTAAAGTATTTAGAAGATTACTGCCTCCTTTTACAGTTAATCCAGGAGAGGGAGTCCTTTGCCAACTGATGCCAGACAGTCTCTGTGAATGGTGACAATACAGAAAAAAAAAGTGTTAAGTTGTGTCCAGAGCTCCTCTGCCCTTTGTTCCTTTTTAGTTGCATACAGGTGGGAGATAAGAAAAGAAACAAAAAAATTTTAATTGGAATGACAGGAAAAACAATCATTACTTTCAACTCGTGACTCCTTTAAATTCATCTGGTGAAATCGTTTGTATCGTAGGAGGGAGAAAGTTTTCTTTACACCCTTGACAATATATCACACACTTTCTAAGATCATCATAATATCATTAATGTGAATTTAAACAACATTGCTTGTTAGAAAATATGCTAATTGCTATGTTCCCATTATGTTTGCTTAGCTTTTATTTGTTTTTCTATGAACATTTAGAGAGCTAATTTTTTTCAAAGGTGATTGTAAGTCATATTTTACATAGCATTTTGCTTGATTATTTGCTCTGTACTGAATTTGTACTCTATTGCCATTAGATCTTACAATAATGTTCCACTCTGCAAATTTTTAAGGTTCAAATAAAGTTTAATTGTTTGCAAACTGTTATGATGCTAATAATTCAACAGCCTGCTGTGTTACTAATGAAATTACTTTGTTATGATTAATTTGGAAAATAGTGTGTTGATTGTAGTAATTAAGCACAACAAGGTGAAGTAAATGATTCTAATGCCATCTGGCCTCCAAACTGAATGAAGAAATGAAATAGGACTGTCATCTGAATTTATTCAAAGAAGTAGGGATAATACAAATGACTTCATTGCTATAGGATTTACATTTAACCACAGCTCACTCCATTCTGTTTTGCCACTTGGTTATATATGACAGTTCCTTTTATGAAAAAGAATGTTGTTTCGCCTAGCAATTGTTTTGAATACTTTATATTATTTTAAGTAGATTATTTTTATCTTGTGCTAATTTAATTACAGATAATTATATAAAGTATTATGGGATCATAGAAAATCACTTTTCAACCATCTGTAGGTGAAATCTCTGTATATGGAGGGTTTTTTTGCTATTGGTATTGAATATAGTCTTAGAGATTCCATTCAGTTGTTTCTAAATATTTCTAGACAAAACTCTTGTAGTTCTTATGATTCCACTTTTCCTATGATTTCTTCAGTGTAAGCTATTGCTACTCACTTCATAGAGTCTGGTTCCTACCCCCAGCCAGGGTCATGATTAAAAATAGAACCCAGAGCTGAGTTATATATGTTATATATTAAAGATCCAGATTTGTAGTTCAGCCACTATAAGAAAACTTACCCTAACATACATGTAGTTTAAAATGTTGAACTTCATCAGTGAGACTGAGTAAAGCATTGTACGAATTTTTGAATCATGCAAAGTACCTCTACATTTCAGATAAATCAGTTATTTATATTTCAGTTATTGAACAAATTTATAGACACAAACTGCATAGAGGTCACTTTTACTTCTCGAGTTCAGTAGACTCAAGGATATTGAAGAGCAATCCATATGGTAAAGAAAGAGGTGGTGAAGATTAAAATATGACCATACCATAGAAAACATAGGTTCACTCAGAACTTGAAGGAATGTAATCGATATATAACATAAAAACATTTGTTAAAATGGCTTAGTTTGAAAAATCCTGAGTATTCTGAAATTCAGAGAAATAAGTGGTATATATTTTTAAATTATCTCTCTACGAACGTAACCTACATTCAGATGCATAACTTAAACAGTTGATCCTCTGGATTGGGAACAAGCAATTTCTGGACATCCTCAGCTTCAGCCAACATCGTCATCCACTGCCTTGTAGTTGAACTCTTTGAGAATATTTGTTAGGACCTCTGATAATGTAACATTTTGCTTATGATGAAATAAATATTTACACAACTATTTGTAATTTTGTAACCTGCAATGACATTTCATTAACACTACTTTCCAGGGGCTTTTTCTTGTTTTCCTTAGCAGAATCTGCTCTATCATTGCTTGATCAGAAACATGATTTATTGCTGGCATGGTACTTCAGAGTATATGGTGTGTATCCAGTAAATGTTTGTTAATTAACTGGTGTGCCATCCCACAGTATCTGAGATTTAAGAAGAAAAGAGCTTGACTTCTTTATACCTGGTGGAGAAAAATCCTTTTATCATTTAGTTCATCCACTTTCTGACTGACAGCGTTCTTTTAATAAAAAAAAAAATCAGTCCCGTGTACTGATTCTTTAAAAGCAATTTCATTGTCCTCATTATACCATCAATAAGTGAATTGGATTAGATTGTTGGTAACAGAATTGAGCGAGATGGTGAGTAACAGGAAAGTTGAACGTGGCAGCCAGCTTTGAGATGTTTCTTCCGTTCCTTTCCTAGATTCAGCGTTTTCACTCTTTCAGAGAAGTTACAGGCAGCATAGGCAGTGTGGGGCAAGTGATCTAGTTAGACTCCCCATATCACTGCCGCCCTGCATCCACTTGGGCAATATCAGAGAAGCTTTCTGATCTTGGAAGCATTCTAGCTGTTGCGTTGAATGAATCAAAAAGGAATTTGTGAAAGTGGGAAGTTTCACAGTTGTTGCCAACTCCAACCATAATTCAATTTTTGTCTTTTTAAAAAACTTTGATTTCCTATTTCTTTTAAGTTGTATGGTTATGTTAACTTGAGTGCTCTGAGTCCCAAGATGAAAGGATCCGCAGGTGCAGAGAGTCGCTGTAGCCGTACCAGTGCTCAGCTTAGGTCTGTAAGGTTGGGAAAGGGGGTGGAAGTTGAGCAGTCAAAAATCTTGTGAATATGTGCAAAGATGTGAAAATATAAATTGCCCCAAAAGCCTATCTGGTAAGTGTGTTTCTTAATATTGGAACCTTGGAAAGTGTTTCCTTAGGTTTCTCTTCTATTTTCACTCCGTTTTTTTATTATCCATTACTCAGAGAGGTAATATAGAACAGCACTTGTGTTTTCTGTTTATTGACCTCAGCTTTGTAATAGAAAAACATCATTCCTGCTGGAGTAAAAGCAGGTGCCGTTTTGAGGCTTGAGCAGCAATTTAGCTCTTGTTTGAGGAAAGTGTTACGCAGGTACTCTCAAAGGAGAAAATTAATGCTACCAATGTATGCCAATTAAACGTGACTGCTTTGGAGGAAGAGAAAATTCCAGCAAATAAGCAGATTCCCATTCACTGTCTCCCCCTCCCCAGCTCCCTTAGGAGCCCACTTAGAAAACCTTGTGTTCTTTCACTGTCACGTCAAAATGATGAAAATAATTTAAGATAGTAATAGCAACAACTAATATAAACTGAGGGTTTACTACTTGTTATGCTGTGTCCTTTTCATTCAGTCCTTCTAAAAACCCTAGAAGGCAAATTCTGTTGTTTATTCCAATTTTCCTGATTAGAAAACTGAGGTTAAGCAATTTGTCCCAAGGTCCAGGGCTAACAAGTTACCCAGCCTCCCCCACTTGAATTCAGTGCCATTCTGCTTCCCAATACTGTAGTGACTTCAGACCAAATACTTAATTCTAATCTTTGCATATAGTAGGCACTCATTAAAACCTATTGACCACTGATGACGGCACCATTCTTATAAAATAGTCTGGAGTGTGAAAAGAATAGTTCAAGAATTGGACAGCCGGAATTTATCTTCTGTAGTTGTAAAGCAGACCGTGGTGACTCTGTTGAACCCCCAGCAGTTAGTCCACAATGGAGAAGAAACTTCAGTGCTAAATCATTTCTGTCTGTGAGCCTTCAGTCTAGAAAATAGAAAGTCAAGGCAGCAGAGAGTTGAGAGAGGACACAATGCGAAAGAGACCCTTTTTGAGCAATCTTTTCTATTCTTTCCATCTCCTCAAGTCAAGCCCAAGGACACTGAGCAGGCAAGGAAGCCTTGGAGAGGACTTCAAAGCTGGCAGCTTCTGTCTCAAAGTTTTCAGTTAGTTGCTTTTTGTGGGGTGGTGTTTAAATGGATAAGGTTTTCTAAAAACCAGTTTAAAAAATATTAAATTGTTCAGCCCTTTACAATCAATAAGCAAACTTCATGATAAAACTTAAGTAATTTTGTAAGAGATGCTGGCAGTGTCTGACCTAAGACATTTTTTACTTGTTGAGATGTGAATTTATTTAAGGAGAACTTTTATTGGAATATCTGGCACCTGAGTATGAAGTCTAATCCCTTAGGCATCTACATGGTGCCTTGCGCAAGCCTTCATAACATGATAGTGTTCTGTTGTGTTTTGTGAACAACAAAAAAATTTAAGTCTTTGTACCTCAGTGGTTGGGGGCTGGAAGTGGGAGGGCAGAAGATAAGTTAAGAACTAACATTCATTAGCGGGCTCTGGAATTTAGCCAGAGGAAGATAAGACTGGACTTTCTCATCATCTAAAGTGCACCCTGAGGTGTTGGCCGTTTCATAGCCCCAAAGAAGAGGGTGCACTGAGGGTCAGTTTCCAGGGTGTATTTGACTCTATAGAGTACTCTGAAATGTTTCCATGCTTGGTACCCATAATACCATGCTTCTAAAGGACAGGGAGTAAATGACTTCACATTGTCCTGGTCTCCCACCAAGTAGATTTTGCTGGTGTAAAGTAACCTGTCCCATCTAGATGGATACATGACTCATCCCTAATTCCCTGTTCAAGCATCTATGGCCTGTGGAGTCTCCATCGCTCCCTGCTTCCATTGCCTTCTACCACTTTCCTCCTCCCCCAGCTTTCCCAAGTCATATGAGGCATGAGACAGGTAATTCTTATCCCTCTAGGAAGTTATGGATATCAGTCGTGGTCTCTGTTTTCTATGAACCCAGCAAAAGCAAGGCATATAACCGTATGTGTATCCCGTTACCTGCACCTTGAATTGAAAAGCTGAAATGTAACTATTTTGTGAGTGTGTGTTGGTATGTATCTGTTGCTTTGCTTCAGTTGGTCAGCATATTTGCTTTATTCTTTATTATTATCTCAAGGCTTGCTATTTCTCTTCCTATCTAATTAAATGATTCCATTTTGAATAATTACATTTAAGTGCCAACAGTATGCTAGGAGCATTTTAAGCATAGACTTCGACACAGTCGTTCCCAGGCAGACTGTTAGCCTAAGAGAAATAGACAGGACATAAACTCAGGAAAGAAATAGCCCCAGGTAGCCTCCTCCTTGTATGATGCTTAGCAAGTTCGGTCAGTACCAGTGTCCCAAGACATAAAAGGAAATACTTTCTGACTTTGTTACGTCTGAACGTAGGAGACTACCTGGGAAGCAAACTGGGATCCCTTCTCATATATTTTAATGTGCAGAAGGGAGGGCCAGTGCAAGGGTTTCAATGCTAGTTCAGATGAAAAAATACATTTTTTGAAATTTTCTGAAATGCTTATAGCTACCGAATTGCGAGGGGAACCAAAGAGGTGGGCATGAGTAATGTGAGCGTATTCACAGAGTTGCTGCCAATCATAGTAAATATAATTCTGGAATTATATTCTATCTCTTTAGGAGAAATTATATCCCTATCCCTTTAGGAGAAAGTACCCTTTACCTTTAGTCAGGAGTAGGGCTGTACCAGCGGTGTTCAACTGAGAGTGGGTAGGAGAAGATCACTGGAATTGAAGTCAAGCAAAATTTCTAGTTTCAGTTCTCGGATACATTGTGCTCTAGAATAAGTTTCCTCGCCTGCAAGATGCCAGCAGCGTTGTTCTGTCTCCCTCACAGGCTGTGGTTCTGCTTAAGTGAGATTATATTTGAAGGTGCCTTAAAAACCCCAAAACAGTGTAAACATGGCTTTTCTGAATTGGAGGATATGAGAACAGATATGCAACGACTGGTGGAAATAAAAATTTCTCCCTCACACCAAAAGCAAGCAAGGAAAAAAAGTTTTTTTTTTAATGCTCAGTATTAGCTATAATGCTGCTTGGAGTAATGTTAGTGAGCTGTTGGTTTTGTTACTTTCTAATGAGCATTAATGTCAGACATCCTAGAGGAGTTTGGGATTAAATTCCTCTATAATATTAAATACATTTTTGAATCAAGCCATTGATTGGTTTCCAAACTCTCTATGGTCATTTTCTTTACTGGAGGTTTCTAAAGCAAAGATGTTACTTCTGTTTGTGAATTTTTTAAATGAACTTTTGCTGTTTAAAACCATCCATCTGAATCATAGACTTTGGTTAAGTATTGTGTGTAGTTGGTTGGAATTAGCAGAGAATTTTTTTTAACAGACACCTTAAGGAAAATGTTTGTACATTAGACCCATATCCACTCTCTCTATGAACTGTTTCTCCCAGATGTTATCTGTGATTGTTTGCCTGATTGTTAACCACATACTTTGTGGTTAAATATTTTCTTCAGATGCATATCTAAGAATGAGACAATTTTGTTTGATCAAATTAGCCTTGTAATTTAGCACTAATTTTCATTTGTAGTTTGTGAAAATATAGGACTTAGAAATAAGGGCAAAGCAGAAACCTCATTACATATAACCTTAATGCTTTAATGTTATAACTTTAGGCAAAGCTAATGAAAAATGCAAAGGACTCTTAAATAATTTAAATTATCTAAAAAAATTGAGCATATTCCTTCAAATAATAATGGCTTTCATGATCTGATTTTTTAAAAATTCATTTCTCATGTCTTGAATTACTTAGAAGTATGGATATCAGAGTAAGTTTGAGTTTATTTAAGATTATTAAATATATTTGTTATCATACAGCATCATGAATGATTCCATTATTTAGCCTAGCAATTACCATCTGTAATGTTATGCTATATATAATTCCAATAGTGTATTTGATAATGTCATTATGGTATAGAGTTAATTTTTAGCACTTCTCTTTAAAATAGTGCTTTGTAATAGTCCTTGATTCTTTTGAGCCATTAATCAGTTCCATTAACTTAAAAATAGTCATATTACATACCTGTTATTATTTGTTTCCTATAATGGAAGTTTATTTTGCCATCTTAAACTTTACTAGAAAATTATTGCTTTCATAATGTATTTTCATTACTATACTCTTTTGGTAAAGGAATATGGTACAGTGTAGTAACTGTGATTAAAGTAAAGATCAGTCCATTCCTAAAACTTTTTCCCCTTTTCCTAAAAGATAGGAGAGAATTTTGAGTTCTAAGCATACCATCCTTTACTTCCTCTGAGGCTGTGAATTATAGCAATAAATACTCTATATTGATTACAGTTTAATTCTAATGGAAGTATACTAAGGCTGAAAACACACTATAGCTTAGCATTTAGTGCCTTAATTTTTAAGCAGTTTTCAAATTTTAAAAATTTATATAACTGCCACAAATATGCTTCTATTATTGGATCCATATCATGCTTTGAAAAATATTCTCCTTTCATATCTTTTCTAAAGATTATTTTGTTCACAATGTATTTTTCCTGGCACTTCATTGCTATTTTTATATAGCTGAAAATCTGTCATTTCCATTTTAGCTCAGTTTGGAAATATGAAACCATATCAGAGCAACACATTAAAGATTAGTATGAAGGATAAAAAATTAATGGAAGAGAGCCATGTAGAGATTTTAAATTTGGTCAAATTATTCAAGTGTGCAATTTTAATCCATTAATCTGGTTTGAGACTGCTTAAGAGAGATATTTCTCTCTAAACGAGGTTTTTCTCTTTCAAAACACATTGAAAAGTCTCTCATCTAAAACAAATACTACTTTTAAAATTTTGTTTTTCAAGAGGTTTTTTTCTTTGAAGGGTGAAGGAAGAGTTTCCCTAATATTCTGCTGTAATTTACTCTTAGTCAGAAATAGATTGCCATGTACACACTAGATATTAAAAGCCAGTTACAGTCATTAAAGGTGGTCTAATGCTGTGTAGTGAGATATTCAATACAAGATTTATTTTTAAGCTATTTCAGGGCCATGAGAGAAATTGTTTTCCTTATAAAAGGAATTCTGTATTTTACTTCATTATTTGTAGATTTTTTTTTAATAAATATAAAACAGAGAAGGGGAGAATGGGAGCTGGTTGTTTCCTTGAATCCTAATACAGTATGTCTTCTTAATGAACCTGCTGCAGTGCCCAGAAAACAGCTCCCAGCAAATAAACATGCTAGAAGTGATTTAGCCACAATGTCCAGAC